>NC_050073.1:7330880-8530880 GCF_009764565.3 Dermochelys coriacea | reverse complement strand
TTCATTCTCTGTCTTTGCCCCCCAAGTTTGGCCCTTTCCTACTACCTCATCCTACTTTCTTTTTTCAGTGGTCCAATCTTCCTCTCTGACTGTCACTCTCTCTGGTCCCACTCACTATGGCCACCTGCTGGGGCTGTTTTGTATTGTGGGTAGGGATCAGGGAGCAGCAGCACTGGCTATTTATGCCTCCTTACTATGATGCATGGAGAGGAGCTGGCAGGATGAGCTGTGAAAGGGGATGGAGACGGAGAGAAGGGAGGAAATAATTCAGCAGCTGCCTGCTCATAAATCCTTGGAGTATTTGAAGGAGAAACCTAGCTCAGTTCTTTACAACCCTGCTGAGGAGTGGCTTTTCAGATGGCACATGTGGTTGTCATTCAGATGGGTGGAATTTGGGTAAGCTGTAATTCCCCTACCTAGATGGCTTTTCAAACCTCAGCCACAGCTCTTTGAACTAAGGTGGGTCAGAGAGAAAAAGAAGCACCAGTGAACTTCACATGCAAGTACCTTCGCTTTCAATACTCCAGCCAAACACAGCTGAGTTCAAGCACCCAAACCAAATGGGTTATCTGTCTGCTGCTCTTTATGCCCACCTCCTCATGGCTGGGAAGTCAATGCAGCTGACCTATTCACACCAGCAAAGAATCTGCCCATGTGTCTTAATTCTTAATGCATTAAGGACAAAGGGCCTGATTCTCATTTCCATTAATGCTGGTATAAAGTGTGCATCAGGTGGTATAAAGTGGCTTTAGTGGAAATAAGAACCAGACCCAAAATTTTCAGCATTGGCCAATAATATAGAGAACAGGACTTGCAACTGCACTATTTAAAGGGTCCTGATCTTGTATGATACAGAGCAGCTCCTAGAGGGCACAGAACACTTCTTAGGAAAACAAGAATGCAAATTTCTCTAAATCTGTACAATTAGGCTTGGCAGAATTCAATTTTGTTATATACAATTTTGAGGGATAATACCCAGTTTATTTTTCAGCATTTTTTCTAATTTTATTTATTTAATCTTTCACAGATGTAGGAAATTATGGGGGGAATCAGACAAGGCAATATTTTGCCTACCTGTGAATTTCAATCATTCGCCGAGGAGGTCGGTTGGGTCCACGGGGGAGGGGCTCAATTAAAAGGTCCAGTGGGCCTAGGGTAGAGGATGGACGGGGCGCGCTCTTGTGCAGGACCCGGTCAAGGTAAACCCGAGAAGCGGACGGTGAAGCGGCCCTTCACCTCGTGAAGTACGCAGTCTGGAGAGCCCCATGTGCTGAGCGAGTGTCAGGGGATCCAGCGAGTCGCCCCAGTTATAGTCCAGGAGGTCTCCGACTCTTCTGACTTCTGCCAGGACCAACCTCTGGCACACCGCGTGGGACTCTGCCACCTGCACACGAAGCTGAAGGTTGTGTAGCAGGGGCTCCGCAAGGAGATCTGCCCCCTTGGTGGCCGCCATGGACCTGGTTGTTGAAAGCAGTTTCCAGGTCCAGAAGAGGTCCTGGTAGAAGACCGGCAGCCCAGAGAGGTCTTGCGGAAGACCTCTCGGATGGAGATAAAAGGAGCTGCCGGTTATATCGGAGCCCGTGGAAGCAACGCAGGAAGGCGCGCGCCAGTATGCTCCACGCCGGACTACCTGCACCGTAAAGGAGCCTCTGCAGGGCCTGGAGGCAGAAGACATGGACCTAAGTAAGTGGACATTTCAGGCCTTGCCCTCCCTCCTCCAGGGGTAGATGGAGAACCCCTGCAGGGACCCAGTGTAGTCCTGACCAAAAGAACTCCAGAATTGATGTCCGGAGGTTGGCCAGGAAACCCGGGGCTGGGACCAGGGTGTTGAGCCAGTACCAGAGCATGGACAGGACTAGTTCATTAAGCACAAACACTCCCCGTCGAAGGGAGAGGCACCGAAGTAGTCCTGTCCATTTCCGGAACCGCTCTGTCACCCCACCCTCTAAATTCTTCCAGTTCTCCAGCGGAGAGGGATGCGTGGCAGAAAGGTAAACGCCGAGATAGAGCAGTGGACCCGCACTCCACCGGCTGGCCTGAAGCGTGGGTGGGAGGGAGCTCACCTGCCGCCAGTCCCCTACCACCAAGCCAGAGCTCTTGACCCCGTTGACCTGCGCAGAGGAGGCTGCCGAATAGATGGCCTGACAACCTCCATCTGCGCCAAGTCGCCCGGGTCCTGGACCATGAGGAGCACATCATCAGCGTACGCCAAAAGGACCAGACGCAGCTCTGGCTCCTGCAGCACCAACCCTGTCAACCTCCTTCGGAGGAGACAGAGGAAGGGCTCAATCGCCAGAGTGTACAGGTGGCCCGAGATGGCACACCCCTGCCGTACTCCTTGCCCGAAGGTGACCGGTTCGGTCAGGGTCCAGTTGAGCCTGACCAGACACTCTGCAGAGGCGTACAGCACCTGGAGAAAACCCACAAACTGGGGTCCGAAGCCAAATGCTTGCAGAGTGCTCAGGAGATACCTGTGATCCACCCTGTTGAACGCCTTCTCCTGATCTAAGGACAGGAGGGCGAACAACAGACCGTCCCTACACCCGAGTTCCAAAAGATCCCGAACCAGATACAGGTTGTCGAAGATGCTGCGGCCCGAGACAGTGTAGGTCTGGTCTGGGTGGACCACGTCCGCCAGCACGGACCCTAGCCGCAGCGAGATTGCTTTTGCCACAACTTTGTAGTCCGTGCTGAGGAGTGAGACAGGATGCCAATTTCGTAAATCGCGGAGGTCCCCCTTCTTTGGCAATAAGGCAAGCACGGCTCGCCTGCACGAAAGAGGGAGGACCCTGCCCTGCAAAGACTCGGCCCAGATGGTGACTAGGTCTGGGCCGACGACGTCCCAGAACACGCGGTAGAACTCCACGGTCAGCCTGTCCATACCCGGAGATTTATTGGTGGGCATGCAGTGGAGGGCTTCCGAGAACTCAGCCAGAGTGAGAGGCAGCTCTAGCCAGTCTCGGTCGCCCGCGCTGACCATTGGGAGTCCGTCCCAGAGCACTCTGGGATCTGGGGAGAAAAGGCTTGCGTAGAACGCTTTCGCCCTCCCGCACATCTCCACCGGATCCGTGAGGCGGGTGTAGTCTTCTGCCAGAAGGCAGATGACATGTTTCTTGGTCCCCCTCTTTTTCTCCAGGGCGTAGAAGAAGCGGGAGCCGCGATCCATCTCCCAAAGGAGACGGATGCGGGATCGAACAAAGGCACCCCGGGCTCGATGGTCCTTGAGGGCCCGTAGCTCCTCCCGCTTCTCCCGGCACGCTCCGCAGAGGGGCGGATCCTTAGGGCTGGAAGTCATACGCCCCTCCAGCTTTAAGACCTACTAAGTTCCAACTGCTCTATCGCCCCATCCCTCCGTCGGCTGGCACCCCAGGTGTAGTCAAGGCAGAAGAGCCGGGTGCGCACCTTCCCTAGGTCCCACCACTGCCGCGCCGAGGGAAAGGCACACTGCTGCCCTCACCAGGCTAACCCAGAACTCCCGGAAGGACGCCACAAAGCCCACATCCTCCAGCAAGCTGTTGTTGAAATGCCAATAGGCCAGTCCCGGCCACTCCGTGCAGAGGGAGGCTGTCACGGTGACTAAATGATCATCAGAAAATGGGGCCGGCTGGATGCTGGAGGAGTGGGCTTGTGAAAGATGGAAGCGTGATAAATAAATGCAGTCCAACTGGGAGTGGCGCGACCGATGGGCCTCCACCCAGATAAAGGTGAACGTGGAAGTGTCATCCGGGTGGTGGTTGCGCCAGACGTCCCCCAGGGAGTGGTGTTCGACTATCTCCTGGAGGACGGTGGCAGCGGCCGGGCTGTGCTCGGTCCCCAAGCCATCCCGCTTCTTGAGGGTGATGTTAAAGTCCCCTCCCAGGACCAGGCACTCATGAGGATCCAAGGTGCCGAGGAAGGCAGACGCCTGCTGATGGAATTGCAGCCACTCTGGGCTCATTGCCGGGGCATAGATGTTGACGAGGTTGACTACGAGCCCCTCCATGCAGACATGGAGGTGCAGCAGGCGGCCCGGCACAGCCTTGGCAACCTCCAGCACCTTGGGCCGTAGGTCGGGGGGAGAACAGGGTCACCACTCCAGCCATACGAACTGTAAGATGGCTAAAGTAAACCCTCTCCCCCCAGTCAAGCCGCCAGCTGTGTTCGGCGGTCGGATCTGTATGGGTCTCCTGCAGGAAAACCACAGAGTACCCCCCCTCCCGAAGGAAGGGGAGCACCTGGGACCTGCGGAGACCCATCCTACAGCCGCGGGTGTTCAATGTTGCGATGGTAAGAGATGCCATGAGGAGGGCTGGGGGGAATCCTCGCAGGCAGGGATGCTTGCGGCTCTCGACGGGCTGCGCAGCAGTCCGTGACCTACCCCATAGGTGAGTAAGGAGTCACGGAAGAGGTAGACCCGCTGGTAGGCCACGGCGCCCTGCCTCCCGGTCCTTTTACCCTCCCCCATGAGGGCCCTTGCGGCCCGGAGGATTTGATGAAAGTCCCCCCATCGCTGGAGAGCAAGCTGTACTTTGTTGCGGGAGTCACGGATGTCTTCTAAAAACTCCCGCAACTCCTCTTACAGCGCATGGGGGGCTGGGGTTACGGTCTCCTGGTTACTTCCCGATGGAGCCCTTGGTACAGCCCTGTGGCCCACCGAGACAGGCAGACAGGGTGTGGACCCCCGCCGGGGCTCCTGATGGGTTGGCGCCACTAGGCCCGCCTGGAACCCTGGGGCGATAGGGGGCAGCGGAGGGAGGATAGCAGCCCCTGGTGGGTAGGGACGGGTAAACACAAAGGCCATTCCCTGGGAGTCATCGATTGGAAAAGGGAAGGAGACAGCCCCAGGGGCGGCAATAACATCTCGGGAGGTGGATGGGATAGGGACAGGGGCAGGGGCAGGGGCTGGGTTAGAGGCGAGATTCTTGCGGGGGGAAGAGGGCTCTCAGTGATGCTGGGCGCAGGCTCTATGGTCGATTTGGCAGCCATGGCATCAGGAGGTGGACTCTCTTCTGTAGGGCTCCCTCCCGGGAAGGAGGTTGAATGCTCCTCATCAACGAGGGGTGCCCCTGGTGGCTCGGGTCCCGGCTGCGTGGCACTGGGTGTTGCCTCAACAGGCTCGGTGGCCCTCAGTGGGGTGCCATCTGCAGCCAGGTTGATGGAGGAGTCCAGGGGCTCCTCAGAGGTGGGAGCGGAAGCAACGGTTGGGGGAGGGAGGATGGGGAAAGGGGAAGCTGGAGTGAAGTCGCCCAGATAGAGGCCCGCTGGCATAGGGTCGTCCTCCCCTGGGTGACCGGGGTCAGACCCAGGGCCTCGATCTCCTCATATATGGACAGGAAATCATTTTCCGCCACCCCGGGGTTCTCCCCGCCAGTACCGGATGCGACGGTTGCCTCAGGGCATGCTGAGGTTTCAGATGGCGCCAGGGCAGGGGGGGCTCCCTCGGGGGCCTCGGAGCGGAGGGACTCCCGTGGAGGGGAGATACCGCCTTCCAGTGCTGCCACGTCTTCCCCAGCCGGCTCTGGTGGGTGGAACACACCCGTGGGTAGAGCGGAAGGCTCGGCATCGGTGCCCCCCTTCCTGGTCTTCCGGGGGGCCTCCGCATCAGACGGAAGGAGCGGAGCTCGAGCCTTCCGCTTGCCCCGGACTAGGGCCCAGCCCTCCATGGCATCATCTGGGGGCTGGCAAGCAGGGGTTGTATCAGGGGGCAGAGGCGATGGCTCAGGGACTTGAGGGGATAAAGGTGGGGCAGCACAAGGGAGGGAAGATTCCCCTTGGGGCGGGCCCTCTCCCATGGCCGGCGGTGTCCCTGCCTCACCCTCCTCCACAGGCCCCGCCATATTGCAAGCAGCAGGGGCGGGGCTCTCCCACTCATCTGGGCATAGTTGGGGAGGTGCCCCTTGGGCCTGAGCGGGAGCAATGATGGACTGGGAAGGAGGAGGGGTGGTTTCGGGTGCCGGGCAGCCAGGGGCACTGGGGATGATGAGGCTGGTGCTCTAATGGGGCTCAGGGGTCCCAGATGTCCCTCCTTGCCGGGCCAAGGGGCAGTCCCTCTGGACATGCCCTATCGCCCGGCAGAGGTAGCACCGGGCCTCCCCTGTGGAGTAATGCACCTGGTAATGGGCCCCCTAGTAGGGGACTAGAAAGGACCCCTCCAGCGCCTCTCCGTCACGCACCGCCAGCGGCAGTTGAAGCTGCACTTGCCGGCAGAACAAGAGGACGTGACGGAGGGCAGGGTCTTTGCAGCCCAACAGGAGAGGGCTGATGACAGAGATGGGCTTCCCCAGGGTGGAGAGGGCGGGTAACAGGGCGGCATTGGGAAGAAAGGGAGGGACAGAGGTCAGGACCAGGCGGACGCCCCGGTCCTCTAGCGGCTCCAGGGGGACGAACACGCCCCCCACCGCCAGGCCCTTCTCCACCACCTCCTGGGCGGCGGCCTCCGATGTTAAGAAGAAGACGACCTTGCCATACATTTTGGAGGCCGCCACAATGGCCGTGGGCCCCACCACCCTCGCCAACGCCCGCACATCGGTCTCCACGTGGGGCGAGGCGGGCACCAGGAGGCAACGGACGCCGTGCTTCCTGATCATAGTGGGAAAGGGGCCTCAGCCACTATAGATGGTAGTGGAAGCAGTGGGCGGGAGAGATGATATAGCAGCAGGCGGGGGGCTGCCGCCACCTGGGCATTCACCCTGGGGGCCAGGGGAGGGACACCCACAGAGCTGGTGGAGGGAACAGCGGAGAGGGACGCCCCAGCTGGTGGTGGGGCCAAGGCATTGGGGGCAGCCCCTGCCATGGAGGGCCTGGTCTTTTTGGCGGGGCCCTTCCCCTTCTTCTTCCCCTGGCCCTTCCCGCCGGCTGGGGGGGCTCCCCCTGAATCTGAGGGGGTGAGAGACATGGCAGCAGTGGAGGTCACCCTGGTGCCTGTTGCTGCTGGTGCCCCAGAAGGGGCGGTGACAGATGGTTCGGCAGTGGCAGCGGCAGCGGGGGTAGAGGCTTGGGGGTGACAGAAGGACAGGCAGGAGAGGGGCAGCTCAGGCTGCTGGAGGGGCCCCACCCATCTCATCCCCCGCCATCGTGAGCAGGGAGGGAAGGGGAGACACCAGAAGGAGGAAGGGAAAGGGGAAGCAGGTCGATCACTCCTCCCTGCTAGGCTGCAGGCAGAGGAGGAAGGTGCCAAAAGGGGTGGGCTAGATGCGGGGGGGCAATCAGGGGTTAGTCGCTGACACAGGGTGGAATTCCGGCTCCTCTAGCTGCACTACGGGAGGGAGGGATACAACAAAATTGGGGGTGCAGTGAAGAGGGTTGAAACTAAAATGGGGAGTGGCACAAGTGCATGGGAGGGGGCATGGGCACACAGAGCAAGGGGCTAAGCGGGCTGGAGTTAGGGCAGGGAAACCAAGGGGCTAGCTTCAGAGGCTGGGGCGAGGCAAACAAACAGATGCTGCAGAAAGAAATGGGCGGGGCAGGCAAACAAACTGAAGCTAGTAAGGGGGGGCTGGGGCAAAAAGCTGCAAAGGGCAAATAGGGCAGGTTGCAAGGGCAAAGCTGTGGGGTGGGCAGTCTGGGGGGGTACATGTGCCCACGTGCGCTTGTACAATGTCTGTTTAGGTTGGTTGCTGCTTCTGGGCCAAAGGATGGAAATAGGGCATGGCAAGCCAAGCAAGCAGCTGAGTTCAAAGGCAGGATCTGAGGCAGATGGTATACAGCCAGTGGGGGTGGTGGAGGGGGCGGGGATGGTGGTAGTAGTGGTGGGGGTTGGGGGAGGACACAGATGGATCGGGGGGCAGCTTCACGCTACACCCCGTGTCCCTGGAAACACAGTCAAGACCCCCCACCACAAGAGCACAGTTCGAAAGTTACTTACTTAGTCTTAAGGCCCCCTCCACGGTGGTCTGCAAAGTCTCTAGGTGCTCCCCCACTGGTAGATGATCCTCTTCTCCTCCTCGGGGCTTAGCAGACTCCGCAGCAGCTCCAGGAACTCCAGACGGTGGTCCAGGCAGGCAGAAAGGACCCCTCTCAGGTGGTGGTGGTGTTCACAGCAGCAACGGCTGGGGTCCCTCACTCCCCCCTTCTGGGGAGTGGACCAGCAGGCCCCCCACCCAAGGGGCTGCAGTTGGAGCAGTAGCAGCACCCAAGAGTGGGGGGTCCAGCAGCCGGCCAGCAACCAGGTAGCAGAGAATGGGGTGGGAGGGGTGATGTCTGGCCCATCCAGAGGGGCAGCAACAGCCATATTGGGATCCAGGAAGTGGGCAGGCGAAGCCCGTCCACTGCTAAAGGATCCCCCCTCAGCCTAAGAGGGGGGTCCACAGGACCTTGAAAACCAAATAATTATGGGGGACAACTAATGAACAACGGGGACAGGGGTGCAGTTGAAGGGTCAAATGAAGGGAACCGGATGGGGACACCGAGCAGAGAACCCCAGACAGCACCCACTGCTCCTCGAAGGCGTCAAGGGAGTCAGCGGATGCTGCCCAGAGGAACTCTGCCCGGAGGCATGAACGGACGGAGGATCGAAAATAGGCCCCACAGTCACAGGAGATTCTATTGGCCAACCTCCTCACTCTGGTTTTACAGATGGCCACTTTAGCCAGGGCCAGGAGGAGGTTGACCAGGAGGTCCCGTGACTTGGTGGGGCCACGGACAGGGAGTGCATAAATGAGAAGGTGAGGGGAAAAGTGCAACCAAAACCTTAACAAAATATTCGTGAGGAGCCAGAATAGGGGCTGCAGTCTGGCACACTCTAGGTAGACATGCGCCAGGGTTTCCCTCACGCCGCAAAAGGGGCAGGTGTCCGGGACTGGGGTAAACCGCGCCAAGTACACACCCGTGCTCACGGCCCCGTGAAGGAGCCGCCAGCTGATATCCCTGGTGGGTCTCGGGACCAGTGTGGAATAGAGGCCGGTCCACCGGGGCTCCTCACCTTCTAAAGGTGGCAGAAGGTACCGTCACTTTGTATCTTGGCAGGACAGGAGGGTGAGGACGTGAAGTGTGTGGAGCACGAGCGTGTATAGATGTTTCTTTGGCGCAGTCTGAAAACAGACTGGCTGCAGCTCACAGTAAAGGGGCAGGGGGGCCGGTTGGGTCCACGGAGCAGGGACCCAATGAAAAGGTCTGGAGGGCCTGGCATGGAGGGTGGGTAGGGCATGCCCTTCCTTAGGACCTGGGGGAGGAAAACGCAAGCAGTGGGCGGCAAAGCGGCCCTCACCTCCTGAAGTACGCGCCGGGGAGTACGAGCTCTGGCTCGCTCAGCACATGGGGCTCTCGTCAGGGGATCCAGCCAGTCTCCCCGGTCGTAGTCCAGGAGGTCTCCGACCCTGGTGACTTCTGCCAGGACCAACCTCCGGTGCACCACGGGGGACTCCGCCACCTGCACACGGAGCTGGGGGTTGTGTAGCAGGGGCTCCGCGAGGAGATCTTCCCCCATAGAGGCCGCCACGGACCTGGTCACTGTGAACAGTTTCCAGGTCCGGAGGAGGTCCTGGTAGAAGACCGGCAGCACTGAGAGGTCTCACGGAAGACCTCTCGGATGGAGATAAAGTAGCTGTCGGTCGTATCGGAGCCCCCGGAGGCGGTGCAGGAAGGAGTGTGCCAATATGCTCCACGCCAGACTACCTGCACCATAAAGGAGCCTCTGCAAGACCTGGAGGCGGAAGACACGGACCTGAGTGCGAAAACACTTCAGACCCTGCCCTCCCTCCTCTAGGGGTAGATGGAGAACCCCTGCAGGGACCCAGTGCAGTCCTGACCAGAAGAACTCCAGAATCAACGTCCAGAGGTTGGCCAGGAAATCTGGGGCCGGGACCAGGGTGTTGAGCCAGTGCCAAAGCATGGACAGGACTAGTTGATTAAGCACCAGTGCCCTCCCTCGAAGGGAGAGGCACCGGAGTAGTCCTGTCCATCTCCGGAGCCGCTCTACCACCCTGCCCTCTAAACCGTGCCAGTTCTCCGGCGGAGACGGATGTGTGGCAGAAAGGTAAATGCCGAGATAGGGCCGCGGACCCGTACTCCACCGGATGGCCTGAAGCGCGGGTGGGAGGGAGCTCGCCGGCCACCAGTCCCCTACCGCCAAGCCAGAGCTCTTGACCCAGTTGACCCGGGCGGAGGAGGCTGCCGAGTAAACAGCCTGGCAAGCCTCCACCCGCGCCAAGTTGCCCGGGTCCTGGACCATGAGAAGCCCATCGTCGGCGTACGCCAACAGGACCAGCCGCAGCTCCGGCTCCCGCAGCGCCAACCCCGTCAACCTCCTACAGAGGAAGGGCTCGATTGTCAGAGCGTACAGCTGGCCTGAGAGGGGACACCCCTCCCATACTCCTCGCCCGAAGCTGACCGGTTTGGTCAGGGTCCAGTTGAGCCTGACCAGACACTCTGTGGAGGCGTACAGTGCCAGGAGAAAACCCACAAACTGGGGTCTGAAGCCAAACGCTTGCAGAGTGCTCAGGAGATACCTGTGATCCACCCTGTCGAACGCCTTCTCCTGGTCCAGGGACAGGAGGGCGAACGACAGACCGTCCCTACACCCGAGTTCCAAAAGGTCCCGGATCAGATATAGGTTGTCAAAGATGCTGCGCCCTGGGACGGTGTAGTTCTGGTCTGGGTGGATCATGTCCACCAGCATGGACCCTAGCTGCAGCGAGATGGCTTTCGCTACGACCTTGTAGTCTGTGCTGAGGAGCGAGACGGGACGCCAATTCCGTAAATTGCGGAGGTCCCCCTTCTTCGGCAATAAGGCGAGCACGGCTCACCTACACGAAAGAGGGAGGACCCTGCCCTGCAAAGACTCGGCCCAGATGGTGACTAGGTCTGGGCCGATGACGTCCCAGAACACGCGGTAGAACTCCACGGTCAGCCCGTCCATGCCCGGAGATTTATTGGTGGGCATGCAGTGGAGGGCTTCCGAGAACTCAGCCAGAGTGAGAGGCAGCTCTAGCTGGTCTCGGTCGCCCGCGCTGACCATTGGGAGTCCGTCCCAGAGCACTCTGCAAGCGTTGGGATCGGTCAGATCCGGGAAGAAAAGACGAGCGTAGAAGGCCGTGGTCCTCCCGCACATCCCCACCGGATCCGTGAGTGGGGTGCCATCCTCCGCGAGGAGGTAGGTGACATGCTTCTTAGCCCCCCTCTTTCTCCAGGGCATAGAAGAAGCGGGAGCCGCAATTCATCTCCCAAAGGAGGCGGATGCGGGTTCGAACAAAGGTACCCCGGGCCTGGTGGTCCTTGAGGGCCCGGAGCTCCTCCCGCTTCTCCCGGCACGTCCCGCAGAGGGATGGATCCTTGGGGCTGGTGACCAGACGCCTCTCCAGCTCTAAGACCTCCTGTTCCAACTGCCCTATCACCGCATCCCTCCGTCGGCTGGCGCCCCGGGTGTAGTTGTGGCAGAAGAGCTGGGCGCGCACCTTCCCCAGGTCCCACCACTGCAGTGCCGAGGGAAAGGCACGCCGCTGCCCTTGCCAGGCCAGCCAGAACTCCCGGAAGGACGCCACGAAGCCCACATCCTCCAGCAAGCTGTTAAAGTGCCAATAGGCCGGCCCCGGCCTCTCTGCGCAGAGAGAGACCGTCACGGTGACTAGGTGGTGATCGGAGAACGGGACCGGCCGAATGGTGGAGGAGTGGACTCGTGAAAGGTGGAAACGAGAAAAGTAGATGCGGTCCAACTGGGAGTGGCGCGACTGATGAACCTCCACCCGGACAAAGGTGAACATTGTGACGTCGTCCAGGTGATGGTCGCGCCAGACGTCCACCAGGAAGTGATGGTCAACTATCCCCCGGAGGACATCCGCGGCGGCCGGGCACTGCTCAGTCCCCGAGCAGTCCCGCTCCTCGAGGGTTGTATTAAAGTCCCCGCCCAGGACCAGGCACTTGTGAGGATCCAAGGTGCCGAGGAAGGCGGACGCCTGCTGAAAGAAACGCAGCCGCTCCGGGCCCGATGTCAGGGCATAGATGTTGACAAGATTAACCACGAGCCCCTCCATATGGGCCCAGAGGTGCAGCAGGTGGCCCAGCACAGCCTCGGCAACCCCCAGCACCTCGGGCCGTAGGTCGGGGGAGAACAGGGTCACCACTTCAGCCGTACGAGCTGTGAGATGGCTAAAGTAGACCCTGTCCCCCCAGTCCAGCTGCCAGCTGTCTTCGGCGGCTGGAACCGTATGGGTCTCCTGCAGGAAAACCACAGAGTACCTCCCCTCCTGAAGGAAGAAGAGCACCTGGGACCTGCGGAGACCCATCCTACAGCCGCAGGTATTCAACGTTGCGATGGTAAGAGGTGTCATAAGGAGGGCTGGGGGGGATCCTCGCCGGCAGGGATGCTCGCGGCTCCCGACAGGCCGCGCAACAGTCCGTGACCTACCCCGTAGGTGAGTAAGGAGTCATGGAAGACGTGGACCCGCCGGTAGGCCACGGCGCCCTGCTTCCCGGTCCTTCTGCCCTCCCCCACGAGGGCCCTCGCGGCCCAGAGGATAAGATGGAAATCCCCCCATCGCTGGAGAGCGAGCTGCACCTTATTACGGGAGCCACGAACGTCCTCAAGGAACTTCCGCAGCTCCTCTCGCAGCGTATGGGGGGCCGGGGTCACTAGCCCCCGGCTTTGCTCCAGAGGGACCGCCGACACAGCCCCATGGCCCACCGAGATGGGCAGGCAAGGGGCGGACCCCTGACGTGGCACCCGATGGGCTGGCACCACATGGCCCCCCTCATACCCCGGCTCAATTGGTTGCGGCGGAGGGAAGATAGCAGCCCCTGGTGAGTCGGGACTGGGAAATACAGAGGCCGCTCCTTGGGGACTATCCTCTGGGGGTGAGGAGGTGGTGGCCCCAAGGGTGGCAATGATATCACGGGAAGTGGAGGGGACAGGGTCGGGGTCGACAACAAGGGCAGGGCAGGGATCCAGAGTAGGAGCAGGACAAGGGTTGGAAGCAGAGTCAGGGAAAGGGACAAAGGCAGGATCCTGGGCTCCAGGAGCCATGCAGCTGGAGATTGGCCCCCCTTGGTGGAGCTCAAGGGACTGGGGGGTGGGAAGGGGGCCCTCCACGATGCCGGGCTCTGGCACCACGGCCGGCGGAGTAGCCACAGCATCTCCAGTGGGGTCCTCACCTGGGAAGGAGGTCGGTTGCCCCACGCCCACAAGGGACAGCCCGTGGGGCCCGGGTCTCAGCCGCACAGCACCGGTCGTCGCCTCAATGGGCTCGGCGGCTGACAGCGGGGTGCCACCCGCAGCTGGGCAGATGGAGGAGCCCAGGCAACCCTCGGGGGCGGGAGCAGAAGCAGCAGTTAGTGAGGAGGAGCATGGAGAAGGGGTGCCGGGGTGAGGTCGCTCAGATCGAGGCCCGCTGGCAGAGGGTCGTCCTCCCCCTGGGTGAACGGGGTCAGACCCAGGGCCTCGATCTCCTCGTAGATGGAGGGGAGCTCCCCTTCCACCAGCCCGGAGGTCTCCCCGCCAATGCCCAAAGCGATGCTCACGTCGGGGCTCACAGGGGCTCCGGATGGTAACGGGACAAGAGGGGCTCCATCGGGGGCCTTGGAGGGAAGGGGCTCCAATGGAGGGACGGTACTGCCCTCCTGTGCTACCACGCCCTCCCCAGCCGGCACCGGGAGATGGAACGCGCCCGTGGGCAAAGCAGAGGGCTCGGCATCGGTGCCCCCTTTTCTGGTCTTCCTGGGGGCTTCCGCATCAGTGGAAGGGAGCGGAGCTCGAGCCTTCAGCTTGCCCCGCTTCCCCTGGACTAGGGCCCAGCCCTCCATGGCATCATCAGGGGGCTAGCTAACAGGGGTCGGGTCGGGGGGCAGGGGCGTGGCTCAGGGACTGTGGGAGGCAGCGGTGGGGCTGCATGAGGGAGGGAAGAGTCCCCCTGGGGCGGGCCCTCTCCCACGCTTGGTGGTATCCCTGCCGCGCCCTCCTCTAGATGCCCCGCCGGACTGCAGGCAGCCGAGGTGGGGCTCTCCCGCTCGTCTGAGCGTGCTGGGGGTAGCGCCTCTTGGGCCCGAGCAGGAGCAGTGGTGGACTGAGTGGGAGGAGGGGCGGCTCCGGGTGCCGGGCAACCAGGGGCGCCAGCAATGACAGGGCCGGCGCCCCGCTAGGGCTCAGGGATCCCGGATGCCCCTCCTTGCCGGGCCAAGGGGCAGTCCCTCTGGACGTACCCCATCGCCCAGCAGAGGTAGCACCGGGCCTCCCCCATGGAGTAATGCACCCGGTAATGGGCCCCCTGGTAGGAGACCAAAAAGGACCCTCCAGCGCCTCTCCGTCACGCGCCGCCGGCAGCAGTTGAAGCTGCACTTGCCGGCGGAAGGAGAGGACGTGACGGAGGGCGGGGTCCTTGCAGCCCAACGGGAGAGGGCTCAGAACGGAAAGGGGCTTCCCCAGGGTCGAGAGGGCGGGTAATAGGGAGGCATTGGGAAGGAAGGGAGGGACTGAGGTCAGGACGAGGCAGATGCCCAGCGGCTCCAGGGGGACGAACATGCCCCCCACCGCCAGGCCCTTCTCCACCGCCTCCTGGGCGGCGGCCTCCGATGCTAAGAAGAAAACGACCTTGCCATACATTTTGGAGGCCGCCACAATGGCCGCGAGTCCCACACCCTCGCCAACGCCTGCACATAGGTCTCCACGTGGGGCGAGGTGGGCACCAGGAGGCAACGGACGCCGTGCTTCCTGGTCATGGTGGGAAAGGGGCCCCGGCCGCTATAGCTGGTAGCGGAGGCGGTGGGCGGGAGAGATGACGTAGCGGCAGGCGGGGGGGCTGCTGCCACCCGGGCGTACGCCCTGGGGGCCGAGGGAGGGACACCCGGAGAGCTGGTGGAGGGGGGAGCAGCAGGTAGGGACGCCGCGGCCGGGCCGCAGCAGCGGGGGCAGCCCCTGCCATGGAGGGCCTGGTCTTTTTGGCGGGGCCCTTCCCCTTCTTCTTCCCCTGGCCCTTCCCGCTGGCTGGGGGGGCTCCCCTGGAATCTGAGGGGGCAAGGGACGTGGCAGCAGGGGAGGTCACCCCTGTGCCCGCCGCTGCCAGTGCCCCGGCGGGGGCGGTGGCAGGTGGTTTGGCAGCGACGGGTGAGGTAGAGGCTTGGGGTGGTGACGAAGGGGCAGGCGGGGGAAGTGTGTCTAGGGCTGCTGGAGGGGCCCCACCCGTCGTGGCCCCCGCCATAAGAAGCGGGGAGGGAGGGGAAAACACCAGAGAGAGGAGGGGAAAGGGGGGGCAGGTTGACCATTCCTCCCCGCTAGGCTGCAGGCAGGGGAGGAGGGCGCCAAAAAGGGGGGGGCAGATGGGGGGGTATCAAGGACTCGTAGGGGACAGTCACCAACAGTCACCAGGATAGAAATCCTGCTCCTCTAGCTGCACCAGGAGAGGGAGGTCACAAGGACGTTACGGGGGGTGCAGTGAATAGGGGAAACTCAAACAGGGGAACAGCACAAGCACATGGGCGGGGGCATGGGCACACTGGGTATGGGGCCAATCAGGGCAGGGGTACCCCGTGGGGAGGGGGGAGAACCAGGCCAGAGGCAGGACAGGGAACCGAGGAGCTAGCTTCAGAGGCCGGGGTGGGGCAAACAAACAAAAGCTGCAGAGGAGGAAGGGCGGGGCAGGCAAAACAAAACTGAAGCCAGCGAGGTGCTGGGGTAAAGGGGAGGGTAAAAAGGCTGCAAGGGGCAAAATGGGGCAGGTAAAGGGGGACAAAGCTGGGGCTCACTAAAAGGGTCCAGTCCAGGGGGATGGGGCACGTGCACCCACGTGCGCTTGCAAAGAGTCAGTTTGGGTTGGCTGCTGCTTCAGACCCAAAAGGTGGTGAAAGGGCACGGCAGGCCAAGCAAGCAGCGGAGTCCCAGAGGCAGGAGCTGAGGCAGATGGTACGCAGCCAGGGGGGGTAGTGGAGGGGGCAGCAGTGGTGGTACTGGTGCGGGTTGGGGGGGGGGACACACAGATAGATCAGGGGGCAGCTCCACACCACACCCCCTGTGTCCCTAGAAACACACTCAAGACCCCCCCACCACAAGAGCACAGTTGGAAAGTTACTCAGTCTTAAGACCCCCTCCACGGTGGTCTGCAAAGTCTCTAGGTGCTCCCCCACCAGCAGATGGTCCTCTCCTTCTCCTCCTCGGGGCTTCAGTAGCTCCAGGCAGCAGACTCCGCAGCAGCTCCAGGAACTCCAGACGGTGGTCCAGGCAGGGAGAAAGGACTCCTCTCAGGTGGTGGTGGTGTTCACAGCAACAAAGGCTGGGGTCCCTCACTCCCCCCCTTCTGGGGAGTGGGCCAGCAGGCCACACCCCAGGGGCTGCAGTTGGAGCAGTAGCAGCACCCAAGGGTGGGGGGTCCAGTAGCCAGCCAGCAACCAGGTAGCAGAGAACAGGGGAAGGGGTGATGTCTGGCCCAGCCAGAGGAGCAGCTGGAGCAGTAGTTGCAGCCGGGAGAGCCCAGGGCCCAGCAGCAGTAGCCCTCTTCCTCCAGGCCAGAGGGATGCAGGAGTGTGATCAATGAGAAAGCTGTTGGTCCCAAGTCAAGCAGGTCCCTTTTCCTGGGGGTAAAGGAACAGGGAAGGTTCCAGAACAATCAGGAACCTTCTGGAAACAATTAAGACAGACAAGCTGATTAGAACACCTGCAGCCAATCAAGAAGCTGCTAGAATCAATTAAGGCAGGCTACTCAGGGCACCTGGGTTTAAAAAAGGAGCTCACTTCAGTTTGTGGTACCTGTGAGGAGCTGGGAGCAAGAGGCACTAGGAGCTGAGAGCTTGAGGTCAAGCTTTATCAGATACTAGAAGGAAGGTCCTATGGTGAGGATAAAGAAGGTGTTGGGAGGAGGCCATGGGGAAGTAGCCCAGGGAGTTGTAGCTGTTGCACAGCTGTTCCAGGAGGCACTCTAGACAGCTGGAATCCACAGGGCCCTGGGCTGAAACACAGAGTAGAGGGTAGGCCTGGGTTCCTCCCAACTCCTGGTCAGACACAGGAGGAGTTGACCTGGACTGTGGGTTCATGAAAATAGCCAAACTGAGGGCTGCTGTGAATCTCTGAGGTGAAGAAATCTGCTAATAAGTGTAAGACTCACCAAGGTAGAGAAGGAACTTTGTCTCTCACACACACGTGTGTGTGTGTGTGTGTGTATGTATCTCCTTGCTAACAGCAGCAGCTTCTGGAATCAGGGAAGGAATGTTGATCACAGGTATGTTTAAGTTTACTGTGGTTTGTACAGAAAACTGAAGCAATGTCACTTTCAGGATAATCGGGTTTCTGTATGAGAAGCCTGGATGATGTATGTACCCACTGGTTAGCAGGCATTAGGATACTGTTCGCTGAGTCCCCTAAAAGGAAGTAGGCACACAACTGAAGTCCAGATCAGAAAAGTAACACTTGTTTCAAGTGAATTAAATACAATTTTTCCAATCCCATTTTGTCCTAATCTAAAATAGGTGAGACCAGTGTGTCTCTGCTATCTATCTAACAGGGCTTTTTAAAAGCATCTAGGTGATTTAGGAGCACAAGTGCCACTGAAAGTCAGTTAACACTTTTGAAAACTCTACTCAATCTCTTCTTTTTAACACCATCCCTATCCCTGTAGCTATCAGCTAGTAGAAGGGTATATGTATACTACCAGGATATGTGAGCATTAGAATATGTGAGCAGCTTGTACTAGAGAGATTTTCTTTATTAATTATTCTTGGTTATTTTATTATTAAATAGGGGGAAAGCAGCTATACTTATGTAATGTTAAGGTTACTCATGTAAAAAGTCAGGTACAGTACTGAAAAAATTATCCCAGCAACAACATATCCATCGTGCACATACATCATTTTTTTTAGCACTAATCAGACTGGTAAATGTAGCCTTAAATGTACATACGTGTGTGTGTGAGAGAGAGATGAGTCTGATGCCCAGCTGTGCTGCGTCAGTTTTACACCATTGTAACTTCACTGAAATCAATGGTACTACTGACTTATCGCAGTGGTGCATAGAGTCCTCTATGTGCAATATGGAGAAATTAATATTCCTGTGAGAACTCCCACTTTTCCCAATTCTGGGTGTTTATACATAGCACTTGGTAACATTCCATTCACATAGTTTTTTTGCCTTTGTTTTACTTGGTTCCTTTTTTTGGTAAAAGATTGAGGTGGGATGGGAAACGGAATTGAAAATATTTATTAATCCCAAGTAGGCTTTGTGGTTAATACCTTTACCAGCAGAAAATCTAGCACAGCTAGCTTCTTTTAGATGGAAGTAATTAATTAAGAAAGTGGTAAAATCTTCACAGGCACTATTGCCTCTTCTCACTGATGCTGGAGGGTTTTGCTGCGGTCATGTCTTCAATGCATAACCCAGCTTCCCACGTCTCTCAGCCCCCACTGCCCAGCTTCTCTCTACCTACAGCAGACCACCCGTCACTGATGCCTGCAGCCAATGGCACTACAGTGACGGAATTCATTCTCCTGGGATTCCCCAGCACCCATTGATCCAGGTTGTCCTCTTCCTAGCATTCATGGCACTATACAGTATGAGTCTACTAGGGAACGTTGGGCTGATGGCGCTGATCAGGTCTAACCCCGCCTCCACACCCCAATGTAATTCTTCCTCAGTAACTTGTCCTTTGTTGATCTCTGCTATTCGTCCATGATTGTCCCTAAAATGTTTGAAAACTTCCTGTTGGAGAGCAAGGCCCTTTCGTACGCCGGTTGAGGACTGCAGTTTTATTTCTTCTGCACCTTTCGCTGCTACAGAGTCTTTCATCCTGGCTACCATGGCCTATGACGGATACGTGGCCATCTGTAATCCACTACTCTATAGAGTCGTCATGATCCCCAGCATCTGTGTCCTGCTAGTGGTTCTATCCTTCATGCTGTCCTTCTGTGGCCCGAACATCATCAATCACTTCTTCTGTGACCTCCCTCTGCTCCTCAAGCTCTCGTGCTGCGACACCACCCCCAATGAGCTCCTGCTCTACACCTATGGCAGTTCCATGGAAATCATCTCTGTCATTTTTATCCTCATCTCCTACATTTTCATTGTCATCTCTGTCCTGAGGATCCGCTCCGCGGCAGCCAGACGCAAAACCTTCTCCACCTGTGCCTCCCACCTGACATCTGTCGTCATCTATGAGGGGACTTGGCTGTTCATCTACTCCTGCCCCAGCTCCTGGTATCCACCCAATTCAGATAAATACATCTGTGTTCTACACCATAATGATCCCCATGCTGAACCCCCTGATCTACAGTCTGAGGAACAAGGATGTGAAAAATGCTCTGAGAACAGCCATAAACATCAAAGTCCTTGCTCAGTGAATTTCTTGATTAACCTGGTAAAGAGTAATAAGTAAGGAAGTGCAGCACAAGAAGGGGGGAGGGATAGTTCAGTATGGGGGAGGGATAGCTCAGTGGTTTGAGCATTGGCCTGCTAAACCCAGGGTTGTGAGTTCAATCCTTGGGGGGGGGGGGAGCCATTTATGGATCTGGGGCAAAAATTGGGGACTGGCCCTGCTTTGAGCAGGGGGTTGGACTAGATGACCGCCTGAGGTCCCTTCCAACTCTGATATTCTAAGGGGACTATCTAGGCCAATGAGGTATATCATGTGCTATAGCAATAGACATAACTGATGTAAGGGATAAAAGGACATGCAAGTATTTTGTTTTTGGGTATTAAATTTGACCTGATGTGTTATTTATTTAAAGATTTAGGGTCACAGAATCACAGATTCTTTTGGGGTGGAAAGGAATCATTTAATCCATCTCTCCCTGATTCATGGAGAGCAGATGGTCTACTGGACTGGGACTCGGCAGAGCTAGGTTCATTCTTCTTCTCGGCCACAAACTGAACAAGTCACTTAAACTGCCCTGTAGGTTAGTACACCCTTTACAGTGCTATCATGTCAAAGAAATCTTTCTGCTCCCTCTGGTGTTTTGTAGTCTGCTCTGCAGAATTAAAGCAATGAGTTAATTGCTGAGCAATGGGGGCAGGGGAATCAAGAGTAAGGATTTTAAGGAAGACAGTTTTGGGGAAAGGAAATGGCTCAAGGTTTTGAGGCTGACACATGGTGCCTTTCCCTTTACATCACCAGTTCCAATCCAGAGAGGAGGGGATTTCAAAGCAGGACATACCTTAGAAAGCAGGATTTTCTAATCCAGCTCAAGGTCAGTGAGCCTAGACAGATGTTGGGTCTTGCAATGGGATACAATTGTTTTCAGCTCTCGGTCACAGATCTTTTTTTCACATTTTTAAAACGTCATCCTGTTCAGTGGATGGAACCAACATTCTATGTACGCAAACAGTACCACAGGGAAAGCCAATGACATTATCTCAGCATCAGGGCAGGTGCTGAAATCCATTTTAACTGCCTGCACCTCTTTCCAGAGCTTTTTCATTCCTCTGGAAAGTGGGAGAGAATATAAGAAGAGTGTTTATTTGCATGTAGCTCTATTATAAAATATTATGGCTGTTCCCCGGAGGATTGAAAGAAGGAAATGAAACAAATTATGGCAATAAATAAATGTGTGGCAACATATACCATTTGTGGTAGATTTGAATAAATTAATGAAGAAGGATGTTGGGAAGGAAATGGTGTTCATCTGGTTTATGCAAACCTTTCATTGCATGTAGGCAACGGTCCTCCATCCTCAGAAAAATTGAAAACTCATAGAAATTACAGAGAGAAATTCTTTCTGCATATTGATCCTGTAAAGGGAAATGTTTGATGAAGTGCATGTTTCTGTGTCCTAATGAAGAAGTTGGCAGAAAGTCTAGATGCCATTGTGGTCAGTAGAGATAGAAGTATTGATTGGTATTTTTGAGTTTCCTAGTGCCTACAGCACTGGATTGTGACTCAGAAAACCTTGTCGAGTTCTCAGATCTGCTGCTGGCCTGCTGGGTGACCTTGGGCAAGTCACTTTGACTCTCTGTGCCTTGGTTTTCCCCATCAGTAAAATAGGGATAATACTATTTGCCTCCTTTTGTAAAGCATTTTGAGCTCTATGAATAAAAAGGGCTATATATGAGCTAGGTATCTATTTTATTCCATTTTTAATTAATAATAATAATTAATAATAAAGTTAAAAGAAAATATAAAGATGCACAATGGCCTCTGTCTTGATTCATTTTATTGCCCTGGAACATATAACACTAGACAGACACTTTGAACTCTTGGTTTCTTAAAGTGAGGCACCTAATTCCATATTTAGGCATCAATGTGAAAATGTTCTGGCTTTCATAGCTATGAGCACTATTGTGATAATTGGGCCTACAAATTTACCCTAACTGCAAACTCAACTGTAAAAAGTGAGAGAGTTCATGAAATGTCACAATAATCTGTAACAGGGATCGACAACCTTTGGCACGTGGCCCATCAGGAAAATCTGCTGACGGGCCAGCATGGTTTGTTTTCTTGCAGTGTCTGCAGGTTTGGCCGATCGCAGCTCCCAGTGGCCACGGTTCGCCCTTCCAGGCCAATGTGGGCCACAGGAATCAGCACAGGCTGAGGGATGTGCTGGCCTCCACTTCCCGCAACCCTCATTGGCCTGCAACAGTGAACAGCAGCCAGTGGGAGCTGCGATCAGCTGAACCTGTGGATACTGCAGGTAAACAAACCTGTGAATTTCCCTGATGGGCTGCGTGCCAAAGGTTGCCGATCCCTGACCCATAACAACAAATGTTGATGGGGAAAGGTGAAAAATGGAGACAGAAAGGGTATGTCTTGGTGAGTTGACTTTTAAGCCTGGGCAGTGGATACGCTTGAGAGCCCAAGTTCCAGCCTGAACAGTGCCAAAGCCGTGTCTACCCAGCTAATTTTAGCATGCTCACGCAAGCCCTACTCACACAAATTTGTTGACCGTGGCTGGGACATTTGCTCCCAAATGCAGTGTAGACAGACCAAAGACTGAATTAGTCTAAATGAAAAGGCCTGCTTGATATAATTCAAGGACTATTTTAAGATCATGCCTGTTTTTTTTTTAAAAAAAACAAAAAAACAAAAAACCAGAAATATAGGACCATAAATCAAAACTGGTGTGATGAAAATTAGGCGTAATTGATGGACAAAACAATGAGAGAATGGGCTATTCTGCCCATCATCCCTTTTGAAGTCCTCAGAAAGAGACTTTGAGCAGAGGCAAAGAAAAGGGGAATACCGGTTGGCTGAAAGAAAAGAGAGGGGAAGGAGTGAGCTACACCATCATGGTTGCAATCCCAACCATTTTCTTCATCCTTATCCTAAAAGAAGTCTTAAACAGATTAAGTCAGAGAGAGGGATGCAGATGACATCACCTCCTCCACCAGCTCTGGCTAAATCCCAAACACCAGCTGGGATGTGAAACTGTCTCCTCCCCAAATGTGTCCTTTTCCTTCTCTACCTTATGTAATGCCTTTCCTATCTCTCTCTCTCTCTCTCTCTCTCTCTCCTTTTTGCTTCTCATAAGAGGCCAGTTTAGCTGTCAAGACGATAAATTTTGCAACACCACTGTAAGTCTGTGATCAGAAAGGCACCTAAATGCAATGTTCTAAACAGCCTGATGCTGGTACAAGATTGCCAGGTCTTGGAGTGTCTGATAGGACCTTGTGCTGTGCCCATGTTTTTCCAGCAGCGAGGCTGCAAGTGGGAGTCACACCAGGCTCAGAAGCTGCATTTTCTGTTCTTTACTTTCTTTGTCTTTTGTTTTTGAGAAAATGGGATTAGACTTTAACAACATCAGCAATAATGGTAGCTCCAGCCCATCTCAACTAACTTTTCTCTTTTCCCCCAAAAAACAGCTATCATCTGCAATGCCTTCAAAGGGACTAGAGAGATAAGGTGGATAAGGTAATATCTTTTATTGGACCAACTTCTGTTGATGAGAGAGACAAGCTTTTGAGCTACACAGAGCTCTTCATCTCAAAAGTGTGTCTCTCTCACAAACAGAAGTTGGTCCAATAGAAGATATTACCTCACTCATATTGTCTCTCAAGTATCCGGGGACCAATATGGCTACAACAACACTACATACGTCTAAGAGACGGTCAGACAAAGGCTTTTTTCCTTCCAAAGACTGTCTACAGCTAAGGGGAAAGGGAACAAGGGATGTTGTTAAAATGAAAGCCTTACTCAATACTTTACATTTTAAATTCTTTGCCTGTTTTTCTTTCTTTTTTCTGTATTTTTAATAAAAGCTTTTTAAAAATAATAATGGTGTGTTTGCCTTGGCAGTAAGCAGGCTGAGTCTAAGTATACCCAAACCGAAACCTCGTTTAATACTATTTATTGTTGGACAGTGACAGATCATGTTAACACCTTTGGTTTTTGGGGCCCATGTTTTTTCTCTAAATTAATACAAAAGAACATACAGCTAAACACATTGAATTAATTCAAAGTGCTCAGCATTAGTATATCTGAAAATCCAAACACTTTAATACAGCAGCTTAAATAAGGATTTAGGTCACTGATTTCAGATGTCCAACATTAAAAGTGAAAGATCCTAAGCTAGTAAAAATTGACTTTATTTGTACCAGCTGAGGATCTGACCCATTGGCCTTGAGGCGCCAAACTGGCCCCTCATCTTTGTGCCTGAGGTGCCCTACTTCCAATGAATGGTCCACACTGTAGGAGGGAATAGAACTGAACCAGCTTGTACAGGGGTGTTCCCTGCACAGATGCACTCATCAGATCTTATGGAGTGAAACATGCAGAGAGAGGGGTGGGAATGGGGCCAGTAGCCGTCACTGTGGGGATGCACTTGCATGGGTGGAGGAGTGCAAGGGCTCTAAAGGCCAGTTTGGAAGCAGGAGTTGCAACTGCAGTCATTTTTGTCACTGTTACATAGCTGTGACAGGTTTCAAACTCTCTCTGCCCCCATGGAGTTCCCCAGTGTTCAGCTCGGCCACTCAGGCTGAGCTCTGAAGAACAAATTTTTTTCATTCATCACAGCCCCATTCAGTCCAGTTGTAAAGAGGTACTGTTCCCCTTGCCTTCAACTGAAATTGTGCATGCTTTCATCCATACTGAAATCGGTTCTAGCAATGCCGAAATATAACCTGCTCACAATTGGTCAAGAGGTCCCATATGATACAGAGTAGTAATTAATGTTAACCTGTAAGAAGGTTGGAGCCCTGCAATTTAAAACACAGATGCAAGGCAGACAAGGAGCATAACCCTTTTTGTAAGGGTAATTAATAGGTAAAAGCAGGGTCCTTAAGACAGAATTGGAGCTGGTTGCAATTTTTTGACCAAAAATATTTCTTGAAAGCACGTGGTTTCATCAAAATTGACATTTCCAGGGAAAGTCGACATTTGGAAATGAAATGTTTTGTTTTGAAGTTCCCAAATAGACATTTTCCAAAGGGTTTCATTCCCCAGCGTTTTTTGATATTTCAACTTTTCATCCTCAGTCAATCATTAGCAGACCACTTAGACATTTTGAGGAATGATTTCGAAAGATTTGAAGACATATCAGAAGGTATCTTGCCTGATACTAACTACAAAGAAGCCCAATCCCGCAAGCGAATCAGGAAAAAACAAGCAAATGATAGCAGTGCAACAGAAACAGCATTGAATCCCAGAGACAAATTTTGCGTATCTACTTACTTCATTATAATTGATACACTTGAAGCTCATATGAAGAGGAGAGGTGAAGTGTACAAAGAAATATCAAGTAGATTTTCTTTTCTAAACAATATGGACTTATCTGACGAACAATATTCACAAGGTTCCCAAAAGCTAGTTGACTCATATCCTGTTGACTTGAACATGAATCTCTGTGGAGAAGTATGGCAGTTCCACTATTATATGCGCACAAAGTTTAATGAAACAGGAAAAATGAAATTCAGTCACATTGATCTTCATGACACAATATTGATAGACAGAATACAATATGTATTTCCAAATGTAGAGATCGCATGACGTATTTTTCTAACATTGATGATTACTAACTGCTCCGCAGAACGCTCTTTTTCTCAGCTGGAAAGAATAAAAAACCCTCAGAGAACAACAGTGTGTCAGGACAGACTTGATTCACTTTCCCTATTGTGTATGGAAGCGGACATGCTTCGTCGCGTCAGCTTTGATTAATTTATTCAGAATTTTGCAATCAGAAAATCTAGAAAAAAGCTATTTTAATTTCAGCATACGTGTAAGTTTTGTGTCATTTCGAAAAATAAAATTTTATTTTATGGTATAATATTGTTTTTATTTTGAATTACATATTGGGGGGCACCATAATCTTTTCAGTACTTAGGGCCTCTAAAGGTCTTAATCTGGTCCTGGTCCCACTGACTGCCTACTGCTGGAGCCTTTCACACTGCTTTCCCATTGTTGGAGCCTTTCACTGCAGCATGTTGCTACATGCCATAGTGGGTGTGAGCAGGCATCCTCCTTGGCATTTCCTATTTGCCAGGTGAGGCTGCTGCCCACTCAGTGTGTTGGTTTCTGCAAATCCCATTCTTAAACACTTGACTCTCCCCATGCACTCCATGGAAAGTCTGGGTGCCTAACTCGGGGTTGTGAAGTTTACTGGGCCAGAGGGTGCCTAAAAATTAGGCACTGCAAAGCTCAGCCTAAGGGCTTGTCTACTTCGATGCAGGCCTCAGGGAACCCCAGTGTAAAACTACATTGCATCAGTCTACTGCACGCTAGGTGTGGACCCTGCTGCAGTGCACCAACAGTACCCTAATGTGCTTTGATTAATCCAGCTTTGAAATGGTGGTAGATTAAATTACACAAGGGAAATGGTAGTGAGCAGCAGCAGGGTCCACACTTGTGTGGAGTATATTTACACCACCACTTGCTAAGCATCCCTGTAAATAAATCCTCAGTCCCCCTTATGAATGTAGCCCTGAGGTTGTTTAGTGGTGCCTGGTTCAAAGCTGGCTGCGTGGCGAAGGTTAGTATTATTTCTAGGAGAGTCTAAATGCAGGCTTTTTGGAACAAGGAACTGTTCCACTTCTCAGCTGGTTATATTTTAAGACCAAAGTGGAGATCAGATCAAATCAAAATAATGGACCTTCTTTATTGAGAGCAATGTTTTCCTTATATGCTTGTTTTGCATGTCCATAGCAAGCCTAGAATAGTGCTGAATTTGGAGAATGGGATTTTCTGAAGCTCGCAGCATTGACCTAACGCTGCTTCCATTGCAATCAATGTTAAAACTCCCTTTGACATCAATGGGAGGAAAATTAGGTCAACACTGGCAGCTTTTGAAAATTCCTCCACTACATATTTTTTCACTCTTTTCAACTTATGCTGTAGTTGCTCTCTGTAATCTGAGAAGCAGTAACCAGAAAGAAGGAAGAATCTTTTGCAAACAGCCTGACATCCTAGAGCAGGGATCGGCAACCTTTGGCATGAGGCCCATCAAAGAAATCTGCTGGCAGGCCAGGACAGTTTGTTTACCTGCTGCGTCCGCAGGTTCAGCCGATTGCAGCTCCCACTGACTGCAGTTCGCCGTTCCAGGCCAATGGGGGCTGTGGGAAGTAGTGCGGGCTGAGGGATGTGCTGGTCGCCGCTTCCCACAGCCAAAGGTTACCAATACCTGTCCTAGAGAGACAGCCTTTGGCTTTTTATGGAAGCAGAAATAGTGATAATTTGAGGTTGGTTTTATCATATTGTGGAGAAGCAGCATGGCCCAGTGGGTAGTTCACTGGAGTTGAACTCATAAGACTTGTGTTGTATTGTTGATATGTCGTTTAACCTTGGATAAATCGTGTTAATTCACTGTACCTTTGTCCCCAGTCCCACCCTCTGTCTTGTCTATTCCAATTATAAACTCTTTGGGGCAGGGAATGTCTCTCACGCTGTGTTTGTGATTGGTGGGTGTTTCTAGATACAACTGGAATAGGACTAATGGTAATAGCAGGAAGTCCACCATATTCCTTTGTTATGGCTGGCTAATAAATCAGTCATGGAGGCAGGGAAGATGTACCAAAATGCTGACAGTGAAGAAGGCTGCAGTCATGGGATTCCCTCGATGCACTGTGATACCTCAGGAAAAGGTGATGTACTAGTTTATAATAGGACATGTAATCCAGCCAAAAAGCCTGATACAAAGAGAAAAACAGAGGTACAAAATACCGCCATGACACACCGTGGCAGAATTTTTGAATCAAAAATTTCAGTTTTCAATTTTTCACTAAAAAGTTGAAATTTCCAATTTTTTTTTTACCAGCTCTACTCATTATCTCACAGGGAAATCACTGAGTGAAAAATACCGTATCTCTGCATTCTGTAACTCTTCTAGAAATTGCATCATTTAGTAGCACTTGAAAAGTATGGGCCAAATTAATCCCCAGTGTATGACTTATATGCAATGCGTTTGGTGTATTGAGTGCATTTTAATTGGGAGTTTTGTGCTTCTCTGATCTCAGGTGCTTCCAGTTGCTTCAGGGCTAAGGAGCCAAAGCTCTAAAAGCTCAATATAAAACCTCCTGAATTCATACATTCAATATAAATGCTTCCCACATGGAAGCTTCTGGAAACATGGAAGTAAAGACACATCTCTCTCTGTCATCTGCAATCATCATTGCATACACATCCAGGCACTATGGTCATCCGCAGGGATTGAACCCAAGACCTTCAGCACCAAAAGCCGGAGCCCTGACCTCTTGAACTTAAGGCACAACTTGTTAGGTTGGAGAAAATAGCAGTTTTTAAATTCAAAAGCGGTCAGTGCATTCCATTGTGACTCTGTGATTCCGTACATACTAAAGTAACTGCCATTTTCAAGTCTAAACAAGCTTAATTGTCACAGTATCTAAGTAAGAAAGCTTTAGCCCAAACTGACATGCCATGACGGAGAGTTCAATCTGTCTGGAGACATCACTTCACTCTCACCTCTTGTTGAGTCAAGGAACGATGTCATCAGAGTGAGATTGTTTTTCAGCCTGACACTCTGCTAAAAGTTTCAAAGTAGCAGCCGTGTTAGTCTGTATCCACAAAAAGAAAAAGAGTACTTGTAGCTATCCCACAATCCCCGCTACCCATTGGAATTCTGGCCTGAGCTCCCAATGCCTGATGGGGCCAAAAATTTGTCACCAGTGGTTATGGGTAAATGTCATCAGTCAACTCTACCTCTCTCCGTGAAAGCAACAGCAAATCATTTAGCTCCCTTTTCCCTGGATTGCCTGAGGAGATGCCATAGCACGGCAAGCATGGAGCCCGTTCAGCTCACCACAGCAGTTATGACCATTGTAAACACCTTGCACATTATCATGCAGTTTATGAAGAACCAGGCGAGGTAGTGATGGCAGCGCGGTGATGAGGACATGAAAACAGATTTCTCTAAAACCGTGGTCCCTGGCAAGTTGGAGATCATGGCAGGCTCATGAAACACTGATTCTGGGCCCGGGAAACAAACACAGAGTGGTGGGACACATAGTGTTGCAGGTTTGGGATGATTCCCAGTGTCTCCAAAACTTTTGCATGCATAAGGGCACTTTCATGGAACTTTGTGACTTGCTTTCCCCTGCCCTGAAGCACAAGAATACCAAGATGAGAGCAGCCCTCACAGTTCACAAGCGAGTGGCAATAGCCCTGTGGGAACTTGCAACACCAGACAGCTACCGGTCAGTCAGTAATCAATTTGGAGTGGGCAAATCTACTGTGGGGATTGCTGTGATGCAAGTAGCCAATGCAATCATTGAGCTGTTTCTATCAAAGGTAGTGACTGGGAAATGTGCAGGTCATAGTGGATGGCTTTGCTGCAATGGGATTCCTAACTGTGGTGGGGCAATGGTGCTTTTCAATAATGCTGCAAGCACTGGTGGATCACAAGGGATGTTTCACCAACATCAATGTGAGATGGCCGGGAAAAGTTCATGACGCTCGCGTCTTCAGCAACTCTGGTCCGTTTAAACGGCTGCAGGAAGGGATTTACTTCCCAGCCCAGAAAATAACTGTAGTTATTCCCCCACCACCACCACGTGGCTAACTGCGGGGAGGATTTCTTTTAAGCCACAGGCAAACAACGCAGTAGAAATGGACATCGCTGAATGTCCCCTTAATTAAATTCCCCTATTTCAACCAGGTTACCAAGAACAATATCACTCTCCTGAGGATAACAGAGAGAGATAAAGAACAGATGTTGCTTGAATGCCAGCAAACACCGGGACCATATGCTGCCAAACTTTGTCGTGCAATGATACCAGATTACTTGCTACTAGCATGGCGTGGTAAAGTGTCCTACCATGGAGGAAGGAATAAGGCTGCTCTCTCCAGAAACCTTCTGCAAAGGCTTTTAGAGTACCTCCAGGAGAGCTTCATGGAGATGTCCCTGGAGGATTTCCGATCCATCCCTAGACACGTTAACAGACATTTCCAGGAGTTGTACTGGACATGAATGCATTCCAAGTCCTCAGGACTACTTAATCATAACAAAAATGCTTGCTTTTATAACATGTATTATATTTTAAAAGGTACACTCACTAGAGGTCCCTTCTCCGGCTTGGTTGGGTTGGGAGGGTATTTCAGTCAGGGTGATAAAAAGATCCTGGCTGTTGGGGAGAACAGTGTGCTGTGTGCTCTCCTTAAGCTCGTCCTCCTCCTCCTCATCTTCCCCGTCCGCAAAATCCTCAAGCAAGGCAGAGAATACCCCATCATCGATGTCCACAGAAAAGGGTGGGGTACTGGTGGCCTCCCCCGAGAATTGCATGCAGTTCAGCGTAGAAACAGCATGTCTGGGGCTCTGTCCTGGAGCGTCCGTTTGATTCTTTGGTTTTCTGGTACACTTGTGTCAAGATTCCTTCCCCACTCTGAACTCTAGGGTACAGATGTGGGACCCTCATGAAAGACCCCTTAAGCTTAATCTTACCAGCTTAGGTTAAAAACTTCCTCAAGGTACAAACTTTGCCTTGTCCTTGAACCATATGCTGCCACCACCAAGTGTTTTAAACAAAGAATAGGGAAAGAGACCACTTGGAGACGTCTTCCCCCAAAATATCCCCCAAGCCCTACACCCGCTTTACTGGGGAAGGTTTGATAAAAATCCTCACAAATTTGCATAAGTGAACACTGACCCAAACCCTTGGATCTTAAGAACAATGAAAAATCAATCTGGTTCTTAGAAGAAGAATTTTAATTAAAGAAAAGGTGAAAGAATCACCTCTGTAAAATCAGGACGGAAAATACTTTACAGGTTATTCAGATTCAAAACACAGAGGACCCCCCTTTGGGCAAAACCTTAAAGTTACAGAAGACAGGAATAAACCTTGCTCTTAGCACAGGGAAAATTCACATAAAACAATCCACCTTGCCTGACTTACCTATACAGGTTGCAATGCTGGAGACTTGGATTAGGATGGGTTGCAGAAGATGGATTTCTGTCTGGCCTCTGTCAGTCCCAAGAGAGAACAAGCACGTAAAGATAGAGCACAAATGAAAGCCTTCCCCTTCTCCCAAGATGTGAAAGTATCTTGCTCCCTTATTAGTCCTTTGGGTCAGGTGCCAGCCAGGTTAGCTGAGCTTCTTACCCCTTTACAGGTAACAGGATGTTACCTCTGGCCAGGAGGGATTTTATAGCACTATATACAGAAAGGTGGTTCTTGTTCCCTTTATATTTATGATTATTGTCCCACCGCAGCAGTCTTCAGCAACCCACCTCACCCCAGTGACCAGTAAGCTGGGCGATGTTTTAAATGAAAGGTGTCTACTACCAGAGACCATTTGGGGAAGTCCTTCCACACTGGCAAAAAAAGATAAACGAAATCAGGAAGCTGTGCACTAGCTTTGTTCAAATGTTCTCAGTCACCCCAGGACGGACCAAACAGGCATACCACTCCATTAGCACAGGTAATGCTTGCCCAATTAAAGCCTAACCTTACCAGGTCGCTCCTCATGTCAAAACTGCTATAAAACAAAAAATCCAAAACATGTTACAAATGGGAGTAATCCAACCCTCTAAAAGTGCCTGGGCATCTTCAGTGGTTCTAGTTCCCAAACCAAATGGGAAAATACGCTTTTGTGTAAACTACAGTAAGCTAAATGCTGTAACTCGCCCAGACAACTATCCAATGCCACACACAAATAAGCTATTAAAAAAACTAAAACGTGCCCAGATCATCTCTACCTTAGACTTAACCAAGGGGTACTGTCAGGTAAGGCTAAATAAATTCACCAAGAAAAAGTCAGCCTTCATCACCCATGTAGGGCTGCATAAATTTAATGTGCTCCCTGTTTTCAGAGTAGCAGCCATGTTAGTCTGTATTCGCAAAAAAGAAAAGGAGGACTTGTGGCACTTTAGAGACTAACAAATTTGTTTGAGCATAAGCTTTCGTGAGCTACAGCTCACTTCATCGGATGCATTCCTAAAGCTCCATGAAGAAAGCATAGCCAGTGTGGAACAGGCTGTCCAGCACCATCAGTGATTTGGGGGGAGGGGGGGTCTTAAACATACAGCTAAGGGTAGCATAAAACGCTCCTTTACCTGTAAGGGGTTAAGAAGTTCAAGTAACCTGGTTGGCACCTGACCAAAAGGACCAATAAGGGAAAAAAATACTTTCAAGTCAGTGGGGGGAGGTTTTGTTTGTGCTCTCTTTGTTGTTCCCTCTCAGGACAAAGAGAAAGACCAAGCAGGTAACCCAGCTTCTACTAAAATAATACATCTAAAATTACAAAAATTGTAAGTAATAGCAAGAAAAAGCATTATGTTATCTTTTGTTTTAGCTTGTGAATTTTTCCTATGCTAAGAGGGAGGGTTAGTCCTGTTTTGTAACTTTAAAGTTAAGTCTTGAGGGAAATCCTCTGTGTTTTAAATCTTTTTATTACCCTGTAAAATTACCTTCCATCCTGATTTTACAGAGGTGCTTCTTTTACTTTTTCTTTATAATAAAGTTCTTTTAAGCACCTGGTTGGTTTTTAGTGTCCTAAAAACCCAAGGGATTGGTCTGTACTCACTGGGTTAACCAATTGGTTAGCATACTATTCTCAAGCCTCCCTAGGAAAGGGGGTTTAGGAGCTTGGAGGGATATTTTGGGGAAGCAGGGACTCCAAGTGGTCTTTTTCCTAAATCTTGTCTAAATCACTTGGTGGTGGCAGCAATACTGTCGAAGGACAAGAAAAAAATTTGTGCCTTGGGGAAGGTTTTAACCTAAACTGGAACTTCTAAGCTTAGGGGGTCTTTCATGCGCATCCCCACATCTGTACCCCAGAGTTCAGAGTGGGGAGGGAACCCTGAGATAGGCTGAAACTCCTGCGTAACAAAGGACAGACAACTTTTCCCAGCGATTCCTTGTGATATATCGTGTGAGCTAGGATACAAAACCTTTTATCACTGGAAAGGATAAATTCCCAGCTTCATCACAGGGCTAAAGGGTACACATTTCTAACTGTATCTTAGAGCTGTCTTTAATTTTGGTCTAAATGTTACTAGCTCTGAAATTCAGAAAAGTGTAATTAAGAGATGATGGGAAGAAGGTAGAGGGAATTTCCCATTGGCCTACTATGTAGTAGATTGGCGTGGACTCAGGGGAGACCTGTACGCTTTGGTCAAGTCACTACACCACTCTGCACTTTAGTTTCTCCTTTTAAAATGCTTTGAGATCTAGTGATGAAACATGCCATGCAAGAGCTAGGTATTGCTATTATTTTAGAGAACGGCAAGAAACATTTTGTAACTGGTGATTCCAAACAAACAAACATACACACACAAACAAAACAAATGTCTATATGAAAAGTGTTCAGAGGTTTAGAACATTAGGATCCGCTCAGTAGGGATGGATTAGTGGGCAGAGTGCAGATGAAACAATCAACATCCTTCACAAACACAATTCATCATGGCATCTCTTTGTTTATCGTGCAATTCTCTGGCACAATTGATCTCTCAACTGGAATGTGCTATAAATGTAGAGTGGGGTGAAATTTTTCAGTTGAAGATTTTTCAGGGTAAAATATGCAGATTCAGCAACACAGTTAGAGTTTCACAAATTCATGTCAGATTTGCTGCATTGTGTTGGTCAGGAAAAAAATCTCACACAAAATAATTCTGCAAAAATCAACATACATGTTTTTGGATTGACATGACATTTCATTGCAAAATATCCTGTACTTTTATTTATTTTTTTAAAATTAGAACCACTAAAATGCTTGAAATCAAAACAAATATTTTGTTTACCCTAAAACACAATGTTTCTTTGACCTGTTTTTATTTTTATTTTTTTATTTTGACATTGAAAATTTTGAAAAAAATATATTTTTGGTTCAACTCAAAACAAGTTTGTCGCCCCAGTTTTTTGGAATTGCAATGAAACAAAAATTTCTGTTATTCACAGAACTATATAAATGTCTTTGCTTGTTTATTTATAAGTCTTGATTTTGTACAATGGACTTCATTATTCACCAGTCATGACTGTGACTGTAACTTCCTTCTCCTCCCCCCACAGCTTTTCTATAAAGTTATGAACTGAAACCATGGAGCAGAGGAATCACACGGTGGTGACGGAATTTGTTCTACTTGGACTTTCCCACGTTGGACAGACGCAGCTTGTATTTTTTGTCCTGTTCTGTCTGTCCTATGTGGCAATTGTTCTGGGCAATCTCCTCATCATTGTCACCATAAAGGCCAATTCCTGTCTGACCTCACTCATGTACTTCCTCCTCTGCAACCTGTCATTCGTTGATCTCTACTATGCTTCCGTCATTTCCCCTAGGATGTTGGCTGACCTGCTCTCCCAGAGGAAGACCATTTCCTTCAATGGCTGTATGGCCCAGCTCTTCCTCCTGCACTTCATGGGAGAAACAGAGATGTTCCTCCTAAAAATGATGGCTTACGACCGCTATGTCACTATCTGCAAGCCAGTGCTCTACATGTCCATCATGAGCCGGCCCATGTGCTGCATGCTGGTGGCAGTTTGTTGGGTGGGGGGCTTTGTCCATTCCATTGTGCAGACCATTATTACCATCCACCTCCCATTCTGTGGTCCCAGTAAGATTGATAACTACTTCTGTGATGTGGCCCCTGTCATCAGACTCACCTACACCAATATCTATGTTATTGAGTTGCTCATGCTCTCCAACAGTGGCCTGATCTCCCTGGCTCGCTTCCTGGTGCTGCTTGTCTCCTATACAGTCATCCTAGTCACGGTCGGGCTTTGCCTCAGAGATGGAACGTAGAAGGCTCTGTCCACCTGTGCATCTCACATCGCGGTTGTCACCTTGTTCTTCGGGCCCTGCATATTCTACTATCTATGCCTCTTTTCCAATTTCTCAGCTGACAAGAGCATCTCTGTCATTTACACCATCCTCACCCCAGTGGTGAACCCTCTGACCTATACCCTGAGTGAAGGATTCCATGCGCAGGTTATGGAGCCACCACAGGTTATCCACAGAGAACTAAATCTAGGAGCATTTGGTGAGATTTCCTTACTGCAGAATAGAAAAGATGCTTCTAATTGTAACACTGACAGACCCCAGTTGTCAGTAGGTAGAATTGAATCTGGGACCTGTGGAGCTTAGTGCATGAGCTTCTACTGCGTGAGCTAAAAGCCATATGGTGCTTAGTTAAGGCTGCAGAGCAGACTCATTAAGCTCTTTCTCTAAGTGGTCTTGGTGCCACTAGATGAGATAGAACACCACACCCAAGATGTTTGTGGGTTACGTAAGTCAGTTGCTGATGTATTAGGTTAGGATAATTCTGAAATTCATTTTGAAAATGTCCTATTTATAAAGGATTTCTTCTGTTATATCTTGATATTGCTTGTTTATTCAATTCTTTGGGTCTTTGAGGAGTAAATCTTGTATCTGAAATGAACATTTCTGAACTTGGCTGGGTCAACTGCAGTTCTACCAACTGCTGCTCAGCCTGCAGACATTTCTCCTTCCAGTCTATTGCAGTGACTTCTTCATGGGCGCTAGAAGTATTTACAGATGCCTTTAGCAACTTCAAACTGCTCCTACTCAATGGCATTCCTTTTTTTTTCTAGTTCTTGTAGAAGTTTTCTCTTTCGTTTATCAGAGTGCTCCCTTTCAGTGGACTTTTCCTCAAAAAGGAGTGAGGTGTAAGAACAATGAGTACTTGTGGCACCTTAGAGACTAATAAATTTATTTGGGCATAAGCTAAAACGCATGTCATCTGATGCATGGAGTGGAAAATACAGTAGGAATATGTATATATAAAGAGATCTGGTTAGGACTGAGGGGCGTCAGAAGAGCTAAGGGGGCAGGGAAGGGAACCCAGGACTGGCATAGTAGTGGGGCTGCAGGTCAGGACTAAGGGGCATTAGCGGAGCACTATGTGTGGGGAGTCCAGGGATGGGCTAGGAGAGGGGGTTGTGTGTTCTGATTAAGGGGCATTGTCAGAGCTGTGTGTATGAGGAACCCAGGACTAGGGCACGCTTGTTGGGATTGTGGGGCATTGACAGAGCTTTGTGTTGGATGGGATGACACGGAGATGCCAGTTGAGATGGAGTGGCCTGGGCAGAACTGTGTGTGTGTGTGTGTGTGTGTGTGTGTATAGCCCTGCCCAGCAGCTAATGGAACATGATGACAGATGCGTTTCACTGCATTAACACACAGTAAGCACCCTGGGAAGTGTGGGGGAACGATGAACTATTAATCTACACGGTTGAATTCTATGAGTGTGAAAACCCAGGACAATGACATCATTGTGGACTGCTCAAGGAAGACCCCCCCGCCCCATGTGCAGCAGTAATTAAAAAAAGAAAGAACAATAATGAAAATATTATAATTGTGATTTTGTCTATTTTTTGATTTTCCATTGAGGAAACTGAAACAAAATATTTTATTTTAGGTTGGGTCGAACATAATCTAAATATTTTGGTTTGTTGACCAGAATTGAAATTTTTGTCTCAGGTCAGCTCAAGTTTAATCTGAGGTCGCTTTAGTTGCTGTGGGGAATCATCTGATAAGATGCTCCAGTATTTCCTGATACTTACAGGGAAAGGTAGATAAGATACATCATGCCAGGGCTCCCATATAATTCCAATTACTATAAATACAAAATGAAAAAAAATGACCATTTGTGTTAGCAACTTTATTTTCACTTTGTACATTCAATTCTGAGCAATCAAAGATATTCCTTTAGGAAAGTAGGAATTGCTTGAAATAAAATAATCTATCAGTCTGTATAATATGTAGTTGCCTCTTCTCATTTCAACTATTTAGAGGCAGCATTTTCAAAAGCATTCACTAATTCAGTGGATATACTGTGGATAAATATGAAAATGTGTTCCTTAAACTCTTCCTGCCTCCCTTTGCCCATCTATGACTGGGAGTAACCACACGACTGCCTTATAACAGGATTCATAAATGTTTGTAGGTCCTTATATTACATAGTACCTCTGAGCATCTCACATTGGATTTATCATCACAACTTCCATGTTAGGTAGCACAGTATTAGCTCAATTTTACAGCTGAAGAGCTGAGTCACAGAGAAAGTAAATGTGATACTTCAAGGTCACACAAGAGGTCTGCAGTTGCGCTATGAACTAAGCCCAAAATTACAGGATGCTAGGCTAATGCTCTAGCTGCTACACAATCTTTCCTTCTCATGGCAATAGAGTAACAGTGGCATAAACCTATATGCAAGTTCTATGCAGTAATGCAACGTTCTTCAGATTCACCATGTTTGTTTCACAACTGAGCTAAGAATGTCTCTGGTAGCCTCAAAAACTGACTTTTTAGCTATTTGAGGGAATTTGGTGGATTCCCTTTTTGAAGGTACTCTACAAGTTATATGTGCTGCCATCAGATTATCCCATATTTTACTAGCACATAAAACCTGAGGCCTATCTTCCTGAAATAGTGTCAGATGTCAGGCTGTTGCAACAGACTCCTTTACTGTCAGACCAGTTTCTGCTTCCTAAATTAAAGACCCCCATCCCAAGAAAATATGATGGAAAATAAATAATTTATACATTATGACAGTTTGTGCCCTCATGTTCACAGCTTTTCCAAGACTATGATAAATTTTGTACACAGTATGCCTTGTGAGGTATAATCTGAAAGCTCATAATCTTCTGATCATCATTGTCCTGGTAAAATGTGTGTGGCAACATTGTATGTAAAGTTATAAGATTCTACTGTATAATATTATTGAGATGTTCCAAGTTTACAAAAGCAGGCACAAACCAGTTCCTCAGAGATAAAAGGCAAATTGATGTCTCAAATATAAACACACTTGTTTGTCTGCGGGATTTGCTGAACAAGAAGTAGGATTGACTGGACTTGTAAGCTCTAAAGTTTTACATTATTTTATTTTTGACTGCAGATTTTTTTTGTACATTTACATTCGTAAGTTCAACTTTCATGATAAAGAGATTCCACTACATTATTTGTATTAGGTGAATTGAAAAATACGATTTCTTTTGTCTTTTACTCTGCAAATATTTGTAATAAAAATAATAATATAAAGTGAGCAATGTACACTTTGTATTCTGTGGTGTAATTGAAATCCATATATTTGAAAATGTAAAAACATCCAAAAATATTTAAATAAGTGGCATTCTATTATTCTTTAACCGTGTGAATAATGGCACGATTAATCGTGATTAATTTTTAATCGCTTGACAGCCCTATATTTTACCTTTTATTTCTTTGTAACTAATGATGACTTTTATGCCTCATTACTTTTAATCACTGAAAAATCTTTCTTTCTGTAGTTAATAAATGTGTTTTTATTGTTTTATCTAAGCCAGTGTGTTTTTGTATCAAAATGAACCTCTATCTGAGAACAGGTTTGTGCATATCATTTTCTATTAATAAAATGACAGACTTTATATGAGCTTGTATTTTCCAAGAGGACACTGGACAGTACAAGATGCACATTCCATTCAGCATCACTAGGCCCTGTGACCTAGAGGTTACTACTCTGTGCTGTCGTGTTGAAAAGCAGCATATGATTCTCTTGTTCATGAAGCTGCCAGAGGTATAGCCCAGAGACTTAGCTGTGTGTTTTTTGTATAGCCTTGATGCCTAAACCAAAGCCCAAAACTAGGATTAATCCAGTGAAGAGAAAAATAAACTGTGGAGAAAAGTTTATAGAATTGCTGCAGAACTGAAAGTGTGAAATAGTAACAGTAGCATAGCTCTCAACACACTTTACAGAGGAGTGTTCATTTCATAGAATCCATTTTCAAAGTAGAATACCTGGGATACAAGGTGTTTAAGGGATTTGCCCGAAATTGCCCAGTTGGGGATGAGCAGTGTTGAGAGTGGAACCCAAATTTTATGTACAAGAGTCTGGTATGTATTACACTGGAATATGTTGTGGGATGGTGTGATTCTGAATCCAGATTAACTGTAGTGAAATTATCGGCTTTCCTCTGGAGTTATGCCAAGGTAACTGAGAGAAGAGTCTGGTCCAGGGTATCTAGAATGTGGGAACTTATGTACAAAGAGTTTTGGAGAGGTGACCAACAAATGAAATGGAATACATTTACCTCATTCTAGAATCATATTAAAAAGAATTCACAGAAGTCTCCACATGGCTGAGCAACTCAGTGCCAAACCACCACTGCCTGTAAAGTTGGCAGTAGGACTACCCCTCTTTTAAGGAAGGATAAACTAAGGCAAAGGGTGGTCATGGACCATATTTTCAAACTTTGCACAAGCACCCAAAATGAGTGGACACATTTGGATGTGATGCCTCCTCTATGCTGAAGGCAAAGGGGCAGCTAAACTGTATACAGAATGACATACGTGGATGGATGATTGCTCACTCCAGGGCTCATGCGTCATTCCAACCACTGTATATATCAAATGAAAAGTGACAGCTTGCATTAGCAACTTTTTTTTTGCTTTGTTGATTGTCTGCTTTTAAAAATAAATATGTCCCCTTAAATATGAATGAATTTATCTGAAAAGGAAATATCCAAGCTATTTTCTATTCCCTTATGTGCTCATCTATCAGTCTATGTATTTCTATTGTGTACATCACAACATATCAGAGCATCTTATGAATTCTTTGACATTGCCTATTGAGGCTGAAATCAACAAGGCTGAACATTGTGAGGGCCTGCTTCCTTAAACCTGTAGCACCAGGATGCATCTATAGACTTGAAGTAAAAAGGCTCATTAATGTACAGTAGAACCTCCGAGTTATAAGCACCAGAGTTACAAATTGACTGCATTTGGATCCTGAAGTACGCCATCAGGCAGCATCAGAGACAAGAAAGAAAGAAAGAAAGAAAGAAAGAAAGAAAGAAAGAAAGAAAGAAAACCACACAAAGCAGCACAGTACTGTGTTAAACATAAACTACTAAAGAAAGGAAAGCAGCATTTTTCTTCTGCATAGTAAAGTTTCAAATCTGTATTAAGTCAACGTTCAGTTGTAAACTTTTAAAGGAACAAGCATAACATTTTGTTCAGAGTTACAAACATAAGGTGGTTAGAAAGCTGTTTAGATTGTAGTGATTAATGGCTCGATGTCTAGCTGGCAGCCGGGATCAAGCGGAGTGCCCCAGAGGTCAGTCCTGGGGCCAGTTTTATTCAACATCTTTATTAATGAGCTGGACGATGGATAGAGTGCACCCTCAGCAAGTTCACGGATGAGCTGGGGGGAGAGGTAGATATGCTGGAGGATAGGGATAGGGTCCAGAATGACCTAGACAAATTGAAGAATTGGGCCAAAAGAAATCTCATGAAGTTCACCAAGGAGAAGTGCAGAGTCCTGCACTTAGGATGGAAGAATTTCATGCACTGCTACAGGCCAGGAACTTAAGATTTTGCCTAGAGGAATTGTCTGTGTTTTAAATCTGATTACCCTGTAAGGTATTTACCATCCTGATTTTACAGAGGTGATTCTTTTACCTTTTCTTTAATTAAAAATCTTCTTTTAATAACCTGATTGATTTTTCATTGTTCTTAAGATCCAAGCCTTTGGGTCTGTGTTCACCTGTACCAACTGGTGAGGATTCTTATCAAGCCTTCCCCAGGAAAGGGGGTATAGGGTTTGGGGGGATATTTTGGGGGAAGACATCTCCAAGCGGTCTCGTTCCCTGTTCTTTGTTTAAAACATTTGGTGGTGGCAGCATACTGTTCAAGGCAAAGGCAAAGTTTGTACCTTGAGGAAGTTTTTAACCTAAGTTGGTAACAATAAGCTTAGGGGGTCTTTCATGCACATCCCCCACATCTGTACCCTACAGTTCAGAGTGGGGAAGTAGCCTTGACATAGTGGCAGAGGTGGAATCATTTTGAGATTGTTTTGAAGCAGAAGCACAGCAGGATTTTAAAAGTTTTGTAAAAGGTGATTGCAGCTGTAGATTCTGTCTCTCTGCCTGGGGGACAGAGCAGCAGGCATAACAAAAGGATTTTTCTGTAGGCTGAGAACAGCTATCAGGGGAAATAAGGGTATCAGGTTACAGCACAGCAAAATTTTACAAGCCAGGTTTTGTTTGTTTGTTTGTTTTCTTTCTATTTTTCAGGTGTAAAATTAGTTAAAAACAGAGAGGTTAGGATGACAGACTGCAATGTTCAACGGAAGTTGGAATTAGCCAGATTTGAGGCTGAGGAAAAACAAAAGGCACATGAAAGACAGGTAGAACTCAGAAAGATGGAAATGGAGGCAAAAGAAAAAGAAATGGAGGCTGCCCACAGGAGAGAAATGGAGGCAAAGGAAAAAGAAAAGGAGGAGAAGGAAAAAGAGAGGAAGCATGCAATGGAGATGCAGAAGGCAAAGGCTCAGCAGAATATACCAAATAACCCTAACAATCCTTCCCCAACAATCCACAAATGGGAGCGACTATGTCCACCGTATGATGAATACAGTGATATACCTGAATATTTACTCACCTTTGAGAGACTGTGCACACTCCATCAAATTCCTGAAGCTCGCAAGATGATCTCATTGGTCGCAAAATTGCTTGGAAGAACTCTGGACATCGTCAATAAGATGCCTATTGATGAGGCTTCTGACTTTATTAAATTCAAGGATTTGGTTTTAAAGCAATTTCAAGTTATACCTGAAACTTACAGAGTAAAATTTAGAGCCCTTAAGAGAGGACCTGGACTATGTGGCTTATATAAACCAGATGAAGGATCTGTTAGATAAATGTGTCTAAGGAAGGGATGTAACTAGCTTTGAAGGAATCTGTGATTTGATGACTCAGGAGCAATTCCTGAATATGTCCAAAGAGGATATAAAACAGTGTTTATGGGATAAGGAAATGGACTCAGCAGAAAGTCTTGCTTCTTATGCTGATCAATATGAGCAGTCCCAGACTACCAGAGGCAGGGCAAACTGGAACAAAGTGGGTGGAGGGAGGAGAGAGAAACAACCCTGGTCACAATTGGAGCGGATACCAGAAGGGACACTCTCAGACCATACCGTACTACTGGGGGCAGTCCAAGGCCCCAACTACACAGCAAAGAACTCCCGCCACACCGTTCTCCAGCAACCCATCTTGCCCTAGTGACCTGTCAGCTGGACAATGTTTTAAATGTAACGAGCATTACAAATGCATCCGATGAAGTGAGCTGTAGCTCACAAAAGCTTATGCTCTAATAAATTTGTTAGTCTCTAAGGTGCCACAAGTACTCCTTTTCTTTTTGCGAATACAGACTAACACAGCTGCTACTCTGAAACTGAGCATTACAGTAGCTATCTGCCAGTCATCTGGTAAAGAGGACAATTTATGCAGTAGGTTACATACCACAGTTAGCAGTCCTGCAATTTCATATTTGAGTTCCTTCTGAACTCTTGGGTGAATACCAAGTAGTCCTGGTAACTTATTACTGTTTAATTAATGAATTTTTTCCAAAATCGCCTCTGGTGATACCTCAATTTGAGAGATTTTTCTCAGATCTGCCACCTAAAAAGACTGGCTCAGGTGTGGGAATTTCCCTCATATCCTCCGTGGTGAAGATAGGTGCAAATAAGCTTGTCTACAATTGCCTTGTCTTCCTTGAGTGCTCCTTTAGCACTCCAATCATCCAGCGGCTCAACTAATTGTTTGGCAAGTTTCCTGCTTCTGATGAACTTTAAAACAAAAAAAGCTGTTATTTTCTGTGTCTTTTGCTTGTTGCTCTTCAAATTCTTTTTTTTTTTGCCTGCCGAATTATACTGTTACACTTAACTTGCCAGAGTTTATGTTACTTCCTATTTTCCTCAGTAGGATTTGACTTCCAATTTTTAAAAGATATCTTTTTGTCTTTCACTGCTTCTTTTACTCTGTTGTTTAGCCATAGTAGCATATTTTTTGGTCATCTTACCTTTTTTGGGGGGGTTGGTCGGCTGGGGGATGTTATACATATAGTTTGAATCTGTATTATAGTGTTTTTAAAATGTTTCCATGAAGGTTTCACGCATTTCACTTTTGTGACACTTGATTTTAATTTCCAGTCAATTTGCAAAAGCGAGCCATCTTAGAGCAGGGTGAGGTTGTTACCGGGATTTCTTAGAACCCACAGCAATGGTAACGTCACTGTTTCACTCCAGGCGGTGTCAAGAATAAATCAATGGGAACACAGCAATTCTGTCTGATAAGAGATAGAGCACGCTTACCTGTATTTATCTAAAACTGCAGTTTATTAGATTTAAGCACACACTGATATAAGCAATAAGGTTAGGACATCCCAAATATTAATCTAAAATCTGGAACAATGCTTCCAAATTAACCCTATAGTATCTGTTCTATTTTATTAATTCATGGTGGCTGAATGCACATAACATGGTTTCAATTAAGCTTAATCACATCCTGGGGTACACACACCCCTGAAATCCAGGGCAACAGGGTGAGTTGTGCCTCTTTGTTTTTACAGAGCAGCCTGTTTTTGTCTCTCGATGGTTTTGGTTCTTGTGTGTTAAGGTTCTGGATTTTAAGTTACCCTCTATGGTAAGCAATGTATTTGATGGAGGGAGTTTGTCATGTTTGAGACAATAGTTGTTGGCAAAGAACAGGGGGCCCTTTTGCCAAGAGGCTTTTGTGTAACAAATCCTGCAGCTCACTAGAATTCACCAAAATTTGGGATTTCCAGCTCATTGGAATTTTCTTCAACAAATTCCCCTATAACTCTACTACTTGCATCATTTAATTTTAAATGAAACCACATGAGTGCAATTAATGTTTCGCTAAGAAAATATCAACATACTTGATAATTGCTTTTTCTGTGCAAACATTGCCCCTTGTGGTGTCAGATACTTCAGGGCTCAGATCCAAAATCACATATAAACTTCCATGTGATACAACTCTGGAATCTCTCTGCTACTCAGCTCTTTGAGCTAATTGCAGGAGGTGTGGGGAGCTGATAGAAGCTGACTCAATCCCAGCTCATCTCCAGTTAATCAGTAGGACAAAGGTTCCCATTTCTGAGGGAAATAGAAGACAAAGAGGATCATTGACCAATCCCATCTTTAGGCATCAGAGCAGAGTCAACTGCGCCACTGCCTGTCTCAAAATAAGCAGTAGATGGGAAAAAAACCCAGTGGACTTTGGTTTTTACTGCCTAGTGCAGCTTGATTAATGAAAAAGAGGTCAGGTTCTATGGTGATGGGCATGGAGTAAAAACCTAGCTTGAAGAAAGCAAATTGAATACTCATGAATAAGGAATAATATGACCAAAAATTATGGTAGACCTCTCTTGGTGCTTTTAATTTGAGAAAATAATCACATTGAGGATTTGTCCCTTTTTAACAATTTCTAATATTTATTCTTCTTGGTGCCCCCTTTTCCATTTAAAAACCTAACAAAGTTCAGCCAAGTCTCTAGAAAGCCAGTTCGGTCCAGACAAGTGTTACCTCTAATTTTTCCCATGTATACCATACCAGTGCACATAACAAAATGCATGTGGTGGGGGTGGGACTGAGGGTTTTGGAGTGTGGGAAGGGGACTCAGGGCTGGGGCAAAGGATTGGTGTGTGTGTGTGGGGTGAGGGCTCCAGGGTGGGGCCAGAGATGAGGGGCTCAGGGCTGGGGCAGAGAGCTGAGGTGCAGGAGGGTGAGTGCTCTGGTTGGGTGCAGGCTCTGTGGTGGGGCCAAGGATGAGGGGTTTGGGGTGCAAGCTGCCCGGGGGCTATGGTGACATCTCTCCCCCAGCCATGGAAAGTCTGGGGCAGGTGTGTGCTGCGGGAGAGGCTTAATAGGCAGCTGCATGGCTTAGAGGGAATTTAGGTCCTGGCTGATTTGTGCACCCTAATCCATGATAAAGACCCCTACAGTCAGAGCTCAGCCTGGGAATTCTGTTGCTGAAGCGTAAAGAAGATTCGGGCCTGGTGATAAATGTTACAGCTATGATGGGTTCGGTCACAGAAACCCCCTTAGGACTGTTGCTTGATATGCTGAGATTACTTCTGAGCCCATTTTCCCTTCCAAAGCTTGGGACTCCAGAACCCTGCCTTGTTGAGCCTGACATGCTAGCCTGCTGCAACACAGATGCAGGTCTGGTCCACACCCCCAAAACTGTAGACTTTAATGAAAAACTGTTTAGCATGTCACCTATCGCCATCACTCAGACACCCAGTTCCCAATAGGATCCAAACCCCAAATAAATCCTTTTTACTCTGTATAAACCTTATATAGGGTAAACTCATAAATTGTCCACCCTCTATAAGACTGATCAAGAGAGATATGTGACATTATTGACATAAACTGTGACTGTGTAGATCATTGTTGCAACCAGGGTCCTATGGTTGCACCAGTTCCTGTACAGAGGATGTCAAGTGGGGTATCTATATGAAGGTTGTAGCTTGTTAGTAATGATTATGCTGTCCGTAGTTGTGTATCATTTTTGTATTTGAAGTTATGAATATGTCTATATATTTGTTTGATTGTAAAACAGATTTATTTGGGGTCTGGACTCTACTGGGACCTGAATATCTGGGTGCTGGAGACAAGAGCATTTCCTAAGCTGTTTTCAGTTAAGCCTGTAGCTTTTGGGGGACATGGTTCTGACCTGCGTCTGTGTTTACAGCAGGCTAGCGTGTCCGGCTCAACAAGGCAGGGTACCGAAGTCCCAAGTTGGCAAGGAAAACGGGCTAAGAGGTAGTCTCAGCACATCAGGTGTCTCCCAAGAGAGTCTCTGACCCATCACAGTATGTACAGCTGTTTGCCCCCCAGGTATTAATCACTTACTCTGGGCTAATTAATAAACAAAAGTGATTTTATTAAGTATAAAAGGTAGGATTTAAGTGGTTCCAAGTAATAACAAACAGAACAAAGTAAGTCACCAAGCAAAATAAAGCAAAAACACGCAAGTTTAAGCCTAATACATTGAGAATCTGCATACAGGTAATATCTCACCCTCAGAGATGTTCCAATAAGCTTCTTTCACAGACTAGACTCCTTCCTAGTCTGGGCTCAATCCCTTCCCCTGGTATAGTCCTTGCTAGTTCCAGGAGACATCTTAGATGGAAACTGGGGGTTTTCTCATGACTAGCACTCCCCCTTGTTCTGTTCAACTCCCTTTTATATCTTTGGCACAAGGCGGGAATCTTTTGTCCCTCTGGGTCCCCACCCCTCCGTCTAAATGGAAAAGTACGAGGTTTAAGATGGATTCCAGTATCAGGTGACACGTCCCCAGCCTCCATTCTTCCAGGGCCCACAGGCACCTAGGAATGTTTGCAAGTAAACAGACCATTTACAACCAATTGTCGTAGTCAATGGGAGCCATCAAGATTCCAAACCACCATTAATGGCCCACACTTTCCATAATCACAATAGGACCTCAGAGTTATACTTCATATTCCTAGTTTCAGATACAAGAATGATTCATTCATACAAATAGGATGAACACAGTAGAGTATAAGCTTTGTAATGATACCGTACAAGAGACCTTTTGAATAAAGCATATTCCAGTTACATTATGTTCATACTCATAAGCATATTTCCATAAAACATTATGGAGTGCAACGTCACAACAGCAATTACAGCTTTAATGGGAGAAGGGTGGGAATGCTCATTGCTAAGATGAGCAGAAAGGATCTGAGAGGAGGTAGGGAATGAATGGCTGCTTGAACAGACTCCATCTTGTGACTGTGACATAGAATCATAGAAATGTAGGGCTGGAAGGCACCTTGAGAGGTCATCTAGTCTAGTCCCCTGATCTAAGGCAGAACTAAGTAAACCTAGACCATCCCTGACCAATGTTTGTGTTGAACCTGTTCTTAAACACCTTCAGTGATCTCGATTCCACAGTCTTCCTTGGTTACCTGGTCCAGAGCTTATATATCTCTATAGTTAGAAAGCCTTTCCTAATATCTAAGCTATATTTCCCTTGCTACAGATTAAGCCTTGCATGGATATGGAGGTAGACCTTCAGCGGACCTGGAGAACAATTGATCACCGTCCTCTCTATAACAGTCTTTAACATATTTGAAGACTGTTGTCAGGTCCTTTCATTAGTCTCCTTTTCACAGGATTAATCATGCCCAGAAACTGTCTGGGGCTGGGAGTATTAATATTTTAGTACTATTTTCAGGTAACATCTGGCCACCAGAACTGAGCTTCTTCCTCAGGTACAGACAGACAGAATTACAGACTGTATTGTCCAGGGATAAAAGTAACATGTTATTCCTTTGGATGACTGCAATTCCAAGGTGAAGCTCTGTCCCGTAGAATCAGGTCACATGGGGGGGACTCCTGCATTTATGAGGGCTTTTCCCTACATCTTTCTTCTTCACCTCTCCTCTTAACTGATCTTGAACCTCTGCACCACTGGGGTTCTGACCAGCTGTCCAGATTTCTGCCTCTAGCCAGGTGCTTTGGCTGTTAAAGAATGTTTGACAAGTCCTTTCATGCCTTATTCCAAGTCACTGGCTCTTCCTCTTATCCATTTCTGTGCCCTGTGAATAATCCCTTTGCCTTTACTCCTATAATTCCATTTAGTTGATTTCTACAGAGAATGAGATCATGGCCTCTGGACTCCTTTTTTTTAAATAGGCAGTAAAACTCCACATTCAGAAGACCCAATATAAAGTGTTATAAATCACGTGTATCTGTCTGTCAAGGGTTTTAAACAGCCAGCCATCACCCTAGTAACTGAGCACCTTCCACTCAAAAACAATAGCAATAGCCAAGTACGTAGGAGACTTTATGGAGTCTCTTTTTGGGGTCAAATTTTTGCCAGAGGGAGGGGGGTTTCTATTTTGTTTTGTTGTTTGTTTGTTTGTTTGTTTTAAAGATCTCATTAATTGCCACTCTTCCTTTCCTCCCTGAAGTCAATGGTGTTAGTTACACAAGTGTAAAACTGGTGTAAGTGAGCGGAGCATCAGGCTGTGTTTATCTGTAATTCTGATATTTCTGTGTGATGGTTTGAATTATCACCCCTTTTTTCTGTGACTCTGTCTCTCTCTCTCTCTCTCCTCCCAACAGGTGTCCTGTGTGACAATGATGTCTAAGATCAATGAAAGCACGGTGATTGAGTTCATCCTTCTAGGATTCTCAGATCATCCAGAGGTGCAGATGATGTGTGTCTTCATGGAGTTCCTGGTCATTTATCTTATTACCCTGGTGGGGAATCTTGGGATGATCATGTTAATCAGGGTTGACTCCTGCCTCCACACACCCATGTACTTCTTCCTGTGCAACTTGTCCTTCATAGATATTTGCTATTCCTCCTCCATCACCTCCAAGATGCTGTCGGACCTCTTAGCAGAAAGGAAAAGCATTTCTTTTGCTGGGTGTGCCATACAGGTTTACTTTTACAATGTATTTAGCACCACACAGGGTTTCCTCCTGGCCACCATGGCATATACCCACTGCTCTATATGCCCATTATGTCCCAGCGCTACTAGCTGGGAACAACCTCTCTGTCATACTGGGCTGGGACCATCAACTCTGTGATACACACAGGAAGCATTTTAGACTGTCCTTCTGCAGCTCCAACATCACTGACTACTTTTGCGGTGACATCTCTCCAGTACTAACACTCTTCTGTTTAGACACCCATGTCAGTGAGATGCTGTGATAAGCACCTTCCTGACCGTCCTCATCTCTTATATGTACATCCTGTCCTCTGTCCTGAGGATCTGCTCTACTGAGGGCAAGCCCAAAGCCTTCTCCATCTATACCACCCACCTGATGGCTGTCACCATGTACTATGGGACACTGTTCTTCATGTATTTACAGCTCTAGCCACCTTCTGGACCAAGACAAAGTGCTCTCCGAGTTTTATGGTGTAATGGTCTTCATGCTGAGCCCCCCTGAACTACAGCCTCACGAACAAAAAGTGAAATATGCCCTTGAGAAAATGATGGGAATTAAAAACACTGGTTTGTGGACATGATATTATCCTGCCACATCACATCGGGATATAAGATTAATAAACGAATACATCTGTCTTTTTAGATGTCTGTGCCATATGCAACAGTGCCCTGCTGTCAATAGAAACGGATGCAATTTTGGAAAGAAAGCAAAGGTTAACATTTTTTGTTCATGTTATGCCTGCAGAATCTAGTCTAAACGACGATGCTATGCAATAATGAACGGATAATAATAATAACTAGCTCTTGTATAGCACTTTACATCAGTAGATCTCAAAGTGCTTCCCAATCTTTAATGCATTCATCCTAACAACAGCCCTGTAATTTATTGCTATCATTCCCATTTTACAAAAGTGGAAACTGAGACACAGAGTGGTTACACAACTGGCTCAAGGTCACTCAGGAAGTCAATATCAGAGCAGGAGATTGAACCTAGGTCTCTCAAATCCTAGACCCTGACACTGCATTGCAATGGATGGGGTACCAGATCAGATTAAATTGCTGTCCAACTTCTTCCCAAAGGATACTGAACCCTATCCCTGGGATGGAGAGGTCCACTTCTGCTTCAGGAGTGAAACCATAGTTCCCTTTTAAAATTCAATAATGCCAGCCATCTTTTGAATTGGCCTAAGGTGTGGAGGCTTCCCAGTTCATTTTCCTGAATGAAATGGCCAAATTTAGGTGAGAGATGGGAGCTCAAGGGAATGCAAAGAGGGGAAAGAAGTCAAGGGGGACGATAACACAAGAGAATGGGCGACTTTAAACTGTCTCATTGCCCAAAGTCACCCAGGAAGCCTATGGCAAAACAGAGGATTGAAATGGCGTCTCCCAATGCCTATACCCCATAACCATAATTGCATTTTAGTCTCCTGCCATTTCCATGCAGATACAATACTGGAATTACTATATCATATTGATAAGTTATTATTTAGAGTATTGATACTTAATACATATGCCTTGGAAACAGTACGGCCTACAGGCTCGTGCTTGGGACTAGAACTCTGGAGACCTGGTTTCTAGTCCTTTTTCTGGGCTTCTCCTTTTTGTGCCTCAGTTTCCCCATCTGTAAAATGGGTGTAATGATACTGACCTCCTTTGGAAAGCACTACTGATGAAACAGGCCTCATCTCATGAGCTGCTTTGGAGTTGTAGCTATGATCCTCTGGGTATAAGAAAGGAAGTGACACGAGAGCTAGACATTATTATTATTACTCAAGCTCACTGTTTTCAATAGAAAATTGGACCCTGGGCCAGAAGCTGCATCTAAAGCTGGTGGTGAGGGGGGGGATGGCAAAAGGCGGAAGAGGTCCCAGACATCCAGGATCCTGAAATAAGGGAACATAAGAACAGCCATACTGGGTCAGTCCGATGGTCCATTTAGCTCAGTATCCTGTCTTCTGAGAGTGGCCAATGCTGGATGCTTCAAAGAGAATGAACAGAACAGGGCAATCATTAAGTGATCTTCCTGTCATCCAGTCCCAGGATCTGGCAAACAGAGGCTTAAGGACACCCAGACCATGGGATTGCATCACTGACCATTGTGGCTAATATCCACTGATGGACCTACCCTCCATGAATTTATTTAATTCTTTTTTTTAATCCAGTTACAGTTTTGACCTTCACAACATCCCCTGGCAAAGAGTTCCACAGGCTGACTGTGTGCTCTGTGAAGAAATGCTTCCTTTTGTTTGTTTTAAACCTGCTGCCTATTAATTTCACTGGGTGACCGCTGGTTTTGTGCTGTGTGAAGGGGTAAATAACACGTCCTTATTCACTTTCTCCACGTCACTCATGATTTCACAGACCTCTATCCCGTTCCCCCTTAATCGCCTCTTTTCCAAGCTGAACAGACCCAGTCTTTTTAATCTCTCCTCATATGGGAGCTGTTCCAGACCCTCAATCACTTTTGTTGCCCTTCTCTGCACCTTTTCCAATGCTAATGTATCTTTTTTGAGCTGGGGCGACCAGAACTGCACGCAATATTCGAGGTGTAAGTACACCATGGATTTATATAGTGGCAATACGATATGGTCTGTTTTATTATCTATCCCTTTCCTAATGCTTCCAATTATTCTGTTGCCTTTTTTGACTGCCACAGCACATTGAGCAGCTATTTTCCATGATGAGGCCAAGAAAGAAAAGTGTTATAATAAATAAAATCAGAGCTGCTTTCACAGAACATTTATACCCCATTTCTCTGATTTTTTTTAACTTTCCCTTTCAATATTAACTACTTTTCCTAGTGGAAGGACACATTACGGAAATCTCCTCAGCACTAGTAGATGGCGACATATAACCGCAATAAATCACTGCAGGTTGTGCATTAACAGTATAAGGACCTACGCAGAGGGAGTCAGTTATTGGATCACTTGGTGCATGGCTGGAGTATAGGGGCATTGGAACAGTTTTTATAGTGAGAGTGCTGAAAGCCAGTGAACAAAAATGTAAACACTGTATATGATGGAAACCATGTATTTGGTTGTTATTACTACTTCAAGCCAGGGGCGGCTGCTGCATCTCCAGCACCCCTAGTTCCAGCACCCCTTCTGAAGGAACTTGGTCTAACCATCTTAGACCTTCTTTGCACAAGTGGCCTCACAATCCAGTTTATTGCACATAATAAAGGTAGCATGTAGAGGCCTCACCTAAGATCAGGGCCCCATTGTGCCAGGTGCTGCACGTGCAGTAAGAGACACTCCCTGTCCCAAAGAACTTGGTTCCACACAAGGCAGACAAAGGCAGGATTATTATTCCCACTCTACTCAAAGTCACTGTGAGACTGGCTGGAACTGAAACCAATTTCCTGCATGCCAATGTGCAGCCGTAATCACACCACCCTTTGCAGAGGAAACGGATTCCTACAGGGATACACCTATGCGGGGAACTCCCACAAATGGATTCCCTACTGCTGTTCATCCAATGGCCCAGCAGGTGGCACTGGAGCATCACACATGGTGGAATCCACTGATTCGAAATAACAGACTGACAAGCAGTGCACAGAGTGGGGCCCACAACTTCTGCGTCTTGCATGCTTCTAGCTCTGTGTGCGTGATCACTGCCAGAAGGACATTTATAGCAGGGACAATTCTTGCAATTCGTGGCAGGCCTGGGAACTGCTAGGCGGTCCCATGTGCGTATTCAGTGGAACTTCAGTTTTGAAAAACCACCCAGAATGTACATTAGATCCTCCCTTTCAAAGCCAAAGGGGCTCCCCCTGCATCTCTTCTGTGTTATCTCCTCCTCTCCCTCCCAGTTCTCCCCAGGAACTGACAGCTGCTGTTCAGCCAGGCGCAGCATGGGCTCTGGAGCCCACTCTCCGCTCCCACTGCCTGGTAGCTTCAATTGCAGCCTCCTGCTGAGCATTGTGGAGAAGCAGTCAGTGTGGAGCTGGTGCTGCTGAGCAGCCAGAGGACAAGCCGCTGTGCTCTGAGCAGGACATGGCTGCATCTGCCTCGGGAAACACGGACTGGGAACGTAAAACCCAGGACTGTCCTACCTGAACCAAGAGTTCTGGCTGCTCCGAGGTTGAGGGCAGGGAGCCAGTGTGATATTGAGGACAGGGCCTTTAAGGGCTGAGCACAGGGGCTGGGCTGGGTGACCTCTCGAAGTCCCTTCCAGCCCTACATTTCTATGGCTCTATTAGGGGCAGGGCCGGATTTCCAATTAGACACAGTAGGCACGTACCATAGGGCAGGCACCAGTGTTCTAGGGGCACCTTACCTCTCTAAAACTGTGTGCAACACAAAGGTCACCTGTAGGTGCTGAAGATGCCTAGGGGCACGTAAGGTGTAAATCTGGCCCTGCTTGGGGCAGTCGCAGATTAGCCAATGGGCCTCAGCCAATTAAGGGGCCCCGGAAAAATGGGCATCCCATCCCCAACAGACAAGGGCAGACCAGGAGCCAGGGCCCAGGTGCAGGCTGGGTCTGGACACTAGGATGTCAGAGTCAAGCAGCAGAAGCAGCTAGTGCCGGTAAAAGAATCCTAGGGAAACCCTAATGGCACAGGCAACTCCCTATGCCTCTGCCTGGCTTAAATAGAAGCAGGGGCCAATAAGGGCCCTTGGAGTTTTGCTAATCGGATCCCAGGACTGATCTCTTCTGCAAAGCTGAGCTTCGAGTTCAGGTGGCTGCTAGCAGGTCCCTGGGTGGCATGTTGGAACACACAGGCTCCTCAGTGGACTGGGGTTTGAGAGCCGGGGCTCCCAAGATTAGGGTAATTGAGGGTCCATGCTTGCCTGTGGGACTTCCCAGGCTTGGTATGGGGGCAGTGCTGGGGCTTTGGAAAGGCCAGGTAATGCTTGTCCACGCAGGCTACCTGGGGCTGGTGCAGATTTCCAAATTTAGCAGTCTGCTCCTGGGTGATGAGGGGAAGCCGGGCTCACCCCTCATCGCGGCTGGGGACTGAACTGGGGCAGTCATAGCTGCAGCCAGCTGGCATTTTCCCATCCACAGGCTGTATCTCCTGGCAAGGGACAAGGGGAGGCTCCAGGATGGCCATTTGCAAGGTGGTAACCCTGTGATGCCAGAGAGGCCCATGATCATATGGCATCTGGCTCAGGTGCAGTGGGGAGCAGACAGGACTGGTCCCTCTGTCTTGGCCATGGATGGAGTGGGGCATTCTGTGCCTGAGACATGGGGGAGAGACCCTCTCTCTAAATGCCTTTCAGCTGGGCTCCTCACAAGTTTGAAAGCTTCACAGAAGTTAAGGCCAGAAGGGTCCCATTATGAGCAATTCGTCTGTCTTATATATCGCAGGCTGTACCCAAGGGCTCTTGCATGGCGCCCAGAACCTGTGTGTGTGCTAGGCTGGATGTTCTATATACAAATAAGAGACATCCCATAATTCCCACTTCCACCACCTTCGGCATGGTAAGCAAAAGCCAGACATGTAAGCCAGCAGGCCACCTATTTGTAACAGCTGGGCTGGATTCTTGTGCCTCTCCTCCACCTCAGCAAACCTTCCACACCACGCTGTGTCAAGTTTCCTTCCCCACTCTGAACTGTAGGGTACAGATGTGGGGGACGTGCATGAAAGACCCCCTAAGCTTATTGTTACCAGCTTAAGTTAAAAACTTCCTCAAGGTACAAACTTTGCCTTGGCCTTGAATCCTATGCTGCCACCACCAAGCATGTTAAACAAAGAACAGGGAAAGAGCCCACTTGGAGACGCAAGCCCTACACCCCCTTTCCTGGGGAAGGCTTGATAAAAATCCTCACAAATTTGCATAGTGAACACAGGATCCAAACCCTTGGATCTTAAGAACAATGAAAAGCAATCAGGATCTTAAAAGAAGAATTTTAATTGAAGAAAAAGTAAAAGAATCACCTCTGTAAAATCAGGATGGTAAATACCTTACAGGGTAATCAGATTCAAAACATAGAGAATCCCTCTAGGCAAAACCTTAAGTTACAAAAAGACACAAAAACAGGAATATCCATTCCATTCAGCACAGTCTAATTTCTCAGCCATTTAAAGAAATCATAATCTAACACATATCTAGCTAGATTACTTACTAAATTCTAAGATTCCATACCTGTTCTGTTCCCAGCAAAAGCATCACACAGACAGAGAACCTTTGTTTCCCCACCCCTCCAGCTTTGAAAGTATCTTGTCTCTTCATTAGTCATTTTGGTTAGGTGCCAGCGAGGTTATCCTAACTTCTTAACCCTTTACAGGTGAAAGGGTTTTGCCTCTGGCCAGGAGGGATTTTATAGTTCTGTATACAGAAAGGTGGTTACCCTTCCCTTTATATTTATGACAGGCTGCTAATGCAGCATACCACACAGGCTATGTCTACACTACAGGCGTTACAGCGGCACAGCTAAAGTACTACAACTGTCCCACTGTAACACAGCATGTAGATGCTTCCTATATCAACGAAAGGAGTTTTTGTATTCCTGTAGGAATCTTTGAGCAGCAGCAGCTAAATTGATGAAAGAATGCTTCTGTTGACCTACGCGCATCTACGCTGGAGGCTAGGTTCTACGTTGCTAACTACGTAGCTCACGGGTGTGAATTTTTCAATGTAGCTAGGTTGATCTAAATTATAACTGTGCACCAGGCCACACACACAAACACACACAGCCCACACATGCACAAAAACAACACCCCAACACCAACCCACAGAAAGACACCAACCCATGCATAGACACAACACCCCCATCACAAAGTTAAATACAGACCAGACACCCCAATACAGGGCACCCCCATGCACACATAGTGCTCCAGTACACACCCCCAGACTAGGGTTGCCAATTTTGGTTGGATGTATTCCTGGAGATTTCCTCACATGACATAATCTTTAATTACAGATTAATCTTAAATTCCTGGAGACTCCAAGACAATCATGGGGGATTGGCAACCCTTCCCCAGCCAGATGTGACACCTGACAGGGATGCACAAAGACAGAAACCCAGCCAGAGACATAATGGCCCAGTACAAACACACGCAGAGGTGACAGTCTGTCACAACCTCCAAGGCAGATTTAACAGCCAGAAACAAAAATATAGGCACATACCACTAACCAACAAAAAGCTACATGCATGCACAACAGGCAAACTAACAGGCCTGATGACACCCAGTGCATGCATATTCACATACCCAACAACCAGTACAACATCCCTCCTTAAATCCATATGCACAGTCAACACTCCAAGAGAAATTCACATGCAGACACAACACAACCACATGCCGACATGACACCTCATGAGAGGCCCACACACCGGCATGAAAGCCAGATACAAACATTCATGCAATCATTACAGCCTGACAACAACAAACACCCGTGCAGATGTGACAGCTTAGCACCAACTAACAGGCAAACAACCCACCCCAACACACACACAAATGCTGACCCTGAAATGCACATACCATACATCAGATATTACATTCTAGCTAGATATTCCAAAGTGATCATACCAAGCCAAACACATGCCATCAGTGACACATTGCCTGCTGGGTTTCCCTTCCAGCAGCTCTGATTCCCCAAAGTGTATCAGATATTCTCTCCTTTGCAACCACTTTTCAGGCTCCCTCGCCTCATCCCACCTCCCTCACTGCATGGAATTTCTGCATCCCTGCCCTGGGTTCTGCATTTGTTACCACTGCTTTCCCCTGCTTCTCCTTGTCCCATGCAAGATTGTTCCCATCTCCAAAGAACCTGGAGGCTTCCTGCTTTTGCAGCCAACATCAGGACAAAGCTGTTCTTGGGCCATCACGAAGCTGGTGGCCCATGAAGGGTGGAAGATCTGACAGGTACAGTTGAAGCGGGGAGACAAGAGAAAGGAAATGGAGACACAGAGAGGAGTGCAGCGGAGCAGAGATACTAGGATATGGATGTGCAGGGTTTTGTGCGCAATTCCTTAAATCCATTCACTATCTGGACTAGCATGTTTCCATCCATCATGAAGCAAATTCTTGCTTGGAAGAATATATTCTGCCTGGAATGACCCCTCAGATTTAAGACGGATGATGAGTCATCATGGTAACGAGCCTCTTTGTATGACACCCTACTGGCCAATGAGAGAACAGCGATGGATGCTTCAGCATAAAGAAAATGGGGCATATCACACAATCCAGTAGCTACTTGGAGTCCTCACTGGGAAAAACAAAACCGAGATATACTGTCCCAAATAATCTATAGAACTGTGATTGTCTGTAGGATGTGGGAGATCCCAGGTCTGCCAAACTAAGAAGAGCAGCAGGACAATGGAGAGTAGTCCCATATCTTGGGCAGTGCAGGGCACCCTTCAACTATCTCAGACAGCACCTGTAGCAAGTCAAGTAAGCTGTGAGGTGGTAAAGACAGCAAAATCTTTTCCTTGGAGCTAAAGGCCACAGAGACCTTCCCCCCATACTTGTTTTGAGTGGAGCCAACTCACTGGCAGTTGTCTCCCAACTGGCAGTTGGCCATGGAGCTTGGACTCGCTTCTTGTGAGCTGGCCTCACCTACTCTGTCATAGAATCATAGAAGATTAGGGTTGGAAGAAAGACCTCAGGAGGTCATTTAGTCCAACCCCCTGCTCAAAACTGGACCAACACCAACTAAATCATCCCAGCCAGGGCTTTATCAAGCTGGGCCTTAAAAACCTCTAAGGATGGAGATTCCACCACCTCTCTAGGTAACCCATTCCAGTGCTTCCCCACCCTCTTAGTGAAATAGTGTTTCCTGATATCCAACCTAGACCTCCCCCACTGTAGCTTGAGACCATTGCTTCTTGTTCTGTCATCTGCCATCACTGACAACAGCCGAGCTTCATCCCCTTTGGAACCCCCCCTTCAGGTAATTGAAGGCTGCTATCAAATCTCCCCTCACTCTTCTCTTCTGTAGATTAAATAATCCCAGTTCCCTAAACCTCTGCTCGTAAATCATGTGCCCCAGCCCCCTAATAATTTTTGTTGCCCTCCGCTAGACTCTCTCCAATTTGTCCACATCCCTTCTGTAGTGGGGGGACCAAAACTGGATGCAGTACTCCAGGTGTGGCTTCACCAGAGCTGAATAGAGGGGAATAATCACTTTCCTCGATCTGTTGGCAATGCTCCTACTAATACAGCCCAATATGCCGTTAGCCTTCTTGGCAACAAGGGCACACTGCTGACTCATATCCAGCTTCTCATCCCCTGTAATCCCCAGATCCTTGTCTGCAGAACTGCTGCTTAGCCAGTCGGTCCCCAGCCTGTAGCATTGCATGGGATTTTTCCTTCCTAAGTGCAGGACTCTGCATTTGTCCTTGTTGAACCTCATCAGAATTCTTTTGGCCCAATCCTCCAATTTGTTTAGGTCACTCTGGACCCTATCCCTACCCTTCAGCATATCTACCATCTTAATGTCATCTGTGCTTATTGAGGGTGCAATTCATCCCATCATCCAGTTTATTAATAAAGATGTTGAACAAAACCAGCCACACACGACCGACCCCTGGGGCACCCTGCTTGATACTGGCTGCCAACTAGACATCAAGCCATTGATCGCTACCCGTTGAGCCTGACAATCTAGCCAGCTTTTTATCCGCCTTATAGTCCACTCATCTAATCCATACTTTTTTAACTTGCTGGCAAGAATACTGTGGGAGACTGTATCAAAAGCTTTGCTAAAGTCAAGATATATCACATCCAACGCTTTCCCCATATCCACAGTGCCAGTTATCTCATCATAGATGGCAATTAGGTTGGTCAGGCATGACTTGGTCTTGGTGAATCCATGTTGACTGTTTCTGATCACCTTCCTCTCCTCCAAGTGCTTCAAAATGGATTCCTTGAAGACCTTCTCCATGATTTTGCCAGGGACTGATGTAAGGCTGTAGTTCCCTGGGTTCTCTTTCTTCAGCCGAATAAGGAATATGATCAGCAGAGCCAGCCTGCTCAACTAAATGAAAGCCAAGATGCAATGAAAGTTAGAGGAGCAATTGCTGTCACTCAGGTGGTGCTTCCAGGCATACGTGTGTCATGGCTTGAGAACAGACTCTGGGAATGAGGTTTGTTAGCATTGTCTTGCCACTTGGTGACCCATAGTCCCGTTACTGTCAAACAGAGATGGCTTCTAGGCTGACTTGTTCCTATGACTCTGGAATGTCCAGCTGCAGATGGCTATCATAAAGGCTGCTTTCCTACCGGTAATCACAAGCAGGGTTGTGTGACACACCCTATAAGATTTTTTAAAAATATGCTAATGAATGTGAATATAAATGTAACTAGAACATGCTTCATGCAAAAGGTCTCTTGTAAGGTATCATTGGAAAGCTTATAATCTACTGAGTGTGGTCATCCTAGGTGTATAACTGTATCACTCTTGTATCTGAAACTAGAAATATGAAATATAAGTCTGAGGGCCTGTTGTAATTATGTAAAGTGTGGGCCATTAATGGTGGTTTGGAATCTTGATGGCTCCCATCAACCAGGACAACTGACTGTGGATGACTCTGTTTGCAGGCATGCCTTCCCGTGAGTCGGGCTGGGAGGAATGAAGGCTTGGGGTCTTACAGTGACATGTAATCCATCTTTAACTTGGTGCTTTTCCACTGAGAAGGAGGGGTGGGAACCCAGAGGGACAAAGGATTCCCGCCTTATGCAAAAGATATATATAAGTGGGTGGAACAGAACAAGGAGGATCAGCCATCATGAGAAATCCCCTAGCTACCACCTGAGCTGGAACAAGGGCTGTACCAGGGGAAAGGATTGTGCCCAGACTATAAATATATCCAGTCTGTGAAAGAAACTTAATGAAACATTTCTAAAGGTGAGATTTTATCTGTATGCAGTTTTTATTACTGTACGACTTAGACTTGCATGTTTTATTTTATTTTGCTTGGTAATTCACTTTATTCTGTCTGTTACTACTTGGAACCACTTAAATCCTACTTTCTGTATTTAATAAAATCACTTTTTACTTATTAATTAACCCAGAGTATGTATTGATATCTGGGGGGGAGGGGGGAAACAACTGTGCATATCTCTCTGTCAGTGTTATAGAGGGTGAACAATTTATGAGTTTACCCTGTATAAGCTTTATACAGGGTAAAACGGATGTATTTAGGGTTTGGACACCATTGGGAGTTGGGCATCTGAGTGTTAAAGACAGGAACACTTCTGCAAGCTGCTTTCAGTTAAGCCTACAGCTGTTAGGGGATGTGGTTCAGACCTGGGTCTGGGTTTGCAGGAGGCTAGCGGGTCTGGCTCAAACCAGGCAGGGCACTGAAGTCCTAAGATGACTGGACAAGAAAGCTGGAGCAGAAGTGGTCTTGGCACATCAGGTGGCAGCTCCCAGGGGGTTTCTGTGATTCAACCCATCACAGGTTGGATGCAATTTTTTTTAATGGAAAATTGGATTTTCGACTAAATAAATGTTTGTTGCAGAAAGCATCTGCTTTTCTTTTTTGTTTTGTTTTTTGGGCATTCTCCTCAACCTCGAGCTGGCGGAGCTGCTCCAAGAGCAGGACAGAGGGCAACGCTGAGTAGGCAGAGCGTACACAAATAAATACTAATAATGACAGTAATACAAGTAACAGAGAGCAGTGTGTTTGAAGCAGTCAGTGCTGAGTTTTATCCCTAACTAATGAGATTTAGCTAAAATATTTGCCTTTATGCCACCCACCCTCTGGAGCTTCCCTTAAAGCCTGGTGTGATCTGAAATGAAAATAAGCACCAATTAATGCCTACCACAGGGAGAGCTCCACACACAAAGTTGCCTGGCCTCCAGGGGACTTGGCCATCTGCCTGGCAGCCGGATACTAGCAACCAAGCAGTGGGAAAACAGAGGATGAGACACCCCAGGAGGGCGCCAGACTCACACAGGGAAGGCAGAACAACAGCCTGGGTGTACCTGAGAAATAACCACCCAGATGACCCAGGAAGCTGCAATAGGCCATTGCGGGACGGGATGGTTGCATGGGGAAAGGCAATATGGGTTGCGGGGGAGGGGCTGGAAAAACTGGTTGGCTGAGGAGGACAATAGCCCTGTTCAGGCTGGCTTTCCCATGCCCAGCCTGTGTGCCCCCTATCACGGAGTAACTGGCGCAATGCCCTGGACTCCCCCTCTTCCAGTTCCCCAAGCTACCAGGGATCTGACCTCCCACACCCCCGTGGCTCCTCCTCATCTTTGTCTTGCTTTCTGAGCAAAGAGTCACCTGGTTGTTACTTGGTTGCATCTCCCTCCTGGGTCTCAGATTATGAAGGGCCCTGCCATAGCATACATGCAGGCAGCTGGAGTGGCTGCATTTACCTCTGTTCCCACCACCAAGGCATTGGTGCAGCACACAGGGAAACTGAGGCACACACAGTATTCATGCAAAACAATAAAATTCACATAGGCTCAAGTCATAAATATAAAGGGAAGGGTAACCACCAGTCTGTATACAGTGCAATAAAATCCCTCCTGGCCAGGGGCAAAACCCTTTCACCTGTAAAGGGTTAAGAAGCTAAGGTAACCTAGCTTGCACCTGACCCAAAATGACCAATGAGAGGACAAGATACTTTCAAATCTGGAGGGGGGGAACAAAGGGTTCGTCTGTCTGTGTGATGCTTTTGCCGGGAACAGATCAGAAATGCAGCCTTACAAATCCTGTAAAGTTAGTAAGTAATCTAGCTAGAAATGCATTAGATTTCCTTTTGTTTAATGGCTGGTAAAATAAGCTGTGCTGGATGGAATGTATATTCCTGTTTTTGTGTCCTTTTGTAACTTAAGGTTTTGCCTAGAGGGATTCTCTATGTTTTAAATCTGATTTCCCTGTAAGGTATTTACCATCCTGATTTTACAGAGGTGATTCTTCTTTTAATCTTTTAATTTAATTAATAAATTTTAATAATAATTTTAATAAAATTCTTCTTTTAAGAACCTGATTGATTTTTCATTGTTCTTAAGATCCAAGGCTTTGAGTCTGTGTTCACCTGTACAAATTGGTAAGGATTCTTATCAAGCCCTCCCCAGGAAAGGGGGTGTAGTGCTTGGGGGGATATTTTGGGGGAAGACGTCTCCAAGCGGTCTCTTTCCCTTTTTCTTTGTTTAAAACTCTTGGTGGTGGCAGCATACTGTTCAAGGCCAAGGCAAAGTTTGTACCATGGGAAGTTTTAACCTAAACTGGTAAAAATAAGCTTAGGGGGTCTTTCATGCAGGTCTCCACATCTGTACCCTACAGTTCAGAGTGGGGAAGGAACCTTAACAGCTCACATACAACATAACAAGGGAAAATCCCCACTTCATCACATCTCTCCCCCTTTGAGACCAAACTGAGTGGGGTCACTTTAGCCAGTGACCTGGGGAAGTTTGGGCCCCCCTTTCTGGGACAAAGCATCAGCTATAACATTTGCACTCCCCTTAACATGGACCACCTCCATGTCATACTCTGGGAGAGGCAGACTTCACCTCAGGAGCTTGGCATCGTCCCCTTGCATCTGGTGCAGCCACAGCAGGGTGAGTGGTCAGTGTATACAGTGAAGCACTGCCCAAATGGATCTGGCTGCAGCCTTTTAAGAGCCCACCCCAGGGTGAGGCATTCCTTCTCTATGGCCACATAGCTCTGCTTCTGGGGCAGCAATTTCCTCCTCAGGTACATGATGGGGTGTTTCTCCCCCCTTGCATCGGCACCATGCCCAGCCCTGTGTCTGAGACATCGGTGAATACCATAAAGGGCTTGTCAAAGTCTGGGTTTCCCAGCACTGGGCCCTTGACCAGATCCTCTTTCAGCGTACAGAGAGCCCTCTGGAACTGCACGGTCCTGACCAGCTTGTCTGGCTTCCCCTTTTTGCATAACTCTGTGATGGGAGCTGACCCAGAGCTAAGGTAGGGCACAAACCTCCAGTAGTGCCCTGCCATCTCAATAAAGGCCCGGGCCTGTTTCTTAGTCTGGGAAGCGGGCCAATCTCTGATCGCCTCCATCTTGGCCAGCTCTGACTTTAGGCAGCCACTCCCCACCTTGTGGCGCAGGTAGAACACGTCTGCCATCCCCACCTGCACTTCCCAGCTTTTACAGTCAGCCCTGCATCCTGGAGGTGACCCAGCCCCTTCTTCACCTGGGATACATGGTCCTCATAGATCTGGCTAACGACACAAATATCATCAATGTATGCTAGGGTAAAATTCTCCATCCCCTTCAGTAACTGATCGACCTGGCTCTGGCAGGTGACTGGCACCTTCTTGAGACCGAAAAGTAGGATCAGGGATTTATACAGCCCCAAAGGGGTGATAAAAGCAGGTTTCAACCTGGCATCTGGATCCAAAGGCACCTGACAGTAGCCTTTGGTGAGATCCCTGTTCGTGGGGTACCAAGTCCCCCACAACTTGTTTAGGATCTTGTCAGGCCCAGGCATAGGGCAGGCACCAGACATTGAGCTTCTGATAGGCCACACAGAATCGGATCGACCCATCTTTCCTGGGTACCAGCACCATGGGAGAGGCCCTGGGGCCAGGCCGGATTAACCTTTTGTGGGCCCGGTGCCAAACATGTTTTTGGCCCCCATGGGGGCAATGGAGCATGGCGCAGGGAGGTCAGTCTCCGGAGCAATGGGCCATAGCATGGAAGGGGAAGCCTTGCTCCGCCCAATGTGAGGGCACTATTTACAAACCAGCAGTTGCCAGATGCACAGTGGCCTGCCCGGCCCTGTGCTGCCAGCATACCCCTTCCCCTTGGGGGCAGGCCCATGCCACACCACACAGCCTCCCCCACCCAAAACCCCCCGACTCCCTATGCCCAGTGCCCCCCTGAGACTCACCCACAAATGTACAACGCTCTGCATAACACCACTCCTGCCCACAGCCCCACCACAACTTCCCAGCATTCCCCACAGAACTCCCATTCCCTAGTGCCCCAACAGTCATAGATCCTCCCCACCCCTTCACAGCCCAGCCCCCCCCCCATACACCCCACAGACCCACTCCCTCAAGCCCTGCCTCCTGGCCACACTCACCAGCCTGCTGGGAGGCAACTGGGGCTCCGGCCCCTCAAGAGTGGCATGATCAGCCAAGCCAGGACCTGCCCCGGCCGGGGTCCCTCAAGACGCACTTGTCTGGAGGGACCCAGCCAAGCCCTCCACACTGTTCCCCCCAACCTCCCCCCAACCTGGCTGAGACTGGCCAGGCTTCTGCACCAGTCCATGGTGGCTCAGTTTTGGGGAGACAGGTGGGGCCCCACAGGTGGTGGGAAGCAGAGACTGCCCAGAGCACTTCACTGGGGTCCGGCCAGGGGGCTGAGAGGAGCAGTGGGTGGGACCAGGGGGTGAAGAGGAGCCCTTGGCTAACCAGCGGGCAGGCCAAGAGGAGCAAGTGGTGGGTGGAGCGAGCCAATTGGGTCTTGGGGTGCAGTGCAAGTGGAGCAGGCCTGGGTCCCTTTTGAGCATGGGTCCGGCTCCCTGGAGCCACTGGAGCCATTGTAAACCTGGCACTGTAAACCGGGGCTGGATCACCCCTAAAGCTAGCATGTCTCTGACCTCTCCCTCCAGGACCTGACCTGTGTTCCCAGTTACTCTGAAAGGGGGAACACCTGATGGGAGGGCTGGCTCCCATCTCCCCCAGTGGACAGCTCGTTTAGTGAGCCCAGGGCAGTTGGAAATCAGCTGTTGGTACGAATGCAGCGCCTCTCTCATCTCTGCCTGCTGGGCAGGGGTTAGCTGGTCAGAGAGGGAAACTGATTCCAGCAAGGGGCTGGCTCCTGTCTCAGAGAGACCCACCAGGGGATCTTTCCCCTTCTCCCAGTGGCCACACATGGCCAGTACCAGCCTCTCCCTGTCACAGTACAGCTCCATCATGTTGACATGGTACACCCGGTGGCTGTGAGCCCAGTTGGGCAGTTCCACCACATAGTTCTCTTCATTCAGCTGCTTGATGATCTTGAAGGGCCCATCCCAGGCAGCTTGCAGCTTATTCTCTCTCACCTCTTCCTTCCTGGCCCTTCTTTATTCATTCTCTCCTTCATTTTTTCCCCCTTTCTCCCCCCTGGAGTCTGTCTCCACATCCCTGTTTGCATCCGCTCTGGCTCACTGCTCCCTCCTCTCTCTGCCTCCCCCATCCCTGCCTGTCTGCATATCACCCCCCACCAACTTGTGTGTCTGTCTCTCTCTCTGTGTCCTTAGGATCCTGTGGGTGGCATTGATCCCCACCGTTTGCTTCCTCTGTTTTCCTTCTCTGCTCAGTGGGGTCTGCAGCCAGCTCCTCTGTTGCTCAGAGATGTGGAGGCAGTTGCTAAGAGACAGTGCCACGTCAGTACCTGGCCCTCGAGGGGGGAAAAAAAAAAAGAAAGACTGAGAGAGAAAGGAGGAGGAGGAGGTGGGGAAAGACCTGGATGAATTAACAGACTCAGCAGCAGCTGCTGCTGCAATTCAAGAAGAGACACTGTCATTCCCTCCACTTGTCTCACACCCACTCCTTTGAAGAGAGGGACAGATAGAGGATCTGACGGACAGGGAGAAGGCGAGGGGGAGCTGTCAGGGGTGCTGCCCAAGGAGCCAGAAGCCACTGAGGAGAGGAGAAGGATGCCTGCCGGTCTGACGAACATGGGGACGCCCAGAAAGACTGGAGATACTTGTCTGCATCGCAGCTGCTTTGCGGATCTCTTTGGGCTGAAGTGAGTATCTGGCTTGTGCTAACTGGACAGAGTATGGGGGTAGGTAGAGGAGATGGAGAGGGGGCTGGGAGTGAGTGTGCAGGCAGGGTGTGTCTTAAAGGGCGGCGGCTGGCCAGGTGTGCGTGTTTGTCCTGAGGGTCTGTGCCTTGAGGACAGGGTGGGGACAGTCCAGCAGGGAGAGCAATGGCTTTGTGGCGGTAGGTGTGCTGGAGCCCTGGGGAGAAGGGACACCTACCTGAGAAGTGGGGGGCAGGGAGCGCTGGAGGGTGGACCGGTGAGCAGCTTTCCTGACCGAATGGAGTGGGGCTGGTGGAGGTGCTTGATGATCTTGAAGGGGGGCGGGGGATGGAAGGGGAGGCAAGGTGTGAGCTGGAGCACAGGAGGGCATGTCTCTGGGAAAAGCAACGGAGAGAAAGAAATATGGCCAGACAGGGAGAATGAGACAGAAAGGGAAGGAGACTGACACCAGGCGAAAGACTGGAATAGTGGAGGGCTCTTCAGGTCATCGATGGGCCTCAGCAGGGGTGGAAAGTGGCCCGGGACTGGAAGAGTAAGGGGTGCTAGATGGGAGGCATCAGGGGCTTTGGCAGAGCCTGAGGGGAGGTCCAGGGTTGGGACAGCAGGCAGCTTGCAGGGCAGGATCCAGAGGCACTGGCAGAGTTCTGAGTGGAGGCCCTGGATTGACAGAGTAGGGGATGATGCAGAGCAGGGAGGGGCATTGGCAGGGTGGTGTGGGGTCCAGGGACTGCAAAAGCTGCCGGGTGGGACTGAAGGATCAGAAAGGTTGATAGATGCTTCCTCTGGGTATTAGGCTCTTGCTTTGCCCTTGGCAAGTCATGCAATTTGAGGGGGTTTTATCCAAGGTCAGTGAGGTTGGAGTCCCATTTCTTTTGCTGACTAGGCCTTTACCTCTTAATCTATGCCTAGGCTCTTGGGGCTTCAGCAGAGCTGCATGTGTGTGAAGCGAGTCTAGGGCGGGTCAGGATTGAGAGTCATCAACACAGTAGGGATCAGGAGGGGAGCTCAGAGTGGAGATAGCAGAGGGCTGCAGGTTGGGACGGAGAGGCAACAGCAGAGCTATGGCTATGGCGGGGACCCTAGGCTGGAGGAGCAGGTCAGGACTGAACTGCACTGACAGAGCTGAGTGGGTGCTAGTGCTAATAAAAGCAGGGGGGTATTGCAGAAGAGAGCAGGACTGAAGCAGAGTGAATAGGGTGGAAGGACAGAGAGGGATGCAGATAGGCAGTGGAGCTGACTAATAAGTTAGAGAGACTGTGAGATGATTCCCATCCATTCCCTCGTCTCCTCCCATGGCTGGAAGTTGAAGCGAGACAAATTCAGCCTGGGAATAAGGTGCACATTTCTAAGAGTGAGAGTAATTAACCATTGGAACAATTTACCAAGGGTCGTGGTGGATTCTTCATCACTGACAATTTTTCAATTAAGATGGGCTGTTTCTCTGAAAACTCTATGCTAGGAATGATTTGGAGGCCATTCTTTGGCCTGTGCTAGACAGGAGGTCAGACTAGATGATCAAAATGGGTCCCGTCTGGCCTTGGAACCTATGAGTGTATGAACACACCAGCTGGTTGATGACCTTGTTGCTGAGTCTTTGATTTCTCTGTTTCCTTGGCAGGTCACGCAGTTGGAGCCCTGTTGCTGCCTGCTGGGAGGGAGACTGGGAGTGAAAGATAAACCAGCAGCTGATACCCCAGGACTCCAAGCCCTTCACTTTCCTTCTAGATCTCCTCCCCACCACACCCCCCAACATCTCAGTCCCACTGGCCTCTCCCAGACTGCAGAAATCACAGCCTTAGAAAGGGTTTATTTCCAGCCTTAGTTTCTCCTGATTGTCCCAGGCACAAGCCACCCAAGGAGTCTATATTGTTGGGCTGATGTTGAGTCCTCCAGGATTTTGACCATCAATGTGGAGAACCTATTATCTGGATTTCAAATGCTGTTCCTCTGCTCGTGCACTAAACAGACCTAAATCACTCCAGGAAAAGGCCCTGTTGCTTCTGCTGAATCGGAGCTGGATTTGCTTTGCAACTAAAATATACCTTTGGTTTCAGTGGAGTTAAATTTCTTGGCCTGGCTTCATCTCGGCTTCAGCGAAACAGGCATTCATTCCCAGCAGACAAATGCATGAAAGGGAATGAGAAAGTTTTTTTCATGGGCTCAAACCATTGTCCCAAGGGTGTTGATGAACTGGAAGAAAAAGATCCCTGATTTTAGTTGCTTTCCTCTCATTTTTGATCACTTGAAGGATCAATGGAAGGTGTAGACTGATGGATACAGCTACGTTTCTTTTTGCTCTCCACTTCATACACTATAAAGGGTGATGAATGGGCTACTAAAGTGCTGTCCGAGGAGTCAGGACCCTGTCGTTCCTGGCCCACCCTTCATGGTGCATGGTGTGCTAGTGACTGTGGCCCTGGCACTTGATAGACAATGGGTCTAAGGCCCGGCCTTCTCCTGCAGCCAGCATGTAGCCACCTTCAGGCATGAATGACTCCCACTTACTCCTTCTTCTGCCTCCATGTGACATGTTTCTCAAGACCAACTAAAATGGGCACAGGCTGCACTTGGCTGTGGGGAGAGGGGCCCATGTCCCGCTGCTCCTCTGCCATGCTCCTGACCCCTTTCCTGATTGCCATGGCAATGGCCTTCTCTGAGGCCAGTGCCAGCTGCCCCGTCCTCTGCACCTGCCGCAGCCACGTGGTGGATTGCAGCGGGCAGAGGCTCTTCTCGGTGCCCCCTGACCTGCCCCTAGACACCAGCAACCTGAGCCTGGCGCATAACCGCATCACCACTATCCCACCGGGCTACCTCACCTGCTATGCTGAGCTGAGGGTGTTGGACCTAAGGAATAACTCCCTGACGGAGCTGCCTGCTGGGCTCTTCCTGACTGCCAAGCGGCTGGCCCACCTGGACCTGAGCTACAACAACTTCAGCCATGTGGCTGCTAATATGTTCCAAGAGGCCAACAGCCTGGTGAGGATTGACCTGAGCCACAACCCGTGCCTGCGAAAGGTGCATCCCCAGGCTTTCCGGGGGCTAACCCAGCTCCATGACCTGGACCTCAGCCATGGGGGGCTGTCCTTCCTCAGCCTGGAAGCCCTGGAGGATCTCCCGGGGCTGGTGACCCTACAGATCGGGGGCAACCCCTGGGTGTGTGGCTGCACCATGGAGCCACTCCTGAAGTGGCTGAGGAATCGCATCCAGCACTGCACCTCAGGTATGTTGCACAGGATGTGACCTTCTGTGAAGGGAAAGGCCTCTGTCTCCTCCCAGCACCAGCCAGAAGGTCCAAGGCAGCAGGCCCAGATCAAGAGAGGAACCTGTTCAGAGTCCTCTACAGAGGCACAGAATCCAGTCCTGGTGTTCTGCTCCAGGGGACTGCAAACAGAGGCCATTCCAGGAAGCACTTCCTGGAGGTGCAACCCTAGAGTCCATTTCAAGTGGAACTGGATGGGCCCTCCTAGAATAGCTCTGGGGAGGCTGCAGGTCAGGATCAAGGCACATTGGCAGAGCTGTGTGTGGAGAGAACCCGGGGCTGAGATGGAAGGAGGCTGTAAATTGGGACTGAGGGGCATGAATAGAGCTATGTGTGTGGGACAGTGAGGAGCCCAATGCTGGAATAGTAGGCTGGGATGTGGATTGGGACTGAAGAGCATTGGGATAGCTCTGGAGGGAGACCAGGCATGGAATAGCAGGGCAGGCTGCAGGACTAGACTGAGAGGCATAGGCAGAGCTGTGTGTGTGTGTTGGGAGACATGGACCAGAATTGCTGAACAGTTACTGGAGGACATAGGGTAGGGGGATTAGGAATAGAAGAGTGGTTGCTGCAGGGCAGGAGAGAGATGCACCAGACTGGTAGGAATGGACTCTGTTTGAACCCACTGGCCTTGTAAGGTGTGGCTTTGCCTATCTCTGTCTTTGCAAAGGCAGAACCACAGTCAGCAATGGGATGCCAGAAATCTGCATTTCCTCCCTGTCCTTCTGCCCTCTTTTGATTCTTGTGTTATTAGTTACTTCCTGCCCTTGTTGCTGATCACACAAGCTGCTGACTGCAGGAGCTGTGGTGGGAGGGGATATTCTTCCCAGAGTTCCCGCAGCTGCAGTAGACTCTGGCTCCATCTAAACATCCTCTCTCAGTTCTGAGGATCCCCTAGTACTGCTGATCCTCATTGCATTCTCCAGTGAGCCCTTTGATTGAATAACAGCAGTGATTGCCAGATAGGGCTCTCTCCTGTCCTACGTTTGATAGGATTTCCCCACATGGAGGACTTCAGGATAATAACACAGTTGATTCTGATGCAACATCATTATCTGGTGACCTTGTCTCATGGAATCATTATGCCATTTGGAGGCTGGTGATGGGAATGCATTGTGCAAAGGGGACATACTGTTGTGACATTGTGGTTCTAGTGAATTTATCTATCCACCATCTGTTTTGCACCCATCTGCCAAGTATCATGGCACCAGGGCCAAAATTATCCCAACACACCCAATAATTTGGAGCATCTCCAATTTTGAGTGCCCAATTTATTTCCCTGATTTACAGAGGCAGTGGACACTGCAGCTCTCATGGAATTCAAGCAGAGATGGAGATGGAAAACCAGGCCCCATGTATCTCAAGTTGAGCACCCAAAACCTGGAAGCACCAAAATTGAAAGGACACATTGGAGGGTGACGTTATGAGGGTGCCGTGTCCTGATGTGGTCACCCTTGAGTTGCATCATGATGATGTTGAGCTGGGTTGAGTTCCATGACCTCATGTCACATGGGGGTTTGGCAAGATCTCAGCTTTCAATGCTGCCCCATGGTGATGTTACACTGTAACACAGTGACACAGCTGTGACTACTGGTGATGTGCTGTGACATCATGATTGAGGGTTATGACTGGCATTGTGATGCAGTTGTGCTGCATCATGACTATGTTATGAACATCTCCACTGCAACCTCTGACTATCCAGATGACAAGACTGAAATAGGGTCATCATTACCATCCAGAAACTTCAGGCAGGAGAGAAAGCGACTAACAAGGATTATACTTTGTGCCTTTCATTCAAAGATCTCAAAGCCCTTTACAGAAGTAGGTGAATATTATTAGACTCCTTTTAGAAATGGTGAAACTGAGACACAGAGAGGCTAAGTGATTTGCCCAAGGTCACACAATGAGTTTGCATCAGAGCTGGGAACAAATGGATATTGGACGTGCTAGAGCCAATGTTACCTGTGTGGAGTAGAGGGATAATTTCTGCATATAGGACCTTCTCCTTTTTCTCATCTACCTGTTTCTCATTGCAGATTCCCAGCTGGCCGAGTGCCGTGCCCCACCCGAGGTGGAGGGAGCCCCCTTGTTCTCACTGACAGAGGAGAGTTTCAAGGCCTGCCACTTGACCTTGACGTTGGACGATTATCTCTTCATTGCCTTTGTGGGCTTCGTTGTCTCTATTGCCTCCGTGGCCACCAATTTCCTGCTGGGCATCACTGCCAACTGCTGTCACCGCTGGAGCAAGGCCAGCGAGGATGAGGAGATATAGGTGCATGGTCCTGGCCACAGTGCCCTTCCCCCAATGGCTGGGGAGATGTCATTGAGAGCTGGGGCTGCCTGGGTCGGGGCTGGCTGGCTGTGCTCAGTGCTGTCACAAGCTGCTCCATCTTCTATCCGCAGCTGCAGCTGCCTGGGGAAACCAGCATCTCCGCTCCCAGTCCCTTCTGATCCCCCAGCCACTGTGCCCAGTGGGGCGAGGCCTGTGAGGCAAGGAGATCTAGCCGTGCCTTGTACTAACCCCTTCACATTGCCGGCGGCATTGGAGACAGCCAACGAGACAAGGCCCAACGCCACTCACAACACTGATGGGCTGCCACAACCCAAGTCAGTCACCAGTTCTGCTCTTCACCATGTCCAGCACACTCAGACACAACATCCACCCCCACACATGCATCCCCTTCTGTGCCAGCTCTTGTCCCACATCTGCCTACAAGCCTAAAACAAGGAGTTGGGCGGGGGAGGGAATATATATGGCAGACGTCAAGTGGACTTGCAACAGCTGTAGCTCTCCAGGGTTGGACAGCTTACAGCTCATCAGTTCTGTTTGTGCTGTGGGGCCTGTGGCCATGGATGCTGTGGTATCCTGGGTGGAAGTACTACTAAGAGTCCTGAGGCGTGGCATCTCTGACGGCCAGAGAGGCAGGTTTAACTCCGAGGAATGGCCCCACCACTGAGACGTACTATTGCATGGTTGGAGATGCCAGAACAAGGATCTACTGTTTTCTAGCTGGTCCTCGGTTGGATGGCCATTGGCGTTGAGGGAGATCTGCCCATGCACGGTTCTCTGGATGAAGTCGAAAAGTCAATAGGTCAGGGAGTTTGAACTTGGTCCGTAACTCAAGACTAGGGGTCAGGGAAAGGGTGAGTGTACTGGCAAACCTGAGGGGGAAGTGCCGAGATAGAGTAACAGGGAGGCTGTAGGTTAGGACTGAAGGGTGTCAGCAGAACTGGTGGGGGAGCCTAAGACAGCTGGGACAGCAAGGGGGCCGTGAGTTGGGATTGAGGCACATTAACAGAACTGTGGATGAGAGGTATCAGCAAAACTGAGGGCTGTGGGGACACCAGCGCTGGGACAGCAGAGGGCTGCAGGTCGGGCCCGATAGGCATCACCAGAGCAGTGTGGGAATGGGAAGCCCAGGACTGGAATAGCAGGATAGAAAGGGATTGACAGAGCTGTGGGGGAAGCCCACAGCACTGGAATAGCAGGCAGGGTGCAGTTGGGATTAAGGGGCGTTGGCGAGGGGGGGGGGAAAGCTGGGATAGCAGGGGGGTTGCAGGCTAATATTGAGGGACATCAGCAGGGTCAAGGACTGGACTAGAAAGCTATGCCCCGGGGAGGATTATGGTGCAGTCTCAGGGCTGGAACAGGTTTCAGAGTAGCAGCCGTGTTAGTCTGTATTCGCAAAAAGAAAAGGAGTACTTGTGGCACCTTAGAGACTAACAAATTTATTAGAGCATAAGCTTTCGTGAGCTACAGCTCACTTCATCGGAACAGTAGGTGGTGCTGCCGGTCAGGTTATAAAGTGCTATGACAGTGCGAGTGGTGACCAAAAGGGGCTACTCTGTACTGGTGCTACCCATGTAGGTCTAGCTGGAGCGCTCTATTTCTCCCCATCGTGGACATTAAAATTGCAGATTGAAAAACAAACACGCTTTTAAAAAGAAAGGGAGAGACCATCTGCTCTGCCCTAGCAACTGCTCCGCTTAGTCCGTCTGTGTCCACATACCCACTGCTAAGGGGTGGGTTGGGGAGCTAATGCCAGATCCTCAAGGTAAGTGGTTATTAGCCTGGCATTACAGATGCGGAAACTGAGGTACTGAGTGATTGGCATGACTTTCCTAAGGCCACATGGGCATAGGCGTGGATAGAACCCACAATGCCCAGCTCTTGCCACACTAACCCCAGCACACACAGCCACTCCCCAATAACTTATCTAAGAACTGGATCAACGTGACCAAGATCATTTGGGAACAATGGCTCATTTTTGGGACGAGCTCCTCCCAACATCAGCTGCCACTGGTGAAGTTGGATGTAACTTTTCTTTCGGAAGGATTTAGATGTGCCTCTGGCATTTTGTGGGATGACGCAAATAAAGGACGCTATCGCCAATGTTCCCAGCAGAAGAGCAACCTTCTATAACCATATGTCTTAGAGAACTCTGTGCTCTCTGATGTATAACTAATATATTTTGAGACTTGTATATTTTTTGTTTTTGCATAGAACTAGGACCAAACCCAATGCCAAATGCCACCAGAGCTTTCCAGATTATGTCCTTCAGTCTCGCCACCACCGGAAAGTAAGGAGGCAAAAAATCTGTCCGTGTGGGACAGCTCCCTTTAAGGAGTTTGTTTTTATGTGGCTCGCAGAAATCTCTGCAGCTGATCCAAACAGGGCTAAGAAATGAGAAGCCTTTAATCACAGTGTAGATTTACATTCCATTCTCATTCACACATAAACCCGGGCCCACACACGTTCCTGTCATCTAGCTGTCAAGAACTGGAAAGAGCACATAGGTAATGTAGCAGTTTGCTCATCAGAATCATTTGCCCTCCCCAACCTTAAGCCCCCTTAATGGATTTCCTACACATCTTAAAAAAAAATGCACTTCTACTCTGGAAAATGACAATGTGAGAATGACACCTTCTGACTCAGCATATCTGTCCCCTAGGTGCATCAAATCAGCCAACTTTAGTTGCTACAATAAACTTTGGCTATGCAAAGTCAGTGCACAATGGATTCCGCTCCACAAAGGAATTATTAACTTACTTTGGTAATACAGACACGCCTGGGAGGGTGGTTGGTAGTGGGGGTCAAACCACAGAATTCTGGATCATCTCCTTCCAGCTCGCTTAGCCACCCTATTTATAGCAGCCCCATCAAACTCTAGTTAGCCTAGTCACCCCCAGAGGGGGACAGAGCCCCAAGTTGAGCAGATATTGCTTATACTTCTCTATGTTTAGATACTTATCTGCCCCCTGTTACTGTAGAACCTGAAAACCTCACAATCTTTAACATACTTCACATCATCCCCATGAGGCTAGGAAGTACTATAGGTGGGAAGCTAAGGCTTAATCAAAAGTGTAAGTGATTTGCCTAACATCAAAGAGGGCTCAACTTGCAGAGGAGGGAATTGAACCCATGTTTAGTAAACCTTGATGGCAGTGGGGGTGGCGCAAAAGTCATTGAGGGCATAATATGGCCCACAGGATCTTCCCCACTTGCCAGACATGTGAAGAAGCCAGTCCATGTGGCTTCTGAGGGAAGGGTAGGACCTCCTCGCAGAACTAGCAAAGTTTCAGAAGAAGGGGGAATGGGTCCCAAAGAAACAGAAGCCAACAAGACATGCAGGACAGATGAAAGGTGCAAGGATGAAAGGAGGCTGAGACGGACAATAAAAGAGATCCAGAGGGGGAACATGGAGCAGAGAATCCTGGAGAGCACCCATTGATCCAAGAAGAGATTGAGGGACCCAGGGGATGAACTCTGGAGTGAGGGCAAGGAAAATGAAAAGACCCCAGCTTGACTTTTAGATCTTAGAGAGGCTGAGCTTACGGAACTGGCAGTCAGAAGAGCTTATAAACTGAGCATGTGACACAGCCTCACCTTTCTGGAGAAGACCTGCACCTTGAGTTTCATTTTTTTCTTGTGTGTTCATTGCATTTAGGTACAGTACATTGTGTGTGTGTGATTTAATGAGTGCCAAGCTCAGAGAATCAGACCCTGGCTGAGGGAAGGAGCAGCTCCCAGCCCTTTGCATGCCTGCTGCTGTCATTCCCTAGCTGCTATGTCTGAGGGCTCCTCCAGTCCAAATGCAGAATCGACTGAGCCAGAACACAAAGGATTTTTTTCCCCACACCTTTTGAATTCTGAATGGGCCAACCCCAATGCCCAGTGTCAAGGATAGTCTTTGATGTCTTAGCCACATTACAGCACTAGAGAATCAAGACCCTCACCACTGAGGCAATTGCTGGCATACCTTGGGGACAAATGTGGTGTCTTATTTTTAACAAACCTTTTGCACCCTAAAAATGGCCTTTGTTTCAAAAAGAAATATTGTTTTTAATCTGTTTGTTTCTTATGGTCATTAAACCTGAAAACAAGACAATTTTGATTTCAGGTGTTTTCTTTTTTCCTCCCTCTTTTCCCCCAATTTTTCAGTGACAAAAATCAAAAAGGGAGAGAAAAAAAACTGAAAACCCACACGCTGAAGAAATGAACATTTTCAAACCCCTAAATTGCTCTACAAATGTTATGTATTTTATTTCAAAAATTTCTATTATTCTCAAAGAAATCCAATAATAGACATTTTAAAAAAGTTTTTCCTTCTTTTATCCTTTTTGCTTCCTTCTTCCTCTTTTTCAGTTGGAAAAGGAGGAAAAACAAGTGTTTTGGTTTTTTTTTAAAGGAGAGGAAAGAAATCAAAACCAAAAACATTTTTAGAACCAAACACTTTCTACAAAAATGTATTTTATTTCAAAATTTTGCATTGTTCGCAAAAAAACCAAGAGTTGAATTTTTATTTTATTTTTCCTTTTTATCCCTCCCTTTCCCCTCTTTTCCCTCCCACATTTCTTCAGTGGGAAAAGAGCAAAGAAAAGGAGGGAAAATGGGGGGGGGTAAAAAGAAAGGGAAAAAAAGATTTTCAAAATCAAACATTTTATATTAAAAATTTTGCCAAAAAATAATTGAAACCCATGGAATGAAAATGAAATTGAAAATTTTGAATCCCCCCTCCAAAAATTTTTGGATCATTTTTCCGCCAGCTGTAGTTGGAGGGAACCCTGAGCCAAGTCTACACTACAAAATTTTGCCAGCATAGCGGTGTTGGCTAGGAGTGTGGGGAAAAAAAAATCACACCCCCCACTGACATAATTATGCCTTCAAATCCCCCCACCCCACTCCTGTATAGACTCAGCCTGTACCAGCAAGAGAGCACATTTGCCAGTTTAGCTTATGACATTCAGGGAGGTGGTGATCCTATGTCGGCACAACTCTTTTTTGCTAGTATGTGCCAAGTCTCCACAAGGAAACTGTGCCAGTATAGCTATACAGAGCCATTGTACTGTAGACTAGCCCTCTCTTTTGCCAGACCTTCATTGGACCTCTGCTTGTGATGCGTATGAGGGATCAGCAGAGCAAATCCTCAGAGCTGGGATATCCCAGTCCTGCCACCATCTTGCAGCGGACAACGGGGAAGCTATGGGCGGAGCTGGAGAAACGAGGCTTTTCACAAAAACCACATCCCACATGGTGTTTGAGCTGGACTGGTGTGCTCTGCTTAGCTGGGGCTCTCTTCCTTCTATTCACCCCTCTCCCAGCAGCTGTCCTTTGCCATGCTTAGTGTCTGTGGTTGAGGAGGGGCGGGGGAAAGATTAAAATCTTTCTACAGAGATTTTATAAACGTGAACTTTTGTACCTGTGAGAATTTTTTCATAAATGTATATTAATAATAAAGAGTAAACAGTTTAACTGAGTGGGGGTATGACTGGCAGCTCAGGAGGGAATGAAAGTGGAGGCAGGGGGTGGGTGAGACAGTGAGAGAGAGAGGCATGTATGTATTGGGGGGAAGGTGAGGGAGTATGTGCACCGGTCTAGTCCCAACTCTGCCTCTCCCCTGCTGGATTCACTTGGCCAAATGACCTACCTGCTCCATTCTTCAGTTTCCCCCTCTGTAAAATGGGGATAATGCTGACTGCCTTGGTAAAGCGCTTTGAGATTTACTGATGAAAAGTGCCATACAAGAGCTAGGGGGTATTTTTGTAAGTATGTGTCTGCTTGATTGTATGCGAGACAGAGCAAGCGGGAAGGTGGCTGCTATGTGTGTGTATGACTACAGAGTGTGCAAAAGTGTGTGAAGGGTGCATGTGTGTACAGGAGAGTGTTTGTGCTTGTTGGCCAGGGTGTGTGGGATTTGAGGTGGGGGGTTGCATGTGCATGCATGCATGCATGTTTGTTTGCATCAATGCAACAATCTCTGGCATGGGCATGCATGATTTTGTGCGCTTGAGCATGTGGTCAAAGTGTAGCATTATGCTGCTGGATGGGCGGACATTCAAGAGAATATGTATGTCTATAAGAAAGTCTGTGTTTGTCTGCCATGTTGGGCTGTGTGCACACATTCAGTGTGCATGCACGTGTGTGTGCACACGCATGCACGGAACAGAGTGTGTGTCCACTATGGGGGTGTGAGATTTTGTATATAGGTATGAATGCAAGCCCCCTGCAGCTGGACACGTGCACGCCCAGCTGTCTGTGTGACAGGGTGCTCGGGGAAGCCCATGCTGCTACGTGAGGGCCGGACCGGGCTGCATGCAGCCACGATAGAGGACTGGCTTTGCTTTACAGTGCACGTCCCTTCATGCCCACACGCCCTGCTTGACTGTGGCTCCACCAGGGATGGGTAGCAGGAAGGGACAATCTCTTTACTGTGATAAGGGGGGAAAAAAACAAAGCCTGCAGAAGACATTAAGAGTGTTCTCTGGTCTTTCCTCCTACCAGCACTTCCTGTTATTCCTATGGCAGTGACTCCTGGCCTCAGCTTGTCTGGAGGGAACCAGGCCAAGGAGACAGACACTGGCATGGCAGGGGACTGTGACACATGGCTCACTGTCGTGTTAGCTGCTGACAACCCAACATGGGGCAAAAGCCTCCTCTAGCCCTGCTTCATTCTACCATCCAAAGGAATCTGTGGCTGTTCTGGGGTGTTCTTCAAGGTGTGAATATGGGAGAGTGGGAGATAGAAATCAAAATACAGCAACAATGGGAAAAAGACAGGTTTCAGAGTAGCAGCCGTGTTGGTCTGTATTCGCAAAAAGAAAAGGAGTACTTGTGGCACCTTAGAGACTAACAAATTTATTTGAGCATAAGCTTTCGTGAGCTACAGCTACAGCTACAGCATCCAATGAAATGAGCTGTAGCTCACGAAAGCTTATGCTCAAATAAATTTGTTAGTCTCTAAGGTGCCACAAGTACTCCTTTTCTAATGGGAAAAAGAGGAGGTGAATAGGACTGGTGCGAGAGACAAATTTGGGGTTCATTACAACCTCAACTATGAGAGGTTCCTGGCGAGAGATCATCCATTGGTCTATGTTATGATCACAGCTGAACCTCATTCATTCCCATTTGGACAAGCCGCCATTCTAAAAGGATACTAAGAGAAAATAAGGAGAAACAGACCAAAAGATTTTTGTTTTGTAACACAACATGTGATTACCCCTGTGGAATGCCTTGCCACATGATATTGCATGCAACAAAGACCTTAGGACAGATATTTATATGGAAACATCCATGGTTATGACAGGCTGAAAATGTACCAGGGATATGAACCGTCATGTTTCAAGACATATCAGTCATTCACTTCCCGAGGCTATGAATAATCATCAACTGGGGTGGGTTACTCCAGTAAGGCACTTGCACCTTTCTCTGAGAAAGCTGGCACTGGCCACTGGATTCCCAGCTGGAGCTGGTTGGAAAATTGATTTCCCATCCAGCAAAAAATATTTTAGATTTTGAGTTTGTTCATCCCCAACTGGAATGAGGAGTCAAAATTCTGATTTTTTTCCTCCATGAAGTGAAATGCTGGGGGGTGGGAGGGTGAATCATATTTAGTTTGATTTAGTTGGAGATTGGTCCTGCTTTGAGCAAGGGGTTGGACTAGATGACCTCCTGAGGTCCCTTCCAACCCTGATATTCTATATGGGGTCAATCCAAACATGTTATTTCAATAAATTCAAAACATGTTTAGATATTGCCCATGCTGAATTTTTTTAAATTATTTTTTTATAGAGAAGTAAATTTCTACACTCAAAAATCATTCTGAAAAAAAAATGGAAACTTTGCATTCCAAAAAATGGAACTTTCTAAACTTTTTTCCTCCCCCCCACTTCCTTTCCAAAACGAGGATCCATCAAAATAGATACAATTTTGCAAAATAAGACCACGTTGTTGAAATGGCGTTTCCCAAACTGTTTCAGGGGAAATGTTTCAATTACGTCTATTCCCGGCTAGACTGTTCCTGGCTGTTGTGATCCAGCCCTGGAGAGCCAATGGTCACCAGGGATTAGGATTGCCCAGGTCCAGCGGGAGAGCCTAGTGTAGTGGGAAAGCCATAAAAGGCAGCTAGGAGAGGAAGGGCAGGAGGAAGAGTGGCTGATTGCTATTTTAAAGTTGTTTTTCCCATTGTCGACTCAACCCAGCTTCCGAACATGAGGTGGTCCAAGGTCACTACAAATATTGTGTTTGGACGTGAAAAAGGTGGGAGGTCAAACAGCAGCTGGTAGCTACCTCCTGCTGGGGAAAGAGGATCTTAAAGAGGTACACACACAACCCAGATCCTCCCCAGCAGCATAGGGACAGGCAAGGCTGTCATCTTCCACAGGAGATTCCACATCCCCTCCACAGACTCATCCAGTCAGGAGTTCGCTGGCTCTGGACATGATACGTGCTCCACCAGCCGCATTTGTGCCAGTGATGGAAGGGAGCAGCAGACCATCACTGTCACTTGAAATGTGAATTCATCCCATCCCACAGCCCCTGCTATCCTCAGCTCTGGGCTCCCCGCTCCATTCGCGCACACAGTTCTACTAACATGCCCCTATAGCATCATGCAGCTCTCCTACTATTCCATTCTACTGTGCCCACATGCACTGTGCTCTCCTAATGCCCTTCCATGCTCCTCTCTCTCCCCCCCACTCCATCTTGCCACACAGCAAGCCTGCCATTCCACCTCTATCCTTGTGCAGCTGTATTCATGCCCCTCAATCCTGAGCTGCGACACCCCTGCTATTCCAGCCCTGGACATACTCCCCCTCACACATATAAACTACACTCATGCACCTCAGTTTTGAGATTTGCTGAGCTTCCAAGCCAGGGCTCCCCCTGGCCACTCACTCAGTGGGATTTACTTTTCCTGTCCCATGAAGAAGTTTCAGGATTTCCAAAATGTTCCCCTTCTGCATCAGGCTGAAGACCTTGCAAAATTTTGTCAGCCAAGAACAAGAAAAAAAAACCTACTTCTCCTCCTCCTTGCATAACCCTAACCTGGACACTTAGCTCAGGTAGGATTTAAACCTGCATCATCCTCTTTCTCCTGAACGTGCATCATCCTCTTTCTCCAATAAATATTTAAGTAGCTACACTTCCACAGGAGAGAGACACTGCAGAATCACCTGGGGATTGGGAAACTCAACTTGAATGCACGTGAAGTCCCTGGTTTGAATAAGGCAAAAATTTGATCAGACATCCATGTATCAGGTGCATGCCCTGCCCACCAGGCCACCTGGGCTGTTCATGTTCACACTCGCTTTCTCTGGTTTTGTCCAGCAATTCCATCCTGGCTCAGAGAACCCTTTCCTGCTGAAAGTCTCACTAAAATTGCCAAACATATTGGTTTCGGCAAATCAGCATTTTCCCACCAAAAGCAATGTTTCATCAAAATATTCCCAACAAGCTCTTCCCAGAAGCCCTGCCAGTCCCCCTCCATTCTGATTAACAGTTCTGAGACCCCATACAAGTCTGCTGGTGCCCCTCATGCCTGACCCTCAGCCCCACTGCTGTTCCTGCCCTGACCCCCCCGCCAATTAACAACCTTAGGAGGAACTGTGGAATGACATTCCTAGCTTTTTCTGTTGCCTTATCCTGATGTTATTTATCTTTCCTCTTTGTACATGTCACTCGTTAGACTAATCACACCTCAGTAGCACCATCTCCCTGAAGGCTGGCTTCCACATGCTGCAGAAGTTGCCCTACCCCTATGGAAATATAAAACGGAGGACAGGCAGGTTTTGGAGATTCCTGCTAAGGGTTGTGGTGAAGACACCTCTGCCAGGCTCTCCTCCCTCTGCTCTGTCCTGTGGGCAGTTGGTGTATCTAGATACTTTAATGGCCTGTCGTGGGACCACCTGCAGGGAGCAAAAGGGGCAGTTTGTTCCATGTGACAGGACCCCACAAACTGAATGGCATTGCAGCCTGGCACACAGGGTCATAGTGCCACTCAGGGTTGACCCAAGGGGTGCTGCACTGCCATCTGCCAGGTTACACCTCCCAGAATGGAGTGCTGGGCTCAGCCCTGCAGGATACCAGCTGCTGCTGCAGGGTGAGTATGGGGCGGACTCGCTCTCCAAACCCCCGGCCCCTAAAGGCTTCCCCTGAGTGGTAATTTTCTTGAAAGGTTGGCAGAAGCCTCAATTTCAGACTTTGCCTAGGCCCACAAAAACCTGGGTGCAGCCTGGCCTGTAGTAGCTGAGCACCTCACAACCATGGGTGATGCTTGTCCTCCCAGCTCTCCTGTCAGCTAGGGAAGCATCCTTCCAATTTACAGATGGGTAACTGGGAAACATGGCAGGGTATGTGAGGAAGGATCTGGCTATCCCTGGTTTCTTATATACTGGTCCAGTGCCCAAGCTGCTAGAAAACCCTTCCAACCCTTGGAAAGTGATTCCTGTCCCAATGAAAGGGAATCACTTAGGGTCATCTCTTTCAGTCACAGCCTTGGAGGTATTTTATACTGCCATCACTGCAGCATCTGAGCACCATCTATGTAAGTTCAATAGGGATAGTGAAGTGCCTAGCGGACTTCATGGAACTTCTGGCACTTCTCCCTTTTTGGAGTAGCTGAAAGGTTAACTCCAATCTCAGGGATGCATAAGGCTGATGCCACTCCATCGGTTTTTTCATTGTTAAATGTGTCATTATATAGTCATCAATGGTGACTCCATTTACCATCCAGAAATTCAAACAGTCTGTCATAGAGGATGACTCTTTCCCCTGTTATTTTATTATGTAATTCTAAATCCACATCCAAAGAGACTGTTTTCCAGGTATAATGTACTGCACCATAACTAAAGATTTTAATTTCTTCTAGTTCTTCTTTTTCACTTAACTCTTTTATTCACATTTTAACTTTAAGAGCATGAGGCAACATATTGGGTCAGGCTACAATTAATCTGCTTAATTCCAACATTCCTCATGTACTTGTCCAGTGTTCTTATTGGTACCATTTTCCCTTAATTTCAGCCCAGAACGTCAAATCTAACAATTTCATTCTTAGATGTATAGGCACTTCCCAGTAGCGACATGCATTAGATTCTGTGGCATCATGAGACATGAATCACATGCAATTCATAGTGCTTGAGCTAGCACTGACTAACTTTTTAAGCTCTGATCTGGATGAATAACTAAAGGCTTGACACCCATAATCTATGACTGATTTTACTAAAGCGCTGTATAACATCATCAGCACTTTCCAATCTGCTCCCCAATTAATCCCAGCAATACTTCTAAGCAGAATCAGGAGTTCTCAAACTTCATTGCACCACAACCCCCTTTTGACAAAAATTACTACACAACCCCAGGCGGGGGGACTGAAGCCTGAGCCCACCCGAGCCCTGCCACTCCAGTGTTGGGGGGGGCAAAGTCAAAGCCCAAGGGCTTTAGCCCCAGGCAGGGGGCCTGTAACCCGAGTCCCACCACCCAGGGCTGCAGCCCTCGGGCTTTGGTCCTGGGCAGTGAGCTCGGTCTTTGGCTCTGGCCTCGGGCTCCAGCAAATCTAAGCCAGCCCAGGCAACCCCATAAAAATGGGGTCATGATCCACTTTGGGGTCCCAACCCACAGTTTGAGAACCACTGAGGTAGATTAATCCTATCTTTTATATTTGTTTGAGAGATTTTCTATATGGCTCTTCCAGATAAGTTTATTTTCAAACAGTACACCCAGAAATTTAACACTGTTAACCACACACACACACACATTCTCCACAAAGGTATAAACTACACTCCAATTTTTTTTCTAGTGAAGAAAAGCAATCAAAAGTTTAAACCCACAAGCATCTCATCCCAGTTTGTGACCCCCATGAGCACTTCATTGAGACTCTCTTAAGCAACTCTAATTCTCCTGTCTTTAACCCATATAGCACAATCATCTGCAAATAAGGTTATGCCTATTTGTGCCCTTACACTTTTTGGAAGATCATGTATCATAATGTTGAGCAAGGTAGGGCTGATAATATTCCACTGGCAATCCTATAGCTACTCAATAATACTTTCCCTGCTCTTACCTGTATGGTCTTCTCACTCAAAAAAATCTCTTATCCAACAGAACATTCTTCCTTTTATCTTTATCATGGCTAACCTACAAAATAAACCTCTCTCCATAACATACCCTCTGCTTTTTCAATGTCCACAGCAAGAGTCACCATACACTTTGTTCCTCACGCTGTTTTGTATTTCTGTTTCTAATCTTACAGTAGTCTCCCCATCCTAAAGCCACATTGCATATTATTTAGGATTTCATTTTTCCAGGTACACAACAAGCCTTTCATTTAAACCTCCCTTCAGGTAGGTACTTAATCATTATTTTACATATACTCTTTACCTGGGGCTGTGATTTCACTTTTATCTATGGCATTTTTGAGTCCCTGCACACTGAAGTTTGCATTCAGTACATTACTCTTTCCCCAACCATTTAGGCTCTCACAATTTTCTTCAATGGAATTCCTTCCCTCCTTCTATCCCACCAGAAAAAACCTGGACTTTGATTCTCATCATTACTAACTTTCCGGAACACCTTTGCTAGGATTTTTGCTTTTTCTTGGGTTTGAACTGATAAATATTTTCTTCATTAAGACCAGGGATAAAATTGTTATTGATCCATGTTCCATTCATTCTCTTAACTTGCTCTGAAACCTTGGTATCTTGATTTATTTCCCCACAATATTTCTTTCAACTTGCTTTTCTAGTCGTCTTAACTCTTCGGTGCCACTGCCTTGTTACTTTTATATTTCATGAAGTCCTCACTATTCAGGGTAGTTGTAGCTTTTCTATATGCTTTTTCTTTTTTAATTGCAGTCTCACATTCTTCAGTCCACTATGGAATCAGGTTTGGAATCAGGACAATTCGATATCTTACAAATAGTTACTTTGGCTGCTGCCATAATTCCCTTTATTAAATTATCACTAAATTCCTCTATATCAGTGGTCCCTAAACTGAGGGGTGTGCCCCCCTGGGGGGATGCGGCAGGGCCCAGGCCAGCCCCTATGGGGGTGGGGAGGGAATGCCACCCAGCCCTGTTCCGCCCCCAGCTCTACTCCGGCCCCAACTCTGCTCCCAACCATGGCCCTGTGCCCTGGCTGCAGCTCCACTCCCGGCCTCACCCCCAACTGCAGTCCTGGCTGGTTCCTGGTTCTCCACTCCTGGCCCCAGCCCCAAGCCCTGCCAGGGGCCCCAGCTTCATCCTCCGGCCATAGAACCATCCCCAACTGCAGCCCCGGGCTCTTGGCTCAGCCGTGGCTCCGCTCCCAGCCCCAGCCCTGCCTCCAGCCTCTCAACCTGTGGCTCTGCACCATGCCATGGCCCTCCTGCTTCTGGCCCCTGCTCCCAATCGCGGTGGGGGTGGGGGGCACATGAAGTAAAAAGTTTGGGGACCCCTGCTCCTTATTATCCCTTATACACTTGTTGCTCAAACAATGATCACACTTACTCCTGAAAAAACCTCCCAATCAGCCCTTTTAAAATTCCAAATAGAAGTTCCTCCAATATCTTCAACATCACCCTTTCCTTGTCATATAACAAGTGCCATGATCACTTCTCAGTCCCTCTTCCTTGTAAATTTCCCTACTACATTTATTACTATATTGCTTGTTGCAATTCCCAGATCCAAACAGGAAAAGGAACCAGCACCAGAGTTAAACTTAGTTGGTTAATTAGTATCACCAGATAATGCTAATCAACAAACTGTTCCAAACATTTGCTATTGCTGTCAGATTTCTCAAAAAAGAATAGGAGGACTTGTGGCACCTTAGAGACTAACAAATTTATTTGAGCATAAGCTTTCGTGAGCTGCATGCATCCGATGAAGTGAGCTGTAGCTCACAAAAGCTTATGCTCAAATAAATTTGTTAGTCTCTAAGGTGCCACAAGTCCTCCTTTTCTTTTTTGAGAATACAGACTAATGCGGCTGCTACTCTGAAACCTGTCAGATTTCTCACTTTCCTTTCCCTCTGCCTCCCCTTCTGGTTCTCTCAGCCTTCCCTGTCTGTATGTCTCCCCGTTGTGTCCTCTGCATTGCCATTCCCTGTAGCAACTCTGTTTCCACCCTGTGAATGTCACTCCCTCCAGTTTCAATCCACTACAACCATCAGTGATTAAGTAGTTAATGTTGGCTCGGCGCAGTCATCACTGGGCTTTAAAGTGGGTACTTCACTCAGATTAATAAAGGACATGGGAGTTCACTCCTCTTAGTCATTGTTTCAGGGTCCCTGTACAATCGAGACTTAAAATTTAGACCTACCTAGTTAGTACACATAGGAGTGTGAAAAATTCACACCCCTGACCACCCTAGTGAAGCCAACCTAACACCCGGTGTAAACGCAGCTAGGTCAAGGGAAGAATTCTTCCATCAATTTAGCTACCACTCCGTGGAGAAAGAAAAGGAGGACTTGTGGCACCTTAGAGACTAACAAATTTATTTGAGCATAAGCTTTCGTGAGCTACAGCTCACTTCATCGGATGAGCTGTAGCTCACAAAAGCTTATGCTCTAATAAATTTCAGAGTAGCAGCCGTGTTAGTCTGTATTCGCAAAAAGAAAAGGAGTACTTGTGGCACCTTAGAGACTAACAAATTTATTAGAGCATAAGCTTTCGTGAGCTACAGCTCACTTCATCGGATGCATTTACATTAATAATAAATAATAATAAAATAATTAATAATAAATTTGTTAGTCTCTAAGGTGCCACAGTCCTCTTTTTCTTTTTGCCAATACAGACTAACACGGCTGCTACTCTGAAACCTGTCACTCCTTGGAGAGTGGATTAGCTACAGCAAGGAAAATCCCTCTCCTGTTGCTTCAGGAAACATCTACATTATGGCACTACAGCTGTGCCCACCTTAGTGTAGCCCTTAGGCAAACAAGGAGGAATTTTTAGCCCAGCCCTTGAGTCCATTTCTGTGTTATTTATCCCACTGTGGGAGCCCAGGTTTCACGGTATTTGTCCTCCTTGTTTGTGTAGGCAGAGACCTGGGTGAGGGCTAGGATCCTTTCCTGCTAGGCTTTGTAGTTCCCACAGCCTTAGCCCTAACAGCAGTGGCAGGGGCGGATGTCAGCAAAATAAATGTTTGTGGAACCATTTGCAGTGGGAAGAAAAGTGTGAAAGTTGCTCAGGGTCTTTTCCTGCCTCTTTCAAGACACAGGGATGAACAAAGAGCCTGTGGCTTTTGCTTCAAAGGAAGATGAGCCCCTGGGATGCTGGAGTCAGAGACCTGGCTTCTGAGGCTTTTGTCTTCATTGACACAGGGAGATAATCATTATCTGTTTCAGAGTAGCAGCCGTGTTAGTCTGTATTCGCAAAAAGAAAAGGAGGACTTGTGGCACCTTAGAGACTAACAAATTTATTAGAGCATAAGCTTTCGTGAGCTACAGCTCACTTCATCGGATGCCTTTGGTGGAAAAAACAGAGGAGAGATTTATATACACACACAGAGAACATGAAACAATGGGTTTATCATACACACTGTAAGGAGAGTGATCACTTAAGATAAGCCATCACCAGCAGCAGGGGGGGGAAAGGAGGAAAACCTTTCATGGTGACAAGCAAGGTAGGCTAATTCCAGCAGTTAACAAGAATATCAGAGGAACAGTGGGGGGTGGGGTGGGAGGGAGAAATACCAGGGGGAAATAGTTTTACTTTGTGTAATGACTCATCCATTCCCAGTCTCTATTCAAGCCTAAGTTAATTGTATCCAATTTACAAATTAATTCCAATTCAGCAGTCTCTCGTTGGAGTCTGTTTTTGAAGCTTTTTTGTTGAAGGATAGCCACTCTTAGGTCTGTAATCGAGTGACCAGAGAGATTGAAGTGTTCTCCAACTGGTTTTTGAATGTTATAATTCTTAAAGTCTGATTTGTGTCCATTCATTCTTTTACGTAGAGACTGTCCAGTTTGGCCAATGTACATGGCAGAGGGGCATTGCTGGCACATATGCCCAATCCTCAGAGCTAACCAGACACTGGTAGAGTTTACCATGAGGTAGCTAGATGAGGTCAGCATTACATCTGCTACTCCTGGCTGACCCCACTGCAAGCCTACAGTCTCTTAAGTGCCACAAGGACTCCTTGTTGTTTTTGTCTCCACCAGGCACTCATCTACACATGGCATTATTCCAGAATAGCAAGTCCTGAATCATTCCATGTGTGGACTTTTGATTCTAGAATAACACTAGCTTGTCTCACCAAAAACTCTAAAAGTGCTTCATTAAGGAGATTAGAGTCATCATCCCCATTTTACAGATGGGGATACTGAAGTACAGAGCAGGGAAGTGACTAGTCCAAGGTCACCCAGCAAGCTAGTGTCAGAGCCAGGAATAAAACCCAGGTCTCAGGCAAGTGCTGTAGCCATTAGGCCATGCTGATTTTGCAAGTGGATTAGGTGAGATGGGCTCAAGGCACTCTGATTCAAGAATTAACTTGCAAGTGTAGACAAGCCTTGTGTTTTTAATGCCCATTAGTTATCCCACAATAAAATCACACTTTTTGTCAGTGAAGACATAGCCTTAGTGACACAATCAACATGGACTAATCCCAGTGTTGTCAATTATCCCAGTATTATGGTGAGACTCCTGATATTTGGTGTTCTCAGCTCTTGGACTGAGGTGATAGGGTAAGAATTGCAGTTTTTATATTTAAGCAAACAAACAAACAAAAAGGTTCTAGCCTTCAGTTGGAGGAGAAAAATAAGCTGAGGGTGACCCTTCAGACACCAGAAAGTACAAAGAACCCCACATTTAAAAAAAAAATCTCATGATTGTTAAGACTATTTTGGAATTTTTGAACCTTTGATGGTGGTGATGCTACCCTTTACCTTAATGGGTCGAGTCTGATTTCCCTGATCTTGCTGGAGGACTCACTGGAGGCGTCTGGGATGTGGCCCGTGAAAGTGCACAAGAATCCGAGAGGGGTGAATCTTTCACAACAACATTATTTCTCCCAAGTGTTTCTCAGGCCTTTGAGTTGATTGTGTGTTTGAGTGGCAAACAACTTCAATAAACAGCTCTGCCCCACTAGCTAATCAGGTTTCACGTCTATGGTAGCTCTGATGGCATCGTTCTACCTGTTCTCCAGTCACGCATAGAGTTTTCCAGGTTTGTGCTAGGTGCCGTATGCACACATAATAAGAGTGTGTCTCCGCCTTGAGGAGCATAGTCTAAATACACAAGACAGGCAAAGGACAAGAGAAAAGAAGGATTATTTATGGGGGGCTGGGATAGATGACCTCTTGGGGTCTCTTCCAGCCCTACATTTCTGTGAGTCTATTATTGTCCCCCATTTTAAAGATGGGGAAACTGACACATGGAGTAATTTTTTTAAAGGTTTGGCCTATCATTTCCCTGAACCTTTTGTGATCTTTTAAACCATGGTCAAAGGCGTGCAAAGTGATTTGCCCTGGTGTAAGTGATAAAACAAGGGGGCTCACTCTCCAGCACCTCAGATCTCATTGGGCCATTTACCACCGTGTGGAAAACTTGCCTCACTCAGAACAGTGGCATTCTGCATCTGCCTTGCAGGGATGTAAATGACCACACAGGTAATGAACTGGACCCACACTGACACACCCAAGGTCGCACGGTTGGTCTGGGGCAGAGCCTGGAACCTTTCCCAAGAAAACCCTTCTCTTCTTATTTAAACATTGTATTTAAAAAACATGCATTATTTTAAGGAAAATGGGCAAATATATCCCATGGATTTATGAATTTGTCCCAAAGGGTCAAAAATATTAGGCCATGGTAATTAGGAAGACTACAAAAGAAACTCCAAAAAAACAAACAAAGGGAAACTTAATAAGGAACAGAGTAATCACCCTGCATCCTTTCCAGGCCTGAACAAAGGCTGCACCGGATACTCCATAGCAAGTATATGAAGGATGTAAATAGCAGGGATCATTTAGGGTGGAACTGAAGGAAGTGGCTAGGAGCTCTAGGATGAAAATAAGAAATGGATGATATTGGACAAGCATCAAGAAAAACTGCTTGTTACTGAAATATTTGAACTCAATTGTTCTCTGGAATCATAGGCACTGACTCCGTGGGTGCTCTGGGGCTGGCGCACCCATAGGGAAAAATTAGTGGGTGCTCTGCACCCACTGACAGCCAAGCTCCCCGCCCAGCCCCACCTCATCTCCGCCTCCTCCTGTGAGCGCACCACGTCCCCGCTCCTCTGCCTACCTCCCAGTGCTTGCAGAGGCTAAACAGCTGTAGCAAGCTCCAGGAGGGAGAGGGGAGGAGCGGAACATGGCACGCTCAGGGAAGAAGGTGGGGAAGAGGCGGGGCTGGGGCGGGGATTTGGGGAAGGAGTCAGAATAGGGGCTTGGAGGGGGTGGAGGTGGGGCGGCAACTTTGGGGAAGGGATTGGAATGGGGGCTGGAGGGGGCGGGGCAGGGGTGGAGTCGAGGTGGGGTCGGTGGCAGTGGGGAGTCAAGCACCCACCGGCACCAGTAAAAGTTGGCTCCTATGTCTGGAATCATGTCCTTAAGGGAAAGTTGAGAGCCCTATTAACTGGGATTTTAATAAGAAGAAAGCAAGAATAAGACCACATTTTTTGTTACAATAGGACCAAGAGCCCTCAGCTGAGATCAGGGCCTCATCATTCTTGGCACTATGCAGACATAAAGTCAGAGACAGTCCTTGCCCACATGAATTTACAGTCTAAATGGGCAAGGCAGACAAAAGCTGGGAGGGGAAACTGAGGCACAGAGTGGGGACGTGACTTGCTCAGGTCAGTACCAGAGTTGGGAACAGAACTCAGGTCTCCTCTAGGGTCTGACTGCAGTGGTCGATACAATGACGACGATGAGTTATTTATTAATGAATTAACATTTGTGTGCAGAAATGGAGATGTGCGTGCCATCTTACTGCAGACTCCAAAACCAAAATCTTTGTTAAGTTTCCATTTAGATTGCTCGGTACTATTCAAGAGAAAAAGTTCATCCTTTTAAAACACATCCAGTTGTGCAAATCACAAGAGCAGGTCACCTACAAATTTCTGACACTAATTGTAAGTGCTCATTTCAGGCCATTGAAGGGAAAACATAGGCCTCATCTACACTACTCACTTTGCTGGTTATAATAATGTCGTTTAGGGGTGTGGTTTTTATTTACATCATTTGTAGTCTCGCAAAAGCCCTAGTGTAGACAGTTATACTTGCAAAAAAGTCCTTTTGCCAGAATAGCTTCTTTCATTCTGGGAAGTAGTACAAGCTCTATCGGCAAAAGGACTCGTTTGCCAGTATAAACTGCCTCTCCACTAAGAGTGTTTGCTAGTACAGCTGTATATTTAAATCTTTTCTAGTCAGACCTGGCTTTACTCAATGATCAGCACGCAGATAACCGTAACTCTTTCCCTGAAACGAAAGGTGCTAAATACAAAGTCTAAACAAACCAAATGACCTATTGATCACATAGCTTCCCCTTGGGACTGTGCATGAAAACTTTAATACCTTACTTTAATTCATACAGAGCTTATAAAAAGTCAGGCCTTTCATATAACCAAACACCTACTACAAAATCAAAAATACTTTAACAATTCCAGACTATCTATATCCATCTCCATACATCACCATCTGGCTCTCTCTGTAGTGCTCATTTTAGTTAATAGTAATACCAAGCTCATAAATAGCCTTCTTTTCATCCCTAAATACCAACCCACGTTACAAAGGAAGTCAGTATCATTATCCCTTTTTACAGATGGGGAAAATGAGGCACAGGGAGGCTGTTATTTGTCCATAGTCATGCAGCAGGCCAGTAGTAGAACTAGCAATAGAACTCAGGTCTCCTGAAACCCCACCCAGTGCTCTATCCACAAGGCCAAACTGCCTCTCAGAGAACCACATCTAAAGAGCAGACTTTTCCTCCTGGCATGTACTCCTAATTAGACAAATAGCATGAGAGACAAAGCTACTGACAGAACATAGACTAAACACAATTTACTCTGAGGCCAGATCAGAAGAATACGTCTATTACACTGAGACAGAGACAAGACTTGTCATAACAAAAGGAAAACTAGATACCCCAGAATAGATAATATACATGTACTGAATGCTCAATTATCTGACTGTATAACGTTGATAAGGTACGTAAAGGCTTGGCCTAACTCACATCAAAGTCAAAGGAAAATCTAGCCTTGACTACAGTTTGCCTCAAAACTTTTTTTCTTTTATGAAGAAACTTGTTTTCTTTTCCTTTTTGACTAAATGGAAATTACCTTTAAAAAATGTTCGTTTTCATCAATCCCCCACCATCTCCCCTCCTCCTCTACCCACACCCCAAAAAATGGGGTTTTGTCCAAAAAAATTTCCATTTTCAGGGGGTTTTTTAGGAAAACCTGAAATTTTTTCATGAACATTTTTTGCAGGGGGAAAAAAATTAAAAAATCCTGACCAACTCCACCCTTTGACTTAAATAATGTGGCATCTGGCCACAAAAACGGACACGCTTCCAGGGTCAGAGGCTTTGGGAGGGAATTCAAAGGCTCTCCTTGAGCCTCCTGTCTCAGCGACTGCTCTAGCTTAAAACCTGTAGCTCACGAAAGCTTAGGCTCAAATAAATTTGTTAGTCTCTAAGGTGCCAGAAGTCCTCCTTTTCTTTTTGCGAATACAGACTAACACGGCTACTACTTTGAAACCAGCCTAAAATCTGGGGCTTGAAGCCATATCTCCCCTAGTAGTGCTTTACTGGTACAACTGTATGCCATGCCGGCAAAACACTCCTAGCATGAATGCAGCTTACACAATCAGAGTTGTGCTTTTGCCAGTATAGCTTATTCTACTACCCCAAACGAAACAAGCTAGGCTGGTAAAAGCATAGTTTGGCCAGGATAACTGTGTCAACACTAGGCCTGATGGTGTGACTTCACATGCACTGTATGTGCGAGGTCATGCTGGCAGAGGCGAGGTCCTGCTGGCAGGGGCAGGGTCATGCCGGCAGGGGCAGAGTCATGCTGGTGGGAGCGAGCCCATGCCATTCCTGGAAGTACCAGAATGTCCAGTATTCTGGGGATGCAAGATTGGACACCCTTGTGTACGCTAGGGACTTCTGTGGGCACAGCTATGTCGGGTCACCCAGGAATGGTGGAAGTTCTCTAAAAGTGGGGGGGCCACTGGCGACCAAACCGTGGCCCTGCCCACCATGCTGCCACTTCCCCAAAGGCCCCACTCCTGTACCACTCCTTCCCCCTAGGCTCCGCCCCATGTTGCCTCTTCCTCCTCAAGACCCGAACCCCAGCTCACTCCTCTCCATCATCTCTTCCACATTGCTCACCCTACTCCAGTGCCTGATCAGATCTCTTCATGTCCCTCACCAACATAGCTACACTGGCAGAAATCTGTGTAGCAGATAGCCTCAGTGAGGAAAGACTTTGTAGCTCATTGTCCTGTCGGCTGGGCCAGCCAGTGCCAACCCCTTCACATTTGCAATAGAATTGCTGCTTTCAAGACTATCTTGGTGCATCTCAGCCTCCTGCTGGTATCTGAAGGACAACAAATCAATTTGTACTTTTTGTTTTGTTCATGCTAATTGTTTTGTGATTTTTAATTAGTTAAATTAATTAACTTATAATGATAACACCTTACCCAAGAGTTTTTCATCTGTAGATCTCAAAGCACTTGACAAAGGAAGCCAGTAACATTATCCCCATTGTGCAGATTGAGAAACTGAGGCACAGGGAGGTGACACAATTTGTTCAATATCACCCAGCAGCAGAGCCAAGACTAGAACTGAGGTCTCCTGAAGGCCTGGCCTATGTGCTCCCCACTAGGCAACACTACCTTCCTTCTTCTTCTTAGCATATGCGCAACGTGCCTCAGGTGGCCTGTGATCAGGATTAATCACTGAATTTGGGCCGCTAGTTGGATCATTAGCTTCCCCGGTGCAGGCTGGGTACTGACAGGGAATGGATGTGAATGCTGATCCATGCCACTCTTGCCAATCCTTCTCCTTCCTCCCACTCAAATCTCAAAAAGAAAAGGAGGACTTGTGGCACCTTAGAGACTAACAAATTTATTTGAGCATAAGCTTTTGTGAGCTACAGCCCACTTCATCTCATGAAGTGGGCTGTAGCTCACGAAAGCTTATGCTCTAATAAATTTGTTAGTCTCTAAGGTGCCACAAGTCCTCCTTTTCTTTTTGTGAATACAAACTAACATGGCTGCTACTCTGAAACTCAAATTTCACAATAGGTGGTATTTTTCTAAAAGCTCCAGCTCCTAGAATCATATGACTTTGTTCAAATCTCAGGTTTAATTTTAAAAAGTAATTAGTTCCTAGAACCTCTGTGGAGGAAAGCTTAAAAATTTGAGCCTCAAAAACTCAAATCCAAAACTACTGACTTTATTTGAGTAGTTCTGGATCGACACTGTCCAGTCTTTATGGCAAGGACTGTCTTTTTGTTAGGCACTTGTAGACAGCCTCACATTAGAGCCTCTTTCTTTTTTTCTTTTTTCTTAGAAAAATTCCACAAAAACATGGGGAAAATCATTTTAATCCCAAATTTCTACAGCAAATTTTTACTTTTCACCCAGAAAAAATGAACATTTTCAGTTTAACCCACAAAGCATTTGGGTTTTCAGCTGACCAAACCTCCAGTTGGTCCAGAGACAAAGGGAGTGAGGCAATATATTTTATTGGACCAACTCTGTTGGTGAAAGAGACAAGCTTGCATGCTACACAGAGCTCTCCTTTAGGCCTGACAAAGGAATTCATAGTGTCACAGTCAAATATAAGGTGGAACTCCAATGGTTTTTGAAAGAAAAAAGCACTTTTTGAAAAAAAAAAACTCTCCAAAAATTAATTTAATCAAAAAAACAATTTTCCAACAAAAAATATTTTGACAGAAAATTTGCTGTCAGCCCTGCCTAGTATAATGGGTCCCTGATCCATGACTAAGCCTCACACAAAATAATAATATTAATCGTAGTCACAAAGATGAGAAGCTGATTGGGGGCTCTCACAGTATAAACCCATGTGCTGATCTTGCAGTAAACTATTTCCCAACAGCAGCTTCAAAAGGCTGCCCTCTCCCAACCAATTCAATCAAGCAGGAAGCCACTGCCTAATGGGGATTCCTTGTTGAGCATCAGCAGTCTCTCTCGCTCTCTCTTCCCTGCCCCTGCTGTAAATGAGCAAACTGACTGCAAAAGCAATGTGTTCCATTTGCAGAATTAAGCATAAACCTGCAAGGAACACAAACATTATGCAAGTTCACTCACCTTCAGTGCATTCAGAAATATTTGTAATTGCTAGTTAGATTGCTACATGTGTATCTTCCTAGCTATTGAGTTAATCTCTGAGGCCCTTAACTTTTTCATTTCATAGAATCATAGAATATCAGGGTTGGAAGAGACCTCAGGAGGTCACCTAATCCAACCCCCTGCTCAAAGTAGGACCAACCCCAACTAAATCAACTGAAGTGTTAGTGTTTCAATAGCCTTAATTATGCATTAGCATAGGGTTCCCCCCCTCCAACCTCCTCCCTGCAGTTAGTACACCAATGTTTAGTGATTAAAATGTACTGTAGTTTAACTCCAGCACTACTGAGTCTATAAGAATTACAAGCTGTTTTATGACAGGTTTCAGAGTAGCAGCCGTGTTAGTCTGTATCCGCAAAAAGAAAAGGAGGACTTGTGGCACCTTAGAGACTAACATCTCAAATTTATTTGAGCATAAGGTTTCGTGAGCTACAGCTCACTTCATTAGATGCATGCAGTGGAAAATACAGTGGGGAGATTTTATAGACACAGAGAACATGAAACAATGGATGTTACCATACACACTGTAAAGAGAGTGATCAAGTAAGGTGAGCTATTACCTGCAGGAGAGCGGGGGAGGGGGTGGGGGGGAGTGCTACACTAGCACTTTTGTTGGCAAAACTTCTGTTGGTCAGGGATGTGAAAAAAACACCCTGACATAGCTAATGCCGCTTGTTCGGGCAAAGAGCAGCTACACAGTGGTACAGCTGTGCCGCTTAAGGTCCAAAGTGTAGATAGCCTCAGTGTCTGGTTGCTCATGCTCAGTGTCTTTGTCCCATCAGCTCATGGTCTTGCGGAAGCTCCCATAAGACAGGTCTTTCCATGGTAAAACCAACCATCATGCTTTGAACCAATTGTTCCCCTCGTCAGTCTCAATAGAAAGGCCAAGGACTGGATGGGCCATAGACACTAAACTCTCGTCTCATTCTTAGGCTAGGTCTACACAACAGATGCTACAGTGGCACAGCACTTTTCCACTGTAGGGTAGATACGTCCTACATAGACGGAAAGGGTTTTTCTGTCAGTTATAGGTAACCCGCCTCTCCAAGATCTGGTAGCCAGGTCAATGGAAGAATTTTTCTGTCACCTAGTCACATCTATACCCAGGATAAGGTCAGCATAGCTACCATGCTCAAGGGTGTGAGTTTTTTGGAGCTATATCAACCTAACTTTTAAGTGTAGAGCAGGCCTTAAAGAGCTTTCCTTGAGAGAGCACACTGCCACTTTCTGATGCCCTCCACCATATCTCAGCTTCCTCCTTCTTCCCAAGTGGGAGCTGCATTAGTGCCAACATTTATTACCATCGCTCCGAGTTGGATCCATGTCTGGCCACAGATTGGAAGGCAGGCCATGAAGCATGCCAAGACAGAACTGGTTTACTACAGTGAGTTGCCCAGGCTCATAACTTTTCCACACACAGGCCCCAGAAGAGCCAAATGACTTTGACCATAATACACTGCAAAAACATTCTTGGAGTAGCCCAGCATACTGCAGCACTGCAAACCACGAGGCATATCCCTGGAAATCTTATGCCTCATATGAGAGAGTGCAGTACCAGGGGTTACAGTCACTTGACTTTAGTCTGTAGTGTGGTTGCCCTCATGGGCAGATAACATAGCTGGTCAGGAAATTTCCAAGAAAACTCTTTTTTGTTGAAAATTGTTGACTCATTGAAACCAAAACTGTCTGCAGGAAAGGCTCAGTTTTGATGAATCTCTGGATTCAAAACAATTTTGAAATCCCCCTCTCTCCCCCCAAAATGTCCCAATGTCCCCTTTCAACATTTTATTAAAAAAAAGTTCAATTTTCTGGTTTGGAACTACCTTCCATTTTGAAATTTTAGTTAATTTACAGTTTAAAAAGTTGAGAAATATTTTTCATCGAAGGTTTGATGTGACACGAAACATTCAGAAATGATCTAATGTTTAACCAAATGCTTTGCTTGCCCCACTCAAACTGTTTTTTGGGTAACTGGTTTGCAAAAAGTTTCACAGTTTCCATCTTTCATCCCAACTCAGAACATGAAAAAGGGTCAAAATCTCTTGTGGGACGGCAAAACTGTTTCCTGCCTGGTGGTAATAGAAGACTGGAGTTAACTGTGCAGTGAAGGGCTTGCTTTTGGGGCATGTCTCTCTTGGAGCTGGCGGTATAATTCCTATCTCAGGTAGACATACCCATTCTACCACCTTTGATCAAACAAGCATGCTAAAAATAGCAGTGTAGCCATGGTCCCATGGGCTAACCACCCTGAGCATGTCTACACCGCAAAAACAACACCCCCTGCCCCCAACACCCCCAAGTCTCATGGCCCAGATCAACTGTTTCAGGGTGTCAGGGCTCAAAACAGCAGTGTAGATGTTCCCACTTAGACTGCAGTCCAGGCTCTGAAGCTCAGCAATGGGTCTACACTGCTGTTTGTAGCCCTGTAGCACAAGCCCTACCATGTGACCCAAGCTCTGAGACTGGCTGCAGTTGTGGGGTGGCAGAGTTTGCAGTGCAGACATAACCCCTGTGTGCTATCCCATCTGAAACCCTAGGTCAACACTCAGGGCAGCCAGCCTCTCCTGCTACCTGTGCAGCCATGGCTAGCTGCTCTTTTTAGCATGCTAGAATGACTGAAGCTAGTGTGGGTATGTCCACCTGGAAATTACAACTCCGGTGTAGCCATCTCATTGGGGATGAGCATAGAGTAGGACAACCTTTACCAGGTGATGTGCATGGGGGGGCACATCAGTTGCCCCTGCAGTGTCTGCTCCATGGCTACACAAAGATCTCCTGGTGCCAAGTGATTTGATACCTAAAGAGAGTGCATCCTCCCCGGGGCACCTCCCACTCTAGCTGGTTTTTGTCATTGCCCAGTGCAGACTTACTAGCCTTCCTTTCCTGATGCAGATTTCAGTCCTGCCTCTTTGAGCTCGACTTGCCTTATTAGGCTGCTCAATTGCATCCGAAGGACATATTTTCCCTTCCCGCCACTATCTTTAGTAGGTTTCCACAAACACTTTTCAGCCCTTGTTTTTCAGCTCAGAGGCCTAAAAATAAAAAGAGCTCGAATTAGCCCAGCACGTAGCCATTCAGCAACACTGAAGCTGACAAAAACAAATCATAAACACCCCCTCAATCCCAGCTTCCTCCTGCAGCCATCGCCTGCCTCTTTCCACCCCGAGAGTGAGGGGAGGCCAGCAGATGGTCTCACCTTGGGAGCAGAGACTGGGACAGCTGGTTCCATTCTTCACCCTGCAAGTTCCGTTCTTCACTCTGCCCCATCAGCTCTGTGCCTCAGTTTCCCCTCTGCTAAGTGTGGCGATTTACTTCAGCGAAGGGTGAGAGCCAATCAGAGAGGAAGGATGGCCCACTGATTAGGGTGGCCATCTGGGTCTCAGGAGATGTGGGTTTGATTCCCTACTGTGGCACAGACTTCCTGTGTGAGCTTGACCAGAACATAAAAATGGCCACACTGGATCAAATCAGTGGCCCATCTAGCCCAGTGTCCTACCTTCCAACAGTGGCCAATCCCAGGTGCTTCAAAGGGAATAGACAGCATAGGGTAATCATCAAGTGATCCATTCTCTGCTGTCTTGTCAGAGGCTTAAGGACATGCAAAGCATGTGGTTGCATCTCTGACCTTAGCTACTAGTCATTAATTGACCTAACCTGCATAAATTTATCCGATTCTTTTTTGAATCCAGTTATACTTTTGGCCTTCACAACATCCCACAGCAATGAATTCCACAAGTTGAATGTGCGTTGTGTGAAGAAGTACATCCTTTTGTTTGTTTTAAACCTGCTGCCTGTTAATTTCTCTGGGTGACTGCTGGTTCTTGTGTTGTGTGAAGGGGTAAACAGAGCATTTAAACTCTCTGTGTTTCACTGTAAAATGGGGCTAAGGCACTTTCCAACCTCATGGTTGTGTTATAAGTAGGGCTGCAGATTTGTCTCAGTGCTTTCTTCTATCTAAAATCACAGATGTGGTCACCCCATCTCAAAAAAGATGTATTGGAATTGGAAAAGATACAGAAAAGGGCAACAAAAATTATTAAGAACATAAGAACAGCCCTACTGGGTCAGACCAAAGGTCCATCTAGACCAGTATCCTGTCTTCCAACAGTGGCCAGTGCCTGGTGCCCCAGAGGGAATGAACAGAACAGGTAACCGTCAAGTCATAAGGGGTATGGGACAGCTTCCATATGAGGAGAGATTAATAAGATTGGGATTTTTCATCTTGGAAAAAAGATGACTAAGGGGGGATATGATGAAAGTCTAAAAATCATGACTGATATGGAGACAGTGAATAAGGACATGTTATTTATCCCTTCACATAGCACAAGAACTAGGGGTTACCAAATGAAATTAATAAGCAGCAGGTTTAAGACAAATGAAAGGAAGTATTTCTTCACACAACACACAGTCAACCTGTGGAACTCTTTGCCAGAGGATGTTGTGAAGGCCAATACTATAAGAAGGTTAAAAAAAGAACTAGATAAATTCTTGGAGGTTAGGTCCATTAGCTATTAGTCAGGATGGGCAGGGATGGTGTCCCTAGCCTCTGTTTGTCAGAAGCTAGGAATGGGCAACAGGGGATGGATCACTTGATGATTACCTGTTCTGTTCATTCCCTCTGAAACAGCTGGCATTGGCCACTGTAGGATGACAAGATACCGGGCTAGATGGACCTTTGGTCTGACCCAGTATGACCGTTCTTACATTCTTAGAGAAAAGAAGGCTGAGTGGGGACCTACTAACAGTCTTCAAATATGTAAAAGTTGTTATAAAGAGGCCAGTGATTAATTGTTCTCGATGTCCACTGAAGATAGGACAAGAAGTAATAGGACTGGAGACCGACTGGCTAAGCAGCAGTTCTGCAGAAAAGGACCTGGGGATTACAGTGGATGAGAAGCTGGATATGAGACAGCAATGTGCCCTTGTTGCCAAAAAGGCTAATGGCATAGTGGGCTGCATTAGTAGGAACATTGCCAGCAGATCGAGGAAAGTGATTATTCCCCTCTATTCGGCACTGGTGAGGCCACATGTGGAGTATTGCATCCAGTTTTGGCCCCCTACTACAGAAAGAATGTGGACAAATTGGAGAGAGTCTAGCGGAGGGCAACAAAAATGATCGGGGGCTGGGGCACATGCCTTACGAGGAGAGGCTGAGGGAACTGGGCTTGTTTAGTCTGCAGAAGAGAAAAGTGAGGAGGGATTTGATAGCAGCCTTCAATTACCTGAAGGGAGGACCCAAAGAGAATGGAGCTAGGCTGTTCTCAGTGGTGGCAGATGACAGAACAAGGAGCAATGGTCTCAAATTGCAATGGAGGAGGTCTAGGTTGGATATTAGGAAACATTATTTCACTAGGAGGGTGGTGAAGCACTGGAATGGGTTACCTAGGGAGGTGGTGGAATCTCCATCCTTAGAAGTTTTTAAGGCCCGGCTTGATAAAGCTCTGGCTGGGATGATTTAGTTGGTGTTGGTCCTGCTTTGAACAGGAGCTTGGACTAGATGACCTCCTGAGGTCTCTTCCAACCCTAATCTTCTATGATTCTATGATTAATCTGAAGCAAGAGAGATTTAGGAAAAACTTTCTAACTGTATGGTTAGTTAAGCACTGGCTTCAAAGAGAGATTATGGAAGCCTCATCATTGGAAAATTTTAAGAGCACATTAGCCAAACACCTGTCCAAGATGGTCTAGGTTAGAAAACACCTGTCCGAGATGGTCCTGCCTTGGAAAGGGAGGCTGGACTAGATGACTTCTCAAGATCCCTTCCAGCCCTACATTTCTGTGATTCTAGATTCTAAAAAAAAAAAAATCCCCAGCCAGCTCTAGTACAAGCTCACAACCTTTCGTAGCCCTTCTAGCTTGGTCCCTCAGCTGAGGTTTACCCTTCAACAGGCCTCTGAATAGACCTTCTATCCACACTCAGGTTGCTCTTATATTCCCCAGCTAGCATGAGTTCTAGTCACATGCTCCTGTCATGTGACCCCTGGACTCATTTCCCCCCCTGGGGAGGTAGGCTAAGCCTGGAACAAGAGAAGCTGAGCTCCACCCACTTTAAGGGCCAACTCACCCTGTGACACCATTTCTGGAGATTTGATGGGGGAGCTCGTTGGAAAATTTTCTTCAACACATTTTTTTCCCCAAGGAAAACGCTGTTTTCATTGAAAGCCCAACTTCTGTAAGATGGATCAATTTCAATGAAAATTTCCATGCACAAAAAAAAAAAAAAAAACGCTTTCATTTCATTTCAGAATTTCAAAACAAAATACCCCAAATCCAAAATGAAACTCAAAACTTTTCCAAAATAAAAAAAAATTGGGGGAAATTCTGTTTCCTGGGAAATTTGGAAAATATTAGGGTTTGTTATGGAACAAAAAGAAATTTCAAAAGGTCAAAATTTCCCATGAACCAGAAATGGCAAGTTTCAGCCAGCTTTGTTTTATTATGTCTCTCGTGACTTTGGATGACCTTCTTAAAGCCTGTGTTCCTGGAGTCATGTTATTATGTGAGAATCACAGTTTTCCTTTTTAAAAGTGAGGTTTGGGGCCCTTGTGGTTGAGGAGCAGCAGCTTGAAAACATGCCACCTTTCCCCCCAAAGTCTCAAAAAGCAGAAGACAAAGTAAAGCAGCATTTATTATTTTTAATAGCTGATGATTACTAAGCCAATCTTGTGATTTTTGTACCTGGCTGGCTCATGCTTTTCGAATGGCCGGGATTGGCAACATGGCTTTGTTGGACCGCAGTAGCTCTCAGCTACATTTGGCCTGCTCTAATTGTCTCAGCTGTACCACTGGAGGCACCAAAGAGTCCTCTGCATATCTGACACAGTGGTAACTGGTCTCAGCATTGGATTGCTGGGGAGGGGAAGGGGGCTTTGGGCCAAAACTGAGGGGCTGTGACCTTGTCTGATTAAAATATAATTATGCAAGCCATTATTTCTACCACTGTTATATAATTGCAACGAATTCTATACAAAGCATAACACATGGCCAGAAAGGGTTAAACAGCTTGCAGGCTAACTAACCCAAAGTGACCTTTAAAGACATATTAGAAAGGTATGTGAATGGAAATTAGGGCCATTCATGCTAAATAGGCTAGAACTTAGAAATGATACTAATTGTGTGTATCTTTAATTCTAGCCATGTAAACAGACAGTTCCTGGCTGTCACTATAGCTACACTATACACACACTAAATAAATAACAATAGCTACTAATTCAGACGTCAAAAGGGAATATTAACATTTAGATGAAATCTTCGGTAAAATAATGTCATTGTCTATATGTCTCTTCGAAGTTTGTAATAGACTGCCTAATGAATAAATTGCCCTGTGTTAATTTGCGTTTACAAGGTTTACATCAAAAGGTTTACATCAAAAGCCTATTATTTAACCAGAACTGTGTTGTCAAGTGGATGCTAGAACACTGTATAAAAAGACCCTTGGGTTCTGATCCTGTTCATTTCAAATCTGCTTAAGTTTTCATGCGGGGAAAAACTAAGCCACAAGGATTGAGATCCCAGTTTTAACTGGATTGCCCTGAAATATAAACATTGGACTATAACCTATGGATTATTTCTGAAAGAAGTCTTTGCAACTACAAAGCTCACCATCTCTGCTATGAATCTGAATCTTAAGAATTGAACTCATGTCTGTATGTATAATGAACTTTTAACCATACTCTCTCTCTCTCTCTCTTTTGTTTTTTTAATACATTTTAGTTTAGTTAATAAGAATTGGCTGTAGTGTGTATTTGGGTAAGATCTGGTTATATTACTGGGAGGTAATGTGTCTGATCCTTTGGGGTTGGTAGAACCTTTTCTTTTATATGATGAAATAAGATTTTCAGAAATCATCATATTTGACTTGGGTACCTGGATGGAGGCCTGAGCTTGGATCACTTTAAGGCAGGTGTGGGCAAACTTTTTGGCCCGAGGGCCACATCTGGGTATAGAAATTGTATGGCCAGCCATGAATGCTCACGAAATTGGGGGTCAGGGTGCGGGATGGGGTGAGGGCTCCAGCTGGGAGTGCAGGCTCTGGGTTGAGGTTGGGGTTACAGGAGGATGCTCCAGGCTGGGCCCAAGGGGTTCAGAGGGTGGGAGGGGCATTAAGGCTGGGGCAGAGGGTTGGGGCGCGGAAGGGGGTCATGGTGCAGACTCTGAGCAGCGCTTACTTCAAGCAGCTCCTGGAAGCAATGGCATGTCCCCCCTCCGGCTCCCACGTGGAGGCACAGCCAGGCAGCTCTGCGCCCTGCCCCATCCACAGGTGTTGCCCCTGCAATTCCCATTGGCCTTGGTTCCCGGCCAATGGGAGCTGTGGGGGCGACACTTGGGGCTGGGGCAGCATGCGGAGCCCCTTGGCTGCGTCTGTGTATAGGGGCCGGAGGCAGGACATGCCGCTGCTTCCAGGAGCCATGCAGAGCCATGGCAAGCATGGAGTGTGGCAAGCCCCTGACCTCGCTCCCCGGCTGGAGCATTAGAGTGGGGCAAAGCCCAGATCCCACTCCCTGGCGAGAGCTTAAGGACTGGATTAAAACTTCTGAAGGGCCGGATGCAGCCCCCAGGCAGTAGTTGGCCCACCTCTGCTTTAAGGGAACTATGTTGTTTGGATTTCTGAGTAACCAGTAAGGTAATAAAGAAGCTGTTTTATGCTGGCTTGGTAAATCTACTTATTGGAATATCACCAGCCTTTGGGGGATTGTCTGCCCCATTCTTTGCAGTTCACCCTAATTGTGTGACCACAACTTGCCCCCACTGGGACCCCAGTCACAGGGGCATTGGCAGAGCTATGTGCATGGGGATCCCAGCACTGGAATTGCAGAGGGGCTGCAGTTCAGGATTGAGGGGCATCAGCAGAGCTGTGCCTATGAGGCCCCCAGCGTTGGGATAGCAAGGCAACTGCAGCTTGGGTTGGGGATGCATTAGTTGAGCTTTGACAGAAGGAAACCAAGTCATTTGGACCCCAGTCAGAGGGTGCTTTCTTGCCATTATTTGTGGGTTGGGATTGGATACCTGTGAGCGGTCTCTGAAAACTCTGGTAAAAGCTGGGGGTGATGTGTGGATCCACTTGCAGACAAACTTTTGTTTTGCAAAGAACCCCAGGTGGTGGGTGTTGATGCTCCTTACGGTCAGTATCCTAAGGCAATGCCACAGCTGTGATTGGAGGGAATACACTGACAGGCTGTTGTATAGGTAGGCAAATCCCAGGGAGCAGAATGACAGATCTGCGGGCACGCTCCTCCCCTCACACACACACCCACGCAGACATGCATGAACTAGGGTGACCAGATGTCCTGGTTTTATAGGACAGTCCCGATATTTGGGGATTTTTCTTATATAGGTGCCTAGTACCCCCCCACATTCTGTCCCGATTTTTCATACTTGCTATCTTGTCACCCTCTAGAACGAACACAAACAAAAGGCAAGCTCTGGCAATGTGCATTTCCACATGCAGACACAGTCATGCTTCTCCCCACATGAGCTAGACAGAATGACTGTGTACACGCACACAGAAACACTCACATGGGCAGATTGACACAGAGGGGACACATGCAAGCTGACACATGGAAACACAGGCTGTTCAGCATGCACACACACACACAGGCCAACACACCAGGAGAAACAGTTCACATGCATCCCACTGGGGAGGGTGTCTTACAGGTCCTCTGTTGTGCCAATCTGTGAAAAGCCTGAGTTGTTACAGCTCCCAGATAAAGAGATTTGGCTCTGGAGGCCCCTGGTTTAACATCCCATGTGGGCAGCCGTCACTCACACACATGCACATGCTAACCTACATGCTATAGCACTTGTGTGCATGTATGCCCTCAGACACAGACATGAAGGCACAAGCTCACAGACGCACAAACACGCGTAGGCAAATGCCTGCACACTGCTACAGAGATGAGAGTGTTCACACATTCACCAACACAAATGTACACCAACATACATGTAAGCCAACATGCATGGACAGACACACCCACAGAGAACCAGAGACCAACACACATATACATCAACACACATGTACACCAACATAAATGCACATAGACATACAGAAGCAGACACCAACATACATGTACACCAACATGCATGCACACAGTAGACACTCACACATAGACACAGTGCCTGCTCAGAAGTAGGAACCAACACACACACACACACACACACATTGACATCCACGTGCCCACAAATACCTCATTTACTGCACAGACTAGGGGTCCCCTCTGGACCTGTGTGCCCCTGCAGGCTGATTCCGTCCCTTTCCCACCACAAGGGAAAGCTGCTTCTTCTTTGTCCCAAGGATTCTCCAGCAGGTCTGGACAAGCAACTGGTTCTGGTCAGAAAAAAGGCCCAGGATCTGGCTTCTCCTGGGAGTACACCAGTGACTCTGCCCACAATCCCATCTCAGCCTGCATCCCCCTCTGCACATGCCCCCAACCCCTGAGCAGCTAAGGGGCACTTTAACCCACACATGTTTTGGGGGTCAATTGACCAGGCAGGGCCTTCTGCCCTCTCCCTCCCCTGCCTCAGCCTTCACATCTGGCCATTAGGCCTCCACATCTGGTTTTCATTTAGCAGCTCCACCCAACAGCAGCTCCTGAACAGCTGTTCACTCCGGTTGTAAATTCATGGAGCCATCTGGCTTTGAAGGGATGTGGCAAGAGAGATTAAACAACGGTTCTGACACACACATACCCCCATCCAGCTGTCTCCTTCCCCTTGTCTCTCTTCCCACCCTTTCTTTCCACTCTGTGTCCATTATCCCCCATCTTCACCATGGTCATTCCCCCATCTCTGCCCCCTCCACCATCTCTGCTCCTCACTCCCCTCTGGTCTCTTCCCCGCTCCCTACCTCCTTTAATCCCTTCCCCATCTCTGCCCCCTTTCCCCACCTCTCTCCCCCATCCCTCCCCCAACCCTTTGATCACACACACCTAACCAGGATCTCCATTAACTTTCCCCCAGGGCAGTTACTTAGCTCACCTGACAAGAGGCATTTAGTCAAAGCCCATTTATTCATCATACACAACAACTGCCCATTGCATCGGCTTGACAAGAGGCGGCCCCCGTCTCAGCAGTGACCCCATAGTCTGAGCAGCAACCCCTTTGTTCAGAGTTCTGATGGAGCAGCCTTTGCGGGGGTCAGATTCCCAGAGATGCCCCCACAAGCTGGCAGGCTGTTCCCAAGTCAACCCAGAACAATATTTGGCCTAGAGATCTCACCAGGGGATCATGGCCTCTCTTCTGTCACCAGATGTCCACTTGGAAATACAGGTTGCCTGTGGGCTCTGTGGTCTTCCAAACTGTGGAAGCCGTGTCCCAACGGAGAAAGGGCTGTGGATGGGCTGTTTTTACCCAGGCTGTAGTTCAAATGGAGCTACCCACCCTCCCTGGGGCCCTTTCTCCAGCCTCAGTGGATCCATAGCAAGCCAAGAGTCTTCATCATTCCCTCAAGGGCTGGGTCAAGTCAGGGACTGCTCTTATTTGCCCAGAGTCCCTCCAGAGCCCTTATGGATGAAGGGGGATGTGGCCACAGCACATCAGCTCCAGGCTTTATTCTAGCATGGTCTTCAGAAGCAGGGTGGGTAAGGTAGGGAGGCCCAAAAAATCCACAGCACCTATGGGAGCGGCTGCAACCTCAGAGCTTTCCTGTTGCTGTTCCACCTCTTGCTCCTCTGCAATCATTGGTCGCTAGCCGACCTGGCCCTTCCGTTCACTTCCCTAGCCCTTCAGCCCCTCACCCAGAAAAGGGACACATGGTGAGAGATGTAGCCCAGTGACCCGCTGGCCCCTCACCTGCCACACCCCAGTCTGAATAGCAAAACTGCCCACCCCTTGCTCCCTACAATGCCCTTCTTACACAGCTACTCCCATAGTCCATCAGACTCAGGGCATGGGCAGCGAGTAGAGCTATTCCTTCATTTGGTCTGTTAGGTGATTCTGGGCAAGTCACGTCTTTGTGCTGTGCCTCAGTTTCCCCACCTGGTACTAACCTACTTTGGGAAGCACTTTGCGATCTGCTGATGAGAAGGGCCAAGTATTATGATCAGGGATTGGTTAAGAAGCAAGAGTAATATATATCTATATAGCACCCCCTCTGCAATCAAACCAAAGCCCCACCTTCTGGGAGCTAGGCTATGCGGGGGCAGGACTCTGCGTGCGCACCCTCTGAGCTGCTCTGGAACGGTGGCTAAAGCCACCTGAGCAGAGGGGAGATGGCGACATGTGAACCGTGACGCCCGTTCACCTCCTCACAGTCTGTTTTCACTATGTGGGTGAAGGCGAGCTGGTGAATAAACACAGGACCATGGGGGAGCAGCAGCTTGGATTTTGAAATCGGGGGGGGGACCCTCCTGCCCCCCATCCCCTCTTTTTCCTCCATTGTGAGATGATTTCCTCTTCCTCCCACATCATGGCTGAAGTGGGACACACACGCCTTTCCCCGCCCCCCCAACAGAGCCTGGTGTGGCTCTGGGGTGCACACTCACCCCCAGACGAAACAAGCCCAGGGGGAGATCCTGGGTGGGTGGGGGATGTAAAGGAGGGAGGGCTGGGTGAGGGTAGGGTGGCTCTCAGTACAGGGAATTTATGTGCCTGGCTGGGGGGGAATCCCACGGCTAACAGCTTCCTCACTGGCCCCACCCAGCCAGGGGAACAATTGCTCCCAACACCTTGTGGGTCTGGGTGTTGACCGAGGCATTAAGAGAGAGGGGGACCCTCACCCTACCACAGCAGACAAAGGGTAGAGTGAATTTTCAGGGGGACAGGAGCCAGTGTCTCAGGAGAGGTAGCAGCAGCAGCCAACCGTTCCCTCCAGCCATAAGACACTGTGCAGATTAGGCTAGAGTGGGGAGGGCGGGCTATGTATGTTAGGGGGTAGTTATTTGGGGGGGGTCTTCCAGCCCCCCCCCAAAACTAACACCACACCCCCAATGCCCAGCCAGTGACCAGTGCTGGCCCCTGCCAGCCCTTTGTGTGTGTGTGCGTGCGGGGCAAAGGCCGGGAATGCAGAAACCACTCGTCCCTGGGGCCATCTGCCTCCAGGTCATGAGCCCTTTAGTGCAGGGATCCTCAACCTTTTTCTTTCTGTGGCTCCCCTAACATGCTATAAAAACTCCATGGCCCACATGTGCCACAGCTGTTTTTCTGCATGTAAAAGCCAAGCTGGCATTAGGGGGTAGCAAGCAGGGCAATGATCCAGGGCCTCAGACCACAGGGGGCCCTGTGAATCTAAGCTGCTCAGGCTTCAGCTTGAGGCCCGGTTGGCAGGGCTTGGGTCAGTGGGGATTTGGCTTTCTGCCTGGGCCCCAGAGAGTCTAATGCTGGTCCTGCTTGGCGGACCCCCTGAAACCTGCTCGTGGCCCTCAGGGGGCCTCAGACTCCTCGTTAAGAACTGCTGCTTTAGGGTATGTCTACACTGCAGCTGGGGAGATGGACAAGCGCTAGGTCTGCTGGAGCTAGTGCGCTAAAAATAGCAATGTGTGGCCATTGCAGAGTGGATGGTGGCCTGGGTAGGTCTGGGAGGCTTCTCCCAGCCGCAGTGTAGACATGCCCCTAGCACACAGTTCATGCCTGAAAGGGTCGTGTTGAGGTTCTGCAGGGTAGGCACGGACCTTGGGAATGCCTTATCCGCATAAGGCCTACAACAAGGGAGAAGCAAATCTGAGAGAGAGCTGGAGGAAGAGAAGAAGGAGAAATCGAAGAGATAGTGAAGGGTGAAAGAGGGAGACAGTGATGGAGAGAGAAAAGAAAGTATGAAAGAAGGAGTGAGAGAAGCAATGAAAGACAGAGTGACAGCAGAGGAGGACTCACTCTATCTGATGTCCCCAGAGGCAGGTCCATGTCATCCCCCTTTTCTTAGCCTCGGAGCAGAGTTTCCTGCCTGCCTGGACCCAGTTTCTCCCGTGGCAGCTCCCCACCCTTCCCCTGCAGGTTCTGACTGTGGCTGGAGGAGTAGCTGGCTGACTTGTCCTTGCCGGACCCTGGCCAGTGCCCCCTGCTACAGCACAAGACAGTAGCACAGGCCTGCCGGAAACGAGGGTCAAAGAAGGCATAGAGGAAGGGGTTAAGGCAGCTGTTGACGTAGGCCACACAGGTGCAGTAGGGGTGCAAGTTACTGAGGAAGGCATGGAAGCCGCAGGACCAAGGCATCACCTCCAGGTCCATCAGCACGTAGATGGTCTTCACCAGGTGGTAAGGTAGCCAACAGAAGGCAAAGGTGGCCACCAGCACGATGATGATGCTCAGCAGCCGCTTCCTCTTCCTCAGCTCCTCGCTGCGCTCCTTCCGGAAGTGGTCAGCAATGGTGCGGGCGATGAAGAAGTAGCAGGTCAGCATGACAACAAAGGGGACCACAAAGCCAAGCATGGTGGAGGACAGGCCCAGCCCCACCTCCCAGGCCCCCTCGGTCCCATTGGCCACCACGCCTGAGTAGTCCATGTAGCACGTCACCTTGGTTTCTCCCAATAGCACTGCTGCCTGCCGGAGGATCATGGCTGGCAAGGCCAAAATGGCCGCCAAGGCCCAGAGGGCAATGGTGGCCACTAGCCCGCTGGCCCTCCACCTCAGCTTAGCATTAGCCATTGGCCGCACAATGGCCAAGTAGCGATCAATGCTGAGGCCCATCAGGCAGAAGACGCTGGCGTGCATGTTGACAAAGATCAGGTAGCTGCTGAGCTTACAGGTGAAGGAGCCAAAGGGCCAGTGGTAGCCCAGCCAGGCATAGGCAGCCCAAAGTGGCAGGGTCACTACAAAGGTCAGATCAGCCATGGCTAGGTTGGCAATGAAGGTGTCGGCCGAGCGCCGCTTCTCCTGCCCTCCCCGGAAGATGGTCCACAGCACCAAGCCGTTGCCTGTGGTGCCCAGCAGGAAAACCAGCAGATAGATGGTGGGAAGGAGCACCAGGGACGGACTCCATTCCTCATACTCACAGTCTCCCGTCTGGTTCTCACCATAGGCCGCCCAATCCAGCTGCTCCTCCATGCCTCGGGGATCCCAGCTCCAAGGGTGGGAGAAGGATGCTGGGAGCGAGGAGTTTCTTCTGGCCCTGAAGGTCCTCAGGCTGGGACCTGGGTCTCCGGGGCAAATGTTCTAAGTCCCTCTGACTTCCCAGCCACGTCCTTGCTGTTGGCACTGGGGAGACAGCCTAAGCCCTAGTCTTCACTCAGCTCATTTCTCTTCGCTTCTCCTTCCTTCCTTAATCCTCAAACAGATGTGGCCAGAGCCCTCCCTGAGCTCTCTGTCTCTCTCTGTCTCACACACAGGCAGCTGTTCCTTCCTCCTGCCTGTCAGTCCCTCTGCCTTGTGTCTAATCAGAATCGTTAAGTTACAGCCCCTTCCCCCTTCTTCCCACCCCCACCCCTCCCCTCCGCCTCTCACTCAGCATCCTCAAGGCCAGCGGATGAATTGGCTCCTGAAGTGCTGGGCAGAGCAGCTCCGGCTGCTCTGTGAATTCATGAGCCCATGCCGCCTGCCCCTCCATCCCCACCTCCCGGGGTCCCCAGAGCAAGGGCTGGAATGTGGACTAAAGCCAGCCGGAGCTGCTGGGGGGGCAGCGAGGGGGTTGGGTCAGTGTGAAATTTCACAGATGCAGTTAGCAACCCCACTAAAGCGACCAGCCCTGGCCAGGGGCGGTGAGTTATACGGGCCCATGGTGCCCAAGCTCTGGCAATATTCAGGGCCCGGGGGCCCAGCTCCAACAACGTTTGAGGCTGGGTCTTTCCCCCAGCACTGCCTGCTGCCCCCACGCACCTCCTGCAAGCATCCCTGCCTGCGCCCCGGGCAGCAGGCAGCTGCCCCCTACGACTCTGCGCTGTGCTCCACTCTGCTGGCTCCCGGCATCAACTGCTGCCACGGGGTCCTAGCACCCCCCAACTACTCCTGCCAGGGCAGGCTGACCCTAACTCTGCCCTTCTGCCTCAGACAAACCAACCCTTCCCTTTTTCTGACGGGACCCTCCACCAGCACAGGGGGCCCCCTGCCAGCAGTCACCGCTCCTGCCCACGCTGAGCAAGGGGCCGCCCCTCCCCATCCCCAGTGAGGCTACAGTGAGGGGCAGCAGCAGGGGAGGAAGTGCACACGTGATGGCAGCCCCCCCACCCCCAGCACCCACCATAGGGGAGGCAAAGGGGTTTCCTGGACCCGAGAGGAGCCCTAGGAGCATGTGCAGTGACAGTGGTGCAAAGGGAGTGTGCTGCTGGGGGGGAAGAGGGGGGCCTCTCCCCCAGAGTTCACTGCTGCCGACAGGGAGAGGGCTGGGAGGAGTCCTCCTCTCTGGCTCCAGCCCTGGGGCAGCCTGCCTGCACCCCAAACTGCTCATCCCTGGCCCTGCCGCATCCCAGAGCCCATACCCCCAGCCAGAGCCCTCACCCACCCTACACACCCAACCCTCTGCCCCAGTCCTGAGCCCCGTCCTGTACCATGAACCTCTCATTCCTGCTCCACCCCAAAGCCCTCACCCCCACACCCCAACCCTTTGCTTGAGCACTTTCCATAGCCCAAGCCCCTCATCACCAGCCCTACCCCAGAGCCTCACATTTTTACATTATTTAAAAAAAATATATATCAGCTTATAAGGCAGGTGTGTGTGGGGGAGCAGGTCTTGGACCCGTTCTGGGCACCACCAAAAATTATACAAACCTGCAGCCCCTGGCCCTGACTGTCTGTCGGTCCCTCTTCTGGTTCCAGCGTTCACTTACAGGAGTTTTACCGTCATGGCAAAGGAAGTTGCCAAAGCAAATATAAGCCCCCTTTGGTCCCATCTGTGCTGCAGAACCAAAGACATGGCTGTAACACAGTGGTCTTTGATGCCCTCTGAATCAACCAGGGGCTCCCCATTCTAACTCAAGACACACAGTCTGATTTTGCAGTGCACAGAGGAACAAACCATGTATTTGCCATGCTCCTGAACATGCAAAGAGCACGGCTGCAGCACAACCCAGGGACATGATTCAAATGTGGCCTGCCCCTGTCCACAATGCAAGAGCAGATGGAGTTCTACACACATGCTTCTGTTTGTAACTGGCTCTCCTAGCTTGGGAAAGTTTACAACAGAGATGGGCTAGTTAGGAGCGTTTGCACTAGAGTTTGAGCCCATGGTGCTCAAAACAGGCAAATGCCTTCCAGATCCTGGCCTAGGCAGGAGCTAAGCATGTTACAAAACACATAGGCCTTGTATAGAACGGCAAATCATGCCACATGAGATTAGAGCATTAGCACAGGTCTGTGTGTAACTGGTACTCTATTCAATGACCACAGCACTTCATCTGTCTTTAGTCCCCTGACTGCATGCAACAGCATAGTATACAGGAAATAGTACATTACTGGAGTTGTGTTCCACATCCTAGTGTCCACGCTTTGAGATGGTTATTGAATAACCAGCAAGGGAGGCCCTACATTATTTTAACATTTTTGTTAATGAGCTGGAAGGAAAGATAAGATCGTCACTGATAAAGGTTGCAGATGACACCACACTTGGGGGAGGAGTAAATAACGAAGAGGATAGGTCACTGATACGAGAGATCTGGATCACTTGGTAAATTAGGCGTAGCAAACAATATGGCTAAATGTAAACGAAATGGAAATGCATATACCTAGGAACAAGGGCTCCTTTATCTAATGAAGGCATAACAAGAGCTGATGGCTGCAAACTGAAGCTAAGCAAATTCAAATGGGAAACAAGGTGCAAATGTTTAACAGTGGGGGTAATTAACCAATGAGACAACTCACCTAGGGATGTGGTGGATTCTCCATTCCTGGAGTTTTTACACTAAGGTTGGATGTTGGTCTAAAAACTCATTTCCCCACAAGATGTTGGGATCAATGCAAAAATTACTGCGTGGAATTCTATGGCCTCTTTCCTATAGGAGGTCAGACTACAATAAGAATACGAATAAATACCTAGTTCTTCTATAGTGCTTTTCATCCACAGAACTCAAAGTCCTTCAAGTTATCCTCATTTTAAAGATGGGGAAACTGAGCCAATCATCATGCTCCCTTTTGGCCTTCACCTCTATGGGTCTTTGGATGACTGGGGCACTGGGGCACAGTGGCCTTTTAAGTAGCATGCAAGCAAGTTCACCTGCACTTTTCATCTCCCCAATCACTGTCCTATGACATACAAGCACAGGCTAGAAACAAATGTGATTTAGGTTTCTTTGCAGCAGAGCTAATAGCCTAAAGCCCCAGCAGTGCATGGGTAGCAAATTTGTGTGGAGACATTCAACATGCTAAAAGTTAATAAACTTATTTGGTAGGACAAAACCTTCCAGTGTGGCTGATGCCCAATAGTTTAAGTATGTGCTAGGCATGTTTAGTGGTAGCTAGCTTTAATACAATGGGTCAAATTCAGTCCTCAGCTATTCCCATTCAGGTCAGTGGGGCTGCACAGTGGTTTGTATCCTCAGACATTTTTGATTCAGCAGCTGAGGATATCATGGATTCTGGGAATGCGTCTGTGCCTCTTCCCTTTCTCCCAAAGTTCAGTGAAGTTTTGCTCCCTGGCATTTTACTGAAGGAATCTTTCATTTGGCCAGTCCCTTAGATGATATAAATTGGCATAGCTTCAAGGGAGCTGCACCAATTTACCCCAGCTGGGGATCTGTCTGTGACACTCTGTATCTCGGGGGAACACCCTACTCCATGTTCATCCTTATAATACTATTGTGTGGTATCCAATGCAAAGTTTGTCATGTCGCATGTCTTCAGAAGGCTCATGATGCACTGAGTATTGTTGTTACAGTAATGTTACAGGTTGTAATTTCATGTATATAGTTATGAGGCTGAAAATGTGTCCTCATGGCTTAAAACAAATCCAGGCACAACTCTCCAGGAACAGAGGGACAGTTCACACCTCATCAGGGCATGTATGGGACAACATAGCCCAGCCTCACAGGAACAAAAGACTCTGGCCTAGGCAGTAACAAAGGACCTGTTGGACTCTCAAGTGAGTCATCCCCCCTCCTATGGTCAGTTTGGGACTGCGATGAGGTAATGCTCACCTGATTCTGAAGGGGGGGGTGCAAAGCCAAGAGGGAAGAAAGGACATGATAAAAGGGAGAGACGTTTGCCATGCTCTCTCTCTCTCTCTCTCTCTTCCACCTACATCTACAGACATCACCACCAAGCGACTGAAGCACTGATCAAATGGGAAAGCCTGGCTGAAGGGCAATCAGCCAGCCTGTGGTGAGAAGCATCTAAGTTTATAAGGGCACTGAAAGTGTTAAGATCAGCTTAGAATGCGTTTTGCTTTTATTTCATTTGACCAAATCCAACTTGTGGTGCTTTGACTTATAATCACTTAAAATCTGTCTTTGTAGTTAATAAATGTGTTTGTTTATTCTATTTGAAGCAGTGCATTTGGTTTGAAGCATGTCAGAGACTCCCCTTGGGATAACAAGTCTGGTACATATAAATTTCTTTATTAAATTGATGAACTCATATAAGCTTGCAGCATCCAGTGGGCATAACTGGACACTGCAAGATGGAGGTTCCTAGGGTTGTGTCTGGGACCGGAGATATTGGCTAGTGTCATTCGGTTGCACAATCCAAGCAGCAGCTGGCCGAAAGTGCTAACTCACGTAGCTGGGAGCAGTTTATATGCCAGAGGCTGTGCGTGAACAGCCTAGGAGAGGGGTTCTCACAGCAAAGCAGGGTAAGGCTGGCTCCCAGAGTCAAGGATTGGAGTGACCTAGCAGATCCCCGGTCCAGATAACACCAGGGGAACATCACACTGGCCCATTGATGTCTATAGAGCTGTACTGATTTACACCTACTGGGGATCTGACCCACTGACACCAATGGAGCTATATCTAATTTACACCAGCTGGGGGATCTGGCCCCATTGATTCTAATCATCCAAAGAAGCATCTGATGGTTTGCTCAGTGAAGTGGAAATGTCCCTCAATTTCTCCTCTGGTTTGTTGGTTAAATAATCTGAAGTCCCCCTTCAGTACGATTCCAGGAGCCTTTGGTGTCTCAGGTCGAGTTCCCCTTTTGGATCCCTGACTCCCCAGTTGCTGAGAATTTGTGTGAAGGAACAAATATGGACACCGTGTAGAATCAAGCACGTGGGTTTATTACGTACAGCGCTGATGGATTGTCACCTCGCTTATTAGGCTCAGAGACACTGCCAAACAATTGATTACAATGGATTATATGGATTTTCCATGGACAGAGGGAAATGACGGGGTAGGCAGTCGCAAACCCCTGGATAAGTCTAGCAGCAAGACAAGATAAGCACAGTAGCCAATGGTCAAAAGGTTACATAATGTTTCCACCCATGGTTTCAGGTTAACACATTACACTTAATTAGTACATGGGTGTTTTCCATTAAACAATATATATACAGTGTGTTAATACAAAATATATATGTTGAATTCTGATTTGAGATCCATAGGAATGAAGTAGCTCCCCTGATTGTCCTACAGGTACACACCTAGAAGTTAAAGCAAAAGGACAAATGAAAAGTATATAGCAATAAAGATTGTCTTTTAATTGTTCATTTGTGTTTCTAAGGCAGGCCCTGGCAATGGCTTGGAGGAGAGGTGCACATCTGTGAAAGGGAGGATATCATATCTCATACTGATATGTTTGAACCTCTTCCATAAACTCAAGGCTGGTGTGTAGGAAGGCACCTCTTCTACGAAGAAACAGGGCCCCTTTCATTCCTTTGGTCTGTTTGCAACTTTGAGATAAAGCCCCCAATTATAATTTCCACCTGGCTTCTTGCTGACCAAGCTTATCTCAGCAAAAAGCAAGGTTGTCCTTTGTTTGTTCTCCTTCTTAGCTAATATTGTTCACTATTTGCTAGGCCTCTGTCTTCTTGACCAAACTCTGGATTTTGGGCCTGTAAAAAGAGTTGACTCAGTCTATACATCAGGTTGTAACATAAACGGCATATGGATTTTAGCCCTTCACTGTGTTTCCTGGATTCCACATAAGGAAGCTAATTGTTCATGGCCCCAGATATCCCTTGGGTTATTGCCAATGTATTTATTTTGCTGTATGATAAAGGAAGCAAGGAAAGGTGCCCGCCCGGAGCCCTGGGCATCCTGCCATTGCTGAGATATACAAACTGTGCACACGCCAACAGCCCCTCCCCGGGACAGAGTCAGCCTCCTTCACTCTGGCCAGGTCTATATGAGGAAATTAGGTCGGTATAACTACATCGCACGGGGAAGGAGGGGGATGAAAAATCAACAGCCCTGACTGACGCAGTTAAACTGACTGATGCCCGGTGTGGACAGCTAGAATTTGCCTGATGACCTAACTACCACCTCTCAGCAGGTGGAGTACCTACGCCAATCGGTCAGCCCTTCCCATCAGCGTAGGTAGCATCTTCGCTGCAGTGTTTTAAGTATAGACAAGCCCCATGTAACAACCCTAGAACCCCAGCCCACCTCAGACCCTCTCTGCAGAAAGACTCACAGTGACTTCATTGAGCAGTAGATCAGGCCCGATTCTGCCACCCTCTTCCAGTGCCTGCGAAAAAGAGACCTCCTCAAGGTCAATCTATTCAGGCAATTTTTAGACCAGGTGGAGAACATCCTGCCAAGAGCCCTCTCTTTAGTACTGGTAACAATACCTGGCTCTTATATAACCCTGTATAACCTAGGTCTCAAAAGCACTTTATAAAGGAGGACAGTATCATTTTGAAGGTGGGAAAACTGAGGCACACGGAAAGACGTGACTTGTCCAAAATCCCCCAGCAGGCCAATGGCAGAGGCAAAACTAGACTGCAGGTCCTTGGAGTCACAGTGCTCTGCTCTAGTCACTAGCCAGCTCGGTCTCACCCTGTATCATTGTCCGTCCTTATGCAGAGGTCATCCACCAATGCAACCAACTTCAGTGAGGCTCCTGCACAGGCACTGATAGTGATCTCAGCAGCTTGTGGTGGGTTTTTTATCTTTCCGTCTCAGTATCCTCTGTGCTATGTGTGCTATCTGTGCGGGACCTGGGAGCAAGCTAGCTCTCTGTTGTTTTTTTTATATGATCTTCCCAGTATCTCTTCTCTGTGTGTATTTTGCGGGGGTGTGTGATAACGAACAGTGTCTGCTTCTAGGGCTTCCTTCCTGTTTGGGAAATGAACCTTTGCATGTGTGATAGAACCCTGGTAGCATCCTGCCATCAGAAATAGACAAGGGGAGTGAAATTCTCAAAAGCTTTTGGAGCCTCAATTCCTTGAGGTGTTCCAGCTTAGGCTCCTAAGTCACTTGGGTCAAGATCCTCAAAGGTATTTAGGTGCCTATCAGAATTAGACTCTTTAAGTACCTTTCTTGTCTCTGGGCCATATAGCTTTCCTGGTCACAAAAGTTGTACTGCTTTAACTATATCAGTATAGCTATACCTCTATTTTTTTTAATCCATCAATCACAAATGGGGAAAATGAGGCACTGAGAGGGGAAAGTGACTTGCCTGAGGTCACCTGAAAATCCAGTGGTAACACTAGGAATTGAACACACAGTTTCCAGAAGCCCAGGTAAGTGCTCCACCCACTATGCCCTCCGCTGTCTCTGTGTAAAGAGCCCACACTAGGAGTTGTACCTATGTAACGATAGCTGTTAAAAATTACCCTAACCGATAGAATCACATTGATTCGAAACCTGCAGGTAGAGCAGATCTGAGGCACTTCTGAAGTTTTTATCCAACAATCCTAAATGGACCAAGAGCATAAAATTCTACTCCCTGGCATAGCTGGGCTGATGTATGCTGTATTGGATGTACCCGGGAGCGATACCTGTACCAACCTGCACCTGGTGTGTGAAACAATACCTGGTGTTTGGGTCCTTTACCGAGCTGGGTAGTTGTGTGATTCAGTTGGGGGGAGACTGCGAGCCAGTTTGCAATGAACTCATGTGTCATTTGGGAGCATCAGAACAACAGTCAACATTGGCAACGTTCAGCAGTCGCATTATCCAGCACAGCTCAAGGGTGACAGTGTAGCCTAGTGGGTGGAGCACTGGACCTCAGAAGACTTCTGTTCTGTTTCTAGTTTGGCTGCTGGGGAACCTTGGGCATATCATGTCACTCTGTGCCTCAGTTTACCCACCTGTAAAACGGGGATGATTGTGAAGCATTTTGAGCTTCATGGATGGAAGGTGCTATAGAAGAGCTGTGTATTACCGTCTCTGCTCTTCTTTTCTCAGCCTCTGGGCCAGAGTCTATCCTGTTCTAGGGCCTGATCTGAAGCTCATTGAAATCAATGGAAAGATTCCCATTGACCTCAGTAGGTTTAGGATTGAGCCCTCACTCTGGTGCGACCCGTCTGGACTCCATAGCAAAGGCATTGGAACCTTTGTAGAAGTGGGGGGGCCAAGGCCAAAGTGTCCCCTCCCTTTCTGAAGCTGGCCACTCTGGCGGTAAACCAGCTTCCCTCTCTTCTGGCACCACAGCAGTCCCTAGTGGGTGAAAGATGTAATTGCAGCATCTCCCCAGCAGAATCTATTATTCTGCTGGGGATGTGGGGAACTGCGGGGAACATGAATTCTGCGCTTATGTTTCTTTTGTTAAAAAGTGGGGGGCCATGGCTAAGGCTATGTTTATGTTATGGAGGCAATGGAAGTCACGGAATCCAGAGAACTCTGTGACATTCTTTGTTTCAGCTCCAGGGGCCAAGGAACTGGAGCTGGCAGTCAGCAGGGCTGTGACCTCTCTGTGACTTTTACTAAAAATAACCATGACAAAATCTTAGCCTTAACCATGGCCCCCTGCCCCACCCAGTTCCAGTGCCAGTTCTCCATAGAGTATGTCTCACCGTTGCCTACCCCTTGTGCAGCCATTTACACTGGGTAAGGGTGTAAGCCCTGCCATTCTGATTGGCTGTTTCATGGCTCTGGTGAAAATGAAAACCAATGAGATTGCACCAATGTAAGACAGGGCAGAATTTGGCATTCCGTGCATTCTCCTCTTGTGGAAAGCTCTCTCCCCATGGCAGGATCCACTAACTTTGTTCATATCGTACCAGGGAAGAATCAAGCTTTCTGTTTCCATCTGGCTCTCTCTCTCCATGTCCTTTGCTCTCTGATGCTCATGGGAAGCCAGCTCTGGGCTCCTGCCAGTGGAAAAGGATTAGACAGGGACCTACGGAGGGAGTCTGAGAGAGCTGAAGAAGGAATATTCTTGAGATGAGGAAGGGAAATCCAGGAGGTTTGCAATCACTTGGGTTTTGCCCTCTCCTGAGGAACTGGTCTGTTGAATGGCCCACACTAGAGCAAAGAGAGCCAAATCTACTTGGGATTTTAGTCACATGGGGCACAAGTGGCCAGCCAGCCCATCACCAGCCCTGCTCAGGTGTAGGACTCTGCCCCTCCCCAATCTATCCACTCTCCTCCAGCCAGGGCCCAGTAACCTAGAGATGACAGACTTCATTTGTATAACCCGTGCTAGAATAGGCCTCTCTGGGTGGAGTGGGGATGTGACTGGGCCACAAAAGAGGATAAGAGTTTATTAAAGCCATTAATTATGGGACTTTCTTCTTTAGCTCATGCTTTTAGTGCTGAAGGTCCCAGGTTCAAACCCCCATGTGGACCCTAACAGGATGGTGTTAGATACACTTTGAGCTACACACTCCCTTGAACTGTACACTATGGAAATCTCCAGGCCCAATCTGAGCTATCCAGACTGTCCCCCAGAGGCCGTGCTGTCTGGGATACACTCAGAAACAGGTCCAGATATGTCCCAGGATTCGGAAGGGAGGCTGAGTGAGTGATAACGGTCACAACCTGCAGTTTGGGATGCCTGAGCCATCTCAGGAGTGAGGGCATGAGTGAGCATCAGCCACACTATCAGAGGCTCGTTCACCTGCGCATCTACCAATGTGATATATGCCATCATGTGCCAGCAATGCCCCTCTGCCATGTACATTGGTCAGACTGGACGGTCTCTACGTAAAAGAATAAATGGACACAAATCAGACGTTAAGAATTATAACATTCAAAAACCAGTCGGAGAACACTTCAATCTCTCCAGTCACTCAATTACAGATCTGAGGGTGGCTATCCTTCAACAAAAAAACTTCAAAAACAGACTCCAACGAGAGACTGCTGAATTGGAATTAATTTGCAAACTGGATCCAATTAACTTAGGCTTGAATAGAGACTGGGAATGGATGAGTCATTACACAAAGTAAAACTATTTCCCCATGTTATTTCTCCCCCCCCCCCCCACCCCACTCCCACTGTTCCTCAGACGTTCTTGTTAACTGCTGGAAATGGCCTACCCTGCTTGTCACCATGAAAGGTTTTCCTCCTTCCCCCTTCCCCCCCCCGCTGCTGGTGATGGCTCATCTTAAGTGATCACTCTCCTTACAGTGTGTATGATAAACCCATTGTTTCATATTCTCTGTGTGTTTATATAAATCTCTCCACTGTATTTTCCACCAAATGCATCCGATGAAGTGAGCTGTAGCTCACGAAAGCTTATGCTCAAATAAATTTGTTAGTCTCTAAAGGTGCCACAAGTACTCCTTTTTTTTTGCGAATACAGACTAACACGGCTGCTACTCTGAAACCTGGCATGAACTGGGTAATACTTGCTCTAGCCATGTCTGGTGTGTGGGGAGAAGAATCTCCCCTGATCTCCTGCATTGGGAAGGAAAATCAGTTCTTCCCCTGGGGTATTTTTAAGAGATTTTACAGGTAGATCTGTCCATCTCTAACTGGTCACCAGTTTGATCCAATCCCAGGACTTGGGATGGAGCAGGGCAGCTCTCATCTGGAAGCAGCTAATTCAAGATCAGCCCAGGATGGTGGGTACTGGAAGCTGTTACCAGCGGACACTTGAGTGGGAGCCTACATGGAATTAGTTTTGCAGGACTCAGTGCCGTTGCAGGGGGTGCATGTGTCTACTTTGCAAACCCCAGGACCAATTGGCCCCCTTGCTGGCAGCCTTGGTACGGAGGCCAAGGGCTGTGTGGGCCACACAGCCTAAATTTCACTCTAACTCATAGGGGACATCTATCCAGGGCTGGGGGAGGGAGGCAGCCTGGCTGGATGGGAAGCCTGTCCTGATGGTGCCCATGAGCAGCGCTGGATTAACGCAGGGGCTTTAGGGGCTGCAGCCCAGGGCCTTGGGCTAAGGGGGGCTCTGCAAAAATAAATCCATAATTATATCCAATTCAGTGGTCAATCCTGGAGCCTCTGCCAGTTGATCATGATCTCCAGGCCGCTAAAAGTCCAGCAGCGCAGCAGAGTTCAGGCAGGCTGCCTGTATGCCGTGGCCCCATGCCACTCCCGGAAGTGGCCAGCTGCTGGCACGTCTCTGTGGCCCCTGGTGGGGGGGTAAGGAAGCTCTGTGCACTGCCCCCGCCCCAGCACCATCCCTGCAGCTGTGGGGGCAGCACTTGTGGGCGCAGGCAGCGCATGGAGACATGCTGTTCCCCTGCCCCCGGAGGAGCGCAGAGATGTGCCAGCAGCTGTCTGCTTCCGGGAACGGTGAGGGGTCACGGCAGGCAGGCAGGCATCCTGAACCTTGCTGTGCCACCGGCCAGGAGCTGTCTGTGGTAAGCACCTCCAGGCTGGAGCCTACACCTGGCACCCCCTCCTGCACCCCAACCTCCTGACCCAGGTCAGAGCTCTCTCCTGCACCCAAACTCCCTCCCAGAAAGAAACTAATATAACAGCTGTTCTAAGGTAAGAAGTAGGCTATTTTGAATTAACTTAACTATATTCTACATGTTTTAAGACTGAAATGTAACCACGGAATGGCTTTATGATAATTAAAAGTCAAGTTTAGTATATCATTAATAGCCTCGATGCCATAATTATAATCATTTTGTTTTAAATTAGGAAAAAGACTTGTATACAGTGGCCCCACAAAATCTAATAGCCCCGGGCCCACAGGAGAGTTAATCTAGCCCTGCCCATGGGCAGTGGATAGCTGGAGGCCATTAAGCCTCCCAGGCTGTCAACCCAGCACTGAGTTCTCCTGAGCGTGGAACAAACCTCCTGCAGGTTTGCATGGGAATCAGACGGTATGGGCTGTTCCTCTGGAACAACTGCAGCCCGCACAGTTCCTGGGCTGGGCCCGTCTTGCCCTCCAGCAGAGGGTTGGGCGGGGGGGAGGAAACAATCCCACAGCTGGACCCTGCCCTCCCCTATCCCCCCAAACACTAGGCTCTCAGCAAAAGCACTGAAAGAGGAGGCAACTTGTGATTCCACCTCTCTCCTTTCTAGCAGAGTGGGACCGTCCCCTTGCTCGGGGCCCCATATTTTGAGTACCAGATAGGTCCTGGGGTTATCCTCAGTGGATTCCTGGGGCCCATTAGTCTTGTTCCTGGGGAAGTTGCTAAGGGAAAAGACTCCCCATAGATCTCAGGCTGATTACCTAGATCCTTCTCTTTTGGTTCACAAAACCAGTATGGTGGTGACACAAAGGGTCTGTCTACCTGGGGACATTATTCTGGAATAGAAGTGACAACTCGGGGAGCTACTCTGGCCAATTTCCCCATGTAGACAAACCCTGACTTAACCCCAGGTGAAGAAAAGGGCTGTGAGAGAGAACTGGAGCCAGGAGCGATGGACTAGAGCAGAGGTCGGCAACCTTTTAGAAGTGGTGTGCCGAGTCATTTATTCACTTTAATTTAAGGTTTCACGTGCCAGTAGTACATGTTTTTTAGAAGGTCTCTCACTATAAGTCCATATATTATATAACTAAACTATTGTATGTAAACAAGGTTTTCAAAATGTTTAAGGAGCTTAATTTAAAATTAAATTAAAATGCTGATCTTACACCGCCGGCCCACTCAGCCCACTGCCGGCCTGGGGTTCCATTCACCTAGGCCGGCAGTAGGCTGAGCGGGGCCGGCGGCCGGGACCCCAGCTGGCAAGGGGTCGGTAGCCAGAACTCCAGACCGGCAGTGGGCTGAGTGGGGCTGGCAGCCAGGACCCCTGACCAGCAGCAGGCTGAGCAGCTCAGCCCGCTGCTGGTCTGGGGGTCCATCGCTGGCTCCTGCCAGCCAGGGTCCCGGCTGCCGGCCCCACTGCCCATCTGGGGTCCTAGCCCTGTCCACATAGAGTGGGTACTTACCTTCTCTTCCTCTCTCTGCACTGAGATAAGGCTGGGAGTGCGCTGAGTACAGGGCTGGGGGTGAAGGAGCAGGCTGGGGGTTGGGGTGTAGGGTCTGGCCAGGAGCTAGAATGAGGGAGGGGGCTCAGGGTTGGGGCAGGGGGTTTGGGTGTGGAGCGCTTACCTGGGCAGCTCCCATTTGGTGCGAGGGGTGCAGGTAGGAATGTGGGTGTGTGTGTGTGCAGGACTCCCTTTTGGTGCTCAGGGTGGGGGTGGGGATGTGGGACGTGCAAGAGTCAGGGCAGGGGGCTGGGGGTGTGTGAGTAGGGTGCAGGAGTCGGGGGGGCTGGGTATTTGTGGGGGGGGCTGGAGTCAGGGCTGGGGTTGTGGGGGAGTGCAGGGGTCAGGGCAGAGGGCTGGGGAGTGTGGGAGGTTGAGGGGTGAAGGCAGAGGGCTGGGGGGTCTGAGGGGTGCAGGGGTCAGGGCAGAGGGGATATGCCGATTCCACCCCCTTCCCCAAAGTCCCCGGAGCAGAGAGCGCGAGAGAGAGCGCGAGCGCACTGCGGCTCCACTTTTCCCTCTCCCCTGTGTAGCAAGGGCCGTCAGCTGATCGGCCGCAGAGAGGGAGGGAAGGAGGGGCAGGAACCCAGCACACTGCGGGAAGGGGGAAGCTTGCCTGACCTGCAAGGAGAGAACGGTGGGCGGAGAAGAGCAGGCCAGGCCAGGCCGGGCACGATTTTTAGTGGCACGCTGCTGTTTGCTGGGGTCCCTGGCAGGCAGCAGCATGCCATTAAAAATTGGCTCGCGTGCCATAGGTTGCCGACCCCTGGGTTAGATGCTCAGGATGTGTCTACACTGCAAAAGGAACCAAACCCTCAAGTGTGTTCTTAGCTGGATGGCATTAGCTACATGGGGGTAAAATAGCCGTGGAGACAGGGCAGCTCAGCTTCAATCCCAGGCTCCCCTGTTTGGTTGAACTCCAGCTGCTAACCCAAGTTAGAAGCCACTGTGCTGCGTCTCTACAGCTAAGCCCAGCGTTCTGCGATTCAATGAAGGGAAAGAGACGAACAAATGTCCCAAGGAAATGGTGGAGGTTATGGTCTCCCTTTGTCAGTCTCTGATTTCACATCCCCCCCCCCCATCTGTCTCAAATAGGCCCCTTCCCGGGCAGCTGACATCTGTGTCCCTAACAGTTGTGGGCTAGGAGGGTTATCACCAGAGGACGGGGGAGAAGAAAGATGGGGCATTGAACAGTGCTGCCGACTGGGGAGCTGGAGTGGGACCAGCTGGCTCCTTCCTTACGCCAGCTGCCCCTTTTTTGTCTCCCTCCCTCCTTTTTCTCCTTCTCTTTTTCTTTCTCAATCTCTTTCTTGCAGACACAGGACACCCTTCCCGCTCCCCACAGGGGAGGACCCCTTCTCCCACACCCCTACTTCCAGCCCTCTCTGTCCCCCCCACTCCACAGGAAAGGGATTCTTCTCTCCTTGCAAGGTCATTGGGAGGGAAGCCTCCTTCCATGAGGGCAAAAGTGGGGCAATGTGAAACGGGGGCCAGGTGGGGGAGGCGCTCATGGGGAGGGCATGAAGGTGGAGCACCCACAGGAGAAGATATCGGGGGTCTATCCATGGCAGAACTGGGGTTCTATTGGTGGAGCAGGCGGCAAAGGGAGAGGGTGTCACCCTAGGGGGCAGAGGCAGTGTGCCATAGGGGAAGTAGTGTGTGGGTGTCCCCCTCGGGTGGGATCCCTTGGGGGGGAGCAGTGTGTGGGTGTCACCCTGTGAGGCAGGGGCAGGGTCCTATGAGGGGCAGTGTGAGGGGAGGGAGGGTCTCTCTGGGGCAGCGTCGGGGTCTCAGAAGGGGAGCTGTATGAGGGGAGGGAGGAGTTCCTCTGGGACTGGATTGGAGCCCCATTGCTGGTGCTGTGCATGTGTGGAGCTGGGATCCTGTTGAGGAGGCAATGTGGGAGGGGATTGGGGGTATCCCTTCAGGGCAGAATTGGGGTCCCTTGCCAGTGCCGGAAGAAGGTCTCCCCAGGGCAGGTTGGTGGCCCTGGGTGAAACATAAAGCAGTTGGGGTCCCTACAGCCCTGTTTATCACCTCCATGTCTCTGCCCCTTTCTGCAGGGCCATGGTGTTGTTGAGAGCATGAAGCCATGTCTGGCAGAGGTTATCCAGGGCAGGAAATGGAGAAGAGACAGGACGGGGAAAACAGAGAAATGGGCCCAGGGCCCAGCTCGCACTCAGCAAATCCCCGGCCAGCGTTAAATATAAATCTCTGCTTGGCAGCATCCTTAAACAAAAGGATGATTTGCCAAACAGTGAAAGGACATAAGGGCCAGGGAATCCCTGCCCAGAGAGAAGCTGCTGGAAAGTCCAGTAAAGATCCAGGAAGGTCCAGTGTCCACCATCCAGATTTCTGTCTCCTGTTTCCCTCAGGGTTTACATGCAGTGTCTGGGGGGATATGCAAGGATCCAGGGCTGGTTCTCTCCCCTGGTGCCTTCCTTCTCCATGCTCCCCACTGGAGTTTGCTTCCTTTCCATCCTGCAGTCTCCATCTTTCTAGGTCAAGAAATGTCAAGTTCCCTGCATTCTTTGCTTCTGCTCGCACTTTTCCCCAGTGATTTCATTGAAAACTTTGATGCTTTCTTTAAAGCCCCAGCTCCTGGAGTAAGGTGATCATGGCAGACTGTCAGCTTGCATTTGCAAAAAACAAAGGAAGTTTCTTAGCTCTCAGAAGCCAAGAGGCAAGGAAAAAGAGCCCTATATATTTAATAGCATAATTTTTAAGCCAATCTCATGATGTTTTTGGGGCCTGTTGCATGACTTTCAAATGTGTAGAGTTGGCAACGCCGCTCCCTCCTCTAGCCCCAAATGTGAAGTGGCAAAGGATCCAAGTATCCAGGCTGCCTGGCACAGCAGCCCCAACTGTGCCCCTTAATGGTGGGGTGCAGGAGAACCGGTTTAAGAAGTTCTTCACTGTCACTAATCAAGGTGGTAATATTTCTGTATTGCCCCAACTTCTGTTGGTGAGAGATTCCTGCCTTATCTTGCTAATATCCTGGGACCAATACGGTTACAGCAACATTGTAGTGCACATGGCTTCTTCTTAGCGCATGCGCAACATGCCTCAGGTGGTACGTGACCAGGATTCATCACCAAATTTGGGCCGCTGGTTGGATCATTAGCTTCCCTGGCCCGGGCCGGGTGCTGACAGGGAATGCAACGGGAATGCTGATCGATGTCCTCTTGCCTATTGCTGATCAGGCATTTTCCAATGGAATGTTTTCCCGTCAGAAAATGCCGATTTGATTAAAGCAAAATATTTTGTGGAAATGTGTCAATTTCCATCAAATTTTGTTTGGGGGAAATGGAAGTTTCGATAAAGCTGAAATGTTGCATTTTGTCATTTCTAGGAATGGACCCTTCTGATTTTTTTTTGTTTTGAAAAACAATTTTGTTTATTTTATTTTATTTTATTTTATTTTATTTTATTTTATAGAGTTTTTTTCCAAAATGTTAAAAATCAGAAAGAAACATTTCATTTCTTCATCTCAAAATGGAACATTCTGATTGATCTGAAGAATTTTGGTTTCAGAATTTTGTTGCAGGGGAAATTTCCTTTTGTTGTTGTTCTATGATTCATGTTGTTTCATTTTGGAATGGGAAAAAAAAAATCAAAGGTGGAATTTCCTGGAAAGTGGAAATTCAGCAGGCAGGACAGACCTGGTGTTCTGTAGGGTGGCAAGACTGGTAACACTGAAGTGTGGCAGGCCTTGATTATGCGCAATGGCTGATGGCTCTACGCTTTAGAGCAGTCTAATTTGTGTCCCTAGTTCACTGGCTCCTATGGACCATTGCAAGGATGCAAAACCATGAGGGCCTTAGCCCTGCTCCCAGATCCCTGTACTGGGGATCCCCAGGAATGGAGAGGGGACACAGGGCAGCCATTATTCAGTCCCTATGTGGCATTAAAGGTACCTAGCTCTTCCCTTAATTTTTCGCCTGTATAACTTAACTAAGTAGCAAAGGAATGATAACAGACGCTTCTATGCTTATCTAGTGCTTTTCATCAGTTGGTCTCAAAGTGCTTTACCCAGGAAAGCAGTAATCATAGTTCCCTAGAATCAGGGGACTGAGAGGTAATCTAGTCCAGTCCCCTGCACTCATGGCAGGACTAAACATTATCTAGACCAGTGTTATCTCTGTTGTGCAAATGGGTAAACTGAGGCACAGAGAGGGGAAGGGCCTTGCTCAGGGTCACCCAGCAGGTAGTGAAAGAGCTGGGAACAGAGCCCCGTTTGTCTGCCTCCCAGTGCTGTGCTCTTGCCACCAGGTCACACTGACGCCTGTTACAAGTCCCCATGTCAGAAGGCAGCTCCCTCCTTTTCCTGCAAGCGAGTCCCTGGGAAAACAAAGGCTGGACTGTCGTGCAGATTGCTCAGGTGCAGCTGGTGCTCTCCTAAGCCCTGCCACTCTGGCTCAGCCCTTTCCGCGCTCCCCGAATTCAAACCACATTGAATGCTACATTCCTCGAGTGCAACGAGCTGCTCAGGAAGAGGTTTTTGACTCTGGGTTTTACGCTGCCCATGCATTATATAATATATGAGGTTTAGGCCACTGTGGGCATGGCTACGCTGCATTATAAACCCAGCCTAGTGGACTCAGTGTTTCCAAGGCTACATGTCCACAGAGGCCTAGATTGCACGGCCAGAAGCAGATTAAGGTTTCCTGAGGCCCTGGGCCAAACTAAAGGGGGGCCCCTCCCCACCCCTTCCGCCAGCGGCCCCACCCACATCCCCACGCCTTTCTGCCTCTTTCCCAGGCCCATCCCTGTTCCACCCAGGATTCCACTCATTCCGCACCCCCTCCCTGCCACTGCAGCCCCTCAACCCCTTTTGCTCCTTTCTGCTGCCCCTCCCTGCACTGCGGCCCCAAGACCAGAGAAGGTCTGTCCCCACGCCACAGCCCCGGGGTGCAGCAGGGAGTGAGAGCACCTCCAGTCCCAAGGCCACAGGGGGGTCCAGGTTCTGGGGCTTCCCCCACTACCCCCTGCACTTCTGCTGAGGACTAGGGTCGGGGTGGTGAGGCTTTTCCCACCCCACCTACCTGGCACTTCTGCCAGAGAGCGGGGTTGGGCATGGGGGCTTCCCCTGCCGCTCCACAGCTTCTGCCGGGGATGCATGGGGTGTGCTGGGACTTCCCCTGCCCAGGGGCTTCTGCCAGGGACACTGTCAGGAGCCGCTGGTGGGGATGGGGAGCTTCCCCCATCCCGTGGCTTCTGCTAGGGCTGGGGTCAGGCCTGGGCCGCTGCTGGGGGAGCTTTTCTGCTGAGGATGGGGTCAGGCGCTGCTGGCAGGGGGAGGGGCTGCCCTGTCCCACAGCTTCTGCCAGGGCTGGGGTCAGGCCTGGGCTGCTCGGGGCTGGGGGTCTTTCCTCATCCCGTGTCTTCTGCTGGGGATGGAGTTGGGGGTCGCTGGGGGGGATTCCCCCACCCTGCCTGCCTGGCACTGCTGCAGGGGCATGGGAGCTTCCCCTACCCCGCCTGTGGATTTTTTCTGGGGGCCCCCCAGTTGACCAGGGTCCCTGGGCACAGACCCTGTGGGCCCAGTGGCTAATCTGCCACTGCAGAGGCCTGAGAGCTACCCCCAAATAATTCCTAAAGCAAAAGTTTGAAAAAAAACATCCATCTTGCATGAAAAATTGCCAGTGATGGAGAATCTACCTCGACCCTCCTTTTTTGGTTAATTACCCTCACTGTCAAAAATTCACACCTTATTTCCAATGTGAATTTGTCTAGCTTCAACTTCCAGCCATTGAGTCGTGTTAGACCTTTCACTGCTGGACTGAAGAGCCCATGATTAAATATTTCTTCCCCCTCTCAATACCTGCAGACCGTAATCATGTCATCCCTGAACCTTCTCTTTGTTAAGCTTGAGCATTCACACACCACATTGTAAACCTAGGTTGCTGGCCCAGGTCTCACAGCTGTGCCAATAGTCTGGCCAGCAAGACTCAGACCTTCTGACTCGGGTCTGCAGCTTAGAGCATGTCCACATTGAAAAAATAGCAGGCCTTGGACCCCAGTCACAGCGGGCCTTTGGCTCTGATCCACCTCCCCAACGTGGTCCTAGGGCCTGGGTAGGGTTGCCAGGCATCTGGTTTTTGACTGGAATGCCCTGTCAAAAAGGGACCCTGACGGCTCTGGTCAGCACTGCTGACTGGTCCGTTAAAAGTCCGGTCAGTGGCACAGTGGGGATAAGACAGGCTCCCTGCCTGCCCTGGCTCTGCGCAGCTCCCAGAAGCAGCAGCATGTCCCTCCTCCGGCTCCTATGCATAGGGGCAGCCGGAGGGTTCCACATTCTGCCCCCGCCCCAAGTGTTGGTTCCGCACCTCCCATTGGCCTGCCTAGCCTCCTGCCATACTCCCCTCCTGCATCCCAAATCCCTCATCCCCGGCCCCACACCAGAGCCCACAACCCCAGCTGGAGCCCTCACCCCCCCCCCCGCTCCAGCCTGGAGCCCTCTCCCTCACCCTTAACCCCTCATTTCTGGCCCCACCCCGGCACCCACACCCCCAGCCCATAGCCTGTATGCCCTCCCACACCCCAACCCCCTGCCTCAGCCTGAAGCCCCCTCCCATACTCCAAACCCCTCGGCCCCATCCCTCATCTTGGAGCACTCTCCACCCCAAATCCCTCATCCCTCGCCCCACCCCAGAGCCCTCACCCTCTCTCGCACCCCAACCCCCAGAGCCAGCCCGGTGAAAATGAGTGAGTGAGTGAGGGTGGGGAGAGCAAGCGACAGAGGGAGTGGGGGACGGAGTGAGCAGGGGAGGGGTTCAGAGAAGGGCGGGGTCTTGGAGGAGGGGTGGAGCAGGGGGTGTTTGGTTTTGTGCGAGTAGAAAGCTGGGAACCCTAAGCCCGTGTCCTGAGTCAGACTGATTTGTGTGTGGATGGGAAATGGGACTTGGGCTCAAATCTGAGTCAGACACTGGGCTTAGTTTAGATGTACCCTATCAGAGCCAGGATGCCCATCAGGAATCATGTTTCAGACCTAAGGGAGCAAATCCTAACTTCCTGCATCTGTGCCATGTTCTCGGTCTCATCCCTGAGCTCACAGCAACACCTGGTGGTGGCCTCCATGTCTGTGGCTTTCCATTTCGTGTGCTCTAAGCCAGTGCTTCTCAAGCTCTCTGATGTGGGGGACCGGCAATTTTTTTTTCCAATGTGAGCGCAGACCGGCAGCCAATGGCTCGTGGACCGGCAGCGGTCCGTGGACCACCACTTTGAGTAGCACTGCTCTAAGCAGCTACATCTCCTGTTGTTATTTCCTGCCTGTGTTTTTAACCTTTCCAGGTGCCTTTGTGTTATTTCCCTTTTCTTACTGGTGTTGGGGTCCTTTACAATGCAAGAGCATCTGTGAACACCATTAAGAGGCTATTTACTCCCTTTTGCAGCTCATTAAAAATGCTGTTAAACCAGAATGGGCCTAAACCTCTGGGGTGCCACCCCATACAACACCATTTACCACCCTGAGGTCATAGGGCGATAGGACTTCCCAGACTGAATCAGATCAGATCACAACCAGCCCAGTAACTTGGCTCCTGACAGCACCAGCTGCTTCAGCAGAAGGTCTCTAAACTCTGCAGTGAGCAGTCATGGGATAATCTGCCCGCCCCACAGGCAAAGATTTTTTTTTCTGATCCCAGACTGTGAGAGGTCAACTCATTCTCTGAAGCATAAGCATTTATAGCCCTAATAAAACTCTTGGTTTCTCAACATCCCCTGCTGCTCCTGATTCTCTCATTGTCCCTACAAATGTCCAGTTCTGTTTGGAATCCGGCTAAGCGCTGGGCCCCAGGTGGCGGTGAGTCCTACAGATGATTACTGCTGCGTGTGAGAAAAGGCATTCCTATTTTGTATTGCTTTGTTTTGTTTTGACTTTCCCACAATGTCAATTTCATTGACTGGCATTTTGTTTAAATATCATGAGACAGGGAGAACAGATGGGCCTGATCTCCCGTCTCTGGAACAGTCATTCTTGGTTGAGCTTCCAAAGGCCTCACACTCAATATACGAGACCCTGATGGGGGGAAGGAGGCTACACGGGGACCCTGGTATGGGGGAAGAGGGCACATAGAGCCCCTGCTATGCAGAAAGGAGGAAATGGGTGTGCATAGAGAGCCACTGGCTGAGGGGATTGGGGCGACCCTAGTATGGGAGGAGGGGGAATAGGGGCCACACAGAACCCCTGGCAGGGAGAGACTGGGGAGGGGGGTTGCGCGGAGACAGAAGGGGATAGGAGGGTAGCTCACAGGGAGTTTTCAGGGGCAGAGGAAGAATGGAAGGATGCACAGAGCTATGAAGTGTGCACCCCCCGAGTTTGATCACATCCCCTCTTTTCATGCTGTCTAATATTAATAGATTAATTGATTCTAAGGCCACGAGGGACCATTGTATCATCTAGGCTGACCTGTACAGCACAGGTCAGAGAATTTCATCCAAGTGACTCCTGCACTGAGCCAAATCTGGAGTATTGCATCCAGTTTTGGGCCCCCCGCTACTAAAAGGATGTGGACAAATTGGAAAGAGTCCAGTAGAGGGCAATGAAAATGATCAGGGGGCTTGGACACATGACTTACGAGGAGAGGCTGAGGGAACTGGGCTTGTTTAGTCTGCAGAAGAGAACAGTGAGGAGGGATTTGATAGCAGCCTGCAACTACCTGAAGGGGGGTTCCAAAGAGGATGGAGCTCGGCTGTTCTCAGTGCTGGCAGGTGACAGAACAAGGGGCAATGGTTTCAAGTTGCCGTGGGGGAGGTCTAGGTTGTGTTGTGGAAAACGAGTCACACCATCTGTTTGGTTCAAACAGTCTGAGGTCCTTTTATTTGAATACAAGCATGCAGGGAGAAGGAGACAGAGATGGCCACACGCAGGTGCCACCCTGGTCTCTCTCTGTCCTGCCCCTATAATACCAGTCTTGTATAGTTTTTTACATTCAGGTCAAATGATACATTTCCTTAATTTTTTTTTATCACTCAAGCATTATTAATAAAGCTTTATAAGGAGCTAAAGTAAACGTTTTCATAATTAGCACTGTGATTATTATTCGTTATTATCAAGATCTGTGGTTTGCTTGTGGCAGCGTTTTGTCTAGAGACTTTTGCAGGTTTTTGGGGGGGGGCGGGGGTTGCATATACTTGACAGCTAGGGACTTGAGCTAGGCTAGAGGTTGGCCTAGTTCGTTATCTGGGTCAAAATACCACGGCCCAGCATATGCAAATGCTCTTAGCTTAAGCTAAATCTTACAGGATACAGGCCTGTAGGCCTCTTGCGTTACCGCTCTTGCCTATGCTGCATATAGTGCATAGATCTTGTCACAGGGTGGGATGGGGTCAGGTTCAACAACAAGGTTAACAGCAATTTCCCCCACAATTCCCCCGTTTTGTGCTTTTAGCACAACTATTAGTTTTAAACTTCATTTTTATCAAACCTTGTATTTTTTTATTTTAAATTAAATGGCTTAGCCTTTGGGGTTTTAGTTAGATGCAACGACAATGCATGGTTAGGATGAATATGGAAGGTGCTAGTTTTATTACATCCTTTACAATAACGATAACATAATCCTAAACTAAACAACACTAAAAGCATTAACATTCCCATTGTAACAATATGATGGGGTTGATGTATAGCCTTAGTCACAGAACACAATACATTATAGTTAATACATAAAGTAGACACTTTATAGGCTGTATGGAAAGCATGCTTCTTAATTTGATATATTTTTTGGAGCATATGAATTTTTTCTTGTAATTCAGGATTTTTTTAACCTCTAGTAGGATTGAAAGCAAATTTTGGAATCGGTCAGGTACTAAAGTAGTCCAGTTAAAGGGTATTTGGAACCTAAGGGATAACTGTAAAATTTTATCCACAGGCCAATGAATGATATGATTGCCTGAGGCTGTAGTGAGATTAAAGTGTACATCATTCAAGGTAGTGGTCTTAACATGCACACAGCTATTATTAGCTTGGAAAAGTAGGTGTCCTGTCAGGGTAGTCCCGTGTTCCATACCCTCCCAACAAATGTTGTCATGAACAGTGACAACCTCTCCTGGTTTTAGTTTACGTACACACTGAAGTTGAGGAGGTTCTAATGGCCAGAGTGTCCATTGGATTCCAATCCCTACCCAAATATCGGGCGTTATTCCAGGAGCACTGACTACAAATCAGTTGGGCATACCAGGTAGTTCAAGTTCCCAAAGGTCTCGGTGAATTATCCAGTCCCACATATATCCTCCCCACAGACCTGGCAGGATTCGGTAGGTGGGAGCCCATACCCTTCCCACCGGCCCGTATGCTTGGAAGGAGCACTGAGAACGTCCGCATTTGCATTTAGAAAATCTCTGAGTATGTCTCCACGGCCACAGATCAGATGGTACTCCTGAGGTGACTGTAAGGACAGAGGGACATGCCTGATGTTCAAAATCCCTCTGAATGGCCGTGAGCTGGTTATTCAGAAAATCCTGAACCTCTGAACAAGCCTGATCCCACTGCAATACCTTTCCAGTGTTGGTGATGCCCAGTACCATCTCTGTTAACAGCTTTTGGGTCATTGAACTAAGGGCTGAGATAACGCATAATTCACCAACACCAGCCTGAACCTGGGCTAGCTGTGCTCCAGTAATAAGGCCCGTGGCTTTTTCCAACTGTCCCAATTTTTTCCTCATGTTGCTGACCCTTATGGATATTCCAGATTGCAGCTATGCTATTTGCACCATCCCATAGGTGTCCAACCAAGTCCCTCTTCTTTCTAGCGGAAACTCAGGTCCATTGCTGTGCCAACTGAATGGCAGCTCCTTTTGAACAATTAGGATATAGAGGTAATCTGAAAACTAGATAAGGGTAAATTTTATAGTCCCTAGTGTAGCATTAATTACAGTCCATTGAAACTCCAACCCATTTCTCTTTGATGAAGTTTTATACCACATTTGATGGCTGAACACCCTTATATACTCTTGAGAGGCCTCAGCATCAATAGCATAGGATGGGGTGTACTGCAATATGGTACAGTTTAAATTATTAGTTATTGGGACATTTTCAGTACAAGTAAGCTTTTCAGCAGCGGAACAAACTTTTTTGGGGTATTTGTTTGATTATTCTCAGTTGGGTGATCAAATAACAGTAAGGGCCTACTTCATCCAATACACTGTGGAGTTCAGGAGCAGATATCATATTTACCCCGTCATTGAACCCATTAATCTCAATTTCTGATTCCTGGGGCTCATTTGTAGTAATATTATACATTTTTATTTTCACCAACCCATTTGAAGGCCTGGGCCATTCGGTTTCATTAGAATATATAGTATTATTTGTATTCAGGTACATTTTAGGGGTGGTAACAGAGGTGGAGGGAATGCTGGGAGTAATGTCTGTGGCAGCAAGGTGTTTTTGGTATTTATCCTCCAGAAGCCAATTAGGGAGGGCAGTACATTTTGATGGTACTTGTTAGTAAGCACAGAGCCCAGCCCCTGGAAAAAAACCCACCCCACCACTCAACTTCATATTTCCAACCGTGGTCCCTACAATTCTCTCCCTGCCAATTAACAATACTTAGTCTTTTCCACCAGGGCCAATTCTTAATATCTTTTGTAGTCAGGAATCCCTGGATGTTGGTGGTTTCAACAGAGTGAGTGTTCCTTCTTTTTTCTTGGACCAGCCGTGGTTTAGCATTATGCAGGGGAGAGGTTACTAGCACATCACCCTGTAATGGTTTGGTTCTTCTAGCAAAGTCCAAATGCACAGTAGTTTTGTCAGTGGATAAGGGAGAGGTTACTAGCACTTCACCTTGTTCTTTTCTCCTGCTGTCCAGAAGGAACAGCAGCATCAGTCGGAGGATCATCCTGAGGTGGAGGGAGGCAGTCAGTCCCTGGCACCCCACAGCTGTGTTGGTAATTAACAGGACTTAGTAAGGGCTTCTTCAGCGCAGGGCCAGGGTGATCTTTCACTGATGGACCTTTATATAGACCTAGTCTTTTTTGGTCCCAGCAAGTGGCAGGGTTGCTCAGGATTCTTGGATAGTGCTTCTTTTACCTGTGTATAAAGAGACCTGACACATTTCATTAGTTCCTGGCGATAATCAAGCATTGTGTCATTCATTAAATGAATGTCCATCTGAGCCAGGGCCAGTGGGGTCCACTATCACTACTCACAGGTATGCCAAATTGTGGTGCAAAATCCTTAAACAAAGTTTTACAACACTTTTGGCATCTGCCTTTTTACAGGGAAAGGCCTCAACCAGGTTGGAAAATACATTAACTAAAACTAACACACTTATAATTACAACATTTAGACATTTAAATAAAATCAATCTGAATATTTACAAAAGGTTCCCAGGAAGGGGGATGTGCTGCCTGCCCAACCTTGACAGTTTTACCAACACTATGTTGCTGGCAGATTACACACTGTTGGCAGTATTGCTTAAAATATTCCTTTCTTTACAAATATCTTTGCTGATTGCAGGCAAAACTGAGGAATTACTCCCCATATTTTTGTGTATTTGTTTTATAGACAGGTCAGGTTTCAATGGCTTCTATCTTTATTATTTAGGTGATTTGCATTGACACAGACATTCTCGGCTTGCTTTTGGATTCAAAGTTATTAGCCGCTTAGAGACTTTTTAACGTCTAACTTTTAAATTCTGCTTTTAAACACACATTGATTTGAAAAGGAAAAAAACACAACCCATTTTGGCTCCCCTTTGGCAAAGTGACCGTTGATTACACAGAGCCACCTTAAGACTTAGTGTGGGGCACTTATACTTTTGGCCTTCACAACATCCCATGGCAATAAGTACCACAGGTTAATTGCATGTTGGGTGAAGTACGTCCTCTTGTTTATATTAAACCCATTAATTTCATTGGGTGACCCCTGCTTTTTGTATTGTGGGAAAGGATACATAACGTTCCTCTATTCCCTTTTTCCACCCCAATCGTGATTTTATAGCTCTCAATCTTCTCCCCACTTAATCATCTCTCTTCTAAGCTAAACAGCCCTAATCTTTTTAGTCTTGTTGTACGGAAGCTGTTCCCTGCTCTTGATTGTCTTTATTGCCCTTCTCAAAACCTTTTCCAGTTCCATCATATCCTTTTTGAAATGGGGGTGACCAGAACTGGACACAATGTTCAAATAGCTGTGTAGACAATGCTTTGAAGATGCAGCTCAGGTTCTTGAAGCTCAATCCCTCCTGAATCTTCAGACCCTGAACTCCAGCCTGAGCCACACCTTCAAAGCACTATCTACACAGTAATTTTCAGAGCATTTGCACAATTTTTCACTTGCTGACTGTCACCTTGGGCTGGGAGGCTCACTGCTGCAGGCTGTGTAGGTGTAGGGTTCAAAAAAGAACTAGATAAGTTTATGGAGGATAGGTCCATCAATGGCTATTAGCCAGAATGGGCAAGGATGGTGTCCTTAGCCTCTGTTTGCCAGAAGCTGGGAATGGGTGACAGGGGACGGATCACTTGATGACTGCCTGTTCTGTTCATTCCCTCTGGGGCACCTGGCATTGGCCACTGTTGAAAGACAGAATACTGAAATAGATGGGTCTTCGGTCTCACATGGTATGGCCATTCTTATGTTCCTATGTGTACCCTTAGTGCTAGAAGAAGAGGAAGAGAGAGAAGCTCAGATGGGTGCTATATTACATCTAAATAAATCAAGTTGAAGGCAATTCATGGATGGAAAAGAAAAATTATACACCAGGATTGATTTAAAAGGGAAGATTAGAAGAACCAAAGATATGATGATTGCTTGGTTAAGAAAATTCTACAGTCAACCATGATAACAACCTACAGATAACTGAAGACTCCATGCACAGAGTGAGGAATGTCTGAGAGGGGTACAATTAGGGCCAATGGGATATATATGAGCAAAAGGAAATTTGGGCTAAATAACAGGAGCTACTGTTGCCAGTAAGATCTGTTAGACTGTGGGATAGTTTCGATCTGTTAGACTGTGGGATAGTTTCTCATTCAAAGTGATGGAAGCACCATCACCTGGTTTGGGCAGAGCACCAGAGACTCAGGCCAACCTGGTATAACTTAGCCTAACTCCATGGACAGAAAAGGGACCACACTAATTGTCCCCAGGGGCAGATTGAGCCTTCGCCATAAGTCGGCTTGGAAGGATTCCATTTGGATTGGTAAATGTCGGTAAACATCGATTTCCCTGTACACACACAAACCCCCGAAACAATATTTCCATCATAGAGACTAACAAATTTATTAGAGCATAAGCTTTCGTGAGTTACAGCTCACTTCATCGGATGCATTTGGTGGAAAATTCAGGGGGGAGATTGATATACACACACAGAAAACATGAAACAATGGGTTTTATCATACACACTGTAAGGAGAGTGATCACTTAAGATAAGCCATCACCAGCAGCAGCGGGGGGAAAGGAGGAAAACCTATCATGGTGACAAGCAAGGTAGGCTATTTCTAGCAGTTAACAAGAATATCTGAGGAACAGTGGGGGGTGGGGTGGGGGGGAGAAATAACATGGGGAAATAGTTTTACTTTGTGTAATGACTCATCCATTCCCAGTCTCTATTCAAGCCTAAGTTAATTGGATCCAGTTTGCAAATTAATTCCAATTCAGCAGTCTCTCGTTGGAGTCTGTTTTTGAAGCTTTTTTGTTGAAGGATAGCCACTCTTAGGTCCATAATCGAGTGACCAGAGAGATTGAAGTGTTCTCCAACTGATTTTTGAATGTTATAATTCTTGACGTCTGATTTGTGTCCATTCATTCTTTTACGTAGAGACTGTCCAGTTTGACAAATGTACATGGCAGAGGGGCATTGCTGGCACATGATGGCATATATCACATTGGTAGATGCGCAGGTGAACGAGCCTCTGATAGTGTGGCTGATGTGATTAGGCCCTATGATGGTGTCCCCTGAATAGATATGTGGACAGATTTGGCAACGGGCTTTGTTGCAAGGATAAGTTCCTGGGTTAGTGGTTCTGTTGTGTGGTGTGTGGTTGCTGGTGAGTATTTGCTTCAGATTGGGGGGCTGTCTGTAAGCAAGGACTGGCCTGTCTCCCAAGATCTGTGAGAGTGATGGGTCGTCCTTCAGGATAGGTTGTAGATCCTTGATGATGCGTTGGAGAGGTTTTAGTTGGGGGCTGAAGGTGATGGCTAGTGGCGTTCTGTTATTTTCTTTGTTGGGCCTGTCCTGTAGTAGGTGACTTCTGGGTACTCTTCTGGCTCTGTCAATCTGTTTCTTCACTTCAGCAGGTGGGTATTGTAGTTGTAGGAATGCATGATAGAGATCTTGTAGGTGTTTGTCTCTGTCTGAGGGGTTGGAGCAAATGCGGTTATATCGTAGAGCTGGGCTGTAGACAATGGATCGTGTGGTATGATCTGGATGAAAGCTAGAGGCATGTAGGTAGGAATAGTGGTCAGTAGGTTTCCGATATAGGGTGGTGTTTATGTGACCATCGCTTATTAGCACCGTAGTGTCCAGGAAGTGGATCTCTTATGTGGACTGGTCCAGGCTGAGGTTGATGGTGGGATGGAAATTGTTGAAATCATGATGGAATTCCTCAAGGATTATGATGTCAGAGTTGTTTCTGAGGAGATCATACCAAAAGGACTGAAGGTAAAAAATCCATTACAATCTACATACCACACAGACTATGCTGACAGCTTGTGCCACACACTCAAAAAGAAGGATTCTGGGTGGACTCCTCCTGAAGGTCGAAACAGCAGCCTGGACTTCTACATAGAGTGCTTCCGCCGACGTGCACGAGCTGAAATTGTGGAAAAGCAGCATCGCTTGCCCCATAACCTCAGCCGTGCAGAACACAATGCCATCCACAGCCTCAGAATGTTCTCTGTGTGTGTGTGTGTGTATATAAATCTCTCCTCTGCTTTTTCCACCAAATGCATCCGATGAAGTGAGCTGTAGCTCACGAAAGCTTATGCTCTAATAAATTTGTTAGTCTCTAAGGTGCCAAGGGTACTCCTTTTCTTTTTGCGAATACAGACTAACACGGCTGCTACTCAGAAACAACTCTGACATCATAATCAAAAAGGCTGACAAAGGAGGTGCTGTCGTCATCATGAATAGGTCGGAGTATGAACAAGAGGCTACTAGGCAGCTCTCCAACACCACTTTCTACAAGCCATTACCCTCTGATCCCACTAAGAGTTACCAAAAGAAACCACAGCATTTGCTCAAGAAACTCCCTGAAAAAGCACAAGAACAAATCCTCACAGACACACCCCTAGAACCCCGACCTGGGGTATTCTATCTGCTACCCAAGATCCTTAAACCTGGAAATCCTGGACACCCCATCATCTCAGGCATTGGCACCCTGACAGCAGGATTGTCTGGCTATGTAGACTCCCTCCTCAGGCCCTATGTTACCAGCACTCCCAGCTATCTTCGAGACACCACTGACTTCCTGAGGAAACTACAATCCATTGGTGATCTTCCTAAAAACACCATCCTGGCCACTATGGATGTAGAAGCCTCTACACCAACATTCCACACAAAGATGGACTACAAGCCATCAGGAACAGTATCCCCGATACTGTCACGGCTAACCTGGTGGCTGAACTTTGTGACTTTGTCCTGACCCATAACTATTTCACATTTGGTGACAATGTATACCTTCAAATCAGCGGCACTGCGATGGGTACCCGCATGGCCCCACAGTATGCCAACTTTTTTATGGCTGACTTAGAACAACGCTTCCTCAGCTCTCGTCCCCTAATGCCCCTACTCTACTTGCGCTACATTGATGACATCTTCATCATCTGGACCCATGGAAAAGAAGCCCTTGAGGAATTCCACCATGATTTCAACTATTTCCATCCCACCATCAACCTCAGCCTGGACCAGTCCACACAAGAGATCCACTTCCTGGACACTACGGTGCTAATAAGCGATGGTCACATAAACACCACCCTATATCGGAAACCTACTGACTGCTATTCCTACCTACATGCCTCTAGCTTTCATCCAGATCATACCACACGATCCATTGTCTACAGCCAAGCTCTACAATATAACCGCATTTGCTCCAACCCCTCAGACAGAGACAAACACCTACAAGATCTCTATCATGCATTCCTACAACTACAATACCCACCTGCTGAAGTGAAGAAACAGATTGACAGAGCCAGAAGAGTACCCAGAAGTCACCTACTACAGGACAGGCCCAACAAAGAAAATAACAGAATGCCACTAGCCATCACCTTCAGCCCCCAACTAAAACCTCTCCAACGCATCATCAAGGATCTACAACCTATCCTGAAGGACGACCCATCACTCTCACGGATCTTGGGAGACAGGCCAGTCCTTGTTTACAGACAGCCCCCCAATCTGAAGCAAATACTCACCAGCAACCACACACCACACAACAGAACCACTAACCCAGGAATCTATCCTTGCAACAAAGCCCGTTGCCAAATCTATCCACATATCTATTCAGGGGACACCATCATAGGGCCTAATCACATCAGCCACACTATCAGAGGCTCGTTCACCTGCGCATCTACCAATGTGATATATGCCATCATGTGCCAGCAATGCCCCTCTGCCATGTACATTGGTCAAACTGGACAGTCTCTACGTAAAAGAATGAATGGACACAAATCAGACGTCAAGAATTATAACATTCAAAAATCAGTTGGAGAACACTTCAATCTCTCTGGTCACTCGATTACAGACCTAAGAGTGGCTATCCTTCAACAAAAAAGCTTCAAAAACAGACTTCAACGAGAGACTGCTGAATTGGAATTAATTTGCAAACTGGATCCAATTAACTTAGGCTTGAATAGAGACTGGGAATGGATGAGTCATTACACAAAGTAAAATTATTTCCCCATGTTATTTCTCCCCCCCACCCCACCCCCCACTGTTCCTCAGATATTCTTGTTAACTGTTGGATATAGCCTACCTTGCTTGTCACCATGATAGGTTTTCTTCCTTCCCCCCCCCTGCTGCTGGTGATGGCTTATCTTAAGTGATCACTCTCCTTACAGTTTTCAGAGTAGCAGCCGTGTTAGTCTATATTCGCAAAAAGAAAAGGAGTACTTGTGGCACCTTAGAGACTAACAAATTTATTAGAGCATAAGCTTTCATGAGCATGCATCCGATGAAGTGAGCTGTAGCTCACGAAAGCTTATGCTCTAATAAATTTGTTAGTCTCTAAGGTGCCACAAGTACTCCTTTTCTTTTTGCGAATACAGACTAACACGGCTGCTACTCTGAAATATTTCCATCAGTAATCATCTACATTTACATACAGGCAAAGTAAGAAAAATGCTGCTTGAGAACTTAGAGCTTGACTTAAGGATACTGACTTGGTATATTTTGACACGTGATGTTGACATTGTGTTTGAATGGTTAGAAAGCTTTAACTTTTTGAATCTCAACATCTACTACCATTAAATAATTCTTGCTTGGCCAACCCATTGTCTGAGAGCCCACCATGATTTCCCATAACTGTGAATATTTAAATCAGTAAAAATGGTGGGGGAGGATTTAAAACTCATAATTTTGTGCAACTGTGAAAATTTAAATTGACAAAAATTAGTAAAAATGCTTACAAATAAACATTGATATTATCCATCAAAATTATTTTAAAAAATTGATTTCTGCCAAGATGAACTGTAAGATACAGCTCTGCAATAGCCAAGGTGTGATCTAATTCATCTTCTGCTGCTCTCATTTCTGCAAGATGGTGCAACAGGTTAGGGGAAACAGCCACAGAAATGATACACACCAGAAAGAAAAGGCAAAGTCCAAACCAACAGAGAAATCTAGCAGACATTGCCAGATTGGGTACGTTTCATCCAGGGCATCATTTGCTATGGGACAAGGGGTGTTGCCTCCCCAATGTTGGTTTGTCCCCACAACTTTTTGTAGGTCTATATGCTCTACTTCACCCTAAAAAAAAAAACTTTGCAGAATAGACTATAATCATATATCATGTTCTAGATCCTGACGAACCTTTGCCCTGCACCCACAGAATTGTTTTGAAAGGATGCCCCTGCTTTCATCCTTGGGCCAACTCCTCAGCTGTAAATTGCTGTAGCCCTGTGGATTTGACCCACTGGATCCTACCTAATGGGAAGGGGTTTTGAAATGTTGTCAGTGGGGGAAGGAAAAGTGACTTCAGGCAGTCGCTGTTCTCCTACAGCCTGGCAACCTTGTACCATGGAAAGTGCCTCCTTGTGGTGTCTAACACTTACAGTTCAGAAGGGATCCTTTTCAGAGGTTGAATCTCTCCTCTTTGAGGTGCCTGGATGAGATGGGGGTGGACATAAACCCTCACAATGGCTGTGTCCCAGCAGCATTTTAGGACTGTTCTGGGGCACAAACAGCCCCCATGGGACCATGTCCCATGGGCCCAATTAAAATGAAGCCTAAGCCTGAAATAACCAACAGGCACTCATGTTACTGTTATTAGTGTCATCACCCCATGGAGACCTACCCACCCAAGTCATTTCACACCCACCCAACAAAAAGCTGTGGTATGGTAACAGGCAGTTTAGCAGGTGGTTAGAGGTATTGGTATTGGTACTGATGGTAAAGCACTGTGTAAGTGTAAAGCATGGGCACGTTTGGAAATCTTTATCCACTGCATCTGGCTGGAAATTGAAAGCTGGACAGGAAAGACTCTAGAATCCCTTTCTGAATTCCCCTGACTCACTCAACCCCACCAACTCAACTGGGAACCAATGCCTTAAATGTTCTACAAGTAGCTTATGTATGATGCACTAGACAAGAGGGAACCAATGGGGTGGGGGTGGGGGCTGTTTTACAAAGACAGGGTTGACATAGTTAATAAATAACAATAGCATTAGTGAAACGAAGCAGACTGACGGCATCTAGCAACATGGCTCATCCTGGGCACCATGATGAGAACTGATTAAAAAATTGGATTTCTTCTCTGTGGAAAAGTTTGGCTTGCTGTCAAAAAAACAAGAATTTCTCCAATGGGGGGGCGGGGTTAAGAAAAACATGAAAGCTTAAACAGAGTCACCACTTTTCATGATACGTCTCATTTAAATGAAAACCTAGATTTTTGTTAAATAGAAAACAAAAGTTTTGATGGAATTTTTTTGTTCGCTTCTAGTCATGACCCTCATCAGGGGATCACAAACGAGTGTTGAGGGTTATGACCATTCTCATATTGCTGAATGGGATGCAGGTCCCGGCAAGATGCGAGGAGTGCCTGGAAGTTGAAAAGATTGAGAACCCCTAAGCTAGAGCATGGAAAGCAGCAATGCAAGGTTCACACCCCACATACCTGCCAATGTGCCACAGTCCTGCCCTGGAGGGTAAAGATGGTGAAAAAGTTTTAATCAAAACTGTTTTCCATCAAAAAATGCCTATTATTTAAGTATCCCAACCTAGGGCTGGATGGGAACATGTGCTCTAAAGGTGAAGGACTTCATATTTCATCCTTCTAGCTGTGTAAGCCAGCTAGCCAGTCCCCAGGACCTGGAGCTGGAGTGGAGCTGTATACCCACAGACAGGGCCTGTATCCCATTCCCTGATTCTCCTTGTGATGCTGTATCATTGATGAAGTGAGCTGTAGCTCACGAAAGCTTATGCTCTAATAAATTTGTTAGTCTCTAAGGTGCCACAAGTACTCCTTTTCTTTTTGCGAATACAGACTAACACGGCTGCTACTCTGAAACCTGTATCATTGAAGATGACCATTTATATCATTGTTGCTACCACTGTTGCACAACTGCACTAAATTTGATACAGCTAGTTATTCTTTTTTTCAAATGAAGAATTTTCATGACAGCTTCTGCCTTGAAATGTGAGGAGAGTTTTTTAATTGCTTTGCAATGTACATTCTCCAAGAACTTTTTCGACCTGAATGATCAGCCATGATTCCCTATTTTTTTTTTTTTGCATGGCAGAGTTTTCGCAAAACCAATTTTCCCTGAATGATCCTGGTTTTGAGTGCTCCTAACTGCTTTGCAAGAAATATTCTCCAAATTAATATTCTCCAAGAACTTTATCACCCTGGACAATCAGTATTGACTTGTTGTTTGGTTGCAATGAAGAAGTTTCACAAACCGATTGCCCCTGAATTGACTGGGGTGATTCCTAACTGTTTTGGAATTTACATTTTTTGAGAACTTTTAATCCTGAGTGAATAGCAGTGGTTTCATTGCTTGGTTTCAATGAAGAATTTTCACAAACCAAAGTCCCCTGAATTTTTTCTAGATATTCCTATCTAATTTGTAATGAAGATTCTCTGAGAATTTATTCACCCTGAATGAGCTGCAATAATTCCTTATTTATCTGGAATGAAAAATTTTCACAAGCCAATCTCATCTGAATGGTCGAGATTCGTAATCAGCTTGCAATGCTGATTTTCTGATAAATTTGTTGCCCTGAACGATCAGCAGTGAGTGGTTCTTTTGTTTCAAATGAAGAATTTTCACAAACCAATCTCATCTGAATAGTTATGAGAGATTCCTAACTACTATAGTATTTTTATAGACAAAATTTGCATAGAGAGTGCAAGAAATCTCCATACTCTGAAGACAATATTACAGAGGAAACAGGATGATGGACAAGTCTACCTCTTCCAGTACCTGTTCTATTCCTTTGCCCAGCCCCATGAAGACCCTTTGGTGAAGATCTGGCTTCCCTGTTTGTGAGTCTGTACCAGTCCTTCCTGCCATCTGTGTCATATGCAAGAAAAATGAGTGACACATCACTGTGGCCCATAAACACAAGAAGGATCAACTGGTCCCGGCAGAAACCTTAAATGCAGGAAAGTTAAAAAGAGCTGCAAAGGTGAAAGAGGATCAGAGTATTGTCATTCACATACAAGGGCAAGACTGTGTCGCAGCTGAAGCCCAGTACCATAAAACATGTTACAGAGATTACACAATATTTTTGGCAAAGTCAGCAGATAAGAATAAGCCTATGTGTCCAGAGCAGATGTACAGCAAAGCCTACAAGTTAGTCTGTGCCACCATCATCCGACAGAGGCTGATTGTAAACAGCCAGTATTGCGGATGACAAGACTTACCAAGACATGACTTCAGAGGTATGCAGACAGAAAGGTCTTGATAGCAAAAGAATGCAGAATGATGACCCAGCCATAATGAACATTCTGTGCATGGCCAAATGCATGCTCTTCAAGATGGACTAGTGTGTTTAAATTCAGGTGTTGTTGCCACCAATGAGATTACAAACTACTTTCTTGCTGCTCAAGAGAAAGGTGAAATTGCACTGATGGACTTCATGAACCAGTGACAGCTTTCTGCTATTCAGGACATGTTTTTCTCCCATCGAAAGCCAGAAACTGGAAACATTCAGTGATCAAGTCAAACCAAAAACAAAAGCAAAAGGAGCTGGCAAAGACATGATTCTTCATAATGTCAAGAAACTCTTTGCCAGGATTCTTGTCTTAGGTCTGTAGCTATTGGCTAGGCAACACATAGGTATCAGGTAGGATATAGGTATAAGTTAAAGCTGTAATGCAGGAAGCCTACTGGCCCAAGCCTGTCAGATAGTAGCTTAGCATAAGGTCTTATCATAAATAAATAATCAAGTAACCCTAAGTCACAAGATATCACAAGATATAATGCTATGATAAACAAATCTGACTAAACGACTTATTAAGCCTGAGTCTGTAAGGAGCGGGACCTGCCATGAGATTAATTGATGCAGGAATGGCTGCCTGAGTTTGCAAAAAGCCTGAGACAGTCATTTTGTGATGAGGGGAAAATGCCAAACACATCTCAATGGGGTGTTAACTCTAAGACCCACTGCTCTGGGGGTCTTGGTAACACCATGGTGGGACAATGGTGGGAGAGGGGTGCAAGAGACCTGGCCCCACAAACACACTCAAGGAGAGGGACCTCTCCACCACCTCGTCTGCCTCTCTGTGGGGAGAAGGGAATCCCTGTTGCAGCTTCTTTCCCACTGCCACTAATATTCAAATGGAAGGGGTGGAGCCAAAGACTGACAGGTGTTTCCCCAAAGACCCTTCAAAGAGTCTGAACTCTGCAGCCAACTGGGAGCCCCTAGCTTGCTGAGTCTCACAGGGTAGCTCCAGTCTTACCAAAGCTCCAGCTCCTGGAGTTCTGTGACATGACAAGCTCAACCTTCCTTCATGGTAACCTGTTTCTTGATCTTGTGGTTGTGGAGAAAAGCTGGAAAACAAAGCCATGGAAGGATCCAAAACCAGAAGGCAAATTAAAAATCCCAATGATTTTTTCCCCAAATCTCATGATTTTCAAGCCAATCTCATCAGTTTTTGAAGCCTGACTCATGATTTTTGAACATTTCAGTTTGACAACACTGAACATCCTTATAGAAGGCTTCATTTGGGATCAGTCCTGAGAATCTCAGTCCCTGCCTTGCCCATCTCTGTTCCTGAGAGGGGGGATCCTGGTCTTGTTTCCAAATGTGCTGGGCATCCATTGGTTTCATTGGGAGTTGAGGGTACTCAACACTTATAGCCATGAAGCCTTCTGTCTGCCTCTACCTCCCCACCCCGCTGCCACCTTTTGCTGGTGTATCTCATCCAATGAGGTGGTGGTATGCAAATGAACTGGACAGAAAGGCCGAGGTTGGCTGGGGGGGGCTCCAATGTCACAATGCCACCACTCAGCAATGAGCTGGCTTTGGCCACATGGTCACAGAGCCGTGGCGCAGGGTACCCAGGGGATATTGACACCTCCAGCTGCCAGCAGGAGTTGGACTTGATCCCAGGCTAGATCAGGCTGCAGCTGCATCTTAATTCCCAAGAGGCTCTGGTGTGTGTGCAGATGCCAAAGTGGAGGTGGAAGCACAAGTGCTGGAGCCCCTTCTGGGGGCCCTGGAGTCTGACCTGCAGCTTGGGAGAAAGGAGAGGAAGTACTTTCATAGTTAGGCTGGAATTGGAGGGGAAGAGATGAGGGCAGAAGGAAGTGGTGTCTCTTTCACCAGCCTGGTGGGAGAGAAAGTGGTGGAAGGGACCAGTGTATAATCCAATCTAATCTAATCTAATCTAATCTGACATACACATTATCATCTATCTATCTATATGTGATGGAACACACCCCTGAATTCACACCCTAAACACTATTGTAATGATCTTTGTGCACGGTATGCCTTGTAAATTATCATTTGAAAATTCATAATTTTCTGGTCAGCATGGTCCTGATAAAATATGTGTGGCAAAATTGTATGTGAAGTTATAAGATTTCCCTGTCTGGTGTCATCAACATATGTTCCAAACCTCACAGCTCTGCCCAAGCAGAAGTCAGCAAATAGGTCTGTCCTAAACAAAGGGATGTGGGCTTGCCTTAATTTGCATTTAAGCAGTAAACGGGGTCATCAAGACGTAAAGGAAAACAAAGGAAGTTCAAACAGGTGAAAAGAACCAGCAGGGAACTATCCCCATAGTCTCTATGGCACCTGGTTCTCAGCTGGAAATGTTTTTTAAGAAGGGGACTGGATCTATAAAAAGGAGGGGCAAAACCCCATGACACCTCTCTCTCTCTGCCCCTGCCCGCCTCATTCTCTGCACCTGAGAGGACTGCTGGGGAAGGGGTCCTGACCTGAGAGTTTGGTGAGTAATCTGCTGGAGCATGTGGTGAGAAAGTTTGCTTTGCAACTAAGAAAGTTTCTCAAGTAGATTCTAGTAAGCAGTTTATATTTATTTTTCTGTGACCATTTCTGAATGTTATGCCTCATTATTTATACTTGCTTAAAATCTGTCTCTTTATAGTTAATAGGCTAGTTTTATTGTTTTATCTGATCTGGTGTGTTTAAATGTCTGGGTAACTCTATTTAAGATAATAAAATGGCATATTAGTCCCTTAAAGGAATAAGAAAAGGAGTACTTGTGGCACCTTAGAGACTAACAAATTTATTAGAGCATAAGCTTTCGTGAGCTACAGCTCACGAAAGCTTATGCTCTAATAAATTTGTTAGTCTCTAAGGTGCCACAAGTACTCCTTTTCTTTTTGCGAATACAGACTAACACGGCTGCTACTCTGAAACCTTAAAGGAATAACAGACTTTATATATTTGTACTGGCCAGGTGAGGGCTGGGCGGTACAGAACATACATTTCTGAGGTGTGTTGGGGTTACCCTGCCATATAACCCAGGCTGGTCAGAGCCAGGGTATAGCTGGCAGGCTGCAGTTACACATGAACACTCAGGGTGTGGCTGGCTTGCATGCTGGAAGGCTGTTTGTGAGAAGCTCAAGTGGGAGTTACTTCAGCAAGGTATTGTAAGGCACCCAAGGTTGCAGAGTAGGGATGACACAGCCCCCCCCACTAGTCTGGATTGTACCCTATGTCACAATATCCCCATACAATCTCTCTCTCTCTCATCAAGCTATTTTCTGACTACACATCCTAGTGCCTACCCCACCCATCCCTCCATCCCAATCTCTAATCCATCTTCCTGTTTTTCCATCCTTAGGTCTAAACCATCCATCTGTCCCTCTGTTTGTATAACTAATCTAATCCATCTATCTAATCTGATTTCTACTCCAATCTCTCATTCCTTTATCTAATCTCTAAACTCACCTCTAGTCTCCTTGCCACCCTGCTGCCCTACCATCTAATCTCTGATATAATCTAATCTAGGGTTTACTTAATTTTAGGGAGATATTAATGACCAAAGGGTGGAGGCCAACAGGATCTCCACATTATAATGGTGTGAGGGTGTTTGTGTAGGACAAGTATTAGTGGTGGAGGTCTGTGATGGGGTGGAATAGGCCCAGAGGCCCCCTGCTGGATGCCTCAGCGTCTTGCCACATCCGCCCAGGAAAAGAGTAGTAGAGGAGTCCTCCAAGCTACATAGACAGGCTGTCAGGGATGCAGCCAATCAAGGGGTTGCAGGCTAGTATAAAGGAGCTGCAATGCAGACCAGAGTCACTTGCTGCTTAGAGCCTGAGGAATGAAACTGGTGCTCCTAGCAGACTGAAGGACATCTCAGTGCTGGCAGGGATGGGGGAGTGAGGAAGAGCTCCTGGTTGGCTGCTGGGACTGAACATAGAAGAGCCCTGAGGAAAGGGTGAAGCACCGGTAAAGGCTGAGGCCACGGGGAAGTGGCCCAGGAACTGAAAGCAGTTTAGTTAAAGGGACACGGAAGCACATGGCTGCTATTCTTAGGGTACCTGGGCTGGGACCCAGAGTAGTGGGCAGACCTGGGACCCCTCCATAAACCACTGGGTAAGTGGCCTGCAATTGGACACCAATAAACCCCCAGAGGGGATCTGAATTGTTAAGAGGCCCAAGTGGATAGCTGGGTCCAGAACAGACCAGAGTGGGTGAAGAGTTTCTAGGGAGGAAGCCCTGGGACACAGTCCCCTACTAGGGCCAGGAGCACTTAAAGGTCTAATGCCACAGAAAGGATCTGTTTGAGTTCTGTACAGACAGTGACTCGGCCAGAGGGCTGACTCACTAGAAACAGCCAGAGAAACTTCCAGAATGGGTCATCACAGACTGAAAGACACGACACACACCCAAACAATGGGGTGCTTGCAAAAGGTGGGTACCACCCCATTGCAAGGTCTCAATCACAGCCAGGCTTCCTCTGGGATATGGGCTAGCAGGGCTGGGGTGTGAATGCGTTGGGTGCTAAATCCTTGACATGAACGCATTACATTGGGTGAGAGGTAGTGGAGGAGATGGGATGATTTTTTTTTTTGGCTGCTTAGGTGGATGGATGGATAGAGGTAGATTGGGAAAGGATCATTTTCATCCCTATGTCCTGGAGTCTTCAAACCCCTCTTGCCCTGAAGGGTGAGGGCCACTGGATAATGGGTCAATTCTATAGTAACTGTAGACAAACCAGGTCGAAATGACATAAGGTTATGCATTTAGGGATTAATAACAAGAATTGTAGTTATAAGTTGGGGACGCATCAATTAGAAGTAACGGAAGAGGAGAAAGACCTTGGAGTATTGGTTGATCATAGGATGACTATGAGCTGCCAATGTGATATGGCTGTGAAAAAAGCTAATGCGGTTTTGGGATGCATCAGGAGAGGCATTTCCAGTAGGGATAAGGAGGTTTTAGTACCGTTATACAAGGCACTGGTGAGACCTCACCTAGAATACTGTGTGCAGTTCTGGTCTCCCATGTTTAAAAAGGATGAATTCAAACTGGAGCAGGTACAGAGAAGGGCTACTAGGATGATCCGAGGAATGGAAAACTTGTCTTATGAAAGGAGACTTAAGGAGCTTGGCTTGTTTAGCCTAACTAAAAGAAGGTTGAGGGGAGATATGATTGCTCTCTATAAATATATCAGAGGGATAAATATAGGAGAGGGAGAGGAATTATTTAAGCTCAGCACCAATGTGGACACAAGAACAAATGGGTATAAACTGGCCACCAGGAAGTTTAGACTTGAAATCAGACGAAGGTTTTTAACCATCAGAGGAGTGAAGTTTTGGAATAACCTTCCAAGGGAAGCAGTGGGGGCAAAAGATCTATCTGGTTTTAAGATTCTACTCGATAAGTTTATGGAGGAGATGGTATGATGGGATAATGGGATTTTGGTAAGTAATTGATCTTTAAATATTCAGGGTAAATAGGCCAAATCCCCTGAGATGGGATATTAGATGGATGGGATCTGAGTTACTATAGAAAATTCTTTCCTGGGTATCTGGCTGGTGAATCTTGCCCATATGCTCAGGGTTTAGCTGATTGCCATATTTGGGGTCGGGAAGGAATTTTCCTCCAGGGCAGATTGGAGAGGCCCTGGAGGTTTTTTGCCTTCCTCTGTAGCATGGGGCATGGTTGACTGGAGGGAGGCTTCTCTGCTCCTTGAAGTCTTTGAACCATGATTTAAGGACTTCAATAGCTCAGACATGGGTGAGGTTTTTCATAGGCGTGGGTGGGTGAGATTCTGTGGCCTGCGCTGTGCAGAAGGTCGGACTAGATGATCAGAATGGTCCCTTCTGACCTTAGTATCTATGAATCTAAGAATATGCTTGGATCCAAGCAATATGAATAAAGGGATATGAACAGAACATTTTCAATTGCCAAGAGTAGAAGAAATCACCAGCAAGTTGGCAAAAGCTAGAACTTTCATTGTCTTAGAGGCCACTAACGGATTTAGGCAAATATAGCTGGATGACCAAAGTTCTAGACTCTGTATGTTCAGCACACCATTTGGAAGATACAGGTTTGCCAGATTTCCTTCTGATATCTGTGAAGCTCCTGAAGGGTACTGAAGCATGATCCAAGGTGCTGAATGTTATGTAGACAACATCCTGGTGTAAGGAAATTCCAGATGTGAAAAGGATGAAAGGCTCAAAAGAATTCTAGACAGGTGTCATGACAGGACCCTGCAATTGAACAAGAACAAATGCAAATTGGCTCAGACAGAGAGAAAATAATTGTGGCATCACACAAGTATCAGTGGGAACAGAGTCCTCTGCCCAGAGGCTCTGCTCTGGCGAAGGCCCCTCATTCAGAATATCCCTATGTTCTGAACCTCTTCCATATTCCATAAAGAACCACATCCAGGTGATGGGGCATCTGCAGGGAAATGCAGAAGATGAACTGAATGTACAGCCTTCACTTCATCTCCCAAGACCATGCTACAGGGGCTGGGGCATGACCAGATATCTCTGCTGCATGGGCTAGCAGCCCAGGGCCTCCCTCCACAGGAGATGGTAAATGATGGTTACTAAATATTTGAATTTTTGAACTCTTTCAATTGTCTCCCCTTCCTCTGGGGTGTGTGGGTGTGTTCAATAAATGTGTAAAGGAGTTTTTGCTCCTCTGCTGATGCCCAGAAACCACAGCCAAGTTCCTAACTAATGCGGCATTAGTAGCCATCCTAAAGGGTGAGATGATGTCAGCCCCATCAGCAGTGTTTGGAGCTATTCCATGGACTCAGAAGAGACACACATACAAAATGTCTCCAGAGAACTCGGGAGGGCCAACAAAAGAGTGGAAACAACAAATTGCACCTTTCTAGAGTGCTCCAGGGCTTGGACAGCAAGTCCACATGGATGTGACACCTCCACCCATGTGGGTTTATGTGACCCCAAGGACCTCTTGATGCCAACAGGTGGAGGGTATATGGGGCACAGGGATCCCACTGGTTCATCAAAAGGGATCATGTAAGGTCTCTGCTGAAAGCTTGTCACATTGGTCGTCATCTACATTGTGAGACAAATGTATGGAAAATATGCAAGGAGTAACATATATCTACTAAAAATTATGTTCTCTAGGTTTGTAGTTAAAGACAGGTCACCCAAAGGTAACATACCTTGAGACAAACATCTCCAGACAGGGGATGGGAGATACTTATCTCACTGGTGGACCATTGTGAGTCATACAATAGGAATGTAGTAGCATGCTTAGTTAAATGCTAATGAAGAACTGAAGGAAACTTTAGAAAGAAATTAACAGCAGGGTGGAAAGCCTATTTTCGGGTAAACACCGCAGGTCTGTTGTGGTACATTTGGAAAGACAGACAGACAGATACCCTGTCTTCCTTCTGTCAGTGAAGACAAGCGGCCAGCAGGCTTGATCTTATGAAAGTGGGATCTCAGCCCGCTTGGTTGAAAATGCTGGGAAAATGACGTGAATTAAGCTATGGGAGACTGGGGAATGTCTTGTAAGCTAAATTTAGTCTCTAGAAAGCAGGTCATGATTTTGTTAACAATTCTTATTTGCTATTACTTGAATCTCTGTTCTTTGATTATAAACTTACTCTTGTTTTCACTATATCACTATATCTAAGTGCTGAGCATGGATCCTGAGTTGAATCTGACAAGCTGGTATCCTATTCCTTGGGAAATAATGAATCTAAGCATTCTGGGAGAGTTCAGTGGAACAGGGGCTGAGCAGAGGGACACTCGGAGGACAGTGTCTGCCTATCACCCAGTTGCGCAGAATCACTGAGGCCTGCAGAAGCCTGGAAGGCAGTGCTTGTGGTGCCACAAACTGGTGGAATTGGGGAGCTGGTTCACAGCCAGCACAAACAAGACTTCCTTGCTGCGTTCCCTCTAAGGTGCACGCCTGGGTGGCCATGCAAGAGGGCATCAAGGGCTGTGCACCTAATTAGTGGAGCTGTGCAGGTGCGGTTCCACTAATTAGGTGCCTGGACCCTGGAGAGAAGGCACATGTAAGAAGGAGAGGTGAGGGGGGAGACTAGAGATGGGGGTAGGTGGGGGGCAGTGGGGTGAGGTGTGGGGTGAGTTTGGGCACACAGGGCTGCGGCAACCAGGGAGAGACGCCCCTCTCTCCCAGCCCCAGCTCCCGGTCTGCAGTGGCCGGGGATAGATGCCTCTCCTGCAGCCCCAGTTGGGCTGCGGCAGCCAGGGACTCGGGGAGAGAAGTGCTTTGTTGAATCAACCTTCCTGAATATGCCTTACTGCATAACTTTCTGCTTCAATCACATAAATCCTTAGAAATGCTGGCTTCTTCTGCAACTGACATTCCCAGCCATGTATTTGCTTTCCTGCTTCCTTCCTCACGGCCTCTATGCTGGGCCACCCTTAGGCATACGCAGTATATAGGGCTGCATAGGGCACCCGAAAATTTGGGGCACCCCTAGGTCTTAGCATCCACCAACCTGCCTCTTCCTATCCCTGTTCTGACCCTTCCTGCAGGCTCCCACAGCTAGCTGCTGCAGCCTGGTTACTCTTACTCCGGAGGGGATCTAGTAACTAAAAAGTGAGAGAGCCTTCCAGTCTGCCAGACCTATTAGCACAACATTGAAACTGTTAAAGAGCCATTCAAGTGGTAACGAAGTTATTTAACAGGCATTTGCCAATCCCTAGGTATATTCTGAAATACCGAAATGCATCCGATGAAGTGAGCTGTAGCTCACGAAAGCTTATGCTCAGATAAATTTGTTAGTCTCTAAGGTGCCACAAGTACTCCTTTTCTTTTTGCGAATACAGACTAACATGGCTGCTACTCTGAAACCTAGGTATATACTGTCAATTTCTGAATTTACTGACAAAAACAGTTGTGTATTACTGTAATATTTACTCAAAACATATTAGACTACAGGACCTTCATTTAAAATTAGCTTTAAAAATATTTCATTAGAAGATTGCTGAAGACTATAAAATCACATCTCTAAAAAATCCTTGCATAGATTTTTAGATCCACAATCTGAGTATTTATCCTTAGCCTTAAATGCTTGGATCTTCAGACATACAGTTTTTTAAATAAATCCTTCAAAAGACCACTCTTATCTAAAATACACATTTTAATTTTAATTACTATAGTACAAAAAACTTGCTTCCAAAGTTGTCTTGTCCTTTCTGTCCATTCCTTTTTCCCTTCACCCCCCTGTTGAAGAGAGGCTAGCCCTTAAAGGGACAACACCCCTTTCCTTCCAGATAGCCGGACAAACGACTTTCCCTTTCTTTACTTCTGACTATTTGATAAACTAGTTTTAAGAGAACCCTCCAGCAAAATCAGTACCTTCGTAAGACATAAAATCCTTTGTTATGCCTAAAATCTTTGGAAACATATTTTATAAAGTTGGTGAAATTTCATAAACATGTCTATTGTTATGGAGATCACACCAAGTAAATTAGTGTTCCCTTTTTCTAATATCAATGAACATTGTTATGAACACACTAAGCCTCTGTTACTGATAAATTTAAAAGAATGTCTGTTTCAGTGAGTTAAATATGTAATAATCTGGAATGGTTACTTTATGAAGGCTTAAGAGTACATTTAATATATAAAATCATCTTAGAAATACTGATTAAGAAAATGTAAAACAGAGAAGAGCTGCATCATATATTCCAGGTTTCAGAGTAGTAGCCGTGTTAGTCTGTATTCGCAAAACCAAAAGGAGTACTTGTGGCACCTTAGAGACTAACAAATTTATTTGAGCATAAGCTTTTGTGAGTTACCGCTCACTTCATCGGATGCATCCGATGAAGTGAGCTGTAGCTCACGAAAGCTTACGCTCAAATAAATTTGTTAGTCTCTAAGGTGCCACAAGTACTCCTTTTGTTTTTATCATATATTCCATAATATTTAATGTTGTATTCAGCAGGGCAGCTGACTTGCCGTTACTACAAAGTTTTTGCAAATAAATCTGACAAACTTCAGGGTTTATCAAAATACCTGACTGACATTTTTTATTCCTAAATTTAATGCTTTTAATTAGGTCCCTTCAGCATGTCCAGGCTTCACCTTCTGGCATGCAGTGGAAAACATGCTCCATTTTCTTTTGCAAAAAAAAAAAAACCCACTACTCTGCAATTTCTTTCTAATGTCATTTGCTTCATTTGGGTTCAGGGATTTGGCTGGAAGGGGGTGAGGAGGGAGACTAGGGAGGGGCAGGGCCTGGCCAGAGTGGGGGCGGGGTATGGGCGGGGCCACAGGCAGAAGAGGTGGGCTGGGGAGCTAGCCTCCCCAAGCAGTGGCTTCGCCCACTGCCTATGACCGCAGGTAAGAGCGAATTGGCTCCCGCACACCCAGCATGTGTTGCAGTGTCCTTAGGCAGGGGCCATATTTACAGAGCCAAATGGGCCGGTGCTGCGCATTCTGTGAGAGGGAGAGGGTACGGGGCTCTCTGCTGGGAACTGACTCTGCCACCGTGAGGTGGGCCGGGTGGCTCGGTATTCTTTGCTGCCTCGTCCATTTCCCCCTCCCCCCCAGGCTGCAAGCTCAGGCTGCTGTCGGGCATAGGGGCACCAGTTTAATACTGTTTCGGGCCCCATAAATCCTAAGGATGGCCCTGTCTCCATGTCTTTTCTCCCCCTCCCCCCACACAGCGTAGAGTTCATTGGATTTCTACTTCTCAGGCATCCGATGAAGTGAGCTGTAGCTCACGAAAGCTTATGCTCAAATAAATTTGTTAGTCTCTAAGGTGCCACAAGTACTCCTTTTCTTTTTGCGAATACAGATTAACACGGCTGCTACTCTGATACTTCTCAGGCTGTTATCCTTAAAGTGACAGAGCCTGACAGCAATCAGGACCTCTCTCAAAATGAGGAAAGCAGTAGGGACAGGAGCAATTACAGGCAGCTGGGGTCTTCTCTGAGAAATAGGCATTTAGGGCTCTGACAGAAAAGGCATGCAGCAGCTTCTGAGCTGCTTACCAACCCCTTGCACTCCTCAGTCTGTTCCCCCCATCCTCTGATTTGTCCAGAGATGCCTCTCCAGCCCAGCTGGGCTGCGGCAGCAGGGGAGAGATGCCTCTCCCCAAACAAATTCTAAAAGCTAATGGAAATCACTTGTCTGGATTCACTTGTCTTGTTTGGGGAGAGGTATTAGAAAGATCTGGCTTTAATTGTTTCCATCTGGTATAGTTCTGGCTCTTCAGAGTACTCCCATTGATTCATAAGTAGCAAGCAGTTCTAGGTTTGGTGCTAGGTGTTTTGTACGGCTTATTTGCAAGCTCGCTGAAGCAGGGATCTGTCTGCAAACTCCAAAGCCATGTGTTAATGTGCTCTGTTTACTTAAGGGGCTTGTAAAAACTTAATGAGCCTACTGAGTTTTTTGAGTTGATAACACACACAATGTGAAACCAAGATAATTTTGCCTTTTTCTACAGGGCTCTGTTGCACTTGCACAGCCTGGGTCCTAAACACTCATTTAAAATACCCATAATAATACCCACTTGATATTTTACTTCCCTTTGTATTTTCAGTGTTGTCACTTGTTTGTGGTTTTGCTTGCTGTCTGTGTTGCTTTATTATTTATTTTTACTGTTCTATATGTGTGAAATATTAATCAAATTAAGAGTTAACACTGAAATTGTACAAGTCTGAGTGAATGCCTTTTACTCTCCTTTCCAGTATCAGAAAATATTATATTAATATTTGCGATGAGAGCATGACCGTTTCCAGTTGACTCATACATTTATTTAGCATCTTAAAACTTAGCTCTGTGTGCAGATAATATGCATGCAAGAGGGATAGTTTTGTGAACTGCAAAAGCCTGTAGCATGCTAGTGTTTTGGCAGATGCTTCATTTTTTGAGAGCAGCTTTCCCTGAAGATTTAGAGGTATATGGTAGGAGTAGGTTATTAAATCTGGCCTTCGATGCATATTTTTTTATGCTTCCACTTAATGGCCCTGACTTTGTTTTTATTTATATTGCTGTTTTCAGTATGCCACATTTTGGTGTGTTTACTAGTGTGACAGGGTCAGGCCAGAGGGCTACAGGAGAGTGATCCTATTGGGATCCAGGATCTGCTAAAGGATCCCACCCCCAGCCCAGGGGGGAAATACAACAGCATTGGGGGGGTGCAGTGAAAGGGGTTCAAACTGAAATGGGAAGGGGCACAAGCGCATGGGAGGGGGCATGGGCGCACAGAGCAAGGGGCTAAGCGGGCTGGAGGTAGGACAGGGAAACCAAGGAGCTAGCTTCAAAGCTGCAGAGGGAAGAGGATAGGGCAGGCAAACAAACTGAAGCTAGTAAGGGGGGGGGGGCTGGGGCAAAGGGGAGGGCAAAAGGCTGCAAGGGGCAAATGGGGCGGGTAGCAAGGGGCAAAGCTGTGGCGGGGGGGAACGTGCGCCCACATATGCTTGCAAAAGTCAGTTTGGGCTGGCTTCTGCTTCTGGCCCAAAAGGTGGAAACGGAATGGCAAGCCAGGGGAGCAGCTGAGTCCCAGAGGCAGGAGCTGAGGCAGATTTTGAACGGCCAGTGGGGGTGATGGAGGGGGCAGCGGGGATGGAGGGGACACAGACAGACTGGGGGGCAGGCTCCATGTTACAGCTCCTGTGTCCCCACAAACACAGTCCAACCCCCCACCACAAGAGCACAGTTTGAAAGTTACTCAGTCTGACAGGCCCCTTCCACGGTGGTCTGCAGAGTTTCTAGGTGCTACCACAATGGCAGATGGTCCTCTTTTTCTCTCTCCTCCTTGGGGCTCCAGCAGTTCCTCAGCAGCGCACACAGTAGCAACTCCAGGCGGCAGTCCAGTGGTCAGCAGGAAGGGCCCCTCTCAGGTTGTGGTGGTGATGGTGGTGTCCACAGCAGCAACGGCTGGGGCCCCTCACTCCCCTCCTCTGGGGAGCAGGCCAACAGGCCCCCCCCAGGGGCTGTAGTTGGAGCAGTAGCAGCAACCTAGGGTGAGGGGGTCCAGCAGCCGGCCAGCCACCAGGTAGCAAGGAAGGAGCAGGTGGTGTCTAGCCCAGCCAGGGGAGCAGCAACAGCAGCAGCAGGGAGAGCCCAGGGCCTAGCAGGAGCAGCAGTCCTCTCCCTCCAGGCCAGGGGGCTTTAGGAGAGGAGTCTTATTGGGATCCAGGGAGTGGGCAGGCAAAGCCCACTGCTAAAGGATCCTCCCCAGCCTAAGAGGGCGGTCCACAGGACCTGGAAAACCAAATAATTACGGGGGACAACCAATGAACAACAGGGACAGGAGTGCGGTCAAAAACGGTCAAACAAAGGGAACCGGACAGGGACACCGAGCACAGAACCCCGGACAGCGTCCACTGCTCCTCGAAGGTTGTCAAGGTTCCTTCCCCACTCTGAACATTAGTGTACAGATGTGGGGACCTGCATGAAAACCCCTTAACCTAAGCTGGTAAAAATAAGCTTAAAACTTCCCCAAGGTACAAACTATTTATTTTACCTTTTGCCCTTGGACTTATTTGGTGCCCCCACCAAGCGTCTAACAGATGTATAACCAGGAAAGAGCCTGCCTGGAAACATCTTTCCCCCCCAAAATCCTCCCCAAACCCTACACCCCCTTTCCTGGGGAAAGCTTGATAAAAATCCTCACCAATTTGCATAGGTGAACAGACCCAAACCCTTGGATCTTAAGAACAATGAGAAAGCAATCAGGTTCTTAAAAGAAGAATTTTAATTGAAGAAAAAAAGTAAAAGAATCACCTCTGTAAAATCAGGATAGTAAATACCTTATAGGGTAATCAGATTCAAAACATAGAGAATCCCTCTAGGGAGAGCCTTTAGTTACAAAAAGACACAAAAACAGGAATACACAGTCCATTCAGCACAGCTATTTTATCAGCCATTTAAAACAAAACAGAATCTAACGCATACCTAGCTAGATTACTTTTCTGTTCCCAGCAAAAGTATCACACAGACAGAGAGAGCCTTTGTTTCTCCCCTGCTCTAGCTTTGAAAATATCTTGTCTCCTCATTGATCATTTTGGTCAGGTTCCAGCGAGGTTATCCTAATTTCTTAATCCTTTACAGGGGAAAGGGTTTTTCCTCTGGCCAGGAGGGATTTTAAAGGTGTTTACCCGTCCCTTTATCTTTGACATGCCCCCCAAATCCCAGATAGGGTGAAACACTGGCTGTGATTTCTTTCTGGAGCTCTAGGAGAAAACAGAGTTAATAAGACACGTGCACCTCTAAATATACTACCAAAGTATATAAAGACTAACAATATTTTCCACATCTCAAGAATGATTTTAATCAGTTGATTCTGGGAAACTTTCATGGGAGAGTGCATCAGCCACTTTATTAGAAGCTCCTGAAATGTGTTGGATGTCAAAATCAAAATCTTAGAGAGCTAAACTCCACAAAATAAGTTTTTTGTTGTTTCCCATGGTTTCCCACTGTAGCGCAGCATGGTCGGTTTGCAGGTGGAAACGCAGTCCCCAAAACATATGGGCATAGCTTTTCCAGAGCATAGACAATGGCGTAACATTCTTTTTAATTGACTGACCAGTTGCTTTCCCTCTCAGATAGCTTCTTGGTGAGAAACACTACAGGGTGGAATTCTTGATCCAGTCCTTCCTGCATTAAAACTGCTCCCACACCATGCTCAGACGCATCTGTGGTTACTAGGAATGGTTTGTCGAAGTCTGGGGCCCTTACTACAGGGTCAGACATGAGTGTCGCTTTAAGCTGGTTAAAGGCCTTCTGACCCTCTTCGGTCCACTGAATGGCATTTGGCTGTTTCTTTTTGGTTAGGTCTGTCAGTGGGGTGGTGATTTGTCTGTATTGCGGTACAAATCGCCTGTAATAACCCGCCAAGCCTAAGGAGGATAGAACCTGTTTCTTTGACTTTGGGACAGGACACTTTTGGATAGCATCCACTTTGGCCTGTAGGGGGTTGATAGTTCCTTGACCCACATGGTGTCCTGTTAAGGCCTATTTGACACTTCTTAGCCTTAACAGTTAGTCCTGCCTCCCTTATGCGCTCGAAGACTTGTTGTAGATGTTCCAGGTGTTCTGCCCAGGAATCCGAAAATATGGCCACATCGTCAAGGTAGGCAACTACATATTATCCTAATCCCGCTAGGAGACGATCTACAAGTCTTTGGAAGGTGGCAGGTGCATTCCGCATCCCGAAAGGGAGTACATTAAATTCATACAGCCCGACATGTGTGATGAAGGCTGACCTTTCCTTGGCAGATTCATCTAGCAGTACCTGCCAGTACCCTTTTGATTAAGTCCAAGGTAGAGGTGAACTGGGCCGTCCCAGTTTCTCTAATAGTTCATCTGTGTGTGGCATTGGATAGTTGTCTGGGTGAGTTATAGCATTTAGCTCACGGTAGTCCACGCAAAACATATCTCCCCATCTGGTTTGGGAACTAGAAACACTGGAGATGCCCATGCACTGCCAGAGGGGCGGATTACACCCATCTGTAACATATCCTGGATCTCCCGTTCTATAGCAGTTTTAGCTTGAGGAGACACCCGGTAAGATTGGACTTTAATTGGGTGAGCATTACCTGTGTCAATGGAGTGGTATGCCTGTTCAGTCAGTCCTGGGATAGCTGAGAACATCAGCGCGTAGCTAGTGCACAACTCCTTGATCTGCTGTCGCTGCATACACGCAAGGGTCATAGAGAGGTTCACCTCTTCCACGCCACCAGCACTTTTCCCTTCGTAGTAGACACCTTCTGGCCACTCAGCGTCATCTCCTCCCTGGGCTGTAAACTGACAAACCTTTAATTCTCTGGAATAAAGGGGCTTTAGAGAATTAATATGGTACACCTTAGTCTTTTGGCTGGAGGTGGGGAATGCTATGAGATAATTAACAGCTCCCTGGCACTCCTAGACCATGAATGGCCCTTCCCACGATGCTTCCATTTTATGGGCCTGGAGCACCTTTAAGACCATGATCTGGTCCCCAACTTTGAAGGAACGCTCTCTGGCATGTTTATCATACCAGGCTTTTTGAGCATCTTGTAGGTTTTCTTTAGCAAGGGCTAGAGAGGTTCAGAGGGTGTTTTGTAGGTTGGTTACAAAGTCCAGAACGTTAGTTCCTGGAGAAGGTGTAAATCCCTCCCATTGCTGAGTCACCAACTGTAATGGCCCCTTAACCTTGCAGCCATATACAAGTTTAAATGGAGAAAACCCTAAACTGGGATGTGGTACAGCTCTGTAGGCAAAAAGCAACTGCTGCAACACTAGGTCCCAATCATTGGAGTGCTAATTTACAAATTTACATATCATGGCCCCCAAAGTTCCATTAAACTTCTCCACCAGGCCATTTGTTTGATGGTGGTGAGGAGTGGCAACCAAGTGATTTACCCCATGAACTTCCCAAAGGCTTTCCATAGTTCCTGCCAGGAAATTAGTTCCTGCATCTGTGAGGATGTCAGAGGGCCAACCTACCCTGGCAAAAATGTCTGCTAGTGCCTGGCACTCACTTTTAGCCCTGGTGTTGCTTAGAGCTACTGCTTACGGCCATCAGGTGGCAAAATCCATGAAAGTCAGTATGTACTGCTTTCCTCTGGGTGTCTTTTTCAGAAAAGGACCCAGAATATCCACAGCTACTCGCTGAAATGGAACTTCAATGATAGGAAGTGGCTGGAGAGGGGCTTCGACCTGGTCTTGGGGTTTTCCCACTTTTTGGCATACCTCACAAGACCAGACATAGGTAGAAACATCCTTGCCCATCCCTCCCAGTGGAATGACCTCCCCAAACTGTCTTTGGTTCTGTTCACCCCAGCATGGCCACTAGGATGATCGTGGGCTAAGCTCAAGAGCTTGACCTGGTACTTAGTTGGAACTACCAACTGTCTCAGAGGATGCCAGTCTTCCTGATGTCCACCAGAAAGAGTTTCCTTGTATAAAAGTCCTCTTTCTACAACAAGCCTGGATCGATTAGAAGAGCTGAGAGGCGGTGGGTTGCTCTGTGCTGCTGTCCAAGCTCTCTGGAGGCTTTCATCTGCTTCCTGTTCAGTCTGGAACTGTTTGTTCCCTTGATGCTGGAGACATCAGTTCCTCGTTGGATTTTGGACCTAGGCTTGGTCCCTCTGGAAGCGATGTAGGGGATGGGTCTGTTTCCGTTGACTGTGAATCACTCTCTGCTGGTGCACTATTTTGGGGTTCAGGCTCCGGCTGAGCCTCTTGTGTATGGTTATCGGCTGCTGCTGTTCAGGTTCTGTGGGGCCCTCTGGTGTTGGGGTTGCAAGTACTGGATTCAGTGCTGGCAACAGGTCTGGTGCTGGTTGTTCTGCCGGTTCTGGAACTGGTTCTGTCTGGGTCTCTGGGACTGGATCCACTACTGCTGTTGCAGACATTGGCCTGGAGTCTGGTCCATCACCTCTAACCGGGTCCTGGTAGAAGTTTCCGGAACAGAGCTAGGCCTGACAGCTCGTTTAGCCTAGCTGTGGGTGACCATTCCCACCCTCTTGGCTAGTTTCACATGATTGTCCAAGTCTTTCCCCAACAGCATGGGGATGGGATAATCATCATAGACTGCAAAAGTCCACGTTCCTGACCAGCCCTTGTACTGGACAGGCAACTTGGCTATAGGCAAATTGAAAGAGTTGGACTTGAAGGGTTGAATCATCACTTGGATCTCTGGGTTGATTAAATTGGGGTCCACTAAGGAAGCAGGGATAGCCGACACTTGTGCTCCGGTGTCCCTCCCCACGGTGATCTTCTTTCCGCCCACACTCCATTTCCCACCACTCCGAGGGTATCTGGGAGGTATCTGGGCCTGAGGACCTCTAGTGTGATTCTGGTGCAATGAACTGTAATCTGTTGGGGTTCTTGGGGCATTTGGCCTTTACATGCCCCGGATCATTACATTTAAAACATCGTTCAGCTGACGGGTCACTGGGGCAAGGTGGGTTGCTGGAGAACGGTGTGGCGGGACGATAAGGTGTCTGGAGGGTTCCTTGGGATGTGGTGGGGCCTTGGGCTGCCCCCGGTAGTAGGGTGTGGTCTGAGGTTGTCCCTTCTGATATCTGCTCCAACTGCAACCAGTTTTTTTCTTTTCTGCCACTTCCACTCATTTGGCTCCAATCTCCCCTGCCTCGATTACAGTTTTGGACTTCCCATCTAGGATGTATCTTTCTATTTCCTTGGGAACACCCTCTAAGAACTCTTCCATTTGCATTAGGAAGGGCAAATCTGCTGGAGATTTAACACTTGCTCCTGATATCCAGGCATCCCAATGTTTCACAATGTGGTAGGCATGTCGGGTAAATGACACGTCTGGTTTCCACTTAGGGCTCTGAACCGCCGACGGGAATGCTCGGGGGTTAGCCCCATTCTGACTCTCACCTTGGTTTTAAACAGTTCATACTGGTTCATGTGTTCCTTAAGCATTTCAGCTGCCACCTCAGCTAAGGGTCCACTGAGCTGCGGCCTCAGCTCTACCATGTATTGGTCTGTAGAGATGCTGTACCCAAGGCAGGCCCTTTTGAAGTTTTTTAAGAAGGCCTCGGTATCATCATCTGCCTTGTAGGTAGGGACTTTCTGGGATGGGAAGTGGTACCTGGAGAAGGATTGCTAGGGTTTGTTGGTATATTCTGCTGAACCTTTGCCTTCTCCATCTCCAGTGCATGCTTCCTCTTTTTCCTTCTCCAGTTCTTTGTCCCTTGCCTCCATAGCTGTCCTGTGCACAGCCTCCCTTTCCTCCTCAGCATGCTTCCATTCTTTTTCCTTTGTCTCCATAACTCTCCTGTGGGCAGCTTCTTTGGCTGTTTCTGTTTTGGGCTCTGTCATGTTTGCCTCTCTGTTTTTAACTAACTTTACACCTGAGAGTTAGAAATAAAACAAACAAAAATTTGGCTTGTAAAATTTTGCTGTCCTGTCCGGATACCTATGTTCTCTGATTGTGATTGTCAGCCTACAGAAAAATCCTTAAAAAAAAAAAAAAGCCTAACACCTGTGTCTCCAGGCAAATAGGCAGAAAACCCCTCTAGTTGCTCTAAGGTAAAAAAACAAAACAAAACCAAAAAAAACTTCTTCAGGTCTGTGAAGACTTGTGAATTTCCCTGCAGGAGGTTAACTACCCTGCCTTTATGTTTCAGAGTAGCAGCCGTGTTAGTCTGTTTTCGCAAAAACAAAAGGAGGACTTGTGGCACTTTAGAGACTAACAAATTTATTAGAGCATAAGCTTTCGTGAGCTACAGCTCATTTCATCGGATGTATTTGGTGGAAAAAAAAAACCACCTTTACCCTGCCTTTAGGAAGAGAACTCCAGCTCACAAAAGACAATTCCCTTTTGTCTCTGCTCTGGCCCCCAAGCAGAGACAAAAAACCCCTAACTGCTTTCAGCTGAAAACCTGAATTGCAGCAGCCCAAAGGGAAAAAAAATTTGCTTTTTAAAATCTGTGCTTCTTGTTCAAAAAAATCTCAAATTGATCTTAAAATGACTTCAAGTTAATCCCACTGCTCTTCCACCATGTCAAGGTTCCTTCCCCACTTTGAACTTTACGGTACAGTTGTGGGGACCTGCATGAAAGACCCCCTAAGTTTATTTTTACCAGTTTAGGTTAAAACTTCCAAGGTACAAACTATTTTACCTTTGAACTTATTTACTGCCACCACCAAGCGTCTAACAGATATATAACCAGGAAAGAGCCTGCCTGGAAACATCTTTCCCCCCCAAAATCCTCCCCAAACCCTACACCCCCTTTCCTGGGGAAGGCTTGATAAAAATCCTCACCAATTTGCATAGGTGAACACAGACCCAAACCCTTGGATCTTAAGAACAATGAAAAAGCAATCAGGTTCTTAAAAGAAGAATTTTAATTGAAGAAAAAAAGTAAAAGAATCACCTCTATAAAATCAGTATGGTAAATACCTTACAGGGTAATCTGATTCAAAACATAGAGAATCCCTCTAGGCAAAACCTTAAGTTACAAAAAGACACAAAAACAGGAATATACATTCCCTTCAGCACAGCTATTTTATCAGCCATTTAAAACAGAATCTAACGCATATCTAGCTAGATTACTTACTAAGTTCTAAGACTCCGTTCCTGTTCTGTTCCCAGCAAAAGTATCACACAGACAGAGAGAGCCTTTGTTTCTCCCCTGCTCCAGCTTTGAAAATATCTTGTCTCCTCATTGATCATTTTGGTCAGGTGCCAATGAAGTTATCCTAACTTCTTAACCCTTTACAGGTGAAAGGGTTTTTCCTCTGGCCAGGAGGGATTTTAAAGGTGTTTACCCTTCCCTTTATCTTTATGACAAAGGCATCAAGGGAGTCAGTGGACGCTGCCCAGAGGAACTCTGCCCAGAGGCATAAACAAACGGAGGATCGGAAATAGGCCCCACAGTCTCAGGAGACGCCATCGGCCAACCTCCTCACCTTGGTTTTATAGATGGCCACTTCAGCCAGGGTCAGGACCAGCCACTGTGAAGGGGCGGGGGGGGGGGGGGTCAGTCGGGTCCACGGGGCAGGGGCCCAATGAAAAGGTCTGGAGGGCCTGGCATGGAGGGTGGGCAGGGCATGCCCTCCCTCAATCAGGTCCTAAGATAAACCCAAGCAGCAGGCAGCAAAGCAGCCCTCACCTCCTGAAGTACACGCAGGGGAGTACAAGGTCTGGAAAGCCCCATGCACTGAGCGAGCGTCAGGGGATCCAGCCAGTCTCCCCGGTCGTAGTCCAGGAGGTCTCCGACTCTTCTGACTTCTGCCAGGACCAACTTCTGGTGCACCGAGGGGGACTCCGCCACCTGCACACGGAGCTGGGGGTTGTGTAGCAGGGGCTCTACGAGGAGATCTTCCCCCACAGAGGCCGCCACAGACCTCATCGCTGTGAACAGTTTCCATGGCCGGAGGAGATCCTGGTAGAAGACCGGCAGCCCGGAGAGGTCTCATGGAAGACCTCTCGGATGGAGATAAAGGAGCTGTCTGTCGTATCGGAGCCCTCGGAAGTGGCGCAGGAAGGCGTGCGCCAATACGCTCCACGCCGGACTACCTGCACCATAAAGGAGCCTCTGCAGGGCCTGGAGGTGGGAGACATGGACCTGAGTAAGCAAACATTTCAGGCCCTGCCCTCCTCCAGGGGTAGATTGAGAACCCCTACAGGGACCCAGTGCAGGCCTGACCAAAAGAACTCCAGAATCGATGTTCAGACGTTCGCCAGGAAACCCAGGGCCAGGACCAGGGTGTTGAGCCGGTGCCAGAGCATGGACAGGACTAGTTGATTAAGCACCAGCGCTCTCCCTCGAAGGGAGAGGCACCAGAGTAGTCCTGTCCATTTCCGGAGCCGCTCTATCACCCCGCCCTCTAAATTCTGCCAGTTCTCTGGTGGAAAGGGATGTGTGGCAGAAAGGTAAACGCCAAGATAGAGCAGCAGACCCGCGCTCCACCCGATGGCCTGAAGCACAGGTGGGAGGGACCTCGCCTGTCACCCATCCCCGACCACCAGGCCAGAGCTCTTGACCCAGTTGACTCAGGTGGAGGAGGCTGCTAAGTAGACGGCCTGGCAAGCCTCCACCCATGCCAAGTTGCCCAGGTCCTGGACCACGAGGAGCACATCATCGGCGTACGCTGACAGGACCAGCCGCAGCTCCGGCTCCTGCAGCGCCATCCCCGTCAACCTCCTGCGGAGGAGACAGAGGAAAGGCTCAATCGCCAGAATGTACAGCTGGCCCAAGAGGGGGCTGCCGTACTCCTCGCCTGAAGCTGACCGGTTCGGTCAGGGTCCAGTTGAGCCTTACCAGACGCTCCGCGGAAGCGTACAGCGCCCAGAGAACCCACAAACTGGCGTCCGAAGCCAAACGCTTGCAGAGTGCTCAGGAGATACCCGTGATCCACCCCGTTGAATGCCTTATCCTGATCCAGGGACAGGAGAGCGAACGAGAGACCATCCCTATACCCGAGTTCCAAGAGGTCCCGGACCACATACAGGTTGTCGAAGATGGTGCGACCCGGGATGGTGTAGGTCAGGTCTGGCTGGACCACGTCCGCCAGCACGGACCCTAGTCGCAGCAAGATGGCTTTCGCTATGACCTTGTAGTCCGTGCTGAGGAGCGAGATGGGACGCCAATTCCGTAAATTGTGGAGTTCCCCTTCTTCAGCAATAAGGTGACCATGGCTCACCTGCACGAAAGAGGGAGGACCCCGCTCTGCAAAGACTCACCCCAGACGGTGACTAGGTCTGGGCCCAGGACGTCCCAGAACACGTGGTAGAACTCCACGGTCAGCCCATCCATGCCCAGAGATTTATTAGTGGGCATGCGGTGGAGGGCTTCAGAGAACTCAGCCAGAGTGAGAGGCAGCTCTAGCTGGTCTCGGTCACCCGCGCTGACCATCAGGAGACTGTCCCAGAGCACTCTGCAAGCGTTGGGATCGGTTGGATCCAGGGAGAAAAGAAGAGCGTAGAAGGCCCTGGCCCTCCCGCACATCTCCGCCGGATCCGTGAAGGGGGTGGCATTCTCCGCGAGGAGGCAGGTGACATGCTTCTTAGCCCCCCTCTTTTTCTCCAGAGTATAGAAGAAGCGGAAGCCACAATCCATCTCCCGAAGGAGGCGGATGCGGGATCGAATAAAGGACCATCCAGCCCGGGGTGCCTCGAGAGCCCGGAGCTCCTCCCGCTTCTCCCAGCACACCCCACAGAGGGATGGATCCCCGGGGCTGGCGGCCAGACGACTCTCCAGCTCTAAGACCTCCCATTCCAACTGCCCTATCGCCGCATCCCTCCATCAGCTGGCACCCCAGGTGTAGTCACAGCAGAAGAGCCGGGCGCGCACCTTCCCCAGGTCCCACCACCGCTACGCCGAGGGAAAGGCACGCTGCTGCCCTCGCCAGGCCAGCTAGAACTCCCGGAAGGATGCCACAAAACCTGCATACTCCAACAAGCTGTTATTAAAATGCCAAGAGGCCGGCCCGGGCCTCTCTGCGCAGATAGACTGTCATGGTGGCTAAATGGTGATCGGAGAACAGGGCCGGCCGAATGCTGGAGGAGTGGGCCCGTGAAAAGTGAAAACGTGATAAGTAGATGCAGTCCAACCGGGAGTGGCATGACCAATGGGCCTCCACCCGGACAATGGTGAACGTTGAGACGTCATCCGGGTGGTGGTTGTGCCAGACGTCCACCAGGGAGCGATGGTCGACTATCTCCCGAAGGACATCCGCGGCGGCCGGACACAGCTCGGTCTCCGAGCAGTCCCGCTCCTCAAGGTTCGTATTAAAATCCCCGCCCAGGACCAGGCACTCGCAAGGATCCAAGGTGTCAAGGAAGGCAGATGCCTGCTGAAAGAAATGCAGCCGCTCTGGGCCCCATGTCGGGGCATAGACATTGACAAGATTGACCACAAGCCCCTCCATACGGGCCTGGAGGTGCAGCAGGCGGCACGGCACAGCCTTGGTGACCCCCCCCCAGCACCTCAGGCCGTAGGTCGGGGGAGAACAGGGTTGCCACTCCAGCCGTATGAACTGTGAGATGGCTAAAGTAGACCCTATCCCCCCAATCCAGCCGCCAGCTGTCTTCGGCAGCTGGAACCGTATGGGTCTCCTGCAGGAAAACCACAGAGTACCCATCCCCGAAGGAAGGGGAGCAGCTGGGACCTGCAGAAACCCATCCTACAGCCAAGGGTGTTCAACATTGCGATGGTAAGAGGTGCCGTGAGGAGGCCTGGGGCGGTATCCTCGCCAGCAGGGACACTCGTGACTCCCAACAGGCCGTGCAACAGTCCGTGACCTACCCCGTAGGTGAGTAAGGAGTCATGGAAGAGGCAGACCCGCTGATAGGCCGTGGCACCCTGCTTCCCAGTCCATTTACCCTCCCCCATGAGGACCCTCACGGCCTGGAGGATTTGATGGAAGTCTCCCCATCGCTGGAGAGCGAGCTGCACCTTGTTACGGGAGCCACGGATGTCCTCAAGGAACTCCCGCAGCTCCTCTCGCAGTGTATGGGGGGCCGGGATCACTAGCCCCCAGCTTTCCTCTGGAGGGACCAGAGACACAGCCCCGTGGCCCATCAAAACGGGCAGGCAAAGGGCGGACCCCTGACATGACACCCAATGGGTTGGCACCACGTGGCCCCCCTCAAACCCTGGCTCAATTGGGGGCGGCGGAGGGAAGATAGCAGCCCCTGGTGAGTCGGGACTGGGAAATACAGAGGCCGCTCCCTGGGGGCCTTCCTCTGGGAGCGAGGAGATGACGGCCCCAGGGGCAGCAATGATATCACGGGAGGTGGAGGGGACAGGGACAGGGTTGACATCAAGGGCAGGGCAGGGATCCAGAATAGGAGCAGGGCAGGGGTTGGAAGCCGAGTCAGGGAGAGGGGCAAAGGCAGGATCCTGGGCTCCAGGAGCCACGCAGCTGGAAATTGGCCCCCCTCGATCAAGCTCAAGGGACTGGGGGGTGGGAAGAGGGCCCTCCATGATGCTGGGCTCTGGTACCATGGCGGAGTAGCCAGAGCATCTTCAGTGGGGTCCCCACCCGGGAAGGAGGTCTGTTGCCCCATGCCCACAAGGCACAGCCCGTGGGGCCAGGGTCCCAGCCGCACAGCACCAGCCATCGCCTCAATGGGCTCGGTGGCTGACAGCAGGGTGCCACCCGTGGCTGGGCAGATGGAGGAGCCCAGGCAACCCTCAGAGGCGGGAGCAGAAGCAGCAGTTGTGGGGGGAGCATGGAGAAGGGGGGCCGGGGTGAGGTCGCTCAGATTGAGGCCCGCTGGCAGAGGGTCGTCCTCCCCCTGGGTAACCGGGGTCAGACCCAGGGCCTCGATCTCCTCGTAGATGGAAGGGAGCTCCCCTTCCACCACCCCGGAGGTCTCCCCGCCAATGCCCGAAGTGATGCTTGCCTCTGGGCTCACAGGGGCTTCGGATGGTAACGGGGCAGGCGGGGCTCCATCGGGGGCCTTGGAGGGAAGGGGCTCCAATGGAGGGACGGTACTGCCCTCCCGTGCTGCCACATCTTCCCCAGCTGGCACTGGGGGATGGAATGTGCCTGTGGGCAAGGCAGAGGGCTCAGCATTGGTGCCCCCTTTTCTGGTCTTCCTGGGGGCTTCCGCATCAGTGGAAGGGAGCGGAGCTCGAGCCTTCAGCTTGCCCTGCTTCCCCTGGACTAGGGCTCAGCCCTCCATGGCATCATCAGGGGGCTAGCTAACAGGGGTCAGGTCGGGGGGCAGGGGCATGGCTCAGGGACTGTGGGAGGCAGCGGTGGGGCTGTATGAGGGAGGGAAGAGTCCCCCTGGAGCGGACCCTCTCCCATGCTCGGTGGTGTCCCTGCCGCACCCTCCTCTAGATGCCCCGCCGGACTGCAGGCAGCCGAGGTGGGGCTCTCCCGCTGGTCTGAGCGTGCTGGGGGTAGCGCCCCTTGGGCCCGAGCGGGAGCAATGGTGGACTGAGTGGGAGGAGGGGCAGCTCCAGGCGCCGGGCAACCAGGAGCGCCAGCGATGACGGGGCCGGTGCCCTGTCGGGGCTCGGGGGTCCCGGATGCCCCTCCTTACCGGGCCAGGGGGCAGTCCCTCCGGACGTGCCCCATCGCCCGGCAGAGGTAGCACCGGGCCTCCCCCGTGGAATAATGCACCCGGTAACGGGCCCCCTGGTAGGAGACCAAAAAGGACCCTCCAGCGCCTCTCCGTCACGCGCCGCCGGCAGCAGTTGAAGCTGCACTTGCCGGCGGAAGGAGAGGACGTGACGGAGGGCGGGGTCCTTGCAGCCCAGCGAGAGAGGGCTCAGAATGGAAAGGGGCTTCCCCAGGGTCGAGAGGGCGGGTAATAGGGCGGCATTGGGAAGGAAGGGAGGGACTGAGGTCAGGACGAGGCGGATGCCCAGCGGCTGCAGGGGGACGAACATGCCCCCCACTGCCAGGCCCTTCTCCACCGCCTCCTGGGCGGCGGCCTCCGATGTTAAGAAGAAGACGACCTTGCCATACATTTTGGAGGCCGCCACAATGGCCGTGGGCCCCACCACCCTCGCCAACGCCCGCACATCGGTCTCCACGTGGGGCGAGGCGGGCACCAGGAGGCAACGGACGCCGTGCTTCCTGGTCATGGTGGGAAAGGGGCCCCGGCCGCTATAGCTGGTAGCGGAGGTGGTGGGCGGGAGAGATGACGTAGCGGCAGGCGGGGGGGCTGCTGCCACCCGGGCGTACGCCCTGGGGGCCGAGGGAGGGACACCCGGAGAGCTGGTGGAGGGGGGAGCAGCAGGTAGGGACGCCGCGGCCGGGCCGCAGCAGCTGGGGCAGCCCCGGCCATGGAGGGCCTGGTCTTTTTGGCGGGGCCCTTCCCCTTCTTCTTCCCCTGGCCCTTCCCGCTGGCTGGGGGGGCTCCCCTGGAATCTGAGGGGGCAAGGGACGTGGCAGCAGGGGAGGTCACCCCTGTGCCCGCCGCTGCCAGTGCCCCAGCGGGGGCGGTGGCAGGTGGTTTGGCAGCGGCGGGTGAGGTAGAGGCTTGGGGGGGGTGACAAAGGGGCAGACGGGGGAGGGGTACCTGGGGCTGCTGGAGGGGCCCCACCCGTTGTGGCCCCCGCCATAATAAGCAGGGGTGTGGGAGGGAGGGGAAAACACCAGAGAGAGGAGGGGAAAGCGGAGGCAGGTTGACCATTCCTCCCCGCTAGGCTGCAGGCAGGGGAGGAGGGCGCCAAAACGGGTGGGCTGGACAGGGGAGTCTATCAAGGGCTCTTAGGGGACAGTCACCGACTCAGGATAGGAATCCGGCTCCTCTAGCTGCACTAGGGGAGGGGGGTCACAAGAATGTTGGGGGGGGCAGTGAGATGGGGCAAACTCAAACAGGGGAAGGGCACAAGTGCATGGGCAGGGGCACGGGTGCACTGAGTAAGGGGCCAATCAGGGAAGGGGTACCCCATGGGGAGGGGGGGAGAACCAGGCTGGGGGCAGGACAGGGAACCAAGGAGCTAGCTGCAGAGGCCAGCGCTGGGCAAACAAACAAAAGCCACAGAGCAAAAAGGGTGGGGCAGGCAAACAAAACTGAAGCCAGCGAGGTGCTGGGGTAAAGGGGGGGGGACAAAAAGGCTGCAAGGGGCAAATGGGGCAGGTAGCAAGGGACAAAGCTGGAGGCAGGGAGTCCAGTCCAGTGGGACGGGGGGGGACGCGCGCGCTGTCAAAGAGTCAGTGCGGGCTGGCTGCCGCTTCAGGCCCAAAAGGTGGGGAAAGGGTGCGGCCGGCCCAGCGAGCTGCGGAGTCCCCGAGGCAGGAGCCTGAGGCAGATGGGAAGCGTCCACTGGGGGTGGTGGAGGGGGCAGCGATGACCATGGTGGAGGGGATGGGGGGGGACATGCAGATGGACTGGGGGGCAGGCTCCACACCACACCCCTGGTGTCCCCACAAACACAGTCAGAACCCCCACCACAAGAGCACAGTTCAAAAGTTGCTCAGCCTGAAGGCCCCCTCCACAGTGGTCTGCAGAGTCCCCGTGCGCTCCCCCAGCAGTGGATGGCCTCATCCCCTCCTCCTTCGGGGTCCAGCAGCTCCCAGGCTGCAAAGGCAGCAGCAGCAGCCTGGTGGCCAGGCAGGCAGAAAGGACCCCACACAGGTGGTGGTGTCCACAGCAGCAGTAGTGACGGCTGGGGTAGGGGTCCCTCACTCCCCCCCTCCGGGGAGTGGACCAGCAGCCCCCCCTCCCAAGGGGCTGTAGCTGGAGCAGCAGCACCCAAGGGGGGGGAGTCCAGCAGCTAGTCAGCAACCAGGTAGCAGAGAAGGGGGATGGGGGGTGTCCGGCCTGGCCCAGCCCAGCCAGGGAAGTAGCTGGAGCGGTGGCTGCAGCAGCAGGAATCTCCCTCCTTCCTCTGGGCCAGATAGGTTTAGCAGAGGAGCCAGAAGCAGCTCTACGGCCACTGAGTGAACAGGTTACTGGTCCCTGAGTGACCAGGGCAGGGGCTTCTCCAGGCTAATGAGAACACCTAACTCCAATTAACCTGCAAAGAGTCAGCTGAGACCATTAAGCTAATGTGACCACCTGACTCTAATTAAGGCCCCTCTGATACTATAAAAGGTCTCACTCCAGTCAGGTAGAAGAGATCTAAGGAGCCAGAGCAGAGGAAGTGTGGCTGAAGGGCTGGTTTATGAAGACATCCTCAAGTCCTTGGTAAGGGAGAAGCAGGGGAGCTATGGGGAAGTGGCCCAGGGAAATGTAGCAACTCTGGCAGTGGAAGGTTGGCTGCCAATAGCTGCTACCACTAGGGTCCCTGGGCTGGAACCTAGAGTAGAAGGCGGGTCTAGGTTCCCCCCAATCTGCCACTACAGCAGTACCTCCTGGGAGGGGAAAACAGGCCCTTGTCAGAATAGGAGGCTCAACTGTTTTGGTTTGAGGTCATAGGAGCAACAGAGACTGGGAATTCTCACCAACCTCCTTGCTGGCTTATGATGAAAAGGGCTCAGTAGACTGTATCCCTGGCCCTAGAGAGAGAAGGGCTACAGGGAGCGTCACAGTGAGCCTCTGAAGCTAGCATAAACCAACTGGAAGAGCAGGACCCATGGGGGCAAGGTTGGAGCTCTGTCACAGTAGCTCACAGGGATGTGTGTACTAGGGAGTAGATGTTGTGCTTAAAGTACTGCACAGGATCCTTTCAGAATAAGGGAATAAGGCAAAGTGCTGCATTTATTGGTAATACATGTATCATATGCATATGATATATATTACACTCATGCACTCAGTCACACAAGCTGCCATAAATATAAAGGGAAGGGTAACCACCTTCTTGTATACAGTGCTATAAAATCCCTCCTGGCCAGAGGCAACATCCTGTTACCTGTAAAGGGTTAAGAAGCTCAGCTAACCTGGCGGTTAACAGACCCAAAGGATCAATAAGGGAACAAGATACTTTCAAATCTTGGGGGGGGGGGGGGGGGGGGGGGGAAGGCTTTTGTTTGTGTTTGCTCTCTCTTGGGACTGACAGAGGCCAGACAGAAATCTGTCTTCTCCAACCCATTCTAATCCAAGTCTCCAATATTGCAACCAGTATCGGTAAGCCAGGCAAGGTGGATTAGTTTCTTTTGTTTTATGTGAATTTTCCCTGTGCTAAGAGCGAGGTTTATTCCTGTCTTCAATAACTTTAAGGTTTTGCCCAGATGGTGATCCTTTGTGTTTTGAATCTGAATACCCTGTAAAGTATTTTCCATCCTGATTTTACAGAGATGATTCTTTTAGCTTTTCTTTAATTAAAAATCTTCTTTTAAGAACCTGACTTTTTTTTCATTGTCTTTAAGATCCAAGGGTTTGGGTCTGTGTTCACCTGTACAAATTGGTGAGGATTATTATCAAGCCTTCCCCAGTAAAGGGGGTGTAGAGCTTGGGGGGGGGGGATGTTTTGGGGGAAGATGTCTCCAACTGGTCTCTTTCCCTGTTCTTTGTTTAATACGCTTGGTGGTGGCAGCATACTGTTCAAGGCCAAGGCAAAGTTTGTAGCTTGGGGAAGTTTTTTAACCTAAGCTGGTAAGAATAAGCTTAGGGGGCCTTTCATGTGGGTCCCCACATCTGTACCCTAGACTTCAGAGTAGGGAAGGAACCCTGACACAAGCACACAGTCTTCTTGTTACTCCCCTTAACTTCACTGGCTAGGTGAGTTAGATGGGGGAGAGGTGGAGCTGGGCTTCTGCCGATCCGCATCGATGCTCCAATCTTGACAAGATGAGACCTGGGGTCCTCTGCAAGACACCTCACATTTACAGCAGCTTTCCTCTCATGAAAATCTATCCCAGATACAAAGTCTGTGTCCGTTAGTCCTTTGTGCTGCTTCCCTCGGGGTGTTGTCCCAATGCTGCAAAGAGGGTGTTCCTAAAAGAAGGTGCTTGCTTCTAATCCCCAAGGCTGTCAATATGTCTGCTTTTCTTTAGTGAGCCCACTTGGCAAGTTTTATTGTTCTTAGGTCTGGCTTCCATCCCCTCTCCAACTGTGGCAGTTGTCTGGAGGTGCATGCCTTACTCATTCACACCTTTGTCATTCAACAGGACAATTGCTTAAGAGTGGGGGGGAGATCTTATTCTAATCCTAGCAAAAAGACATTTTTCTTCTACTTCAACTACCCTTAGGGGCTAAACATTATACCAAGGCTTAATACAAAGTTCTCTACATTTTCTATATAGGGATCTGATACAAAGCTCCTATATAAAAGGACTTGATACAAAGTTGTAGTAAAATAGCTTAATACAAGGTTATATGGAGACGCAATACAAAGTCATATGAGAGTTATGTGAAGATGCTTAATAAAGAGATTTATCTACATAGATGGTTGCCTCCTCTCATCCCATAATTTTCAGAATTGCACAAGTTCCTTGGAATAATGGAAATGGGGTTGCAGAAATGGACTCCAAAGCAAATAGAAACTTCCCAAAGAAAGGACCCTGATGTCAGAATAATGTGTGACTGAAAAATCAATTTGCAAATAGCCACCCTGGAATGTAGAGGACCCTCACTATACCACCGTAAAAGCTTTCTGATTTGGAGTTGACAGATGGGAGAAACCAGCAGATGATACATACAGGTATCATATGGTTGTACCAGGTGCATGGAGAAAGGAGGAATTTACATTGGACAAGTAGAATTTCTATTGGGCAACGTAGCGGTCCATGATTGTCCTTCCCCGTCAGGCTCGGAGCAAGGCCACTCTGCATCACTACATCAAACAGCCAAAACGTAGGGGCTTGTGAGTCTTTGGCTTAGACTCCTAGCTAGGCAGACAACAATTAACTGTCTATAGCTCGGGCCCTTTGGGTGGGGCAGAGTCAGAAACAGTCTTCAGTCTAGTTTCCTGGCTAGGGTGGACAGTCACCACAGTCTGGGGTTCTGCCCCTCAGGGTGGGGCCAAGTAATAAGTAGTCTCTAGCCCAGGCCTTCTGGCTGGGCTGATGACCTGAACAGTCTGGGGCTTGGATCCTCTGGGTGGGGCACAGCAGGGAACAGTCTTGTTACCAGATGTGCCTGTTACTTTGGGTACACCCATTTATTAGGGTTACTCTTCTGGGGGGAGGGGTTCTGTAATTCTATCAATGTACTGCTTTTGTCACTTGTGTGTTCATAAGGAGTTCTACTTCTCCCTTCTGCAAGTCCCCTCCCTAAGGAGCTATCCTGCAGGACTTGCATTCCCCAGGACTGGGTTCCTCCAGCCCCAGAAGCGGGGACGGGGACACGGACACACAGAGAGAGAGAGTGTGAGTGGACTGGGTCAATCAGCACACTCAAGCTGACCCCTTATGTCCCTGGATTCAGTGGGCTGGGTCAAGCAGTATTTCCAAGCTGCCACCCTTATATGCCCCTAGATTCAGTAGTCTGGGTCGAGCAGCACTTCCAAGCTGCCTCCCTCACATGTCACAGGTTCAGCACATCCCTAACCCCACTTTCACATCATAATTGTTTTGGTCATAACCCACTTGATGAGCAAACCCCACAGTATTTTTGAGAGCTACAGGGATCTTTAGCTTAGGTAAAAAGAGCATTGCTGCAGAGTAAATGGGAAGAAGAGAGATGTATATTAACCATAAGTTATTTATTGAATAATAGTGATAATCACACAAGGAGACCCTAAACAGACATAAGTTACATTATTAAAGATTACAAAAACTGATCAAACAAATCAGGTTTAAAAAGTTCTACCTGAGGTAGAAAAGAAAACAGAGGGAGAGCTGCGGTCTCACCAATCCATGAAGCTTGAACTGGTCAGGGTTCCCAGGTGATGGTGGTAGCTCAGGGTCCTAAGTGCTTGAGAGAGGCAGAGCCCCCAGCACGATCAGTCAGGAGAAGATGACGTTCCAGTGGAACTGATTCAGAGTTTGAATCCAGGCAGCAGAACACTAACTTGAGTGTGGGTAGGGGTCTTTGTAAGGAAACAACAATGGTTCAAGGGAGAACACTAGATTTGTTATGGGTAAACTGACTCAGGGGTTTTCTTTAGGCTAGACAATAGGAACTAATTATTCCTGGCTATGGGCAGTGTTCCTTCAAGGGAGCTCACAATGAAATTAGGCAGCTTCAGTATTTTGGATACCAGTTAAGGATTCAATACTAGAATTGGTCTGATAACTGCTGAGCTGGGTGTGTGGAGGTAAGCAGTCAGTAGCAGCGGCATTTCCTTAAAAGTGAGGGGACCACTGGTACCCAAACCATGGCTCCACCCCCTGCAATGCCCCTTCCCCCTGAGGCCCGGCTTTCACACCATCTTTTCCCCCCCCCGAGGCCCAGCTTTCACACCATCTTCCCCCCCCAAGGCCCCACCTCAGTGCTGCTTCTTTCCCCCAAGACCCTGTCCCCCTCTCACTCATCTTCCCCCCCCCCCCCCCGCTCACTCTTACAGCAGCTAAAAAGTGATGGGGCCATAGCTCCCTGGTCCCCCCCCCGTTCTGGCCTCTCCTGTTAGCAGCCACTATCGCCAGGACCTCTGAGAACACCCTTGAGGCTGAAGAGAGACCGAAGGGAAATATTCAGTATTGAAAATTATTCTGGTTTTATAATAAAACATAGGTATTTCCTGTGTGATGGATGTAACGCTACGTGAAATTAGGCATCTTGTAGGTTGAGAGCCAAAAACCAATCTCTTCCCTCTAGTGAAGGGATTAGAGCTGCCAGAGTCACCACCTTGAACTTTTGAGACTTTACAAATTTATTTAGTAGTCTTAGATCCAAGATTGGTCTCCACCTTTCATCCTTCTTTGGCACAAGGGAAAACTTTGAATATAATCCTTTTACCTTTTGAGGAGGTCGGACCGGCTCTATGGCTCCTAAGCAAAGGAGAGGGTTCACTTCTTCTCTAATAAAAGCTCATGAGAGGAGTCCCTGAAAAGGGACAGGAAAGGAAGGGAGGGACATAAAGTGGCTGGAGTAGCCCTATGTTAACCACTGGTTCCACCACCCTTGTTGTCATGCATGAGACTCTTTCCTGTAAGTGTCAAAGAGCAGGTTCCTATACTGCTGGATAGGAGAAGACTGACTAGAGGTCTCCTTCATTCTCCTTGATATCCTCCACCGTGGGGCACCAGAAGAAAAGGGTGGAGAGTTCTGCAGTATCAGAGAGAGGAGTCTCAGTATTGAGAGACACTCAGTACTCATAAAAAGAAAAGGACTTGTGGCACCTTAGAGAAGTGGGCTGTAGCTCACAAAAGCTTATGCTCAAATAAATTTGTTAGTCTCAAGTGCCACAAGTCCTCCTTTTCTTTTTGAGATACAGACTAACACGGCTGCTACTCTGAAACCTGTCAGTACTCGTAGGCAGTGAAGACTCCGGTTCCTCCATCACTGACAAGTCCTTAGAATACCTGAATTCCTGTGGTACTGAGTAGGAGATACCCGGTACCTATATGGTCACCAAAGTACTGTTGACTGGGAGTGTACCAATGCAGGGGCCAATAACGTCTGGCCCCTTGGTTTGCTCGGTAGCAAGGGTGCCGATTGGGGAGGTATCGATGACGGAGCTGTGCCAGGTAAGACCAGTTTGGCATAGTGCTTATCCTTACCCTCCCTGTTCATAAACAGTACTGGGGGCCTGTCAGAGCTCTTTTTTCTTTAGAGCTCCAGTACTTTCCAGCACCACCGGTACCAGGGGAGCCTTTGCCCGTATAATACCAAGCCAAGAATCGAGGCTTCTGACACTGGATTTCATGGGGGACCTAGGCCTTATTCCTAATGATGAGTATGAGCTCCTCTTCTTTGAAGCTTTCCCTCCACAGCCTTCTCTTTCATGGGGGAAACCTGCACTAAGGTTAAAGAGGGCATTACTCCACAACACAGGCATTGAGCAATGGAGGAGTGCAAGAGAAAGAAGGGGCGGGGGGGGAGATTGGATGGAGAAAGGACATGAAGGAAAAACTGGAATTAATAAATAAAAATATTTGTCTTCCTGTGTATTATCCGCTCTGGGAGGGGAGTGGGATTTAGTGCAGCAATTCCCAAACTTTTTAGTGCAGCAGTTCCAAAACACTTTAAAAAAATATTTTAAAGAATTATTTCCTCCCAGTACCCCAGACAGCATGGAGGACACCATTTTGCAGAGCAATATGGTGTCCTCCACACAGTGTGACCTCGTAAATATGGTGCACTCATGGTCATGCTACGCAGAGGATGCCATTTTAAAGAACAATATGGCGTCCTTCATGCATCGTGACCTTGCACATCACATACATGAGAGGCCACAATATGAGGAGCAAAGGCATCTTCCACACGCTAGGGATTGCCGCAATCCACCTGCTGGTGGTGTGAGCCACAGTTTGGGACCTGCTGATTTAGTGGGGCTGGGCACTAGGGTGTCTCGATTTTTATCCCAGCTCTGGGAGGAGAGTGGCAGTTGCTACCTGTTCCTGTAAAACCTGAGCCTGTTCTTTTAATACCTCATCCTCCTTTCTACATTCTGAGTGATCTGCTAGATGCCCCTTTTTGCTGCAATTCCCTGTTCCTGGGCTACCCAATAAATTATTTTAAGATTCACAGCCTGTCCCCACCTGCTTAACCTCAGTCCCTCGTACTGGCTGAATCTTGTCTGATAATCTCCCAGCCTTCCCTTCATTTCAAGCAGACTGTAAGTGAGAGGTTTCAGAGTAGCAGCCGTGTTAGTCTGTGTTCGCAAAAAGAAAACGAGAACTTGTGGCACCTTAGACTAACAAATTTATTTGAGCATAAGCTTTCGTGAGCTACAGCTCACTTCATCGGATGCATTTATGCCTTCCCTGCCTTGCTGGTTTAATTCCTCCTTTGGATCTTGTTCTCCTTTGAGTTCTTTAATTTCTTTCCGTATTTGTGTAGCTTGTACTTCATAGAATGCATCCTGGGGACCGCTTTTGTGTTGTGTGGGCCTCCTGAGTGAACAAGCCCTCATTTAGTTAGTGTCTTACAAAAGATTCACAAGCTCCCTTATTGTTGGCCCATTGTTACTGTTAAATCTTGTGCTTGGGCATTTTGCTACGTAAGCAGAGTCTGAATGAGCTCTCCCCTGACATCTAGTGATGAGCTGGGGAACATAACTTCTGGAGCTGACCTTGTTTACATGGGCACACCCACCCTGCCTAGGTGCAAAGCATAATGGGACTGCTTTGCCCAAATGGTCACTATTGGCTGGTCATGGATCACAAGTCTCGGTTATTGGGGCAGGGGCACTAAGGTTGTTGCCCTTGTGTGAATTAAGGGCAGCAGAACTGTGCTTGGCATGCCCTGATTGAGGCTGTCCCACTAACAGCTCAAATCACTGAAAGCTGTGTTAAGTGGTTGGACCTAAAGACATCTCAGCAAAGAGAAGTAGCTGACTAGAGGTACAGTGGAGCAGTGAGTGGCTGATGGAGAGGAGCCTCCTTGTCCCCCTTCCCAGCACAGTGAGAGGTGAACCCTGCAGACACACCTCCGAACTCTGGGTCTGCACTGACCAAGGATAGCAACTGTGATTGGGGTGGGGAAAAGGAAGGGACACATTAAAGGAACTTTTGGTTGCTGGACTTAAGAACCTGAGGGGAAAGGACACTGCCTAACATACTCTGGGGTGGGGCTTTTGCTCGTGGTTTGTTTATGAATCCTGCTTCTGGCATTTTCCCAAATTGATGCCAGGTTACTTCCCTCCTTTTATTAAGTTTCTTTTCTACACTCAGACTCTGCTTGCGAGAGAGGAAGTATTGCCCGCTAGAGGTGCCCAGAGTGTGGTGTGTAATTGTCCCAGGTCACCGAGTGGGAGCTCAAGCTGGTTATTTGTTGCATTGTTGACAAGGAACTCCGAGATATTGAACCCAGCTCTTGTTGCTGCCAACTCCAACTGGCAGAAGGGTTACAGCTGTTTTAGCCATTTGCTCTAAATAATCTGTGTCCTTACAATCTGGCATTTTCCCCAGAAAAGCATTTCCTTTTATTAGCTCCTGTTAACTGCTTATTTAAGGTATTTTGCCAAAGTCTGGACACAGAGAAAAGTTGCCATGACACTGATTCAAACTGAGATGGCTGCAGTTTGTGTGGCAGAGTATGAAACGCTACACAATCATGGCTGTCAACATCAGAACCTTCGCCAGCAGCCCTTTCCACAGGCCCATGTCTTGCCATGCACAGAGCTCCTGACTGCAGGTCCTTGCAGGAAATGGAGAAATTGGGTTCTTGTTTGTATTGTCTTTAGTGAACAACAAGCATTGTCAGGAACAAGCCCCCAGAATTTGGCACCGCAGCTAAGCTGCCTTGTAAACAGAAGATTCTGCATTTGACTCCCAGTGGGGAGCTAACCTTGTCGTTTCCCCCCCTCCCCCCCCCCCAATCTATCTTTCAAGGAAGTGGAAAAGGCCTCCCTTTCCAAGCCTGGCAAGTGCTTGTGAAAGAGAGTGCACCATTTTCCACAGTAGGGCTGGAAAGGGGAAAGCATCATGTCCTTATTTGGTAAAATGTTGCAGTGACTCAGAACCTAACCGAGGTTGCTGTCACTCCCCTTCCCCCCCTGCCTCACCCCAGCACTAAATATAATCTGCCTCATTTAGCATCTGGGACGTCCGCCTTGAACAGCCTGCTGCCCTCTCCTGCATCTCAATTCCAATGGTTTAAATTAACACTGGGCCTTTTAATATCTGGTATGCCCATGCCACAGCCATCTCTAAAATTGCTGATCAGGCACTCAGCACTTGTGGCAGAGTGTCTATCTCAACTCACAGACTGCAGGCCCAGCAGCGGCTTTGACTTCAGCATCAGTAACACTGCCTGGAGGGTATCGAGACATTGCAGTGTGTTTACCTGGCCCGGAGGGTTGGCCTGCTGAATCTCCCACTGAGCTTCCCCACTCAGGGAGTGTGGGGGTTACACCTTGACTTTGTCAAGTCCAGCTTTGGGAGAGCTTAAGCACAGCCACTGGCTTTACGCAGAGCTGCAGGGAGGGGAGAACCAAGTGTTGGGCTTGCTAACCCAGCCTGCATTTCATGAGCAGTAGGAAGACGGGTTCCCTGGGGGCAGCTTCTCCTGTCACTGCCTTCTGCTGAGTGTCTGTTGCCTTCTGCTGGAACACTGTCAGGGGCGCAGGGTGAGATGGGAGCCAGTGTCTCATGCAGTACAGCAAACCGCCACATGATGACGCCAAAAGCCGAGAGATGGGACCAGGCACAAGGGCTGTGATTTAGTGATGCTAGGTGGCTTGGAGAATTGTCCCTTGCAGCCTGTAATGCTTTGCTCAATCTAGGGGGCCTGTTTCCATCACTCTGAGCTGCTCGTTTAGGAAAGCTGAATTCGTACTGGAACAGGTGCAAAGAAGGGCAATTTGGAAGGACATCAGAGGAAAACACGCCGCTGTAGGAGAGGAAACACAAGGAGCTTGGCTTGATCTGCCTAACTAAACAAAGGCTGAGGGGAGATGTGATTGCTGTCTCTAAATACATCAGAGGGATAAATACAGGGAGGGAGAGGAGTTATTTAAGTTAAGCGCCAATGTTGGCACAATAACAAATGGCTATAAACTGCCCATCAGCTAGTTTCAGCTTGAAATTAGAGGAAGGTTTTTTAGACATCAGAAAAGTGAAGTTCTGGAACAGCCTTCCAAGGGGAGCAGTGGGGGCAAAAAATGCCTAACTGGCGTCATGACTGAGCTTGATATGACTATGGAGGGGATGGTAGGATGAGACTGCTTACAATGGCATATAGCTGATCTGCAACTGCTAGCAGCAAATATCCCCAATGGCCAGTGATGGGACACTAGGTGGAGAGGGCTCTGAGTTACTACAGAGAATTCTGTTCCAGATGTCTGGCTGGTGGGTCTTGCCCACATGCTCAGGGTCTAACTGATTGCTATATTTGGGGTCAGGAACAAATTTTCCTCCTGGTCAGTGTGGCAGAGACCTTGCGGGGTTTTGCCTTCCTCTGCAGCATGGGGCACGGGTCACTTGCTGATTTGAACTAGAGCAGTGGTCCCCAAACTGGGGTGTCCCTCTAAAGGGGTACAGAGGCACATTTAGGAGGGAAGCACAGCAGAGCTCAGGCCAGCCTCCACGGAGGGTAGGGAGGGAGTGCCACATAGCCTTACTCTGCCCCCAGAGCACCTCCACCCTGTGACACTCAGTATCTCAGGGGAACACTCCGCCTTCCCGCGTTCAGCCTTATAATATGATTGTGTGGTATCCAATGCAAAGTTTGTCGTGTTGGGTGTCTTCAGAAGATTCATGATGCACTGATCATTGTTTTTATAGTGATGTTATAGGTTGTAATTTCATGTACATAGTTATGAGACTGAAAATGTGTCGTCTTGGCTTAAAACAAGCTCAAGCAAAAACTCTCCAAGAGCAGAGGGGCAGTTCACACCTCATCAGGGCATGGATGGGACAAATCCAGCACTGCCTTACAGGAACAAAGGACACTGGCCTAGGCAGCAACAAAGGAACTGTTGGATTCTTGAGTGAATCACCCCCCTTCCTTTGGTCAGTTTGGGACTACAATGAGGTAATGCTCACCTGACTCTGAAGGGGGTAGGGGGGCAAAGCCAAGAGGGAAGAAAACCATTCCTGCCCATCCTAATAGCCATTGATGGACCTATCTAGCTCCCTTTTGAACCCCGTTATAGTATTGGCCTTCACAACACCCTCTGGCAAGGAGTTTCAGAGGTTGACAGTGTGTTGCATGAAAAAATACTTTCTTGGTTTTGTTTTTAAACCAGCTACCTACTAATATCATTTGGTGGCCCCTTGTTCTTGTATTTTGAGTAAATAACATGTCCTTATTTCCTTTCATAGACCACTCATGATTTTATAGACCTCTATCATATCCCTGCTTAATCGCCTCTTTTCCAAGCTGAAAAGTCCCTGTCTTATTAATCTCTCCTCATACGGAAGCCATTCCGTTCCCCTCATCATTTTTGTTGCCCTTTTCTGAACCTTTTCCAACTCCAGGATATCTTTTGAGAGGGGGCGATCACATCTGTACACAGTATTCAAGGTGTGGGTGTACCATGGATTTATATAGAGGCAACATGATATTTTCTGTCTTATTCTCTATCCCTTTCTTGATTCCCAACATTCTGGTCACTTTTTGACTGCTGCTGCACATTGAGTGGATGTTTTCAGAGAACTGACTCCAAGATCTCTTTCTTGAGTGGTAACAGCTAATTTAGACCCCATCATTGTATATGTATAGTTGGGATTATGTTTTCCAATGTGCATTACTCTGCATTTATCAACATTAAATTTCATCTGCCATTTTGTTGCCCAGTCACTCAGTTTTGTGAGATCCTTCTGTAGCTCTTCACAGTCTGCCTGCGACTTAACTATCTTAAGTAGTTTTGTATCATCTGCAGATTTTGCCAGCTCACTGTTTACCCCTTTTTACAGATCGTTTATGAATATGTTAAATAGGACTGGGCCCAGTACAGATCCCCGGGGGACACCACTATTTACCTCTCTCCATTCTGAAAACTGACCATTAATTCCTACCCTTTGTTTCCTATCTTTTAACCAGTTAGCAATCCATGAGAGAACCTTCCCTCTTATCCTATGACTGCTTGTTTTGCTTAAGAGCCTTTGGTGAGGGACCTTGTCAAAGGCTGAAAATCTAAATACACCATATCTACTGGATCTCCTTTGTCCGCATGCTTGTTGACCCCCTCAAAGAATTCTAGTAGATTGGTGAGGCATGATTCCCCTTTACAAAAACTATGTTGACTATTTCCCAACAAATTATGTTCATCGCTGTGTAACCCTTCTGCCCGTCAGAGTTGGCAGCAACAAGGGCTGGGTTCAGTATCTAGGGGTTCCATTCCAATAACACAATGCAAAACCGGCTCGAGCCCCCACCCAGTGACCTGGGACAAATGTATATCACCCCTGCTGGGCGCCTCCAAGAGGCAATACTTCCCCTCTCGTAAGCACAGAGTCTGAGTGTAGCAAAAAGCCTTTTAATAACAGAGAAACAATGACATTATGTTGGGGAAACACCACCAACAGGATTCATAACACAATCCATAAGCAAAACCCACCCCAAGCAAATTGGGGTGTGTCGTTTCCCTTTGGTTCTTGAGTCTAGCAACCCAAAAGTCCAAGGACCCAAAAGTCTCTGTCCCTCGTCAGGGCAGCCCCAGAGTTCGAAAGTTTATCTGCAGAGTTTTACCTCCCAAACTGGGTGGAGATGGGGGGGGAGGGGTTAAGGGGCACCTTACATGGTCCAAAGCTGATTGCCCCACCTCTCCATGGGGCTCTGCTCTGCCAGCCGCCCCCAGGAGGATGCTCCAGGCATCCGACAAACTGCTCTGTTCCACCAGCCACTCTGCTCTGCTCACCATCCTGCAAACTGCAATGCTCTGCTCCACCAGCCGTCCTGCAAACTGCTCTGCTCCACCAGCTGCTTTGCTCGCCATCCCGCAAACTGCTCCGCCATATATCTTCAGGCTCCCCCACTACACAAAACACAGTGATTTCAGCTCTTAGTAAGTTTAGCTCTTTTGTGATTTCAGCATGTAGTAAGGGAGCCTCGGTGCTGGTGCACCATTCGCCCAAAGTGAATTCAGCTCAGCAGCCTGTACTAGACTCCTAATGGAATCAAAATTAGCTCTGATAGTCTACAGTGGAGACAGGAGACAGTGCAATTAGCATGTAAGGCCCTCACCAGGGGGCCCATGCTACCAAGTATTAATACCTGTCCCCAGCGCCTCTCTGCATTCACTGGGTTTTGGAACCCATGACCCTTGCTAGCAAGTGCTGCTTAGTTGATGGCGAGTCCCTCCATCATAACAAAATGCTGAATATAGTTCCACTGTCCTTGATTCACATAATCAGGATAATAACAGTTTATTCCTGCCCCAATAACAGAGAAAGCTTATGCTCAAATAAATTTGTTAGTCTCTAAGGTGCCATAAGTACTTTTTTTTTTCTTTTTTTCATATGGAGATATACCTATCTCAGAGCTGGAAGGGACCTTGAAAGGCCATCAAGTCCAGTCCCCTGCCTTCACAGCAGGACCAAGTACCATCTCTTATTTTTGCCCCATATCCCTAAATGGCCCCCTCAAGGATTGAACTCACAACCCTGGATTTAGCAGGCCAATGCTCAAACCACTGAGCTATCACTCCCCCCAACCTTCCCGTCAACAAATAAACCGTTCTGTTCTATATACTGGCAAAGTCACGTCTGACTGCAGGGCTGGGCTGCAGGGCCTCTGGCTTCCGCAGGAGCCCCGGCCAGGCGGACTCACTGCGGGAAGTGCATGGCGTGGAAGGGGATGCTGAATGCTCTGAGGTCAGACCCAGGAAGGTTGAAGCTGTGTAAGCTTCTTGCCCTGGGAACAGTACGCTCAGGGAGAGGAGGCATGCTCCCCCAGAGACCTGGCTGGCTTCATACTGAATAGTTCCAGAGCATGACCCTAGTGACTCCGTGACACCTTGACCGAGAGCCGGAAACTTCAGGGGCAGGAGAACTTCCCTGTGGTTCTGTCCTGGCTCAACAGATCCAGAATGGCAGCACCGGAGTAGAGAGGCCCTCACACTGCAGCAATGCTCGGCTAACAGTTCAAGGGGGCTGGAGTCTCCCTGGATCCTTCCACAAGCAGATCTTAAGCCCCGCACTCTAGCCCCTCTGCAGGGGCAGAGTTCTCTCTTCCCCACAGAGGTGTCATAGTCTCGGGCAGCATTCAGTCCCACCAGCCATTCCCATCTGGCCTCCACAGAAAACCCCAGATTGTTCTTTGAGCCTTGTCATTTGCTTTGTTCCCTTGCTAGGATCACCTGCTCCAACTTCTCTCTGCAGCCACTAGGGCTAGAAACTTTAGTTTTGTTGTTTGTGGTGGTGTCTTTTTTTTTTCTTTTTAAAAAGAAAAAAAAAAAAAGTTGTGGTTTTTTTTTTTTTTTTTTTTTTTTTGCAAATGGCCTGATCCCAGGACTCAGGCTTTAAGAAGCGAGGCCGCAGAGGGTTTCTGGCCCTTTCTGATCTGAAGGGCTTTGGAACCTGCCAGACTCTCCCTAGGGAAGGCAAGTGACCTCTTTCTACATTCAGACCGACACATGCACAGTTGATTTGAGGACATGCTTTTTCATAATGCTTTTGTTCTGAGTAAATAGTACTTTACTTGGGGAAGGCTGGATGGTCACAGATTAACCCTGTCTTTGCCACCTGAGAGCAGGACTGTGGGTGCTGGACTAATACTCAGCAGGCCTACTATGGTGATCACAATGAATGGCAGAGGAATTGCAGTTTGAGCCCCCCAGATGGAAGAAGTGGATCGCAGGATTCTGCCCTGAGAAAGGTGAGTGCTGGAGGACTGAGACCTGAGGGGGGGCCCCTCAAAGAGGCAGGGAAGGGATCAGAGGTGCCATTACCTCAGGACTTGTGGCCTATATGAAAGCAGATTTGCAAAGGTTAAGGCCAGAGAGGACCAGCATGCCCATCTGACCTGTCACACACAAGCCATAAGATCTCACCCAGGGATTCCTGGCTCCAGCCCAGAAGTCTGAGCTGAGCACGAACGGTGTGATTGGACGGAAAGAAAATGGAAGTGAAGGCCATTGCACCCACTTCCTCAGCCTGTGTTGTTTAAGACATACACATCTTCATTTATACATCTCCTGCAGTCCTCTAGGCATCTGCTCCCTCCTGCACCATTTACCCAACGCTGCTAACTCATTGCAATCAGATCTTTCCCCCTCCTACCTTACACATACTGAGGAGCATTAGCAAAGTTAACCACACTTTAGAAAATCTAGCTAGTGGCATCCTCAGAGCAATCTGCTCCTGCTCTCTGCAGACTCCAGCAGCATTGTCGCTGCAGTCACACTTCAGCCATCTCACCTTCTCAGAGCCATTGGCTCAGGCTATCTGCAAACTTTGGCAGAGGTTGCTGCAGCAGTTACTTGGATCATCAGAACAGTAAGAGGGATTTTTGGTTCTATAGGAAGTGGAGGTTCCAGAGAACAATTGAGAGGCTCCTGGTGGCCCCACCAGCTCTTTCCTGACTTCCCCAGGGGCATTTTTCAGACTTCAGAAGACACAGGTCGAAGAACTTGACCTCAGGGCTGGAAGCTATGGGTTGCTGTGCTCCAATCTCAGTCCTGCTGCTGAGTCACTTGTGTGACCTTGCGCACAGCCAACACATCCCCACTTCCCCATTTGTAAAATAGGGTTACCTACCCTTCTCGCAGGAGTCCAAGCTCAATAAATATTCAGAGCTAGTGAAAGGAGAAGTAACTGGGGATGGTTGAAACTTTTCCACCAAAAACTTTTCCACCACCTTTTGTTTTTTTGACAGAAAATTAAGCTGTTGACTAAACAAATATTTTCCACAAATAGTACCCATTTCCTAGGGGGAAAAATTGAGATTTTCTTTAAAAAAAAAAAAAAAAAAATCCCAAAACAGAAACATTTTGATTCTACAACAGTGCCTTTTTCTCTCTTTGGGCTGGGCTCCCTAGCTGAACTATATTTCCCATAAAGCCTCAAGCCCAAATCCCTCGATGTACCGCCTCCTTCACCCTGAAGAGACACCATGGGGCATCATAGGACATGTAGTCCACTGAGAGCACGCTACCCTGAGAGAATGGCAGAATGAGCCATTTGAACTACAACTCCGATATGGCAGCATTTCAGAAACAAAACATTTCAGCATTTGATGGTTTTTGCTGTAAACTTAACATTTTAGTGGAAAATTTCAAACTCCCCCCCGCTCCCCTGGCCCATCAAACAGAAAAAATAAAAATTCTGAGCAGCTCTCCCAGTAATATAAGCGGGTAAACAGGCTGAAGAGACCTGAATGGCACTGGCTTCGACACACAACTGTGAAAATCAAATACTCAACATGGCTGGGATCTCCCATATTCAGACACCTCTCTGAGAGACGCCCTTCCAAGCCGCTCCTCCTGCTTAACGCACATGTGCGGATCCTAGATTCCAAGCTGTGATCAGCTACGTTGACCTCCTGTGTAACGCAGTTTAGAGAACTGCCCCCAAATCATTCCTAGAGCAGAGCTTGTAGGAAAACATCCAATTTTGATTTAAAAATGGCCAGTGATGAAGAATCCACCATGCCTCTTATTAAGTTGTTCCAGGGGTTAGTTGTCCTCAATGTTAAAGTTATGCTTAGCGTGCGGTTATCTCCTCAGTTCATCGTACAGCAACTGCTTTGGCATTCTGGTGTCATCCATCCTCAATGCATGACCAGCCCAGAGCAACTGACATGATGCACGTGGCTTCTGTCCCTGCAGGGCGGCTGCACTCAAGAACCTCGTTCTCAAGAACTTTATCCTTCCAGTTGATGCAAAGCATGCCACACAGATGTTGTAAAGGTACTTACACACTGTGATCAAGACACCCCTTAACCTTCTCTGTTTAGCTAAACATACTGAGCCCCTTGCATCCTGTTTGAAGCAGCAAAGCCAACATGGCATCTCCAGAGAAGTAATTTATGGTGCCTGTTTCTATTAATCAAAGATGTAGCACAGATTTCCTTTCTGCTGCAGATTGCAACTTCCTTAACACCCACAACAGCCATAGCTCCTGCACTAGTTGATGAACTAGTTAATCTCTCCAAGTCCCTTTCATTGTACATTTCTATGATTCTGTGATGATTATTAAATTCCAGTAAAGCAGGGATTGCAGAGGCTGAAATCAGAGCCCTACTGTCTGGCCACTCCCTGCCCCCAGCAGTTTAGAGTCAAGTAGAGATAGGGGGGAAATTTTTCAAGGATTTTTTAAAAATTATTTTTGGCCAAAAGCTGCCAGTTCCATTCCACATTGATGGGGAACGGTGACCCAGCCCCCCAGAGGATTCCTGAAATCAATGGAATTTAGGCACCCAAGTACCTCTTAGGGATCTGGGCCTAAATAATTTGGGGAGAGAAAGGGTGTGGCACAACTGAAGCCAGAGCTGCTGAGTCTCAGTCCAATGTCTTTGCCATAAGGCCTCCCCTTGTTCCATGCATGGCTTTATCTCCATGGGCAAAATGCAGGACCATCATTCTCCACAGCTGGTGAGATCAGTTTAAGGAGAGAACAGACCATCCCACTCATCATTTGGCCAGGGCTGCTGGAGATAAGGGCCTATCACTAGGCTATGCCCATAAAAACCAGAGTAGGAAAGCACCTGTTCCTCAAATGACAGTACTGATCTGCACCAAACCGAGTGCACCCGCTGGGACTTGACTTGTGCTAGCGCCTGGTGCCAGTCCTAGGTGAGACAACTACATTTAAGAAGTTATTAGAGGTTCCATCTGGCTCTGTGAATTGACCCACATCACCCAACATGTACCAGGGAAGGTCCATGGGTGTGGACTGTGAACCCACGGTAGCTGTCATGCCTAGGGCAATGCTCAATGGAGAGGTGTTACAGACATGCCAGTAAGAGCACCTGAGCCACACCTGCACTAAGGCTTCAACTCACAACCTACCCAAAAGCTGCTCTGGGGGTGAATTACATGGCCGAGTTTTCCTTAGCATAGGCCACACCGGTCCCTGAGTGCAGAGCAACAACAGGGTGGATATTCCTGACCACAATCAGCTCACCTAGTGTTAGAGAGAAATTGTATTTCCAGGGCCAGGTCCCAGCTGGGGTCAATAGGCCATGGCTTCAGGGGGGGCGGTCAATGAAGCTGATTTACTGCAGCTGAGTCTCTAGCTTGTGATGGATTCAGACCTTTTCCCCAGGAAGAAGGGGAGTGGGGACTGGGGGGAGAAGGCAGAAGAGGAGAGGAAAAGTTCTGGGCCCGGAGGCAGGGGACAGGACCTGGGGCAGGCAAGGGGTCACTGCCAGACTGCCTCAGCCACACAGCATTACAGAGCCAGAGCCCCCAAGCTCAGCAGCCACCCAACAGGGCTCAGATTCTGCAGCCCAGCTCCCCATCCAGGGCTGGACTCCACCAGCAGCTTGGCCCAGAGCCAGAGCCCATGAGAATGGCCTGCACCCAACAGCCCCCAGCAGCCCAGCAGAGATTAATTCTGTGAGACTTCAGGGCACAAGCAATCCAAGGACCTCAGGGTGTCAGGGCTGGGTTCCCCCCGTGCCAGTCCTGAAGGCACTCTGCAGGGTGCTATCCTCTGCCCCTTTCTGGCCAAGCATGGCCTAGTGAGCAAGGTCCCAGAGGTCAAAGGAATACGCCGTAACAGGGACGCGCCCAAGACCGCAGCTGCCCCCACAGTTACCCAAAATCGTTTATTGTTTCGGCAAGTGGCATAGAAAAAATAATCTGTTGCTCTTGGCCGGCAAAGTGTAGGATAGCAGCAAAGAGTGAGCGAACTGCCTGACCCCAGGACTCACCCTGCCCCTGACTTAGCAGGGAAGGGGGAAGAGCCAGGGCTGGGCCCTGTCACCGATTACAAAATAATAAGAGGCTTTAGACCAGGTACGGGGTATAAAGGGCAGAGCGGAGGAAGCAGCCAGCTTGCAGGGACGGGGACAGAGGGACCTGACGGCTTGGGGAGAGAGCGCGTGTGATACAAAGTGCATAGATGTGCCTTCTCTGCCCCCACTTCCACCCTCCAACTGCCCTGCCGGAGGTCCCAGCTGTGCACGGTGGGTGGGCGGGGGGAGTCTCCAATCACTGCGTCGTCCCCTCTTCCACCCCGACGAGCCTCTTTGGAGAGTCAGCTGTCCCAGCCCCAGCAGCAGGAGAGAAAGGCCTGGAAGAGAGAGGAGAGACTGGCTCCCTGCAGCGTCACTGCCCCTCTCGAGGGAGCCTGGCTGGCCGCAGCTTGTGTCATGTGCTCCACACTGTCAAGGGAGATTCTCCCTAGCCCAAGCAGACCACGCCTGTTTCTGCAGCAGGATCTAAGCTTGAGTGGCATAAAGGCAACTATGTAGCGCCAAACAGGGCTCCCAGCCCTTTTTCACCAGGACGACGTTTTCCTGGGTAGACCCATTTGTGGCTACTTGGGGAGGGGGAGGAATTCCCTGGCCAGATCCATCCCCCTGTCGGGGAGTGATGGGACTCCCGGCCCTTCTGGCAGGGGGGACAATTCCCAGCTGGATCTGCCCCGTCAGGAAGTGTTCCCCTGCCGTTCAGTGTGAATTTCCCCTTTCAACCAGCTTGGTTCCTGCCCTCCCCAGCCAGGCTCAGAGCCACACCCTGGAGGAAAAACTAGGTGCCAAGCACCACACTGTCCACCAGGTGGTGCAAGGAACCCTAAGAGCCGCTGGCCACACCATTTTGCTGCGCTCCGGCCTGAGTCGCACATGGCTCATGGCTGGAATTCAGGAAGCAAGGGGTGAAGGATACCACCAGCCTGACCTCCCTGGAGTCAGCACAGCCCCCACCTGCTCTGCCCAGGGAGAGGAAGGGGAAATCTCCAGTAGGAGAACCCAGGGGGCCAGGGGCCAAGACCCTCCCCCAAAACCGTATCCTGCACCCATGTGTCTGAGATCTGAGGTACCAGATCCCAGGTTGGGCTCGGCTGCCTGGTTTTCACTGGCTGACAGCCCACTTGTACACGCGTTACACCCCTGGGTTGGGCCAGGTGTCCCTTGGCGGCATCACACCCGTTTGCAAGAGGGATCGTGCATCGCACCAGCCGGACGCGACTTTGCACAGAGCTCTGCTGGGTGTGCAGCACGTCGTGTGCAAACTGCCACAGTGGAAGTGCGACGCAGCTTCTGGTGCAGGCACACGGGGCCCTCACCTCAATGGGGCAGTCAGGATTTCTTCTTTTTCAGCTTCAGCACTTGCAGCCAGTGGGGCGAGGTGGCATCTGACCTGGGGGGCGAAGAGGCAGCGGCCATGGCAAAGCTGACAGGATAGAACTTCCTCACGCACCAGGGTCTATGCCCCCCGACACTATCATCTACACAGCCCCACTCCCCCAGGGTCTATGCACCCCCCAATACCTGCAGACTTCCATTAACACCCCTAGGTGTATAGACACTTGCTGAAACCCACAAACCCAACCTCCCACCGGAGACACCCCCACACACACTCACCCTGAGGATTTCTCTGGCTTGGGGGGCAGCACCAGGGATTTCCCCCCCAAGCCGGGAATCTTGCAGGACTTGGAGCGCTGGACGTGGGGCTCCTTGGGAAGGGTTGGCTTGGCCTCCCCCAGCTGGGCCCCCTCTTCTGCAGAGCGGTTCCGGCCCCGCAGCTTGGCCTGTGGGGGGAGGAGGTGTCTCAGACAGACACACGGATGCCCTGGCTCTGTCTATATATCACCCCCCCACGCCCCGCAAACACCATGGCTCCCTGACCGTCCCCAATAGGGTTGCCAACTGTCTAATTACACAAACCCAAACACTCTTGCCCTATCCTCTGCCCTGCCCCTTCTCCGAGGCCCCCGCCCCGCTCACTCCATCCCCCTTCCCTCCATTGCTCGCTCTCCCCCACACTCCCTCACTTTCAGGCTCCAATCTGAGCCTGGGGCAGGGGGTGAGGGTGCAGGAGGGGGGACGGGCTGCAAGCTCTGGGAGGGAGTTTGGGTGCTGGAGGGGGCTCAGGGCTGGGGCAGGGAATTGGGGTGCGGGAGGCGGTGAGAGGTGCAGCTCCAGCCAGATTGTACTTACCTGGGGCGGCTCCTGGTAAGCAGAGCAGCAGGGCTAAGGCTGGCTCCCTGCCCCCGCGCCACTCCTAGAAGTGGCCAGTACGTCCCTGCAGCCCCTGGGAGGGGGGGCCAGAGGTCTCCGTGCACCGCCCCTACCTGCAGGGGCTGCCCGCGCAGCTCCCATTGGCCGCAGTTTCTGGCCAATTGGAATTGTGGAGTAGGCGCTTGGGGGGGGGGGCAGTGCACGGAGTCCCCTGCCGCCTCCCCAGGAGCCGAGGGGACAGGCTGGCCCAACCTATTTCCCCCACACGTCCCATCCTGCACCTCATCACCCAAGACCTCCTACAGCACCCACCTCACCCCCCAGCCCCACTTCTCCTCTCAAGACCCCTCCTCCTCCCCCGTGACCGTTTCCAACACCCCCTTCCTCTCCTACTCAGCCCTCCCAACATCCCATGGGCACTGGCTGCATCCCTGGGGGGCACCCCGGGTCATTCCCACCCCTCCTCCAGCCCGGGGGCCCTGGCAGGCACCACCTTTAGAGCTGAGGGGTTCAGGCCCGGGAAGAGTGGCACCTTCAACCCCTTGGCCACCAGCGAGGGCCGTGCCCGCCGGCTCCGGGGTTCTTCCGCCGCCTCCTCATCTGAGGACACCCAGCACACCGCTCTGGGCTCTGAGGGGAGACAGGGGGTCAGTGTCCGGCGTCTCTGGGCCACACCTCAGCACCACCACCGCATGGGGGCACACACCAACGCCATCACCACCACAGCAGCACACGTGCATTGGTGCCAGTGCCACGTGGGCTCACACGCCAACACACAGGCCCCACCCGGGAGTGGAGCCCCAACACCATGCCCCATAACACCCCCCGCCCACAATGCGTCACCCAGAAACACACGCAGCCATCCACCATGGCCGTGCCGATACCCCTCCGACACAGGAACAGGCTAACGGCACGCCAAGAACATGCAAGACAACCACCACGCCAATATCACGGCACAGCACTGAACAGAAAGCCAGATCAATGCCAGGCTGGCCAGCGAGCCACAGCATGCCCCACCCCAGGTCCCACCTGTGGAGTCCTGGAACATCCAGTCGGCCACCTCCACCTCAGACGGTGCCAGGGTGCCTGCAGGGCGCGTGGCCGGTGCTCGATGACCTCGCTTGCGGCCCAGGTTGGCTCTGCTCCGGTAGATGGTGCTGTCAAGAACTTCCATGTCCTGTACATGTCCCATACATGCCCCGGGGGGGGGAGATACTGATCAGTGCCCAGATGCGAGGGGAGAGCCCACGGGAGCACCATGCTGCCCACCCACCCTGCAGCTGCTATGGCTACCGATCCAGGAGAGCCGCGGACCCATGCCAAGCCATAAGGGGAAAGCCCACGGGCTTGCCAGGCTGCCCCATCTGCCTTGGGGCTCCAGCAGGGTCAACCCCTCAGAGGGACCCAATTCCAGAGGAAACCCACAGGGAAGTGGGTATGGATGGGTGTGCTCCCTCAGGGGCCCTGGTACATGGTCAAGAGCCTATGCGACTCACTAAAACCAACAAAGGGTTAGTCATCCAGCCCTGGGCATTTCCAGTCAGGATGCCCCGCAGCATGGCCGTGGGAGAGTCTCAACCCAGACATGGGGTCCCCAGCTGGAGGGTCACCAGGGAGGGCATGGAGAGAGTTCTCTTCTGAAGGCAGCCCACCCTGCACCCATGCCAGTCACCACCTGGTTTCCCCATCGGGCAGGGAAAAGTGGGGGCTTGAGGTCACCACCCCCCCTACAGCCCCGGCTCCCAATGTGGACATGAGTGGTGGGGGAGGGAGGACCATGTACCCAACCACAACCAGCACCAGGCCCAGAAGGGAGCAGAGGCTGCTGGGAAATCCCCCAGGGTCACCTCCAGGAAGGCGAAGTCCTCGCCTGGCGGGGAGGGCTGGCTCCCACAGCGCCCTGGCTGGCTCAGCCTCCTCGCATCTATCGGCAGCCCGCCCCCGTCTGTGGCGTCCGGCAGGCTGGGTGCGCCATCCCCTTCGGGCCAGGACCCACCATCCTCCTCCTGTGGCAAGGGAGGGGGGTGGGCATCAGGGCCAGGAGGCAGCCCCCTCTCCTCTCCGGGGCTCTTGCGCTGGGCGGCTGCTTTGGCCAACATCTGTTCCAGAAGGGGGCTCGAGCCGGAGAGCCGGGGGCTGCCGGTGCCACTGCTGGGGAAGAGAACAGTGAGACCCTGCTCTCCATGGAGTCCCCCATGCCCCAGTCCTCTACTTCCAGACCCCTCCACCACTCCCCTCCCAGCCTCCTCTGCTTCCCTTCCCCCATACCCCCTTACTCCCCTCCCAGCTTCCTCTGATGCCCCCTCGCTGTGTGCAAAGCCCACGTCTACAGTCCCCTCACCTGGCCTTACGGGGCATACAACAGATGGGGCTCCTCGCAGTTTGGCCTGGGCACCTCCCCAGGAGCTAGCCCAGGAAATGAGCACAGCTCACCCCAATGTAGCACTAACTCTAGGGCCCAAACACTCCCTCCAAGTAAATCAAAATCATTATCCCCATGAGGAAACTGAGGCAAGGGACAGGGAGGCGACTTGCCCAGGGGTTCAGTGGCAGAGCTGGGGATAGAACCCAGACACATTCCGATTCCTTTAACCTAATTCACTGGGTAGGGCGGGAAGGTGTCCTGCCTGGGAGCAGCTGGCAGAGGCCTTCAGAGAGCCACAGGAGGGGTGCACAGCCCAGAGCAACAGGTGGGACAACAGACCCAGGCCAAGCACCTGGCAGATCCCTGGCATCAGGGAAGGAACATGCCAGCCAGAGAGGAGGAGCCCAGTGCTGCCACTCTCACTCAGCAGGGTCTGGGGCTTGGGCAGAAGAGAATGGGAACCTGACAGGCTATCAGCGGATGCAGAGTCTGGGGCCAATCAGCCCACTCCAGAGGTTGGGCAGAGGCAGTTTTTAAACACTGGATACTCCCAGCAGCTGGCCCCAAATGCTAGGGAGCTCAACTGGGGCTTTGAGGGCAGTGGCTCACTTTGTGGTTTGGAAGATCTTCCTCCAGGTCCTCTCCCTGTTCCAAGGAGGACAAATGGAGCATGTTAGTAGGGCGCTTGGACAGCACACTGATGGGCAGCCTGAGAGGAGAGCTGGCAGAGTGACGGATGCACAGAGACAGGGTAAAGGACACATGTGGTGCATCTCCAGCCTCAGCTACCCCAAAGGTGGGGGGGCAGAAACACACTGCTCTTGGCGGTGCCCAGATGCCATGGCTTGGCTATTAGCTCTGCAGGGCCCGGATCCTGGGCAGCGCCCCGCTACAACTCTGGAAGCTGTGCAAAGCCAGCTTAGCCATTAGCCAGGACGCTGAGTTCCAAGCCCCACGCAACAACTGACTGCTGACTGTTTCCCCATGATCTCCGACAACTGGACAGCTACTCCAGAACCAATTACATCATCCACCACCAACTGCAGCCTGAGTTCTTACATGCCAGAGCCTTCCTGCAGAGCATGCAGACCAGAGCGCTGCTGTGAGTTCGGGGGCCGGGGGGGGGGGTAGGGTCCCATTCTGTGGATGCATCCCCTGTATCAGAAGCTAATGGGGAAACAGGACTGCTCCAGGGACTCCGGAGAGGGAAGCCATGTGCCAGAAGCCCATAGCTCCCAGGCCATGAAGGGGGTACACAGCTGTTGTGGGATGCCAGCACATTTCCATCCAGCATGGATAGCCACCTGGAAACCCCAACCAGTGTTCCCTCTAATTTTTCCCATCCATGTGCGGAATGTATTTTGTTATGTGCACTGATATGGAAGTGATGTGTGACACATCAACTTCATATTGGTGCACATAACAAAATTCATGTGGTGGGGGTGGGGCTGAGGGGTTCAGATTTTGGGAGGAGGCTCAGGGTTGGGGTACAGGGGTGTGAGGACTCTGGCTGGGGATGCGGGCTCTGACGTGGGACCGGGAATGACCAGCTTGGGGCTGGGGCAGGGGGTTGGGCTGGGGGGGAGGCTCCAGGTGGGGATGAGGGATTTGGGGTGCAGGAGGGTGCTCCAGGACTATGGCAGGGAGACAGGACTCGCCCCAGCTCTCTCTCTCCCTGCAGCAGCACCTGGGCTGGGGGAGAGAGGCATCTCTCCCCGCTGTGGCAGCTCCAGGGCTGGGGCGCAGAATAGGCACCCCTCCACAGGTCCGGGCCGGGGTTGGGTTCAGGGAGGGGCACCCCGTCCATGACAGGTCCAGGTCGGGTTGGGGGCCGGACTAGGTTGGGGCCAGGGGAGGGGTGCCTCTCCCCCAGGCCGCAGAAGGTCCCTGGGCAGGTTCCCTGAGCGCCTGCGTGGCACTAAATTGGCTGCTGTGCGGTTGTGCAGCTTACAGGGAATGTAGATCCCAACCCCGGGATACTCCATATGGGCCAAGCGAAGCTATCGGATCCCGTGGAGGAACATGATAGGGACACATTGCCTGAGAGCTGGGAAGGAATCTGAAGAACTAAGCCAGTGAACTAAAGGAGGCCGGTTGGGAACAGCTACTACACGGGAGGGGAGGGGGTGCTGATGAGGCTTTAAGGGGAGCGCCACGGTCCACGAGATGTCTCCAAAGCAGCACAGCTCCCATGCAGCGAGAGCTCCCCACTCTGCCCCAACGCCTTGGCTAAGCTCTCCTCCCTCTACCTGGCGGGGTTCTCCTCTGGGACTAGAGGCGGCTGCTGGCGATCAGCCCTCAGACAGCACCCAGTGGGGAAAAGCACAAAGTACACACAACCGCTGTCGGGGGAAGGGTTCTTGGCAAGTGACCCTCCCGCACAATTCTGGAACTTTCCCCTTCCATAGGCATTAAGGCCAGAAGAGACCGATCGATCATCTAGCCCGACCTTCTGCATAACACAGCCAGTTACCCCCGTCCTGAGCTCAGTAACTTGTGTTTGGCTCACACGTGTCTTCCAGGAGGGCAGCCAGGCTTCATCTGAAGACACCAAGGGATGGAAAAGTCCACTACCTCCCTTGGCCATCTATTGCAGCTGTTCAAAGTGTGGCCCTCCCTCCTAATCCAAATGTGTCATTTGATGAGGCTCAGGTGACTAGGATCCGGAAGATGACACAGGCCAGAGAACTGCCCCAACCACAGTGGCTTCCAATTTCCACAGTGGTTAATGATGGGGGGGGGGGAGCAATCCGAGACAGCTGAAAGGGGCTCAAGTTCTCAGAAAGCACTGAGCACCTGGGAAGAAGATCTCTTGAAGGCACTTCCAGTTGGGCTAATGAGTTTGCTCAGTGGCTCTAATGGCTTAGACAAAAGACCCTGCACTGGAGGCTACTATGAATATGGGAGCCGAGGCAGGAGGGGAAGCGCTATCTTGGATTCGAAAACAGGAAGCGCTGTAAGAATGGACGGCCTGTTCTCCTAGCACAACGAAGCTAGCGGCAGAAAGTCCCGTGGGCCTGATGCACCATAGACTACACGCTGGACAAGGGACTGGGGAGGAGAAAATAGATGGGTAGCAACATTCGCCAATGAGACGAAGCTACTGGACAGCCAAGGCCACCCACCGAGGTCAGGAAACCCAGCGACAGATGGAATTCAACAGACACAATCTAAGGTGTATTGTAAGGAACAGCCTGCCCGCCTGGGCCAGGAGGCCTGCGTCTGGCCACCCCTGGTCGACTCTCGGGGCGAGCTGGAAAGGGGTTTTCTAGACCGGGCTGGGGGAGCTCAGCGGGAAGGGAGCTGGGCTTTGATTCAGGGGGCTGAACAGAGGTGGGCATCCTCCTTTCAGCACACAGAGATGGGAGGAAAATGTCTGGGCGCTGGAGCCCAGGGCAGGCAGAGGAGTGTCTCTCTGGGCGGACATCCTGCCTACACTGAAGAATAAAACTGCCCTGAGACATAAGGATGGGCTAGCGCCTCCTGCCTGGGCAGCTGCCTCCAGCCCTGAATTAAAAAGGCTGTGGGTGAACAACAGAGCTCCTGGCAGGGCCATGGGCAGCTCAAAGCCAAGGCCAGCTGAGCCAGCAAGAAAGGGGACTAAGATGCAAACGGGAATGTTCAAAAGGTCACGGCAGCTCTTTGACTCAAAGCCAAGGCGCCGAAGCAAGGAGGGTTACAAGAGAGGAAGGAGGAGGTCCACAGGTGGTGGGCGGAATGCAACTCAGCTGCCCTGATCAAGCCAGCACGAGGAGGTGCATGACCATGCTGGGTGGCAGTCCACGGGAGGCGTCCCCAAGGAGAGGAGGTGTTAAGCAGTGGAACACACTGCTGCAGAATATTTGAGAGCAATGAGCTCAGCAGCAGGCATCGGCCACTTAGGCAAGCGCAGCAGTGCTGATCCCACAATGGGAGAACTCTGTCTAAACAGACCCACACTGGGACTGGGATGAGATCTCCCCCCTTCCCCTCTGCCCCACTGAAAACAGTTGCTGTTTGAGACCGGACCCCAGCCTAGGTGGGGCACCATCTGCTCTGATGAGATCACCCTACACTTCAGCCCAACTTTCATGCACTCAGTGCAGCCCTCACCTGTCTCCATGCGGCTCCAAGCCAGTCATGGCTGTGGCATTGGTTTGTTTCCCACGTCCAATCCTGACCTCGCTGGCCCAGTCCATCTGCCCTGCTCCAGCCTCCCCGGTCTCAGTGGAGCCCTCGTCCCCAGAGCCGAAATCATGGCTCCAGTCAGTCTGTCTCGCACTGTCCTCTGCTGGGCCCACGCTCTCGAAGCCACTGGCTGTGGCCGGACCTCCCGTGCCGAGGTCGCTGTCCCCGTCTGGCTGCCCCACGCCAGGCTCTCTGGGTGTATCGAAGCCCTCCACCCCCAGACTGCTGGAGGGATCCATGCTGCTCACGCTCAGTTCGTTTGTCCAGTCCATCCATCCCCTGGTGGGCTCCTCAGGACTGATTGCCCCCAGGCCAATAGAAGGACCTGTGCCATGGAGTCCTAGATCTTGGGCCCAGTCGGAGTGTCCCACGCCAGCCTCTCTGGGCTCATCCAGGACCACAGTCCTGGTATGGCCAACCCAGTCAGTCCGGCTCTCTCCAAGCTCTGCTGGGCCCAGGGTTCCAATGGCACCAGATGGATCCAAAGCACTCAAGCCAAAGCCACCTGCCCGATCAGTCCCAATGACACCGTACTGGCTTTCGTGCTCAACTCCTCCAATCCTGAAATCACTGGCACAATCCCTCCTAGCAAAGAGAAACTTGCTTTCCTGCCAGTCGGTGCCGCTCCACCCCGGCTTCCTGGCACCAGGCTCTTGGGCTGGGCTGTCGGGGTCTCCAACACCAGAACCAAAGGCACTCTCCTGGTCTGTATGGTGAATGCCATATTCACCAAGCCATGCTGGCTTGTCAGAGCTGAACGCTCTGTCCTGCTGGGCTTCATCACCGAACTTGCGGGTCCAATCTGGCTTGTCCTGCTGGGCAGTATTGCCAACATCGTATTCACAGGTCCACTCTCTACCCTGCCCACTGGTCTTGACACTGCATTCATGGGTCCAGTCTGGCTTCTCAGCACCAAACTCCTTACCCTGATGGTCCATATCACTGAGACCGTACTCATGGGTCCAGTCTAGCTTGCTGGTACCCAACTCTCTATCCTGTTGGTCTGTATCTCTGACATCGTGCTCGTGAGTCCAGTCTGGCTTGCTGGTACCCAACTCTCTATCCTGTTGGTCTGTATCTCCGACATCATGCTCGTGAGTCCAGTCTGGCTTGCTGGTACCCAACTCTCTATCCTGTTGGTCTGTATCTCCGACATCGTGCTCGTGAGTCCAGTCTGGCTTGCTGGTACCCAACTCTCTATCCTGTTGGTCAGTATCCGCATCGTACATGTTGATCCAGTCTGGCTTGCTGGTACCAAACTCTCTATCCGGCTGGTTTGTATCACCACCACGATTGTAGGTCCAGTCTGGCTTGCTGGTACCGTACTCTCTATACTGATGGGCTGTATCACTGACACCGGTCTGGCGGGTCCAGTCTGACTTGCGAATACCAAACTCTCTATCCTGTTGGTCAATATCACCGACACCAGGCTCATGGGTAGAATCTGGACTGCTGGTACCAAACTCTCTATCCTGCCGGGCTGCATCACCCACACTGTACTCAGGTGTCCAGTCTGGCTTGCTGGTACTGAACCTCTTGTCCTGCTGGATGTTGTCCCCAATGCCGTAGGTGCTGGTCCAGTCCAGTTTCCTGGTACTGAACTCCCCATTCGAGCTGTCTGCACCACCAATGTTGTATTGGCTGCTCCAGTCTGACTTGCCGGGGCTGAACTCCCCTTCCTGCCGGCAGCTGTCCCCGATGCCGTAGGCGTCAGGCCAGTTTCCGTGTCCCATGTTGGAATCACCCAGCAGCTCTGTCTCTTTGTACACGCCACTCCAGTCCCGTGTGCCGGTGCCAAATTCCCGATCCTGCTCTGTCTCACCAGCTCTGTAACTGCCGGGCCAGTCTGTCTTCCCCATGCCAGTCTCGCTGGCCCAGCCAAACTCATCGGCCCGGTGGGCCCCTCTGATGCCAAACTCGCTGCACAGATCCTTCCGCGACCAACCAAGGAGATCCTGGGAGGGAGGGGAAGGAGGAGAATAGGGTTAAAAGAGGAAAGAGTTTGGGGGGAGGGGGATATGAGAGGATCAGCCTCTCCCTCCCAAAATGGCCAGGCTATATGCGAGGCAGGCAGGATTCCAGGGAATGTGTCTCTTGGGGGCACATCCGCCACAGCTGCAGCATTGGGGTCCTGAGTTACCCTCCACTCCTGAGCATCACCCCTCCGCCCAGCAAGACAGGTAGGAGATTCGCTCACCCTTCCTGAGGTCTCCGGTTCACTAGCCCCTCTGATCCTGCCCCAATGCCCTTTGCTCTCAGGGACCGCCCTTCTGCCACAGCACTTGGGAGGAGCAAGATCTCACCGGGCAGCCCCAGCCAATCTGAACTCCCCACCCAACCCAGCCCAGCAGAGCCGCCACAGGAACAAGGTCTCCTGGGTCCCCCCCACCCAGATGCTGCCAGAAGCACCATCTGTACTCACAGCCGGACAGGGGGGCGCTCCATTCACTCACGTGCCGAGCACGCCCAGCCTCGTCCTGCAGCTCCAAGTTAGCCAAGAGTCGCTCCAGGACAGACATCCCGCCAGCCTCCCTGGCCATGGCTGTGGCAGGCCGCCCCATGCACCCCAAGAGGGATGGCCCAGGAGAGGCCAGCTCTCCGGCTGCCTTCAGTGGCTCTCCCTGTCCCAGCTCGCCCCAGCATGCTCCACTCTGCCTCTGCCCAACCTGTCTGACTGCTCTGCACACTCCACCAGCGGCCAATGCCCAGCCCTGTAGAACTGAGCCCAGCTTGCTCAGTGTAGAACCCCCACCCCTCGCCCCAGCAGGGAGTTAACCCCATTTGCTGCCACAGCCAGGGATGGGCCGAGAAGGGGGCGGTCGCCTCCCCCACATTTACCTGGGGAGAGCGCCCCCTGCTGGGCCTGGGGAGATGGCCCCCCCCACCCACATACTCTCGGAAGATGCCCCCCCCACATTCCCCAGATCCAGCAGGAGGCGCTCTACCCACAGTGAGACACCCCCTCCGCATCCACACTGACCCTGGGGAGATACCCCTCCCCCACGCTCACCCTGGGGATAGCGCCTCCAGCTGGGCCTGGGGAGAGAGACACACACTGAGGAGACAAAGTCCTCCTCCCACCCCCCACTGGTGCCAAGAGATCCCCCCTTCCCTCCCGCAGACAGTCACCCCTCCTTTACCTCTGGCCCTGCAGGGTCCCTGGGCTCAGGTGTGCCCTTTCTCTTGGTCTCATCTGCACTGGGCGGGGGCGATGCCAGCAGCTCATCCAGCCAGCGCGCATTGGGATGCGGCTCAGAACCCGCCTTGCCCGGCCTCAGGCCCTCCTGGCAGCTTCTCACTGGCACCAATTCGTCCTCCTGGCATCGGTCAGCACCAACTGGCCGGGGAGCGTCAGACAACAGGACTGGGGCGGCTTGCTCCTGGTCTGGCTCCGGCTCCGTCAGCCGCAGGGGGGCACCTAGCAGTGGCCTGCCTTGCTCCTCCCAGATAGTGCCCACCTCATCCAGCACTGCAGGGCCCTTCAGCTCAGCCACAGCTGGCTCCGTTTGCGCGATGGGGCCCTCAGGACATGTGGCCTCCAGGCCCCCCACCTCAGTCGCTCCCTGATCACATGGGGCCCCCATGGCACCATCCAGGCGGGCAGAACTCCCTGCAACCTCGGCATCCTGCCAATCCAGGGCAGCACTGAGTTGCCTTGCCCTCTGCCCCTCAGAGCTGCTGCTTTCCTCAGACCCTTTGGGGCTGGGGGCCAGGCCCTCCCCATCCGAGTCCCCCTGCTCAGAGAGGCCACAGTCATCTGCCTCTCTAATGGGGGACCTGGGGGGCTTCCACTCCACAGCTCGGGATGGGAACGCCCACTCAAATGACTCTGACAGGGTCCAGTTGGACTCACCCTCCAGGGGTGGCCCGGGGTGGGGGGGCCCTCCCCTGGGCAGGGCAGCCAGAGAACCCCCCAGCACTCCCATTCCTAGCCCCTTGTCTGGCAGCTGCACCACCCCATCTGAGGAGCGCTGTAGCCCCAGCTCTGGGCACTGGAAGTCCTTGTCCACTGGTGCAAGCCCTGTGAATGGCTCCGCATCACTGGGGAGTGAAGGGGAGCCCCGCTCAGGAGATGGGGGGCTGTATAGGGACACTGGGGGCTCAGTGGGTCCATCGGGGGACCCCGGAGACCAAGAGACTCTGGTGGGGAGCTTAGGACACAGATTGGGCGTGTCTGGGGATGGAACAGGAGCTTTGGGGGCCCCAGGGGAGTGAGTGATTCTGTGGGGCAACTCAGCAGGGACTTCAGGGACGCCTGGTGCCAGGGCCCGCCCTGCAGGGGAGTTACAAGGGAGCTCTGCGGGGGCATCCGGAGTGCCTGATGCCAAGCCTGCAGGGAGGCCAGAAGGGGGTTGGGACCCCTCACCAGGAGCCTCCAGAGACCCCAGGGAGCAGGAGATTCTGTGGCAGGGCTCAGCTGGAGCATCAGGGGCCGGAACTAGGCCTATGGGGAACTTAGCCAGAGACTCAGGGGTGCCTGGGAAGCCGGGCCCAACCCTGGTGGGGAGTTCAGTGTGGGCAGGGGGGGAGTCCAGGGCGGGGAGCTCAGCAGACACTGTGGGGAACCCCAGGGCTGAGGTAGGATGCTCAGCAGAGAGGTAGGGGGCCCCTGGGGCCAGGGCAAGGTCAGCAGAGTTGCCAGGGGCCGCTCTGAGCGGAAGCTCAGCAGGAGCCACGGGGATGGGACAGGTCCGGGCTGAGGAGAACTGCGAGAAGAATGGGAGATCAGAATCATTATCCATGCACCCCGCCCCCCCCCGATCGATGGGGCTCCCCCCCAGACGGCTCGCCAAGAGCTTCCCCCCACCAGTGCCCAGGGCTGTCCCCCATCCCCTAGACATCCCCCAACCTCCAGCTCCCAGGGCTTCCTCCCCCCTGGCTCCCACACTTCCTCCCCCTGATGGATGGCCCCCCAACCCCCAGGATTACCCCCCCACACAAACACTCATTGCTTTTCCCCCTAACCCACACTGCCTGAGGCTTCCTCCCATCCCTCAGACAGCCCCTGACCTCCGCCACCCAGGAATCACCCTTGACCCTTGGATGCCCCCTGACTTCCACTGCCCGGGTCCCCACCAGAGTGTCCCTTCCCCCATGGGGAGCATCTCACTGGAGGCATTAAGGATGCTCCCCACGTGACTCAACCCAGCTTGATCCCAATCTCCTTTGGGGGTGCTGTTGCCTGGCCCTGTCCCACCCTTTGGGCTCAGGCAACCCCTCCAGCCTGGCTCCTGCCCCATGCCCAGCTCCCTAGCTTAGCCTCAGCTGCAGCTTCCCATGGTCTAGGGTGCCCTCCCCTTCCCCACTGCGGTGAGCCCCATGGCAGGGAGATGAAGGCAGAGAGGAGGAGGAGGAGGAAGAAGGAAGCAGGAGGAATCAAGCCATACGGCTGCAGAGTGGCATTCAGGGCTTTGGAGACCCCCAGCCCCAGGGCAGGAGGGTCAGATGCCCCATCCCCCGCCAGGGAGAAGGGAAGGGGGCCCCGGTGTCAGTTCCCCAATCCACCCCCACCAGGAAAAGGGATTTAATGGTTAACCTCTTCCTGGCTATCTCCCAGGAATCCTGAGAAGAGTGGCTTGGGGGGCAGGCAGGCCCTCTCCACCCTCCCTGCCTAGGAGTTTGGCCAAGGGCCCAGTGGGGCTGGGAACCGCCCACCTGCCGCATACCTGCCAGGTCAGCGAGCCCAACACGGTGAGTCAGGGCTGCTCCCTCCTGAGCGCCGGCATCCGGGCTGAGAGTGAGCGCTGGGTTCCCAGTCCCCCAGGCCGACGAGCCAGGGCTGCTGCCGCGCGGGGGGGAAGGGGGGGAAGCACCCCCGTCAGGAGATCCTGATTATATTGGCTGGCCTGGTCTCGTGTGTCCACCCCACTCCCCAGGGCTGGGCGAGATAAAACAGCATTGGCCTAGGAGCCTATGGGTGGAGGACCCATGGTGCCATGCAGGACACCTGGGTTCTTGATCACTCCCTTCCCATGCATGGGGGAGGTTCAATGTGCCAAGGACTCAACAAGTGAGGGACCCATGGTGCCATGCAGGACACTTGAGTTCCTATGGCCTCACCTCCCGGGAGAGCTGCAGGAGCTGGTGCCCTAGGGCTGGCAGAGAAGGGAGAGGAGACACGCACCCCAGAGAGAGGGAGCCCAGGAGGAGACAGGAGAGCCCGGAAGGAGAGCACTGAGCAGAGCAGCCGCCACGCTGGAGGGGGCGAGCCGAGAACTCACACCAGGGGGGGACGGCGGCTTCCTGCGTCCGGACTGGTCCCCGTCGCAGCTGGCACTGGCCGCGGAGGAGCCACTGAGAGAGAGAAAATATGGAGAAATGGGGGGTTAGTCTCCAGAACAAGGAATATTTTAGTCGGCAGGATGGATGCAGCATGGCTTAGCGGGTAGGGCACTGGACTCCGGAAGTCTATTTCCAGCTCTGCTGCTGAGTGCCTTGGATATCCTTTCCCTGTGCCTCAGTTTTTCCATGTGTAAAACGAGGATAAAAGATACCTACCTCCTTGGGAAAGTGCTTTGAGATCTATGGATTTAAAGCTCTCCAGAAGAGCTCGATACTATTATCTTCACTAGGATCCACCCTGTCCTCTCTAACTCCACAGCTGCATCCCGTTCAACTCCCACCTCCATCGATGGCCCCTTCTCCTCTCTACTAAGAACCCCTCACCCTCACATCCAAGGCCAGTCAGAACCTCATCACCTTCCCACAGCTGATCTTCTCCCACCCTCTCCCACACCAGCCACCTGGTGTCCCCTGCACCGGGATCATGCTCCAGGTCTACTCTCCTCTTTCAAACATTTCTCCGGGGTTCCTTCCTACTCGGCACTCTCGCCACGTACCTCCATGCTGGGTGTCTCAGACTGCCAGCTCTCAGGGAATGGGAACATCTCCCAGGCCTCATCTACTGTCAACTCACCTTGGTTTAATTAAACCAAGCACACAGTCCTGACATGTGGACCCTTACTGAGTGGCTTATTTCGGTTTAGCTTAACCGCATTCCTAACCAACTCAAAATAAACCAAGGCCTTGTGGACATGTTACAATTATCTAATATCCACTCCCTTTGGGAATCGTGCCAAGTTTGTGACCTCAGCCACATCTTGTGGCAAGGAGTTCCACAGGTTAACTCTCTATTAGTGTTAAGGTCTTGTCCATATGCAGAGCTGCACTAATCTAACTACAGGGTTGATTTTATACAGGTGTCAAAGAGCTGTTTGGATGCCTCTAGGATTCTCCTCTACATCCAGGAAGCACCATGTAACAATCCCCTTTCTAGCTTCCTCTCTGCTTCCTTGGGGGGGAAGATCTGGCACCAGATCCTAGTGTCTTTGTCAGATTCTTACCCACAATGTAGTGCAGCACACCTTGCCCACTCCTCCTCCACATACCCCCCCTCCCAGCATGGAACAGACAAGACCTTTACCCACAATGTCCTGCATGCCCCACCTCTGCACATCAGCCCCTCACCTTTCCCTGGAGGCTGGGCCAGGGTGTCTCTCTGCTTCTCCGTCTGGGGGCTCTGGTGGGCGTTCTCTAATGGGACTCGGGCTTCCTTCCCTCTTCATCCTGCCAGCAACTGGCTTGTCCCCACAGGACGCTCTGCTCTTCTGTGCTTCGGGGGGCCCAGATTCCCAGGAGGCCTCAAAGCGGGGGGCGATGGTGTCACCTTCCCCTCCCTCAGCGCTAGGCTGTCTCCGAAAGGCGGCATAGCCTTTGGGCCCGAAGCGAGAGCTGCCATCAGGGCTGAAGGTTGAGCATGGGCCCCAGGCCGGGTCAGGACTGCCCGACCCCTCTTTGCGGGGGCGCTCCATCTTGGCCAAGATCTCTTCCACTGTGGTGCCGGGGAAGCGCTCCCGCTTGGCCGCCACTGGCACCGGCTTCACTTTGAATGGGGCAGCGCTCTTGAGGACTCCTAGGGGCCCCCCATCAGGGAGCGTCACAGGAGCAAGTGATCTCTCTTCCGTGGTACAGGGCAAGGCTCTCGCTGCAGGTGGCAGCGCCCCCTTCCCATTGGAAGTCTCCCCTGGGAGGCTCTTGAGGCCGAAGGACAGGCGTTTAAGGGCAGTGCTGCTGCCACCGTATGGCTTGGGACCCGCCAGCAGGTTGATCTTCTCGACAGAGGGGAACTCGAGGCGGGGAGGCCGCGACCCAGGGGATGGTGGCGGGGTGCAGGGCTTGGCAGTTACAGCCGGTTTGGGCAGCATACGGGGTTTGGGCCCAATTGGCGGCTTCAGGCGAGTGTCACCTGGGGCAGGGGGAGAGAAAGAGCTTTTCTCAGAGCCCAACCACAGAGCAGTCACTGCCCTGGCCAGCCCCACAGCAGGGATAACCCGGACAGCCCAAGCAACCCCGCCCCCGCAGGCTAGCCATTCCGGGCTGGACATGGCTCTCCAGGGTCTGCGCTGACAGATGCTCAGTGCTGGGGGGTTATGATGGTTGCACCAGTTTGAGAACTCAAATTTGTCTCACAGATGGACCCCTGAAAAGCATGGCCTTGTGTCCCATCTCCCACCCCCAGAGTCAGCCTGGGGCAGGATCGGCGCTGATGTCCCCTAGATGGGAAAGGTTCCATGTCCCATTCCACACTCCCAGGCATTTTCTGAACTCAGTGATACTCCTTGTTCCCCTGTACCCATCTCTCAAGTGAGCTGTTCCCCAGCTCTGTTATTCTCCATCCCAGCCCCCCTCTACTCTTCCCTTACCCACCAGCACGTACCTGTCTCGGGGCTGCCCGACGGCTGCCCACCTCTGGCCCCCATGCTGCCATTGGAGGTAGGGCAGGGAGGTGGGGGGCACAGGGGGCGTGTCTGGGAGGCCATAGTGGCACCTGGGCTGAGGCTCGATGAACTCGGTTCACACGTCAGCCCCTAGGCGACAGATGGTAGATCAGGGCTGTCTGGGAAAGAAGCAGTCAGATTTGGTCGTCCCCACCCCCACCCCAGAGCCCAGCTTGATTGGGCCTGATTTTCCAGCATGCCCCTCAGCTCCAGCTGCAGCCCCCTCCTTGCTGCTCCTGTGAAAGCCCCACATGGCCCCCATCAGCTCCCGCCTCCCTCTGGTCACATCATGCTGTCACCTCATGAGGATGCCCCTTAGCCGCGCAGGGCACTGTACCACCCCTCCACCACAGGCCCCACATCTCACTGCACAGCCCCAGCCGCACCTCGACCTCCACCGCTCTGCACCCCACGTACAGCTGGCAAACAAAGTCCCCTACCCCAACTTCCACCCTGCCCCACACACACACACAGTGCCGACCCCTGCACTCCCCCCACAGTGCCAGACCCTTGCCTCCCCTCAGCGCCCCCATGCACAGTATCAACTCCCCACCCCACCCCCACACATGGTGCCAAACACCTACCCTGCCTTACTCAGTGCCAAGCCCCACACACAGTGAAAGAGTCCTGCCTCCCCTCAGCCCCCTATGCACATCACCATCTTCCCACCCCTACCCCCCCCACAGTGCCAACCACATGTCCCTACAGTGCCACACTCCTGCCTCCCCTCAGCACCCCCATACACAGCACCAGTACTCCTTTTCTTTATACACAGCACCAACTCCCCACCCCTACCACCACACATGGAGCCAACACCCTCCACAGTGCCAGTCCCCCGGCCCACACCCCCAGCCCTCCCCACACATGCCAAGCCCCTGTATATAGTGCCAGTCCCCCTACCCCCACCCAGCCCTCTGCACACAGTGCCAACCCCTCACCCCCCCACAAACGCCCCAAACCCTGTCCCATTCACAGCGCTGACCCCACCCACACAGTGCCAACTCCCGGTGCCAACCTGGCCCCCAAGTCTCTGCCCGCCCCAGCACGCACGGTGCCCACACCCCTCTGGGTCAAGCGTGGTTCAGCACCAGCTGGACTCCCCCGGGCCGGCCGCTGGGAGCCTGGCTCACCTTCCCAGCAGCTGCCTCATCGTAGGCCGGGCTGGGGTGCACAAGCTCCCATGACTCAGGCTGCAGGGACGAGAAAAACCAGCTCGCTCCAAGGGCCTGACTCCGAGCCCGCCCCTTGCAGTCCGAGCCCCAGCCCTTCCCCCAGCCCCACTCCTCCCCTCCCCCAGCCCCTCCTCCTGCCCCACTGCCCCTCTCCTCACCCCTCCTCCCCCTCCCCAGCCCCGCCCCACTCCCCCAGCCCCTCCTCCTGCCCCACTGCCCCTCTCCTCCCCCTCCCCCAGCCCCTCCCCCTTCACCCCTCCTCCCCCTCCCCAGCCCCGCCCCACTCCCCCAGCCCCTCCTCCCGCCCCCCACTGCCCCTCTCCTCCCCCCTCCCCCAGCCCCGCCTCCCTTCCCCCACCCCACTCCCCCGGCCCCGCCCCTTCCCCGCTCCTCCTGACTCATTCCGCATCTCCTCTCCCCCCGGACCCTCCCCTTCACCGCTCCTCTCGCCTCACTCCCCCTCTTCTCTTCCCCAGCCCCCTAACCCCTCCCCCTCCCCCCCGCCCCGCCCCGCCCCGCCTCCCTTACCCCGCCCACTCCCGCTCCACTCCCCTTCTCTTCTGCCTCCCTTCCATCGCTCCTGCCGCCTTATCCCCCCCTTTTCTCCAGCCCTACCCCCCTTCCGTCTCCTAACCCGCCCCCGGCCCGGCGCAGTGGGAACCGATCTCCGCCCCTCCCAGGGGAGCTGGCGTCACGGCTGCCCCAGCCAAGCGGGGCGGGGCGGGCACATCTGGAAGCCATCGGCTTTCTCTCCCCACCCAATTTCCCAGCCTCCTGGCGCGGCGCTGGGATCCGAGGCGGCGCCGGCTCCTACCTGAATCTGCGCAGCGAGCCAGAGCCGGCCCGGGCAGGGGAAGGGGGGGGCGGTCCCGTGCCAGCCCCACACGGGCTTCTAAGGGACAGGGCGGCGCACGACTCGGGGGGTGCTGGGAGGGCGGGGCAGGAGGGAGTTGGCGGGGGCTGCGGGGCAGAACAAGCAGCAGGGAAGAATAGGCAGGCGGAAGTTGCTTTCCCCCTGCCAATACCCCCCATCACACCCTGCCCCCTCCCGAAACCCTGCCTTTTCCTCCTGTGCCAAGCCCCTCCACATAGCATCCACCCTCTGCCTCCTCCCTATGTCAATACTCCCCACATCCTACCTCCCCCTAGGCCAATACCCCTTATAGCCCATCCACACCACACCCCCTCCCCACACCCTGCCTTCCCTCCACTGTGCCAGTACCCCCCCACACACATTTCCCCACCGCCTCCCCCACATTCTGCCTCCCCATGCCAATACCCCACATCCACACATAGTGTGTCCCATCCACACATAGCCCCCTTCGCCACACCCTGCCTCCCCCCATGTCAATACCCCCTTCCCACTCCTCCCTCTTCCTCATGCCCACTCCTCTTGTGCCCATTGACGCTCTCCTGCTTCTTCCCAACACTGCTGCAGCCTCCTGGCCATGCCCCTTGCCTTCCTCCCACACCAAGCCCTGGCATCACCAGACCTTCCAGCTGAGTGAGGATTCCTAGCACTATTACCATTGGCCAGCAGACAGTGCCCTTCCCTTACCTCCCGAGCTCTGCTCTGAGACCCTGCACAGTGCCCTTCCTTCAGTGGGTAACAGATCCCATCTTGTGCCAATCCCTGGGCAAGCCAGACTGCACAGAGGCAGGATCTGAATATCTCTGGCTCTCCTGCCTGCTGCGGGGCGAGTGGTTCAGTGGATAGGTGCTGGGGGAGGAAGGGTGGTCATGGAGGGATACTCCCCTGGTGATCTACACTCCCAACCTGCCTCCCCCACTCCTGGGGAATCCTCCTGCCCTCCAAAAGTGACATACCCCCAACACCATTGCAGACAACCACACAGCTCAGGCCAGGCCCCCGGAGGCTCTGCAGAGATAACTGAACCATTTACAAAGTGATTCAATTACAGCACGGGTGGTCCCCAGGTGAGGAATCAAGTGGAAGAGGATTTAAGAGTGGTTCAGGCTCCAGGGAGAATTAAGCTGCTTACAGATGAGTCCTGGGAGGAAGGCGAGTCTCAGGGGCCACCACAGGAGAAGGCTCATGGAGGAGGTCAAGTAGGGATACAAGAGCCAGCTACAGGGTTCATGGGATAGAGTCTCAGAACTTAGAAGGGTCTACAGTGATCATCTGTATGTAACACAGGCCATAGGACTTCCCTGACCAACTAGAGCAGAGCTTTTAGGAAAACATCCCCTCTTGTTTGAAAACTTGCCAGTACTGGAGAATCCATCACAAGGCTTGGTAAGTTGGTCCAATGGTCAATTCCCCTTACTGTTAAAAATATCCACCTTATTTCCAGTCTGAATTTGTCTAGCTTCAGCTTTGGCTCATTAGACCTTTGTCTGCTAGACTGAAGAGCCAGTCATCAAATACTTACTAAAAGACCAGGTTGCTCCACAGAGGGGTTGAGAACAGGACCAACCACGTAGACCGTGTCTACAGCCAATCATGGACCCAAAGAAGACGTCCAAGGACACGGGAGTCGTGGTTTGGGTTCTGCCTAGATGCAAGAAGGTGGATGGCAGCTTCTGGCCACACTGGGACACCGAGAAGGGAAACAAATCATCAAGGTGAGAGGAGATCCTGGGGGAGGAGCCTCAATAAAGATAGAGTCCATGGGCAGAGTAGCAAGCAAAGGAGACTTCAGCCATGTCTACACTATGGGTATTACAGTGGCCCAGCTAAGGTGCTGTAGCGGTGCTGCTGTAATGCTGTAGCGTAGACACACGCTACAGCGGTGGACGGAGGTTTTCCATCATTGTATCAACACCACCTCCCTGAGCGACAGTAGCTAGGCTGATAGAAGCATTCGTCCATCCACCTAGCCACAATTATACATGGATTATTCACACCTTGGAGTGCAGAAAATGGGTCAGCCTAAGGCTAGGTCTACATACACTACACACTTACTTCGGTGTAACTACGTCACGCAGGGGTGTGGAAAATCTAACCCCCATTTTAGGAAGCGCTGTGTTGGCGGGAAAGCTTCTCTTGCCAACGTAGCTACCGACCTCTCTCCCGTCAGCTTAGAGCATCTTCACTGCAAGCACTACAGCGGTGCTGATGCAAGCTTTTAGTATAGATTTTAAGTGGAGACCAGGCCTTGGGACAGAGGATAGTTCAGGCAGAAGGAGGCCAAGGTTACTGGCAGAGGGTAAGCTGAAGCAGTGGAGGGAATACCCAAAGGTGCCAGGCTTCTGACATGGGTCTTCCCATGGGACACCTCCGTGTTCATATTGGAAACGTTCAAACCAAGCCAGGAACTACCTTAGGACAGGCAGAGGGAGTGAGCCGGAAGGAGTCCAAAGCTACATGCAGCTAGTCGTGGTCACTGCTAACAGTGGTGCACAGGAGACCAAGGGTTTGTCTGCACTACAAAATTAGGTCAACTTCAGTTAGGTTGACCTACAGCCACCACAGCAAATAAATCAGCTGTTGGTGTCCACACTGCTCTCCTTCTGCCAGTGGTGCACATTCTCACCAGGAGCACTTGCACCAACTGAAGTGGGTCATTCTGGGGCACTGACAGCCACACAGGGCTCACAAAATGTGAAATAATAGCAGGTGTGAAACTGACAAGAATGTCGGTTTCACTGCTGGTTGGCTCCCTGCTGTGAAATTGAGCCCCCTGGCTCAGACCTGGGCCCCAGGGCAGGGAGCAGTTCCAGCTGTGTGCTCTATGCCCCACTGACAGCTCAGGCTGTCAGCACTGGGAAGAGGGGGGAGGGAGACTTCAGCTGACATCTGGGGCTGACAGCCAACAGGCAACCTAAGTAAGGCAGCATCTATACAGACACTGCATCACCCTAAGCACTCCTCCTCCACCGCAGGTGGAGTTATTAAGTCAGTGTAGTAGGGAACTTACATCAGCAGGAGCCCCATTGTAGTGTAGACACTGACAGAGTTAGGTTGACTTAACCGTGGTGCAGACCAGGCCCACGCCTGGGGAGGCAAAGTGAAAAGAGCAAGAGGGCCAAGCCCTGCCTGGCTGCAGGGATCAGCACAGTGCAATGGACAGGACCAAGCCCTTGCTCGCAGGGACTCTGGCACCTGCAGAGCTAGGGGCCAGCCCAGCTGATCAGGCACTCGGATCCAGGAGGGTGAAAGGCAAAGCTGAGCCTTCACCTTCCCCCTGCACCAGGAAGGAGAAGCTTATTAGCTACTTTGCAGAGAGTGGCTGTGAGCCATTGTAGCCAGAGGGAAACCAGCCCAGGCTGCTGCAGGAGAGAGGGGAAGGGTGGCAGGGAGCCGTGCAGATGGAGAGCGCTGGTGAGGAGAAGGTGTTCAGCAGCTGGGGTGGGGAGGCTGGGATCAAGATGCTGGACAAACACGGTGAGGCAGGGGTGGAGGCAGCAGAGCGTGTCCAGCTGTAGGCAGGCAGGAGGTGGATGCAGGGAGGGATGGCCAGGAAAGAGTGCGTTGCTGATGAGGGCACAGTTGGGCTTAAAGTGGAAGGGTGGGGGGCGGGTGCACCATGGACAGAAACGTGGGGCCAAGTGGCTGAGGGTGGCACTGTGAGCCCTGTCTGACCAGACCGGGTCCTCCCAGAGACACAGACAGGCACAACCCTTTACAGGCAACTTTATGAGCTGGTCCAGGGCCTGGCTCTGGCAAGGGCCCAGAGGGCATGGCCAACCGATGGGAGGAGCTGTGGAGGAGATACAGGTTGAATCCTCCAGGGCAAGCGGAGGCCAGAGTTCAGAGACAGGGGGGAGCTTGGAACAGCCCCAGGGCGTGGCTGAAGCTAGGGCCGGCTCTAGGCACCAGCAAAACAAGCAGGTGCTTGGGGTGGCACATTTCCAGGGGTGCCATTCTGGTGCTGGCTATGCCGCCCCTAGGAATGTGCCCCCGCCGCCCCAGCTCGCCTCCGGCTGCTCCCCTGAGCGCGCAGCCGCCGCTGCGCTTCTCCGCGTCCCTCCCAGGCTTGCCACACGTGAAACAGCTGTTTGGCGCAGCAAGCCTGGGAGAGAGGGAGGAGAAGCCGAGGGGCGGCGTGCTGGGGTGGGGCAGGGAGCTGGGGCGGAGAGCGGTTCCTCTACCCCCCCCCGTTACTTCCTGCGCCCCCCCCCCCACCCTCGCTCACCTCTACTCCGCCTGCTCCCCTGAACGCGCTGCCTCGCCCGAGCCTGAGGGCGGCGGAGCGTTCAGAGGAGCAGGCAGGCGGAGCGGAGGTGAGCTAGGGCGGGGGAGAGCTGCAGGAGGCAATGGGGGGGGGGGGAATGCAGCACGCTGGGGGGGAGGCGGGGCCGGGGATTTGGGGAAAGGGTTGGGAAGGGGCGGAGCATTTAAAAAAAAAAAAAGCAGGGGCGGCCAAAAATTTTTTTTTTTTGCTTGGGGCAGCAAAAATCCTAGAGCCGGTCCTGGCTGGGGACCAGTGATGCTAGCGAGGGGCACCCTGGGACACTGTACCGAGACCCCCAGTGACACATGGGGCTGAATGACACACTGTGTCCGGCCACCATGGCATCCATAGCCTGCCCCTCCCCTCCATCACCGCGTCCCTGCTGCCATGCCCCCCACCGCCCGAGTTGTTATACTCGGGAAAGTTTGTGACTTTCCTGCTCCCCCCGCCCCATGCCGTGTCCCTCCCAAAGCCTCAAAACCCCAGGCCCCCGCCCCACCACCCCTCAACCTGCGACCCCAATCACCCATACACACCCCACTCCTGTTCTCACCCTCCACCCCACCCTGGGGACCCCGAGTCACACCACACACTCCTCCCTCCACCTGGGTCCCCTACCTACCCGGGTCCCGGCCGCTCCTCACCGGCCTCCGCGCCGCGCTCGGAGTCAGCGCCGCCCCGACCCCTCTGCGGCATATTCATGAGAAGCAAAACAAGGGCAGGGCGGCTCCGCCCTCGGTTGCATATTCATGAGCTATGCAAATCACCCCACCCTGGGTACACCCACTCTCATGTGATCTTGCTGAAGCCATCATCCAACAGGCAGGGTGTGCCATAGAGGGTGGAGCTAGAGGGGCCCCTCTCCTGCCCCACAGGTGGGCTGCGTCCTCCCCAGCTGTTACTGGAGTACCTGTCCGTTATCATCAGGGCATGACCCCTTCATCCCTACCACCATAGCCTGGAATACCCCTGTGGCCTCTGCCAGCTGGAAAGCCAGGACCCCACTGGCACTAATCCCTAGGTGCGGGAGGGATCTCTTCCCCACCTCATATGTGTAGAGTGTGTGTGTATTCTCCCTAGCTGGTATTTAGGATGATCACAACAGGCAACTCCATGCCTGCCAGCTGCAGAGGGCTGGCTACTAGCCCCCACAAGTTGATACCAGATGTCCTACGCCCCAGAGAGCCAGTGCCCCCTAATAAATAGACAGGTTTCAGAGTAGCAGCCATGTTAGTCTGTATTCGCAAAAAGAAAAGGAGGACTTGTGGCACCTTAGAGACTAACAAATTTATTTGAGCATAAGCTTTCGTGAGCTACAGCTCACTTCAGCATCCGATGAAGTGAGCTGTAGCTCACGAAAGCTTATGCTCAAATAAATTTGTTAGTCTCTAAGGTGCCACAAGTCCTCCTTTTTTTTTTTTTTTTTGCTAATAGAATCATTGCAGTCCTTGATGCCCAGCTCCAGAGACATCTTAACTATTCACCCATCTTTGTCCCCTAGCTCCTCTAAAGCCTGCTCCTCTGTCCTCCCCCCTCCCCACAAATAAAGGCTCCTTGGTGTAAGAGTGACATGAATTTTAATGCTGGAGGGGCAAGGCCAGAGTCTGGAGTCCCCTCTCCAGACACCCCTCATGCCCACCTTGCTCAGTTTGTGAAAGTCTGTTTGTTAATTATCGTCTCTTGGGAAACTATCAGGAAGGAGGACAGGTCGGGGCGATAGCTCAGGGAGAGGACATTTGTCCACATTGTGCTAGACTTAAAACCCTCAATTTGTTTCACCCCCATTCAAACACATCAAGTGTCACTCACTGGGTGTGAGACTCATTCTTTAGCATGCTGTCTCACTCTCACATTCCTAAGCTTCTCTCACTCATTTTGAGTAAATAGACAAAGATTTAAAATATTTTTACTTGGGCCCAGCAAGAGACAATACATCTGGGGCTTAGGGCTTGGAAAGCCGCTTTCCAAGCTTGTGTACTGTGGTGACCATGGAGACTACAGGCTCGATTTGTAGGAGAGGAGGCTGGGGGGGGCAGGGGTCGGTATACCTGATGGTCAAAAAAATATGGGTTTGCCCCAAAAACATGCAGGACTTGATTGAAAGTTTACAGGTTCTGCAAAATAACAGTTCAAAATTTAAACCACACTGGCCAAATTCATGTCCTCCAGGCTCTCCAACTATCTAGGGTTTTATTTCAACCAGCTAATAATTATTAAAATCCACTGCTTTGCATTGCATAGAGACTTCTGAAGTGCCCTAGACTTTAGTATGAATTAGGACATTTAAGTTTTTCATATGCAATATTAATCAGTGTACACTTTAAAGCAAACTATTAAGTGCTGGTTACATTAAAATCCTGGACTGTTGGGTGGCACTAAGGACGAAAGATAAGAGCCCCATCTTAAGCAATGACCTCACACATCACCTGGACAATCTCTTTGGGCCTGTAAATCTCATCCTTAAGGACAGCCAACCCTTGGAATCTCTGCATATTGCCCCTGCCAGACAGCCACCCCTCATAAGACCAAACAGTCTCATCATGGCAGCTGCTTACATTGCCCAGCACCCAGGGAAAAACAGCCCCCTAATTACAGCTGTGGTAGGATTGCAGGATGAACACAGGAAGGGCAGAGGCTGTTGTACCCACACCATGCTATAGCCTTGTGTGATGGGAGAGGTGAAAAGGGGAAGCCTCCGTGGAACAGAGAGAGGCCCCCCAGTCCTGGGGACTGTAAGGCTTTGGTCTGATTTTGGTTGTTGGGTTTAGTTGCAGGTGTTGGGTGGCTGTAACATCCAGGTGGGCAGATGTCCCTGCAGGTTTTAAACACCACACCATTGCTGGACCCCTGTTCTAGCATCGTACGTGGTGCTTGAAGAGAGGAGTTGCCATGACTGCCTGCAGCCCTTCGTTCCCGTTTACTCCTGGCAGCTGTGGAGTTCTGGTAAATAACCCACAGAAATTAGGCCAAAGGAAATGAGACCCTGGAGAATTTCCCAAGGAAGCCAGCTTCCATCTGTACAATTAACCTGCTGCAGCCTTGGTTATATAAAAGCCACTGCCTCTGGGGCACATTCCTCTCCCTCCCACAGCACACACAGCTCTCTTCCCTCTCTGAGAGCTGCAGCCTGGAAGAAGTGCTGATTCAATTAGAGTGAGGCAGAGTGCCCTCTGACATACAGGTGATTGGAAGTGGAGCCAAAGACACTTTAGTGGGGCACTGAGGTCCAATAATAGGCTCTAATCAGATCAGGCATCCTTCCTCCAGCTCAGATTAGTTGTCCTGGCAGCAAGGCACATTGAAGAAAGGCCTGTGATGGCTGTAATGGAGACGGATGCTGCATCCACATGCTGGTCAGCACCTCACACTCCCCTTCACCCACTCTCGGAGCTGGTCAGAGCTCCAGGCCCAGAAGAGATAGCAATGAGGCTCGCAGCCCTAAGGGCAACCGCTAGCAGAACCAGGTGGAGGGGAACCAAGTGCCCACAGCTCCAAGACACTGCATCCCTCAGCAACACGCAGCTGGGAGGTACTGGGTATGTCAAGGAGGGAAGGGCTCCCCCAGCCTCGGTCACAGCAGCCCCTGCTGGCCTAGAGTTCACTATCTTAGGCCATCTTGGGAACCCTCCCAGCTTTGCTGAGGCTGGTGATGGCCCCAGCAGCCAGAGAGGGGAGGGAAGGGAGCCCCTAACACTTGGCTAAACCTCATTACTATCGACTGCCTCCTTCATTAGGTGGCTCCCCAAGGCGCCTGATGGCCTTTAATACAATCAGGGCCACAGCTTACTGGAAAGCAGTGAGATAAGGCTCTGGCCCAAATTCAGCCCCATGCTGCAGGCAGAGCCGCTCCTGCTGCGATGTACGGGAAATGCAGCCATCGGGAGGGGAGACCACAGCTGCAGAGTGGCCTCCTTCCCCCTCTGGCAAGAGGGAGCTTTGCCTGCTCTAGAGGGGAAGCTCTGTCGGTACCGGGAGATCCGTCCATCTGTCCCCTGGCCACGCTCCAACAGACAGGAGCTCTGTCCAAAGCCGCTTGGTTTTTATTCCGTCCAATTGCCGTGTGAGCAAACCAGAAATACAAAAATAAACAGAACATAAAAAACACAGATGGAGCCCGACTACAGGCCAGGGGATGGACCCCTCCCAGCCAGCCAGCTCCCCCCTGCATGGCCTGTGGGCCATGCCCCCCCCCAGTTTGCTGGGAGGGTCTCCTGGTAGGACACAGGGAGGGCTCCTACAGCATGGAGAGAAAGGAGGGATGCGCGCTCTCCCCTGCTCTCTAGCACCCTCTGCTTTTATCCAGAGTTTAGCAAAGGTCCTGCAGTTCCATGGGGGAGGAGGGTCAGGGAAAGTCCAGAAGTAGGGCTGGTTCTAGCCAGTGGAGCAGCCACGTCACCCCTCCAGCCCATGCCCAGGCAAAAGGGATGTGGGAGCACTGGGGAGAGAGGGGATGTCTAGGCCTCAACTCAGTGACCTGTGCAGTCAGGAAAGGGGCAGGGCTAAAGGAAGGGGTTGCTCTAATCCGAGCCAGATGCTGAGTCCTCCATGCTGGGGGGCGTGCTAGCGATTTCTTCCTCCTCTGAGTCCTGTGGGGGGAGGGGAAGTGTGTTAACAGGAGACCATATACAGCCACAGCTGCCAATTGGGGTGGAAGCCCCTCCTGCCCCACCCACACCTACCTCCTTCTTGTTGTCACCAGAGCTCTCCTCACTGGAAACAAACTCCTTGCTCTTGAAGCTCTCACCCAGCTGCTTGGCGGGGGACTTGGCCGGGGCCTTGGATGGTGCTGCCTTCCTCTCTGCTTTCCCCTTCCCCTGCTGCTTCTTCTTCTTGGATTTCTCTCTGTGCAGGATGGGAGACAGCGAGCAATCAGCAGTCACCCCGAGCCCCTACGGCACTGGTGGAGGTGCCACGGGGCTGGGAGGAAATAGACAGTCCTCCACTCCTTGCGCTCCACATGGACCACACCTTTCCCCATCATCTCGCACCTACCCTCCAGTGAGATGGGGCCAAGGCCCTTTGTCACCCACCCCAGTGTTTCCAGCAGTTCAGCCAACTCACTTCTTGGAGTTCTCAGATTTGCCCCCCTCGCTGTACTCCTTCATGGCCTTTTCATAGTCCCTCTTGGCATCTTCCGCCTTGCGATCCCACTCCTGCTACCAGAGCACAGAGTTGGTAATGGCCCTCCTTGCTCACCTGCCCACAGTTTTAACTTCTGATCCTCATCAGATACAAAGCTACCCCAAGCCTGCTTTGCCAGCCCCCCAAAATCAGATGCCCATCCGCTCCCTAAACAAGACACAGCCTCTGCCCCATGTTGGGGTGGCCTCCAAGACCTCTTCCTTTTGGTTCCCCAAGAATTCCCAAGCCAGGCCTACACCCAATACTTCCCGTACCATCCCCAGACACAGCCCTGCCAGACCACCCCCACAAAGCCCCTTCCCCCTCCCCCAAACCACCACACCACCAAAAGAGAGTTAGAACATGCCCCCCTCCCCCAACCAAGGCCACCTCTTTCTTCTCCTTGGACATGCCCTTCCAGAGCTCCCCAGCTTTCTTGGACAGGTCAGTGATGCTGATACCAGGGTGGTCTGATTTGATCTTCTCACGGCTGGCATTCAACCACAGCATGTAGGCAGACATGGGCCTCTTCGGGGCATTGGGGTCTTTCCCTTTCTTACTCTGGCAAGAGGAGATGGAGGTACAGAGATAGAACAAGAAGGGGATCCATCAAGAAGTGGCTCCACAGTTCCTTGCACCAGAAGCTCTGGCTCCCATGGCAAGGGCCCCTTGTGGCCCCCATTAACACTGAGGCAGGGCGTTCGACATCCCAGCCTTTCTCCCCAGCAGCCAGACACACTCATGGGGCCCAGACAGTACAAGACTAAGACAAGGCAGCTAAGACCAAGGAGCCCGATGGAGCCAGCGGGCCCAGCTGGGGCAGGCTGTCAGGTGAGGTTGGGGGAGCGGCACAGGGCTGAAAAGCTCCGTGGCATGGAGAGGAGGGAGTCACTCACCTGCAGCTGGAGGCTGTTCAGTGTCCTAAACTGGGGAGTAGCGGGACTTCAGGACAGCTCCCCATCACTGAGGACACTCACTCGTGGCCACATCAGCCTCCTAAGCAGAGCTCCCGAAGGCTCAATCTCCCCACAGGATTGGCCTGTGTGCTGGAGGTAGAGGATCCCACTCCTCAGAGCCAGCGGTCGGGACCCACGCAGCCCCCTCCGCCAGGGCGGAGCTCTCACCTCTGATGGCTTCTTGCGGGGCTTGCGCTCCTTCACAATCTTGGCTTTCTTGGCTGGCTTCCTCTTTTCCTCGCGGTCGCTGCCACCATCACTACTGGCAGAGACTTCGCTGTCGAACCTGCAGGAGGGAATGGTAGCCTGGCATCAGCCCCACCCCCACCAAACGCCCCTGGTCCCAGGGCCGGCAGCCCCCAGCTCAGTTAGGTCAGTAGAGATCAGGCCTAGCATGGGCAGATTGCTCCAGGGGTGCCGATTGGAGGAGATAGGGCATCCCCAGTATGGCTTGGGCATGGCAACAGGAACAGCCACCTCACCTATCCCTGGAAACAGGGTGGCAAGGGGCTCTGCCAAGCACTCTGGGCAGCGTACAAGGGGCATAGCCAGCTCTTCCCCACACCAACTGTTCCCATCCCTGGGAGTCATCCCAGACCTGCTGGCAGCAGAACCCGAACGGCAATGCCAAGAACCGACATCCCCACTGGAGAGACATGGGCCCCTTTGAGCAGAGCATGGGGCACAGCACAGGCCTGCTCCCTCCAGGCCACTTCCCAGGAGATGGGTTCCCTGTTCCTGACACGGGACCCGACCTGGGACCAAGAGGGAATGTTCTGTAACATTGTTATGAACCTCATTTCATGCCTCAGTTTCCCTCTATACTTTGCACTGCTATGCAGGGGTGCAAAAAGGGTTAAATCTGCTCTAAGAGCAAGAGCCACAAAGTATGTGTCCCGTGTGGCTGGTTGGGGTGGTGTGAAGGGTTGGTGAAAACCAACCCACATCAATGGAGAATCTAGCAAGACAGCAGGAACCCCAATGACAGGGCTGTTCACCCCTAGCAGCCACCAGCCTGGAGGAGGGAGATATTCCCCTGGCCCTCAGCTGGGAAGCAGCGCAAAGGCCCAGCGGAAGAACAAAGGGGAAAGGAGGCTGGTGGCCTGGCCTCGGGGCTGACAAGGAACCAGATGGAGATAGACGCCATAACAGCTTGGCTGGCTAATTGCACCAGCGCTGGCCAGGCTGGACTATGGCTCAACCTTTGACTCTCTGTGCTAACCCAAGGCCTTTCTGATCCCATGGGCCAGGCGGCTAATACGCTGTTCCCCCGTGCCTGGGAAGGCTGCTGATGTCACTGCAGATATCATTGACAGCACGGCACCCCGAAGGGGGAAGGTACAAACCTCCCGCAGGGGTCTGGCTCGGCTGGATTTGCTGCAGGGAGCCATGGAGAGAGACAGGGATCGCTGGGGCCCCAAGGCCCAGTTTGGGAGTCCTGGAGGCCATGGGCCTGCCCCTGTGTGGGTCCTTGGGGCCTAGCACACTGAAGGGGTCACTCCCAAGGAACTGGTTATAGGTTGGGCATGGACTGGACACTGTATCTGTGACACCATCCCACAGCCCAGTGGATCTCGGTGGTGGGAAATCTTCGCCAGAGTTCTCCCTGTTGCCCTTTGCTCCCATCATGCCAAGCAGCACCCCCAGATTCCTGGTCCAAGGTCAAGGATTCACAGAGCTGTACAATGTCTACCCACAGTTATTGCTGTTCCATGCTACAGAAGCATCTTCCCCATTAGGCAGTCCCCTCAGCCCCGATCGTTTCTGTGACTACCAGCAGTGTTCCCTCTGGCAGGCATGCCAGCTGCGCTGCTCCAGCTCATTCCAGAGCACAGATCTCTGCAAACAGCAGAGGCAAAAACCTAGTGTATATCCTCTGCTCTGAAACCACCCTGCCTCATTCAGGGAGCCTATTATTTGTATTGTGGTAGCACCAGTCAGAGATCAGGGCACCACTGTGCAAGACGCTGTACAGGCACATAGCAAGAAAGACAGTCCTGCCCCAGACAATCTAAGCAGCCCATTGATTTCAGACACTTGCACAACCCAACACTGAGATGCAGCCACCTCAGAGGAGAAAGGCAGAAGCTGTTTAACAGCTCAGGACAGGAAGAGAAGAACCCCACGTTCAACTGGGGCTACAGGGCAATTTAGGCCAACAGAAGGGTTGATGGCTGGCCACTGAGCCTAACGGCCTTAAACTTGTGAAAAGGGCCAGGGAGACAAAAGCCTCAGACAGCACCACCAGGCCACCTAGCACACTGGAGCACTGGCAGAGGTGACAGTACCTCCTGCTGAGCCATCTGCTCTGGAGGCCCCACAAAGGCAGAGTGCCCCGTACTGAGCCACTCGCTGCGCATGGCACCCCATAGCACCAGAGGGAGGCCAGCACTGATGGCACTACATGTACAATGTCCTGCCCCTGTGACTCCCGTGAGGAGAGTTCCCATCTGAGAATGGGCCGATCAAAGGGCAAGGTCACAGCCCAAGAACCCCATGCCAGGCAGCCCCTGTCCCCTACTCACTCTTCTGCTACATCCTCGTCCTCCTCCCCTGGGTTAAATGACTCATCTGGAAGGAAAAGGAATGCACTTGTCATTCTCCCCCTCTGGGTGTGGGGCGGGGCAGAAGAGGGGGATGGGGATGGCAACAGCCATAGGGAAAGGACTGAGTAAAGAGCATGGGAATGTTTCTCTGACCCCAACTGGGGGCAGATCTCTCAGTCATGGGGAGGAGCCCCAGTCGCTGGACAGCCTGGGGCGGATCTCACAGCCGGGGGAGGAGCCCCAAACACTGGACAGACAGGTCAGATCTCACAGCTAGGGGGAGGAGCCCCAGACACTGGGGCAGGTCTCACCAGTCTCCTCCCCAGACTCATCACTGCTGTCATCAGCATTCTCCTCCCGGATCTTCCCCTCCTCCTTCATCCTCTCCAGGTAGGCATCATGCTGGTCCTCGTCAGAGTCAGCGTATTCATCATAGCTCTGTGGCATTGACTGCAGGGGGAGGTCACGTGAGTGCCACTCTCCACCCCTCCCACCTCAGCAGAGGGGAAGGGCAGATGCCAGCCCCCACCCCAAGTGTGCAGAAAACTGAGAACTACAACTCCCAACATGCTCCTGGGTGCACCCCCCACTCCAGGAAAGGATCCCCAGCACTTCCAGCACAGGCTGCATGCAGGGACCAGAGGAGTGATGTTAACCAGGTTAGGTGGGGCCAACTTGGCATGGCCCCCTCCCTACCCTCGCACGGCTCATGCGGGGTTACTGTGATTAGTAGAGAGCACCACCGCCATGCAGAGGAGACCTGCACCAGGAGGAGGGGAAATCGCACGGACCTTTTTCTTCTACAAGGGCAAGGAGAGAAGAGAAAGTGAGGAGGCAGAATCTGCAGGGAGAGAGAGAGAGAGAGAAAGAACCCCTACCCTCTCCCAGCCCCCCCAGAGGCTATGGGGCTCCTGGTTGGGATGAAACAGGGGACCCAGCAAGTGCCCTGACCCACCCCACCCCACCGCAGGTACCTCCTTGTGGCCTCGGTTCTTGATGTTCAGCTTCTTGGCATTGACAAAGTCAAACAGCTTCCCGTACTCCTCCCTGCAGGTGGGTAACAGTAGGGAGACGGGGTCACGGAGAGGCAAAGTCTAACGCTCCCCCAACTATGAGCGAGCGAGAGGGCAGTGCACAGTGATGGCGTGGAGAATGGCAGCCCCCTGCACCGCCAGGCTGTGGTGCCAAAGGCTTCCCCAGGCTGAGTGAGGAGCAGGATACCAGTGCAGGCCGTGAGAGGGTGGCGGCGGCCCAGGAGAACAGACGGGGCAATAGGCAGTACAGATGTGGGTACAGAAGGGAGAGAGCAGACAGCAGCTGCTTGGGGGTGGGGGGGATTCACCTCACCTTTCTATGCTGCTGAAGGTGTACTGCGTGCCCTGCTTGGTCTCGATCTCGAAGTCGAAGGAGCGGGTGGTGGTGGTGCCGCGAGCGAAGTTGACGAAGGAGATCTCATCAAAGCGAATGTGCACCGGGGGCTTGTGCACATAGATGAAGCCACGCTCCAGTGGGTAGAGCAGCCCTGAGCTGGCCTTGTAGGAGCAGGTGATGCATTGGGCTCCCGAGTGCCTTGGGGGGCGGGGGGAGACAAAGAGGGGGTTACACCAGCAAGGCTTCCTTGCACAGACGCTCCCCCAGGGGACAGCAGCCAATGGGGGGCGGAATAAAGGGATGAGAATCTGTCACATGTACCTCTGAGGCACAACTCTTCTCCCACCCACGACTGGGAACTCCCAGCCACAGGGTGGGGAAAAAGTCCACCAGAGCCAGGTGTGGAGGGACAGGACCTCACAGATCAAAGTCATTTCTAAACATTTAATTAGCAACAGGCTCTGTATCCCATTCCCTGCCACCTGAGACAGCCAGACCAGAATCGCAGCTGGTGCCCCCTAGAGATGAAAGGGCCCATATTCGATTCCCCACCCCAAGACAATCTCCCACCTGGGACCGGATTGGAGCCAGAGCCTGTTAGAAAGAAAAGGCCCCATGTCCCATTCACCACCCCCTGAGTTAGACATTACCCATGCCCTGGGACAGGAGCCCCCTAGAGGGGAAGACCCCATGTCCCACTCCCCTGCGCGCCATGTGCTCACCCCTGGAAGTTGCCGGGCACAGTGATCTTGCGGTTCACCAGCGCTTTCATGACCCGACTGACCATCTCATAGAGTGAGCCGGACATGTTCTTGGTGAGTCGGCCCTCAAAGCGCTTCTCCACCTCATCCCTACAGCATGGGGAGAACGGCAGCATGAGGACAGAGGGCAGGAGAGAGCCCAACACCAGCAGGAAGAACACGGGATGACCCAGGAGCTCCCACGCCAACTGAGAGAGATAGCATGGGAAGCCCTCAGCACCCAGAAATGAGCGGGCAACAGCATCTACTCCCAGGAGAAGAGAACCTCCTCCCAAGGCTTGGAAGTGAGTCAGCCCGGATAGGGATAGCCAGACACTCATGCCAGGCAATGGTTGGGAGTACACATGGGATTGGAAGGATCCTGCCAGGAGCATAGCAAGGCTAGTAGAAGATAGGTATGGCTGGGGAGTCTTGCCAGGGAGCAGCGCCAGGATAGCAGGAATGGGCAGAAGAGAGGGGGTCAGGCCAGGGCACAGCCAGGTTGGTAGGAGCAAAGGGATCCTGCGAGCGTACGGGGCTGGGGACAGGGGGCAGGGCCAGACTGGCGGAGAAGGGAAGAAAGGCCACTCACTCATTCATGTTAAGGGTCAGGGAGATGTCCTCGTCTTTGGAGAAGAGCAGGATCAGGAAGTGGTAGCGTGTCTGGCCCTGCTTGATCGGAGGGTCCAGGCTGATCTGGAAAGGAAGCCAAGGATACGGACAGGTGAGGGATCCCAGAACCCCCAAGGGCTCTCCTCCATTCCAGCCTGCTCCCACCTCCATGCAACATCCCCCCCCGAGTTCTCAGCCCCCAACACAAGTAGCTGGTCTGGGCCTTCTGATCTGCTGGCTACCCCACCCCCCAGGCACACTGGAGTGGGATCTACCAGCCCCCCCATTCCCCTCAAATGCAGTGGGGGATCTGCCAGCCCCCTGCCCTCTTCCTCACCACAAAGAACATCTGGCGCTGGTCCTTATGGGGCAGCAGGAAGAGGCGCAGCACAGTGGTGTAGGGGATCTTGTAGTCAAAGGTCTTGCCGTGCAGGTGCAGGAAGGTAGGGTAGATGCGGATATCATAGCGGCCGCGTGGTGTCAGGCACTGCAGCTCCCGGAAGATGCAGATGGCATCCCCAGTTGCCTGGATCACGTCCGCCTTAGACAGCACATTCTGGGCAAAGGCCTAAGGGTGGGGGAGGATGGGGGGCTTTATTCCGGACAGCTGTATGCAGCCCCCCATAGTCCCCCCCAGGCACCTTCACACAGGCCACAACACCGTCCCCCATGAACTCCCACCTCCACGTAGGCCACGCCACCCTCACCCCGGCCCACACGCACCTCCACAGGATCCAAGCCATCCTCCTGAGTGGGCGGCACGTAGAAGCGGACCTCCATGAGCGACACCTCAGCGTCGTCATTCTGGTGGAACTCCAGCGTCACCTCATTCTTGCCCGTGGTGCACTGGGACACATTGCTGAGCGGGATCTCGAACACGGGCTGCTCCCCGATGTCAAATGACAGGAGCTGGCCTGCAGAGAGGGGGAACCCAGTGAGTCAGCAGGAGGCAATGGAGCACCCCGCACAGCCAGCCACTCCTCCCGTCAGACAACCTCCGCAGTCAGCAGCCCAGATGGCAAGGACAGGGCTGAGCACCTTATAGCTGCTTATAGCTGGTACGGGACAGACAGGAGCAACTCATAGCTCCCCACCACACAGCGCCCCCTGCAGGAGAAGGTGGAGCTACAAGCTACTCCCTCTCTGCAGCACACTTAGCCATCCATTCCCAACACTAGCCCCCAAATCCGAGTCACTGCAGAAGCTGTGCCCCTCTCCCTGCTATACATCCCTCTTCTCCCAGAGCTGGTCTTCACCGAAGGCTTAACTCCAGCTCAGTCACAGGTTCTTCCCCAAAGTGCTCTGTGTTCACACAGCCACATGCCGCAGGCGGCTGTCAACATGTACTGCTACCCCAAGGTAGATGCGGTCAGGAAACAAAGCCACAGGGGCTCACACCCACTGTGTGATTGGAGATCCTCCAATCCCTTCCCATCAGCCCCCTGACCAGAAATGGACTGTCTGTCTGCCTCTGCTCAGCTCTCCGTTTACAGCCTCTCCACTAGTCTCCATCTGGTAGAGGAGGAGGCCGGCTAACCTGCCCAGGGATGAGCATCGAGGGCGGGCAGACAAGTCGTCCCCAATGCCCCGTGAATACGAGCAGAGTGACACAAGGAGTTGTGGTGCTATGAACCTGGAGCTAGCTCTATTGCTTGCCAGGACCAGATACAGTGCCAGCACAGGTGTGGGGTGTGAAAGCAGAGTAAATGCACTGTCATGGGTTAGGCTACCACAGGTAAACGTGTCCCAAGCTTCACAAGCAGCAAAGACATAGCCCCAGAGTCACCTCCAAACTTCACAGTCCCCCAGTTCCAGCCCTTCACACACAGATCCTTCTCCGCCAGCTCCAAATGATAATGGGACTTGAAGAATTCTGACAGCTTGTCAAACTCCTGAGTGGGAAGTAGAGAACAGCCATCAGAAGCCACCATAACCCAGCAGCCTAAGATGTGATTCCAGGGCTCCTTCCCTCCCAGAGAGGCCCGGCCACTGCTAGTACCCCACAGCTCCCCCTTGGTAACAAACAGCAGCAGCGGGGAGCTCCAGTGCTCTCCCATCTAGGATGGCTTGCTACAACACACAGCATGTGCCAGGAAGCAAGTGAGCTGGGGAAAGAATCAGTCACTAGGAGAACTACGACCACAGAGCTAAGGAAGAGGAAGCAGGAGTTACCAGCCCTGCATCTTTGCAGGATGCTCATGTGGAGCTGAAACCTCTCGGAGAGATACACCCACTACATGACTGGTACCTGCAGAGGAGCCAGTCAGAGTCTCCAGCCGATTGGAGCAGCTGCAGCCAAAGCAGGGACACTTACATGTTCAAAGAACTCCCTGCAGTTTCTCTGGACTTTCTCTACCGGGTGCCGATGGGCTGTTTGTTCCAGCCCTCCCACTCGCCTAAGTTCCCTTTAAGCTGCGTGGCCGGGCAGCAGCCTATTAAGCGCTGCGCGGGCACTCAGGGCTGTGGTGGGGAGAGATTCTTCTCCCACAGCCCCGGACCCAACCCAGCCCAGCTACGGACCTGCCACGGTCAGGGAAGAAGTGCCCCTCCCCCGACCTGGACCTGCCACAGCCATGAGAGGCACCCCCACCCCCCCGCCCAGGTGCTGCTGTGGGGAGAGAGAGCTGGGGGCAGTCCTTTCTCCCCCGCCATAGCCCCAGGACAGCCTGCACTCCAAACCCCTCATCCCCAGCCCCACCCCAGAGCTGTCCCTTTAGTATGGTGAATCGGGACAACTGCTCCAGGCGTCACACTTCAGTGTGTGTGGGTCATGTGGGGGGCGATAGGCTGGCTCAGGAGGGGTGGGGTTAGGAGGCCCAGGCCAGCCCAGGAGGCGAGCGGGGGGGCCTGGCTCCAGCAGCGGGGGTTGGGCCCGCACTCACCAGCAGGAAGCGTGCATTGTATTTCTTTTTCTTGCTCGCCTGCGGCTATCATCCTAGTGCTGCCGGAACAAGCCAGGGCCAGGCTGACCCCATCCATTGTCCTTCCACCCCAGACCTCTCCCTTTTGCAGGATCCCCCAGCACAGGGGGCCCACCGGCCCCTAGCACAGGTGCCACCCTGTGACTCTCCATCATCCCTCGCCCCGCAGCACTGGTGTCCCTCCCCACACCAGATTTCACCTTATAAAAAAATGTTAAGGAGGGGTCCATACAGGCTGATTTGTCCCAGGCCCCACACCCCACTAGGGATGGCCCTGCCAGAGACCATACCCACAGCTGGAAACCTCACCTCCCCCCATAACTCTCTGCCCCAGCCCTGAGCCCCTCATCCCTGGCCCCACCCCAGAGCCTGCACCCTAACCCTTTGCTCCAGCCCTGAGCCCCCTCCCATACTCCAAACTCCTTGGCCCCACCCCCACCACATGAATTTTGTTACATTCACCAATACGAAGATGATGTGTCACACATCACCTCCATATTGGTGCACATAACAAAATTCATTCCACACATAGGTGGGAAAAATTAGAGGGAACACTGCCCCTCGCTCACAGTCTCTTCACCTAAATTTCCATCAATACCTGTTCCATTCTCTCCCCCACTGCCTTCGGCTGATCCCCTCCTAACTACACCCACCAGGAAAGAACACCAGGGCACTAACAAGACACTTGCTGCCATCACACAGTTCACTGGGCTTGTGGATTCCACTCCCACCCCAGGGTCTGTCTGATCTATTTAGACTGTAAATTCTTCAGGGCAGGGACTATCTACTACTCTGTACAGAGCCTATGGCAATGGGACCCATTCTCAGCTGACCTTTAGGCACTACCATAATAAACACAATTAATTGCAAAAGACTCCTAGGAGAGAGCCTGGAAGCTAAAACTCATGACAAACGGTTTGGGCCAAGAACAGGATCCTTACAGCAGGGCGAGAGAGGTGTTTACACAGAGCCACATGGGATCCAGGGCTCATGAGCGTGTGGGCTGCACTGAGGCACTAATGCCATGGGCAAATCCGGGAGGTTGCCAAGCAATTGTCACCTTGTAGCTGGTTGGGGATGCCCACCCACATAACTTCCCCCTGGGAGTCCTGGCACGCGGTGGGGTGGGAGCTTCTAGGAGGGGGAGCCGACCAGGCCAAAGGTCTCACCGATTCCCTGAAGCCGTCATACTTGTAGACGTGTCCATTCTTGGTGAGCAGCTTGAGGCCGTGGCCTAGTGCCACACGGCGCCAGATGCCCTCTGCTAGCTCTGAGGCCTGGATGTTGTCCACCTTGCCTGTCTTGCTGTTCTTGAAGATGACACCCTGGCGGCTCAGCCGCAGCCGCCCATCATTCTGCCAGAGAGAGACGGGTTGGTAGGGGGCACAGGGACAACATCAGTGGTGACACTCTGGAATGGTGTCAAAGAATACATCCGGAACCCCACATCAGCCAGTCACACCCTTCCTCTTCCAGGGAAAAGGCTACTTTACACCCACCCCCATGCATTTAAAACAGAAACCCCACCATCTCTCCTCTCCCATATGGGGTGCACGCACCCCATATCCAACTAACACCATCCCAAACACACTCCCTCACCCGCATGCAAGCTTCACTCCAAGATTCCCCCCCTCCAACTACACCCACATGCATCACAGGGCCATAGCACCAGCCCTGCAGTTTAAGTCAGCCAGAGTGGCACCATAAAGCCTGTATTCGCTTTGGCTTGAGGACTCACTGGCCACTTAGGAACAATAGCCCAATCAAGGGCATTTCTCAAATGTAGGGACAACATTCCCCAGTGTAACCATCACTACCAACAGCCAAAGATTTGGATTTCTTGGCATGGAAACAGACTCATTTATGAAGCTCAGGGCACCATGCACCTTCGCTGTAAATTGGCAATGATTAGGGGTTTGGAACGGGTCCCATATGAGGAGAGATTAAAGAGGCTAGGATTTTTCAGCTTGAAAAAGAAGAGACTAAGGGGGGATATGATAGAGCTATATAAAATCATGAGTGGTGTGGAGAAAGTGAATAAGGAAAAGTTATTTACTTGTTCCCATAATATAAGAACTAGGGGCCACCAAATGAAATTAATGGGTAGCAGGTTTAAAACAAATAAAAGAAAGTTCTTCACACAATCCACAGCCAACCTGTGGAACTCCTTGCCTGAGGAGGTTGTGAAGGCTAGGACTATAACAGGGTTTAAAAGAGAACTGGATAAATTCATGGAGGTTAGGTCCATTAATGGCTATTAGCCAGGAATGGTGTCCTTAGCCTCTGTTTGTCAGAGGGTGGAGATGGATGGCAGGAGAGAGATCACTTAAACACTCATGTCTGGGAATAAACAGGATCTTGCATTGCATTTTCTGAAAGGCTCCCAAGTTTTAGCCATTCAGGCTAGGCCACACATCAGTTCCCACAGCACTTGGTGACATCGTGCAAGAGTTTAGAATGAAATGCAAGGAGTCTGCTCCCTGAAATCCAACGGGCTGTGAACTTCGGTCAGCTGAGTGTTACCTACCAGAGTGGGAATGCAGCCAGGACACTGGCACTAACTCCCCAACACCCAGGAACGTGTCACTGGATCTTTAATACCTACAGGGTCTGGCCATGTTTTGTCTCATCAGAATGATGCAGCCCAGCTCCCCTAGCATGCTGCTTGATCTGTGAGCTCAGTAATGACTCAGGGGGAAAGCACACACCCGTCCCCCAAGTCACTTACAGCTTCTAGGTTTTACTTTGGGGTGGCACTCCAGCTGTGACCCCACTTAGCTTGAGAGCTGTAATGAAATCGGAACTACGGTTCAGCACCTTCTCTCAGCCCTAGACACACCACTCGACCAGCCACAATAACGACACCTTCCCAGACTCTCTGCTTCCCACCCCCAGGAAGGCATGGCTTTCCAGGCTTCCTGCGTCTCTCACCATGGACCCCTTCACCTCCTGGTATATTTCATTGAACTCCAGCGTGTCCGCCATAATGGCCCCTCCCCACCTCGCCCACTCTGGTGGGGTCTGTCTCCCAGCAACCGGTTTGGGAGAGCTTTGGAGACTAGGTTCAGTCAGGAAGCTCTCCAGAGATGATGAAGTTCTTCAGTCCCCTCCCAAACCCCACATGTAGCACAGAGGGGAGGAAGCTGCGGCTGGGGCGAGTGTCAGAGTCGCGAAGCACCTGGGGAGAAAGGAAAGAGATGACTCCACCAGCAGGATGAGGCCCAGCAGAGCCCCAGCTCAGGAACCCGCAGAGACTGAACCCATGGGGTAGATACAGGGGCTGGCTCCCCTCCAACCAGTGAGCCTCACCCAGCCGGGCCTGGGCAGCTGGAGAGCATTACAGGGCGATCCAGGAGCTGGAGGCTGAGCCCCAGCAAAGGATCACACCGAACCCTCCCCATCCCTGTCCTCGCCCCGCCACCAGCCCCTCCTAGAGACCAGCCCCCTCCCTGCCCCAGCACCCCCGACCCCGGCACCAACACACACACCCCCCAGCCTGCGCCTGCGCCTGCGCCTGCGCCAACCCCCTCCCCACACACCGACCCTCCCCACCTCCCCTCCTTGCCCCAGAACCCCCCTGCCCCGGGCACTGACCCACCTCTGCCCCAGGTACCAACGCCCCCGCTCCCCCCCCCCCGCGGGGCTTTCCCGCCTGCGCAGCACGAACCTCACGCGGAGCCTCCCTCCCCCACCGGAAACCTCCCTCCCTCCACCTTCCGGCCCGCGCTACCATAGAGACGCCGGCCATGAAGGGCGCCTCGCGCGTGCGCACTGCCCCCTCCCCATAGAGTCCAAGCGTGGCTTCGGCTAGACGGGGCCCTCCGGGGCGGTTCCAGCTCCGCCCTCGCTTGCCCGGCCGCGCGCGCATGGAAGCCCCCCCCCCCCCAGCCCCAGCTTGACCCTCCCCACTCTCAGCGTCCCCTTAGCCCGGGGGGGCTTCGGCCTCGCCGGATGCTCAGCAGCCCCCGTCAGCTGCGAACGGCTTCGCTGGGGCACTGCCGCCCCCCCCCCCGCAGCCGCCTGGCTCGCTCTGATGCCGGGGCTCTTTCCAAGGGGAACGGGCTGGCGAGGGGAGACGATGACACCAGACACCTGGCCCCATGGCCGTGCGCTTGTGCAGCCTAGCCAAGGCTTACGTTGCAGCTCCTGCTCGCCCAGCACCCTGTGCCCCTGGAGGAGCAAAGCTGACTGGAGGGTCCATGGGGAGGCTTGGGGTCTGGGCGAGCTGCGGCTGGGAGGGGGCCTGGTGGGATTTGCGTGTCTCCGCAACGCCCTTCCCCAGCTGACCTGGAAAATCCACCCCTAGGGCTGTTGGGAAACGACTGGGGGGGAGGGTTCAGAGTAGCAGCCGTGTTAGTCTCTATGCGCAAAAAGAAAAGGAGGACTTGCGGCACCTTAGAGACTAACACATTTATTAGAGCATAAGCTTTCGTGAGCTACAGCTCACTTCATCGGATGCATTTATGCATCCGATGAAGTGAGCTGTAGCTCACGAAAGCTAAATGCATCCGATGAAGTGAGCTGTAGCTCACGAAAGCTTATGCTCTAATAAATGTGTTAGTCTCTAAGGTGCCGCAAGTCCTCCTTGACTGGGAGGGGGGGGGGTCATTTCTTTTCTCTAGCAGAATGGGGGTGTCAAACACTGCAGAAGCCACCAGTCCCACTGGCGCAAGTTACTCAGGTGACTCCCTTCTTGGCAGCCTAAGCAGAGGGGTCAGGGCCAAGGATAGCTTGGGCCTTGGGGGATGGGGATCTGTCTCACCCCTGGAGAGGGACCCCCAGGGCCAAGCAAGAGCCCTGCGTCAGCCCATACTGTGCATGCTCTGAGGATAAGTACAGAACCTCAGGCTCAGGGACTGCCACTGCCCAGCATCTTCCACCAGCTGCTAATTTGTCTCCAGAGAAAAATCAGTGTGGTATTTGTTTAGCTGGCTCTCCTTTCTGGCTCTTCTTCCACAGCTGCCTGTGTGTTGGGCCAGGGATGGGATAGCCAGGGGCTGCAGGTTGAGACTGAGGGGCACCAGCAGAGCTGGGGTGCAGTGGGCTGGGGGGAGCCCATGGCTGGGACAGGGGTTTGGGTTGGAAGTGAGGGGCACCAGCAGAGCTGTTGCGGGAAGGATGAGAGCTGAGATGAAATGTACAGAGAGCAGATTCCTTTCTGGACTCATGGAATGCATTAAAGACCTTCCCACCCCCCCACACCCCAGAGACTCCAACTGGTAATGGATGGGCTAGGAAGCCCCACCTTTCCCTGATGGCATCACCATGGGGGGTGGGGGGGAGTATATTAAAGAGGTCCTTTGGCTCCAGGCAGCCCAGAGTAGCCGCAGGGCTCAGGAAGACTCCACTCCTGTTCCCTGTCTTAAAGGGACAGCCCTCCCAATTAGCCCTGGGCATCCGTCACCCTCTGGGGTACCCTTGCCTCCTAGTCTCTGGTCCAGGCATCCCGTCTGCCCTGGGCTGGTGGGCCACGCCCTGCTCCTGATGCCCATGCTCTCCTCCAGCATGAACTGCATAGCTGAGTTCTTCACCTATGAGACCACCAAGTCGGTGGTGGTGAAGAGCTGGACTGTTGGCGTGATCAACCGGGTTGTGCAGCTGCTCATCATCTCGTACTTCATCGGGTGAGTGCCCCCCAGGCCAGGGGAGTCTCCCTGGCACTCAGGCTTCATGGCCAAACCCCTTTCAACCCTGGGCCTCATCCCAGAGGACCAGGAGAATTATTCTCCAGGGTGGGTACCATCATACACTGATCTCCAAAGAGCCTCACTCCCGGAGGAAGGAGGCTGGGGGATGAGTCAACCTCACCTTGGCACAGAATCACTCCCCAGGCTAACGAGTCCCACTTGCCCACCGACCTGGCCCTGCATGTGGATTGCAGAGGGGTCGGGGTGGGGAGGAGATGCTCTCTGGGAGGAATGTAATCAACTCGTCCAACAGCAAGGGTGTCTCTCCTCCTTGCTGCTGATGGGCATTGTCAGGTGGGGCTGTGCTGGGGGACACAAGAGGTCTGAGCCCTGCTGGCCCTAACCACTGGGGCCAGACAGCATCACCTAGAGAGGCAGCTATCCCCTTTTTGCCACCAATGTGCTGAATCAAAGGGTGGGAGGCTGGTTTTGGAGAAGCCCTTGGTGCATGGTTGTACACACTGTCCCACCTGACAGTGCCCATCCCCGCCCATCAGCCTCCCCGCGGGAGAGTGTAAAGACAATCGTTGGGTTGGGTGTCCGGGCAGGGCTGGTGTGAGTGTGTGTGACTCTGCGTGAACAGGAGAGGTAGAGCTGTGTGTGGATCTGAGGAGTGAGGGTGGGGGAGGTTGTGCAAGCTGAGAGTGAACTGGGGGGCAGTGTGAGCTGGGGGTGGGGCTGGGAGGAAGGGGTGCAGCAGAGGTTGTGTGAGCGGGGAGGAGGGGCTGGGAGGACAGAGCAGAGGGTTGATGGGCGGGATGCATTGGGGGGTAGGGAGGGTGGGGCACTTCCTTCACCATCAATGAAAGCCAAGGGAATTAACCTCCAGTCCTTCCCCAAAAGGGATGCTGTACCACTGACAGCGTGGGGCTGCTGAGCCCCCTCTAGCCCCCACCACAACCCTCTTGGCTCTCATGCATCCCTTCCCCTGCAGCCCAGTGACCCTTGCATGTTCCCCCAGCCCAGTGACATTCACACAGCCCCCTCTCCTTCACCCCCTGCCCCGGTGACCCCCTTGGTACTTTTGAAAATGGGACTTGTGCTCCTAAATCACTTAAATGCTTTGGATTATTTCATCCTGAATCCCTGTGATTTCCAATGAGGTTCAGAGCCAGATTTTCAAAAACCTTTTACTCCCTTTCATGCCCCAAAACAGAAGCCCAGATTTCCAAAATATCTTAGCGGTTGGCCCTGAGTTCTTGTAAACAATCAGGCTGCACCAGGAGCCATCGTGTGCTTGGTGAATTTGGCCCCCATAGTGTGCCAGGTGACTGCAAAAAAAAAATCTGACTTTGTGCTCTTTTGAAAATCTCTTTTTCGGGCTCCTAAGTCCTGGGATGTTAGATCCTCCATTACCTGGGCACTTGTGGAAAATCTACCACGGAGCAACAAGAAAAAGCAGTGAAGGTGATGGGGATACAACTGCAGAGAAGAATCTGCAGGGGGGCCACTAGGTGGCACGAGATGTGTAGGAAGAAGAGCTCTGTGTGTCTTTTACAGCCAGGCTGGCTCTGAGCCCGCTCCGCTCACTTGTTATTTTAAAGGGACATTTTAACATTTGCTGCCACTTTTTAGAAGGAAGTGTCATTTCAATAACTGGGGTTACTGAATCAACCCACCCCCAAAATCAGGCAACAATCTTATAAAATTCCTTTGCCTTCTGGTTCCTGAGCTGGTAGGCGATATGGGGGTCCTGTTATGTTCTTCTTGGTAATCAGCAGGGCCAGACGCTTGCATTTGGTTTCTGTTGATGAAAGCAAAGTGTGTGACCTCAGCTCGCCAAGGGGCGCTGCTGGCTGTGTGACAGCGTTTAAAGGGGGAGGTGATCCCACAGCAAGGAACGCAGGTAAATGGACGAGCTGCTCCAGGTGGGCAGCAATGTAGTATGCGATGGCAGCAGGAGGGTGGTCAGGAGCAAAATGATCCTTTTGAAAGGGGAATTCCAGGAACTCAGTCTGAAAGAGCTCACCCGCTTCCAAAATGGATTGATGAATGCGGCACAAGACGCTGGATCGTTTGAAAACAGGACACGTGTGTGGACCCAATGCAGTTTAGGCTGAAGAAAACTAAAATTAACCCAAAAACAAAACCATTTCCATTTAGACAAGACCTAAGGTTGTCACTAAATCCCATGACTCCAGGAGGTGGGGCTTTAGCAAGGCCAGCAAAGACTCCCAATAAAATCCCAAGAGTTGGGGACAATGTAAAGGGATCTTCACAGCTCTCTACTGAGCCTGTCCCAGGTTGGCGAATTGTGGGGGAGTTTCCCCAGCCTGCCCCTCCGGTGAGAGGCTAATGTGGGTCTCTGTCCCTCTCTCCCCCCAGCTGGGTGTTTCTCCATGAGAAGGCGTACCAGGTGTGGGACACCTCCATTGAGTCCTCTGTGGTGACTAAGGTCAAGGGCTTCGGCAAATACACCAACAGGGTCATGGACACGGCAGACTACATTACACCCCCACAGGTAATCCTCATGCTGGAGGGCCAGTACCAGAGGAGTGGTTAAAAATAGTCAGGACTGGGGTATTGTATGATGGGAGCTAAGGATGCCCAAAAGGTCTGGAGGGACTTGATTATTACTGCTATTATTCATGTTATGGTAGCGTCCAGAGGCTCCAGCTGAGATCAGGGTCTGGTCATGCTGGGCTCTGCTCAGCCCGGACACATGCAGAAACAGGCCCTGCCTCAGCTGAGATCCAGGCCCTGTGGGGCTGGGCGCTGCACAGACAAACAGCGAGAGACAAGGCCCTGCCCTGACTGAGAAAATGAGGAGGTTAATAATACTTTGTCTAATCTTATCTAGCTACCTCTTTGGGGCAGGGACTCTCTCTTACTAATATGTACAGCACCTGGCACAGTGTGGACCCCGATTTTGGCTGATGCTACAGTGATACAATGAATACTGGTCCCTACTGTCTGCTGCTTCAGCCTCTAAGCTTGAATTCAAAGAACTATATCCCTGATACATGCCTTATTCAATTAAACAACTAGCTGTCGGTCTGTGTACTCTTGAGTTCAGGAAATGCCCCCTGTGTGCCCCCTCACAGAACCGTGGCACCCCAGCGATCCCTTCTGTGAGAGGATGAGGACCCTAGATCAGAACAGGGAGAGATCTGTGGGCATCATGGCAAAGGAGGGGGTTGAAAGAGGAGAAGGCAGCAACTTTATGAAGATGGAGCGGGAGACACCCATACACACACCCGTGGGAGATCTGTGAAGGGACGCATGAGCTAGAGGAATTTTGTTCCTTTATTTTGGCCTCATCAGAATCATAAAGCAAAATATCTGATCCCTCCTAAGAACAGCGTAGAACATAGGTTAAATATAGCATTTTCCTGAGCCATCAGCAGCTTTCCTGTGTCCCCTTTACAAGCTGTGTGGACAAGCACAGTGTTCAGGATAAACAGACGGGCCTTGACATTGCATTGTAGCTACTGTTCCTTCCCCTAGCTCAAACAGGGACGTACAAACACAGTGCTCTCCTGCTTGGAAATTCCCAGAGCAGGTGCAGAGTAAATTAGGAAGATGGAGGATACAGAACTAGAACTGAGCAAAAATTGTAGTTGAACTGGGAGGGAGAAGGAAGCAAAAATTGCTCTAACCCCTAGGTCATGCTCTTCCTGGAGAAACCACAAGAACTCAGTATGGGGTGCTTTCTCCCTCTAGTGGCTGCATCATGTAAAGCCTGCTGCTGGCTGTGAGCTAACAGGTGAATGAGATAGTATCTTATAATGGACCAGCTTCTGCTGGTGGAAGAGCCAAGCTTTCAAGCCGCACAGAGCTTCTATTCAGGTCTGCTAGCTGAGATAGGAGGGGCTCATGCTTTTTAGTCTACAGATTCTGGGTGAGTCAAATTAAATTCTGTTTACATTGTTCATTTCTAATCACCTGTTTTTTGGGTGGATTTCTCCTTTTTTGCATGTTTTGAAAAAAATGGGGCAAATTTGAATTCAAAAAAGCAAAGTGAAAAATGACACAAAACATCTTGAAATGAAATGTTTTGACTTTTAAGGGGGGAATGCTGAAAAATGCATTTTTCAATGAAAGATCTGTTTGTCAATACAAATAAATAATTCTCCCAGCTCTATGAACAGGGCCATGCACAGGGATCAAATCAAGGTGCTTTGACCTAAGAGACTTGCTGGTTGAAAAATTTCCATTAAAACTGTTTTTTAGTGGAAATGGGGTTTTCAGCTAAACACATTTTTTGAGAGAGGTGCCCGCTTTCCTCAGAAAATTTGGATTTTTTTCATTAAAAAGACCAAACACACCAAACTCAAAAAAAATTTCAATCAGGAATTGCTGAGTTCATTCCTCATGGGAGTTGTAGTTCATTTGCCCCCTGTTCCTGTTCTGTGTAGGTTGGGCTCCTGGGCCAGACTACATTTCCCATGAATGGTCAGGGACTTTCATGACACACCCACTTTCCTTCACCATGAGAGGAGACTGCAGTACATCATGGGAGATGTAGTCTGGCCAAGAAACTGGCCTAAAGAGGAGAAGGGGCGGGGGGGGGGGCGGTGCATGAGGTACCAGAACTACAGCTCCCTTGAGGCACCACAGTGATGTTTCCAAATAGAAATATTTTGATTTCTGGTTGTTTTTGCCAACAATTCAAAATTTCCTGTGGAAATAAAAGGCATTTTCAGACCCACTGTTTCTGAGGGAAGGAGCCACTAGTGCTGGGCCCATTGACTTCCGTGGAGCCAGGGCCCATCGACATGAGCTGGGTATCTGGCCCCGTGTCCAATACACATGCACACTGAAAAGCTGTAGCTGCAGCTATGCTGAGGCTGACCTTATCCTGAGGCTTGGCTGCTCAGCTGCAATAAGCAATTCGCTCATTTCCCATCAGCTCCGTGATCTGCTCTGGTCATTAAAGGGACCAGGACCATTAACCCTTCCCAAAAGGACTTGGGGGTGTGTCCTGACAGGCTAGTGAGGTGGCCTGTCACAGAGGAGGTCAGTGCCATTCAGTCATCTTCGCTCATGCGAGCCCCAGGGAGTGCTAGTCATGGGGCTGCTTGCCTCATGCTGCTCATCATGCTCATGCAGGGGCAGGTGGGCTGGCCAAACCCTCCTCAATGGCCCCTGTGTCTCAGCCTCGCCTACTGTCCTGAGGTCGCTGCTGCAGCTCCCTATGGAGAGCAGGCCAAGGGAGTGCTCAGTGGACATGTTAGACGCGCTTGGTTTTCTGGACTTCACATCTGAACGTGATAGGCGACCCCTGCTCAATGTATAGTGAGACAGGCTTGGGATGGCTGGCTGCTGGGCTTATTCTGAAGGCTAACTGTCCTCCGGATGTCACTGCCCCACTCTGTGCCTCAGTTTCCCCTCCCACCCTTTGTCTTTCACATTGCAGCACTTTAAGGCAGGGACACAACAGGGCTCTGATCTGAGCTGGGACAGGGCCTGTCTCTTGCTGTGTGTCTGTGCAGCGCCCTGCCCCACCCCACGGGGCCCTGATCTCAGCTGGGGCAGGGCCTGTCTCTCACTGTGTGTCTGTGCAGCGCCTGGCACAACAGGGCCCCGATCTCAGTTACTAATCTCATACTGCTACTAAAAATTTCACATCCTGGCTTATATATCAGAGAGACGTTCTCACACATACATACACGCTCTGGTACAACCACTGACACAGTTTTCACTTACGTTGTCTGGGATTGCTTTGCTTCTCTGATGTTACAGGATGGATAAGCCCTAGCTTCAATTTGGAGAAGACTAAATCCTTGGGTTTGTGAAAGCTGTTTGCATCTAGCGTCAATTTTCAGCGTGCTGAGAGTAATCCTTGTGCTATTGACCCAGCAGCCTGGGGAACAAACTGGGGTTCCATTTTGGATCATCTTTGCACAATCAAAATATATGAGGGCTTACAGCTCCCCTGGCAGGGACCCCCTTGTAATGTGCGTTGGGCTCTGTGGTTGAGAATGCTGTAGAACAGCAGTTGTTATTGCTAATGTGCCCTCTGGCTCGGACAGGATCCCTGTCCACAGGTTGTGCTATAGAGACCACAGTGAATGTTTAGCCAGCTGGGGTTGGTAGGAAAACCTACATGGAAACTCCAGCTCATACAGCACCCAACTGCCCACTGGCCTGGTAAATAGAGACCGCAACAAACCCAGAGCATGAGCTCCACCAGCTTGCTGGATCAAATGCAAAGCCCTGCTCAGAATCTACAAGGTTTAGGATTTAAGCCCACCACCCACACACAGTGCCTCATACAGATCCCAGAGTTCCTGGGGTGGGGGGTGAGGCTTTAGGTAGGGGGATTCCAGCTATGCAAGACATGATCAGGGCTATTCAGATGCAACGTGTGCATGGTCAGGAGCAAGCTGTAAGGCCTGTCTCCAGGGAGGAACACACCCTCCCACGCAAGTTACCTTCGGGAACCAACAACATTTTGGGTTCATTGGCAAATAGGAAAAGTAAGGGCTAGGGGAGAAATTGTTTCAGGTTCACCCAAAAATGAAGTGTTTTGAAATTTTCAGTGAATTGGGGGAAAAAATCATTTTGGGTAGAATAAAACAGTTTGTTTTGATGGCAAGTGGATTTTAAATAATTTTTAGAAAATAAAATTGATGGAAGTTTTGAAAGGAAAATCTGCTCTGCACTAAAAAGATGGAAAGGTTTTATTGAGCAAACGTCTAAACAAAATGTTCTGACTTCGTAAAAATACACCCGCTGATATGAACAACTCGGCAAAACCACCCTGAATTTACAAAACGTTTTGGAGGCACGGCATCTGCATTTTTCACCCAAAAAAAGTTTTGGGTGATTTTTTCCCCAGTGCTGATCTTCAGTGCAGAGTTAGCTCCAATGTTGCCTCAACTGGAGCCCTGTCTACGCACACAGATCCTTCCCTTGGTCGCGGTGGTGCTTCTAAGCCGAGTTAACCAGACCGAGAAGGGGAGAGGCCAAGGACACCGGAATCTTTGTAGAAGTGGGGGGCCAAGGCCAAAGTGCTACTTCCCCGTCTGCAGCTGTCTGCTCTGGTGGTGAGCCAGCTGCCTTCTCTTCTGGTGCCACAGCAGCCCCTGGTGGGCAAAAGGTGTAATTGCAGTGCCTCCCTGGCAGAATCTATTCTTCTACGTGGAAAAAAGAAATCTGCAGGGGACATGAATTCTGCACTTGTGCAGTGGCGCAGAATTCCCCCAGGAATACACAGTATGGCTTGGCCTTTAGCAGTACAATTGTTTTTCCCATAAAGCATATGTTTCTTTTGTTAAAAAGTGGGGAGGGGAATGGCCCCTTATACCTTCACCCCTGGTTCCAGTGCTGGTGGGAGAGACGACTGCTCAAGTGAGCTCACGTTTGCAGGCCAGTGTCATTTTGCAGTGTGGAGCTCTCACTGGAGCTGAGCTGACTGAAGAGGAGCTAACTCCAGTATTGCTCAAGTTATCTCTGCAGTGAGAGCAGACCTTTAGGAAAGAACCAGACGCTGTATTGCTGATTTACCCTCATCTGGGAAACTGATCTGCAAGGCCCTGGATGTCTGCCACTGCTCAGCAGAGGGGGGACACAGATCAGAATGGTCCTTTCTGACCTTAGTATGTATGAATCTATAAGTCAGAATGAAAGGGAATGCGCTCTTGAGATCCCTCGTTCAATCCCCACTCATGTCTAACCTGCCATTAATTACATCAATCCTGTTGTGTTTATGGCATACAGGCTGAGCAGTTGGATAAAAATTAGGGCTGTCAATTAATCGCAGTTATCTCATGATTAACTCAAAAAACCCATAATTAATCGCAGTTTTAATCGCACTTAATACAATAGAATACCAATTGAAATTTATTAAATATTTTGGATGTTTTTGTACATATTCACAGATATTTTATTCTGTTGTAATTGAAATCAAAGTGTGTATTATTTTTATTACAAATATTTGCTCTGTAAAAATGATAAAGAAATAGTATTTTTCAGTTCACCTCATGCAAATACTGTAGTGCAATCTCTTTGTCGTGAAAGTGCAACTTACAAATGTAGATTTTTTTGTTACATAACTGTACTCAAAAACAAAACCATGTAAGTCCGCTCAGTCCTACTTCTTGTTCAGCCATTGCTAAGACAAACAAGTTTGTTTACATTTACAGGAGATAATGCTGTCCTCTTCTTATTTACAATGTCACCAGAAAGTGAGAACAGGCATTTGCATGGCACTTTTGTAGCTGGCATTGCAAGGTATTTACGTGCCAGATATGTCAAATATTTGTATGACCCTTCATGCTTCAGCCACCATTCCAGAGGACGTGCTTCCATGCTGAGAACTCTTGTTAAAAAAATAACGCGTTAATTCAATTTGTGAATGAACTCTTTGGGGGAGAATTGTATGTCCCCTGCTCTGTTTTACCCATATTCTGCCATATATTTGATGTTATAGCAGTCTCGGATGATGACCCAGCACATGTGGTTCATTTTAAGAACACTTTCACTGCAGATTTCACAAAGCTCAAAGAAGGTACCTGTGACGGGTTCGGTCATAGAAACCCCCTTGGGACTGTCATCTGATGTGCTGAAACTACCTCTGAGCCCACTTTCTTTGATGGCTTGGGACTCCAGAACCCTGTCTTGTTGAGCCAGACAGGCAAGCCTGGTGCAACACAGACCCAGGGTCTGAACCATGCCCCCAGAGCCGCAGACTTAACAGAAAACAGCTCAGAAAGTGTTCCTGTCTTCAGTACCCAGACACCCAGCTCCCAACGGGCTCCAAACCCCAAATAAATCCATTTTACTCTGTATAAAGCTTATACAGGGTAAATTCATAAATTGTCTGGTCTCTGTAACACTGATAGAGAGATATGCACAGCTGTGTGATCCCCCAGGTATTACTTACTCTGGGTTTAATAATAAACAAAAGTGATTTTATTAAGTATAAAAAGTATGATTTAAGTGGTTCCAAGTAATAACAGACAGAACAAAGTAAGTCACCAAGTAAAATAAAGCAAAAACATGCAAGTTTAAGCCTAATACATTGAGAATCTGCATACAGGTAAATCTCACCCTCAGAGATTTTCCAATAAGCTTCTTTCACAGACTAGACTCCTTCTTAGTCTGGGCCCAATCCTTTCCCCCGGTACAGTTCTTGTTAGTTCCAGCTCAGGTGGTAACTAGGAGATTTCTCATGACTGCAGCCCACTTTGTTCTGTTCCACCCCCTTTAATAGCTTTAGCACAAGGCGGGAATCTTTGTCTCTCTCTGGGTCCCCACCTCTCCTTCTAAATGGAAAAGCACTAGGTTAAAGATGTATTCCAGTTCAGGTGACAATCACATGCCCTGTGAGGCTTCATTACCCACTGACTGGCACACATGTATACAGGAAGTCTTACAAGTAAACAGAGCCATTTACAACCAATTGTCCTGGTTAATGGGAGCCATCAAGATTCCAAACTACCATTAATGGCCCACACTTTGCATAATTACAGTAGGACCTCAGAGTTATATTTAATATTCCTAGTTTCAGATACAAGAATGATACATTCATACAAAAAGGGTGACCACACTCAGTAGATTATAAGCTTTGTAATGATACCTTACGAGAGACCTCTTTCATAAAGCATATTCCAGTTACATCATATCCACACTTATAAACATATTTTTATAAAAATATGGAGTGCAACGTCACAGTACTAATGTGAGATTTCTAAAGATAGCTACAGCACTCGACCTAAGATTTAAGAATCTGAAGTGCCTTCCAAAATCTGAAGAGGGACAAAGTGTGGAGCATGCTTTCAGAAGCCTTAAAAGAACAACACTCCAATGCAGAAACTACAGAACCTGAACCACCCCAAAAACAAAACAAAACAAAAAAAGCTACTGGTGGCATCTGACTCAGATAATGAAAATGAACATGCATCAGTCTGCACTGCTTTGGATTGTTATCAAACAGAACCCATCAGCATCTCCTCTGGAATGGTGGTTGAAGCATGACGGGACATATGAATCTTTAGCGCATCTGGCACATAAATATCTTTTGATGCCAGCTATATTCCATGCTCTCAAGTTGCAGTGGGGGACGTTTAGGTTGGATATTAGGAAAAACTTTTTCACTAGGAGAGTGGTAAAGCACTGGAATGGGTTACCTAGGGAGGTGGTGGAATCTCCTTCCTTAGAGGTTTTTAAGGAAGGCTTGACAAAGCCCTGGCTGGGGTGATTTAGTTGGGGATTAGGTCCTGCTTTGAGCAGGGGGTTGGACTAGATGACCTCCTGAGGTCTCTTCCAACCCTGATATTCTATGATTCTACGATTCTAACAGTGCCATGCGAACGCCTGTTCTCACTTTCAGGTGACATTGTAAACAAGAAGCGGGCAGCATTATCTTCTGCGAATGTAAACAAACCTGTTTGTCAGATGGTATGTCTACACTATGAAATTAGGTCAATATTATAGAAGTCAATTTTTAGAAATTGATTTTATACCGTCGATTGCGTATGTCCACACTAAAATCATTAAGTTGGTGGAGTGCGTCCTCACTACCATGGCTAGCATCAGCTTACAGAGCAGTACGCTCTGGGTAGCTATCCCACAGTTCCCGCAGTCTTCGCCGCCCATTGGAATTCTGGGTTAAGCTCCCAATGTCTGATGGGGCAAAAACATTGTCGTGGGTGGTTTTGAGTACATGTCGTCAGTCACCCCTCAGTCCGTGAAAGCAACGGCAGACAATCGTTTCACATCTTTTTTCCATGCGGACGCCATACTGCTTTCAGCAGACAGTGCAGTAGGACTGCTAACCGTTGTCATCCACCGCTTCCGCTGCAACTCTACTCTGCTGCTATTGTCTCAATAGTGAATTTCTCCATGTTGTCTGTCATGGGCTCCCAGGTATGCGTGTTCTTCCTCGGGAAATGTGCGCGGTGCTAACCGTCGTCATCCACTGCTTCCACTGCAACTCTACTGTCCTGCAGACGCCATACCATGGCAAGCATGGATCCCGCTCAGATCACCGAGGCAGTTAAGAGCATTGTAAACACCTCGTGCATTATCCTGCAGTATGTGCAGAACCAGAACCTGCAAAAGCAGGCGAGGAGGCAACGGCAGTGCAGTGACGAGAGTGATGAGGACATGGACACAGACTTCTCTCAAAGTACGGGCCCCGGCAATTTGGACATCCTGGTTGTAATGGGGCAGGCTCATGCAGTGGAATGCCGATTCTGGGCCCAGGAAACAAGCACAGAGTGGTGGGACCGCATAGTGTTGCAGGTCTGGGATGATTCCCAGTGGCTGCGAAACTTTCACGTGCGTAAGGACACTTTCATGGAACTTTGTGACTAGTGACTAGTATCAGGGAAGATCCCTCCCAGCCAAACGCAGACAGCTCAGCATTAACCCCCCCTACCCCCACCACCATATGGCTAAAAGCGGGGATGATTTCTTTTCAGCCACAGGCAAACAGCCCAGCAGGAACGGCCACCTCTGAATGTCCCCTTAATAATGTCCCTGGAGGATTTCCGCTCCATCCCCAGACACGTTAAAAGACTTTTCCACTAGCTGTACTGGCTGCGAATGCATCCCAAGTCTTCAGGGCAAATTGGTCATTAAACACGCTTGCTTTTAAGCCATGTATTATATTTAAAAAGGTACACTCACCAGAGGTGCCTTCTCCGGCTTCATGGTCCGGGAGCCCGCCTTGGGAGGGTTGAGAGGGTATTGGCTCCAGAGTGATAAACAGTTACTGGCTGTTGGGGAGAACAGTTTCTCTGCTTGCTTCTTGGGCGCTATCCTCCTCCTCCTCCCCAAAATCCTCATCCCTGTTGCTTGAGACTCCCCCCTTGCAGGTGTCCACGGACAGGGGTGGGGTAGTGGTAGGGGCACCCCTTAGAATTGCATGCAGCTCATCATAGAAGTGGCATGTCTGGGGCTCTGACCCGGAGTGGCTGTTTGCCTCTTTGGTTTTTTGGTAGGCTTGCCTGAGTGCCTTAATTTTCACGTGGCACTGCTGTAGGTCCCAATTATAGCCTCTGTCCATCATGCCCGTGGAGATTTTTTCAAATATTTTGGCAATTCGTCTTTTGGAACAGAGTTCTGATAGCACAGGTTCCTCTCCCCATACAGCGATCAGATCCAGTACCTCCCGTTCGGTCCATGCTAGAGCTCTTTTGCAATTCTGGGACTGCATGATCACCTCTGCTGATGAGCTCGCCACGCTGGCCAAACAGGAAATGAAATTCAAAAGTTCCCAGTGCTTTTCCTGTGTACCTGGCTAGTGCATCTGAGTTGAAAGTGCAGCCCAGAGTGATCACAATGGAGCTCCTGGAGGCCAATACCATCGAATTGCGTCCACACTACCCCAAATTTGACCCAGCAATGTCGAGTTCAGCGCTAATCCCCTCATCGGGGAGGAATACAGAAATCGATTTTAAGAGCCCTTTAAGTTGACAAAAATGGCTTTGTCATGTGAATGGGTGCAGGGTTAAATCGATCTAATGCTGCTAAATTAGACCTAAACTCATAGTGTAGACCAGGGCTGAGTGATTGGCAGAACAAGAAGTAGGACTGAGTGGACTTGCAGGCTCTAAAATTTTACATTGTTTTATTTTTGAATGCAGGTTTTTTGTACATAATTCTACATTTGTAAGTTCAACTTTCATGATAAAGAGATTGCACTACAGTATTTGTATTAAGTGAATTAAAAAATACTATTTCTTTTGTTTTTTTACAGTGCAAATACTTGTAATCAAAAATAAATATAATGAGAGCACTGTACACTTTGTATTCTATGTTGTAATTGAAATTAAGATATTTGAAAATGTAGAAAACATCCAAAAATATTTAAATGGTATTCTATTATTGTTTAACAATGTGAATAATCATGATTAATTTTTTTAATCACTTGACAGCCCTAATAAAAATATCAAATGCTCTTGCTGGAAGGCTGCCACATAACAGGGTTTTATTTCTTAGAACTCAGAACTTTAACATACTAAAACCAAAAGCAGAGTGAGACAAAGTAGGCTGCTCTCTGGCACAACTCCCCCCAACTTACTCTAGGCTGTCTGTCTGCAGACTGATGCTGATCGCATGCAAGCCTGGAAAAATCCCAGAGAATTTAAAGTGATCACTCAAGATTTTAATACAGTTTTCAACACGCCCTAACTCCTGGCTGTTTCACTTGCTCTGTCTCTTCTCTGCACCCTTCCCTATCCTGTTTCTCTGACCCCATCCCATCTCCGCAGGGGACGTCCGTCTTCGTGATCATCACTAAGCAGATTGTCACGGAGAACCAGGTGCAAGGCTTCTGCCCTGAGGTAAGCAGGTGAGGAATGAGAGAGAATGGTGGGAGGGCTTGGGAAGGGGAAGGAGGGTTGATCTTCCCCAGCTGAAAGTGAAGCTATTCTCTGGAGAGGTTGCCTTGAGGTACCCGCTGTTGGGGCATTTAGGGTCCCTACCACCATCAGAGCGGTGGCAGGAGAGGGGGGCAATCTGTGTGCCTGCCTGTCTGTCTCTGGGGCTCATTCCCTCTGCCTGCCTCCCCCTTGCTCTCCTTTTCCAGAGTGAAGTGAAGTACATCTGTGTGTCTGACAGCGACTGCCAGAGGCCTGTCCCTACTACGGGAGGCGGTAAGAACCCAGAACCACACAGCAGCTCCAACAGGAGGCTGGAACCTAGCATGTGGGAATGGTGGGTGGATGCCCTGGCATGGGGCGATGGCCAGGAGGGAGCAGCATGAGCCTGTGGGGTGAGGGAGAGGGATCGGTGAGGGAGGAGAGAGTGAAGAATAGATGAGTGGAAGAAGAAGGGGTGGATGGATGGATTGATGTGTAGCAGTGTCTGAACCTGCTGCATCTGGATGTAAAATCAAGAGTTGCCATGGTCAAAAGGCCAGGCTGGCCAGCTGGGAGGTGGTAGCCAACTCAAACCTCTCTGCAGGATCTGAGCTCTGTGGGGCTGGCAGCAGGGACTGATGTGGGCACAGGAGGCAGGGTGGAGGGGCTGGGAGTGGGGCTTGTGGTGCTAATAAATAGAGGGCGGTTCCACAGGGATCCTGACTGGCCGGTGTGTGAACTACAACAGGAGCCTGTGGACCTGTGAGATTCAGGGCTGGTGTCCGGCTGAGGTGGACACCGTCCAGGCGTAAGCTGGGCCCTTCGGGGCAGACCCTCTTTCCCTGCTTCAGCACCCTGTTCTGTCAGCGTGGCGGTCCCCCTTCTGAGAGCCCTCCTGGAAGTCACTGGCACCTAGAGGAGTCTGGGGCGCCATACCAGGGCCACCTTCTGGTGGCAGTTGTGCTTGGCTGTGTCACCTGTTCTGCATGGCCAGGTGCAGAGAGCCTCCCACATCCTCAGCTCTTGACATGAAGGGGGGACCCTACTGCGCGCTGTGCTGTGGCTATTCTCTGCCCCATAGGGGGTGGAGCAGGGATGTGGTATATCAGGTGGTATATATATATATACTGCACTGTGGTTATTCTCTTCTGTCCAGGGCCAAGAGAGGACAGATTGGGGTCATGGCCAAGGTGCACTGTGCTGTGTCTATGCTCTGCCCCCCAGGGCCTATAGGGGCCGTGGCCTGGTGGCACTGTGCTATGACTATGCTGTACCCCCAGGGTCCATAGGGGATGGATTGGGGCCGTGGCCGGGTGGCACTTCGCTGTGACTATGCTCTGCCCCACAGCGTCCATAGAGGGTGGATTGGGGCCATGGCCGGGTGGCACTGTGCTGTGTCTATGCTCTGCCCCACAGGGCCTATAGGGGATGGATTGGAGCTGTGGCCTGGTGGCACTGTGCTGTGACTATGCTCTGCCCCTCAGGGCCCAGAGGGGTCTTTACTGTTTAGTCACCTTGAGCTCAAGCTACTGCTATCCACACTGTACCTGGGCTCAGAGCCCATCCAGCCCGACAGGATTATTCTCAATCATATCAGCGCCCCTCAGCCCAGGTCATGTACAGCTTTCCCTGATTGTGCAAGGAGCTGCACAGACTCCACAGACACAAAGAGCCCTAAGCTGCGATGGATAAATAGCAGGAGCAGGGGGGCAGATGGGAATGGGATATTGCCACCCAGGCAGGCCCCAGGCAACAGCCCCCTGCCCATGTTCCATGTGGGTGATTTCTCGGGGCGCTCCCCTGCAGGCCTATCATGCTGGAGGCAGAGAATTTCACCATCTTCATTAAGAACAGCATCCGCTTCCCGCTCTTTGACTTCGAGAAGTGAGTACTCGGGGTGGTTGCGTGGGGTGTGTACAGGAGCCATCCACCTCAGCTCGCCTTGGGGTCAGGGCTTGACTCTCAGGGACATGGAACTTGCTTTGTAGAGGCAGTGTAGAGGGGCCTTGAGGTGGGTGGAAATGACCCTCTGAGGACCATGGTGGAGGAGTCTCCCCAGCTGGCATGGGACTGGGGCAAGGTCCCTGCATGCACCCTGCTCCCAGACACTAGATCAGAAATATGCCCCAGGTGGCACTGCATTGTGGTTATTCTGTGCTCCCCAGGGCCATGGGGGTGGATTGGGGGCTTGGCCAGATGGAACTGCATTGTGGCTATTCTCTGCCCCCCAGGGCCCATAGTGGGTGGAACAGGGGCATGGCCAGGTGTCTCTGCGCTGGGGCTATTCTCTGCCCCCCCATCTCCCTCGAGTCCATAGGGGATGGAGCAGGGTCGTGACTGGGGGTGATGGCGCTGTGGCTGTTATCTGCCCCCCATGGGCCATGGAAAGTAAGGTCTAAGTCCATGCAGCCCTGAGGCTTCTCTAATTGATACTGAGGACCAGGCAGGCGCCCAGAGTATGGCGAGTGCAAAGCAGGTCTGAAGCCCCTTTATCTCCACATCTGAGCCTGTCCCAAGCACAGGATCTGGCTAGCTGAGGATCGGACCTTCTGCATCACAGAAAGCCATGCCCCCAGGCTGTGTGTGTCTGATCGGCTGCATTGCAGATAAAGAGGACTTCCCAGCTCCTGGAGCCACCCTCCTCCTGGTGATGGTCAAGATTTCCCTCCAGCTGGGAATAACAGCAGGGGAGCCTGTGGCCGAGCCTGCCAGGGGGTTGGGGTTAGGGTTAGGGTTAGGGTTAGAGACTATGGAAGGGGGTTAGGATTGGGAGTAGGCTTTGAGTTTATGGATGGGGTGGGGTTAGGGATGGGCTTTCCCCATGGGACCCTGTTCTCACAGTCCCCTCTCTGTGTCTCCCTCCCTCCAAGGGGTAACCTGCTGCCCAACCTCACGGCCCAGGACATCCGGACATGCCGCTTCCACCCAGTTACCCAGCCCTTCTGCCCCATCTTGCGCCTGGGCGACATCGTCCGCTTTGCCGGCCAGGATTTTGCCAAGCTGGCCTCCACGGTGAGATTCGCGACTCCCCACATGGGGCTGTAGCCTGACAGCCTCATGCCAGGAGAGAGCACATGTGTGATGGCGCATGTGAGCTAGGACCATCTTCAGGGAGTGTCCTTCAACACACAGCAGAAGGGGAGCTGCAGGGGACTCTGGGGCCTTGGTCAGTCCCTTAGCACGGGGGAAGGGGTCCATCCAGTGACCTGGCGTAGTGGCCCCTCTATGGTGCTGCCTGGGGTAGTTTGGCCTAACACCCCATCTCTGTGCACAGGGAGGAATTCTGGGGATCAAGATCGGGTGGGTGTGTGACCTGGATCGCTCGTGGGAGCACTGTGTGCCCAGCTACACCTTCACCCGCCTTGATAGTGTCTCCGAGAAGAACAACGTCTCTCCCGGCTACAACTTCAGGCAAGCACAGCGAGTGTACACGCACACACGCAAACACAAGGAAAAAGCTATGTGAGACCTGGGGTTAACTCACTTGCTTTGACACGCTCTGGGCACATGTACCTCCTCTCACACGGGCATACCGTACTTTCCAGCTACACACAGACACAGCACATACCCCAGACTATGTACGCTGCCCTCTACATACACACTGGCACACCAGATACACCCGAGTACACACACCACTTTCCATATACACACTAACACACCAGTTACACCCAACTACACACACAACACACACTGCCCTCCACATACACACTAGATACGCCCGACTCACTATTATACACACTCTCCTAGTTACACTCCCACACCTACATACTGACTCACCCAGTTACATACGCCCTCTCTGCTACACACACGCAACCACTACCTTCATACCAGACCCTTTTTTCCACACACTGTGTGTCACAGCCCCCTCATACACAGCTGCCCGTCGGTGTGCACACCTTGGTGCAGCAGGGACCAGGGGGTGGCAAGTCACAGCCCCTCTCCCTATCCTCCAGGTATGCCAAGTACTACAGGCGAGAGAATGGCACCGAGTACCGGACCCTTATGAAGGCTTTCGGCATCCGTTTCGATGTGCTGGTCTATGGAAACGTATGTATGGCCAGGCAGCCAGCAGGGTCACTGAGAGGAGCCAGCACTGAAGCCTTAGGACAGAGGAAGGGAGCTGATGGGGAATCACCAATGTGTCTGAGGGGTCCATACAAGGCTTGTAGAGACCACCCTGTGGGCATGTGTAGCTCTCGGCCAATCAGAACATTGGAGATCCTCTTCCCCTCCGTGTGGTCCAGGCTTGGGACTGCCCCCATGTGCCTGACTCTCCATGCCACCCCACCTCCTGTTGGTGAGGAGGGTTCCAGCTTGGCCCCTCACTATCCCTCCTCCCCATGCTATGAGAATGGAGGACTCCCCCACATGGACTCAAGCCCCTGCCCAAGCGAAGCACCATGGGCGTAGGAGGAGTTGGCTGGGTGTGGTCATGCATCTGGAGATGCAGTGCCACCTGGTGGCCATGTTTAATGAAGGAGGACAAGAGCCCTAAAACTCACATGCCGAACAGAAGCCACAAGGCAGGAGGGGAGGGGACACAGATCCTGAGGCTGGGTGTGGAGAGGGGGTTACACTACCCTGTACAGGAGAAGGAGGGGGGCCCCCCTCATGTGGCGTCCCAGGGGCAAACCTTCCCTCTGCTAACCACTAACTCCACTCTCTGTCCTCTCAGGCTGGGAAATTCAACATCATCCCAACCCTGATAAACACCGTGGCAGCCTTCACCTCTGTCGGGGTGGTGAGTGCAACAGTCTCTCCGCCTCCTTCTCCTTCCCCTCCGCCTGCTCCACAGGAGCTGGGGTGAGCAAGCTCCGGGCTGCAGGGAAAAGGGAGGCCCTGGGCCGGGCAAAGAGCTGCCCATCTGGGCAGGCCTCCTTGCTGCTTAGTGAAGCCCTGAGTCAAAGGTCAAATCCAGGCTTGCCAGGGACAGCAGAATCACAGAGAGAATCCAAGATGGGACCATGGTGATGCCACGGGAGGTGCTCTGGTGCTGTGGTGTTGGCACAGGGGAATCCAAGTTGGTGCTGTGGAGATGGCACGGGGGCATCCAAGATGGTGCCATAGTAACAGGGTGGGACGAATCCAAGACAGTGCTGTGGTAATGATGCAGGGGGAATCCAAGGTGGCACCATGGCAATGGCCCAGGGAAATCCAAAATGGCACCATGGCGATGCCACGGGAGGTGCTCTAGCCTCCACTCAGCAGTTTGTCACCCACCCCACGCAGTGTAGGGCTCTGTCCCAGCTAATGGTGGCTGGACCCCAGAGAGAGGTTACTGATGCTCCAGCAGTGTGGGCTCTGAACACACGAGTCCGGGCACCTGCACTCAGCCGAGCTTTGAAGGGGAAGGGCTAGGCCAGCTCATCAGCCTCTCTTGGCTAAGGATCCATGTCCAGCGTCCTGCTCCCAGAGTCCCCCGGGCCTGTGGGTCCTGCCCTGCTGCCTTTGGGCCCCTGTCATCCCCAGGTGACTGGGGACGGCCCCACACCCAGAAAGGAAGGCCCCACTGTAACAAGGCTGGTTCTGACGGGACCCAACTGAGAGTGCCAATTTAGGACAAATTTCTTAAAGCAGAGCAGTTTCAGCCCAAGGCTGGGGTTTCTATGCACACCAAGGCAAACCAAACCAGCCAAACAGAGAAGACTTTGGTTTTACCCCACTGGCTAACCACAAATCACACAAGCAATTCCCTTAGACACTCCACTTTCCCAGTATCACTACTAGTGCCACTCGTTATGGGGACAAATGGTTATGAAAACCAATACCCCAGTAAAAGAAAAAAGGTTCTCCTGATCCCAAAGGACCAAGCCCAGACCCAGGTCAATATACAAATCAGATCTTACCCACAAATCACGCTGCTGCCAATCCTTCAAAATCTAAAGGTTTATTCATAAAAGGAAAAAAATATAGATGAGAGCTAGAATTGGTTAAATGGAATCAATTACATACATTAATGGCAAAGTTCTTGGTTCAGGCTTACAGCAGTGATAGAATAAACTGCAGGTTCAAATCATGTCTCTGGAGTATATCCACAGCTGGGATGGGTCTTTCAGTCCTTCGTTCAAAGCTTCAGTGTAGCAAAGTTTCTCAGAGGTAAGAAGCAGGACTGAAGACCAGATGGAGGAGCTACAGCAGCTTTTTATATTCTCTTGCCATGTGGTCTCTCTTTGTCCCAAAGACAAGCTGTCCATCACATGGCCTGGAAAAACCTCAGAGTTCTGTCCACAGGCAGGTCCCTGTATACCTTGCTGAGTCACAAGGCGTGTCTGCCTTCTCTCAATGGGTCACTTGTATAGCTAATGGTCCTTAATGGGCCATCAAGCAGGCTAGACAGAGCTGACACCAACTTGTCTGGAGTGTTCCCCAGAAGCATAGCACAAGTTTGTAAATACAGACAGTATAGAGCCAATATTCATAACTTCAACTACAAAATGATACACACATATAGACAGCATAATCCTAACCAGCAAACCATAACCTTGTCTTAGACACCTCTTTTGACCCTCTTTATACAAGATTTGGTGCCACTACAGGACCTTGGTTGCAACAATGATCTATATGGTCCCAGATTATGTCAATAACTCACACCCGCCCTCTGCTGAGCCTGGCTGGGCCCCCCTTCAGCTTGTTTCCCCTCCCCTGCAGGGCACTGTGCTGTGCGACATCATCCTCCTCAACTTCCTGAAGGGTGCAGAGCAGTACAAGGCAAAGAAGTTCGAAGAGGTGAGTCCAAGGGAGGCGGAGCCTGGCATACCCAGCAGAGAGTGGAGTACTGGCTCTTGGGGGTGCTCCTGGCTACTCCAGTCCTGGCGTTTCCCAGCACGGGGCATTGCAGGGAGCAGGGCGGGAGCGCTGGCTGTGGGGGGAACTTCCGGCTGCTCCAGTCCCAGCCTCTCCAAGCAGGGGGCCTGGGGGGAGTGGGGTTGGGAGCGCTGGCTGTCGAGCAAGGGGAGGTCACTCCATGCCCTTGTGGTGGGCACTGACCTGGCTCTGTGCCCCCTGCAGGTGACGGATGGGACTCTGTGCCACAGCGCCGTGTACAGGAGCAGCCAGATGCTGGGAGGCCAGAACAATGAGAAGTAATCCACCGACTCGGGGGCCTACTCCATCGGCCTCTAGTGCCCCTGCCCCTGGCGACTAGACAGTTCCCTATCCGCCCTCCGTTGCCGTGGGCACCTTGCCCCTGCTTATTGGCAAGGGCATCTTTTGTACACTCCCCTCCTGTGATCCTCTGCTTCTCCCATATTCCTCATCACCAGCCAGAGTCTTCCTCATAGGCCCCTTCGCCAAGGGGGTGGAAATCTCTCCTCCGGAACGTCCTCAAGAAAGCATTGCCATCTCCCTCAGGAAGCATGTACCATTCCCTCCCCATCGAACCTGGGCAGTGCCAGGGAGCAGGCATGGCAGGCAGGGGCCAACGTGGTGGCTGCTGGTACCGGCATCACTCAGTTACCAGCATGCCTGGCACTGTACAAGAAATGGGCAGCACTCCTCACCCTGGGGAGCATGTGCTCCTCAGCAGGGCATGCTCTCTCCAGGTTTGGCTGGGTGCTGAGAGCTCAGGAGGGCACCCTTGCAACTGAGGGGTGGATGGGATCGGTTCCCTTGTCCCAGCAGGGGGCTCTCCTTCCAGTTCAGGCACTCTCTTCAGCACTGAGAGGGGCACCCCAAGGGTGGGAGTGTGGGGTCTCCTTTTGCCAGTGGGGGGGTTCTCTCCCCACCTTCGCCCCTATTTCCATCCTGGCAGATTCCCAGATTCTGGAGGGGGGAGGAGGAGGATCAGGCTTCGGAGGGACAGGGCATCCGGACCCAGGGACATACTATTACCCCCCTCCAGTGCTGACTCCATTCTCCAACGCCAGGGCTTTTTAATCAATAAAACTCACTTTCTTGTCAGTGTCCCTCTGGGCTGTGCTGAGGCAGGTGTGCAGGTTGGGGATCTCTCCAGGGCTTGCTGGGGGACATGGAGGTGGCAGGCACATGTAACGGGAGCTTTCTGCTCTGTGTGACCGGTGTTACCAGCACCATCAATCAGTGCTGGATTGACCAGAGCCAGGGCTCATCTGTTCAAGCCCAACTAGGGAGATTGCTGAGATTTCAGCACCATGACCCTGCTGCTTGGGGAAGCGGTCGTACTGCTGCTTACCAGAAACATCTTAGCCCGTTTCAGGCTGGGGCTCTCCTTGGGGCGTAGCCTCAGCTTCTGAGCCCTCAGCTACAGCAGAAGTTTTACCAGTCCTGGCACGACCCCCACCAATGTGGACCTGGTTAGTGTCACTAGTTGGGGCGACTGCACCTGTATTTCCCCTCCTTAGTCCAGCCAGGCCACCACCCGAAGGCTTCTAGCTCCAGGGCGGTCCCTACCCATACACAAAGTACGCAGCTGCGTAGGGCAGCAGGAAATTTGGGGCACCAAATTTCCTGGTGCCCTGCGCAGCTGCATGCTGGTCCAGCCCCTGCCTCGCCTCTTCCCCATGGCCCCCTCGCCTGCTCTGCCCTAGCCCTGCCTCTTCCTGCCCCCACTCTGCCCCAGTCCCGCCCCCACTCCCCTGGGGACTGAAGCAGGGCTGGGCCTGCACTCACCGGCAGCGGGAAGTGCAGCAATCTGGCCCCAGCTGTGCTGCCAGTGAGTGCTGGGGGGTGGTTCCTCCCTGCCCTGCAAGCCAAGCCCCGCCCACCCTGTGGAGGCCTGCCCCCCTCGTGGGGGTAGGGGGGCTGCGTAGCGCCCCAGAATAGCTAGGGATGACCCTGTCTAGCTCCCCAGCCACTGCCTTTCACAAGGAGAGACCCATGTCTGTCTTTCTCTTTGCCAGGCAGCACAGTGTTATTCCCTCACAGTGCACAGAGAGGGGAGTCGTCCCTCAGCAGGGAGCGCTTTCCCCACCTTTCCCCTTCACATGTGTCCTGGCCCATCCTTTCAGGATCAGACTGCCTATGTAGGCCTGCTTGCTTTCTTGCCATCGGCTAACAACAGTGTGACTGCCCACAGTTAGAAGGTACCACTCAGCTCTTCTAAGCAAGCGCATTTTATTCTTATGGTAAAGGCATTACAGAGAAAACATTCAAACCGTAAAGAACCTACATGCCTGCTACTCAGCTCCTCCGAGCTGAACCCCTCCAGCATGGGGCTGGCAGGAGCTGCCCCGGCATTACACATTTGTCATACTTTGCTCAGAAAGAGAAGAACCTGTGACTCTGACTCAATCATTGCTCCCGTTTGGGCCTGTGAAGAGATCCTGAACAGGCCATCAGCCAGACACGGGGTCACTGCGTCGTGCCGCTGCGAAAGGAGGGGACGACTGACATACCCTTGGGTTGTTTGCATTTTCCTTCCCCTCCATGGATTTCCCAGCAAATCCACTTCAGATGTATTGCCCCCAAAAGTCCTTTGACGTCCCTAATGTCTTCCCACAATTGCATTAATCGTGGCCTTCCCCCTATGCCATCTCCCAATAGGGCAGAAACATTTGCATTTTCTATACACTGGCCTCCCAAAATACTGACAATTCAATGAGGTTCAACTTTGTTCTGTAAGGTTTGTCCGGGCTATTGTTGTACCTGTCAAAGTCAGACCAGCGTAATGGTGCTTTATACTGAGACAGTGACTCCTGTTTGGGAAGGGGAGTGAGCTCCCCTGGTGTAAGACACCTGTGCCAGGGTGCCTGCCCCTTTAAGGCCAGGAGGCCTGGTCTAGCCAGCCCTAGTTCAATCAGCCCAGGCTATGCCATAATCAGTGATGTCCCAGCCTATGAGAGCAAGACTAATTGGGGTCATGTGATAGCAGGGGTCAGGCCCTTAAAGAGCCAGGCCACCCCATCACAGCACCTTTATAACTTCTGCCCTAGGGGTGGTACCAGTATAAGCGTGCCAGTAAATTACCCACAGTCGTAGCCATGGTAATTATTGGGGCTGCTCAGCACTGGCGATCCCAACCCTTAGAGGTGCTATCACCATGCCAGGACTTGGAGTCAAGCACTTTCAATGCATCAGCAGCTAGGGTTTGTAGGCACTAGCCCCTATGGGTGCCAAGAGGCATAAGCTGTGACAGTCCACAATGAGCAATAAAGGTTCTTGTTTCGGGACAGGCAGGGCTCTTCAGGGCTGGTGCCTACAGTGCCCTCACCTCTCCAGTCAAGCAAACGAGCTTGCAGGTTTCCCTGCCAGGCTCAGTTGGCATCTCCCACTGGGGCCTTTCTGCTGCTGCCACGCACAGACCTGCACTCGGCTGTACTGTCTGGCACTCGCAGCTGGTTCTGCACACGGCCTTGGGTACGGTTCCTGGGTGTGCCTCTCTGCATCCAGCTTCTCTGCAGCTCCCTGCTGCCAGGCAGTCACTGCTTCATAGGGTTGTGATCTGCAGGATTGTCCTGGAGTCTCCAGGAATTAAAGATTAATCTTTAATTAAAGATTATGTCATGTGAGGAAACCTTCAGGAATACGGCCAACAAAACTGGCCACCCAACTTCCCAACAGAACACGCCCATTTCCTGTGGCAGGATCTCTTCATGGATTTTTTGCCCTGTCCTCCTACCTGGCCAATGGGGAGGGGGTTGATGGGAATCGTAGGTGCCTGCTTGGCATGGTTCATCCCAGAGATACCTCAGTACAAGCTGCGCATTGAGCAGGCCTCAGTCCATGAGGCTATTTCACTCTTCGTTTAATATCTTGGCCCTGACCCACCCCAAGGGAAAAAATATATGCACAGTCATATATGGCACAGTCAGTCGATCTGTTTTTCTACAACAATATGTGGGCTGAGCAATACCAAGGTTATTCCAAAGGCTGGAAACAGACGCTGGACAAATTCAGACTGGAAATAAGGTGTATATTTTTGACAGTGAGGGTAGTTAGCAATTGGAACAACTGACCAAGGGTCCTAGTGGTTTCTTTATCACTGGCAATTTTTCAGTCAAGATGGGCTGGTTTTCTAAAATTCTGCTCTGGGAATGATTTCAGGGCAGGTCTCTGGCTTGTGTTATAAAGGAGGTCGGACTAGATGATCACAGTGGTCCCTTCTGGCATTCAAATCTATGAAATAGTGTCACCCCCAAGCATTCAAAAATGGTCTCAGCTCCCCCAAAACTGCTAAGATTGGTTTAACGATCATGAGATTTTTAAGGTTGGACTCTTGGTTCTCCTCTATATTTGGAGTCTTTGCAGTCACGTTTGCAAGCCTTTCTGGGCAGCCTCGAGGGTGAGACTTCTCTTCCTTGTTAAATGGATGCTGGGAGCCCCACAAATCACCTGACTCCAGGAACTGGGGCTGTAACAGAAACCCCACATATGAAAAGATGCATCCCCATGTTTGGAGAAATGTCAGCACTGACAAAGCTCCCAGGGACCAAGCTCAACCCTCTTAGGGCCAAGTTGGGTCAGACCCGAGATCTATCTCTCAGTACCCCATCACTGGCCAGTGCCAGATGCTTCAAGGGAAGGTGCAAGAACAGATCACCAGCAAGGAGAAGGTGTGTGTATGCAGGAAAGGGGATTAATACTAATTGCCAAGACCTATTTTGTGCTGTAGACATTCAACTGCTGTGGCCTGACGCAAGATACCAAACTCATAACACATGCCATGAGCCACCAAACAGCTGTCATGTTATGGGCTTGGAGTTCAAAGCCAGGCTGTATTTGACCCAGCAATCTAGAGGCCAAAAGACTTCTATGCCCATTAATAACTGTGGACTCTTTGCTCCACATGCCAAGCTTGGTTTGAAGACTGTTGTGTTGGCCAGTGAGAGAGTCATGTTGACCAGCAACAGAAAAAGACCTTCCATTCTGCTCTGTGGACTTGGCTTTGCTCCCGGCCTGGCCCCAGCTCCCCACATGGTGGGGAAGCCCCTGTCCCCTACTCTTGGTGGGTGTCTGTGACTCCCTTCAGTAAAAAATTGCATCATCCCCTGGTATTGCTCCTTCCTGCCCCAGGACCAGGACACCAGCTGCCCTTCAGCTCCATGGGGCTGAGCCAAGGGAAGTGAGGGGTGGAGCCGGGGTGGCCAGGCTGGGGAGAGAGGGCTGGGTCCCTAAGGCTGCCTGTCAGCATCTGCCCTGGTCCTAGCAGCTTCACCCCAAGGTGGGAACATCTGTCTGAGAGATGGTACCCTGGGGCAATGCAGGGGTGTGGGGGGGGCATGTTGGGTGTTTGGAGGTTGGAGGCTTTAGGGAGTATGGGGGGGCTGTAGATGATGGGGGAGTACACTGGGTGTGGGAGGTGTTGGGTGTTTGTAGGTTGAGGTCTTTAGGGAGTGCAGAGGGCTGTAGATGATGGGGGAGTACATTGGGTGTGGGGGGTGTTGGGTGTTTGAAGGTTGGAGGCTTCAGGGAATGCGGGGGGCTGTAGATGAGGGGGGAGTACACTAGGTGGTGGAGTGTTGGATATGTTGTAAGGTCTATGGCCTTTTTCTTTAGTAAGCAGCAGCAGCCATGAGCTAAGAAGCAGAAAGTCACATCATCCCCTTTCATCTAAATTGTGTAATATCAGGCTGTTAAGAAGGCTGGCTCTGAGGTGTGTCGCTGAGCTGTGGGTGGGCTGGGACTGCAGTGCGGGTGGGAAGGGATTGAGGGGCATTGTGTGAGCCATGTGGGACCCTGGCCCTGGGATCTCACTCCAGACCTGGTGTCCCCAGCACTGGGTTCTGAGGTGTGGAGGGGAATGTTACACACACAGCAACTTAGTTGGACCCGCCCCCATTGGGAAGTTGGGGTCAATAGAGCCAAATATGCTTTACACCATCTGGGATTGGGCCCATTGACTCCAGTGGAGCTATGGCTGATTGACACCAGGTTGGGTCCGGCCCATTGACCCTAGCTGGGCTGATGCCCCATTTTGTCAGGTGAGGGATTCTGGGGCTGAGACGTCCCTTACAGTGCCAGTGTAAAAAGAAAAGGAGGACTTGTGGCACCTTAGAGACCAACAAATTTATTTGAGCATAAACTTTCGTGAGCTACAGCTCACTTCACTGGATGCATTCAGTGGAAAATACAGTGGGGAGATTTATATACACAGAGAACATGAAACAATGGGTGTTACCATAGTTTGTGATTTGGCCAATTCCACAGCCTGAAGGATGGGGACTGCCTTCTCTGGGGGCCTCAACACTCTCCCACCTCCCCCTATCCCCAGGAAACTCCCCCAGCAGGGAGAGTGCCACATTGGTCAGTGGGGCAGGACACTTCCTGGTACTGGGCAGCATGGCATAGCCGGCAGTGGGCTGGAAGGACCCAGCTCATTGACTTCTGGCAGTTCCTCAGCACCCAATGCCGCAGGGTCTTGCGTGTCGGAGGCATGTTGGCAGGGCTGGGGCGTGGGGAAGGCCAGGGCTGGGATAGTAGGGGCTGTGGGTCAGGACTGAGAATCGCTGTTGTCAGTCACATGCCCCTGCTCTCCCCTGCCCCCAGGACCAGCCATGCACTGGCTTGGGGCGTCCCTGCAGATAAGCATCCCCACACTGCACTGGGCAGGTTTCGCAAGGGCATTTCACACAGTAATGGCCGCGCTGTGACCCAATGTCTGGGCCGTCCCGATAACCCCGGGGACGTTTCACCTCAGGCCCCAGCGCTGGGTGACAGGGAACAGGGAAGCCGCCAATGGCAGCTGCCAATGACCCCCCCTGAGTGCCAGGGTTGGGGTCTCCTCCCCTCCCCCACCATCTCCCAGCTCCTTGTGCTCCCTCCCCAGCACATGGCGTGCAACACCCCCACACCCAGCCTAGGCTCTGACCTACGAGCTACCCCATGTTGCCACCTAAGGGCCATTGGCAGAGTGTATAAATCATCTGCCTACAAAGTGCCCCCACCTCCCTATAGACCATAGGGTGTTTTGGGTTCACCCCCCTCCTGAGGGTAGTGGAGAACTGGGCTCCCAGTCACTCGGAGATCCACTTTAGAGAAACCTAGGATATAAGGCTGGGTTAGCAGGGGCTGTGGGTCAGGAGAGAGGGGGACCGGCCAAGCTGAGGAGGAGGGGAGCCAGGGCTGCGCAAACAGGGGCTGTGGGTCAGGATTGAGGAGCCCTGCTGCCAGGCCTCCATTCCACCCCCATCGCTGCCCTGCTCTCAGGCCACACTGGCTTGGGGCGTCCCTGCAGATAAGCATCTCCCCGCCATGCTGGGCAGGTTTCACAAGGGCATTTCACAGAGTAACGGCCATGCTGGGACCCCGCGTCTGGGCCATCCTGATAACCCCGGGGCCGTTTCACCGCAGGCCACAGCGCTGGGTGCCCGGGATCAGGGCAGCAGCCAATGGATTGGTGCCATCTACTCCCTGAGTGCCAGCATAGGGGTTCCCTCCCCTTCCCCACCAGCACTCCCTGGGGGGTGGCCCCTCAGAGCTAGGGATCCCCCACACTGCCATGGGACTGTGCCCAGTTGGGCTGGGACTGGAGTGAGGTGATCACCCAGAGCCTGGCACATGGCCCTTCCTTGCCTGTGGTGAACAGAGGCTCAGGGACCCCTGAGCCTGGGGGGATTGGTCAGTGCTGAACCCTGGGGCACAGATGGGCTCCCCTCACTTCCCATAGTGCCTCACCCACACACAGTTGGCACTGATGCCCCTGGAGAATGTGGGGGTCTAGGGGCCCCGAGTGGGGGCTGAGTGGGGCCTCTGCTGTGGAGCTGCTATTAGTCCAAGCAGAGCCTCCTAGGCCTTGTCTACACTACAAAATTAGGTCAAATTTATAGAAGTTGGTTTTGTAGAAAGCGTTTTTATACAATCCATTGTGTGTGTCCCCACACAAATGCTCTAAGTGCATGTAGTCGGTGGAGTGCGTCCACAGTACTGAGGCAACCGTCGACTTCTGGAGCATTGCACTGTAGGTTGCTATTCCACAGTTCCCACAGTCTCTGCTGCCCATTTGAATTCTGGGTAGCAATCCCAATGCCTGATGGGGTTAAAACATTGTTGCGGGTGGTTCTGGGTACATATCGTCAGGCCCCCCCTTCCCTCCCTCCCTCCCTCCATGAAAGCAACAGCAGACAATCATTTCACGCCTTTTTTCTTGAGTTACCTGTGCAGACGCCATACCACGGCAAGAATGGAGCCCACTCAGCTCACTGTCACCGTATGTCTCCTGGGTGCTGGTAGATGTGGTACCGCATTGCTACACAGCAGCCGCCCATTGCCTTTTGGCAGTAGACAATGCAGTATGACTGGTAGCCATTGTTGACGTAGTCCTGGGTGCTCCTTTAACCAACCTCGATGAGGTTGGGGTGCCTGGGCAAACATGGGAGTGACTCAGCCAGGTCATTTCCCTTTTAAGTTTCGTCTTATAGCAATTCAGTCCTACCGGCAGTGCACTGTCTTTTAATCAGCAGCCAGCAGAAGATGATGGCCAGCAGTCATACTGCACCGTCTTCTGCCAAGCACCCAGGAGATGACGATGGCTAGCGGTTGTACGGCACAGTCTGCTGCCAGCAAGATGTATAAAGAGAGATGAAGTGGATCAAAACAAGAAATAGACCAGATTTGTTTTGTATTCATTTTCTCTTCCCTCCTTCCGTGAAATCAACAGGCTGCTAAACCCCGCTTTGAGTTCTATCCTTGAGGTTTTGAGTTTTAAATTTGAGGGGGCCATTCTGTTTCTCGCAAAGCCACCCCTTTGTTGATTTTAATTCCCTGTAAGACATGCTGTCAGTTGCCCCTCCCTCCGTCAGAGCAACGGCATACAAACGTTTTGCACACTTTTCCCTGAATTGCCCGAGCAGGAGCAGACACCATAGCACAGCAAGCATGGAGCCTGTTCAGCTCACTGCAGCAGTTATGACCATTGTAAACACCTCGCGCATTATCGTGCCGTGTATGCAGAACCAGCACCTGAAAAACCAGGCGAAGAGGCGACGGCAGCGCGGTGATGAGGACATGAACATACTTTTCTCTAAAACCACATTCCCTGGCAATTTGGAGATCATGGTGTTAATGGGGCAGGCTCATGCCGTGGTACGCCGATTCTGGGCCTGGGAAACAAGCACAGAGTGGTGGACCACATAGTGTTGCAGGTCTGGGATGATTCCCAGTGGCTCCAAAACTTTCGCATGCCTAAGGGCACTTTGTGACTTGCTTTCCCCTGCCCTGAAGCACAAGAATACCAAGATGAGAGCAGCCCTCACAGTTCACAAGCGAGTGGCAATAGCCCTGTGGAAGCTTGCAATGCCAGACAGCTACCGGTCAGTCGGTCGGTAATCAATTTGGAGTGGGCAAATCTACTGTGGGGGTTGCTGTGATGCAAGTAGCCAATGCAATCATTGAGCTGCTGCTATCAAAGGTAGTGACTCTGGGAAATGTGCAGGTTATACTAGATGGCTTTGCTGCAACGGGATTTCCTAACTGGTGGGGCTATAGACGGAACGCATATCCCTATCTTGGGACCGAACCACCAGGGCAGCCAGTACATAAACAGCAAGGGGTACTTTTCAATAGTGCTAAAAGCACTGGTGGATCACAAGGTAGATCATCAACATGGGATGGCCGGGAAAGGTTCATGACGCTCACGTCTTCAGGAACTCTGGTCTGTTTAAAAGGCTGCAGGAAGGGATTTACTTCCCAGACCAGAAAATAACTGTTGGGGATGTTGAAATGCCAATAGTTATCCTTGGGGACCCAGTCTACCCCTTAATGCCCTGGCTCATGAAGCCGTACACAGGCATCCTGGACAGTAGTAAGGAGCTGTTCAACTATAGGCTGAGCAAGTGCAGAATGGTGGTAGTGTGTGCATTTGGACGTTTAAAGGGTCGCTGGCACAGTTTCCTGACTCACTCAGACCTCTGCGAAACCAGTATTCCCATTGTTATTGCTGCTTGCTGTGTGCTCCACAATCTCTGTGAGAGTAAGGGGGAGACATTTATGGCGGGGTGGGAGGTTGATGAAAATCGCCTGGCTGCTGAATACACACAGCCCGACACCAGGGCGGTTAGAAGAGCACAGCAGGAAGTGCTGCGCATCAGAGAAGCTTTGAAAACCAGTTTCATGACTGCCCAGGGTACTGTCTGACACTTCTGTTTGTTTCTCCTTGATGAAAACCTGCCGCCTTGGTTGCCTCTAAATTCCCTGTAAGCCACCTGCCCTCCCTCCTTCAATAACAGCTTGCTTGCAAAGGAAATAAAGTCACTGTCATTTAAAAAAACATGTATTCTTTATTAATTGATTATAAAAATAGGGAGATAACTCACAAGGTAGCCCGGGTGGGGTGTGGGAGGAGGGTAGGAGGGAAGGAAAAGGCCACTTTAAAACTTGTTGAATGACAGCCTTCTGTTACTTGGGCTGTCCACTGGGGTGGAGTGGTTGGGTGCCCGGAGCCTCCCACCCGGCGTTCTTGGGTGTCTGGGTGAGGAGTTATGGAACTTGGGGAGGACGGAGGGCGGTTAAGCAGGGGCTGCAGTGGCAGTCTGTGATCCTGCTGCCGTTCATGAACCTCCACCAGACACCGGAGCAAGTCCGTTTGATCCCGCAGTAGCCCCAGCATTGCCTCATGCCTCCTCTGATCTTCCTGCCGCCACCTCTCCTCACATTCTTCAGCCACCATCCTGTACTCTGCTATTGTGTCCCTTCACACGTTCTGCTGAGCTCTGTCAGTGCCGGACGACTGCATGAACTCAGAGAACATGTCATCGCGTGTGCGTTTTTTTTGCCACCTTATCTGAGATAGCCTTTGGGATGGAGGAGGGAGGCTTGAAACATTTGCAGCTTCTGGAGGAAAAAAAGGGAGTGAAGTATTTAAAAAGATACATTTTACAGAACAATGGCTATACGCTTTCATGGTGAACAACGCTATTCACATTACATAGCACGTGATTTTGGTACAAGGTTGCATTTTGCATCTTATATTGAGTGCTTGCGGCTTTGGTGTTAGAGATCACACACGCAGGGCCGGGCAACAGAATTCGGCTTGCAGGCGGCCATGGTAAGCCATAGTCTTTTGGCTTCAGCAACCTTCATAACAACAGTGCCCTCCTTTCCCATACCAAGCAAAGCCCGTTGAGTTGGCCATTTAACAGTTTTCCTGTTAACGTGCAGAAGCAGAAACCAAACTAACCCCCTCCCCACATACAATTCTCTGGGATGATCGCTTTTCCCCTCCCCCACCGTCTGGCTGGTATCAGGGAAGATCCGTGCTAGCCAAAAGTGAACAGCTCAGCGCCAATGGCCCCCCCCTCCCACCGCGTGGCTAACTGCGGGGAGGATTTCTTTTCAGCCACAGGCAAACAGCCCAGTAAGAACGGACACCTCTGAATGTCCCCTTAATCAAATTCCCCTATTTCAACTAGGTTACCATGAATGATATCACTCTCCTGAGGATAACACAGAGAGATAAAGAACAGATGTTGCTTGAATGCCAGCAAACACTGGGACCATACGCTACCAGGCTTTGTCATGCAGTGATACCAGATTACTTGCTACTAGCATGGCGTGGTAAAGTGTCCTACCATGGAGGATGGAATAAGGCTGCTCTCCCCAGAAACCTTCTGCAAAGGCTTTTAGTGTACCTCCAGGAGAGCTTTATGGAGATGTCCCTGGAGGATTTCCGCTCCATCCTCAGAAACGTTAATAGACTTTTCCAGTAGCAGTACTGGTCACAAATGCATCCCAAGTCCTCAGAGCTACTTAATCATTAAAAATCGCTTGCTTTTATAACATGTATTATATTTAAAAAGGTACACTCACCAGAGGTCCCTTCTCCGGCTTGGTTGGGTTCGGAGGGTATTTCAGTCAGGGTGATAAAAAGATCCTGGCTATCGGGGAGAACAGTGTGCTGTGTGCTCTCCCCAAGCTCGTCCTCCTTGTCCTCATCTTCCCCATCTGCAAAGTCCTCAGGCATGGCGGAGAGTACCCCACCATCGGAGTCCACGGACATGGGTGGGGTAGTGGTGGCAGCCCCCCCCTAGAATTGCATGCAGCTCTGCGTAGAAGCGACATATCTGGGGCTCTGTCCCGGAGCGTCCGTTTGATTCTTTGGTTTTCTGGTATGATTATCTGAGCTCCTTAAGTTTCACATGGCACTGTGTTGCGTCCCTGATGTAGCCTCTGTCCCTCATGGCCTCTGAGAGTTTTTGAAATGTTTTGGCATTTCGTCTTTTGGAACTTAGTTCTGATAGCATGGATTCCTCTCCCCATACAGCGATCAGATCCAGTACCTCCCGTTCGGTCCATGCTGGAGCTCTTTTTCGATTCTGGGACTGCATGGTCACCTGTGCTGATGAGCTCGCCTGGCCAAACAGGAAATGAGATTCAAAAGTTCCCGGTGCTTTTCCTGTACACCTGACCAGTACATCCGAGTTCAGAGTGCTGTCCAGAGTGGTCACAATGGTGCACTGTGGGATAACTTTTGGAGGCCAATACCTTCGAATTGTGTCCACACTAACCCTAATTCGAAATGGCGATGTCGATTTCAGCGCTAATCCCCTCGTTGGGGAGGAGTACAGAAATCGGTTTTAAGAGCCCTTTATGTCGAAAAAATGGCTTTGTTGTGTGGATGGGTGCAGGGTTAATTCGGATTTAATGCTGCTAAATCCGACATAAACTCATAGTGTAGACCGGGCCCTAGACTCCAAGAGCAGGCAGCCCATCTGTCTGCGCTCCAGTGTCACACCAGGGGCTCCTGCCTCCTGCCTCGATGCAGCCAGAGCACAGCCTCTGGAGAGAGACCCCAGTCTGGACTGTAAGACTCTGAGTGAAGGAGCATCTGCAGCCCCCACCCCACCCAGGTGTGTTGGCCCCAGGGCTGTGAGCACTGAGTTTATCCCTGCACCTCCCAGCACCTGCCCACTGAGTAGCCTGGTTAGGCCAGGCCTGGGCCTGGTACATCCTGGGAGAATCGTCAAGTGGGGAGGTTAAGATAGGTTTAGCTGGCTCAGTGGGCAGGACAGCAAGTGGGAGTCAGGACACCTGGGTTCTTCGCCTGGCTTTGCACCCACCTGTGATGTGACTATGGGTCAGTTACATCCCAGCCCTGCGTTTCAGTTTCCACTGCCCAGCATTCTCCTTTCAGACTGTGAACTCTTTCAGGTAGCAGCTGTTTCTTGCTTGTTGTATATGCAGCACCCAGCACAATGGGGGCCCTGACTCAGTCAGGGTCTGAGCAGTACCCAGCACGTGGCAGTTACAACTCTCCATGGGGTCCTGTGTCAAGGCTTCTGGCAGTGCCCCTGTTCCTTGCCATTCCCCAGGCCTAGCTTTTCCCCAGGGCAAGTCCTGCAGCCACCCAACTCTGAGACAGCACCTTCAGGCTGTCCCACCTCCCTGTTTCGCCCTGTGGCTTGACAGTGAGTGAAAATGCTGCCACTGTTTAGAGCCTACTGCCCCTTCAGGGCATGTTGCAAGCTGGGGGACTCTGCAATAATGCACCCCAGCCTACTCAGGACAAGCTGGCATTGCGCAGTCACTGGTCCATGGCCGCTGAGTGGCCATAGGTCAGCTGGGAAAGCCAGGCTGAAGGCGGAGGGAATTTGCTGACAATCAATGCCCAGTGAAGGCTGCCTGGTGGGAGCTTGGGCCTGTCCGGAACTTAAATATTAGAAAATCAGGAGCTACAGCATGAAGATAAATGCCCATGCAACCTTAACTCTGCCCCCTGGAGCTGGCTAGAATCACTGGCAATTCTCTGCACACACTCTGGCTGCTATCACTGGGTTAGGTGTCACTGTACTCAATGGAGGAGAGCTTGGCTGCAACTGCTTGGCAGAGCTGTGATGGTGACATGAGGTGCTCTGAGGGGTGATGCCTCTCTAGGGTTATATGTGAGCCCCTCTCCCTGTTCCGTGCCTCCGCCCCCCGCCATGATCCACCAACAGCCATTACATGGTGTGGGCTTGGAGTTCCAAGCCTGGCTGGATTTGAACCTTCAGTCTAGAGGCCAAAAGTCTTCTATGCCTATTAGTAACCGCGGACTCTTTGCTCCACATGCCCAGCTTGGTTTGAAGGCTGTCATGTTCGCCAATGAGGCCTGGTCTACACCTTAAACTTAGCTCGACTGAAATCACATCGCTCAGAGGTGTGAAAAATTCACATGCATGAGACACATATTAAGCCAGCCTAACCCCTGGCGTAGATTACAGCCAGGCTGGTGGAAGAATTCTTCCATCGATCTAGCTACCACCTCTCGGAGAGGTGGATTAACTACAGCAACAGAAAAACCATTCCATCACTGTCGCGAGTGGCTACACTACAACGCTACAACAGCACAGCGTGTGGAGCGTAAACATAGTCTCAGACTGTACCAGCCCAATCAGACTCTCCTCTGTTACCTGGGTAGGGGCAATACTGTGACAGTGTTCAAGGCGTTCAGGAGTAATGAAGGATGTGGGCTTGATTAGCTAAGCTCAGAGGTCATTGTTTCTACATTGCCTGTTACTAAAACCCTTCTCAGAAGCATTATACAATCCCAGGGACATACCCATGCCCCTGCCCCAGGCACCTTTAGCGGCAGTTTTATGAACCAATAGCTAACAGCACAGAGAGGCAGGGCCCCCCCCCACCACCACCCTGCTGTCTGACAAGAGAAGGGAAAAGGGTACAATTGTACCAGAGCCCCATGCTCAGGCAGCCCCCCCCAAAACATCTGTCATTGGGGTGAAATGGGAGGGGAGGCCCCATGATGTTCTGGAGCCCTGACTTTCTCTCTCTGGGTCTGCCTTTAAGTCCCAGCGAAACAGACCCAGAAAACACCTGCAGTGCACAGGGCATCTGATTTAAGAAGGTCTGATGGTGTGTCTCAGATCAGTCACTCCAGCAGCTGCTGAAAAAGAGCAAGGAGCCCAGATCTTTGGGAAGGGGCATGTGGTGGGGAAACAGCCATGTTAGCACCCTCAGCAGTGTTACAGGACGGAGCCTATGTGAGCCCCAGGCAGGAGCAGCCTTGAGGGCCCTGGTTCCTGTGGGTGGGGAGGATAGGTCAGAGACAGACATCTCCACAGCCTCCCCTATGAGCCCCCCAGCCCAGCCCTTGCTGCATTGCACTCCATGAGACACACTGGCCCAAACACACCCCATCATCTCTATGCTCTCAGGCCTCCAGTCCCTAACTGACCTGGGAGGGGAAACACTCTCTCTCCACACATGCACATAGTCTCTATGGTCTGAGCTAAGCGACTGACAAACTATAGAGACTAGATGAGTGTGGATTGGCGCCTCACTCCCACTGTCTGTTGGGTCTCCCTGTTTCCCTGGGACATTCAAGCTCTGTGAGAAGGCAGCAGGAATCTTCCAGGGAAAAAGATCCACTCGGTCTCCCTACCCTATGACTCACTGCCTGTGGCCGGTGGCCAGAGATTCTCCCTAAACACATCACAAACACCCCACTACAGACCTCCCCACACTGCTCACCCACCACCATTGGTTGCCAGTAAGAGTAGTTCGTCTGGGGACTCCAGCTTCTGCACAATTATGATTGGCAGGGTGTTGGGTCTGGCAGCTCTGATCCTGGGTTGTGTCCTGGAGTTAGGTTTCAAAGAACTTCCCTTTGGACCCAGTTATACAATGAGTGAAACTTGAATCCTGCTTAGCTGTACCTTACCCAATCATTTAAAATGAAAGTCCTACAAAACGGTATTTTTCACCGATCCTAGCCCATTACAAAACAATTCTTTACCCAATCAGACCCAACCACCTTAGTTGATATAGGTCTTGCAAAATTAGTTATGCAACAGACAGAAACAATCAAAGAACCAGACAGAGACCCTACAGATAAACAGTAGAGAAGTGGGGACCACAAAGGCAAAACAATAGACTTATAGATCTCACAACCACAACTGCTGATAAGTGGTTTTTTGCTGGACAGAACGCTGTTGAACAAAGTTTTCTTTAAAGATCTGAATGTCTCTTTCTCTAGCTGGTAATGGTGGGTGCTATTAGGACTGGAGCCTTCTTAACAGCCTGATATTACACAATTAGATGAAAGGGGATGATGTGACTTTCTGCTTCTTAGCTCATGGCTGCTGCTGCTTACTAAGAAAAAGGCCGCAGACCTTTACAACACATCCAACTCTCCACCACCTAGTGTATTCCCCCATCATCTACAGCCCCCTGCACTCCCTAAAGCCTCCAACTCCAACACCCAACACCCACACACCCAGTGTACTCCCCCCTCATCTACAGCCCCCTGAACTCTCTAAAGCAGAGGTTCTCAACTGTGGGTGGGGACCCCGTTAAGGGGGTCGCCAGGGCTGGTGTTAGACTTGGTGGGCTGAAGCCGAAGCCAGAGGGCTTCAGCCCAGGGTGGCAGGGTTCAGATTACAGGCCCCGTACCTAGGGCTGAAGCCTTTGGGTTTTTGGCCCTTCTGCCCGGGGCAGTGGGGCTCAGGCTTTGGCTTTGGCCCCAGCCTAGGGTGACAGGGCTTAGGCAGGTTCAGGCTTCGGCTCCCCCCCTGGGGTCATGAAGTAATTTTTGTTGTCAGAAGCGGGTCACAGTGCAATGAAGTTTGAGAACCCCTGACCTCAAGCCTCCAACCTCCAAATACACGTACACACCTCACACACACACACAATCCCTGCATTGCCCCTGGCTCTCATCTCTCAGACAGATGTTCCCACCTTGGGATGAAGCTGCTAGAGCAGGGCAGATGCTGACAGGCAGCCTTCAGGACCCAGCCGTCTCTTCCGAGCCTGGCCACCTCCTTCCCCTTCCCTCTGGTTCAGCCCCTCAGAGCATACAAGGCCTCAGTGTCTCAAAGCAGGAAGGACAACAGGAAGATGAGTGAAGCGCTGTTTTATTGCGGGAGACACAGAAAAGACAGAGAGCAGGGGACGGAAGCTGCCCCCTCCTGGGGAGCTGGGGCTAGCCTGGGAGTAGAGCCAAGTCCAGGGAGCAGGGGCGCCTCCGGCAGGGTGAAGGGGAGAGGTCCCAGGCCTGCAGAGCGATGAGGGCAGTGGGATCCCATGGGGAGCAGCCACCTCAGTACTTGCAGATAAAGGGCAGGGAGTCTGGGCAGTCGAAGCTTCTCCAAAGACCATCTGGCAGAGAGAGAGGGTTTAGTGCCCTCCTGGCGGGCAGCTGGCACCAAGCAAACCCCAGCTCCCGCCCAAGCCCAGCCCCTGGGGCTCCTCCTAGGCCTGGCTGTCCCTTAGCCTCAGCCCCCAGGGCCCCACCTAGCCCTGGCTCTCCCAGCCCGGTGCTCCACCTAGCCCCAGCTTCCCCCAGCCTGGGGCTCCAACCTAGCCCCTGCTTCACACATACCCCTCACACCAGCATCCAGTGCCACACCTAACCAGGCTCCCCCTGCATTCCCAACCCCCAAGCCCCACCAAGCCCCAGTGGTCCCTGACCTGCGGAGCACAGGGCGACACAGGTGTGCCCAGAGCGCCTGGGGTTCCCGTTGGCCCAGTTGGAGTAGTTCCAGATGGTGTGGTCTACCCAGTAGGAGATTGTGCGTCCGCCCTGCAAGGGGAGCAGCTGGGGTAGGATCAATGTTGCCCCATTTGCCTGGCACCCCAGGGACCTCCCCAAGGGGCCGGGGCCACCTCTGAGCCGGCAGAGTCCATGGGCTATAGCCAGGGGCTGTGGGCTCACTGGGTGGGGGGCAGGACACACCCAGCACCAGTCTGTGCCCTGGCACCGGCCCCAGGCACCTCATGGGCAGCCAAGGTCAACGGACCTCAAGGAGACTCCCAGCCACGGAGAGGGCTGGGACAAAGCCCCAAACTGCCAGAGTCCCCCAGGGCTGCCTCACAGGGGGCAGGCAGGGCTGGGGCTGGGGCTGCCCGGAGCGGGGTCCCGGCCGGAGACACAGAGCTGCAGTGGGGGATGGGTCATCCCCCAATAATAGGGAGTTTAGGTGTCCTGGGCCAGGCCCAGGCAGGGGGGATGGAGCAGCAGGGCCAGACGATCTTCTTACCAAGGAGGAGGTGATGCCCCCGACCCACACCTGGTCCTGGTGGGTGTAGCTCACTGCCCTGCGCAGTTTCTCATTGACCGAGTGGCTGTGGATGGAGGCCAGGTGGCCGCGGAACATCCGTGTGCACTCGGTCTGTGTGGAGAGAGAGAGTGGGGCGTAGACAGACACCAGCCCCAGCCACTGCCACATGCACCATCGAGTGCCCCCCGTCTTCCAGCCCCACGCATCATCCACTGCCCCCCATCCTCCAGCCCCATGCACCATCCAGCACCCCCCATGCCCTATCCTCCAGCCCCATGCACCATCCACTACTCCCACGCACCGTGAGCCAGCCCCACGCACCATCCCACTGCCCTCGCACACCATCCTCCATCCCACGCATCATCCACTGCCCCCCGTCCTCCAGCCCCACGCACCATCCACTGCCCCAACATCCCATGAGCCAGCCCCACGCACCATCCAGCACCCGCCACGCCCTGTTCTCCAGCCTCCTCAGCTCACAGCCATTGCCACATGCACCATCTAGTGCCCCCTGTTCTCCAGTCCCACGCATCATCCACTGCCCCCCATCCTCCAGCCTCATGCACTATCCAGCACCCCCCATGCCCTGTCCTTCAGCCCATGCATCATCCACTGCCCCACACACCCCATCCTCCAGCCCCATGCATTATCTATTGCTCCCGTCAGCCACGCCACACACTCCATCCACACGGACCATAAGCCAGATCCATGTATCATCTGGTGCCCCCCACACCCCGTCCTCCAGCCCCATGCACCATCCACCACCTCCACGCACCATGAGCCAATCCCATGGCACATTCACTGCCTCATGCATCCCATCCACCAGCCCCACATCCTATCCACCACTCCCATGCACCATCTGACAGCCCCATAGACCATCCACTGCCCCCATGCACCACCTTTCCCTTCCCTCTTCCCCCTCTACTCACCATGGCCCCAGAAAAGGACTGGTTATGTTTCATCACTTTGTAACGAAACCTCTGGCCCACTGCATCTCTCCCCGTGAAACTCTTGCCCTCCCCCGGGCACGGTGGCTCCAGCTCCCGGGGCTCCTCCTCCAGAACAGACCTGCCCTGCTCAGCTAGTTCCTCCTGCTCCAGGGTGCCCTTAGCTGGCAGGCGAGAGAGACCAATGGGCCCTTCCAGCCCCACTGTGCATCCCAGACCGCAAACTACCGGGGAGAGGGTCTGCATGGCTGCATGGACCAGGGGGTACAATGGCAGGGGCTGGGGGGCACATACATGGGGTCTGGGTCTGAGACAAATCATGGCTGGGGGTCAGTGGGGGATGGGGAACCCAGGTACCAGGACAAAAACAAGAGTGGGGGTCGGAGAACCCCAGTGTCCAGAATGCAGTGGGGCTGGGGGTCAGTGAGAGCACAGGTCTGGGGATAACAAAGCCCTGTACTGTTCGTGCTGGGTCTCACCCAAGCCCAAGGGGCCCATGCAGGAGCCCTCTGTAGGGGGTCCCCATTGGAGGCAGTGGCCTTGGGTCAAGCTCCCCCCCAGGGCTGACGGAGGAGGGTCCATCCAGGGGGCACCAGGACTTACAGAGACGGTGACTAGAGACGGCCCCCAGCAGAGCGAATGCCAGGAAACAACTTCATCTCATGCAGACCTGGGGGAGACACCATGAGACAGAGACAGATTGACACCCTCCACCCACATACAGCTCCACACTGCCTAGAGCCACCCCCCATGGAGCCCACACTGACCCCCAGCCTGGAGCTCCCCACCATCCTCACCGAGCCCAGACTGATGCCCTGCACTTAGAGCCCGTCCCCCTCACCTCTCATCTCTGACTTCCTCCTCCAGTCATCCTACACGCTTATATTGGGCTAGAGCATGAAGCTGGGGATGGAGAAAAAGCCGCTATCAGCTCCCAGCTGCTTGTGCTCCCCCCGCATCCCCACAACTCATGGCTTGTGACACCCCCACACATAGTCTGGGCTATGACCCACAAGCTCCCTCCAGGTGCCATCGGGAGGTGGGTCTACAAACGAGCTGTCTACAAAGTGTCCCCAACTACCCATAGACCATACGGGGTTCTGGGTTCACCCCCCTCCTGATGGTAGCAGAGAGCTGGGCTCCCAGCCACTTGGGGACCGCTTTAGAGAGGCCCAGGATGTACGGCTGGGCTAGCAGGGGGCTATAGGTCAGGAAAGAGGGACACCAGCAGAGTTGGTGGTGGGGGGAGCCCAGGGCTAGGCTAGTAGAGGCTGTGTGTCAGGATTGAGGGGCACCGGCAGAGCTATGGTCAGGGGACCTCAGGGCTGGGCTAACAGGGGTCTGTGGGTCGGGATTGAAGAAGACTGGCAGAGCTGGTGGGGTGTGGGGAGCTCAAGGCTGGGCTAGCAGAGGGTTGCAGTTCCGGATTGAAGGGCACCAACAGAGCTGGCAGAGTGGGGAGTCCAGGGCTGGGCTAGCAGGGGGCTGCAGGTTGGGATTGAGGGGCATCACCTGCTGTCCACAGTTCGCCACCGGTGGTAGAGGGTGGCATCCAAGAGGGATGGGATGGGCTGGCTCTGAGGTGTGGCGCTGAGTTGTGCGGGGGGCTGGGACTGTAGTGGGGATGGGAAGGGATTGAGGGGCATTGTGTGAGCCATGTGGGACTCTGGCCCTGGGGATCTCACTCCAGACCTGGTGTCCCCGGCGTTCTAGGCAGGGGGCAGCAGTGACTGTGGGTCCTTGCCTTGGGTGATGCCAGGGACTGGAGTGGAAGTTCCGAATCGGCCCCTCTGGTCTTAAGCCCTATGGCCCTGTGACCTGGCCTGGAGCTGCTCAGGAACCAGCCCCGGCACAGCAGCAGCCCAATGCACTGGGTGCCCAGGTGTGGAGGGGAATGTCACAAACATCACAGCAACTCAGTGGAACCTGTCTCCCCATTGCAGCTGGGGTTCAATAGAGTCTCTTTCGGGTAGCGGCTGTTTCTTGCTTGTTGCATATGCAGAACCTGTCACAATGTGGGCCCTGATCTCGGTTGGTATCTGGGCAGTGCCTGGCACAATGAGACCCTGATTTCGGACAGGGCCTGGGCAGTACCCAGCACATGGCAGTTACAACTCCCCATGGGGTTCTGTGTCCAGGCTCCTGGCAGTACCCCTGTTCCTTTCCATGCTCCAGGTGTAGCTTTTCCCCACGGCAAGTCATGAAGCTCTCTGGTTTCAGAGTAGCAGCCGTGTTAGTCTGTATTCGCAAAAAGAAAAGGAGTACTTGTGGCACCTTAGAGACTAACAAATTTATTAGAGCATAAGCTTTTTTTATGCTCTAATAAATTTGTTAGTCTCTAAGGTGCCACAAGTACTCCTTTTCTTTTTATGAAGCTCTCTGACTCTGAGACAGCGCCTTCAGGCTGCAGCACTCCCACCTCCCCAATTTGCCCTGTGGCTCGACAGCGAGTGAAAACGCTGCCACTGTTTAGAGCCTACTGCCCCTTCAGGGCACACTGCAAGCCAGGAGGCTCTGCAGTGACGCACCCCAGCCTACTCAGGACAAGCCGGCATTGCGCAGTCACTGGTCCATGGCCTCTGAGGGGCCATAGGTCAGCTGGGAAAGCCAGGCTGAAGACGGAGGGAATTCGCTGACAATCAATGCCCAGTGACAGCTGCCTGGTGGGAGCTTGGGCCTGTTCAGAATGGCGAGTTCAGCCAAACTTAAATATTGGAAAATCAGGAGCTACAGCACAAAGATAAATGCCCATGTAACCTTAACTCTGCCCCCTGGAGCTGGTTAGAATCACTGGCAATTCTCTGCACACACTCTGGCTGCTATCACTGGATTAGGTGTCGCTGTACTCAATGGAGGAGAGCTTGGCTGCAACTGCTTGGCAGAGCTGTGATGGTGACATGAGGTGCTCTGAGGGGTGATGCCTCTCTAGGGTTATATGTGAGCCCCTCTCCCTGTTCCGTGCCTCCGCCCCCCGCCATGATCCACCAACAGCCATTACATAGTGTGGGCTTGGAGTTCCAAGCCTGGCTGGATTTGAACCTTCAGTCTAGAGGCCAAATGTCTTCTATGCCCATTAGTAACCGTGGACTCTTTGCTCCACATGCCCAGCTTGGTTTGAAGGCTGTCATGTTCGCCAATGAGGCCTGGTCTACACCTTAAACTTAGCTCGACTGAAATCACATCGCTCAGAGATGTGAAAAATTCACATGCATGAGACACATATTAAGCCAGCCTAACCCCTGGCGTAGATTACAGCTAGGCTGGTGGAAGAATTCTTCCATCGATCTAGCTACCACCTCTCAGAGAGGTGGATTAACTACAGCAACAGAAAAACCATTCCATCACTGTCGCGAGTGGCTACACTACAACGCTACAAAGGCACAGTGTCCTGGAGTGAGGTTTCAAAGAACTTCCCTTTGGACCCCAGTTTATACAATGAGTGAAACTTGAGTCCTGCTTAGCTGTACCTTACCCAATCATTTAAAATGAAAGTCCTACAAACGGTATTTTTCACCGATCCTAGCCCATTACGAAACAATTCTTTACCCAATCAGACCCCAACCACCTATTTGTTATCGGTCTTGCAAAATTGGTTATGCAACAAACAGAAACAATCAAAGAACCAGACAGAGATCCTGGGTACAGATAAACAGTAGAGAAGTGGGGACCACAAAGGCAAAACAATAGACTTATAGATCTCACAAGCACAACTGCTGATAAGTGGTTTCTTGCTGGACAGAACTATTGTATCCTTGGGGGCAGCAGTTTTAGGAAGAAATCACTTGGGACACAGAGAGGAGTAAACCTTAAAAGCAGCCATTTATTGCCACACACTGAACTGACTAAATCAGCCAAAACTGGCTGGGCTATCCCCTAATAACCTAACTCAGTTGCCATAGCAACAACAAGATTCTATTACCACGACAACCACATACACAACAAGAGCATGTGGAGCAAAGTTTTATTAAAGATGTTTCTTTAGCTCATGATATAGGCGCTGACTCTGTGGATGCTCCGGGGTTGAAGCACCCACGGGGAAAAATTGGTGGGTGATCTGCCCCCACCGGCAGCCCCCGTCCCGCCCCCCGGCCCCAGCTTGCCTCTCCCTCCTCCCCTGAGCGTGCCACCGAGTTCTATTTCTCCCCCCTCCCTCCCAGCGTTTGCAACATGAAACAGCTGTTTCCCCCGGGGGCGAGACTGAGGGCTGGCGGGCGCGAGCACCCACCGGCGCCAACGAAAGATGGCGCCTGTGGCTGGTGGATGGTGGATTCTATTAGAATAGATTCCAACCCCCCCACACCCAGTGTATTCCCCCATCATCTACAGCTCCCTGCACTCCCTAAAGCCTCCAACCACCCAACAACCCCCACTCCCAGTGTACTCCCCCCATCATCTACAGCCCCCCGCACTCCGTAAATCCACCAACTTCCAAACACTCCCCACCCAGTGTACTCCCCCATCATCTACAGCCCCCTGCACTCCCTAAAGCCTACAACCACCCAACACCCCCCACACCCAGTGTACTCCCCCATCATCTACAGCCCCCTGCACTCCCTAAAGCCTCCAACCACCCAACAACCCCCACACCCAGTGTACTCCCCCATCATCTACAGCCCCCCGCACTCCGTAAATCCACCAACTTCCAACACTCCCCACCCAGTGTACTCCCCATCATCTACAGCCCCCTGCACTCCCTAAAGCCTACAACCACCCAACACCCCCCACACCCAGTGTACTCCCCCATCATCTAGAGCCCCCTGCACTTCTTAAAGCCTCTATCCTCCAAACACCCAACACCCCTCACACCCAGTGTACTCCCCCATCATCTACAGCGCCCTGCACTCCCTAAAGCCTCCATCCTCCAAACACCCACCACATCCAGGGTACTCCCTCATCATCTACAGGCCCCTGCACTCCCTAAAGCCCCCAACCTCCAAACACCCAACTGCTCCCCAGACCCAGTGTACTGCATCATCTACAGCCCCCAGCACTCCCTAAAGCCTTCATCCTCCAAACACGCCCCCACCCAGTGTATTCCCCAATCATCAACAGCCCACTGCAGTCCCTAAAGCCTCCATCCTCCAAACACCCAACACCCCCCACACCCAGTGTACTCCCCAATAATCTACAGCCCCCTGCAGTCCCTAAATCCACCAACCTCCAAACACCCAACACACCAGGTATTCCCTATCATCTACAGCCCCCTGAACTCCCTAAAGCAGCGGTTCTGAAACTGTGGGTCGGGACCCTGTTTTAATGGGGTCACCGGGGCCGGTGTTAGACTTGCTGGGCCAAAGCTGAAGCCAAAGCCCGAGGAGTGGTGGGGCTCGGGCTTTGGCTTTGGTCCTCAGCTTAGGGCAACGGGGCTTGGGTAGGCTCAGGCTTCGGTCCCCCTCCTGGGGTAATGTGGTATTTTTTGTTGTCAGAAGGCAGGGTCGCAGTGCAATGAAGTTTGAGAACCCCTGACCTCAAGCCTCCAACCTCCAAACACCCCCACACACACACACACACACCTCACACACACCCCTGCATTGCCCCTCGCTCCCATCTCTCAGACAGAGGTTCCCAGCTTGGGTTGAAGCTAGGGTGACCAGATGTCACAATTTTATAGGGGCAGTCCCAATATTTGGGGCTTTGTCTTATATAGGTGCCTATTACCCCCCACCCCGTCCCGATTTTTCATATTTACTATCTGGTCACCCTAGGTGAAGCTGCTAGAGCCAGGGCAGATGCTGACAGGCAGCCCTTAGGGACTGAGCCCTCTCTCCCCAGCCTGGCCACCTCCTTCCCCACTCCCTTCTGGTTCAGCCCCATGAAGCGAGCAGGGCCCTCAGTGTCTCAAAGCAGGAATGAGTGGCACCCGGGGGAGATGAGTGAAGTGCTGTTTTACTGCAGAAAGTCACAGGAAATGACGGAGAGCAGGGGATGGGGGCTGCCCCTCCTGGGGAGCTGGGGCAAGCCTGAGAGCAAAGCCAAGTCCAGGGAGTAGGGGAGCCTCTGTCAGGGTGGAGCAGGGTGTCCCAGTAGACCAGTGCGGGCAGCGGGACCCCGTGGGGGGAGCAGCCACCTCAGTACTCGCAGATAAAGGGCAGGCGAGTCTGGCAACTGACGCTTCTCCAATGACCACCTGGCAGAGAGAGAGGTGTTAGTGCCCTCTTGGTCGGCACCTGGAACCAAGCAAACCCCGGCTCCCCCCAGCCCCATACCCTGGGGGCCCACCTAAGCCCGGCTTCCACTGGCCCCAGCCCCGGGACCCCACCTAGACCCAGCTTCCCCTGGCCAGGGGCCCCACCAACCTCTGGCTCCCCTGGCCTGGAGCCCCACAGAGCTGTCTATAAAGTGCCCCCAACTCCCCATAAACGCTATGAGGTTCTGGTTTCACTGTGACATTACTGACATAAACTGTGACTGTATAGGTCATTGTTGCAACCACTGTTATATATTTGCAGCGAATATTGTACAAAGGTTATCGTGTAAGGTGTCTATGGAAAGGTTATGATTTGCTGGTTATGATTACATTATCTGTATGGGTGTATCATTTTTGTTGTTGAAGTTATGAATATTGGCTATGTACTTGTATCTCAATGTGTTTTAATTCTAAGTAGCCTCAGTGAAGCATTTGGTCAGCTTCTTGAGAAAGGACTATTCTCAGTAAATGCCCAATCAAGAAACACTTAACTGACAATGAACTTCGGGAGATGCCAATCCACATCTGAGCTTTCCTGGGAAGGTTCAAACTAACATGTAAACAATGGGGTCAGCCTGTAAAGAACTGAGTCATGCATGGTGTATATCAATCTCCCCTCTGTTTTTTCCACCAAATGCATCCGATGAAGTGAGCTGTAGCTCACGAAAGCTTATGCTCAAATAAATTTGTTAGTCTCTAAGGTGCCACAAGTACTCCTTTTCTTTTTGCGAATACAGACTAACAAGGCTGCTACTCTGAAACATGCATGGACATGTGACTTGCCCATGTGACTCCAAACTCCATCTTGCTCCTGTGAATTCCACAGTAAGAAAGGAGGGGTGTCCTTCCACATGGCAGAGGATAAAAAAGGCCCTGAAAACCCCTCCATTTTGTCTTCAATCCTGCTTCTGACTTCTGGAGGAATCTTGTTACAAACTGAAGCTTTGAACAAAGGACTGAATGACCCATCCCAGCTGTGGATGTTCTCCAGAGACTTGATTTGAACTTGCATCTTATTCCATCACTGCTACAAGCCTGAATCAAGAACTTTGCAATTACTGTATGTAATTGATTCCATTTAACCAATTTTAGTTTCATCTATATCTTTTTGCTTTTATGAATAAACCTTTAGATTTTAGATTCTAAAGGATTGGCAACAGTGTGATTTGTGGGTAAGATCTGATTTATATATTGACCTGAGTCTGGGGATTGGTCCTTTGGGATCAAGAAAACATATTTCTTTTATGGGGGTATTGGTTTTCATAACCATTTGTCCCCATAAAAGTGGCACTGGTTGTGGTACTGGGAAACTGGAGTGTCTAAGGGAATTGCTTGTGTGACTTATGGTTAACCAGTGGGGTAAAATCAAAGTCTTCTCTGTTTGGTTGGTTTGGTGTGCCTTAGAGTTGGAGAACCACCAGGCTTAGGCTGGGACTGCCCTGCTCTAAGAAATTTGTCCTGTATTGATACTCTTGGAAGTGTCCCACCAAAGACAGCATCATTACACCCACTAATGGTAGCAGAGAGCTGGGCTCCCAGCCACTTGTGGACCCAATTAGAGAGGCGTAGGATGTATGGTTGGGCTAGTAGGGGGCTGTGGATCAGGAAACAGGGGCACCAGCAGAGCTGGTGTGGGGGGGGGGGGCGGGGAGCCCAGGACTGGGCTATCAGGGGGCTGCAGGTTGGGATTGTAGGGGAATCACCTGGGCTGTCCGCAGTTCACCGCCGGTGATAGAGCGTGCATCCAAGAGGGATGAGATGGACTGGCTCTGAGATATGGTGCTGAGCTGTTTGGGGGGGGGGGGGCTGGGATGGCAGGGGCGGTGGGAAGGGATTGAGGGGCATTGGGAGAGCCATGTGGGACCCTGGCCCTGGGATCTCACTCCAGACCTGGTGCGCCCAGCATTCTGGGCAGGGGGCAGCAGTGGCTGGGGGCCTCAACACTCTCCTCCTCCCCCACCCTCCCTGGGTAACTCCCCCAGCAGGGAGAGTGCCACATTGGTCAGTGGGGTAGGACACTTCCTGATACTGGGCAGCATGGCATAGCCGGCAGTGGGCTGGAAGGACCCAGCTCATTGACTTCTGGCAGTTCCTCAGCACCCAATGCCGCAGGGTCTTGCATGTCGGAGGCATGTTGGCAGGGCTGGGGCGTGGGGAAGGCCAGGGCTGGGATAGTAGGGGCTGTGGGTCAGGACTGAGAATCGCTGTTGTCAGTCGCATGCCCCTGCTCTCCCAACCGCACACACATCCCCCCCCCACCCCAAGGACCAGCCGCGCACTGGCTTGGTGTGTACCAAGCTGGGCAGGTTTCACAAGGGCATTTCACACAGTAACAGCCGCGCTGAGACCCCCATGTCTGGGTTGTCCTGATAATCCCGGGGACGTTTCACCGCAGGCCGCAGCGCTGTGCACCCAGCCACAGGGAATGTGGCAGCCACCAATGGGCTGGTGCCAACGACTTCCTGAATGCCAGGGTCGGGGTCCCCTCCCCTCCCCCACCAGCTCCGAGCCCCTTCTGCTTCCCTCCCCCACAGCTTGCTACACCCCCCACACCCAGCCTGGGCTCTGACCTACAAGCTGCCCCATGTCGCCACCTAGGGATCATTGGAGGAGTTTATAAACGAGTTGCCCCCAACTCCCCATAGGGTCTTGGGTTCACCCCCCTCCTGATGGTAGCAGAGAACTGGGCTCCCAGCCACTTGGGGATCCACTTTAGAGAGGCCCAGACTATAAGTCTGGGCTAGCAGGAGCTGTGGGTCAGGAGAGGGGGGCACCGGGAGAGCTGAGGAAGAGGGGAGCTAGGGCTGCGCAAGCAGGGGCTGTGGGTCGGGACTGAGGAGCCCTGCTGCCAGGCCTCCACCCCACCCCCATCGCTGCCCTGCTCTCAGGCCACACTGTCTCAGCGCGTTGCTGAAGATAAGCATCTCCCCGCCATGCTGGGCAGGTTTCACAAAGGCATTTCACACAGTAACAGCCACTGTGGAACCCCACATCTGGGCTGTCCCGATAACCCCGGGGCCGTTTCACCGCAGGCCACAGTGCTGGGTGCCCGGCCACAGGGAATGGGGCAGTAGCCAATGGGCTGGTGCCATCTACTCCCTGAGTGCCAGCATAAGGGTTCCCTCCCCTCCCCTCCCCTGCCGGCATTCCCTTGGGGTGGCCCCTCGGAGCCAGGGATCCCCCACAGTGCAATGGGACCGTGCCCAGTGGGCTCCCCTCACTTCCCATAGCACCCCCCCACACACACACAGTTGGCACTGATGCCCCTTGCAGAGTTCATCTGGCCCTTTGAGCCCCACTTCCAACCCCCTGAAAAATGTGTGGGCCTGGGGGCCCCGAGTAGGGGCTGAGTGGGGCCTCTGCCATGGAGCTGCTGTTAGTCCAAGTGTAAGCAGGAGAACAGTCCCGCTATTGTGGGGAACTTTCCTGGCTTCTGCACGACCCCGTTAAAGTGGGCTATCAAAAGGATCTGAATCCTCGCTCCCACTTTCTTTACCCGGTGGCCTCCCTGCCCTTGAGGACTCCCCTTCCACTCTCCTGTCTGCCAGAGTTCTCATAACCCCAACAAGGCTGGGCCCAGGATTCCTGGGGGGCTTGACCCCCAACCCTGCTGTGGTCACCTAGGACAGGGGCTAGGGTGTCCTCGCTCCGGGGTACTCTCTCTGCACTTCTCTGACCCACTGACCATTACATATAATTTAAAGCAAATGCAAGTTATTTAATCAACAATTAATTTTAAAAAGAATAAGGAAAAATGGGAAAGGTTAAAGGAAACACATCAACCCGTTCTGTGGCAGGGAACTTCACAAACAGTATCTGGAACGTCAGGGCAGTTCACAGTCTGTTCCTTGTCAGTCCCAGGCCCTCTCTGTGCTGCAGGGATGCTGTGGGTTGGACACTTGTTCTGGTGGTGGCCTCAAGCTCTCAGGCTCTAAGTGGTAGGACCCTTCTGCCCAGTGTCGCCCCCACCCTGTCGGGTTTACGATCCAAGTCTGGCCTGCAGAGCCTCTTGGCTGAGGCGTCTCCCAGTGCTGGGCCTGATGCCCAGGGTCCCCCTCACTCTCCTCAACTGCTCACTAGCCCCAGCTCCACCACTCTGTCTCAGCACTGCTGCTGCTTCTTTGGCACCTCTGCCTCTGGTTGCTACAGCTCTGCTCCCAGAATAGGTCTGCTCTGCAGGCTGCTTCTGTGACTCTGCTCCCAGCATTGACCTGCTTCCTGGGCTGCTTTTCGGGCCCCTCTGGCTCTGGTTGCTGCAGCTCTGCTCCCAGGGCAAGTCTGCTCTCTCTGGGCTGTGCCTCTGGCTTTGGGGTGCAGCTCTGCTCCCAGGACAGGGTCTGCTCTCTCTGGATCTGGCACAGCTCTGCTCCCCAGCGCAGCTTGCGCCCCTGCTTTCTCCTTAGCTCGGCCCCACTCTGTCTGACCCAGGCAATTCCAGCTCACATGGAGGATGGGACCTCCCTGGCCTCCTGACTCCCTGATTAGCCTGCCCACCCTATCATTCAGGGTGCATTGGCCTCTCCCCATTGTTCCTAGGGAGTATCAGTCTCACGGTCCTGATTTCCCATAGACTCTTCCCCTTTTAGTACTGGGAGCTAGCAACTAAAATACCCTCACTGAATGTTAGTAAGGGGGCAACAGTCCCCTTATACAAGTAGAGCTTTGTAGACTCCAAGAGCAGGCAGCTCATTGTGCCGTCTGTCTGCGCTCTAGCGTCACACTGGGTCCCAGCCTTGACCAAGGGCTCCTGCCTCTCGCCCCGATTTGAACCAGAGTGCAGCCTCTGGAAAGAGACCCCAGTCTGGACTGAAAGACTCTGAATGACAGAGCATCTGCCCCACCAGGCGAGTTGTCCCCAGGGCTGTGAGCAATGGGGTTAGCCCTGCACCTACCCACTGGGTAGCCTAGTCAGGCCAGGCCTTGGTCTGGGGCATCCTGGGAGAATCGTTAAGATGGGTTTAGCTGACTCAGTGGGCAGGACAGCAAGTGGGAGTCAGGAGACCTGGGTTCTTTTCCTGGCTTTGCACCTATCTGTGATGTGACCATGGGTCAGTCACATCCCAGCCTTATGTCTCAGTTTCCCCTGCCCACCGTTCTCTTTTCAGACTGAACTTTTTTGGGTAGGGGTTGTTTCTTGCTTGTTGTATATGCAGAACCCAGCACAATGTGGGCCCTGATCTCGGTCTGGGTCTGGGCAGTACCCAGCACATGGCAGTTACAACTCTCCATGGGGTCCTGTGTCAAGGCTTCTGGCAGTGCCCCTATTCCTTGCCATGCTCCAGGCCTAGCTTTTCCCCAGGGCAAGTCCTGTAGCTCTCCAACTCTGAGACAGCACCTTCAGGCTGCAGCACCCCACCCCCCTGTTTTGCCCTGTGGCTTGACAGTGAGTGAAAATGGTTCCATTATTGAGAGCCTCCTGCCCCTTCAGGGCGTGCTGCAAGCTGGGAGGCTCTGTAGTGACGTACCCCAGCCTACTCAGGACAAGCCGGTATTGCACAGTCACTGGTCCATGGCCTCTGAGGGGCTGTAGGTCGGCCTGAGAAAGCCAGGCTGAAGGCGGAAGGAATTCACTGACAATCAATGCCCAGTGATAGCTGCCTGGTGGGAGCTTGGGCCCCTCCAGAACGGCAAGTTCAGCCATACTTAAATATTAGAAAATCAGGAGCTACACCATGAAGATAAATGCTCATGCAACCTTAACTCTGCCCACCAGCGATGGCTCGAGTCACTGGCAAGTCTTTGCACAGACTCTGGCTGTAGTCACTGGTCTAGGTGTCACTGTACTGAATGGAGGAGAGGTTGGCTGCAGTTGCTTGGCAAAGCTGTGATGGTGACAGCTGTGATGAGGTGCCCTGGGGGGCTGTGCCTCTCTGGGGGTGTATGTGAGCCCCCTCCTATGTGTATGATAACAGGAGAGATGCACATATACCTGGGGAGATCTGATCTGCCTCATTTAAGTGCTGAGTTGTGTACGTCACGTCACTAGCAGAGCACAAGGGCTTCTTGCTGTGGGGATTGTCAGCCATGAGGTAGGAGCTGAGGGTGGGCAATGGGGTTAATAAAGCTGTGACACTGCACCCCATATTCTTCCTAGTTATATTATTATGATGTAATTATGACATAATTATGATGCATTTTGTACAAGATATTTCTTGTTAGGTGAAAAGAAAAGGAGTACTTGTGGCACCTTAGAGACCAACAAATTTCCACCGCATGCATCTGATGAAGTGAGCTGTAGCTCACGAAAGCTTATGCTCAAATAAATGTGTTAGTCTCTAAGGTGCCACAAGTACTCCTTTTTCTTTTTGTGGATACAGTCTAACACGGCTGCTACTCTGAAACCTTTTTGTTAGGTGTCGTTGAAAAAGTTATGATTTGCTGAATATGATTATCCTAGTTGTATACATGTATCATTTTTGTATCTCAGGTTATGAATATTGACTAACTATCTGTATTTCAAATGTGCTTAATCTGGAAACACCCACAGCTAACCTTTCAGGTACAGCAATGAAGAAGGTAAACAGCACTGATGACCCTTCAGCAAAGACAATGGGCCATGGAAAAGCTTAGCTTTCCTGAGAAAGCTCCACATTACTGGCTTGAAATCCCTAATGGTGACAAAGTGGAGTGGCTATGGCTTATGTACTCAAAAATCCAGAATGCTGCATACTGTTTTTGTTGCAAACTCTTCCAGTCTAATGTTCCAGCCACATTGGGTTCTACAGGAACAAAGGACTGGAAAAATCTGGCTAAAAATCTGGCATGTCATGAGAAGGCAGCAAATCACCAGAGAGCATTCCACAGGTGGAAAGAGCTTGAGATGAGACTAAGGTTAAAGGCCACCATAGATGATCGGCATCAAGAGAAGATTGCATCAGAGTCTCTTTACTGACAAAATGTTCTGAAAAGGCTCATTGCCATCGTGAGAATGCTTGCTACCCAAAACCTAGCACTGTGTGGCACTTCAGATCAGCTGTATGTGTCAAGGAATGGAAACTTCCTTAAAATTGTGGAGCTGATGGCTGAGTTTGATGCTGTACTCCATGAGCATCTAAGAAGGGTCACCACCCAAGAAATGTACACACACCACTACCTTGTAAAAACAGTTCAAAATGAGATTATACAGTTACTGGCAACATAGAATCATAGAATATCAGGGTTGGAAGGGACCCCAGAAGGTCATCTAGTCCAACCCCCTGCTCAAAGCAGGACCAAGTCCCAGTTAAATCATCCCAGCTAGGGCTTTGTCAAGCCTGACCTTAAAAACCTCTAAGGAAGGAGATTCTACCACCTCCCTAGGTAACGCATTCCAGTGTTTCACCACCCTCTTAGTGAAAAAGTTTTTCCTAATATCCAATCTAAACCTCCCCCATTGCAACTTGAGACCATTACTCCTCGTTCTGTCATCTGCTACCATTGAGAACAGTCTAGAGCCATCCTCTTTGAAACCCCCTTTCAGGTAGTTGAAAGCAGCTATCAAATCCCCCCTCATTCTTCTCTTCTCCAGACTAAACAATCCCAGCTCCCTCAGCCTCTCCTCATAAGTCATGTGCTCTAGACCCCTAATCATTTTCGTTGCCCTTCGTTGTACTCTTTCCAATTTATCCACATCCTTCCTGTAGTGTGGGGCCCAAAACTGGACACAGTACTCCAGATGAGGCCTCACCAGTGTCGAATAGAGGGGAACGATCACGTCCCTCGATCTGCTCGCTATGCCCCTACTTATACAACCCAAAATGCCATTGGCCTTCTTGGCAACAAGGGCACACTGCTGACTCATATCCAGCTTCTCGTCCACTGTCACCCCTAGGTCCTTTTCCGCAGAACTGCTGCCGAGCCATTCGGTCCCTAGTCTGTAGCGGTGCATTGGATTCTTCCATCCTAAGTGCAGGACCCTGCATTTATCCTTATTGAACCTCATTAGATTTCTTTTGGCCCAATCCTCCAATTTGTCTAGGTCCTTCTGTATCCTATCCCTCCCCTCCAGCGTATCTACCACTCCTCCCAGTTTAGTATCATCCGCAAATTTGCTGAGAGTGCAATCCACACCATCCTCCAGATCATTTATGAAGATATTGAACAAAACGGGCCCCAGGACCGACCCCTGGGGCACTCCACTTGACACCGGCTGCCAACTAGACATGGAGCCATTGATCACTACCCGTTGAGCCCGACAATCTAGCCAGCTTTCTACCCACCTTATAGTGCATTCATCCAGCCCATACTTCCTTAACTTGCTGACAAGAATGCTGTGGGAGACCGTGTCAAAAGCTTTGCTAAAGTCAAGAAACAATACATCCACTGCTTTCCCTTCATCCACAGAACCAGTAATCTCATCATAAAAGGCGATTAGATTAGTCAGGCATGACCTTCCCTTGGTGAATCCATGCTGACTGTTCCTGATCACTTTCCTCTCCTCTAAGTGCTTCAGGATTGATTCTTTGAGGACCTGCTCCATGATTTTTCCAGGGACTGAGGTGAGGCTGACCGGCCTGTAGTTCCCAGGATCCTCCTTCTTCCCTTTTTTAAAGATGGGCACTACATTAGCCTTTTTCCAGTCATCCGGGACTTCCCCCGTTCGCCACGAGTTTTCAAAGATAATGGCCAAGGGCTCTGCAATCACAGCCGCCAATTCCTTCAGCACTCTCGGATGCAATTCGTCCGGCCCCATGGACTTGTGCACGTCCAGCTTTTCTAAATAGTCCCTAACCACCTCTATCTCTACAGAGGGCTGGCCATCTCTTCCCCATTTTGTGTTGCCCAGCACAGCAGTCTGGGAGCTGACCTTGTTAGTGAAAACAGAGGCAAAAAAAGCATTGAGTACATTAGCTTTTTCCACATCCTCTGTCACTAGCTTGCCTCCCTCATTCAGTAAGGGGCCCCACACTTCCTTGGCTTTCTTCTTGTTGCCAACATACCTGAAGAAACCCTTCTTGTTACTCTTGACATCTCTTGCTAGCTGCAGCTCCAGGTGCGATTTGGCCCTCCTGATATCTTTCCTACATGCCCGAGCAATATTTTTATACTCTTCCCTGGTCATATGTCCAACCTTCCACTTCTTGTAAGCTTCTTTTTTATGTTTAAGATCCGCTAGGATTTCACCATTAAGCCAAGCTGGTCGCCTGCCATATTTACTATTCTTTCGACTCATCGGGATGGTTTGTCCCTGTAACCTCAACAGGGATTCCTTGAAATACAGCCAGCTCTCCTGGACTCCCTTCCCTTTCATGTTAGTCCCCCAGGGGATCCTGGCCATCTGTTCCCTGAGGGAGTCAAAGTCTGCTTTCCTGAAGTCCAGGGTCCGTATCCTGCTGCTTACCTTTCTTCCCTGCGTCAGGATCCTGAACTCAACCAACTCATGGTCACTGCCTCCCAGATTCCCATCCACTTTTGCTTCCCCCACTAATTCTACCCGGTTTGTGAGCAGCAGGTCAAGAAAAGCGCTCCCCCTAGTTGGCTCCCCTAGCACTTGCACCAGGAAATTGTCCCTACGCTTTCCAAAAACTTCCTGGATTGTCTATGCACCGCTGTATTGCTCTCCCAGCAGATATCAGGAAAATTAAAGTCACCATGAGAATCAGGGCATGCGATCTAGTAGCTTCCGTGAGTTGCCGGAAGAAAGCCTCATCCACCTCATCCCCCTGGTCCGGTGGTCTATAGCAGACTCCCACCATGACATCACTCTTGTTGCACACACTTCTAAACTTAATCCAGAGACACTCAGGTTTTTCCACAGTTTCGTACCGGAGCTCTGAGCAGTCATACTGCTCCCTTACATACAGTGCTACTCCCCCACCTTTTCTGCCCTGCCTGTCCTTCCTGAACAGTTTATAACCATCCATGACTGTACTCCAGTCATGTGAGTTATCCCACCAAGTCTCTGTTATTCCAATCACGTCATAATTCCTTGACATCACCAGGACCTCCAGTTCTCCCTGCTTGTTTCCAAGGCTTTGTGCATTTGTATATAAGCACTTGAGATAACCTGTTGATCGCCCCTCATTCCCAGTATGAGGCAGGAGCCCTCCCCTCACAGACCTTCCTGCCTGTGCTTCCTCCCGGTATCCCGCTTTCCCACTTACCTCAGGGGAACAAACGTCAAACAGAGATTGTGGCTGATCTGAAGTCGGCAAGATATTACTCTGTTATTCTGAACTGCACACCTGACATCAGCCATACGGAACAAATGACTTTAATGGTGCATTTTGTAACAGAACCTAGTGAAAATGTCCCTGCAATGGTGACCATTAGAGAGCATTTTCTAGAATTTATTGACATTAAGAACATAAGAACAACCATACTGGGTCAGACCAAAGGTCCATCCAGCCCAGTATCCTGTCTACCATCAGTGGCCAATGCTAGGTGCCCCAGAGGGAGTGAACCTAATAAGTAATGATCTAGTGATCTCTCTCCTGCCATCCATCTCCACCCTCTGACAAACAGAGGCTAGGGACACTATTCCTTACCCATCCTGGCTAATAGCCATTAATGGACCTAACCTCCATGAATTTATCCAGTTCTCTTTTAAACCCTGTTATAGTCCTAGCCTTCACAACCTCCTCAACCAGGTTGACTGTGTGCTGAGTGAAGAAGAACTTCCTTTTATTTGTTTTAAATCTGCTACCCATTAATGTCATTTGGTGGTCCCTAGTTCTTATATTACGGGAACAAGTAAATAACTTTTCCTTATTCACTTTCTCCACACCACTCATGATTTTATATACCTCTATAATATCCCCCCTTAGTCTCCTCTTTTCCAAGCTGAAAAGTCCTAGCCTTTTTAATCTCTCCTCATATAGGACCCGTTCCAAATCCCTAATAATTTTAATTGCCCTTTTCTGAACCTCTTCTAATGCCAGTATATCTTTTTTGAGATAAGGGGACCACATCTGTACGCAGTATTTAAGATGTGGGCATACCATGGATTTATATAAGGGCAATAAGATATTCTCCGTCTTATTCTCTATCCCTTTTTTAATGATTCCTAACATCCCGTCTGCTTTTTTGACTGCCGCTGCACACAGCGTGGACGTCTTCAGAGAACTATCCACGATGACTCCAAGATCTTTCTCCTGATTAGTTGTAGCTAAATTAGCCTCCATCATATTGTATGTATAGTTGGGGTTATTTTTTCCAATGTGCATTACTTTACATTTATCCACATTAAATTTCATTTGCCATTTTGTTGCCCAGTCACTTAGTTTTGTGAGATCTTTTTGAAGTTCTTCACAGTCTGCTTTGGTCTTAACTATCTTGAGCAGCTTAGTATCATCTGCAAACTTTGCCATCTCACTGTTTACCCCGTCTCCAGATCATTTATGAATAAGTTGAATAGGATTGGTCCTAGGACTGACCCTTAGGGAACAAAGGGTAGGAATAAATTGTAAATTTTCAGAATGGAGAGGGGTAACTAGTGGTGTTCCCCGTCTTTTAACTGATTCTGAATACATGAAAGGATCTTTCCTCTTATCTCATGACAGCTTAATTTATGTAAGAGCCTTTGGTGAGGGACCTTGTCAAAGGCTTTCTCGCAATATAAGTACACTATGTCCACTGGATCCCCCTTGTCCACATGTTTGTTGACCCCCCACATGTTTGTTGATGATACTACATATGGTGTTTAGATGCTGCTTGTAATTAGTAGAAATGGGAGCACCGGCTGTTGGGAGTCTGAAAGGACAGGAAACCGGAAGCGGGGAGGGGAGTTGAGGAGGTGGAGTGAGAGCTACCGAGGGTGCAGCAGCAGCTTGGTAAAGAGGTTTCCACTTTAAAAATAAAGTCCTGGTGAAGTTTATTAGTAACTTGCCTAGTTGCTATAACATTTTGGTGATGAGGATGGATCTTCTGCTTCTGAACTCACTTGCACCCTTTCTGCAAAGCCCAGGTGAGCCTCCAATTGCTTTTACTGTCTGGATCCATATGTTTGAGACTTATCTGCTTGCAACCACTGCTACAGAGATTTCTGAAGTAAGAAAGCATGCTCTGCTAATCCACTGCCTTGGAGCAGAAGGGCAGTGTATATTTTACACTTTTCCCCTTGCAGTTGATAAATATGAGACTACACTCACTGCATTAAAGAACTTTTTTGTGCCAAAAGTGAATGTAGTAGCTAATCGCTACAGAGTTTGCCAGCGTGAGCAGAAAACAGGGAAAACTGTAATGCAGTACATTGCTTCCCTGAGGAGTCTGATCGTAACTTGTGACTTTGGGAATATGGCAGATGAGATGATTAGAGACTAGCTCATTGAGAAAACAACCATGCTTTGTGTAAGAGAACGCTTACTTCTAGAACCACAATTTACACTAGAAAAAGCAATAACCATTGCTACTCAGATTGAGTCAGCTACAGCTGAAGCCAAAATAATGAGCATGGATACAGGAGGCACAGTCCAGGCTGTGACTCCTTTGCAGAAAAGTTTACTATCGTGGCAGAGAAATGATTACAAGAGGAAAACTAATGGAAAACCACCGAATCAACAAATTCAAAATACAGTAAAAGCATGCTTTTGCTGTGGATCCCCACAACACCTTGCAAGCTACACAGGATGTCCGGCAAAAGTAGGTCGCACACAGAATCACAGAGTTGGAAGGGACCTCAGGAGTCCAATCCCTGCTCAAAGCAGGACTAATCCCCAATTTTTGTCCTGGATCCCTAAGTGGCCCCCTCAAGGATCAAGCTCACAACCCTAGGTTTAGCAGGCCAATGCTCAAACCACTGAGCTATCCCTCCAGTGCAATCATTGCAAAAAGATTGGGCATTTTGCTAAAGTATGTCGCAGCAGCTAGTTCAATCAACAGGTGCATGCAGTGACAATACCAGATGTTACTGTGCTGAGTGTAGACAAAATCACTACTGCACATATTCCAGAACAAATAAAGTGCATTGTAAATGTTTCCACCATACCCTCAGGCAAATTACACTCTATTCAACACTGGCTCAGTATCTATACTACCAGATTCCATCTATTTGCATTATTTTAAAGATGTGCCTCTTACTGAACCCAAACTTCACTTGGTGTGCTATTTGAAAAACCATATTCCAGTACATGGCTGCTTGCCAGCAATAGTTACTTTTGGTGATTGCTGTGTAACTGCAGAGTTCTACATTGTCCACAAAGGCACTCCTATCCTTGTGTAGGGGACTGCGGAAGACTTTGTTATGGCCTAGCTAGGGAATTTCCACTTTCTCGAGCCAAGAGGTTACTGTAGGACATAGATAGTTACTGAAGGACACAGAAACATAGATAGTTACTGAGGGACACAGAAAAGCAGCTGGGACCGATCCCCCCTTTGGGAAGTAATTCTATATTCATGAGCTGTTTTTGTGTAGTGCTTATTAATGCTGATTGACTGCCCCTCAGTTGGACTCCGTCCCAGGCAGAGCTCCAGTGTGCTGGGTTCCCCGCCTCCGTGACTGCAACACTTGGAGTCCCCATTGCGGGTGGGTCACTAACCTTCAGTAAAGCCAATAACTCACAGCTGTGTGGAAGCCTCGTTTTTCTCAGAGTACTCCTGCCAGGCCTGTGGTCCTTCGAGCACCTTGGCCCAGAACACCTTGGCAGAGATTTATTGCCTGCTTTAAATCTCAGGGTAGTTAATGGATGAATTGATCTTCCTCAGCAAAGCACTCCTGCGGTACACACACCAGTTTCAGCTGGGACCCAACACCAGGTTGAGGAGAAACTCGGCTGTGCTTATGGGTTTCTGCATAAAGTTAAAATGCGGAATAATGTGATGCCTGTACGACAGAAATTAGGGCACTTACCATTTTCAGTCAGGGAAGCTGTTTCGGAGGAACTTAGAAAACTTGTTCAAAAGGACTTTATTGAAGAGATCGACTCCTTGGAATGGGTTTCACCTATAGTAGTGACGCAGAAGAAGGGTGGAGGCATTCGCCTTTGTGTGGACTTAAGGGAGCCAAAATAAAGCGATTGTGATTGACAGCCATCCTCTTCCTCACATAGAAGAAGTATTTGCAGAACTCCGTGGAGCAAAGATGTTTTCTACTCTTGATTTACAGAGCACGTACCACCAAGTTATGTTGCATGAAGATAGCAGAGACCTCACAGCATTTATTACACATGAGGAGCTATTTTGTTTTAAATGTGTTCCATATGGTCTCACATCTGCTCCAAGTGCCTTCCAAAAAATGATGTCATTGATTTTGAAGAATCAACATGGAGGTCAGTGCTATTTGGATGATACTATAATGTTTGGAAATACTTCAGAGGAGCATGACAATAACCTGCAGTCTGTACTGAACTGCATCAGCGCAGCAGGCCTCCAGCTCAATAGGTCCAAATGCAAATTTAGACAAACTGAACTCTCCTTTCTGGGGCATACAATGTCACAGGCTGGACTAAAACCTGATCCAGATCATACCCTGGCAATTTCAAATGCTCCTCCTCCAACAGATTTGCAAACCTTATGTTCCTTCTTGGGTCCTCCTGGGATGCAAAATTCATTCCCAATTATGCTTCTGTCATTGAACCATTACGAGAATTACTATGGAGAATTTCCACCTTAGTGTGGACAACGGATGCACAAGCTAGTTTTGAAATGGCGAAAGACTTGATTGTACATAGTCCAGTACTTGCACTATTTACTCCTGTATTGCCCACAATTGTACCTACTGACGCTTCTGATTATGGACTTGGGGCTGTCTTCACACAACTTCACGAGGACAACACAGAGAGGACTGCTGCATTTGCTTCAAGGACACTAAGTAATGCTGAGAGGAAATATTCTACAGTCGAAAAAGAAGCACTTGCTTGTGTCTGGGCTACTGAAAAATGGAGAACTTACCTGTGGGGCCGCACATTCAAGTTGCACACAGACTATAGCCCTTTGATGTTGCTCACCACGAAAGGACTGGGAAAAGCAGGATATCATATTGCTAGATGGTCTGCAAGACTACTCTCTTTCAATTATGAACTGGAATATAAGCCTGGAAACCAAAATGTGGTAGCTGATTGCCTTTCTTGCCTGCCTTTGCCTTCACCAGATGGTCCACCAGAGGATGAGGATGTAGTAGTTGCGTTTATTACAAGCACTCTTATTGCAGTTACAAGAGAACAATTTCAAGCTGCTTGTTCAGTGTGTTCAATTCAACAAAAATTACCGGAATTTCTGACAAAGAAATGGCCCAGTGACCCTGAAAACCTTGACCCAGTTTTGCTGCCTTATTTTAGAGTTCAGGATGAACTTTCTTTGCTTGATGGCTGTGTGCTACGAGGTACACACTGGCTACTTGTGCCAGTCAAAACTCATACACCCAGCACACAATACTCATCAAGGAATTGTCAGAACCAAACAATGACTATGGGATCTGTATTGGTGGCCAGGGATGGATTCTCAAACTGAAGCACTCATAAAATGCTGTGTCACTTGCCAAATGCATGATATGACAGAGGTGGCATGTATCCCTCCATTACAGCCTGTTTCTCTTCCTGAATCTTCATGGGGAAAAAGTGGCGATTGACACCGTAGGACCCTTTGATACTGCTCCAAGTGACTGCCGTTATGCCATCACTTTAATAGACTATTTCAGTAAATGGCCTGAGGTAGCCTTTACATCACAAATATCTTCTGCTACAGTAATTAAGTTTCTCTCTTCAGTTTTTAGCAGGGAAGGTAACCCCAAAGAACTGGTTTCAGATAATGGTAGTCAATTTACTTCCCTGGAGTTTGAAACTTTTCATAGAATCATAGAATCATAGAATATCAGGGTTGGAAGGGACCCCAGAAGGTCATCTAGTCCAACCCCCTGCTCAAAGCAGGACCAAGTCCCAGTTAAATCATCCTAGCCAGGGCTTTGTCAAGCCTGACCTTAAAAACCTCTAAGGAAGGAGATTCTACCACCTCCCTAGGTAACGCATTCCAGTGTTTCACCACCCTCTTAGTGAAAAAGTTTTTCCTAATATCCAATCTAAACCTCCCCCATTGCAACTTGAGACCATTACTCCTCGTTCTGTCATCTGCTACCATTGAGAACAGTCTAGAGCCATCCTCTTTGAAACCCCCTTTCAGGTAGTTGAAAGCAGCTATCAAATCCCCCCTCATTCTTCTCTTCTGCAGACTAAACAATCCCAGCTCCCTCAGCCTCTCCTCATAAGTCATGTGCTCTAGACCCCTAATCATTTTTGTTGCCCTTCGCTGTACTCTTTCCAATTTATCCACATCCTTCTTGTAGTGTGGGGCCCAAAACTGGACACAGTACTCCAGATGAGGCCTCACCAGTGTCGAATAGAGGGGAACGATCACGTCCCTCGATCTGCTCGCTATGCCCCTACTTATACATCCCAAAATGCCATTGGCCTTCTTGGCAACAAGGGCACACTGCTGACTCATATCCAGCTTCTCGTCCACTGTCACCCCTAGGTCCTTTTCCGCAGAACTGCTGCCGAGCCATTCGGTCCCTAGTCTGTAGCGGTGCATTGGATTCTTCCATCCTAAGTGCAGGACCCTGCACTTATCCTTATTGAACCTCATTAGATTTCTTTTGGCCCAATCTTCCAATTTGTCTAGGTCCTTCTGTATCCTATCCCTCCCCTCCAGCGTATCTACCACTCCTCCCAGTTTAGTATCATCCGCAAATTTGCTGAGAGTGCAATCCACACCATCCTCCAGATCATTTATGAAGATATTGAACAAAACGGGCCCCAGGACCGACCCCTGGGGCACTCCACTTGACACCGGCTGCCAACTAGACATGGAGCCATTGATCACTACCCGTTGAGCCCGACAATCTAGCCAGCTTTCTACCCACCTTATAGTGCATTCATCCAGCCCATACTTCCTTAACTTGCTGACAAGAATGCTGTGGGAGACCGTGTCAAAAGCTTTGCTAAAGTCAAGAAACAATACATCCACTGCTTTCCCTTCATCCACAGAACCAGTAATCTCATCATAAAAGGCGATTAGATTAGTCAGGCATGACCTTCCCTTGGTGAATCCATGCTGACTGTTCCTGATCACTTTCCTCTCCTCTAAGTGCTTCAGGATTGATTCTTTGAGGACCTGCTCCATGATTTTTCCAGGGACTGAGGTGAGGCTGACCGGCCTGTAGTTCCCAGGATCCTCCTTCTTCCCTTTTTTAAAGATGGGCACTACATTAGCCTTTTTCCAGTCATCCGGGACTTCCCCCGTTCGCCACGAGTTTTCAAAGATAATGGCCAAGGGCTCTGCAATCACAGCCGCCAATTCCCTCAGCACTCTCGGATGCAATTCGTCCGGCCCCATGGACTTGTGCACGTCCAGCTTTTCTAAATAGTCCCTAACCACCTCTATCTCTACAGAGGGCTGGCCATCTCTTCCCCATTTTGTGATGCCCAGCACAGCAGTCTGGGAGCTGACCTTGTTAGTGAAAACAGAGGCAAAAAAAGCATTGAGTACATTAGCTTTTTCCACATCCTCTGTCACTAGCTTGCCTCCCTCATTCAGTAAGGGGCCCACACTTTCCTTGGCTTTCTTCTTGTTGCCAACATACCTGAAGAAACCCTTCTTGTTACTCTTGACATCTCTTGCTAGCTGCAGCTCCAGGTGCGATTTGGCCCTCCTGATATCTTTCCTACATGCCCGAGCAATATTTTTATACTCTTCCCTGGTCATATGTCCAAGCTTCCACTTCTTGTAAGCTTCTTTTTTATGTTTAAGATCCGCTAGGATTTCACCATTAAGCCAAGCTGGTCGCCTGCCATATTTACTATTCTTTCGACTCATCGGGATGGTTTGTCCCTGTAACCTCAACAGGGATTCCTTGAAATACAGCCAGCTCTCCTGGACTCCCTTCCCTTTCATGTTAGTCCCCCAGGGGATCCTGGCCATCTGTTCCCTGAGGGAGTCAAAGTCTGCTTTCCTGAAGTCCAGGGTCCGTATCCTGCTGCTTACCTTTCTTCCCTGCGTCAGGATCCTGAACTCAACCAACTCATGGTCACTGCCTCCCAGATTCCCATCCACTTTTGCTTCCCCCACTAATTCTACCCGGTTTGTGAGCAGCAGGTCAAGAAAAGCGCTCCCCCTAGTTGGCTCCCCTAGCACTTGCACCAGGAAATTGTCCCCTACGCTTTCCAAAAACTTCCTGGATTGTCTATGCACCGCTGTATTGCTCTCCCAGCAGATATCAGGAAAATTAAAGTCACCCATGAGAATCAGGGCATGCGATCTAGTAGCTTCCGTGAGTTGCCGGAAGAAAGCCTCATCCACCTCATCCCCCTGGTCCGGTGGTCTATAGCAGACTCCCACCATGACATCACTCTTGTTGCACACACTTCTAAACTTAATCCAGAGACACTCAGGTTTTTCCACAGTTTCGTACCGGAGCTCTGAGCAGTCATACTGCTCCCTTACATACAGTGCTACTCCCCCACCTTTTCTGCCCTGCCTGTCCTTCCTGAACAGTTTATAACCATCCATGACTGTACTCCAGTCATGTGAGTTATCCCACCAAGTCTCTGTTATTCCAATCACGTCATAATTCCTTGACATCACCAGGACCTCCAGTTCTCCCTGCTTGTTTCCAAGGCTTTGTGCATTTGTATATAAGCACTTGAGATAACCTGTTGATCGCCCCTCATTCCCAGTATGAGGCAGGAGCCCTCCCCTCACAGACATTCCTGCCTGTGCTTCCTCCCGGTATCCCGCTTTCCCACTTACCTCAGGGCTTTGGTCTCCTTCCCCCGGTGAACCTAGTTTAAAGCCCTCCTCACTAGGTTAGCCAGCCTGCTGGCAAAGATGTTCTTCCCTCTCTTCGTAAGATGGAGCCCGTCTCTGCCCAGCACTCCTCCTTCATGGAACACCATCCCATGGTCAAAGAATCCAAAGCCTTCTCTCCGACACCACCTGCGTAGCCATTCGTTGACCTCCACGATTCGACGGTCCCTACCCAGGCCTTTTCCTTCCACGGGGAGGATGGACGAGAACACCACTTGCGCCTCCAACTCCTTTATCCTTCTTCCCAGAGCCACGTAGTCCGCAGTGATCCGCTCAAGGTCATTCTTGGCAGTATCATTGGTGCCCACGTGGAGAAGCAGGAAGGGGTAGCTTTTCTAGTAGAGAGAAACATTTTACACAGAAGGTCATCCCTATATTACCCTCAAGCCAATGGGGAAATTGAACGGTTTAACAGAGGTTTGAAAGAGAGTTTGCAAATGGCTAAACTGGAAAGGCGATTGTGGATAACCTTCACTTCTGATTTCTTGCAAGCATACTAGGCTACACGACATGCCACAACAAAAAGATCACCTGCAAAGTTACTGCATGGGAAACAGATGAATACTAAACTGAACATTGCTGAATTGTTAAAGGCACGACCTGATGCCCTAACCTAGGATGATGTGAGAAAAACAGTTGAACAGAACCAAGCAAAGTATAAGGCTTTCACAGACAAGCAGCGAGGTGCTAAGGAACCAAAGTTTGAGTGTGGTTCCTTCATTAGAATACGAAAACCTGGAATTTTACGCAAAGGGGACCATAAATTCACAGCTCCTCTTAATATCATAAAGAAGGGACCTACACCTATCAACTTTCTGATGGGCGGGTATGGAATACTTCTTATCTTGCACCTGCCTATGCACCAAGAGGAGATTATGCCAACACATAGTCTGCATTGGATGACTTCACCGTAGTATCAACACAGCAAGACATTGAACTGGAACCGGGGTCTGTCAGACACAGACGACCACCTGTCTGAAATAGAGACTATGTTATGTAGTATCTAGTGTTTTCAGTGTAATATTTCTGCCAACAGTATAGTGTCTTGTTTCATATTTGTTCCTGTGGCTAGAACAACAATGTTTATTTTAATTGGGAGCGTTTCTTAAGAGAGGAGGGAATGTGGTGTTTAAATGCTGCTTGTAATTATTAGAACTGGGAGCACTGGCTGTTGGGAGTCTGAAAGGACAGAAAACAGGAAGGGGGGGGGAAGTTGAGGAGGTGGAGTGAGAGCTACCAAGGGTGCAGCAGCAGCTTGGTAAAGAGGTTTCCACTTTAAAAATAAAATCCTGTTGAAGTTTGTTAGTACCTTGTGTGACAGGGGCTACAGGAGAGTAATAGAAGGCAGATATATTAGCCCCAGGTTAAGTAGGTCCCTTTTCCCTGGGTAAGGTAACAGGGAAGGTTCCAGAACAATCAGGAACTTTTTGGAGACAATTAAGACTGACTGGCTGATTAGAACACCTGCAGCCAATCAAGAAGCAGCTAGAATCAATTAAGCCAGGCTAATCAGGGCACCTGGGTTTAAAAAGGAGCTCACTTCAGTTTGTGGGATGCATGTAAGGAGCTGGAAACAAGAGGCACTAGGAGCTGAGAGTGAGAACATGGACTGTTGGAGGACTAAGGAGTACAAGCATTATCAGACACCAGGAGAAAGGTCCTCTGGTGGGGATAAAGAAGGTGTTGGGAGGAGGCCATGGGGAAGTAGCCCAGGGAGTTGTAGCTGTCGCACAGCTGTTCCAGGAGGCACTCTAGACAGCTGCATTCCACAGGGCCCTGGCTGGAACCCGGAGTAGAGGGTGGGCCCAGGTCCTCCCCAAACCTCCCAACTCCTGGTCAGATACAGGAGTTGACCTGGACTGTGCGTTCAGAAAAAAATGGCCAACCTGAGGGCTGCTGTGAAGTCCTAAGGCGAGCAAATCCGCCAATAAGCACAACACCCACCAAGGTAGAGGAGGAACTTTGTCACACTTGCCTGGTTGCTACAACACTACAGGAGCTGGTATGACAAATGTGCTTCTTAAAAAGCTGGAAGATACAGGAATTGCGATAGCTGACATGCGAGGTCAGGGCTATGATAATGGTGCCAACATGAGAGGAAAGAACAGAGGAGTGCACACACAGATCCGAGAGTTAAACCCTCGAGCTTTTTTTGTCCCGTGCAGTTCTCATTCATTGAACTTGGTGGTCAGTGATGCAGCATCAGCTTTTAGTGAGGCTGCTGAATTTTTTAATGTAATTCAAAGCATCTATGTATTTTTCTCTGCATCAACTCATCGATGGCAAATTTTGAAGCAACATCTGGGAACATCCTCTCTGACACTGAAACCACTGAGTGCCACATGATGGGAAAGTCAAGTGGAGGTGATAAAGCCTATCAAACACCAAATTGGGAAGATATATGATGCCATAATTGCCATTATGGAGGATAATGCTATGACAGGAACTGTTCGTGGGAGAACAGCGGCAGAGGGAAATGGAATCACCAGAAACATACATAACGTCAAATTTCTGTGTGGCTTAGTGTTGTGGCATGACATACTGTTTGAAATAAATGTTGTAAGCAAGAGACTCCAAGGTGTTGACCTTGATATATCTGGAGCAATGAAACAACTGGACAAAGCAAAGTCATACCTACAGTCTTACCGGTCAGATGAGGGATTTCAAAACGTTCTGAAGAGTGTACAGAAGTTGGCAGAGGAACTTCACACTGAAGCTATTTTCCCACCCATTCAAGAATACAAGAGTCACTGAAGAAGATGACATTTTGATTACGAGTCACGGGAAAATCCCATAAGAGACCCCAAACAACAATTCCAAGTTGAATTCTTTAACCAGGTGCTAGATTGTGCAATACAGTCAGCTGAAGAACCTTTCATGCAGCTCAAGGAACACAGCAGTACATTTGGGATGTTGTATGATATTCCAAGACTCCTCACTATACCTGAAGAAGATATACACCAGCCATGCCAGGCACTAGAGACAGTGTTGACACATGATGACATGCACGATATTGATGCGAGTGATTTAGGTGATGAACTGAAATACCCTTTCAAGTTACATTTCAGGATCAACTCCAAAGACTGTTCTGGAATATATGTGCACAAATAAGATGACCACCCTCTTTTGACCACCCAAATGCTTTTGTTGCTCTGCACATACTTCTAACACTTCCTGTAACAGTTGCCAGTGGAGAACTCAGCTTCTCCAAGCTGAAGTTAATAAAAACACATCTATGCTCCACAATGACACAGGAGAATAGAGCATGAGCTGGCCCAGATAGTAGACGTTCAGGAAGCAGTTCAAATCTTTGCAACCAAGTAGGCACGGAAAGCACCACTTTAATTATTCAAACAGATAAAAATGCCAGAGTTTACTATGCAGACAAGAAAAGTTCAGGCATTTGAAAGTTAAGTGTTACTCAAAATTTTTGAACAAGACATTTTAAGTTGTAGTTCTCCTTTACTGAGGTAGGTAGCAGAGCAGTACCATGAGAGGAGTAGAACAGGAAGAAGGCAGAATTGAGACCTTTCAAAGTTTTGGCCTAAGCGAGGGGGCATGGTTGGGGGCATCATTTGAGCTCCCGCCTCAGGTGCCAAAATGTTGTGGGCCGGCCCTGGCTGGAAGACAACTTGGAGGTGCTCCAGGTGTTCTGCCCATGAATCTGAGAATATAGCCACATCGTAGGCAACAGCAAATTCCTCAAATCCAGCCAGAAAGTTATCTACCAGTCTTTGGAAGGTGGCGGGTGCATTTTGCAGTCCGAAAGGGAGCACATTAAATTTATACAGCCCTACATGATTGATGAAGGCTGACCTTTCCTTGGCGGGGTCATCTAGAGGCACTTGTCAGTACCACTTAGTTAAGTCTAAGGTGGAGATGAAGTCTAAGGTCCCAGTTTCTCCAATAGATCATATGTGGCTGACACTGGATAGTTTTCTGGGTGAGTTACAGCATTTAGCTTACGGTAGTCCACACAAAAGCGGATTTACCCATCTGGTTTGGGAACCAGAACCACTGGAGAGGCCCATGCACGCTCAGAGGGGCGGATTACACCAATCTGTAACATGTCCTTGATCTCCCTTTCTATTGCAGTTTTGGCTTCAGGAGCCATCCGGTACGGTTGGTCTCTAATTGGGCGAGCATCACCTGTGTCAATGGAGTGGTCCATCCTGGGTGGCTGAAAACGTTGGTGTGAAGCTGGTGCACAGCTCCTGGATTTGCTGTCACTGCTTACATCCAAGGGTCATGGAAATGCTCACCTCTTCCACGCCATCATTGCTTTTTCTCTCATAGTAGATTCCTTCAGGCCACTCAGCATCATCTCTCTCCTGGGCTGTAAACTAGAGAACCTTGTTTCTTGGAAATAAAAGGGCTTTAGAGAATTAACATGGTATACTTTAGGTTTTAGGGTAGGGTCTGGGAATGCTGTGAGGTAATTAACAGCTCCCAGATGCTCTTGGACTATAAATGGCCCCTCCCACAATGCTTCCATCTTATTGGCCTGGAGTGCTTTCAGGACCATGACTTGGTCACCTACTCTGAAGAAACGTTCTCTGGCATGTTTATCATACCAGAGCTTTTGCTCTTGTTGAGCATCCTGTAAGTTTTCTTGAGCAAGGGCTAGACAGTCTTTGAGGGTGTTTTGCAGGTTGGTTACAAAGTCCAAAATGTTAGTTCCTGGAGAAGATGAAACCCCCTCCCATTGCTCCTTTACCAACTGTAATGGCCCCTTAACTTTGTGGCCATGAACAAGTTCAAAGGGTGAAAATCCCAAACTGGGATGTGGTACAGCTCTGTCTGCAAAAAGTAACTGCTGCAACACTAGGTCCCAATCATTGGAGTGCTCATTCATGAATTTACGTATCATGGCCCCCAAAGTCCCATTAAACTTCTCCACTAGGCTATTTGTTTGATGGTGGTAAGGGGTGGCAAACAAGTGGTTCACCCCATGAGCTTCACAAAGACGTTTCATGGTCCCTGGCAGGAAGTTAGTCCCTGAATCCATAAGGATGTCAAAGGGCCAACCTACCCTGGCAAAAATATCTGCCAATGTCTGGCTCAAGCTTTTAGCCCTGGTATTGCTTAGACCTACTGCTTCTGGCCATTGTGTGGCAAAATCCATGAAAGTCAGTATGTACAGTTTTTCTCTGGGTGTCTTCTTAGGGAAAGGACCCAGAATATCCACAAGTACACACTGAAATGGAACTTCAATGATGGGGAGTGGCTGGAGAGAGGCCTTGACCCGGTCTTGGGGTTTTCCCACCCTCTGGCACACCTCACAAGGCCGGACATAGGTAGAAACATCCTTGACTATCCCCTCCCAGTGGAATGACTTCCCCAAACGGTCCTTCGTCCTGTTCACCCCAGCATGGCCACTAGGATGATCATGGGCTAAGCTCAAGAGCTTTTCCCTGTACTTAGTTGGAACTACCAACGGTCTCTGAGGATGCCAGTCCTTCTTGTGACCACCAGAAAGGGTCTCCTTGTATAAGAGTCCTCCATCTACAACAAACCTGGACCTATTAGAAGAGTTGAGAGGTGGTGGGTCGCTCTGTGCCACTGTCCAAGATCCCTTGATTCTTTCATCTGCTTCCTGCTCCTCCTGGAACTGCTCTCTTGATGCTGGAGACATTAGTTCCTCGCTGGATTGTGGACTTGGGCTTGGTCCCACTGGAAGTGATGCAGGTGATGGGGATGTTTCCGTTGCCTGTGAACTGCTCTCTGCTGGTGCACTCTGGTTGAACCTCTTGCACCAGGTTAGCTGCTGCTGCAGGTGCAGGCTCTGTGGTGCCCTTTGGTGCTGGCTCCCCTGACTCTGGAGTGGTTGCAAGCACGGGCTCTGGTGCTGAGGGCTCTGCCAGTTTTGATTCTTGGGCTGGTTCTGGCCTGGGTTTCGGGAACTGGATCTACAACTGCTGCCATAGACTCTGGTCTGGGTTCTGATTTCAACACCTCTGGCTGGGTTCCTGTAGGAGGGTCAGAAATGGAGTTAGGTGTAGAGGCCTGTTTAACCTGGTCATTGGTGACCATCCCCACCCTTTTTGTTAGCCTCACATGGTTGGCTAAGTCTTCTCCCAGCAGTATGGGAATGGGATAATTATCACAGACTGCAAAAGTCCATATTCCTGACCAGCCCTTGCACTGGACAGGCAACCTGGCTGTAGGCAAGTTAAAAGAGTTGGCCTTAAAGGGTTGCACCATCACTTGGGCCTCTGGGTCGATGAATTTGGGGTCCATCAGGGATTGGTGGATAGCAGACACCTGTTCTCCAATGTCTCTCCATGCAGTAATCTTCCTCCCGCCAACACTTACAGTTTCCCCTCACTCTGGGGTTATTTGCCATGCATCTGGGCCTGAAGGCTCTTGGTAGGACTCCGGGATGATGAGTTGTAGTTGGCTGGTGTTCTTCAGGCAGTTGGTCTTCACATACCCCAGCTCATTACATTTGAAGCATCGCCCAGCTGACTGTGGGCTGGGGTGAGGTGGGTGGTTGGAGAGTGGAATGGTGGGGTGAGAGGGTATCTGGGGTCTCCCTGGCTGTGTGGAGAGCCTCCTTGCAAGGTAGGGCTTTGGGCTCATCCCGATGGCGGGGTGTCATCTCAGGTTGCCCCTTCTGGTATCCGCTACAATAGCTACTAGCTTTCTTCTTTTCTGCCACCTCCACCCATTTGGCTCTGATCTCCCCCGCCTCAATTACAGTTTTGGGCTTCCCATCTAGGATGTTCCTTTCTATTTCCTCAGGAACACCCTCTGAGAACTGCTCCATTTGCATTAGGAGAGACTTAAAATCAGAGATTTAACGCTTACTCCTGATATTCAGGCACCCCAATTTTTCACAATATGGTTGGCGTGTCAGGAAAATGCCATGTCTGGTTTCCACCTTAGGGCTCTGAACTGCTGACAGGCATTCTTGGGTGTTAGCCCCATTCCAATTCTGGCCTTTTATTTAACAAGTTCTTACTCGTTCGTGTGTTTAGGCATTTCAGCTGCCATCTCTGCTAAGGTTCCACTGAGTTGTGGCCTCAGCTCCACCATATACTGGTCTATAGGGGTGTTGTACCCAAGGTAGGCTCTTTTGAAATTTTCTAAGAAGGCCTCTGTATCAGTGCCTACCTTGTATGTGGGGAATTTCTTGGAATGGGGAGCGGTACCTGGAGAAGGACTGTTAGGGTTACCTGCTGGTCCCTTAGCCTTTTCCAGCTCTAAGTGCTTCAGCTCTAATTCCACCTCCAAGTGCTTCACCTGCATTTCCGCCTCCAAGCGCTTCGCCTCTCTCCTCTCCTCTGCATCCAACTCCAAGCACTTCACCTCTCTTTTGTCCTCCGCTTCCAAGCACATCATCTGTAGGAAGAAATCCCTGTCTTCCACAGTCAGAACTCAGTCTGAGTTAAGGGCATCCCTCCAGTTTGGCACTGGGATCTCGGATTGGGGAGGGCTGACCCTTCCTCCCTGGGAAGTCCCTTTTCCCCCATCTGCTCCCTAACTATTTCATTGCCATGAAGCTAGAAAAGAAAAAAAAAAACCTACTCATTGGGCTCCCTGGCTTTGCAGGCTAATCCTTTGGCGTGCCTGTTCCCCCTCAGGCAGCAAAGCAAAGAAAAAAAAAAAAGGAAGAAAAAAATCTCCCAGACTTTCAAGCAGCCAAAAGGAAAAATTTAAAAATCCTTTTAAAATCCCGAGGTCTGTGCTTCTGGTTCAGAATGATCCCACTGCTCTGCCACCATGTCAAGGCTGAATCCCCACTCTGTCACTCTGAGTGCAGAAGGTGGGGGCCCACAGGGATTCTAAAAATTAATACTGGCCACTCCAGGCTTGTATTAACTCCCAAGGTTACAGCTTTTCTCTGACCTTGGCTTGGTAAATGCCCAAATGCAAAAAAACTGCTTGGACCCAGGAAGGAGTACTTGGGAATTCCTCCCTGTGGGGTACCCTCATGCCCTTTCACCCCCGAGGAAGAGCTGAGAAAGAAAACAAAGGAGGTGGAACCTGATCCCCTGCCAACGACTGCAACAGCCATAGTGGATCCAGTCCCAGAACCTGAACTGGCGAAGCAACCAGCACTGGAAGCATTGCCAACACTGAGTCCAGCGCTTGCAACCCCGTCTACAGCTCCAACACCAGGGGGCACCACCGAGCCTGCTCTGGCAGCAGCAGCAGATGACTCTACACAAGAGTCTCAGCCAGAGCCTGAAATACCCCATAGTGCCCCAGCAGAGAACCGTTCACAGTCAACGGAAACAGCCCCATCCCCTGCATCGCTTCCAGAGGGACCAAGCCCAGGTCCACAATCCAATGAGGAACTGCTGTCTCCAGCATCAAGGGAATAGTTCCAGGCTGAACATGAAGCAGATGAAAGCCTCCAGGGAGCTTGGATGGCGGCATGGAGCAACCCACCGCCTCTCAACACTTCTAATAGATCCTGGTTTGAGGTAGAAAGAGGACTTTTATACAAGGAAACTCTTTCTGGTGGGCACCAGGACAACTGGCATCCTCAGAGACAGTTGGTAGTTCCAACTAAGTACCGGGAAAAGCTCTTGAGCTTAGGCCACGATCATCCTAGTGGTCATGCTGGGGTGAACAGAACCAGAGACCGATTGGGGAAGTCATGCCACTGGGAGAGAATGGACAAGGATGTTTTTATCTATGTCCGGTCTTGTGAGGTGTGCCAAAGAGTGGGAAAACCCCAAGACCAGGTCAAAGCCCCTCTCCAGCCTCTCCCCATAATTGAGGTTCCATTTCAGCAAGTAGCTGTGGATATTCTGGGTCCTTTTCTGAAAAAGAAACCCAGAGGAAAGCAGTACATACTGACTTTCATGGATTTTGCCACCCGATGGCTGGAAGCAGTAGCTCTAAGCAACACCAGGGCTAAAAGTATGTGCCAGGCATTAACGGACATTTTTGCCAGGGTAGGTTGGCCCTCCAACATCCTTACGGATTCAGGAATTAATTTCCTGGTAGGAACCATGAAAAACCTGTAGGAAGCTCATGGGGTGAACCACGTGGTTGTTCAAACAAATGGCCTGGTGGAAAAGTTTAATGGAAGTTAAATTCGTAAATGAGCACTCCAATGATTGGGACCTAGTGTTGCAGCAGTTGCTCATTGCCTACAGAGCTGTGCCACATCCCAGTTTAGGGTTTTCACCATTTGAACTTATGTATGGCCGCGAGGTTAAAGGGCCATTACAGTTGGTGAAGCAGCAATGGGAGAGGTTTACGCCTTCTCCAGGAACTAACATTCTGGACTTTGTAAACAACCTACAAAACACCCTCCAAACTTCTTTAGCCCTTGCTAGGGAAAACCTACAAGATGCTCAGGAAGAGCAAAAAGGCTGATATGATAGACATGCCAGAGAGCGTTCCTTCAAAGTAGGGGACCAGGTCATGGTCTTAAAGGTGCTCCAAGTCCATAAGATGGAAGCGTCATGGGAAGAGCCATTCACGGTCCAGGAGCTGTTAATTAGCTCATAGCATTCCCCACCTCAAAATGAAAGCCTAAGGTGTACCATATTAATTCTCTAAAGCCCTTTTATTCCAGAGAATTAAAGGTTTGTCAGTTTACAGCCCAGGGAGGAGATGACGCTGAGTGGCCTGAAGATGTCTACTATGAAGGAAAAAATGACAGTGGTGTGGAAGAGGTGAACCTCTCAATGACCCTCAGACATATGCAGCACCAGCAGATCAAGGAGCTGTGCACTAGCTTCTCGCCGATGTTCTCAGCGACCCCAGGATGGACCAAACGGGCATACCACTCCATTGACACAGGTAATGCTTGCCCAATTAGAGACCAGCCTTACCGGGTGTCTCCTCAAGCCAAAACTGCTATAGAAAGGGAGAGCCAGGACATGCTACAGATGGGTGAAATCTGCCCCTCTAACAATGCATGGGCATCCCCAGTGGTTCTGGTTCCCAAATCTGAAGGGTAAATCCGCTTTTGTGTGGACTATCTAAATGCTGTAACTCGCCCAGACAACTATTCAATGCCACACACAGATAAGCTATTGGAGAAACTGGGTTGTGCCCAGTTCATCTCTACCTTGGACTTAACCAAGGGCGACTGGAAGGTACCGCTAGATGAATCCGCCAAGGAAAGGTCGGCCTTCATCACCCATGTCGGGTTGTATGAATTTAATGTGCTCCCTTTCGGGCTGCGAAATACACCCGCCACTTTCCAAAAACTTGTAGATGATCTCCTAGCAGGATTGGGAGAATATGCAGTCGCCTACCTTGACGATGTGTCCATATTTTCGGATTCATGGGCAGAACACCTGGAGCATCTACAAAAAGTCTTCGAGCACATAAGGGAGGCAGGACTAACAGTTAAGGCTAAAAAGTGTCAAATAGGCCTAAACAGAGTGACTTACCTTGGACACCAGATGGGTCAAGGAACTATCAACCCCCTACAGGCCAAGGTGGATGCTATCCAAAAGTGGCCTGTCCCAAAGTCAGAGACAGGTCCAATCTTTCTTAGGCTTGGCCAGATATTACAGGTGATTTGTACCACACTACAGCCAAATCACCACCCCACTGACAGACCTAACCAAAAAGAAACAGCCAAATGCAGTTCAGTGGGCTGAAGAGTGTCAGAAGGCCTTTAACCAGCTTAAAGCGACATTCATGTCTGACCCTGTGCTAAGGGCCCCGGACTTTGACAAACTGTTCCTAGTAACCACAGATGTGTCAGAGCATGGTGTGGGAACAGTCTTAATGCAGGAAGGATCAGATCAAGAATTCCATCCTGTGTTTCTCAGCAAAAAACTGTCTGAGAGGGAAAGCCACTGGTTAATCAGCGAAAAGGAATGTTAAGCTATTGTGTACGCTCTGGAAAAGCTACACCCATACATTTGGGGATGGTGTTTCCACCTGCAAACGGACCATGCTGTGCTAAAGTGGCTTCATACCTCCAAGGGAAACAACAAAAAACTTCTTTGGTGGAGTTTAGCTCTCCAAGATTTTGATTTTGAAATACAACACATTTCAGGAGCTTCTAACAAAGTGGCAGACGCACTCTCCCGTGAAAGTTTCCCAGAATCAACTGGTTAAATCTTGAAGTGTGGGACATATTGTTAGTTTTTATATACCCATAGTATGTCTAGAGGTGCATGTGTCTTATTAACTCTGTTTTCTCCTAGAGCTCCGGGGAAAAAATCACAGCCAGTGTGGCATAGGCTGTCTGACACCGTCTGTGATTTGGGGGGCAATTCGTAACCATAAAGGTAGCCTAAAATTCCTCCTTACCTGTAAGGGGTTAAGAAGCTCAAATAACCTGCTTGGCACCTGACCAAAGGAACCAATGGGGACAAAAGATACTTTCAAATCTCGGAGGGCAGGAGGGGAAGAAGAAGGTTTCTTTGGGTTCTTTGTTTACATGGTTGTTCGCTCTTGGGACTGAGAGAGGCCAGGCAGAAATCCATCTTCTTCAACCCATCCTAATCCAAGTCTCCAATGTTGCAACCATTATAGGTAAGCCAGGCAGGCGGATTAGTTTATCTTTTGTTTTATGTGAATTTTCCCTGTGTTAAGAGGGAGGTTTATTCCTGTTTTTGGTAACTTTAAGGTTTTGCCCAGAGGGGAATCCTCTGTGTTTTGAATCTGAATATCCTGTAAAGTATTTTCCATCTTGATTTTACAGAGGTGATTCTTTTACCTTTTCTTTTTTTTAATAAAATCCTTCTTTTAAGAACCTGACTGATTTTTCCATTGTTCCAAGACCCAGGGGTTTGGGTCTTTGATGATTTTGTAACAAATTGGTTAGGATAGTATTCTCAAGCCTCCCCAGGAAAGGGTGTGTGTAGGGCTTGGGGGATATTTTGGGGCAAGACGTCTCCAAGTGGTCTCTTCCCTGATTCTTTGTTAAATTGGTTGGTGGTGGCAGCGTACCAGGTTTTAACCTAAGGTGGTAGAAATAAGCTTAGGGGGCTTTCATGCGGGTCCCCACATCTGTACCCCAGAGTTCAGAGTGGGGAAGGAACCCTGACAGTGGATGTACTCCAGAGACTTGATTTGAGCCTGCAGTTTAGATTTTAGATTCTAAAGGATTGGCACCTGCACGATTTGTGGGTAAGATCTGATTTGTATATTGACCTGGGTCTGGGGCTTGGTCCTTTGGGATCAGCAGAACCTATTTTCTTTTACTGGGGTATTGGTTTTCATAGCCATTTGTCCCCATAATGAGGGCACTGGTGGTGATACTGGGAAACTGGAGTGTCTAAGGGAATTGCTTGTGTGACTTACGGTTAGCTAGTGGGGTAAAACCAAAGTCCTCTCTGTCTGGCTGCTTTGGTGTGCCTTAGAGGTGGAGAACCACCAGCCTGGGGCTGTGACTGCCCTCCTCTAAGCAATTTGTCCTGAATTGATACTCTCAGAAGTGTCCCACCAAAGGCAGCATCGTTACAGTGGCGTAGTTGGCAGAATCCACAGAACCAGGTCAATTAAGCTTTGGATCAGAACCCCATGCTATCCAAATTTTAATTTTGGTATTGAGAGTTTGGTTGGTTAAAGAGCAGTTGCTATGGGTGAGCAAAGAGCATATGAGGGCCTTGACAATAAAGCCCTGGAAGATTTGTGTTCAGAAAAGGGAACAAGTTTTAAAAAGAAAGCTAAAAATCAAGAATTGAAAGATCTGTTAAAGGCCAGTGATCAGAAGGCAAGAGTGCAGCCCTTACCTACTACAGAAGCTGCAAAAGCAATTAGAATGCAAAAGGCAGCAAATAAACTGCAACGTGAGCATGAACAGAGACAATGTATAAGTAGGAGCATTGCCAGCAGATCGAGGGAAGTGATTATTCCTCTCTGTTTGGCACTGGTGAGGCCACACCTGGAATATTGAGTCCAGTTTTGGTCCCTCCACTACAGAAGGGATGTGGACAAATTGGAGGGAGTCCAGCAGAGGGCAACAAAAACCATCAGGGGGTTGTGGCACATGACTTACAAAGAGAGGCTGAGGGAACTGGGCTTGTTTAGTCTGCAGAAGAGAAGAGTGAGGGGGGATTTTATAGCAGCCTTCAACTACCTGAAGGGGGGTTCCAAAGAGGATGGAGCTAGGCTTTTCTCAGTGGTGGCAGATGACAGACCAAGGAGCAATGGTCTGAAGTTGCAGTGGGGGAGGTCTAGGTTGGATATTAGGAAACACTATTTCACTAGGAGGGTGGTGAAGCATTGGAATGGGTTAATGTGTCTAGGGAGGTGGTGGAATCTCCATCCTTAGAGGTTTTTAAGGCCCGGCTTGACAAAGCCTTGGCTGGGATGATTTAGTTGGTGTTGGTTCTGCTTTTACCAAGGAGATTGGATTCAATGACCTCCTGAGGTCTCTTCCAACCCTAATTTATGATTCTATGAAAAAGAAGCTGCTGAAAGAGAGAAAGAAGCCAAAGAAAGAATGGCTGAACTGGAAAGAGAAGCTGCTGAAAGACTGAAAGAGGCTGATGAGCAAGAGAGAGGAAAGGGTTCGTAGAAGGCAAATGGAACAACTGGCTGCTGAAGAGAGGGTTGCCAGACTTAAGCTCCAAGTCAAAAAAGCAAGGGAAGAACAACTGAAACTGTATCATCTTGAAAGTCCAGCTTGTAACAATGTTGGTATGTTGTATAACTCTGAGCAGTTGTCTGGGTGTAATCAAATGTACCCCAACACAGCCACCTTTTATGTAAATGCTGTTACTGTGAGTTCAGTAGAAGGTGACCCCATTAATTTTGCCAATGCTATGTATGGGAGTGGTAATGGAAAATTCATGGAGAGTGTAAAAGTCAATGGTAAAAGCTGTTTAGGGCAAATGATAGCTTCTAACATCACTCTTGTTAAAGCAGATCTTGTCAAAGAGGAAGATTACTTACCAAATCAGAGTATGAATGTTGTAGTCCTCTATGAGTTTACTGTAAACGTGCCTTTAGCCAGAATCCACCCTGAATGGAATGGTACTATGCATGAAGTTATAGCTGGTGTAAGGAAGTTATTGCCTAAGGATCGTTTGATTGGGAAAGATATCAAAGCTTTGTTCAGTCCAGGTAACCAGTCACAGGAAAGGAATGATCTTAAACCTGTGTCTATTATGGGCAATGATTTCCCTGGGGAAGGTTTCTCCAAATGTTTGTCTGAGGAAAAGAGCTGTTTGTCTGTGAATGAAGTTTCTGAATGTCTGTCTAATGTTTCAGAAGTGAATCTGGAATTAGATCAAGCACAGAAAGATTTCATTTGTCAGGAAAATGTTTTTCAGGAGCAGATTAAAGTGGGTGGTCAGGTTAAAGCCCTAAATGAGGAAGGAAAGGGTAGATTTTTGATGGGTGATGGATTATTGGCAAGTACAGTTTGCAAAAGGGAACCTGAAAAAGGTAACTATGATTTGCTGGAAGTAGCTCAGTGTAGTGAGAAGAGCAGCATTTTATCTGTTGGGAGTGGCAATGTGCCTGGTAAAAAAGCTGCCCCACTCTCCCAGTATTTGTCTGTAGCCAGCCCTGTGTGCTAGGACAAGGGAGAGGAAGGCAGGAAAATTTTAAATAAGCCTAGGCAGCCTTATGAGCTGATAGCTTTATCTAGTCAGCAGTTTAGGAAGGAAAGGTTAGTGGAAAATGAGTGTCCCTATACCTTACCTGTTACCTGTGTGGAGAATTGTAACAGTAAAGGAAATGTGCCTGTGTCTGTTAGGGGTACTGACTTGCCTATGGGGGGAGCTATCCCAGTCTCCAAGCCGTTGTCTGTGAACAGCCCTGTGTGCTGGGACAAGGGAAATGAAATCCCAAGCTATGTGTCTGTTAAAAGGGAAGGTTTCTCCAGCTCTTCTTTGTCTGTGGAGCAGACAGAAGGGGCCTTTCAGCCTGTGATGGCTAAGGATAGTGCAATTGTCTCAGAGTCGGTTTTGGATTCAACTAAAGCCCAGGAAGGGAATGGTCCTAAGTTTGTGTCTGCTCGGGAGAATGGCACTGTAACTAGGCTGCATCCAGTTAGTGTCCTAAAAAATCCCAGAGACCAGACAATTCTGGTGCTTGTATTTTGCCTGTTGCTAATGTGTTGCTGGAAAAGGTGTAGCAACTCTGTCTGATCAGGGTGAGATCCTAGTCAGGGCACAAGAAGAGCATAAAAGTAATTTGATTGTGTTATCTACTGACAGTTTGGAAACTTGTAGCAAAAAGGAAAACATTCTTGAACTTGTGTGTGGCAAAGGGAAGGAGAATGCTTCTCACCTTTTGACTATGAAATCTAGCAGTTTGCGTAAAAGGGGATTGTGTAGGAGTCCGCCTGATAAGCCAGAGGTGATCTTGGATTTAAGTGAGACCCAGAAAGAGTCTGTTTTTGCTCAGTGTAATGATACTGCCTTTGGTGGGACACTTCTGAGAGTATCAATTCAGGACAAATTGCTTAGAGCAGAGCAGTTACAGCCCAAGGCTGGGGTTTCTCCACTTCTAAGGCACACCAAACCAGCCAGCCAGAGAGGACCATAAGTATTACAAGCAATTCCCTTAGACACTCCAGTTTCCCAGTATCACCACCAATGCCACTCGTTATGGGGGTGAATGGTTATGAAAACCAATGTTCCCGTAAAAGAAAATAGGTTCTGCTGATCCCAAAGGACCAAGCCCAAGACCCAGGTCAATATACAAATCAGATCTTACCCACAAATCATGCTGTTCCCAATCCTTTAGAATCTAAAATCTAAAGGTTTATTCATAAAAGGAAAAAGATATAGATGAGAGCTAAAATTGGTTAAATGGAATCAATTACATACTGTAATGGCAAAGTTCTTGGTTCAGGCTTGTAGCAGTGATGGAATAAACTGCAGGCTCAAATAAAGTTTTGAGTACATCGTGTGGCAAATTGCCGGCACTACTATGATGGGTCTCGTGCGTTCTCTTTTTGCGGGGGGGGGGGTTCAGGGCACCATTTCTTGCCCCTGAACTGGGGTATTAACTGCCCCACTAGTGTCCTAGAAGAGGGGAGTGGAGAGGGAGGGACCCGGGCCTGCCCTCTACTCCAGGTCCCAACCCAGGGGCCCTAGGGATAGCAGTAAACCACTTGAACTAGTGGTTCCTTCCCCTGGGCTACTTCTCTGTCCTGCCCTTCATCTTGTGGGGCTTCCTGCCCTCCTTCTGTACAAACCAGGTGTCCCTTTACCTAGGGTCTTGGTCTTCTTAGCCCACCGCAGCACTTCTCCAAACTCTCCTCTTCTCCTCATGCTTCCCTCCAAACTGCTCTCTGCTCCAACATTCCAATCCATCCAATCCATCCATCCAATCCATTCTGCTTCAACTCCTCCTCTTGTCTGATTGAAGCAGGGGGTTTTTATCATGTGACTGGCTTCAGATGCTCTAATTGGCTTCAGGTGCTTTACTTAATTTATAGCAAACTTTCTTCCCTCTACAGGGAATAAGGCTCCCTTCTTTCACTCTCCTGCTGCCCTCTGGCCATGCTGTATCACATATCCCTCCCCCGCACACACACACACACACACTCAACACCATAGGGTTGGGCTACTTGGGACGAGAGGCAGTGCTGACTTGATAGGCCATCAGCATTGCCGTGTTGGCTTCCGGCCCTATGCTGTACTCAGAAATGAAAGGGTTGCAGAGATAGGAACCACCTAGTCACTCTTGCGTTCTTCTCCTTGTTTCTGTGCATCCACTGGAGTGGGTCATGGTCTGTCATGAGGGTAAACTGCCGCCCCAGTAGGTAGTAGCAGAGAGTCTCCATCGCCCATTTTACCGCCAGACATTCCTTTTCAACGATGGCATACTTTTGTTCCCTGGGGAGGAGTATCCGGCTGAGGTACAAGATCAGGTGTCCTCCTCCCCCACCATCTGCGAAAGGAGGGCTCCTAGCCTTACCTCTGAGGCATCTGTTTGTAGGATGAATTCCTTCTTGAAGTCTGGAGCTATGAGTACTGGATGGCAGCAAAGGGCTGTCCTTTAATCTGCAAATGCTCCTTCTGCCGCATCAGTCCACTTTACTATCTCAGGGTCCCGAGCCTTTATCAAATCCATCAATGGCCCTGCTCTTGCAGCGAAATGAGGGATGAGTTTCCGATCGTATCCTTCTATCCCTAGAAATGCTCTGACCCACTCTTTGCGGACTGGTTGAGGCCAACCTTGTGTTGCCTCCACTTTGTTCTACTGGGGTTTCACCAAACCTCTCCCTACTACATACCCGAGGTATCTGGCCTCAGCTAGTCCGATCACGCACTTGAGAGGGTTGGCAGTGAGGCCAGCCTTCCGTAGGGTGTCTAGAACCGCTTCTACTTTTCCGAGGTGCGTTTCCCAGTCAGGGCTATGGATGACTATGTCGTCTAGATAGGCGGCGGCATACTTAGCATGGGGTGGCAGCAATTTGTCCATAAGTCATTGGAATGTTGCCGGGGCCTCATGGAGTCCGAAAGGGAGGACAGTGTATTGGAACAGGCCATCGGGTGTAGAGAAGACAGTCTTTTCCTTGGCATTCTTGGCCAGGGGAATTTGCCAATATCCTTTGGTCAGGTCCAGAGTGGTTAGGTATCGGGCCTTGCCTAACTGATCAACTAGCTTGTCAATGCGTGGTATTGGATAGGCATCAAATTGGGATACTTCATTCAACTTCCGGAAGTCATTGCAAAACCTCAGGGTGCCGTCAGGCTTGGGGACTAGGACGATAGGGTTGGACCACTGGCTGTGGGATTCTTCAATAACCCCGAGTTCCAGCATCTTCTCGACTTCTGTCCTAATTTCTTCCCTCTTAGCTTCCAGTATTCAGTACAGTCTTATCGTCACCCTTACTCCGGGCCTGGTGACAAAATGATATTGGACCAGTGTTGTACGGCTCGGCTTTGTACAGAAAATGTCCTGGTTCTGTTGGATCATATCAATGACCTCTGTTCATTGTTCTGGAGTTAACTCAGGAGATATCTTCACCTGTCCCTGTGGGTCGTCTGTCTGGGGTGGAGCTCCCCGAATGACCAGACACGTCTCTTGGTCACGCCAGGGCTTCAGTAAGTTGATGTGGTAGATTTTCTCTGGCCTTTGGCGGTCTGGTTGTCTTATAGTCCACCTCCCCAATGGCTTCCAGTATCTCATATGGTCCATGCCAGCTGGCTAGGAGTTTGCACCAGCACCAGCACCTGTTTCCCCAGCTGAAATCTTCGTACTTTCACCCGACATTTGTAATATGTCCGCTGGGCCTCTTGTGCTTTTTCCAAATATTCTTGTACTATAAGGGTTACTCGAGTTATTCACTCTCTCTTCTGTGTCACATGCTCAATGACATTCTTTCCTGGGTTGGGTTGTTCTTCCAAATCTTCCTTGGCAATATCTAATATTCCACGTGAGTGGCGTCCATATAGTAGTTCAAAGGGAGAGAAACCAGTGGACGCCTTGGGGAATTCCCATATGGCAAACATTAGATACGGTAGAAGGGTATCCTATGTCCTGAGCTACCACCTTCCAGATCATACTTTTAAGGGTATGGTTAAACCACTAGTCCAGTCCATCTGTTTGTGGATGGTAGACTGAGGTCCGTATGGCCTGGATGCGGAGTAGGGTACATAAGTCTTAATTTTGACATGAAAGGGATTCCTTGGTCTGTCAGGATCTCCTTAGGGATGCCCACTCTAGCAAAAACCTTGAGTAGTTCTTTTGCTATTGCCTTGGATGTGGGGTTTCTTAAAGGAGTGTCTTCTGGATACCATGTGGGGCATAGTCAAGGATGACTAGTACATTTCGGTGGCCCTGTGCCAGAGGGCCCACTATGTCCATGGTTATCCTCTCGAAAGGGACTTCAATAATAGGCAAAGGTACTAATGGGGCCCACAAGTGAGGTTGAAGGCTATGCAACTGGCATTCAGGGCAGGAGGCACAATGGCGCTGGACCTCTGCTTGTGTTCCTGGCCAATAAAATCTTCTTAGGACTCTATCCAGTGTCTTTCTACTCCTAGATGTCCCCCAAATAGATGTCTGTGAGCTAACTCTAGTACTGCCCCTGTGTTTGTCCATGGGACTAAGAGTTGCTTTACTACTTCCCCTCGTATTTGCGCTGTCTTGTACAACAGATCACATTTGAGCACATAATATGGCCTTGGGCCTTTGGTCTTTCCTTCCACCGGTACGCCATTTACTTCCACTACCTCCTCCCTTACATTTGGAAGTCTCTACCAATTAAGACAGGGTAGGGGAGCCTGGGGACCACCCCTGCAGTCACCCTGGTAGTATTCCCCTGGATCTCAATCCGTACCAGGATTGTGGGGTAGAAATTTAAGGTGCCATGAACGCATGTTACCCCTGTGTTTTTGGCCTGGGTTAGTTGGTCTTGCCCCACCAACTTCCCCAAGACCAACGTGACAGCACTCCCAGAATCTATTAATGCTATGGTCTCAATACTATTCATTTTTACTGATCTTGTATGCCCAAGCGAGGTCATTGTGATTCCTGCTGCATCCGAGTCACCTCCTGTTGGGCGGTTGCTTGGGCTCGGGTAGCCTCCTGCTGGGCTGCGGAGGCTCGTATTAGGGCCTTGACTACATTGTCCATCTTAGAGCTGGGAGGGTTTTGGCTAACCCTGGTTTAAGTCCCCAGCATGTAGATCCCACTGCTCACACCACGGGTGGCAAATTGCCGGTACTACTATGATGAGTCTCACGCTTTCTCTTCTTGGGGAGAGGGACGTTCAGGGCACTATTTCTTGCCCCTGAACTGGGGTATTAACTGCCCCACTAGTATCCTAGAGGAGGGGAGTGGAGAGAAAAGGGAGGGACCCGGGCCCACCCTCTACTCCGGGTCCCAGCCCAGGGGCCCTAGAGATAGCAGTAAACCACTTGAACTAGCAGTTCCTTCCCCTGGGCTACTTCCCTCTCCTGCCCTTCATCTTGTGGGGCTTCCTGTCCTCCCTCTGCACAAACCAGGTGTCCCTTTACCTAGGGTCTTGGTCTTCTTAGCCAACCGCAGCACTTCTCCAAACTCTCCTCTCCTTCCCTCCAAACTGCTCTCTGCTCTAACACCAATCCACTCTGCTTCAACTCCTCCTCTTGTCTGATTGAAGCAGGGGTTTTTTATCTTGTGACTGGCTTCAGCTGCTTTAATTGGCTTCAGGTGCTTTAATTAATTTATAGCAAACTTTCTTCTCTCTACAGGGAATAAGGCTCCCTTCTAACACTCTCCTGCTTCCCTCTGGCCATGCTGTATCACAGTCCACAACTGGGATAGGTCATTCAGGCCTTTGTTTAGAGCTTCAGTTTGTAGCAAGGTTCCTCCAGAGGCAAGAAGCAGGATTGAAGACAAGATGGAGGGGTTTTCAGGGCCTTTTATATTCTCTGCCCGTAGAAGAGTTGTTCTTACTGTGGAAAATCACAACAGCAAGATGGAGTCTGGAGTCACATGGGCAAGTCAAATGTCCATGCCTGACTCAGTTTGCAGGCCGACACCATTGTTTACATGTTAGTTTGAACCTTCCCAGGAAAGCTCAGATGTGGATTGGCATCTCCCTAAGTCCATTGTCAGTTACATGCACTGCTACAAACTAGGGACCGAGTGGCTAGGCAGCAGTTCTGCGGAAAAGGACCTAGGGGTTACAGTGGACAAGAAGCTGGATATGAGTCAACAGTGTGCCTTTGTTGCCAAGAAGGCTAACAGCATTTTGGGCTGTATAAGTAGGAGCATTGCCAGCAGATAGAGGGACGTGATCATTCCCCTCTATTCAGCGTTGGTGAGGCCTCATTTGGAGTACTATGTCCAGTTTTGGGCCCCACACTACAAAAATTATGTAGAAAAATTGGAAAGAGTCCAGCAGAGGGCAACAAAAATGATTAGGGGGCTGGAGCACATGACTTGTGAGGAGAGGCTGAGGGAACTGGGATTGTTTAGTCTGAGGAAGAGAAGAATGAGGGGGATTTGATAGCTGCTTTCAACTACCTGAAAGGGGGTTCCAAAGACGATGGATCTAGACTGTTCTCAGTGTTATCAGATGACAGAACAAGGAGTAATTGTCTCAAGTTGCAGTGGGAGAGGTTTAGGTTGGATATTAGGAAAAACTTTTTCACTAGGAGGGTGGTGAAACACTGGAATGGGTTACTTAGGGAGGTGGTGGAATCTCCTTCCTTTGATGTTTTTAAGATCAGGCTTGACAAAACCCTGGCTGGGATGATTTAGTTGGGGATTGGTCCTGCTTTGAGCAGGGGGTTGGACTGGATGACCTCCTGAGGTCCCTTCCAACCCTGATAGTCTATGAAAACACATTGAGATACAAGTACATATCCAATATTAATAATTTCAACTATAAAAATGATACTCACATACAGACAGCATAATCATAACCAGCAAATCATAACCTCTTTATAGACACCTCACACGACAACCTTTGTACAATATTTGCTGCAAATATATAACAGTGGTTGCAACAATGACCTATACGGTCACAGTTTATGTCAATAACATCACACTCCGGAAAGTGTTCCTTTAGAGCAAGCCCTAGATGAAGAGGGTAAGGGCAGAATTTCTGTGAGGAGTGAGGTTTCAGAGTAGCAGCCGTGTTAGTCTGTATTCGCAAAAAGAAAAGGAGTACTTGTGGCACCTTAGAGACTAACAAATTTATTAGAGCATAAGCTTTCGTGAGCTACAGCTCACTTCATCGGATGCATTTGGTGGAAAAAACAGAGGAGAGATTTATATACACACACACAGAGAACATGAAACAATGGGTTTATCATACACACTGTAAGGAGAGTGATCACTTAAGATAAGCCATCACCAGCAGCAGGGGGGGGAAAGGAGGAAAACCTTTCATGGTGACAAGCAAGGTAGGCTAATTCCAGCAGTTAACAAGAATATCAGAGGAACAGTGGGGGGTGGGGTGGGGGGGAGAAATACCATGGGGAAATAGTTTTACTTTGTGTAATGACTCATCCATTCCCAGTCTCTATTCAAGCCTAAGTTAATTGTATCCAGTTTGCAAATTAATTCCAATTCAGCAGTCTCTCGTTGGAGTCTGTTTTTGAAGCTTTTTTGTTGAAGGATAGCCACTCTTAGGTCTGTGATCGAGTGACCAGAGAGATTGAAGTGTTCTCCAACTGGTTTTTGAATGTTATAATTCTTGACGTCTGATTTGTGTCCATTCATTCTTTTACGTAGAGACTGTCCAGTTTGGCCAATGTACATGGCAGAGGGGCATTGCTGGCACATGATGGCATATATCACATTGGTAGATGCGCAGGTGAACGAGCCTCTGATAGTGTGGCTGATGTGATTAGGCCCTATGATGGTATCCCCTGAATAGATATGTGGACAGAGTTGGCAACGGGTTGGTGATGGCTTATCTTAAGTGATCACTCTCCTTACAGTGTGTATGATAAACCCATTGTTTCATGTTCTCTGTGTGTGTGTATATAAATCTCTCCTCTGTTTTTTCCACCAAATGCATCCGATGAAGTGAGCTGTAGCTCACGAAAGCTTATGCTCTAATAAATTTGTTAGTCTCTAAGGTGCCACAAGTACTCCTTTTCTTTTTGTGAGGAGTGAATTGTTGTTTAGAGAAGCTCCTAGGGAAAGGAATCCTCGTGGTAATCGGTGCAAGCAATTTGCTGTAGCTGTCAGGTGTGGAAGTGATTTGATCAAGGAAGTTTCAGTTCCTGACAGCCAAAAAATTTCTGTTGCGAATGGATCCACTGCCTTTCCTTTTGAAAGATCCAGTGTGGATCACTTAGAGAAGGTCTCAGATGAAATGAAAATTGTCAAGGAATTTAAACAGCCTTATGACCAAGTGGCTGTGTTTGGCCAGTTTGTTGGGAAGACAATGGAGTTGGAACAGGAATGTCTCCATGCTAATTCTTTAAGTGAGCAGTCTGTGCTTCAGGGTCTGAGGACAGATTTGGTTACTGATGTTTCAGAGCAGAACAGTTTTATGGCTGAATGCTTAAGGATGCAGGGGAAAGAAAGCTAACTCTCACCCTTAGGTACTTTGAATTGATTTGGTATCACTTTAAAACAGAATCCAGTCTCTAAGCCCTGGTCTACACTATGAGCTTAGGTCAAATTTAGCAGCGTTAGATCGATTTAACCCTGCACCTGTGCACACGACAAAGGCATTTTTGTTGATTTAAAGGGCTCTTAAAATCAATTTCTGTACTCCTCCCCGCTGAGGGGATTAGTGCTGAAATTGACATCGCCGGGTCAAATTTGGGGTAGTGTGGATGAAATTTGACGGTATTGGCCTCCTGGAGCTATCCCAGAGTGCTCCATTGTGACCGCTCTGGACAGCACTTTCAATTCAAATGCACTAGCCTGGTACAAGGAAAAGCACCGGGAACTTTTGAATTTCATTTCCTGTTCGGCCAGCATGGCGAGCTTATCAGCAGAGGTGACCATGCAGTCCCAGAATTGCAAAAGAGCTCTAGCATGGACCGAATCGGAGGTACTGGATCTGATCGCTGTATGGGGAGAGGAACCCGTGCTATCAGAACTCTGTTCCAAAAGACAAATTGCCAAAATATTTGAAAAAATCTCCAAGGGCATGATGGACAGAGGCTATAACTGGGACCTAGAGCAGTGCCGCGTGAAAATTAAGGCGCTCAGGCAAGCCTACCAAAAAAACAAAGAGGCAAACGGCCCCAGACATGCCACTTCTATGATGAGCTGCATGCAATTCTAAGGGGTGCCCCTACCACTACCCCACCCCTGTCCATGGACACCTGCAAGGGGGGAGTCTCATGCAACAGGGATGAGGATTTTGGGGATGAGGAAGATAATGATGATGAGGAGGAGGATAGCGCACAAAAGGCAAACAGAGAAACCGCTCCCCCGGCAGCCAGGAACTGTTTATCACTATGGAGCCAATCCCCTCCCAACCCTCCCAAGGCGGGCTCCTGGACCATGAAGCCGGAGAAAGCACCTCTGGTGAGTGTATCTTTGTACTTACAATACATGGTTTAAAAGCAAGTGTGTTTAATGATAAATTTGCCCTGAAGACTTGGGATGCATTCGCAGCCAGTACAGCTACTGGAAAAATCTGTTAACGTGTCTGGGGATGGAGCGGAAATCCTCCGGGACATTATTATGGGGACATTCACAGGTAGCCGTTTCTGCTGGGCTGTTTGCCTGTGGCCAAAAAGAAATCATCTCTGCTTTTAGCCATATGGTGGGGGTGGGGAGACCGTTCACGCTGAGCTGTTCGCGTTTGGCTGGCAGGGATCTTCCGTGATACTAGTCACGTGGGAGGTGGGAGGAGGGGTGGGAGAAGGGGTGAAGCGATCATCCCAGAAAATTGGGGGGGAGGGGTTAGTTGGGTTTGTGCTGCACATTAACCCGAAAACCGCATCCCCTCCTTTTAAATGGCCAACCCAACGGGCGCTTGGTGTGGGAAAGGAGGGTGCTGCTATTCGAAACCATTCCCACGTGTTATGAAGGTTGAAGAAGCCGAAAGACTGTGGCTTACCATGACTGCTGCAAGCCGAATTCTGTTGCCTGGCCCTGCGTGTGTGATCTCTCACACCAAACCAGCAGGCCCTCAATATAAGAGGTAAAATGCAACCTTGTACTGAAAGCACATGTGCTATGTAATGTTAACAGCTTGGTTCACCATGAAAGAGTCTACCCATTGTTCTCTAAAATGTGTCTTTTTAAATACTACTCTCCCTTTTTTTCCTCCTGCAGCTGCAAATGTTTCAATGCTCCCCCTATCATCTCCCAGAGGCTAGTGCAGATAAGAAGGCAAAAAAAAAATGCACTCGCGATGAAATGTTCTCTGAGCTCATGCTGTCCTCCCACACTGAAAGAGCTCAGCACAATGCGTCGAGGCAAACAATGGCAGAGTCCAGGAAAGCAGAAAATGAACGCGAGGACAAGAGGGACAAGCAAGATGAAAGGTTGCGGGAGCAAGAGGAGAGGTGGCAGCAGCGCGATGAGAGGAGGCAGGATGCAATGCTGAAGCTACTGGGGGATCAAACTGATATGCTCCATCATCTGCTGGAGCTGCAGGAAAAGCAGCAGGAGCACAGACTGCCACTACAGCCCCTGTGTAACTGCCCGCCTTCCTCCCCAAGTTCTATAACCTCCTCACCCAGACGCCCAAGAACACGCGGGTGGGCGGGGCTCCAGGCACCCAACCACTCCACCCAAGAAGACTGCCCAAGCAACAGAAGTCTGGCATTCAATAAGTTTTGAAGTGCAGTGTGGCCTTGTCCTTCCTCCTCCCCTCCTCCACCACCCCACCCGGTGCTTCCCTCCTCCAGCACCCCTCCTGGGCTACCTTGGCAGTTATCCCCCTATTTGTGTCATGAATTAATAAAGAATGCATAATTTTGAAACAACAATGACTTTATTGCCTCTGCAAGCAATGATCGAAGGGGGGAGGGCAGTTGGCTTACAGGGAAGTAGAGTGAACCAAGGGGGCAGGTTTTCATCAACGAGAATCAAACAGAACTGTCACACCATAGCCTGGCAAGTCATGAAACTGGTTTTCAAAGCTTCTCTGATGCGCAGCATGCCCTGCTGTGCTCTTCTAATCGCCCTGATGTCTGGCTGCACGTAATCAGCAGCCAGGTGATTTGTCTCAACCTCCCACCCTGCCATAAATGTCTCTCCCTTACTTTCACAGATATTGTGGAGCACACAGCAAGCAGCAATAACAATGCGAATACTGGTTTTGCTGAGGTCTAACCGAGTCAGTAAACTGCACCAGCGCACATTTAAACATCCAAATGCACATTCTACCACCATTCTGCACTTGCTCAGCCTATAGTTGAACAACTCCTTACTACGGTCCAGGGTGCTTGTGTATGGCTTCATGAGCCATGGCATTAAGGGGTAGGCTGGGTCCCCAAGGGTTACTATAGGCATTTCAACATCCCCAACAGTTATTTTCTGGTCTGGGAAGTAAGTCCCTTCCTGCAGCTGTTCAAACAGACCAGAGTTCCTGAAGATGCGAGCGTCATGTACGTTTCTCAGCCATCCCACATTGATGTCAGTGAAACCCCCCTTGTGATCCACCAGTGCTTGCAGCACCATTGAAAAATATCCCTTGCGGTTTATGTACTGGCTGCCAACGTGGTCCGGTCCCAAGATAGGGATATGCGTTCCATCTATAGCCCCACCACAGTTAGGGAATCCCATTGCAGCAAAGCCATCCACTATGACCTGCACATTTCCCAGAGTCAATTCCCTTGATAGCAGCAGCTCAGTGATTGCGTTGGCTACTTGGATCACAGCAGCCACCACAGTAGATTTGCCCACACCAAACTGATTCCCGACTGACTGAAGCTGTCTGGTGTTACAAGCTTCCACAGGGCTATCGCTTCTGAACTGTGAGGGCTGCTCTCATCTTGGTATTCTTGCACTTCAGGGCAGGGGAAAGCAGGTCACAAAGTTCCATGAAAGTGCCCTTATGCATGCAAAAGTTTTGGAGCCACTGGGAATCATCCCAGACCTGCAACACTATGTGGTCCCACCACTCTGTGCTTGTTTCCCGGGCCCAGAATCGGCATTCCACTGCATGAGCCTGCCCCATTACAACCAGGATGTCCAAATTGCCGGGGCCCGTACTTTGAGAGAAGTCTGTGTCCATGTCCTCATCACTCTCGTCACTGCACTGCCATTGCCTCCTCACCTGCTTTTGCAGGTTCTGGTTCTGCACATACTGCAGCATAATGCACGAGGTGTTTACAATGCTCATAACTGCCTCGCTGATCTAAGCGGGATCCATGCTTGCTGTGGTATGGCGTCTGCAGGAGAGCAGAGTTGCAGCGGAAGCGATGGCTGATGACAGATGCCACGAGAATAGATATTTATAGAGAACGACGAGAGGACCTGTGAGGTGTATTCATGAGAGCAGAAGAGCGGAGTTGCAGCGGAAGTGGTGGAGGACAATGGTTAGCACCGCGCACATTTCCCGAGGAAGAACACACATACCCGGGAGCCCATGACAGACAACATGGAGAAATTCACTATTGAGACAATAGCAGCAGAGCAGAGTTGCAGCAGAAGAGGTGGATGACAACGGTTAGCAGTTCTTCTGCACCGTCTGCTGAAAGCAGTATGGCATCCGCACAGAAAAAAGGTATGAAACGATTGTCTGCCATTGCTTTCACGGAGGGAGGGGCAACTGACGACGTACTCAAAACCACCCCGACAATGTTTTTGCCCCATCAGGCATTGGGAGCTTAACCCAGAATTCCAAAGGGCGGCGAAGACCGCGGGAACTGTGGGATAGCTACCCACAGTGCACCACTCCATAAGTCGATGCTAACCACGCTAGTGAGGACGCACTCCACCGACTTAATGTGCTTAGTGTGGACATACGCAATCGACTGTGTAAAATCAATTTCTAGAAATCGACTTCTGTAATATCAACCTAATTTCGTAGTGTAGACACACCCTAAGTTGCTGGGGGTGGTAAATTCACATGCAAGTAGGCAGAAGAGCATCTGTGTAGATGTTCAAATACACCTAGCCAGCAAAGGAATTCCTGTGAGCAGCAAGTTTCAGTTTTCAACCTTCTAGAAAAAAGGTCTGTGGGGAAAGAACCCAATCTTGCTAAAGGAAAGATTAAGTGTCCAGCCTTGAAATTGGTAGCAGCTGAGAATTTAAAAGCTAGTGTTTGTGTTGATGCAAATTACCTGACTGACAGGGGGAAGAAAGGTTTCAGATGAAGTGAGCTGTAGCTCACGAAAGCTTATGCTCAAATAAATTTGTTAGTCTCTAAGGTGCCACAAGTCCTCCTTTTCTTTTTGGGGGAAGAAAGACTTGTTAATAGCTGTTAGCACGGAGAGCACACCCAATCAGCCAGTGGATTCTGTTAAGCAAGAGAAATCAGGGTTTTATCCTTCAGGACAAGAAGGAAAAAGAGAAACCCCAATGGTATTGAGCCAAAGGTGTGGCATGACAAAAATGATTGTAAATGGAGACTTGCAATGAATTTGTTGTTATTGCTAATGGTAATTTTTATAACTAATGTGTTGCTATTATCAAGAAACTGTAAAAATGTACAATGTGCCTAATCTTTTGGAAAATCCCTTGAACATGTTAAAAGTGATACATAAAAACACACCTCATGTTAAAAGGCCTTGTAATGCTTATGTTGCACAGTTAGTGCCTGTAAACAGTCTTGGAACTTTTCACAGGAGAAAAGACATTCCAGACCCGATGTGCAGTATGAAGAGGGAAACTGAGCCACACTATTTTATTGCTTTCATGGCTGAATGACAAGATTCCTATAATATGGACAACATATTAGTGAAGCATTTGGTCAGCTTCTTGAGAAGGGGCTATTCTCAGTAAGTGCCCAATCAAGAAAAACTTAACTGACAATGGACTTTGGGAGACGCCAATCCACATCTGAGGTTTCCTGGGAAGGTTCAAACTAACATGTAAATAATGGGGTCAGCCTGTAAAGAACAGTGTCATGCATGGATATGTGACTTGCCCATGTGACTCCAGACTCCATCTTGCTGTTGTGATTTTCCACAGTCAGAACAAAGGGGTGTCCATCCATGGGAAGAGAATATAAAAGGCCCTGAAAACCCTTCCATCTTGTCTTCAATCCTGCTTCTTGCCTCTGGAGGAACCTTGCTACAATCTGAAGCGCTAAACAAAGGATTGAATGACCCATCCAGGCTGTGGATGCACTCCAGAGACTTGATTTGAGCCTGCAGTTTATTCCATCACTGCTACAAGCATGAACCAAGAACTCTGCCATTACTGTATGTAATTGATTCCATTTAACCAATTTTAGCTCTCATCTATATTTTTTTCCTTTTATGAATAAACCTTTAGATTTTAGATTCTAAAGGATAGGGAACAGCATGATTTGTGGGTAAGATCTGATTTGTATATTGACCTGGGTCTGGGGCTGGTCCTTTAGGATTGGGAGAACCTTTTTTCTTTTACTGGGGTATTGGTTTTCATAACCATTCACCCCCATAATGGGTGGCACTGGTGGTGATACTAGGAAATTGGAGTGTCTAAGGGAATTACTTGTGTGACCTATGGTTAGCCAGTGGGGTAAAACCAAAGTCCTCTTTGTTTGGCTGGTTTGGTGTGCCTTGGAGGTGGAAAACCACCAGCCTGGGGCTGTGACTGCCCTCCTCTAAGCAATTTGTCCTGAATTGATACTCTCAGAAGTGTCCCACCAAAGGCAGCAAGCATTGTTACACGGGGATGCAGCCCTCAGCTCCATTCTGGTTGGGCTTTTCTGAGCCCTTTGCTTACTGGGAACATCCCAGGGGCAGGGGAACCCCAGAACTGGATATGGTCCCCACTAGTGGGCTCTGTAATGCCCTGTGCAGCAGTAAGTCCCCCTCCCGACTCCATCTCTGGGTGGGTGTAACCCCTAGCCCCTCTCCCCCGTGGCCACATTTTGCCCCCCCGGCCCCACCCTGGCCCAGCCCCATGGAGCGTTCAGGCCCCTCCATGTCCTGGGGCAGGAAGGAACAATACCCAGGGGTAATGAGTGAAGCACTGTTTTATTGCAGGGAGTCACAGGCAATGAGCAAGGGTCGAAGGAGGGGGAGCTGAGGCAGGGCCAGGAGCAGAGTCGAGTCCAGGGAGCAGGGGTGCCTCCAGCAGGGAAGAGTGGGAAGTCCTATGCTGGCAGAGCGGTGGGGGCAGCAGGACCCCATGGGGGGAGCAGCCCCCTCAGTACTCACAGATAAAGGGAAGGCGAGCCCTGCAGCACACACTTCTCCAATGACCACCTGGCAGAGAGAGAGGGGTTAGTGCCCTCCTGGCTGGCACCTGGAACGCAGCCCCCAGGAAACCCTAGATCCCCTGCCCCAGACCCACATATCCCCAATATCGCCAGATCCCCTGTCCCACACCCTATGGGCCCACCTACGCTTGGATCCCCTGTTCCAGACTCCCAGGGCCCCATGAACCCCAGATCCCCTGCCCACAGATCCCCAGTTCCCCTGCCCCAGGGCTCCTGTTCCCCCAAGCAGTGAATAGATCTCCCTCTCCGCCCTGCCTCCCCCCCCTCCCGGAGGGGGCTTTTCACCTGCGGTGGACAGGGCGACGCACGTTTTCCTAACGTGCTGGGGGTTCTTTCTGGCCCAGTTGGAGTAATTCCAGGAACTGTGGTCGACCCAGCAGGAGTGCAGATGTCGGTGCTATGAGGGAAGGAGCTGGGTTAGGGTCAGTGCTGTCCCATCTGCAGGGCGCCCCGGGGAACTCCCCACCCCCACCTTTGAGGGGCCGGGGCCATCGCTCAGGCTGGGGTCAGGAGCCGTTGGTACATTGGAGCCGGGCAATGGCTGGGGGTCATAGCAAGGAGCTCTGGATTCGCTGGGATGGGGGTCAGGCCCTAGGGTAGGATTCACCCGGCACTTGTTGGCACCAGCCTCTGCCCTGGCAACCTCCCGGGCAACCAAGGTCAACGGGCCCCAAGAAGTCTCCCAGCCATCCGGGGGCAGCTGGACCCACACCTGAGCTGCCCAGGCCTACCTCCCAGGGGGCAAACGGGGGTGGCGTGAGGCTGCCCTGAGCGGGGTCCTAGCTGGGGATGCACTGAGCCGCAGCGGGGGATGGATCCCCCTGTCCGCTCTGCATTGGAGGGGAGGCCAACCTCAGAGGTGGCAGGGCCCCAGTGGGGAAGTCTGGGGGGGGACGGGTTCTGGGCCAGGCCCAGGCAGGGCGGGAATGGGGGCAGCAGGGCCAGACACTCTCCTTACCCGGCGGCAGGTGATGCCTCCGATCCACACCAGGCCCAGCTTGATGTGGGTGTGCGCTATGCAGCGCAGCAGCGCATTGGCCAAATGGCTGTGGATGGAGGCCAGGTGGCCATGGTAGCAGCGAGCACACAGTTTCTGTGGGGAGGGTGAGGGGGACATGAAGCATCCACCAACCACCACCCCGTGCACCATCCACTGCCCCTATGCCCCCTATGTCACCCCCTTCTTCTCCTCCACTGCCTCTATACTGCCTCCGCCACCCCACCACCATCTACTGCCCCTACGCCCCCCTCCACCGCCCCCACGCCTCCTCCACTGCCTCCATGGGCCCCCCATCACCCCTATGCCACCCCTCCACCGCCCCCAACCCCCTCCACTGTCCCCAAGTGCCATTCTCCAGCCCCAAGGGTCTCCCACCCCACTTCCTGACCCGTCTGTGAGTCCTCTCCACCACTCGTCCCCCTTCCCCACTCACCTGGGCTTTCCGAAATCGCTGGTAATTTTTCACAAACACATAGCGAGAAGTGTGAGCCTCCGTGCCAGGCACGATCATCCTAAAGCTCTCGCTCTCTGTGGGACATGGTGGCTCTGGCTCCCCGGGCTCCTCCTCGTCTTGCTCGGCTGGTACGTCCTGCTCCGGGGAGCCCTCATCTGAGGGTGGGTGCAAGAGACACCAGTTGGCCCTTCCAGCAGCAATATGCAGCCCAGATCTCAAACAATCCATGGAGCAGGGAGATGGAGCCGATCTAGTGGCCAGGGACACAGATGTCTGGGATAGAGAGGGTCAGGGTGTCATTGGGGGGCCAGGGGACCCTGATGTTCCAGAAGGAGAGGGTCGTAGGGTTATTGGGGGGGGGGGGTCAGGGGACCCTGGTGTTCAGGCTGCAGTGGGGCTGAAGGTTATTGAGGACAGGGGACTCAGGTGTCCAGAAAAGAATGGGGCTGGGGACTAGCTGAGCACAGGTCTGGGGTTACTGAGCCCCGTACTGTGCTTGCTTGGGTCTGACCCAAGCCCATGGGGCCCATACAGTGTCTGCTGGGGGTGTGGAGGTTCCCACTGGGGGCAGTGACCTGTGGGTCAGGCTCCCCACAGGGTGGAGGAGGGGCGGTAGCCATGGGGACTTCGGCCCCAGGACTTACGGAGCTGGCAAGCAGAGATGGTCCCCAGCAGGACGAGTGCCACGACCAGGAACAGCTTCATCTCAGGCAGACCTGGCGAACTGCTGTGAGACAGAGACAGATTGAGCTCCTTCTACCCAGCCCCCCCGCAAAGTCACTGAGCCCAAACTGACCCCCCTGCCTAGAGCCCATCCCCCTCCCACCACTTCGCTCGGATTGACCCCCGCCCCACCCACCCGTACCTAGGGACCTCCTGCCACTGCACCCTGACCTACCACCAAACCCCTGGGCTGATGACCGCCCTCCAGCCAAGGCAGCCATTCCCAGCTAAGGTAGGGCTGGGCCAAGCAAGGGGGAAGAAGAAAGCCTGGGGCTTTGGCTCAGCTGGTGGGTGGCAGGGGGGCTGTCACTCGCCTGCCCTGTAACAGGGATAATGGGCTATGGGCATCCCTTGACTATGGACAGAAAGTGGCAGAAAGAACCCAGCATGTGCTGCTAGCCTGTGGAACTCCCTGCCACAGGATATAAGGGGCTGAGAGCGCTGAGCAGTGCCAGGCCTTTCTGGGCATCAGAGCAGCCTCAGTGGCCAACAGTGAAGCCTCGTGATCTCAGGATCCAGGGAGGAGCTGAGCAACCCCTGGAGTCAGGCAGCGATCTGCGTCTCCCTGCCACAGAGAGGTGAATAATGGCAGTCACCTCTCCAAGGAAACCAGCACTGACTGCTGTAAGAGCCAGGCCCCAACCGAGTGACTCCACTCTGGAGCGGGTCCCCATCACCCCTGTAGCCCCTGGGGTCACCCAGAGAACACACAAACACACACACACACACACACACACACACACACTCACTCACTCACTCACCTCTGTGATGGCTGTGGGTCCTCAGCAAGCTCCGATGGCTACAGCCATCCCAGCCCCTTATATTGGGCTGGAAGAGGAAGCTGGGGTTGGGGAAAGAGCCGTTATCAGCTCCCAGCCCCTTGTGCTCCTCCTCCCCCCACCCCACGGTTTGTGATACCCCCACACCCAGGCTTGGCTCTGACCCACCAGCTGGCCCATGTCACCCTCCAGGGGCCATCGGAGGAGTTTACAAACGAGCTGTCTACAAAGTGCCCCCAACTCCCATAGAGGGTCCTGGATTCACCCTCTGCTGATGGTAGCAGAGAGCTGGACTCCCAGCCACTCGGGGACCTGCTTTAGAGTGACCCAGACTGTAAGGCTGGGCTAGCAGGGGCTGTGGGTCAGGAGAGATGGGCACTGGCAGAGTTGAGGAGGGGGAGAGCCAGGGCTATGCAAACAGCTGCTGTGGGCAGGATTGAGGAGCGCTGCTGTCACCCCCCCCCCCGTCCCCTCATCACCAGCCCACTCTCAGGCCCTGCTGACTCAGGGCGTCCCTGCAGATAAGCATCTCCCCCAGGTGCTGGGCAGGTTTCACAAGAGGATTTCACAAAGCAACGGCCATGCTGGGACCCCGGGGCTGTTTCACCACTGGCTGCAGCGCTGGGTGCCAGGCCACAGGGAATGGGATAACAGCCAACGGGCTGGTGCCATCTACCCTGTGAGTGCCAACATTAGGGTTCCCTCCCCTCCCGCGGCGGCCCCCTCAGAGCCATGGACCCCCTCCACTGCCATGGGACCCTGCCCAGTGGGGCTGGGACTGGAGTGGGGTGATCACCCAGAGCCTGGCAAGTGGCCCTTCCCTGCCTGGGGTGAGCAGGGGCACTGGGACCCCCAAGTCTGGGGGGGCCAGTGCAGAATCCTGGGGCACAAATGCACCCCCCCAGCTTTCCATAGTGCCACACACACACACAGAGCTAGCTCTGATGCCCCTTGCAGAGTTCATCAGGCCCCATGAGCCCCACTTCCAACCCCCTGGAGAATATGGAGGCTCTGGGGGCCCCGAGTGTGGGCTGAGCGGGGGCTCTGCCACAGAGCTGCCTTTAGTCCCAGCAGAGCTTCATAGACTCCAAGAGCAGGCAGCCCATTGTGCCATCTGTCTGTGCTCCTGCATCACACCAGGCACCGGCCCTGCCCAGGGGCTCCTGCCTCCCACCCCAATGGAGCCAGAGCGCAGCCTCTGGAGAGGGCTGGACTGAAAGTTTCCAAGTGACGGAGCATCTGCTCCCCCGCCCCCCTGCCCCCACCCTCCACAGGCGAGTTATCCCCAGGGTGAGCACCGGGGTTACCCCTGCACCTCCTGGCACCTGCCCAAAGAGCAGCTGGGTCAGGCTGGGCCTTGGCCTGGTGCATCCTGCGAGAATCATTAAGTGAGGAGGTTAAGATGGGCTTAGCTGGCTCAGTGGGCAGGACAGAAGGTGGGAGTCAGGACACCTGGGTTCCTCACCTGGCTTTGCACCCACCTGTGTTGTGACCTGGACCAGTCACATTACATTCCAGTGCCATGCCTCAATTTCCCCTCCCCACCCTTCTCTATTCAGACTGTGAACTCTTTCGGGTAGGGGCTGTCTCTTGATTGTATGTGCAGCACCTAGTACAATGGTGGCCCCGATATCAATCAGGGTCTGTCCGGTGCCTGGCACAAAGGGGGCCCTGACCTTGGTCGGCAAAGCCAGGCTGAAAGGCGGAGGGGATTTGCTGACAATCAGTGCTGAGTGCCAGTTGCCTGGTGGGAGCTTGGGCCCATCCAGAACAGTGAGTTCAGCCAATCTTAAATCTCTGGCAACCAGGAGCTACAGCATGAGGGTAAACTGACACCGTGCTGTGGGAGATAGTAGCAAAATTCCCAGGCCAGTGGTCCTTCCACTAGACCACAAGGTTGCTCTCCAATTCCCCCTACCCCATTCTGTACAGTTTGGTGCAGTGCAATTGAAGCATTTGCAACATGTAGCTGCGAACTGGTCCGCTGTGAGACACCCCACCCCCTCCCGTGGATTCTCTGGTCCCGAACCTTGGCAGTTTGGTGACCCGATTGTCACTGTAGCTGCAAAGGTGTGTGTGGGGATCTCTCTCCTTCTCCACCCCCTGCCCCACCACAGGAAGTCCCCCAACCTTGCCCACTCCCCTCCCCTGCCCAGTCCAGGAAGCCATTCACTAGGTCTGCAGAGTCCCTGAACACGAAAGCGATGGCCCTGGCTGTCTCCTGCCCTAGGCTGTTGTGTGCACCTGTCACAGGCAACTGCTCATTGGGGGGGGCCGCCCGCTGCCGCGTGAGCTTCACAGGGTGTGGGGCCCCCCCACTTTGCTCTCCACCCTTGGTGGGACGCCTGCCCCTGCTGCAACCACGCTTCCCCAGCCCAGGCCCCTCCTCCGAACCCAGCCCCTCTCCCCCCACTCCAGTTGCCCCCCCACCTCCCCAGTGGGCCATTTCCTGCTTTTCAGATGTTCCTGATCCCCTCAGTTCCCCCCTTCCGTCCCCTATCCCAGCACACATGGTGGGCAGGGATGAGGGGCTCAGGCACCCGCAGAGGGACAGAGCCTCTCAGAGCCCCTCCCATCCTAACCCCTCACCTGAGCCTCTTTCCTCCCCTACCACTCATTCACCCCTCCCCGTAATACCCCACCCCTCGCCACAGTCCCAACCCTCTCGCCCCTGCTAGCACCCCAAATCCACCGCCCCGTGAGCATTCCCATGTGCCATTTATCTTCTCTTCCGAAATAGTTTCCACCCATTCTGGCTGATCTGCCCTGCTCAGATCCCCGTGCGAGTCCAAACCCCACACCCTGGATGGAGGTGGCTTTTCCCCACTCGGCTCCGCCTCGTTGACAGATTCCTGCCCAGGGCTAGTTTCAGAGTTGCCTGACCTTTGAACTTTATGAAATGCCGGCATTTTGTTGGGGGCGCTGTATCTCACACTCCATTAAGTGTTTCTTGATTGGCCACTTACTGAGAACAGCCCCTTCTCAAGAAGCTGACCAAATGCTTCACAGAGGCTACTTAAAATTAAAACACATTGATATACAAGTACATAGCCAATATTCATAACTTCAACAACAAAAATGATACATCCATACGATAGCATACTCATAATCAGCAAATCATAACCTTTCCATAGACACTTTACATGGTTAGTGTAAGGTGTCTATGCAACTTAGTTCAATATTTGCTGCAAATATATAACAGTGGTTGCAACAATGATCTATACAGTCACAGGTTATCTCAGTAACATCACAGGGGAGCTCAGGGCTGGGCTACCAGGGGGGCATGGGTGAGGGTTGAAGGAAGTCTGCAGGGCTGGGTGTGTGGGGAGCTCAGGGCTGTGCTAGCAGGGGTCGTGGGTCGGGGTTGAGGGAAGTCTACGGGGCTGGTGTATGGGGAACTCAGGACTGGGCTAGCAGGGTCCATGGGTAGGGTTTGAAGGAAGTCAGCAGGGCTGGGTGTGTGAGGGAGAGTAACAAAAGTGAGAATTGTCTGTAATACTTTTCTCAGGAAGAGGTATCTCCATTCCGCCATTGGCCTTGGCCTGGCCACCTGCTGGGTGCGAAGGGGTTTTCATTCTTCTCCTTGCACAGAGCCAGAGGCACAAGGCCTTTGGGACGGTAGCTGGTTGAGGTGGTAAGAATACACCATGATGAGCTGTTTGCAACTATCACGCACTAACAGAGGAGACAATGGCCACAGCCAATGACCGACTATACCAGCCAGCAGCCCCAGCAGGCTGAATGGGTGTAAAACCTGAGTGCCTACAGCTATGATCCAGGCAATCGCAGAGGGGCTCAAGGCAGCGAGGGGTCCCCTGAAAGCCAGATCTGGCCCGCCTGGCACCAGCTGCTCTGTCCTGCTCACTGTCCTCTGTACAGTGTGACCTGGCAGGTATCATATGTGAGAGCTCACTGGTAGCGGCCCTGGAGTTGCTGTTGGAGCCCTCTGGGACAAACACCGTCACTGTTTCCGGAGACTGTAGGTAGATGGATGGACTCTTTCTTCTGTCTCCCTAGCCATGTCTACACTGGGGGTTAGGTCGGCCTAGCTGTGGTGCTCAGAGGGCAGAGCTGGGGGGGGGGTGCATTTTTCAACACACACACACAGAGTGGCTTAGCTCAGTGGATCTAAATTTGGGGTGTAGGCCTGGGTGAGCTCAGCAGGACTGGAGGGGTCAGGAACCAGCTTTATCAGGACAAGGTTCCCAGACACACAGGAGCTTGGCTTGGGACAGAGGCTGTGTCTACACTACCCAATCTGTGCCAGCACAGCTCCCGGGGTAGACACACCGTAGGCCAGTGGAGGAGCCTTTCCTGCTGCTGTAGAGACACCATCTCCCTGAACAGAGTTCACTAGGCCAATAGCAACACCCGTCCATCGACGTAGTTGAGTCCACTCTGGAGGTTGTGCCAGCACAGCTACTCTGGGTTCCCTGACGTTGCCGTGCCAGTGTTTTAAGTGTAGACCAGGCCTGAGAGGCAAAGGGACGTAGCAAGCCAGAGCCACAGCGTGGCTGGCTGGAGCCCTGGCTGCTGCCAGGCTGAACTCGGTCTCTGTGCCGAGTGAAGTTAGCCCGCTTGGAGCAAGGCTGCCTGGTGCTTATGCGAACACAGGAAGCCTCTGCACCAGGCAGCGCTAGCAGGGAGAAGCTGGAGGGCTGGAGCCTGCAGCCGTGTGGCCTGTCCGTGGGGAAAAGCATGACTTCTTGCGGGGCTGGACAGGAAGAGGCAGACCCAGGAGACCAGGGACAGGGCATAACATATTCCCTGTGAATCCATGACAGGGAGCCCAGGGCTGGGGTGTGCGGGTTGGGATTGAGGGGCACCAGCAGAGCTGGGCGTGTGCCTAGGGATGGGCTAGCAGGGGCTGCGGGGCGGGACTGAGGAGCACTGCTGTCAGTCACAGCCTGAAGCCCTTCCTCCCCTTCCCCCCGCTCCACATCACCACCCCACTCTCAGGCCATGCTGGCTCGGGGCATCCCTGCAGATAAGCATCTCACCGCCGCGCTGGGCAGGTTTCACAAGGGCATTTCATATAGTAACAGCCATGCTGGAACCTCGCACCTGGGTCGTCCTGATAACCCCGGGGCCATTTCACCGCAGGCCACAGCACTGAGCACCCGGCCACAGTGCCCCCTGAGTGCCAGCATTAGGGTCCCCTCCCCTGCCAGCATTCCCTGGGAGGGTTGCCAACCCTTCAGTATTGTCCTGGAGTCCCCAGGAATTAAAGATTAATCTTGAATTAAAGATTATGTCATGTGATGAAATCTCTAGGAATTCATCCAACCAAAGTTGGCAACTCTACTCCCTGGGGCGGCCCCACGGAGCCAGGACCGCCCCCCCATTGCCAGGGGAACCCTGCCCAGTGGAACTGGGACTCGGGAACTGTAAACATGCCCCTGCAGATGCTGGTGGACCTGGGGTGGAGCTGCCCAGCACCCTGGCACCAGCCCTATTCAATGCTGCTATCAGTGCCCAGACCAGGCTGTGGATTGTGCTGTGACCTGGCCTGGCCTGACCCCATCCCTTGCATTCCCACTGCTACCAGCTCCCAGCCTTCCCCAGCCATGGCCACAACCTGCTCACGCGCCCGTCTCTGCCCTGGTCACCACCCTGCTCCCTAACTCTAGCCTGGCGCAGAGAAGCTGTGAGAACTGGGGCAAGCAGAGAGCAGAGCCTGGAGCCCATCCTGGGAGATAGGGGATGGGGGCAGTGGGGCCAACCCTGGTGGAAGATGGGGGGACAGTCGCACGCAGGGCTGGGGGGGCAATGGGGCTGGCCATTGTGGGGAATGGGGGGACAGTCCCATGCAGGGCTGGGGGGGCAATGGGGCCAGCCGTGGCGGAGGATGGGGGGACAGGATTGGGGGAAGGGGCAGTGGGTCAGCCATGGTGGGAGCTTGGTTAGTTCTAGTAGCATTCTTAGACCCACAAGCTGCTGAACACCCTCAGTAGCCCCCTGAGGATGTCCAGGGTGTTACCCTGCCCAACCCCCCCACCCCACCCCAGCAGGGGCATCTCCCCCAGAGATGGTCCCAGGCCTCAGCTCCTGTTCCCACCCGCACTCCTCCCCAGATTGTCCCTCGGGGATCCTGCTCAGAGCTCTCCAGCCAGCAATGTCACGCCAGCCCATCTCACTGGGTTCCCACCTGCCCCCAGCCAGCCCACGGAGCCCAGGCACAGACGCTCCCCCCAGCTCAGGGGCAGCTGGAGTGGGGCGCAGCTGCTCTCGCCTACAAGGGAGCCACAGGAGTCACATGGAGGGCTGAGATCCCACGAGGCCTTTGACCCAGAGGCAAAGGCCCTAGGCACTGTCACGGCAACAAAAGTCAGAGTCCAGCCACTCAACTCTCCTATCCCCACTCGCCCTGGAGCAGGAACTTGAGCTGGGAGCTCGTCTCCTCCCAGCCCTGGGTTCTCACATATCAATTACGGAGATCAGGGTCCCATTGTGCCAGGCACTGCACAGACCCGAACTGAGATCAGGCCCCCATTGCAGGCCTGCCGACAGCAATTCTGGGCCCCAGAGCAGAACAGTCAATGGGCCCCCTAGAAAGGGATGGCTCAGCGTGGCACGGAGCTGGACCACATGCAGCGGCTGGTGCACACACGCACAAGCCGCGCCCCTCGTGGGTTCAGTCCGCCTGACATTTGAGCTGTACTGCACCTGCGCTGGCTGCTGCCCAGTGAACTGCTGCTGGCCGCACTGCTGGTGCCCAGTGAGCTTCTGGCTGCACTGCTGGGCGCACTCTTCCAGCACGGCCAGGGCTTTCACATGCCCATCTGGCTGCCTTTACCACCACCGGTACCACCTCAACACGTGCCTAGGAGCCATGCAGCCCGCCCAGGTGATTGCCCCTTTGCCCTCACCCTCCCCTCTCCCCCGCTGTCGGCAGGCCTGCCCCATTGTGCCAGGTGCTGTACAGACCCGAACTGAGATCATGAGCCTGCTGTGCCAGGCGCTGCCCAGAAGAAAAGCCCTGGCTACCTGAGCTCTCTGTCGACATGACATCTACTGGCAGGTGCCCTGCTAGCTTCCTGCACCTGCTGGGGAGGTCAAATGGAATAGGGGAGGCCCAAGCCCCAGTGGCGTTGCTCCCCCAGCAGGCCCCTTGCCTGAGAGGTCCTGTGAGCTGGGGGTAACCCAGAGAGGCCTCCACCCTCCCCAGGAGGGGTCGCCTCCATGGGAGACAGATGCTCTGCTCTGTATTCTGGCTGGGGCTGCAAACTGAGCCTGCCAGAGGGAGGGGCTTGGGGCTGAGGGTGAACAGGGCATGCACTAGGCAGAGGCCGCTGAGCCCTCTCCAGAGACTGCACCCAGGCCAGGGGATGGGGAAGGATTGAGCTCTGACACAGGATGGAGACACAGAGACAGAGGGAGCTGGGATACATCCAGCAGAGCCAGGGGTCTTGGGGAAGTTGCTTCTGCCCACAGCTGCATCCGTCCTGAGCTTGGCATTGCCTGGCCAATGACGGAGGCATCTCCACTGAGCCAGTCCTTGCTGCCATGCGTGGAAAGGGCCCTGCCGTGTCACAGCAGGACCTCCCTGCCCACTGTGTCTCCCTGATGGGACAAAACCTCTGCCCTGGGGGTCAGAAGCCAGCTGGACGCGCTGCTGAGACAAGGGGAGAGCCAAAGGCAGGAGGGCCTGTCTTGGAGGTGTGTAAAGAGCGAAGCTATGGAGCTCGTCAGCACCAGGGGTGCTCCAAGAGAGACAGATCACAGGCTGGGGCACAGCCCACAGCCTGGGCAGGAGGGGCAGTGAGCCGACCCCGTCCCATGGGAGCAGATCTCTGAGACAAGATGGCTCCAGGCAGTAGTGGCCAAAGGCCGAGTGAGACCCGATGGCCGGAGATGGAGGCTAGACAGATTCAGGGCAAACCTAAGGGGCAGATTTGAACAGTGTAGGGGGTTCTCCCTGGGGACAACTCACCCAGGCGGGGGCAGATGCTCCGTCACTCAGAGTCTTTCAGTCCAGGCTGGGGTCTCTGTCCAGAGGCTGTGCTCTGGCTCTGTTGAGGGGGGAGGCAGGAGCCCCTGGGCAGGGCCGATGCCCGGTATGACGCAGGAGCACAGATAGACGGCGCAATGGGCTGCCTGCTCTTGGAGTTTACGGAGCTCTGCTGGGACTAAAGTCAGCTCCATGGCAGAGCCCCCACATCAGCCCCCACTCAGGGTCCCCCACATTCTCCAGGGGTTGGAAGTGGGCCTCATAGCACCAGATGAACTCTCCAAGGGGCATCAGTGCCAGTCATGTGGGGGGGGGCACTATGGGAAGTGGAAGAAGCCCATTTGTGCCCCAGGGCTCAGCACTGGCTAGTCCTCCCAAGGTTCTGGGGTAGCTCGTAGGTCAGAGCTCAGACTGGGTGTGGGGGTGTCGCAAGCTGTGGGGTGGGGGGAAGGGGGAGGAGCACAAGGGACTGGGAGCTGATTGTGGCTCTTTCCCCAGTTTCCTGTTCCAGCCCAATATAAAGGGCTGGGATGGCTGTAGCCGTCGGAGCTTGCTGAGGACCCACAGCCATCACAGAGGTGTGTGTGGGGGGGTCTCTCTGGGTGACCCCAGGGGCTATGGGGGTGATGGGGACCCGCTCCAGAGTGGGGTCAGTCGGTTAGGGCCTGGCTCTTACAGCAGCCAGTGCTGGTTTCCTTGGAGAGGTGACTGCCATTATTCACCTCTCTGTGGCAGGGAGAAGCAGATCGCTGCCTGACTCCAGGGGCTGCTCAGCTCCCGCCCTGGAGCCTGAGATCACGAGGCCTCACTGTTGGCCACTGAGGCTGCTCTGATGCCCAGAAAGGCCTGGCACTGCTCAGTGCTCTTGGCCCTTTGTATCCTGTGGCAGGATGTTCCACAGGCTAACAGTACGTGCTGGAATTTTCCTGACTGCTTCTGCCCATAGCCAATGTGTGCAGGTACCCCCTTGTTCCTGTGTTTCTGGGCAGGTGAGTGAGAGCCCCTCTGCTCCCACATTGAGCCAAGGACCCGGGTTCCCTCCTCCCTCTCTCGCACCCTCCCTCAGATGAGGGCGTCCCAGAGCAGGAGATACCAGCCAAGCAAGGCGAGGAGGCACTGGGGGAGCCAGAGCCACCATGCCCCACGGAGAGTAAGAGCTTCAGGATGATAGTGCCAAGCACCGCGGGCCACACCTGTCACTATGTGTTTGTTAACAATTGCCAGCCATTTTGGAGAGCCCAAGTGAGTGGGGCAAGGAGACAGGTGGGGAGAGCTATATGGAGCTCTTGCAGAAGAGTCAGAAGGTGGGGTGGGAAGCCCATGGAGCTGGTGGATGGCCCATGGAGGCAGTGGAGGAGGCATGGGGACGGTGGAGGGGTGATGGGGGGGGGCCATGGAGGCAATGGAGGGGGAATGGGGTGGTGGAGGGTTGGCACAGGGATGATGGGGGGCCCATGGAGGGGGCATGGGGGTGGTGGAGGGGTGGCATAGGAGTGATGGGGGGCCCAAAGCGGCAGTGGAGAAGGCATGGGGGCAGTGGATGGGTGGCATATGGGTGATGGGGGCCCATGGAGGCAGTGGAGAAGGCATGGGGCTGGTGGAGGGGTGGCATAGGGGTGATGGGGGGCCCATGGAGGCAGTGGAGGAGGTACGGGGGCGATGGAGGGGGCATTGGGTGGTGGCATAGGGGTGATGGGGTGCCCATGGAGGCAGTGGAGGGGCAGTAGATGGCGGTGGGGTAGTGGAGGCAGTATAGGGGCAGTGGAGGGGAAGAAGAGAGATGGGGGGCATAGGGGCAGTGGATGGTGCATGGGGTGGTGGCCGGTGGATGTGACTCTGTGCCTGGGCCCTGACTGATGGGCGATCCATCCTCCATTGCAGCTCAGTGTGTCCCCAGCTGGGACCCCGCTCAGGGCAGCCTCAGCCCACCCCCAGCTTGTACTATGGAAGGTAGGCCTGGGCAGCTCAGGTGTGGGTCCTAGCTGACCCCCAGATAGCTGGCAGTCTCCTTGTGGCTCATTGACCTTGGCTGCCCATGAGATGCCAGGGCTGGTGCCAGGGCAGAGACTGGTGCCAGCAAGTCACAAGTACTTCCCAGCAAATCCAGAGCCCCTCACTGTGGCCCCCGGCAGGCTCCAGTGCAGGGGCTGGAGGGGAGGGGATTTCCTGGGACACTCTGCAGATGGGACAGCACAGATCCTACTCCAGACACTTTCCCACAGTTCTGGCGTGTGCGCTCCTGCTGGATCGACCACAGTCCCTGGAACTACTCCAGCTGGGCTGGAGGGAACCCCTGGTGCTTTTGGAAAACATGTTTTGCCCTGTGCACTGCAGGTGAGGATCCCCCTGAGGGGGCAGGGCGGAGATGGGGATCTATTCACTGCTTGTGGGAACAAGAACCCTTGGGCAGGGAAACCGGGGATCTGTGGGGCAGGGGATCTGAGCGTAGGTGGGGTCATGGGGTGTAGGGCAGGGGATGCGAGGGGAGGTGGAGCTTTAGGGTGTGAGGCAGGGGATCCAAGGTAGGTGGGGCCGTGGGGTAGGGGATCTGAGGGTAGGTGGAACCATGGGGTGTGGGGCAGGGGATCCAAGGGTAGATGGGGCTGTGGGTTTGGGGCAGGGGATCTGGGGTTAGTGGTGCTATGGGAGTCTGGGGCAAGGGATCCAGGGTTTGCTGTGGGCTGGGTGCCAGGTGCCAGCTGGGAGGGGACTAACCTCTCTCTCCGCCAGATAGTCACTGGAGAAGCGTCAGCTGCCAAACTCGCCTGCCCTTTATCTGCGAGTACTGCAGGGGCTGCTCCCCGCCCCCACGGGATCCTGCTGCCCGCACCTCTCTGCTGGGCTGAGACTCCCCACTCTGCTTTGCCGGAGGCCCTGCTCCCTGGACTCTGCTCTACTCCCGGCCCTGCCCCAGCTCACTGAGGGGGCAGCCCCTACCCTCCACCCTCGCTCATTACCTGTGACTCCCTGCAATAAAACAGTGCTTCACTCATCACCCCTCGGTATTGCTCCTTCCTGCCCCGGGACAAAGAGGGCCCTCCAGGGGGCAGGGGCAGGGTGGGGGGAGGGCAAGAGGTGGCCTGGGGGGAGTGGGGCTGGGGGTTACCTCCACTCAGGGATGGAGGTGGGAGGGGGAGTTACCACTCCACCGGGCATTACAGAGCCCACTAGTTGGAACTGCATCCAGTTCTGGGGTCCCCCTATCCCCAGGTCATTCCCAGCAAGCAAATGGCTCAGAAAAGCCCAACCAGAACGGAGCTGAGGGCTGCAGCCTCTGCCATAGGCCGCACCGTCGGGAAGTGCCAGCCATTTTGTTCAGCAAGAGCAGCTTTGGGGGTTCTTGCGCCCGGTCTGTGCGCCCCATCGGTGGGAGGAGATTTCTCACAGCAGAGGCTCTTCAGTCTTGTAGGGGCTAGGCACAGGCACGCACCAAATTCAGACCAGGAACAGGGGGCATGTTTTTTACATGGAGGGTATCTAACTCCTGGATCCTCTTCCCAAGGGATGGTAGGTTCTCCAGCGCCTGGAGGCACCGAATCAAAACCTGACGCCTGTCTCAGACAATATGCCATACTGGAGCCTCGGGGGGGCGGGGGAGGAGAGCACTGTGGGAGGTTCAGACAGTCAGACAAGATGGGCACAAGCTGGGCAGAGTGGGCCAGGGGCCTCCAGTGACCTCTGGAGAAGGTTAAATGCAGATCTGGATTAGTTCCTCGTTAGCATTTATGTGATTTCAGGGAGGAAGGCGCTGGGGTGTCTCGCTCCCTCGTTTTTTACAAAGAAGCACAGAAATAAATCTCTGTAATAAAAGAGAAGGAAATGGGGGGGATTGAAATACACCCTGCCGATAAGGGGAACTAGAATACACCTCCCATCCCCCCTCCCTCCACCACGCACCCTGGGAGCAGGGAGAGGGAAAGGCTGGATTTATACCAGCCGAGCTATAAAAAAACGTAGAAAATCAAGTATCCGTAAAAATAACCCATCGTGACCCTCCACCCTGCCGCTGGAGAGGAGCGAGTGTATGGCTGGAGCGGATGGTGACAATGCTGGGCTGGAGGGACACAGCCGGGGACTGGCTGGGGCTCAGCTGCACTCCTAATTCCCTTTCCTCATTCCCTTTTGGGGGGGAGAAGCCCCTGAAGATCCCTGCTGGGGGTGGGGAGGTCAGATGGAGGACTCCACACCAGCCTTGGCCAGGGTTAGGGGGGGTGAGTCAATGTGTTGCTTTTTCTGCTCCCTCTCCCGGCGCTGGTACTCCCGCAGCACCACCAGCGGGCTGATGAAGGCCAGGAGGATGACGATGATGAGGCCAATGTTCACCTGGATGGGAAAATCAGGTTCTGAACACCACAGAAAGTGGGGTGTCAATAAAGTTCCCCAGATCCTATATGGGGCACCCCCTGTCTCTCACTGTCGGGTGTTGATAAAGTTCCCTAGGCCCCAGACAGGGCATTCCCCGTCTCTCACTGCTGGGTGTCAATAAAGTTCCCCAGGCCCCGATGGGGCACTCCCTGTCTCTGACTGCAGGGTGTCAATGAAGCTCCCCAGGTTCCAGATGGGACAGGACACTCACATAGAAGGGGTCGTCGCTGAGTGGTCCCTTGATGAGTGCGAAGCAGGGGTACTGGAGGAGTGACACCACGGCTGACATGCCCATCACCAGCCCATATAGCTTCCCAAAATGGTCCAGTGGGAACCTGTGGAGAGCCGACCCGGGGGGGCGGTAGGAGAGGAGGGTGTTATAGATGCGGGGGGCATTGTTGTGAGATAGGCCAGAGGCGTACCCTGCCCCACTGCCAATGGCTTGGCATCTCTGTGCCCTGCGATCCCTCCCCTCCGTTTTCTCCACCCCAGCTCTGCACCCCTGCCTCATTCTGCCCCCTCCATATCGAGGATCTTCCCTCCCTCAGCCTGTGCCCCCCAGGTGACTCACGCGATGGCCAGGAAGGCGGCGTTGCCCCCGTACAGGAAGGAGCGGCTCAGCACCTGCAGGATAAAGGTGACGTACTGCACTGGCAGCACTGGCACGGAGGCACACACTGAGAAGGCCACGCACTGCAGCACCGTCACTGCCAGCGACAGGACGCAGGAGTGCAGGTCCGCCAGGGAGTCCGAGCCACCTGAGAGACAGGAGACACACTGGCAAGAGGCAAGGGAAAGGCATGGGGCACTGGCTGGGGGAAGCTTGCAGCACCGGGAGGAGCAGCAGTGGGCAGAGCTGGGTCCAGCAGCTGGTGACGGATGGGGTGATTACCTTTGGCACTGCCATCCTTGCTCTTCCCACGCTTGTGCCGGTCTAAGATGAGCCCATTCCAGGGGGCGCACAGGACCCCGCAGAGCTGGGTGAAGGCGAAGGCATTGGTGTAGGTGCTCACTGGGAACAGAGACAGGCAGCAAGACATAATGCTTGAGACTCCACCCCGCATGCCCTGCTCACTTCCTGATCCACTGGATGTGAGGATGGCCTGCATTGGCCAGGCACTCCTGGGTCCTGCACCCAGCCCTGGGTGACCTTGGCTAAGCACTGCCCCTCCCCCTGCCTCAGTTTCCCATGTGTGACAATAGTACCAACCTCCTCAGGTCACTCGAGACACTGGGCAGGAAGGGCCAAGGGTTTGTACTTGTTCCAGCCTCCCTCCCCTCCTCTGAAGCCTACCCCATTCTCCCCTTCAGTTCTCCTCACTTCATCCATACCAATAAGTACAATGCATTCATCAGACAGCAGGGGGCAGAACTGCCCAGCTCAGAGACACCACTGCCTATCCAACCTTACCTACAAAATCTCTCCCCATCCCACCTGTTCTGTTTCCTCCCTGGTTCCCTCCATCATCTCTCTTCATCCCTGTCTGCTCCATTCTCTCTGACCTTCCCTCGATCATCTCTCTCCATTCCCGCCTTCTCCATTCCCTCCGTCCTTCCCTCGACCGTCTCTCTCCATCCCTGCCTGCTCCATTACCCAGTCTTCCTCTCAATCATCTCTCGATCCTTCCCTCAATCATCTCTCTCCCTCTCTGCCTGCTCCATTCCCTCCGTCCTTCCCTAGACCATCTTTCTCCAACCTCTGCCTGCTCCGTTGTTATGTTCTCCCCCTTCCCTTGTACCCCCACTGTGGTAGGCCGGGTGCCCTGTACCTAGCGTGGTGTCGCGGGTGGCCAGGTGCTCCAGCATGGGGTTGAGGGTGCCGATGAAGAGGTAGTGCCGCAGCTGCATCACCGACAGCCACATGAGGTGCCAGAAGAAGAGCTTGGAGAAGACACAGGCCCGGAAAGACATGGCAGGGAGCTCTCCGTGGCCTGGCCTGGCGCCCGACTCTCCTGGGGATGGACACAGTGCACTCAGGATTAGCCCTAGATTTGGAGGTGGGCTGGGGGAGGGAGGGAGCCCACACCCAGAGGGGGTGTAGTTTCAGAGTGGGGGCCTGTGCCTAGAATCCAGAAAGACAGGGACGCTGCAGGGGGCCTGCGGGGTGCATGTGACCTGAGGCTGTGAAGGCTGGAAAGAGAATGAGGAGGGAGAGTAGGGATCAGCTCCCGGCCCTGCTGGTTCACCCCACCCCAGCCCAGGTGGCGGTGGCTGTCCATCCTGGGATCCTCCACAAACCATCCCCCAACCTCCCTCGCGGGCTCCTGTGGTCAGAGGTGCCTGCCTAGGAGAGGGCCGACCCCAAGGAGCCCAGAAAGGCGCCTGCATCTGGGCTGTGGCTCTGCTGCACTGGAAGGGGGCACCTCCAGGGGACACTGTCTGCCCGGGAACAAGAACAAAGGGCTGAGGTGGAGGTTAAGGGCGGGGGGGGGTGTTAAATGTGGGCTGTTGTGAGCTGGAGTCTCCCCTGAACTGGGCCAAAAGGAGGGTCAGAGGGCTCAGGGCTGCCCAAGCTGGCCCCCATTTTACCTTTCCGTTCTCTCCAGATGTTGCAGCACTGGCTAGTCACTGCAGAGGCTGGGGGGCTGCCCTGCTCCCTTTGGGGGCACAAGGCTCTCCTCGCACCCATCTCAGATGGAGTCGCTGAAGGGAGCTCGCGGCATGAAGCAGGGGTGCTGGAGGCTCTGAGGTTTGGGCCCCTGAGGCAGTGGCTTACCCCAGTGACAGAGTGAGAGCCTAAAGGGGGGGGGTCCTCCAGGGACTGTCCCAGAGCACCAGACCTGTGGATCCGTGGGGGGCTCACTGGAGGCCATGGGTGCTGCAGAGGGGATTTGGGGGCCTTCCTGGGGGCCATGGGTGCTGCAGGGGCAGATGGGGATTTGGGGGCATTTCTTGGGTGGGGCCCCAGGAGGGAGAGGAGGAATTTGTGGTGGGGGGGAACTTCTCCAACCCTACCTTTGCCCATGATGGCTTTGCCAGCATCAGCACCTCCTGGGCACGGGTCGCTGGGGTCATGGGCTCCATCGCCCAGGCCTGGCCGCTGCTCCTCATGGGTACGGTACGAGCACCCCTGCCTGTGGCACCTCAGCCTGTGGGCACAGCAAGCCAGTCACTGCCCACCACAGCCCAGGACATGGCCAGAGACAGCACCCACCCAGGCCCACCACTAGGGCCAGCGACCCCCATGCAAGAGCTGAGGCTCCCCAGCACCCACCAGTGCTCACCTGCAGCATGGAAGCAACCCCGAGGCAGCATGGCCTGGGGGCCAGGGGAGAATCGCTCCCAGGGGTTCAACACTGGTACTGCCAAGACTGAGCCCCATTCACCCAGCAGAGCCCATTCCCTGAGGGAGGGCAGCAAGGGTGCAGTGGAGTTACGAGACAGACTGCGATGGAGGCATCCGTGGGAAGCAGATGGGGGGGCACAGAGCCCAAATGGGGGACAGAGAGGTCCACAACAGGCAGATGGGGGGGTGGAGGGGCTTGGGGGAGGCAGATGTGGGGACAAAGAGGCGCATGGGACACAGATGGGGGATGAACAGCACAAAGACACCTATTGGAAGCAGATGAGGGGTTATGGGGCCCATGGGGAGCAGAGGGGCCCACAGGAGGCAGATGGGGGATGGAGGGACCCATGGGGGGCAGAGGGACCCAGGGGAGGCGGGGGGGGGGTGGATGGAGAGACCCAGGGGAGGCAGAGGGGCCCACAGGAGGCAGACAGGGGATGGAGGGACCCATGGGGGGCAGATGGTAGGGGTGGAGGGTGACTCACCCGTATGTGTATCCTGGGGGCAGAGGGTAGGGGATGTGCCACCTAGGCATCAGGAAGAAGGTGCGGGTCAGGTGCCAGGCGCTGCAGGCCGAGAGGAAGAGAAACATGGCTCGCAGGGTCAGGCCTTGCTCGTACATCAGCTGGGAGTGAAGGAAGTTGTCAGTGGGTGCATACGGGGCCAACCTAGACTCAGTGACTTGTATTGTTCTTAGGGTGGCTCCCAGAGGCTGCAGCCAGGATCGGGGGCCCCATTGTGCCAGGATCTGCACAGACCCCCACCGAGATCAAGGCCCCCATTTTGCCAGGCCCTCACAGACTCCCACCGAGATCAGGGCCCCCATTGTGCCAGGCCCTGCACAGACACATAGCAAGGGACATCCCGTGCCTTGAAAAACTCAGTCTAAACAGATAAGGGGAAACTGAGGTATGGAGAGGGGAAGTGACTCAACCTGCCCCCGAGTCAGTGACAAGGCCAGGAAAAGCTCCCACATGGCCTGATTTCCAGACCTGTTGTTTAAGCACATCCACACTTTGTCCTGCCTTCATCCCAACAGCCCAGCACCCGACTGCCCCTGAGTGGCTCAGGTGCCCTTCATACATTTCAGCACAGGGCTGGAAGATCATCACGGGATTATTTCTCTCAGCCGGCCCTTGCTGCAGAGACACAACCTCAAGTCGGTTATTCCCACACAGCGTGTAAATCCCATGGCAGTGCATGGCCTGGAGGAGGGTAGGGGGGAGAGGAACTCACAGCCCAAGCAAAGGGAAAGAACATGGAAGCAGTGGGAATCTCCGCAGCTAGGATCTGTGCAGTGTCCAGCCCCACAGGGCCCTGATCTCAGCTGGGGCAGGGTCTGTCTCTCCCTGTGTGTCTGTGCAGCGCCTGGTTCAACAGGGACCTGATCTGAGCTGCGTTCCAGGAGCTACTCTACGTGCTCTAGTGTCACAAAGTGGCTTGCCCATGGGCTGGAGAACCAGGGCTAAGCCAGCCCCTTACAGAATGGGCCCCATCTGGGAGGAAGAAGGGCTTCCGCTGCTCCCAGCATGAGGGGGTGACAGAGAGGAGATGCTCAGGCTGAGCCAGAGACACAAATCTGAGACGCTGTGGCTGGCTTGAAGCAGCAAAACAGAAGCTCCCGCAGAGACACGGCCCAACTCCGGGAACGAGGGCGGGGAACCCCCTAGCTAAGGGGCCTGGAGGGCTGGAGTGTACCACGGGACTGAAGAAATTGGGTGGGAAATGTTTCAATTTTCCTCTGGCCTGTGTGGAGTTGTTGGCATAGGGCGCCCTGTGAAGGAGACCACAGGGGCGGGGTGCCGCAGAGGCATCTCTGACCACCAGGGGTGCACGGGAGGCAGTCAGAGGACAATGTGCTGCACCTGGCTTCAGAAGGGCTGCCTGGGGTGGCTGCAGATGTGCATGGGGTGCGGGGCACCCTAAGCCAGTAAAGCCTCTCTCAGGAAGCTGATCCCAGCTGCATTCGCAGCAGAGAGAAATGAGGTACTGGAGCCTGAAAACTCAGAGGCATAGGGGCCACCTGTCCTGGTGGGGGGCACCCAGCACACTAAAAATGTACCACCAGGGGCAGAGTACCTCAAGGCCTCTATGGAGATCAGAGCCACCCTGTGCTAGGTACTGTAATCCAGAAGGAAACAATTCCCACCAGTGCCATCTACATGGACAAAGGGCAGGAGGGGACACTGAGGCACAGAGAGGGGGTGGGACTGGCCCAAGGTCAGAGCAGGAGATAGAAGCCAGCTGTCCTGAGGTCCAGCTCTGTGCTCTCTCCACTGGGCCACACTGTCTTTCTACTCCCCTGGCTACGGACAGCCCCAGTCCTGCTGCACACACACCAGTGGTTTTCTCTGCCCCTGCTGGGCTAGAGCTGACTTGCAGCCCAATGTTGTTCCCTCAGAGGGACAGCTGGGGCTGGGCGCTGGCTGAGCTCAATCCTGCACAGGTGAGTCCAGTCTGGGGGAACAAGAACACAATGTGATCCTCAGAGGGCGTGCAGGAAGGGTGATAAGAACCTGAACATTTGCATGTCACAAGGTTTAGGAGGTGGCTCTATCTAGGGAACTCCTTGCTTAATGGACCCCAAATTTGCACATTTAACCCTGCTCTCGGCCCCCATGCAGCAGAGCAAATTTTGATACAATCCAAGTTGGCACGTGGGCGCTAAGACAAAACAGTGCTTAGACAATGCAAGAGCTGCACGCTTAACTCTAGCAGCTGCCTCTTGTCGCTGGGCCAGCCAACATGAAATTCACCCCAGCGCTACCAGGTCAGGGGTTTTGAGGGGAACCCCAGAACACACCCAGCATTCCCCCTGGTCAGCTGTCTCCCTCTGGGGGATCCCAGAGCAGGCCCCGCATTCCCAGGGGCTCAGCCCTCTCTCTCTCCGGGGGATCCCAGAACACACCCCTCATTCCCAGGGTCTCTGGGGGGATCCCAGAGCTAATCCCACATTCCCAGGAGCTCAGGCCTCTCCCTCCGAGGGATCCCAGAACCCACCCCGCATTCCCAAGGGCTCAGGCATCTCCCTCTGGGGGCTCTCAAAATACATCCCACGTTCCCTAGGACTCAGGCATCTCCTTCCGGGGAACCCCAGAACACACCCTGCATTCTCCAGGGCTCAGCTCTCTCCCTCCGGGGGACCCCAGAACACACCCTGCATTCCTAGGGTGTCTGGGGGGATCCCAGAGCACATCCTACATTCCAAAGGGCTCAACCCTCTCCCTCCGGGGGGATCCCAACCCTCCAGTTCTGGCTAACTCCATCATTGGTGGGCCTTGGGACCTGCCAGATCCAGATTGATGACAGAGGAGACATTATCTGATATTGTGACACTCAGGCTGGGGTTTCCAGGAGGTGTTCTGACCCACTCCTCCCACCCTCCCTATTGCTCTTTCCTCCAGCCACCTCCTCTCCCCCGTCCCAGGAGCTACAGCCCAGGGGCTCACCTTGACCACTAGGAAGACGGCGGAGGATGAGTCGAAGGCCCCATTGTAGAGGGTGATGATGGTCGAGCGGTGCTTCCCAAACAGGTTCCCCACCTGAAGGAACGATACATCTCCACACCCAATTAACATCGCCCAGGGCACCCCAGTCCTGCCGGGCTACCGGGACCATGGGATGGGGGCTGATTGAGCACTGTGGGGTCTGGGACCCACAGGGAGCTGGATGGGGGAGGGTGGCACCATGTGGCCTGGGGTGCCTGGGGAGCTGGGCTGCGGGCTCCTGCAGGGTCAGGGTTCCCCCAGGAGGCTGGGATGTGGGAGTGGCACTATGGGGTACGGAGTTGGTCTGAGGGGGGCGCTATGGAGTTGGAGATCTCCCAGGGAGCCATGCTGGGGGGTGCTATGTGGGCTGGGGTCTCTGGGGAGCTGGGCTGAAGGAGGGCCTGTTCTCTGCCTCCATTACTCAACTGGCAGCAGTTCTGGCAGGGCAGCTGGAGCTGGGGGCATCTGCTCCCATGAGGACCCCCTCACCCCCAGCTCTCTGCTTTTCTGCAGGGGGCTCTGATTCTATATACTATATATAAGTGGGATTTTGATTGGATTCATGCTAACATAAAAAAAAAACAAAACAATCATTTGTGGCCCCTGCTGACACTGATTTTGTCCCCGTTTCTGAAGCTTCCACACTTCAAGTGTAATTAATTTTTTTCAGAGACTTTTAGTTGCTGGAGACAGGGGTGTGAATTAGTGGCACTAATTGTCAGTTTCCGGCTGCTAGTGGTAGTACTGCACAGTGCTTTATTAGTAAAAAGAAAAGTAGTACTTGTGGCACCTTAGAGACTAACAAATTTATTTGAGCATAAGCTTTCGTGAGCTACAGCTCACTTCATCAGATGCATTAGGTGGAAAATACAGAGGGGAGATTTATATACACACACAGAGAACATGAAACAATGGGTTTATCATACACACTGTAAGGAGAGTGATCACTTAAGATGAGCCATCACCAGCAGCGGGGGGGGGGGAGGGGGAAGGAGGAAAACCTTTCATGGTGACAAGCAAGGTAGGCTATTTCCAGCAGTTAACAAGAACATCTGAGGAACAGTGGGGGGTGGGTTGGGGGGGGGGAGAAATACCATGGGGAAATAGTTTTACTTTGTGTAATGACTCATCCATTCCCAGTCTCTATTCAAGCCTAAGTTAATTGTATCCAGTTTGCAAATTAATTCCAATTCAGCAGTCTCTCATTGGAGTCTGTTTTTGAAGTTTTTTGTTGAAGTATAGCCACCCTCAGGTCTGTAATCGAGTGACCAGAGAGATTGAAGTGTTCTCCGACTGGTTTTTGAATGTTATAATTCTTGACATCTGATTTGTGTCCCTTTATTCTTTTACGTAGAGACTGCCCAGTTTGACCAATGTACATGGCAGAAGGGCATTGCTGGCACACGATGGCATATATCACATTGGTAGATGCACAGGTCAATGAGCCTCTGATAGTGTGGCTGATGTGATTAGGCCCTATGATGGTGTCCCCTGAATAGATATGTGGACAGAGTTGGCAACGGGCTTTGTTGCAAGGATAGGTTCATGGGTTAGTGGTTCTGTTGTGTGGTGTGTGGTTGCTGGTGAGTATTTGCTTCAGGTTGGGGGGCTGTCTGTAAGCAAGGACTGGCCTGTCTCCCAAGATCTGTGAGAGTGATGGGTCGTCCTTCAGGATAGGTTATAGATCCTTGATGATGCGTTGGAGAGGTTTTAGTTGGGAGCTTAAGGTGATGGCTAGTGGCGTTCTGTTATTTTCTTTGTTGGGCCTGTCCTGTAGTAGGTGACTTCTGGGTACTCTTCTGGCTCTGTCAATCTGTTTCTTCACTTCAGCAGGTGGGTATTGTAGTTGTAAGAATGCATGATAGAGATCTTGTAGGTGTTTGTCTCTGTCTGAGGGGTTGGAGCAAATGGGGAATTCCACCATGATTTCAACAATTTCCATCCCACCATCAACCTCAGCCTGGACCAGTCCACACAAGAGATCCACTTCCTGGACACTACGGTGCAAATACGCGATGGTCACATAAACACCACCCTATATCGGAAACCTACTGACCGCTATTCCTACCTACATTCCTCTAGCTTTCATCCAGATCATACCACACGATCCATTGTCTACAGCCAAGCTCTATGATATAACCGCATTTGCTCCAACCCCTCAGACATCCTACTTGTTGAAAACAATCTGTGATGAGTTCATTGAGCCAATGGGATGTAAGGTTTTGGAATTCTTTGTAAGTGAAGTCAAAGAGGTAAAATACTACTCTTTGATCATAGGTACAACTCCTACTATCACTCATGTTGAACAGTTATCTGTCATTTTCCGATATGACTTGCTCATATCTGGCACTGTGTGTCTCGTTGGGTTTATACCCATCAAAAGCCACACAGCAAAGTCACTCTTCCAGCCCGCGGACCCTTTATTGGACACAGACAACACTGCTATTGAAAACTGCAGAGGTCAATCCAATGATAATGCAAGTTACAGGTCTGGAAAGTATGAAGGTCTTCAAGCTCAGATCAAAAGACTAAGCCCATTAGCTGGGTATGTACCACACACAGCTCATTCTCTGAATGTAGCTGGAATATGTAGCATTGATGCATGCATGAAAGCCATAAACTTTCTCTGTTTTGTTCAGAAACTAAAATGTTTTTGTTTTGTTTTGCAGCATCACCCAGGCAATGGCAGCATCTGAGCAAGAAGCTGACCAAGAGTGACCAAGTAACTCTCCTTGTCCTGAAAACCCTGCCAGATACGAGCTGGTCCTGTCAGGCTGAATCTTGTAAAGCAATTGTAGTGAACCGTAAGGACATTCAACATTGTTTCAAAGAACAATGGACAACGCCGAGGAAAAAAGTGGAACTCAAAGGAAAGCGCAACCATCTGCACCTTGTGAGTACCCTATGGAATGGGATATTAGAAAGGTTGGACAAAACTAGCCTAAGGATTCAAAAGCCAGGCCTGGGTCTTGTCATTGCTGTTCACTTGCTGCCTTCCTTGCAAGAATTCACCCCAAGCTTCCAATCTCGATTTGACTATTTTGAGATGCAAGCGAAAAGAATTGGGAAGTGAAGGTGATGAGTCCTACATGGAAACCACAAATGTACTGTAACCCAAATACTTCCAGATGGCAAAGTGAGGAAGTAGGAAATCGGAAGTTGAGTGCTGTTCTCCTCTCCTCCACCAGCTAAGTTGGGAACTGAAAAGAAGAAGTGAACATTATGCTGAATTGTCATGCATGCCAGCACTACTTGACGCTTACCCAAATGATTTAGAGCCTCTGCTTGTCCCCGAAATGGATAAATTTTCAGTGTTTGTAAGATACTGTGATGTGCAGGATGAGTATGCTCCTGAAATCATCACATTTTTTGCACGACCAAGGCCTGAGTAATGTCTTCCTGACTGTTTGCATCATGTTGAGGCTGTATTGGGCTGTGCCCATTGCCAGCTGCGGAGCAGAGCGAGCCCGTTCTCAAAGCTTGCCTTAATACAAAAACGTCTTCTGCCAACAATGGCAGTAGCAAAGCCCTGAGCTTTTGCTATGGTGGCAGCTGAACGGGATGCATTTCGCACGCTGCCGTTTGAGGGTACAGTTGCTGAATTTTGTGGCACTTAAAGCTTGCAAGATGCCAGTTGAAACGTTCAGCCTTTCATTTGACTCACATTGTTCTATGTTTATCCAGGCAGTATGTACCCTGCTCAGCATCTTCACTTCTCTTTCTGTGTCGCGACCGGGTGGGCCTTTCTCTGGGGCCATCTCAGTATCCCCTCCTTTTCCAAAATTCTCTCCCGCTTCGGAACCGTACTCCAGCTTTCCTGGGTTCTCCGCTGTGGGGGTCTCCCACTTCAGGGGACGTTCAGTCTCATAGGCTCCTTATAAAGATCTGATTAATATATGGTGGTCCGGCACGACTGGCCCCTGGGTGTCTGTTGCGGGGCAACAACTCACTGCTGCGGCGACCTCCTGTTGGTTGTCCAGGGAATTAGCTCTTTTCAGCCAAGAGCACCCTCCGCTGGTTGGTGTCTCACCTGCCGCTGGCACTGTGCCCGTCCCGGACCCTGGTGCCCTTCTAGATTAGGGTTCTGCCCCCTGGCAGTACCCCCTTAGTCTGGGTCTCCCCGACCCGGGGGAACCTCCAACCCCTTATCCCTTCTTGCCTCAGTGGCTATTGTCAGACATCATCTAGCCCCCGCTCCCTGGGGCAGACTGCAGCCTGTACCACTCATCATCAGCATGGGCGGGTCAGATCAGCTGCCTCGGTCTGGGTCTGGGCTGCTCCTCTGCAGCCCTAGTTCCCTTTCGTGGGCCTTTCCCTCGGCCTGCAGCCTGGGGCTCTGCTAGGCTGGAGCTCCCCAGCTCCCTCTGCCCTTCCCCAGCATGGCTCTGCCCTGGGTACCCTCCTCAGCTTCCCCAGCAGCCAGGCCCTCTTCTCTCCATAGCTAGAGAGAGTGTCTCTCCTTCTGGCCCACTGCCCTGTTTTCCTAAACAGCCCAGTTTTTTTCCCCTCTCAGCCCTCTCCCAGGCATGGGAGCCCTTCAAGGCATGGCGGGGACCACCCCACCACAGTGTCCCATGGTGATGAGTTTACCCTGGATCTCCTAAGTCCATGTGGGCTGCCGAAGCTTGTCAGCTGTTCCCTCTCTCCGCTCGGGTGCAAGAGAAGGCTACCTTTCCTCCTGGCTGCCACCCCATCTGTGCCAAGCTCCCCTTTTAACCTTGCTGCCTCGGGCTCTGCAGCTGGGCCGATCCAGTAGCGCTTGAGGCCAGAGGAGCTCCTGAACCTTGCCCAGATCAGGGTGGGGGCATGTTCCATCCCAGCCCTTATTCAGTCATGTACAGGACTTGTTGATTGCCTCCAAAAACCATTAGCCCTGGGCTTCCAATCTCATCAATCCAGCCTTGCTTTCCCCAGGGGGACCAATAGGAGGCAGCAAACCCGGCCCCTCTCAGTAGGCCCCTTCCTCAGTGCCCAGCTAGAGATCACTCAGCCATTGCCTGGGGAAGCCCCCACCCCATGGCTGGCACCCCCGGGGGAGCCCAGACGGAGGGGAGTGGAAGGGTCAGACCTGCATGTTGGTGAGGATGAGGAGGATCCCACCGATGGAGAGCAGACACATAGCCGGGAAGAGGATCAGCGCCGTGGCTGCAGGGGCACACAAGCACCGCATGTCAGGGAGCTGCACACCACAGACATGCACCATACACCACACACGCCAAGGCACCGGGCACGCACACAGACAGCAAGTGCAACACACACACAGGGACATACACTATCGGGCTTTTCAACAAGCCCCAGTGAGTGTAACACACACACACACACACGCACAATCATGAGATATAACAATTCCTTGCGAGTGTAGCACACACACCCGTCTGGCCTCAACAAACCCCAGTGAATGTACACACACACACACACACAAAGAGTCAGGTCTCATAACAAGATGCAGCATAACACACACATGCACACACACAAAAGTAGGCCACATAACAAGCCCCAGCGAGTGTTTCACACACACACATACAAACACACACACACACACACACACACCCTGTCGGGCCTCCTAACAAGCCCCAGCTAGTGTCACACACACAAAATTGGACCTCATAACAAGCCCCAGTGAGTGTCACACATACACAGACCCTGTCAGGCCTCGTAACAAGCCCCAGCAAATGTCACACACACACACACACACACACACACACTCTGTCAGACCTCATACAAGCCCCAGCGAGTGTCACACACGCACACACACACACCCTGTTGGGCCTCATAACAAGCCCCAGCTAGTGTCACACACACAGACACAGATACATCTGTCAGGCCTCATAACAAGCCCCAGCGAGTGTCACACACACATACACAAAGACACACACACACACGCCCTGTCCGACCTCATAACAAGCCCCAGCGAATGTTACACACACAGACACAAACACAGACACATCTGTCAGGCCTTGTAACAAGCCCCAGCGAGTGTCACACACACAGACACAGACACATCTGTCAGGCCTTGTAACAAGCCCCAGCGAGTGTCACACACACACACACACACACACACATACACACACACCCTGTCAGACTTCATAACAAGCCCCAGCGAGTGTCACACACACACACACACACTGTCAGACCTCATAACAAGCCCCAGTGAGTGTCACACACACACACAGACACACACACACGCCCTGTCAGACCTCATAACAAGCCCCAGCGAATGTCACACACACAGACACATCTGTCAGGCCTTGTAACAAGCCCCAGCGAGTGTCACACACACAGACACGGAGGTAGGTGCCCAGCCACACTCGCCCAGATGGGACTCCGAGTGACGTTGGCTCAGGACTGGCTCTCTCTGCCCAGCAGGAGGCAGAGCTGCACCCAGAGCCCGATCACAAGTGGAGGCAGAGTTACCGGCCCAGTGAGGGTGCTCCTACACTGAAGGGCTGGGTCCCCCCAGTGCTGCCATGAGGGGGTGCCCCAACCCCAGCTCGGGTCATCATGAGGTACCCTGCTCCATCTCGCCCCACATGCAAAGGCCTCACCTGCTGTGGAGAAGGCAATAAGCAGCGTGCCACCGGTGTAGAGGGATCTGAAACACACAGACACAGGGCTATGCTGGGGGAGTGACAGAGGGTGTGGGGCAGAGGACACCCCCTCCCCACTGTGGCTCCTGTCCCACATGAGGAGGCTGCAGCTCCCATCACAGCTCCAGGGGTGGGGGGAGCTAGAGGGGGGTTAGCTGAAGGCAGCGGTTGAGTAGACAGTGGGGTAGCTAGACACTTGGGGTGCAACGGGGGCAGGGAGAGAGAGTGGAAGGAAGAAGAAGGACAGGGAAGGGGTGATGGTGGGGAAGGGGGGCAGGGAAGGATGGGGGACAGAGGCAAGATTTAACCCCACAGTCAAGGCAGTGGAGGGCAGGAGACAGGGCTGGGAGGGGAGCCCAAGTGAGCCAGGAGCTGCAGGCCGGAAGCTGCAAACACTGGTTGTACCCCAGGGGATGCTGGGAGCAATAAGAGCGGGTTGGCTGCGCACAACAAGGCACGCTGGCGGAAGGGATGGAACAGATGATACTGCGTGGTGGCTGGAGCAGAGCTGGGTTGGGGTCAGGGGGCTATTGGTGGGTGTTGGCAACCGGGGCACAAATGGGCACAGCATGGCCCTGGACACTGGGGCTCAGGCCATCCAGCTTGTCTGCACCTGGGAGACTGACTCCAGTACTACACTGCTCTAAAGAGTGAAGAACTGGGTCCCCCAGGGACTTACCCTGGTCTCAGGACAGCCAGGAATGGTACAGCCTGACTGGTAAATATACCTGGGCAGACCTGCCCACAGTTAGTGCCCTTCCTGAATGGGATAGATAGATGGCTAGATGGATGGGGTGCTTGTAGACGGATGGATGGATGGATGGGGTATATGTCAATAGATGGATGGATAGATGGATGGATTGGGTGTATGTAGATGGATGGATAGATGGATGGATGGGGTGTATGTAGATGGATGATGGATGGATGGGGTGTATGGATGGGGTGTATGTGGGTGGAGGGATATATGGGATGGATGGATAGATGGATGGATGGGGTGTATGTGGGTGGAGAGATGGATGGATGGATGGATGGATGGATGGATGGATGGATGGATGGATGGATGGATGGATGGATGGGGTGTATATGGGTGGAGGGATGGATGGGATAGATGGATAGATAGGGTGTATGTGGGTGGAGGGATGGATTGGATAGATGGATGGATGGGGTGTATGTGGGTGGAGGGATGTATGGGATGGATGGATAGATGGATGGTTGGGGTATATGTCAATAGATGGATGGATAGATGGATGGATGGGGTGTATGTAGATGGATGGATAGATGGATGGATGGGGTGTATGGATGGGGTGTATGTAGGTGGAGGGATGTATGGGATGTATGGGATGGATAGATGGATGGATGGATGGATGGATGGATGGATGGGGTGTATGTAAATGGATGGATGGGGTGTATGTAGGTGGAGGGATGGATGGGGTGTATGTGGGTGGAGGGATGGATGGATAGATGGATGGATGGATGGGTGGGATGTATGGATGGGGTGTATGTGGCTGGAGGGATGTATGGGATGGATAGATGGATGGATGGATGGGGTGTATGTAGATGGATGGATGGAGTGTATGTGGGTGGGGGGATGGTTGGGATAGATGGATAGATGGATGGATGGGGTCTATGTGGGTGGAGGGATGGATGGATAGATGGATGGATGGGGTGTATGTGGGTGGAGGGATGGATTGGATAGATGGATGGATGGGGTGTATGTGGGTGGAGGGATGGATGGGATGGATGGATGGATGGGGTGTATGTGGGTGGAGGGATGGATGGATGGGGTGTATGGATGGGGTGTATGTGGGTGGAGGGATGGATAGATAGATGGATGGATGGATGGGGTGTATGTAGATGGATGGATAGATGGATGGATGGATGGATGGGGGGTATAGATGGGGTGCATGTGGATGGATGGATGGATGGATGGATGGATGGGTGGGGTGTATGGATGGGGTGTATGTGGGTGGATGGATGGATGGATGGATGGATGGATGGATGGGGTGTATGTGGGTGGGGGGATGGATGGGATGGATGGATAGATGGATGGATGGGGAGGGCAAAGGCATGTGTCAGAGGCTCAGGCGGTGGGTGGCTAACCTTAGCTCTGTGGCTGGGCCTGGATCCCTAGGAGGGGGCTGGCTGAACCCTGCCAAGCACAGGGGGAGTGGATGAGCCCTAGTGGGGGCAGGTGGCACCTGGAGCCTTTTGCCTGGAGGCCAGTGGGTCCAGTTAGTGCCAGTACCCCCCACCTCATAGCCGGAGCCTCCTCCCCAGCCCAGGCAGCAGGCCTTTGCTTTGACTGCCATGGGTTCTGGGGCTGGCCCACAGCGTCCTGGTGAGGGAGCTCAGCTGAGCGGGAGGGACTGGAGCTGCAGAGCTCCCAGCAGAGCCCCAGAAGCAGCAGCCTCAGCTCTGCAGCGTGGATGGATGAGGGAACAGCTTGTGGGGAAGCAAGCAGCGAGCACTTCCTTCCGGGCACTTGTGCAACCTTAGCAGTAGCCTGCTGGCCATGCTGTGGAGTGCAGGGGAGTTAGCCCAGAGCCAGCTGCACCAGTGCCCCTGGGCCCAGTCGCATACAGGACCTGCTGACTTAATCCCTGGCCAGTTAACAGATACTAACTCAGCCAAGGAGAAACAAATGAGCTGCAGGTTCCCTGGAGCCCTAAGGGCAAGGGACAGCTGGCAAACACCGGTCCCAGCTGTGGGGAGGGGCCTGTGCTGGGGGGGGCTGACCCTGTGAAAGTGTGAAGGGGGGCTGTGCTGGGGGACAGTGGTCTGTGAGACTGGCTGCTACAGGCACTGATCTGTGGGCCCAGGCAGGGCTGTGCTTGGGGGGAGGCAGATGGGCTCACTGGATAACCTGGGCTGGGCATGGTCCCTGATTTTCACCGCATTGTGGGGAGAGCGAGGAAGAGAAACAACCAAAGAAAGAAAGAGTGGGGAGGGATGGGGATCCTGTCCTGGGGGACCTTCTCCCCTCCCCCCGACTCCATGGGGTTGATCCCACACACACACACTAGCCAGACTCATGGAGATGAGGCCTGGCTCCAGGGGGGGAGAGCGCCCCATCCCCCACCCCCGGGTCCCCAGGGATCCTAGGGGAGGGGTTCCGGAGGGGATTCAGTTCAGGGGGAGGGATCCAGGAGGAGGGTCCCAGTGGGGTGGGTGGGACCCAGAAAAGGTCCTAGTGGAGGGGGGTAAGGGTTGCAGTGGGGGTGGTGCAGCGGCCCAGTGGGAGTATCCCATGGCGTGGATCCCTGGCTCCCCCCCTACTTACATGGCCAGCAAGCGGGCTGGCATAGTGCCAAAGCGGTCAAAGATGTAGCCAGTGGGGAAGGTCATGAAGTTGTTCATGAAGGAGCCAACCGTGAAGATGAGTGACAGCTGCTCGTCCTGTGCCCGGCAGTCTGGGGAGAGCATGGCCTGAGACACTGAACTGACCAACCCACCCCCACAGCTCCCACATGCCCCTCACGGACTCTGACATCCCCATGCTCACACACCCCCACCTGGATCCCAACACCCATACAGGACCCTAACATGGATTCACCCCCAGACATGTACCCCCTGCCCTGACACCCCATCCCATCGCATACACATGGCCCCCAGCCCCGATACCCTCCCTCACACCGTTCACTCATGGCCCCTCACATGCCCTCTCCTCCGCCACACCCATTGCCCAAGAGTGTGTCTAGGGGAAATGGGTGGCACTGGGCCGGAGGGGAGTTCAAGGTTGGGAACCAGAAAAGGAAGGAATCTTAATTTAGGGATATGCAAATGAGACAATGCATAGTCCTGAATATGCAAATAAGGGTGTTGCTTTATTTGCATATCCTCATCAGCCTTTTGGCCCCGGTGCAGCACCTGAGATAGAGACATCCCCCTGGACCCTGCTTTGCTGCCCCATCCCCCTCCAGCACTGCCCACTCCCCTGCAGCGCTCACCCCTGCCACTCTCGTTCTGCCCCCTGCCATACCTGGGCCCTGCGTGCCATTGCCCGTGCCATTAGCCGCTGGCACACACAGCTCCTCGAAGTAGTCCATGTCCTTGAGCACATACACCAATGAGGCCCAGCCAAAGATGATGCCGGCAAAACACATGCATTCCAGCAGGCCCGAGAGCAGCGTGCCCAGCCGCTTGGCCAGCCCTGCGCCCTGCTCCTCCATGGCACCCTGCCCGCTTCCCTTCTGCTCCTGGGAGGGTCCCTTTCTGAGCCTGGAACCACAAAGAGACACTCCAGGAGGTCAACGCTTTGCAGAGAGAGCCCATGCCCGGTGCTGAGATGCAGCTGCTTCTGGGGAAGGGGGGTCAATCAGATGTTCATACAGGATTCCCCCACCCAACACGGAGATGCAGCTGCCTCAGGGGAAAACCTGTATCCTAATATGCGGGCTAGAAAAGAAGTTGGTAAAGTACAGGTGAGGAACAGTCAAATGCAAGCATCCCATTTAAACACAACACATGGAGGCAAGCAACTGCATATAGACAACATGCACAAGTGCTTATACACAGATGCTAGACATCTAAATACTAAGCTGGATGAACCTGAGTGCCTGGCATTAGTGCCAGTATCCCCCACCTGATATAACAGGCAGCACAGAAATTTGATGGAATGAGGATAATCCATGGGACACAGAAATACCAGGTAGGAAGGTATGAGAGAGCAGGTCATGCTGGTGGGGGAGTGGCACTGTATGGGAAAGAAAGCAACAAGTCAAATAAAGTAAAAATCTTAAACGAATCAAACAGTTCTATGGAATCTCTTTGGATAGAAACTCCATGCTTGAACAATGAGAGTACAGCAGCAAGGATATACTACCAAACATATGATTGTGAAATGCTCAGGGACATCAGGGAAGCTAAAATAACAGAAAACCCAATAATAATGGGGATTTCAACTTTCCTCATATTGACTGGGTACATGTCACCCAGGACAGCATGCGGAGATAAAGTTTATAGACACCATAAATGACAGCTTCTTGGAGCAGCTAGTCCTGGAACCCACAAGGGGAAAGAGGATTCTTGATTTAGTCCTCAGTGGCACACAGAATCTGACCTTGGGGTGAATACAGCTGAACCACTTGGTAATAGTGGCCATAATGTGGTTAAACTTTGCAGCCATGTAGGGGAGGAAATACCAAAAAACCCACCACACTCATACGTAACTTTACAAAGGGGAACAACAAAAATGAGGATGGTAGTTAGATGGAAATTAAAAAGAGTAGTGCTAAGGGTAAAACACCTGCAAGCAGCATGGAGATACTTACAAACACCTTCCTAGAGGCTCAGACAAAACCCATCCCCCAAATCCAAAAAGATGGCAGGAGGGCTAAACAGCGAAGTAATGGAGACTGCTAGAGGCAAAAGTAAGGAACATAAACTTTGGCAAGTAAAATGTGAAAGTCTAACAAGAGAGGCCATAAAAGGATTTAAGAAGGAACTTGCTAAAGATGCAACAACTAACAGTAAAAAGTTTTAAGTACACTGGAAGCAGGAAGCCTGCCAAACAGTCAGTGGGGCCACTGGACAACAGAGGTGTTCAAGGAGCACTCAAGGAAGACAAGGAGGTTGCAGAGAAGCTAAATGAATTCTCTGCATCAATCTTCACTGCAGAAGATGTGAGGGAGATTCCCACACCTGGGCCATGCTTTTTAGGTGACAAATCTGAGGAATTGCCCCAAATTGAGATGTTGATAGAGAAGGTTTTGGAACAAATTGATAAATTAAAAAGTAATGGCCCTGGGACCAGATGGGATTCACCCAAGAGTTCTGAAGGAGCTTACGTATGAAACTGCAGAACTCCTAACCATGGTATGTAACCTACTGCTTAAATTGTCCTCTTTACTATATCACTGGAGGATAGCTAATGTAACACTGATTTTTTAAAAGGGCTCCAGAGCACTCTTGGCAATTACAGGCCACTAAGCCTAACTTCAGTACCAGGGAAATTGCTTGAAACTTTAGTAAAGAACAGAATTACCACACACATATATGAACATGATTTGTTGGGGAAGAGTCAACACGGCTTTTGTAAAGGGAAATCATACCTCACCAATCTATTACAATTATTTGAGAGGGTCAACAAAAACGTGGGCAAGGGTGAGCCAGGCAATACAGCGTATGTGGATTTTCAGATAACCTTTGATAAGGTAACCAGGGACTAAGCGGGACGGTCCCCTCATGAATCAGTAACTGGTTCATAGATAGGAAACAAAGGGGACAAATAAATGGGCAGTTTTCACAATAGAGAAAGATAAATAGCAGGGTCCCCCAAAGATCTTCACTGGGACCAGTTCTGTTCAACATATTCATAAATGCTCTGGAAAAGGGGTGAACAGTGAAGTTGCAAAGTTTGCAGATGCTACAAAATTACTCAAGATAGTTCCATCCAATACTGACTGTGAAGAGTTACAAAGGGACATCAGGGACAAACATCACAAACATCACAAAACTGGGTTACTGGACAACAAAATAGCAGATAAAATTCAACTTTGATAAGTGCAAAGGAATACACATTGGAAAATGTAATCCCACCTATATGTACAACATGATGGGATCTAAATTAACTGTTACCACCCAAGAAAGAGATCTTGGAGTCATCATGGATAGTTCTCTGAAAATGTCCACTCAGTATACAGCAGGGCTCAAAAAGGCTAACAGAATGTTAGGAACTATTAGGAAAGGGATAGATAATAAGACAGAAAATATCATAATGCCACTATGTAAATCCAGGGTGTGCTCACACCTTGAATACTGTGTCCAGTTCTTGTGGTCTCATCTCAAAAGGGTGATGTGGAACTGGAAAAGGTTCAAGGAAGGGCAACAAAGATGATCACGGGTATAGAACAGCTTCCAGACAAGGAGAGTCTAAAAAGACTGGGGCTGTTCAGCTTGGAAGAGATGACTCAGAGGGGATATGAGAGAGGTCTATAAAATCATGAATGGTGCAGATAAAGTGAATAGAGAAGTGTTAATTACCCCTTCACGCATACAAAACCTGGGGTCACCCAGTGAAATCATTAGGCAACTGTGTGACACTCTGTATCTCGGGGGAACACCCTACACCCCCATGTTCATCTTTATAAAATGATTGTGTGGTATCCAATCCAAAGTTTGTCATGTTGGGTGTCTTCGAAAGACTCATGATGCACTGAGCATGGTTGTTATAGTGATGTTATAATAATTGTTACAATAATGTTCTAGGTTATAACTTCATGTATATAGTTATGAGACTGAAAATGTATCCTCATGGCTTAAAGCAAGCCCAGGCAAAACCTCTCCAAGAACAGAGAGGCAGTTCACACCTCATCAGGGCAGGATGGGACAAACCCAGCCCAGCCTCACAGGAACAAAGGGCGCTGGCCTAGGCAGCAACAAAAGAATCTGTTGGACACTTGAGTGACTCACCCCGCTTTCTTTGGCAGGTTTGGGACTGCAATGAGGTAATGCTCACCTGACTCTGAAGGGCGGGGCAAAGCCAAGAGGGAAGAAAGGACATGATAAAAGGGAGAGACGTTTGCCATGCTCTCTCTCTCTCTTCCACCTACATCTACAGACACCACACCAAGCAACTGAAGCACTGATCAAAAGGGAGAGCCTGGCTGAAGAACAACCAGCCAGCCTGTGGTGAGAAGCATCTAAGTTTGTAAGGGCATTGAAAGTGTTAAGACGCTTAGAATGTGTTTTTCTTTTCTTTCGTGTGACCAAATCTGACTTGTTATGTTTTGACTTATAATCACTTAAAATCTATCTTTATAGTTAATCAATCTGTTTGTTTATTCTACCTGAAGCAATGCATTTGGTTTGAAGTGTCTCAGAGACTCTCCTTGGGATTACAAGCCTGGTACATAACAATTTCTTTGTTAAATTGATGAACTCATATAAACTTGCAGTGTCCAGCTGGCATAGCTGGACACTGCAAGACGGAGGTCCCTAGGGTTGTGTCTGGGACCGTAGATATTGGCTAGTGTCATTCGGTTGCACAATCCATGGACCAGCTTATATGCCAGAGGCTGTGAGTGAACAGCCCAGGAGTGGGGGTTCTCACAGCAGAGCAGGGTAAGGCTGGGTCCCAGAGTCAAGGATTGGAGTGACCTAACAGATCACCGGTCCAGATAATACCAGAGGGGAACATCACAAACAGGTTTAATAAAAACAAGAGGCAGGACTTTTTCACGCAATGCACAGCTAACCCATGGGATGCAGTGAAGGCCAATGGTATACCTGCCTTCAGAAAAGAACTGGCTAAGTTCATGGAGGACAGATCCATCAATGGTATTAGCCAAGATGGTCAGAAACACCAGCCCATGATCTTGGTGTCCCTAAACATCTGACTGCCAGAAGCTGTGTGTGGAAGACAGGGATGGATCACTCAATCTTTGCTCCTTGCTGTACAATCCCCCTGCAGCTCTGGCACAGGCCACTGTCAGAGACAGGACACTGGCAATATGGACCATGGTCTGACCCAGTGTGTCAGCTCTTATGTTCTTTTATATTCTTATGGAGCATAGCAGCTGTTTACAGATGGATCCACCACCCAACACTGAGATGCAGCTACCACTGGGGTGGAGTATAGCAGCTATTTGTAGATGACTTTCTTGACCAGTGCTGAGATATGGTTAACTCTGGGTTGAGTAGTGGCAGCTGTTTACCAGCCACACCACATCACCACGCAGGGATCACTCATCCAGCACTGCAAAGCAGCCACCTCTGGGGTGGGGTTTAGCAGCTGCTTATAAAAAGATCCCTTACCCATCACTACAGGGAGACCACACCTGAGGTGGGGTACAGCAGCTGTTTATGCAGGGGTTCCTTACCCAGCACAGTGGTGCGGCTGCCTCTGGGGTGGGATGCAGAAGCTGTACTGAAGCAGCGCACAAGAGCTGAAGACTGGATGTATCCAGCTGGAACCACAGGGAAATTGAGTGTGGCAAACTGGTATTAACCCTCTGGGAAACAGGCCAGCGCATGGGGGGAGGTCTTGTGAAAAATGCCACTGGATCCTCCATGCCCTTGGAAAGTTCAAGAGACCTTGGTAGCATTGGGATTAGTACTGACTGTGTGAGGACAGCACCCCCTACTGATCCTCTGCCCCGCTCCCTGCAGCACAGCACCCCCTAGCATCACACTGGGGCACTGGTGTCAGCACTGACTGTGCAGGGACAGCGCCCCCTCCTGAGCCCCTGCCCTGCTCCCTGAAGCACAGCGCCCCCTAGCGCTCAGGTCTGCATTGACTCTGAGGAGAGTGTGCCCTCTACAGAACCATTTGGGTTTCTCCCAGTCCCCCATCCCAGAGCTCCCCCAACTTAGTGGGAGGCCTGTAGGGTCAGAGCAAGTGTCACTTCCCCAGCAGAGATGTCTGCATTAGCTGCCACCTGCTCAGAGCCAGGGGCGGATGGGGGATCAGTAGGGGACACGTGCTGAGCTCAGTGCAATTGAATGTGGTGGTGGGGAAAATGAGGGACATGGATCAGGGTACCAACAAAAGCCTCCCCTCCATCTCCCATGTTCCTCGCCCCTCCTTCTCTCTGTGCCTCTTTGCCCAGCCTGGACTATGTTGGGGCTCTGGCACTGTGCCCAGGCTGAGGCGGAGCCAGCTGGGTTACTCCCTGCCCCCCAGTGCCGAGAATCAGCTCCTCGCCCTGGGCAGGCTGTGCTCTGGGGACGATAAGGGCCTGGCCGGTGCTGGCCGAGTGCAGGAGCCAGCGCCTTGGGTACTGGCAAAGACAATCCTGTCAGCAGGATTTTAATGCTGAGCTAGGAAGGACACAGGGGTCACTCGGGGACAGGGCCACAGGCAGTGATTTATGGCATCCCCAGGGGACCAGCTCCCTTGAGCCCCTTGGCAGGGTGACCTGGACTCAGCACTCCAGGCCCTGGTGGGATTGTAGAGACAGAGCTGGGGGGTCAGAGGCAGAATGGCCCAGGGTCTAAATCACTAGCCTGCCGCTCAGGAGATTGGGTTCTAGTCCTGCCTCTGCTGGGTCAAGTCTCTGCCTATGGGCAAGTCACTGCCCTGCTCTGTGCCTCTGTTTCCCCATCTGTCTTGTCTATTTGGAGTGTGAACTCTTTGGGGCAGGGCCTGACTCTCACTGTGTCTGTGCAGTGCCTGGCACAACAGGGCCCTGATCTCAGATAGGGCAGGGCCTGTCTCTTGCTGTGTGTCTGGGCAGTATCTGGTGCAAAGGGGCCCAGATCTCACTTGGTGCAGGGCCTGTCTCTCGCTGTATGTCTGTGCAGCACCTGGCACAATGGGGGTCTGATCTCTGGTTGCTATTGAAATAGAAACAGCAGCCAAGCAGCAGATGCCCGCAGAGCCCAACAAATTGTTCCCACTGAATTGTTTACTCTGAGCATTTCCATCAGCCCCAGTCACAGGGGATCCGTCTGCAGGGCTGTGACCAGGAGGCTGGTGGGAATCCAGGCAGGGCCGCCCACACAGTGCAGTTTGTGATCCCCGCTTGGGCTCATGTGATGTAGCCACGCGGCACGAAAACTGCAATCGCCAGCTCCATGAGGACAGAGCCCATCTGGAAACCAGCTGTTAGTGCCAGCAGAGCCCCTGGGCTGTGTAAAGGGACCAGGAGCAGGGCGGGGCTGGAATGTGCTTCAATAGTGCCAGGGAGAGGGGTCACAGGATGCCCTGCTACCCACCCACCCATCACCTCTCCCTTTATCTATTCCATATGCACCCACTAGCCTTCCACCCTTCTGTTCGTGTTTTCCATCCGCACCTGCCAACCCCACACACTGCACCTGTACCCTACTCACCCTCTGTCTATCCATCCAGCCCCATATACCTCATCTTTCTTCCCATCTTTCTCCCTCTCTTCATATAATGGTCATTGTCACACTGTCTGACCGCAGTATATACACTAGCAGGTAGGAAGAGGCAGGTGTATTCTTTAGATAGATAGATAGATAGATAGATAGATATCCCAGCCCCTAGGTGACAGCCTTCCCCAGCTCTGGCCTCTAGACTGGGGTTGCATGGGTGACTCATTAATGGCACGTTGCTGTACTGAAGCCTGTTCCTCTCAGCTGTGGGTGGTGGGAAATGTTATAAATAATCATCTGCATTTCTATGGCAGCGTCACATGCCACTCGCCAGGCGCTCCCCCCCCCCATGCATGGAGCCCTATCCCCGTGGGATGTGCCTGCTCCCCAACTCCCCGAAGGGGAAACTCAGGCACAACCAGGGGCTGTCTCATTCCAGGCTACACACCCTGGAGTGAAGGCCAGATCCCCCTTAGCCCTGACCCCCATGCACCCTGTGTGAGTTGGCATGCATATGTGTGACACAACTGCCATGCAGCCTTTGTTAGATATCACGCATGTGTGTGTTACAACTGCCATGCAGTGGGTGTGTGGTGTTATGTGTGTGTCATACAACTGCCATGCAGCGTCTGTCAGGTGTCACATTGTATCAGACATGACTGCCATGCAGCATGTGAGATGTCATGTGTGCGATACAACTGACATGCAGTGTGTATGAGAGGTGTCACATGTGTGCAATGAGACCCTATGTGGCATGTGTGCAACACAACTGCCATGCAGTGTGTGTGCAACAGGTCACATGGATTTGTGTGACATGACAACCAGGCATTGTGTGTGTCATGCCCCCTTGCACAACCCTATGAAATGCGTATGTGCAATGTCACATGCATGTGTAACATGGCAACTGTGCAGCCTGTGTGTGACCCAACAGCTGTGCAAAGTGTATGGAGATAGATAGATAGATCCTATCTATCAAGGGTCAGGATGGATTCTCCATCACTGACAATTTTTCAATCAAGAGGGGCTGGTTTCTAATGATTTGGGGGCAGGTCTCTGGCCTGTGTTATCAAGGAGGTCAGACTAGATGATCACAACGGTCCCGTCTGGCTTTGGAATCTATACGTGTGTAACACAGCAGCCACGCAGAGTGCCTGACACCAACCTGTGCAGCATACATGTGCCATGTCACTTGTGTTACTCGACCTCTGTGCACCATGTGAACCTGGGATTCTTCGCTTGCCGTCACCACCAGGGGCCCTGCTTTGCCCCAGGGCAAATGCCCACCCAACTCGCAGCCCCCAGCTTTCCCTGCAAGGAGCAGCCTTCCGGCCTGACACAGCCCAAAAGACATAACGTGTATTGCCCTGGGGGAGGAATGGCAGTGTCGGGACCAGCTGGCTGCCAGCCCCCCACTCCCTACGCGTGTCACTAGGCATCGCTGCTCTCTGCCCTTGCACATGCTCTGAGCTAGACAGACACAAACCTAGGGACATCCTCCCCACTTCCCAGGGAGTCTGAGATCCCACATATAGGGCAGGGACACTACCAAATGCCCTGTCCCCATCTGCCCTGGCTGGGGCACAGGGTCAGCGAGCATCCCAGGGGTGGGGGCTGGAAGGATGACGGCACCAAGGCACTGACCATGGCCAGTGGCCTGGCTGCCCTGCTCCACATGCAACCCAGCCCTCTCTTGGTGTCTCTCCCACTTACCTGATCATCTACCAACTCCATGCATACCCCTCCATCTATCCATCCACCCGCAACACCCCATCTATCCATCCATCCAGCCATAGCATCATAGAATATCAGGGTTAGAACGGACCCCAGGAGGCCATCTAGTCCAACCCCCTGCTCAAAGCAGGACCAATCCCCAACTAAATCATCCCAGCCAGGGCTTTGTCAAGCCTGATCTTAAAAATCTCTAAGGAAGGAGATTCCACCACCTCCCTAAGTAACCCATTCCAGTGCTTCACCACCCTCCTTGTGAAAAAGTTTTCCCTAATATCCAAACCAGACCTCCCCCACTGCAACTTGAGACCATTACTCCTCATTCTGTCATCTGCTACCACTGAGAACAGTCTAGATCCAGCCTCTTTGGAACCCCCTTTCAGGTAGTTGAAAGCAGCTATCAAATCCCCCCTCATTCTTCTCTTCCGCAGACTAAATAATCCCAGTTCCCTCAGCCTCTCCTCATAAGTCATGTGTTCCAGTCCCCTAATCATTTTTGTTGCCCTCCGCTGGACTCTTTCCAATTTTTCCAGATCCTTCTTGTAGTGTGGGGTCCAAAACTGGACACAGTACTCCAGCCGAGGCCTCACCAATGTCGAATAGAGGGGAACGATCACGTCCCGCGATCTGCTGGCAATGCTCCTACTTATACAGCCCAAAATGCCGTTAGCCTTCTTGGCAACAAGGGCACACTGTTGGCTCATATCCAGCTTCTTGTCCACTGTAACCCCTAGGTCCTTTTCTGCAAAACTGCTGCGTAGCTATTCGGTCCCTAATCTGTAGTGGTGCATGGGATTCTTCCGTCCTAAGTGCAGGACTCTGCACTTGTCCTTGTGAACCTCATCAGCTTTCTTTTGGCCCAATCCTCTAATTTGTCTAGGGCCCTCTGTATCCTATCCCTACCCTCCAGTATATCTACCTCTCCTCCCAGTTTAGTGTCATCTGCAGACTTGCTGAGGGTGCAATCCACACCATCCTCCAGATCATTAATGAAGATATTGAACAAAACCAGCCCCAGGACTGATCCTTGGGGCACTCCGCTTGATACTGGCTGCCAACTAGACATGGAGTCATTGATCGCTATCCATTGAGCCCGACAATCTAGCCAGCTTTCTATCCACTTTATAGTCCAATCCATCCATCCATCCGCATACAATATATCTATCTACATACACCCCTCTATCGAACTATCTGCATGCTCCCCATCCGTCTATCTGCAGATACCTCTATCAATCTATCTGCTTACACCCTATCTAATCTATCTATCCCATGCACACCCCTTCTTTCTTTCTTTCTTTCTTTCTTTCTTTCTTTCTTTCTTTCTTTCTTTCTTTCTTTCTTTCTTTCTTTCAATTCTCCTCTCTCCCTCTCTCTGTCCCTCATTCCCAGATTATCTGGGAATCTCCTGAACAGTAACGCCTTCCTGTCTCTCCCCTGTTAGCGCCCCATGCCCACCCCCAGTGTCTGAGTCACTCATCCTTAGTAGCAGCCAGAGCCACTCACCCCTTTCCCACATCACTCACGATGCATCTGGTTTCTCTTAGGCTATCTCTACACTAGCACTTTTGTCCGTAAAACTTTGTCACTCAGGGGTGTGATAAAAACAAACCCCGACTGACATACGTTTCACCAGTAAAAGTGCCAGTGTGGACAGTGCTGGGTCGGCGGGACATAGCTACCGCCACTCATTGGCGTTGGTTTAATTAGGCTGGCAGGAGACTCTCTCCCATGGGCATAGAGCAGCTATGTGGGAGAGGTTACATGGCGCAGCTGCTGCGGTATAGCTGTGCCGCAGGAAGGTCGGTAGTGTAGACATAGCCTGAGCCACGTCACCAACTAAGTATTTCCAAAGCTCCCCACACCCTTGCCCCTCCCCTATCCGCCCTTCCCTGTGTTGCCCCCCAGGTGCCTGGCTGGGTACTTGTGAGATCTGGGGTGGAGGGTGTCAAGCAATGGGGCAGCAGATGGCAGGGGGGCAGCAGTACCAGAGGGACACAGCCTACCGGACCCCTGCACAACCAGCATCCCCCTCCTCTGCTCTTGCCCCTCCTCCCACAAATCTCTGGGCCCCTCCCAAAACAGGTGGACGGGGAGACTCACCGTGGGTCACCAGCTCAGGAGCAGGACTGTTTGCATGGGACTACCAACAGCATGAGAGTTCAGCCAAGAAACTCCAGGCACGCCCTTTCCTCCCTCCCCGCTCTGTCCCTCTCCCCAGCTCCACCCCTGCCTCTGCCCCCTCCCAGGAAACAGATGTTGGAATGAGCACTCACTGCTCGCACGCACACATGCTCATGCATGCACACAACATGCACACACAGCACACACATTTGTATGTGCACACACAGCACATACGGATACATGCACACACATACATACACCCAGCATGTATACACATACACTCCACTCATACATGTACACACATGCACATACATGCTGCATGCACACACAACACGCGCTCACACACACACATGCAAACACACACACACTGTTGCAAATCCCTGCTACCTCCCCCCACACCCCCAATGCCCAGTTGCTCTCAGGGGCTGTCACAGGGCACTGTTGAAAAGGGATTGTCCCTTTTGCATGTCACAACATTGTATCAGACATGGCCCACTGAGCTACCCCTTCTTTCATGGCCATCAGGTGTCAAAAAGTCCTCAGTACTGCCCTTGTTTACCTGGTGTACCTTTGGCCCCAGCCCTCCATGAGGGGCAAGTTTATAGCCCTTAGCCTCCTGGCTGGGGCTGACAATAGCACTCTGGGCAGAACAGAAGAGTCTATATCAATGATCCCTGGCTGTAATGCCTAGTGGCAAGCACTGGGTGAGGGTAGGGGTTCCCGGGTCCACCCTACTCCACTGGGTTCTGACAGGTGCTTAATTTGTGACAGGGCTTGGCAGGGCTGAGCTCTAGCACCTCCGGGCTTGGCAGTTAACAGTCCCAGCCCCACTGGCCTTGGCAGTTCACAGCCCCGGCACCTCTGAGCTTGGCAGTTCATAGCTCCGGCACCTCTAGGCTTGGCAGTTCACAGGCCCAGCACCTCTGAGCTTGGCAGTTCACAGCCCCATCACTTCTGAGGTTGGCCATTCATACCCCAGCACCTCTGTGGGCCTGCCGTGGCAGTTATGAATATAAAAAAAATTGCTTAAGCCCCAGCACCTCTTTCATTACAAATTACGCCCTGGTTCTGACCCAGGGTCCTGTGAAACCTGTAACCTGCTTATTAAGTATTCAAGCGTCGGCTCCCAATGCAGTCTCTGGGTCACTTCTTATCCTTGAGACTTCCGCAGGTTTGTCTTCCCTGGGCAGCGGCTTGGTGTCTCGTAGCTGGTGGATCCCCTGAGGGGTAGTCTGCGATACCCACCTCAGCAGTCTGGAGAGCTGACAGTTCTCCAGGAGCCTGCGGCATGTCCAGCCTCTTCCTCAGCCAGCCCCGACTGAACTGACCAGTTGCCTTTTATTTGTTCTCTCCACCAGGAGCATGCACAGCAGGGGCGAGAGGGCATGGCCTCCTCTGCCCAAAGTGATTTGTTACCCCCTCCTGGCCAGTGCTGGGTTTATACACCCTGTCGCACATCCTCCCCCTCAAGTTAGGGCCCGATGTTACCCCCTCTCACTCAGGAGAAGAAGTCAGCATTCGCATGAGCCCTACCCAGATGATGAAGGACCTGGAACTCATAGGGCCGGAGGGAGAGGTACAACCTGGTAACCCTGGCATTGGTGTCCTTTGTGGAGTTAATGCACCGAAGGAGTGTGTGGTCAGTAATGAGTTGGAAAGGGGTCCCCAGCAGGTAATACCATAGGGCTTCGACTGCCCACTTGACTCCCAGGGCCTCTTTTTCAATTGTAGAATATTTAGTTTCATGGGGGAATAACTTCCTGCTTAAGTAAAGTATGGGGTGCGCCTCCCCATCCCCCTAGTGGGATGGAACAGGACTGGTTCCTGACTCTTTAGGACCTGGAAGGCCTGTTCAGACTCCTTTGATCACTGTACTTTCCATGGCCAGGAGTTTTTCGTCTTTCTGTAAGGGGCGCAGCTAGGTGGCGAACTCGGGCAAAAAGCGTCTGTAGTAGCCAGTCAGCCAGAGAAACTGCCTCACTGCCTCGTGGTCATGGGCGGTCTCTCAGGGCTTGGATCTTTTCCACAATCAGGTGTAACTGACCCTATCCCACCATGTACCCTAGGTATGTTACCTCCCTTTGCCCTAGGTGACATTTAGCCAGGTTCACAGTTAGCCCGGCTTCCCCGAGTGTTTGCAGCACTGTGGTGAGGTGTCATAGATGATCTTCCCAGCTGGTATTGTAAATCACGATATCAGCAACATAAGCCGCTGTGTACTGGTTATGAGTCATCAGGTCCTGTTCTCTCAGATGAAAGAAGGGTACCATGACGTGGGTGGACAATGGAAGCTGTCAAGGTTCCTTCTCCACTCTGAACTCTAGGGTACAGATGTGGGGACCTGCATGAAAGACCCCCTAAGCTTATTTTTTCCAGCTTAGGTTAAAAACTTCCCCAAGGTACAAACTTTTGCCTTGTGCTTGAACAGTATGCTGTCACCACCAAGCGTTTTAAACAAAGAACAGGGAAAGAGCCCACTTGGAGATGTCTTCCCCCAAATTATCCCCCCAAGCCCTACACCCCCTTTCCTGGGGAAGGCTTGATAATAATCCTCACCAATTGGTACAGGTGAACACAGACCCAAACCCTTGGTCTTAAGAACAATGAAAAATCAATCAGGTTCTTAAAAGAAGAATTTTAATTAAAGAAAAGGTAAAAGAATCACCTCTGTAAAATCAGGATGGTAAATACCTTACAGGGTAATCAGATTCAAAACACAGAGAATCCCTCTAGGCAAAACCTTAAGTTACAAAAAAACACACAAAAACAGGAATATACATTCCTCCAGCACAGCTTATTTTACAAGCCATTAAACAAAAGAAAATCTAACGCATTTTCTAGCTAGATTACCTACTAACTTAACAGGAGTTGTAAGGCTGCATTCCTGATCTGTTCCCGGCAAAAGCATCACACAGACAGACAAAACCCTTTGTTTGTCTCCCCCCCTCCAGATTTGAAAGTATCTTGTCCCCTCATTGGTCATTTTGGGTCAGGTGCCAGCGAGGTTACCTTAGCTTCTTAACCCTTTACAGGTGAAAGGGTTTTGCCTCTGGCCAGGAGGGATTTTATAGCACTGTATACAGAAAGGTGGTTACCCTTCCCTTTATATTTATGACAGAAGCATTATAAGGACTTGCTGAAGGACAACCTAAAAAAAATGTAATATTGACATTGATACTTGGGAGACACTTGCCCAGGATCGCTTAAAATGTAGTGAAGTCCTACGAGATGGTCCCCTGCATTTTGAACTTGCTCACTGACAAGCCAAAGAGGACAAGAGGCTCAGGAGGATGGAGAGACTGGTCTCCAGTCATGGTCAACAGCCTCCTGCTGAGCCTGAAAACATCTGCCCTCATTGTAATAGAACTTGTGGTTCAAGGATTGGCCTTATTAGTCACCTGAGGACCCATAACTCCCATGAAAGATGATCATACTTGGTAATGAGTGATTGCCCATCATTGGTTATGAGGTGCAGCAGCTGGTTCGTTAGCCATTGGAAGGTCGCTGCGGCCCCATGGAGTACAAACAGCAAGGTTATACACTGGAAAAGGAATGGCAAAGGCTGTTTTTTCCCGTGACGCTGGGGTCAGGGGAATTTGCCAGTATCCCTTTGGATATATATATCAGCATGGATATAAATTCCTTAGAGGTTTGAGTAGCTTGCGGCATTGAGGTTTGAATAAGTATTGAAATGCAAGACAACACCGACTTTCCTAAAGTCGATGCAGAATCTCATTGACACAAATACAATGGGGCTCCTGCACTCCCTTCAAGACTCTTCTATGACCCCCAGGGCCAGCATTGCTTTGAGCTGCTCTTGGATGACTACCCACATCTTCTTGGGAAGTGGTCTTGAACCCTCTTCCCTGGGCTGGTGGCTATGTGATAGTGCGTTAGGTTCATCCATCCAGGGCAGGACGATAGGATGGCTACAACAGATTGGACCAGTTGTCGCATCTACTGCTGCTGCTCTCCACTGAGCTCATGTATGATTGACACGGGAGTCGGATCAGATAAGCCTAACACTATTGGCACCAGTTCTGGTTCAGAGGGGTAGGGGGCAATCAACAAACCCTCATGGGCCTTCCAGGCCTTCAAGAGGTTAACATGGTACATACAGGTACATACCTCTCGTCAATGACGTCAACTGGACTTCATGGTCTACCAGCCCCACCCTTCGGGTCACTTCCAATGGTCCTTGCCACTTGATTAACAACTTGGACTTGCCTGAGGGCAGCAATAATAGGACTTGGTCCCCGGGGTTTGAAGGTCTGTAATTTGGTCCCATGGCTGTATCTATGCTCCTGGGACTGCTGGGCTCATAGTAGTTTCTCCCGGGAAAATTCCCCAAGCTTGTTAGGAATTCACAAAGTTGTAAGATGCATGGAACCGACCCCATGACTCAGGCCTCCTGTTCCTCCCAGGTCTCATGGAGGAGGTACAGGATTCCCCTGGGGTCTCTCCCATAGAGCAGTTCGAATGAGGAAAACCTCATGAAGGCTTGGGCGACCTCTTGTACAGCGAACAATAAGGCAGGTAGTAGTTTTTCCCGGTGTCATGGATCATTGTCGACGAACTTCCTGAGCCTTGATTTCAGGGTCCCTTTCTACTAGGCCACCCGTTTATGGTTTGTAGACAGATATCTTAAGGCCATGGATGTCCAATAGCCTGGACAGATCTGCCATGAACTGGGATGATGAGTTAGTCCCCCTGTTCTTCAGTATCTCTCTTGGTATCCTGACCCAGGCGAAGATGTTCAGGAGCTCTGCCACTATCATAGGTGCCATAGCCATACACAATGGAACAGCTTCGGGATACAAGGTTGCATAGTCTACTACCATAAGTATTTGGCAGAACCTCAACCCGCTTCTTTCCAGGGTCCCCACTAGATGCATGCCGATCCTTTTGAAAGGCACTCTGACCACAGGGAAGGGGATCAGGGAGGCCTTGGGTATACCTTGGGGACCAGCATGTTGGTATGTTGGGCATGAGGCACAAAAATCACTCACCTCCTTATGAATGCCAGGCCAGAACCGAGGTGCCACTCACTATAAGGTCTTCTCTCTCCCAATATACCAGGCCCAGGGCACCAAGTGAGCTAAATGCAGCAGACTCCATCAGAATCTCCAGGTTACCAGTGGCTGTTGGTGTATCTCTTGGGTTTGCAGGTTCCTGGGATAATCGGTTGTTGTGGACCTCAAAGCGGGGCTCTGGGGTATCCGTCAGTTGGCACTCCCCTCCTCTTCAGAGTCAGTCACTTCTTCCCAAGCTTGACTTAATGTTGGGTCTTCCTTCTGCTCCCTCACAAAATCTCCATCAACAGCTAGTCTGGCTCCACCCGGTGTCTGTCTTGTCAGGAAGTGGTTCAGGATCTTATCATAGAATCATAGAATATCAGGGTTGGAAGGAACCTCAGGAGGTCATCTAGTCCAACCCCCTGCTCAAAGCAGGACCAATCCCCAACTAAATCATCCCAGCCAGGGCTTTGTCAAGCCTGACCTTAAAAACTTCTAAGGAAGGAGATTCCACCACCTCCCTAGGTAACGCATTCCAATGTTTCACCACCCTCCTAGTGAAAAAGTTTTTCCTAATATCCAACCTAAACCTTCCCCACTGCAACTTGAGACCATTACTCCTTGTTCTGTCATCTGCTACCACTGAGAACAGTCTAGATCCATCCTCTTTGGAACCCCCTTTCAGGTAGTTGAAAGCAGCTATCAAATCCCCCCTCATTCTTCTCTTCCGCAGACTAAACAGCTTTTTATCCACCTTGTCGTCCATTCATCCAGCCCATACTTCTTTAACTTACTGGCAAGAATACTGTGGGAGACCGTGTCAAAAGCTTTGCTAAAGTCAAGGAACAACACGTCCACTGCTTGCCCGTCATCCACAGAGCCAGTTATCTCATCATAGAAGGCAATTAGATTAGTCAGGCATGACTTGCCCTTGGTGAATCCATGCTGACTGTTCCTGATCACTTTCCTCTCCTCTAAGTGCTTCAGAATTGATTCCTTGAGGACCTGCTCCATGATTTTTCCAGGGACTGAGGTGAGGTTGACTGACCTGTAGTTCCCAGGATCCTCCTTCTTCCCTTTTTTAAAGATGGGCACTACATTAGCCTTTTTCCAGTTGTCCGGGACCTCCCCCGATCACCATGAGTTTTCAAAGATAATGGCCAATGGCTCTGCAATCACATCCGCCAACTCCTTTAGCACTCTCGGATGCAGCGCATCTGGCCCCATTGACTTCTGCTCATCCAGCTTTTCTAAATAGTCCCGAACCACTTCTTCTTCACAGAAGGCTGGTCACCTCCTCCCCATGCTGTGCTGCTCAGTGCAGCAGCCTGGGAGCTGACCTTGTTCATGAAGACAGAGGCAAAAAAAGCATTGAGTACATTAGCTTTTTCCACATCCTCTCTCACTAGGTTGCCTCCCTCATTCAGTAAGGGGCCCACACTTTCCTTGACTTTCTTCTTGTTGCTAACATACCTAAAGAAAGCCTTCTTGTTACTCTTAACATCTCTTGCTAGCTGCACCTCCAGGTGTGATTTGGCCTTCCTGATTTCACTCCTGCATGCCCAAGCAATATTTTTATACTCTTCCTTGGTCATTTGTCCAATCTTCCACTTCTTATAAGCTTCTCTTTTGTGTTTAAGATCAGCAAGGATTTCACTGTTAAGCCAAGCTGGTCGCTTGCCATATTTACTATTCTTTCTCCACATCGGGATGGTTTGTCCCTGGAACCTCAATAAGGATTCTTTAAAATACTGCCAGCTCTCCTGGACTCCTTTCCCCCTCATGTTATTCTCCCAGGGGATCCTGCCCATCAGATCCCTGAGGTTGTCAAAGTCTGCTTTTCTGAAGTCAAGGGTCCATATTCTGCTGCTCTCCTTTCTTCCTTGTGTCAGGATCCTGAACTCTACCATCTCATGGTGACTGCCTCCCAGGTTCCCATCCACTTTTGCTTCCCCTACTAATTCTTCCCGGTTTGTGAGCAGCAGGTCAAGAAGAGCTCTGCCCTTAGTTGGTTCCTCCAGCATTTGCACCAGGAAATTGTCCCTTACACTTTCCAAAAACTTCCTGGATTGTCTGTGCACCGCTGTATTGCTCTCCCAGCAGATATCAGGGTGATTGAAGTCTCCCATGAGAACCAGGGTCTGCGATCTAGTAACTTTCATGAGTTGCCGGAAGAAAGCTTCGTCCACCTCATCCCCCTGATCTGGTGGTCTATAGCAGACTCCCACCATGACATCACCCTTGTTGCTCATGCTTCTAAACTTAATCCAGAGACTCTCAGGTTTTTCTGCAGTTTCATACCGTAGCTCTGAGCAGTCATACTGCTCTCTTACATACAATGCAACTCCCCCACCCTTTCTGCCCTGCCTGTCCTTCCTGAACAGTTTATATCCACCCATGACAGTACTCCAGTCATGTGAGTTATCCCACCAAGTCTCTGTTATTCCAATCACATCATAATTCCTTGACTGTGCCAGGACTTCCAGTTCTCCCTGCTTGTTTCCCAGGCTTCTTGCATTTGTGTATAGGCACTTGAGATAACTTGCTGTTTGTCCTGCTTTCTTAGTATGAGGCAGGAGCCCTCCCCTTTCGGGTTCTCCTGCTCGTGCTTCCTCCCGGTATCCCACATCCCCACTTATCTCAGGGCTTTGGTCTCCTTCCCCCAGTGAACCTAATTTAAAGCCCTCCTCACTAGGTTAGCCAGCCTGCTTGCGAAGATGCTCTTCCCTCTCTTCGTTAGGTGGAGCCTGTCTCTGCCTAGCACTCCTCCTTCTTGGAACACTGTCCCATGGTCAAAGAATCCAAAGCCTTCTCTCTGACACCACCTGCATAGCCATTCGTTGATTTCCACGATTCGACGGTCTCTACCCAGGCCTTTTCCTTCCACAGGGAGGATGAACGAGAGCATCACTTGCATCAAACTCCTTTATCCTTCTTCCCAGAGCCACGTAGTCTGCAGTGATCTGCTCAAGGTCATTCTTGGCAGTATCATTGGTGCCCACATGGAGAAGCAGGAAGGGGTAGTGATCCAAGGGCTTGATGAGTCTCGGCAGTCTCTCCATCACACCGTGAATCCTAGCTCCTGGCAAGCAGCAGACTTCTCGGTTTTCCCGGTCGGGGCGGCAGATAGATGACTCAGTCCCCCTGAGGAAAGAGTCCCTGACCACCACCACCCCCCTCCTCCTCTTCGGAGCGGTGGTCGTGGAACCCCCGTCCCCTAGGACAGTGCATCTCATGCCTTCCAATCGGCGGAGTCTCCTTCTGTTCCCTTATCTCAGATGTATCATCTAGTCCACTCTCCGTATTAGTACCTGTGAAGAGAACATGAAAATGGTTGCTTACCTGTATCTGCGCTGCAGGTACTTGGACGCTCCCTTTTCTTCTTCTGGAGGTCACGTTCTGCCAAATTTCTTCACCGTTCTCCTGTCACCACTGCGCAGCCTGCTCTGAATCTTCAGAACGTTGTGCCCGTAGAAGCATATCCTGACGTCTGTCCAGGAAATCTTCAGTTTCTTTTATGCAACGCAGGGTCGATACTTGTTTCTCCAGACCTTGAACCTTCTCTTCCAATATGGAGACGAGCTTGCACTTTGTACAGACGAAGTTGCTTCTGTCCTGTGGAAGAAAGACAAACATGGCACATCCAGTGCAGGTCACAACAGCTGTACGCTCCCCATCCATACTACCTTCCTTCTACGAGCTTCCTCAGGAGTTGTAAAAAGAAATGGAGTACTTGCGGCACCTTAGAGACTAACAAATTTAGTAGTAGTAACTACTCAGAGAAGCCGGCAAGATGTAAGCCTGGGTGGGCTCTCCCCAGGTGAACTCCCAGGCAAACTCCCTCTGTTAGCCTCTCTGCTGTTCGCCACTCAGCTGGTTTGCAGCTGACTGGCTTTTTATAACAGTCAGGCCCACTCAAGGCTCACCTGGAACAAAGCACTCCCAATTCACACTTCACAAACAAACAACCAATCAAGCACATGGTCAAACTGTCAAACTGACCCCACAACAGACACTCAGATTCTCACCAACATAGCCTCCCTAATGCAGCCCTTAGCGTACCTCCTCTCTTCCCTCTGTTCCTTTGGTCTCACTCTGGCCCAGGTCTCAGATTTGTTTCTGCCAGCAGTTGGCCTCCCCATTTATGCAAAGCCTCCCCAAACCATCTCCAGTCACATCCCAGGATCACAGGTACGAAAGTGCCATGGCCAAGCCAACCCAGCACATTTTATCATGTCCAGGATGGTTGCCTTCATCATAGAGTAATCAAGTGTGTCCGCGGAGTCTACTTACTGATAAGAGGTCTGCACAGGCCTGGTCAAGTATGGGGCCACTATTGTAGACCAATGCTCCGGAAGCCAGCCGATCGCAGTGGTGACCCAGTCGATAGAAACCAGAAAGGCCTCCAGGTCATCCCCGGGCCCCATCTTGGCTAGTCATTACGGTAACCCAGTTGAAGTGTTCTCCATCCCGATACACACCTCTCCATCTACCCATTCATACCCATACACACTCCTCCGCTACCCATCAATCCCCATACACACCACTTCAGCCACCCATCCATCTGTACCCATGCACATCCCTCCTGCTTTGTAAAGTGCAGTGAGATTGAGGCATTATGATTGGATAGGGGCATTACCTCAAGCCCCTTCAAGGTCTGAGCTCATCCAGCATGCCTGCCACAACATCCGTGCTGCTAGCTTCAGCATGCTAATGCGTGTGTCTGCCTTACTTGGGCTGGGAGATTGGCACCCAGCTGAAGCCCAGATATACCCTGTGGGCTCTGGGGTAATGGATTTGGCTACAATGAAGGATATGATTGAGTCACATAGCGTCATTTTTCCTCCTACAGAGGGAAAGTCCCAAGCCAAGTTGATCCTGTGGGTAACTCACCTGATATTGGTTGGAATATAAGAGATGGTTTCATAAAATCATAGAACTGGAAGGGATCTTGAGAGGTCATCTAGTCCAGTCCCCTGCACTCAAGGCAGGACTAAGTATTATCTAAGTATAATCTTATTATAATATTATATAATATATTGTATTAATTATATATTAATTATTAAATTATATATAATATTATAATACTACCTAAGTATTATCTAGACCATCCCTGACAGGTGTTGAATGGAAAACTTGTCTTATGAAAGGAGACTTAAGGAGCTTGGCTTGTTTAGCCTAACTAAAAGAAGGTTGAGGGGAAATATGATTGCTCTCTATAAATATATCAGGGGGATAAATACAGGAGAGGGAGAGGAATTATTTCAGCTCAGCACCAATGTGGACACAAGAACAAATGGGTATAAACTGGCCACCAGGAAGTTTAGACTTGAAATTAGACGAAGGTTTCTAACCATCAGAGGAGTGAAGTTTTGGAATAGCCTTCCAAGGGAAGCAGTGGGGACAAAAGACCTATCCGGTTTTAAGATTCTAATCGATAAGCTTATGGAGGAGATGGTATGATGGGATAATGGGATTTTGGTAAGTAATTGATCTTTAAATATTCAGGGTAAATAGGACTAATCCCCTGAGATGGGATATTAGATGGATGGGATCTGAGTTACCCAGGAAAGAATTTTCTGTAGTATCTGGCTGGTGAATCTTGCCCATATGCTCAGGGTTTAGCTGATCGCCATATTTGGGGTCGGGAAGGAATTTTCCTCCAGGGCAGATTAGAGAGGCCCTGGAGGTTTTTCGCCTTCCTCTGTAGCATGGGGCATGGGTAACTTGAGGGAGGCTTCTCTGCTCCTTGAAGTCTTTAAACCATGATTTGAGGACTTCAATAGCTCAGACATAGGTGAGGTTTTTCGTAGGAGTGGGTGGGTGAGATTCTGTGGCCTGCGCTGTGCAGGAGGTCGGACTAGATGATCAGAATGGTCCCTTCTGACCTTAGTATCTATGAATCTATGAATTTAGGTGTTCATCCAACCTGCTCTTAAAAATCCCCAATGATGGAGATTCCACAACCTCCCTAGGCAATTTATTCCAGTGCTTAACCACCCTGACAGTTAGGAAGTTTTTCCTAATGTCCAACCTAAACCCCCCTTGCTGCAATTTAAGCCCATTGCTTCTTGTCCTATCCTCAGAGGTTAGGAAGAACAATTTTTCTCCCTCTTCCTTGTAACAGCCTTTTATGTACTTGAAAATTGTTATCACGTCCCCTCTCAGTCCTCTCTTCTCTAGACTAAACAAACCCAATTTTTTCAATCTTCCCTCATAGGTCATGTTTTCTAGACCTTTAATCATTTTTGTTGCTCTTCTCTGGACTTTCTCCAATTTGTCCACATCTTTCCTGAAATGTGGCGCCCGGAACTGGACACAATACTCCAGCTGAGGCCTAATCAGCATGGAGTAGAGCGGAAGAGTTATTTCTCGTGTCTTGCTTACAATACTCCTGCTAATACATCCCAGAATGATGTTTGCTTTTTTTGCAACCGCGTTACACTGTTGACTCATATTTAGCTTGTGATCCACTATGACCCCCAGATCCCTTTCCGCAGTACTCTTTCCTAGGCAGTCATTTCCCATTTTGTATGTTGCAACCGATTGTTCCTTCCTAAGTGGAGTACTTTGCATTTGTCCTTATTGAATTTCATCCTATTTACTTCAGATCATTTCTCCAGTTTGTCCAGATCATTTTGAATTTTAATCCTATCCTCCAAAGCACTTGAAAGCCCTCCCAACTTGGTATCGTCTGCAAAGTTTATAAGTGTACTCTCTATACCATTATCTAAATCATTGATGAAAATATTGAACAGAACCGGATCCAGAACCAATCCCTGAGGGACCCCACTTATTATGCCCTTCCAGCATGACTGTGAACCACTGATAGCAACTCTCTGGGAATGATTTTCCAACCAGTTATGCACCCACCTTATAGTAGCTCCATCTAGGTTGTATTTCCCTAGTTTGTTTATGAGAAGGTTATGCGAGACAGTATCAAAAGCCTTACTAAAGTCAAGATATACCACATCTACCTACAAGGCTTCCTCCCTACCCAACTGTTGGAAATGGGCCACATCATCAGAAGCACAACTGATAAAGAGAGCTTTAAACTAGGAATTAGGGGGAGATGGTTGGTAGATGTCCAGGTAATCTCCACGCCAGATTTTAGCATTGAGAGGGAAGAAGACAAAGTAAGAAAGGATACAGCTGTGGGTAGGAGAATGTATATAAGGAGCGAGGGCAGTGTGGATACTAGTCTAATAGGTTATACTGGCTGTAGAATGACTGTGCCTAATAGGGTACAAAATGTGAGCGAGGCCAAACAGCAAAAATTAAGATGTTTGTACACCAATGCGAGGAGCCTAGGTAACAAAATGGAGGAACTAAAGCTACTGGTGCAGGAAGTGAAACCAGATATTATAGGGATAACAGAAACATGGTGGAATAGTAGTCATGACTGGACTACAGGTATTGAAGGGTATGTGCTGTTTAGGAAAGACAGAAACAAATGTAAAGGTGGTGGAGTAGCATTGTATATCAATCATGAGGTAGAATGTAAAGAAATAAGAAGCGATGCAATGGATAAGACAGAGTCCGTCTGGGCAAAAATTACATTGGGGAAGATAACTAGTAAAGCCTCTCCTACGATAGTGCTTGGGGTGTGCTATAGACCTCCAGGATCTAATCTGGATATGGATAGAGCCCTTTTTAATGCTTTTAATAAAATAAATACTAATGGAAACTGCGTGATCATGGGAGACTTTAACTTCCCAGATATAGACTGGAGGACCAGTGCTAGTAATAATAATAGGGTTCAGATTTTCCTAGATGCGATAGCTGATGGATTCCTTCATCAAGTAGTTGCTGAACCGACTAGAGGGGATGCCATTTTAGATTTAATTTTGGTGAGTAGCGAGGACCTCATAGAAGAAATGGTTGTAGGGGACAATCTTGGCTCAAGTGATCATGAGCTAATTCAGTTCAAACTAAATGGAAGGATTAACAAAAATAAATCTGCAACTAGGGATTTTGATTTCAAAACGGCTGACTTTCAAAAATTAAGGAAATTAGTTAAGGAAGTGGATTGGACTGAAGAACTTATAGATCTAAAGGTAGAGGCGGCCTGGGATTACTTTAAATCAAAGCTGCAGAAGCTATCGGAAGCCTGTATCCCAAGAAAGGGGAAAAAATTCATAGGAAGGAGTTGTAGACCAAGCTGGATGAGCAAGCATCTTAGAGAGGTGATTAAGAAGAAGCAGAAAGCATACAGGGAGTGGAAGATGGGAGGGATCAGCAAGGAAAGCTACCTTATTGAGGTCAGAACATGTAGGGATAAAGTGAGACAGGCTAAAAGTCGAGTAGAGTTGGACCTTGCAAAGGGAATTAAAACCAATAGAAAAAGGTTCTATAGCCATATAAATAAGAAGAAAACTAAAAAAGAAGAAGTGGGGCCGCTAAACACTGAGGATGGAGTGGAGGTTAAAGATAATCTAGGCATGACCCAATATCTAAACAAATACTTTGCCTCAGTCTTTAATAAGGCTAAAGAGGATCTTAGGGATAATGGTAGCATGACAAATGGGAAGGAGGATATAGAGGTAGATATTACCGTATCTGAGGTAGAAGCGAAACTCAAACAGCTTAATGGGACTAAATTGGGGGGCCCAGATAATCTTCATCCAAGAATATTAAAGGAATTGGCACCTGAAATTGCAAGCCCATTAGCAAGAATTTTTAATGAATCTGTAATGAATCTGTAAACTCAGGAGTTGTACCGAATGATTGGACAATTGCTAATATAGTTCCTATTTTTAAGAAAGGAAAAAAAAGTGATCCGGGTAACTACAGGCCAGTGAGTTTGACATCTGTAGTATGCAAGGTCCTGGAAAAAATTTTGAAGGAGAAATTAGTTAAGGACATTGAAGTCAATGGTAAATGGGACAAAATACAACATGGTTTTACAAAAGGTAGATCGTGCCAAACCAACCTAATCTCCTTTTTTGAAAAAGTAACAGATTTTTTAGATAAAGGAAATGCAGTGGATCTAATTTACCTAGATTTCAGTAAGGCATTTGATACCGTGCCACATGGGGAATTATTAGTTAAATTGGAGAAGATGGGGATCAATATGAACATCAAAAGGTGGATAAGGAATTGGTTAAAGGGGAGACTGCAACGGGTCCTACTGAAAGGCGAACTGTCAGGTTGGAGGGAAGTTACCAGTGGAGTTCCTCAGGGATCGGTTTTGGGACCAATCTTATTTAATCTTTTTATTACTGACCTTGGCACAAAAAGTGGGAGTGTGCTAATAAAGTTTGCAGATGATACAAAGCTGGGAGGTACTGCCAATTCAGGGAAGGATCGGGATATTATACAGGAGGATCTGGATGACCTTGTAAACTGGAGTAATACTACTAGGATGAAATTTAATAGTGAGAAGTGTAAGGTAGGGATTAATAACAAGAATTTTAGTTATAAGTTGGGGACGCATCAATTAGAAGTAACAGAAGAGGAGAAGGACCTTGGAGAATTGGTTGATCATAGGATGACTTTGAGCTGCCAATGTGATATGGCTGTGAAAAAAGCTAATGCGGTTTTGGGATGCATCAGGAAAGGCATTTCCAGTAGGGATAAGGAGGTTTTAGTACCATTATACAAGGTACTGGTGAGACCTCACCTAGAATACTGTGTGCAGTTCTGGTCTCCCATGTTTAAAAAGGATGAATTCAAACTGGAACAGGTACAGAGAAGGGCTACTAGGATGATCTGAGAAATGGAAAACTTGTCTTATGAAAGGAGACTTAAGGAGCTTGGCTTGTTTAGCCTAACTAAAAGAAGGTTGAGGGGCGATATGATTGCTCTCTATAAATATATCAGAGGGATAAATACAGGAGAGGGAGAGGAATTATTTCAGCTCAGCACCAATGTGGACACAAGAACAAATGGGTATAAACTGGCCACCAGGAAGTTTAGACTTGAAATTAGACGAAGGTTTCTAACCATCAGAGGAGTGAAGTTTTGGAATAGCCTTCCAAGGGAAGCAGTGGGGACAAAAGATCTATCTGGCTTTAAGATTCTACTCGATAAGTTTATGGAGGAGATGGTATGATGGGATAATGGGATTTTGGTAAGTAATTGATCTTTAAATATTCAGGGTAAATAGGACTAATCCCCTGAGATGGGATATTAGATGGATGGGATCTGAGTTACTAAAGAAAATTCTTTCCTGGGTATCTGGCTGGTGAATCTTGCCCATATGCTCAGGGTTTAGCTGATCGCCATATTTGGGGTTGGGAAGGAATTTTCCTCCAGGGCAGATTGGAGAGGCCCTGGAGGTTTTTCGCTTTCCTCTGTAGCATGGGGCATGGGTGACTTGAGGGAGGCTTCTCTGCTCCTTGAAGTCTTTAAACCATGATTTAAGGACTTCAATAGCTCAGACATAGGTGAGGTTTTTCATAGGAGTGGGTGGGTGAGATTCTGTGGCCTGCACTGTGCAGGAGGTCGGACTAGATGATCAGAATGGTCCCTTCTGACCTTAGTATCTATGAATCTATGAATCCTAACTGAATTGGCCTTGTTAGCACTGATCCCCACTCGGTAAGGCAACTCCCATCTTTTCATGTGCTGTGTATTTATACCTGCCTATTTTCCACTCCATGCATCTGATGAAGTGGGTTATAGCCCACGAAAGCTTATGCCCAAATAAATTTGTTAGTCTCTAAGGTGCCACAAGGACTCCTCGGAGTTGAATTATTGTTTGCAGATGAGATTACCCAAAGATATGTTGTAGAGGGAGAAGAGAAGGGAAACATGGACACAGCCCTGTGGACCCCCACAGAAGGCTGGAGGGGTGATCCTCTGAAGGACGTGCTGAAGGAGTGACTAGAGAGGTAGGAGGAGAATCAGGAGAGGACAGGGTCATGGAAGCAAGAGGAGCAGAAAATCTCAAGATCAACAGTGGTCAACAGTGTTAAAGGCAGTTGACAGGTCAAGGAGGATGAGGCTGGAGTATGGTTCTGAGCTTTGTCTAGAAAGAGCTCAGGAGAGACGGTTTCAGTGGAGTGCAAGAGGCAGAAGACAAACTGAAGGGGTTCTGGGATGGAACTGGAGGAGAGAAGCTCCAGAATGCGATTATAGACAGCGCATTCAATGGCAGCCAGAAGGGAGATGGGGCAGTAGCTGTAGAGGCCAGCGGGGTCAAGGGGGGGGTTTCTGAGATGGCAGCTGTTATCCGACATAGGGCCAGCTAGTAAGCTTAGGGAGGACTAATGACCCACCAGAGTTTGGCAGAAAGCAGCATGTTTATTATACTGATAGCTAAGCTCAAAAGAAGTGAGGGAGGTCACACTCACACTCGTATACTCACGCTCCCAGGACAGGCACGGCACTGGAGATGTCAGGATCCTTCAAGGTAAGCGTTCCACTGTGCAGCAATGGATGGTGCGATGAAGGTCAGTCTTCCCGAGGCACAATGGAATGCAACATGGCGAACCACTGGCCAGGCGATCCAGGCGAAGGGCCCTCATGGGAGGTACAAGCTTGTGAGTGCACTCCTGAGCACATGGCCTCTTCCCCTTTTAAGGACCTGCTCCTCATGGCCTGTGACTAGAGATGACTTGGCAACGTCTAGTTGGTCAAACTCCACTTCAGACAGTATCCATGCATTAGGGGTGTGAGCGCTGCCTAATCAGAGTGTCATGACCTGTGACTAGAGATGACTTGGCCGCTTCTGGTTGGTCACACTCCACCTCGGGCAGTGTCCAGGCAGTGTCCATGCATTGGGTGTATGAGCGCTGCCTAATTAGAGTCCCAGACACCTTGTCTACCTGGGAGCTCTTCTGATCTTCCAGCTGTTCAACCAGCCCATTCATCCCACAAGCATTCCAAGAGGGAGGAGGAGCGGGAAAGCCACTTCACAGGTATTCAAAGAGGGAGAGGAGACAAAATGGCAGGTGGGGAGTGTAACAGGCCTTTTGAGCATACAGGTTATACATAGCATAGTCATACAGAGCATACAGATCACTGCTGCTCCTACAACACTCCGCTCCTTGATCTATGATCATTACAGTAGTTGTTGTCGTTGTAGGGCACAGGTCATCTGTTGCAAACAAACCAAACAATCATAACCAGGTGAATATAACTAAAACCATTACAATTGACTAACACCAGATATAATATAAACACAAATGCAAACAATCACAATTATAATAATTGGGAATACAATAAAACCATCACCATTAATGACATGATCACGTGTTATTTTTTTTCCCATAGGACCCCGGCCCTGGTGATGAATCAGGATGGTGCAGGGAAGGGGGCTGCTGTCTGCTAGACCCCTGCCTCATTTGTTGCAGAAGTTGGAAGGTATGTTGCACAAGAGGCAGGGTATCGGGGGGGGGGGGAAAGGAGGGGCAGAGAAGGGAGGGTCTCATGGCCAAGGCAACTCAACGCCACCCTGGAGAACTGGATTCTAGCCCTGTCTCTGCAAGTCATGTAAACCAAACTGAGCACTCCCACTGCACCGGACATCGGCTGCCCTCTGAACACACAAAGTGGCAACCTAGCACTAAGTGCACTTGGAAGTCAGGACCAGGCACCTCAAACTGGGCACCCACAATTAGTGGTGACAAATGGATGACAATTTTGGCTTTGATCTCCATGCCTCAGCACCCCACCTGCAAAGCGGGGATATGCCCACACCCTCGTCTCCCACGGGGACAGTGAAGATGGGGTCACTAGTGATTGCAAAGCTCTCCAATGCTATAATGACAGGCACCACAGAAACACCCAAGAGAAAATTAAGAATTCTGTATTCAGAACTGGGTTAGAATAGAAGGCAGTCAATCAGACCAGGGGTCATGCACTGAACAATGAGGATACAAAGAAATATTGAACAGCTACTCAGTGAACAAGCCTCATCCATCCTGTGCGCTGAATGAGGTAGGGACCTGTGAAAAAACTCTGTGATCATGTAATTAAAGACCTGATTGTAATACACAAGAGAGGTGAACTTAGATTGCTCTGGCATCCTGAACTCTGGCATTTCCTAACTTGGCAGTGCTTGACACTGTAACCTCAGTGTTCTTTTAATGTAGCTGTGACAGACAAAATAGCTCAATCGATACGTTTCTCATGCAAGAGAGTTTGGCTCTTTAGAAAATAACACACAGCTTGTCAGAGAAGCTTCTGATAAAGAGCAGGAATACATTATTTATTTTGTATAAGAAATGTTTTATTATCTTTTTGATCATACCACCCATGGAAACATAAGGTATTAGTTACATCACACAAGGTGCAAACCCAATAACACTAGCAGAAGTTCCGACTACCCCACCATTTCCTCTCCACTTCAAGAAGCTACATTACGGTAATGAATTCAAATCACCAAAAGAAAATATTTTCTGCTGTTCATCAGATTGCTAAGCATCAGTGCAACCTTGTGTGGCCATTTAAGCTGGTAAAAAGCAAGTGCAAAGTGGATGGACGTTCACACGAGTGAAAATGACACCAGTACTATGAGAGTGCTGAATGGAAATGAATAACTGAGAAGACGGTAGCTGAAAAGGCTTACAATAAACAGGAATCATAATAACAGACCAGGAGATCTAAGGAGCATCTTTGGCTATTTGAAGCTGATCAACATGACTCTCATGGATAGACTTTCTTTGCCGAGCATACAGCCACCACACCACCCCAGATTGACAAGAATGATTAAGATTCCATCAAGCACTCATGAAACATACCATCTTATCCAATCAAATTAATGAACAGCGCTCATGGTACCAAACAAAGTCCCATTATAACCTTTTTGCTGGCTAAATCTCCACTAATCAGCTGGCATAAAGCACAACTGTCACTGATAAAGAAGATCTAGGCCCCTGCCACCTTGGTATAGCAGGAAACGTTCACAGGATTTTCTTCCAGCAGTAAGAGACATCAGCGCATTGGGGCCTGCAGGTCTGGAAAGATTTGCTCCATCATTTCCTATTTTGTCATTTTCAGAATTAAACAGCTCTCTCCAATCTTGGTCCTTTTGCCTCATTGGCTCAAAAAGGCAAATACCTGTTATGCAACAGTTCATAGATTGCAAGGCCAGAAGGGGAGCCAGCAACTGTGACAAAGTGGGAATTGTTTGTAATGTTTTTATGAATGCCGTGCATGGCAGTGTCTCACTTGTCTAGGGACTGCTCCCCACTGGGTGTGAAAAGGTTAAACAGCTGTTCCTGGGGCAGAGCAAGGGACAGGAGGGGTGTGTGTCACACACCCGGGTGGGGAGCTATAAATGGATCCTTAAAGGACTAGCTGAAACCGACCCATAACAATGAAGGATCTGGCAAGACAGTGGGAACCCCAAGGGTCGGGGACATACTAGCAATCAGCAGCCAAGAGGAAGCAGATCTCCCCTCATCTTTCTGCACAGAAGCAGAGCAAAAGCCTGGAGCTGGAGAACAAAAGATTAAGTGCAGGGCCAGCAGCTCTCACCTTGGACTGACAGACAGAGGGAAAGAAAACTAAAATGGATTCAACAACAGCTTGGCTGGGGAGGGGCCTCATGCTGGCCAGTCTGAACTCTAGTTCAGGGGTCCTCAAACTGGAGGTCAGGAGCCCTCAGGGGGTCGTGAGGTTATTACATGGGGGAGTCGCTATTACATGCGAGTTGTTAGCCTCCACCCTAAAGCCCGCTTTGCCTGCAGCATTTACAATGGTGTTAAATATATTTAACAGTATTTTTAATTTATAAGGGGGTTTGCACTCAGAGGCTTGCTATGTGAAAGGGATCACCAGTACAAACGTTTGAGAACCACTGCTCTAGGTTTACCTTTGCTTCTTTCTGCTAACCCAAGGCCTTGAGATGCTGTGCACCAACCACAGACCCTTATTTGATTTGCAAAGGCTGCCCCGTGTCCCTGCACAATACATGCTCAGGAGCACTGATCTCTGAGGAGGGCAAAAGATCTCTGACCAGGATGCCTGTCTTTGTTAGACTTGCTGGGCAAAGCTCACCGCATGAAGCAGGAGGGCTAGGTACTTATACAATATGATCAAGTCACCTCTGAAGCATTCAGATGTAACCCTTCGGCCCCTCAGAATTGGCAGCAACAAGGGCGGGGGTTCAGTATCTAAGGGTTCCATTCCAATAAGACAATGTAAAACCAGCTCGAGCCCCCACACAGTGACCTGGGACAAATATATACCACCCCCGCTGGGTGCCTCCAAGAAACAATACTTCCCCTCTTGCAAGCACAGAGTCTGAGTGTAGCAAAAGCCTTTTAATAACAGAGAGAAACAATGTGGCATTATATTGGGGAAACACCACCAACAGGATTCATAACACAACCCATGAGCAAAAAACCCACCCCAAGCAAATTGGACCATGTCCTTTCCCTTTGGTTCTTGAGTCCAGCAACCTAAAGTCACCCAAAGTCCCAAAAGTCTCTGTCCCTGGTCAGTGCAGCACCAGAGTTCAAAAGTTTATCTGCAGAGTTTTACCTCCCCACCTTAGTGGAGATGGGGGGGAGGGGGTTAAGGGGCACCTTACATGGTCCAAAAGCCGATTGCCCCACCTCTCCATGGGGCTCCACTCTGCTCCAGCAGCTGTCCCATGAATTGCTCCACTCTGGCAGCCACTCGCATGAGCCGCTCCAACCGTCCTGCAAACTGCTCTGCAATATATCTTCAGGCCCCCCCACTACTTAATACAACAGTCAGTGATTTCAGCTCTTAGTAAGTTTAGCTCTTTTGTGATTTCAGCTTGTAGTAGTGGAGTCTCAGTGCTAGTGCACCATTGTCTCAAAGTGAATGCAGCTCAATAGCCTGTAACTAGACTCCTAATAGAATCAAAATTAGCTCTGATACTCCACAGTGGAGAAAGGAGGCAGTACACTTCAACGTAAGACCCTCACCAGGGGACCCATACCACCAGGTACCAATACCTGTCCCCTGCCTGCCTGCTACTTAGTTGATGGCGAGTCCCTCCAGCATAGCAAAAGGCCAAGTACAGTTCCACCGTCCTTGATTCACATAATCAGAATAACAATTTATTCAATTTATTCTTCCTGCCCCAATAACAGAGAAACTGGGAATCCCACGGCAGCCAAAGTGACCATTTCAATATCTGTGGGCTCATGCTAGGCGGGGTGGGTGTGCCTATGCAAATGAGATCAGCCCCTTGAGTTCTTTTCCACAACTTGCCACAACTCACCACCAGATGTCAGGGTGGAGCTCATCCTGACTCTGCTTACACAAATAAGGTTTTGGCTCATTCATTTGCCCTATTAGCTGGGTGAGCAGTAAAAATATGAAACAAATGGTGCAAAAATTAATGTTTCTCTGGGGTTCCAAGAGAATCCAATTATTCCTCATTTGATTCTGGCATGTTGTTTTTCTGGGCTGTTTTTAAAGTGTTAGTGTAATTAAGAAGGTGGAATTGGTGCTTTTGCATCTCTTAGAGCGTGAGGATTCTCTCATGTGAATTTTGCTTATTGAGCTTCAGGGCTAGCTGCTAAGATGCTTTGTTAATAAATGGGACTTTGAGTGGAAACTCACCCAGGTGCAAGGCAGGTGGAGATTGGGTGGAAACTCAGAACAGGGAATCCACACCACTGCAAAGTGATTACCACGTGGGTGGAAATACACACTGGTTGAGCGAGGACAAAAAAGGGGAGAAATGAACACCAATACAAACAGGGTGGAAGCTCACACCAGTGCAAGACGAGCATGAACTGGGTGGAAATTCACAATGGAGAATCCACAGCCTTGCAAGGTGGGTGAAAATTCACACCAATGGAGGGGCGGTGCAAACTGCTACCAGTTGGGTTCAGCAGCTTTCCATCCCATCTTGTGCTGGTGTAATGATGAGGTGAGGGGCAAGAAATGGTGAACCAGGTGCATGGAGCTCCTCGGGCACGGCTCTCTCTTATCCCAGTGTATTTTTGGGGGTGCTTCCCATGGGGCCTCTTCAGATTTACAGCCCTGGATCACAGATCAGAATCTCCCCCTCAGTGGGTGAGAGTTAATTCTGGGACATCAGTCCCTCGCTGCCTTTCTACTGTGGGTTCCCTTCTGGGAGCAGGGCCAAGGGCAGCTAACCCTGCCCTCGTTGAGCTGCACTTCTTGCTCATTCACTGATCTCCCCCTCTCCTCGCATTGACGCCACTGGCGGGACAGTTCCACCATGCATGTGGGGAAGCGTCCTGTCTACACATGGATGGCCCTTCTTCACAAGGCCATTTTGGATAGTTCTGAGCCAGGAACAAAACAGGGAGGAATTCTTCACATCCAGGAGGGGGGAAGGGGCTGGACATGGAGATTAGGCCACATCAGAACTTGAGAACGCAGCAACGGCCAGGCTGGATCTGATCCCAGCCCCATCTTACTCAGTCCCCAACACCGTCCAGCAACAGCTGCTTCCCAGGAAGGCGCCAGGACCCCACAGTCCTGTCACGATCCCAGTGCCCCATGTTGGCAACAGATGGGGAAACACAGCTGAGTGCACCCAGGGACTAGCTTAAACAGGCCCATCCCCTGTGAGCGCCACCTTCCTGATATTTCCCCGAAAGGGGCTGGGCATGGCCTCTGCCGAAAACTCAGAGCCTACTGGTTAAGAACAGAAGGATGGCCAGACTGTGTCAGAGCAATGGTCCATCTAGCCCAGTGTCCTGTCTCTGACAGTGCCCAGTGCCAGGTGCTTCAGAGGGAATGAACAGAACAGGGCAATTCCATCCCCTGCTGTCCAATCCCAGCTTCTGGCAGTCAGAGGTTTAGGGAAACCCAGAGCATGGGGTTACATCCCTGACCATCTTGGCCAATAGCCATCAATGGACCTTTCCTCCATGAACTTATCTAGTCCTTTTCTGAACCCAGTTATACTTTTGGGCATCACAGCATCTCCTGGCAACGAGTTCCAGCGGTTGCCTGTGTGCTGTGTGTAGAAGTGTTGCCTTATCTTTGTTCTAAACCTACTCTTTGGTTGTTATGGTTATTGTGGGATGCACATACAGGAAATAGTCAAAGGGTATGTCTATATGTACAGCGCTGCAGCAGCATAGCTGCTCCAATACAGCTGCACCGCTGCGGAGCGTCTAGGAAAGATGCTCTATGCCGACGGGAGAGAGCTCTCCCGTCGGCATAAAAACCCACCTCTGCAAGCGGCAGGAGCTGCATTGGCAGGAGAAGAACTCCCGCCGACACAGCGCTGTGCTCATCAGCGCTTATGTTGGTGTAACTTATGTCGCTCCAGGTGGTGGCATATTCACACCCCTGAGTGACATATTCTTTTCCAACATAGGCTGTAGTGTAGACAAGTCAGGTGCCATGTAGAATATTGTGGCCAAAGCTGCTGGACGTGAAACTGGTCACCGGACAGGCGGGAGTGTTCTCAGACCTAGCTCAGAGTGACAACTACCATCTTTCGCCCCAGCCTAGCCAAGTGTTCACAGCCTAGACAGAGGCTGGCTCGGGCCTTTACAAAGCTCCAAAGAACCCAGGGAAAAGGACCCTGCCTAGGGGGCCCAGTGGGGGCGAGCTGAAGTTAATGAAACTCCCTGGTTGGGAAAAGAGACAAATATAAGCTGCTATAAGAGGGGAAAGGAGGGCAAAATGACATCCGTTATGGAGGGGCACTACCCACCCGCATGAGAGTCTCATGCAGAAAGAATCCCAGCTCTTAACTGGCCAAACACTGTCCAGATCGACTGACCACTGGGTGAGAAATACCTTAGTAGGCAGGGCAGGAACTTGTTCCTAAGGAGGGGCTCTAGAAGGTGTTTTCTATTTTTGGTTTATCTGTAACAAGATGTTTCTGATCCTTCCACTCACTTCTATTTGAAGCTTTATCTTAAGCATTGTCACATAAACTCCCAATTGGTTTTAGTGCAGACACGGCCAGTGCTCGGTGCCAAGGAGAAGCTAGTGCGCAGGGGGCTCTGCTTCCGCAGGGGCAGCAAATCCGTGCGCATTGCGGCGTCCAGAAGTCAAGGGCCTGGGCACTCAGTGGGATGCTGGGAGGTGTACAGACTTGTTGCGGAGGCTGATGAGCTCTATAGATTTAGCCATAGGGTATGTCTGCTCTGCCCCAAGGCCCCACGTAGGGAGCCCAGGGGCTGAGGTGTATAAATTGTTAGCCTGCAGCGGGTAAAAGCAGGGCTTGCAGAGCCCAGAGTGGCCACCGGACAGTGGATTGGGGCCAGTTTCCCCCAGTGGGCATGGACAAGGCTCCCTCATAGTTTATTCATCCTGCATCCCCTGAGTTACCCCAGAAGTGTCACACTTCCCCCCGCCCAAGGGAAGTACCCTCCTGCCCCTCAGTCCTTAGAGCCTGGTTCATGCCTGGAAGCAGGGGGTGAGAGCCCTCCCCACAGCACCTTTGGTAAACAGAGGGAAGGTGACCTCACACATTCTGCGTGTGTGTGCGTGCGCGCGCTAGAGAACACCGAAAATCTCTGAAAGTCCCATGGAGCTATGGCCGATTGATACCACCTGGGATCTGGCCCACTGAGTCCCATAGAGCTCCGGCCGATTGACACCACCTGGGATCTGGCCCACTGAGTCCCATAGAGCTCCGGCCGATTGACACCACCTGGGATCTGGCCCACTGAGTCCCATAGAGCTACGGCCGATTGACACCACCTGGGATCTGGCCCCACGCTCAGTCCAGCCCATTCCCACTGTCCCTGCTTGCCGCAGGAAAGGCACAGCTGGTCTGGCAAGGGCTTTCCCCCCTACAGTGCCATTCCCAACACACCACCAGGCCAGAGTCACCGCCCCAGCCAGGACCGAAGCAACTGATGCCATTATCCGATCAGGATCCCCGCCCGGCGCGGGCTGGGGGCGATGCCAGCCTGCTCCATCGGGCTGCCTGCTCCATCAGCAGCCCCCTACTTCCAGGACCTTCTCCCAGCCCCACTCCGGTGCCCAGAGCTCCCTCCCCCACGTGTTCCAGTCCGCTTCCCTAACCCCCCCCCCCCATACGCTGCCCCAAGCCCCCTTTGTCTCCCAGCCTCCGTGCGCTCCCCGATCTGCCCCTCCCGGGACGGCGAAGCCTCCAGGGGTTCGGCGCACGCTGCCCACCACCTGGAGAGCCCGGCCGGGGCCGTGCCAAGCACTCACCGTCCGCCTCACGCCACGATCCCCGCGGCTCCGGGCATCACCGCCCGCCGCCGTCCCGCGCGGCCCCTCGGGCAGCCGGCCCGGGGTGTCTCCTCCGGCCAGCGGGCCCCGGCGCGGCGCTACAGCATCGCCGCCGCGGGCACCGGGGCGGCCGCACAGCGGGGGACTCTGCCGGGCGGCCAGCAGAGGGCGCCCCGGGATCGCCAATGCCCCATGCGGTAAGGAGGGAGCTGGCTCCGGTCCTGGAGGGACGCCGGGGTCCTGGGCAAAGGCCGTGGCGGATTTAGGGTTAGTGGGGCCCTGTGCCCAGCTTCATTTTAAGGGGGGGCCCCCTCTGGACCCAGCCAAGAAACAGAACATTCTCTCTTATCTTCCCCCCTTTTTCATGCTTGTTTCCTTCCTCCTCCTCCTGTATTATAAGTAATAGGCAGTAAATGAAAATAAAAGTGAGGCACCTTGATTGGGGCAGGGGGTTGGGGTCGGGAGGGAGTTTGGGTGCTGGGTGCGGGCTCTAGGCTGGGGCAGGGGGTTGGGGTCGGGAGGGAGTTTGGGTGCTGGGTGCGGGCTCTAGGCTGGGGCAGGGGGTTGGGGTCTGGAGGGAGTTTAGGTGCTGGGTGCGGGCTCTAGGCTGGGGCAGGGGGTTGGGGTCGAGAGGGAGTTTGGGTGCTGGGTGCGGGCTCTAGGCTGGGGCAGGGGGTTGGGGTCTGGAGGGAGTTTAGGTGCTGGGTGCGGGCTCTAGGCTGGGGCAGGGGGTTGGGGTCGAGAGGGAGTTTGGGTGCTGGGTGCGGGCTCTAGGCTGGGGCAGGGGGTTGGGGTCGGGAGGGAGTTTGGGTGCTGGGTGCGGGCTCTAGGCTGGGGCAGGGGGTTGGGGTGGGGGAAGGGGTGAGGGGTGGGGATTCTGGGAGGAAGTTTGGGTGCGGGCTTTGGGCTGGGGCAGGGGGTTGGGGTGCAGGAGGGCACACCGGCACACTCCTCTGGCAGCGGCTTCTAGGTGTGGGGGGGAGGGGGTCTCTGTGCGCTGCTTCCAAAGCTCAGGGCAGGGGCAACACGAAGAGACACCCCCCAGCTCTGGGGCCACAGGGACATGCCAGCTGCTTCCGGGAGTGGTGCAGAAGGAGGGAGGCAGCGCAGGCAGGGAGCCACCTTAGCCCTGCTGCACTGCTGCTGGCACATCTCTCTGCACCCCTTGGGGAGAGGGGAGCAGCTGGTCTCTGTACGTTGCCTGGGGTGGGGGCAACATACGGAGCCGCCTCCCCTCCGCCAGGGGCACGCAGAGATGTGCCAGCAGCCGGCCGCTTTCAGGAGCGGCGTGGGGCCACTGGCCACGGCATGCAGGCAGCCTGCCTGCCTGAGCCCTGCTGCAACACCAGCTGGGACTTGGAACAGGTTGTCAGATGAGATTTGACCTGCATTTTGGGGGCCCCTGTCATTGGGGGTCTCATGCCACCATACTGTATGTTTCATGGTAAATCCACCACGGGGCGAAGGTGACTGTGCACGCCTATCCCCTGAGCACTGGTTCCTAGCCACAGACCACACCATCCCCAGAGCATCATCTGTCCATCTGTACCTATACCCACCAGCTAACTAGCCATCCAGAACCTCTCACTAGCCATCCCCAGAGAATCATAGAATATCAGGGTTGGAAGGGAACTCAGGAGGTATCTAGTCCAACCCCCTGCTCAAAGCAGGACCAGTCCCCAACAAAATCATCCCAGCCAGGACTTTGTCAAGCCTGACCTTAAAAACCTCTTCTCTTCTGCAGAGCATCATTCATCCAACTTTCCCCATACCCACCAGCTAGCTAGCCATCCAGACCCTCTCGCCAGCCATCCCTGGACCATGAACTCTTCATCTGTCCCCATACCCACTGGTTAGCTAGCCATCCAGACCCTCTCGCTAGCTATCTCCAGAGCATCATCCAGCCATCTGTACCTATACCCACCACCTAACTAGCCATCCAGAACCTCTCGCTAGTCCTGCCCAAAGCATCAACTGTCCATCTGTCCCCATACCAACTGGCTATCTATCCATCCAGATACTCAATAGCCATCCCCACAGCATCATCCATCCATCTATCCCCATACCCACTGGCTAGCTCACCATCCAGTCCCTCTTGCTAACCTTCCCAGAGCATCTTCAAGCTAGCTATACCTATTTAATCTATCTATCTATCTATCTACTATCTATCTCCATACCTACTAGCAATCTATCAATATATACCCTGTACCTATCTATACCCCAAACCTATCCATCTCCAGAACATCTATTCGCACATACCCAGCTTTCTATCGCTATATACAACCACCTATCTATCAATCAAACAGTCTATCTACCCCATAAACATCTGTCTAACCCATGGATCCTCTATCTATCTATCCCCATACACATTATCTATCTATCTATCTATCTATCTATCTATCTATCTATCTATCTATCTAAAGAAAACACCTGCCTGACCACACAGTGTATATACAGTGGTCAAACTGGTGGTGAGTGCAAGCTGAAGTGAAGGAGATTATATGTTGAGGTGCTCCGTCCTGGGAAACAGTGGTTCTGAAACAGATTTTGGGGTAGGGATAGAAAATCAGCTGAACATGAGCTTCCAGTGTGACACTGCGACCAACAAGCCTAATGCGATCCTGAGATGCATAAACAGTGGAATCTTGAGTAGAAACAGGGAGACTATTGTGCCTCTGTATGTGGCTCTGGTGTGACCGCTGCTGGAATCCTGTGTTTAGTTCCGGTGCCTACAACTCAAGAGGGATGTTGATACATTGGAGAGGGGTCAGAGCAGAGCCATGAGAATGATTAAGGGATTGGAAAACCTGCTTTATAGTTGTCATAAATATAAAGGAAAGGATAAACACCTTTAAATCCCTCCTGACCAGGGGAAAACCCCTTTCACCTGTAAAGGGTTAAGAAGCTAAAGATAACCTCGCTGGCACCTGACCAAAATGACCAATGAGGAGACAAGATACTTTCAAAGCTAGAGGTGGGGAAACAAAGGGTTCTCTCTGTCTGTGTGATGCTTTTGCTGGGACCAGAGCAATCTAGTTAGATATGCGTTAGATTCTGTTTTGTTTAAATGGCTGCTAAAATAAGTTCTGCTGAATGGAATGGAATGTATATTCCTGTTTTTGTGTCTTTTTGTAACTTAAGGTTTTGCCTAGAGGGATTCTCTATGTTTTGAATCTGATTACCCTGTAAGGTATTTACCATCCTGATTTATAGAGGTGATTCTTTTACTTTTTCTTTAATTAAAATTCTTCTTTTAAGAACCTGATTGCTTTTCATTGTTTTTAAGATCCAAGGTTTGGGTCTGTGTTCACCTATGCAAATTGGTTAGGATTTTTATCAAACCTTCCCCAGGAAAGGGGGTGTAGTGCTTGGGGGGATATTTTGGGGGGAAAGACATTTCCAGGTGGGCACTTCCCCTGTTCTTTGTGTAACACTTAGGTGGTGCCAGTGTTTAACCTAAGCTGGTAAGAATAAGCTTAGGGGATCTTTCATGCAGGTCCCCACATCTGTACCCTGGAGTTCAGAGTGGGGAAGGAACCTTGATATGATGTGAGCAGTGGGATTTATTTGAAATCATTTTGAGATTTTTTTTTAACCAGAAAAAAAGAAGTATTTTAAAAGATTTTAAAGGGTTTTGTAAAAGGGGACAAAGCAACAAGCATGACAAAAGGGATTTGTCTTTTGTGAGCTGGAGTTTCTCTCTACCTAAAGGCAGGGTAGTTAACCTCCTGAAGGGAAATTCACAAGTCTTCACAGACCTGAAGAAGTTTTTTTTTAGCTAAGAGCCACTAGTGGGTTTTTCTGTCTATTTGCCTGGAGACAAAGGTGTTTTTCTGTAGGCTGACAATCACGATCAGAGAACATCGGTATCTGGTTACAGCACAACCTATTTTTTTTGACAGCCAAGGTTTTTTTGTTTGTTTGTTTTATTTCTAACTCTCAGGTGTAAAGTTAGTTAAAAACAGAGAGGCAAACATGACAAGGCAGAAACAGCCAAAGAGGCTGCCCACAGGAGAGAACTGGGGGCAGTGAAAGAGGCAGAAAAAACCCAAGAGGCTGCCCACAGGAGAGCTATGGAGGCAAAGGACAAAGAAATGGAGGAGAAGGAAAAAGAGCGGAAGCATGAACTGGAGTTGGAGAAGGTAAGGGCTGAGCGGAATCTACTGGATAACCCTAACCATCCTTCCCCAACAATCCACAAATGGGAGTGACTATGTCCACAGTATGATGAATCCAGTGATATTGCTGAATATTTTCTCACCTTTGAGAGACTGTGCACTCTCCATAAAATTCCTGAAGCTCACAAGATGACCACATTGGTCGCAAAATTGACTGGAAGATCTCTGGACATATTCAATAAGATGTCTATTGATGAGGCTTCTAACTATAATAAGTTCAAGGATTTGGTTTTAAAAACAATTTCAAATTACACCTGAAACTTACTGAGTAAAATTTTGAACCCTTAAGAGAGGGCCTGGACTAAATAATGTGGCTTATTTAAACCAGATGAAGGATCTGTTAGATAAATGGGTCCAAGGAAGGAGTGTCTAGCTTTGAAGGAATGTGTGATTAGATAGCTCAGGAGCAATTCCTGAATATGTCCAAGGAGGAAATAAAACTGTGTTTATGGGATAAGAAAGTGGACTCAGCAGAAAGTCTTGCTTCTTATGCTGGTCGAAACAAGCAGTCCCAGACCACTAAAGAGGTGGGGCAAGCCAGAACAAAACGGGTGGAGGGAGGAGAGAGGAACAACCCTGGTTGCAGTTGGAGCAGATACCAGAAGGGACATCCTCAGACCATACCCTACTACCAGGGGCAGCCCAAGGCCCCAACTACACACCAAGGAATACTCCAGCCACCTTATCGTCCTGCCACACCATTCTTCAGCAAGCCACCTCGCCCCAGTGACCCGTCAGCTGGACGATGTTTTAAATGTAACGAAATGGGGCATGTAAAGGCCAACTGCCCCAAGAACCCGAACAGATTACAGTTCATTGCACCAGAATCACACCAGAGGTCCTCAGGCCCAGATACCTCCCAGATACTCTCAGAGCAGAGGGAAACTGTGAGTGTGGGTGGGAAGAAGGTCACCGCATGGAGGGACACTAGAGCACAAGTTTTGGCTAACCATGCTTCCTTAGTGGACCCAAATTTAATCGACCCAGAGATCCAAGTGGCAATTCAACCCTTCAAGTCCAACTCTTTCAATTTGCCTACAGCCAAGTTGCCTGTCCAGTGCAAGGGCTGGTCAGGAATGTGGACTTTTGAAGTCTATGATTATTATTCCATCCCCATGCTGTTGGGAGAAGACTTGGCCAACCATGTAAAGCTAGCCAAGAGGGTGGGAATGGTCACCTGCAGCCAGGCTAAACAAGCTGTCATGCCTAGCTCTGTTCCGGAAACTTCTACCAGGACCCAGTCAGAGGTGATGGAACCGGACCCCATGCCAACATCTGCAACAGCAGTAGTGGATCCAGTCCCAGAGACCCAGACAGAGCCAGTCCCAGAACCAGAACCGGAGGAACAACCAGCACCAGACCCATTGCCAGCACTGAATCCAGTACTTGCAACCCCAACACCAGAGGGCCCCACCAAACCTGAACCAGCAGCAGCCGATAACCCTACACAAGAGGCTCAGCCGGAGCCTGAACCCCAACATAGTGCACCAGCGGAGAGTGGTTCACAGACAATGGAAACAGCCCCATCCTCTACATCGCTTCCAGAGGGACCAAGCCTAGGTCCACAATCCAGTGAGGAAATGATGTCTCCAGCATCAAGAGAACAGTTCCAGACCGAACAGGAAGCAGATGAAAGCCTCCAGAGAGCTTGGACGGTGGCACGGAGCAACCCACCACCTCTCAGCTCTTCTAATCGATCCAGGTTTGTTGTACAAAGAGGACTTTTATACAAGGAAACTCTGGTGGACACCAGGAAGACTGGCATCCTCAGAGACAGTTGGTAGTTCCCACTAAGTACTGGGTCAAGCTCTTGAGCTTAGCCCATGATCATTCTAGTGGCCATGCTGGGCTGAACAGGACCAAAGACCGTTTGGGGAGGTCATTCCACTGGGAGGGAATGGGCAAGGATGTTTCTACCTATGTCCAGTCTTGTGAGGTATGCCAAAGAGTGGGAAAACCCCAAGACCAGGTCAAAGCCCCTCTCCAGCCACGCCCCGTCATTGAAGTTCCATTTCAGCAAGTAGCTGTGGATATTCTGGGTCCTGGGTCGAAAAAGTCACCCAGAGGAAAGCAGTACATACTGACTTTCATGGATTTTGCCACCTGATGGCCGGAAGCAGTAGCTCTAAGCAACACCAGTGCTAAGTGTGTGCCAGGCACTAGCAGACATTTTTGTCAAGGTAGGTTTGCCCTCCAACATCCTCACAGATGCAGGAACTAATTTCCTGGCAGGAACTATGGAAATCCTTTGGGAAGCTCATGGGGTGAATCACTTGGTTGCCACCTCTTCCCATCATCAAACAAATGGCCTGGTGGAGAAATTTAATGGAACTTTGTGGGCCATGATATGTAAATTCGTAAATGAGCGCTCCAATGATTGGGACCTAGTGTTGCAGCAGTTGCTCTTTGCCTACAGAGCTGTACCACATCCCAGTTTAGGGTTTTCACCATTTGAACTTGTATATGGCCGCGAGATTAAGGGGCCATTACAGTTGGTGAAGCAGCAATGGGAGGGGTTTACACCTTCTCCAGGAACTAACATTCTGGACTTTGTAACCAACCTACAAAACACCCTCCGAACCTCTTTAGCCCTTGCTAAAGAAAACTTACAGGATGCTCAAAAAGAGCAAAAAGGCTGGTATGATAAACATGCCAGAGAGCGTTCCTTCAAAGTAGGGGACCAGGTCATGGTCTTAAAGGCGCTCCAGGTCCATAAAATGGAAGTGTTGTGGGAAGGGCCATTCACGGTCCAGGAGCGCCTGGGAGCTGTTAATTATCTCATAGCATTCCCCACCTCCAACCGAAAGACTAAGGTGTACCATATTAATTCTCTAAAGCCCTTTTATTCCAGAGAATTAAAGGTTTGTCAGTTTACAGCCCAGGGAGGAGATGACGCTGAGTGGCCTGAAGGTGCCTACTCTGAAGGGAAAAATGCTGGTGGCATGGAAGAGGTGAACCCCTCCATGACCCTTGGGCGTATGCAGCAACAGCAGATCAAAGAGCTGTGCATTAGCTACGCGCCGACGTTCTCAGCTACCCCAGGACTGACTGAACGGGCATACCACTTCATTGACACAGGTAATGCTCATCCAATTAGAGCCCAGCCTTACCGGGTGTCTCCTCAAGCTAAAACTGCTATAGAAAGGGAGATCCAGGATATGCTACAGATGGGGGTTATCTGCCCCTCTGGCAGTGCATGGGCATCACCAGTGGTTCTAGTTCCCAAACTAGATGGGGAGATACGTTTCTGCATGGACTACCATAAGCTAAATGCTGTAACTCGGCCAGACAACTATCCAATGCCATGCACAGATGAACTATTAGAGAAACTGGGATGGGCCCAGTTCATCTCTACCTTGGACTTAACCAAGGGGTACTGGCAGGTACTGCTAGATGAATCCGCCAAAGAAAGGTCAGCCTTTACCACACATGTTGGGCTGTATGAATTTAATGTACTCCCTTTTGGGCTGCAGAATGCACCCGCCACCTTCCAAAGACTTGTAGATCGTCTCCTGGGGGGATTGGGAGAATATGCAGTCGCCTACCTTGACAATGTGGCCATATTTTTGGATTCCTGGGAAGAACACCTGGAACATCTTTGAGTGCATACGGGAGGCAGGACTAACTGTTAAGGCTAAGAAATGTCAAATAGGCCTAAACAGAGTGACTTGCCTTGGACACCAGGTGGGTCAAGGAACTATCAACTGTCAAAGTGGATGCTATCCAAAAGTGACCTATCCCAAAGTCAAAGAAACAGGTCCAATCCTTCTTAGGCTTGGCCAGATATTACGGGCAATTTGTACCGCAATACAGCCAAATCACCGCCCTACTGACAGACCTAACCAAAAAGAAACAGCCAAATGCCGTTCAGTGGACCAAAGAGTGTCCTTAGCCCTGGTCTACACTAGGAGTTGAGATCAAATTTAGCAGCGTTAAATCGATTTAACCCTGCACCTGTCCACACAACAAAGCCCTTTTTTTCGACTTAAAGGGCTCTTAAAATCAATTTTCTTACTCCACCCCCGACAAGGATAGTAGTGCTGAAATCGGCCTTGCTGGGTCGAATTTGGGGTACTGTAGACACAATTAGATGGTATTGGCCTCTGGGAGCTATCCCAGAGTGCTCCATTGTGACTGCTCTGGACAGCATTCTCAACTCAGATGCACTGACCAGATAGACAGGAAAAGGCCCTCAAACTTTTGAATTTCAATTTCCTGTTTGGCCATCGTGGCAAACTGCAGGTGACCATGCAGAGCTCATCAGCAGAGGTGACCATGCAGAGCTCATCAGCAGAGGTGACCATGATGGAGTCCCAGAATCGCAAGAGAGCTCCAGCACGGACCGAACGGGAGTACGGGATCTGATCACTGTATGGGGAGAGGAATCCGTGCTACGTTCCAGTTTTCAAAATGCCAAAACATTTGTCAAAATCTCCCAGAGCATGAAGGACAGAGGCCATAATAGGGACCCGAAGCAGTGCTGCCTGAAACTTAAGCTGCAGAGGCAAGCCTACCAGAAAACCAGAGAGGCAAATGGCCGATCCGGGTCAGAGCCCCAAACATGCCACTTCTATGATGAGCTGCATGCCATTTTAGGCATGCCATGCCACCATTACCCCAGCCATATTGTTTGACTCCTTCAATGGAGATGGAGGCAACACGGAAGCAGGTTTTGGGGACAAGGAAGATGATGATGACGAGGTTGTAGATAGCTCACAGCAAGCAAGCGGAGAAACCGGTTTTCCCAACAGCCAGGAACTGTTTTTCATCCTGGACCTGGAGCCAGTACCCCCCAAATCCACCCAAGGCTGCCTCCCTGACCCGCCAGGCGGAGAAGGGACCTCTGCTGAGTGTACCTTTTAAAATACTATACATGGTTTAAAAGCAAGCATGTTTAATGATTAATTTGCCCTGGCATTCACAGCTCTCCTGGATGTACTCCCAAAGTCTTTGTAAAAGGTTTCTGGGGAGGGCAGCCTTATTCCATCCACTATGGTAGGACACTTTACCACTCCAGGCCAGTAGCACGTACTCGGGAATCACTGTAGAACAAAGCATTGCAGTGTATGTTTGCTGGCATTCCAACAACATCAGTTCTTTATCTCTGTGTTATCCTCAGGAAAGTGATATCATTCATGGTCACCTGGTTGAAATAGGGTATTTTTCTTAAGGGGACATTCAGAGGTTCCCATTCCTGCTGGGCTGTTTGCCTGTGGCTGAACAGAAATGTTCCCCTGCTGTTAGCCATGGGGAGGGGGGAGGAGGGAGGTGCTAGCCACGCACTGGGGGGAGGCAAAATGCGACCTTGGAATGAAAGCACATGTGCCATGTATGTAATGTTAACAGCAAGGTTTACCGTGAAAGAGTGTACCCATTGTTCTATAAAATGTGTCTTTTTAAATACCACTGTCCCTTTTTTTTTCTCCACCAGCTGCATGTGTTTCAAGGATCACAGGATCTTCTCCTTCCCAGAGGCTAGCGAAGATTAGAAGGCGAAAAAAAAATGCACACGTGATGAAATGTTCTCTGAGCTCATGTTGTCCTCCCACACTGACAGAGCACAGACGAATGCATGAAGGCAGACAATGTCAGAGTGCAGGAAAGCACAAAATGACCGGGAGGAGAGGTGGCGGGCTGAAGAGAGTAAGTGGCAGGCTGAAGAGAGGGCTGAAGCTGATAGGTGGTGGCAGCGTGATGAGAGGAGACAGGATTCAATGCTGAGCCTGCTGGAGGATCAAACTAATATGCTCCAGGGTATGGTTGAGCTGCAGGAAAGGCAGCAGGAGCACAGACCGCCGCTACAGCCCCTGTGTAATCAACCACCCTCCTCCCCAAGTTCCATAGCCTCCTCACCCAGACGCCCAAGAACACAGTGGGAGGGCCTCCGGCCACCCAGCACTCCACCCCAGAGGATTGCCCAAGCAACAGAAGGCTGGCATTCAATGAGTTTTAAAGTTTTAAAGTGCTGTGTGGCCTTGTCCTTCCCTCCTCCACCACCCCTCCTGGTGCTTCTCTCCTCTACCACCCCTCCTGGACTATCCTAGTAGTTATTCCCTATTTGTGTGATGAATTAATAAAGAATGCATGAATGTGAAGCAACAATGACTTTATTGCCTCTGCAAGTGGTGATAGAAGGGAGGAGGGGAGAGTGGTTAGCTTACAGGGAAGTAGAGTGAACCAAGGGGCGGGGGGTTTCATCAAGGAGAAACAAACAGAATGTTCACACCGTAGCCTGGCCAGTCATGAAACTGGTTTTCAAAGCTTCACTGATGCACACCATACCCTCCTGTGCTCTTCTAACCACCCTGGTGTCTGGCTGTGTGTAACCAGCAGCCAGGTGATTTGCCTCAACCTCCCACCCCACCATAAACGTCTCTCCCTTGCTCTCACAGATATTGTGGAGCACACAGTAACAACTGTGGGAATATTGGTTTTGCTGAGGTTTAAGCGAGTCAGTAAACTGCGCCAGCGCACTTTTAAACATCCAAATGCACATTCTACCACCATTCTGCACTTGCTCAGTCTGTAGTTGAACAGCTCCTGACTACTGTCCAGGCTGCCTGTGTATGGCTTCATGAGCCAGGACATTAAGGGGTAGGCTGGGTCCCGAAGGATAACTATAGGCATTTCTACATCCCCAACAGTTATTTTCTGGTCTGGGAAGAAAGTCCCTTCCTGCGGCTTTTGAAACAGACCAGAGTTCCTAAAGATGCGAGCGTCATGTGCCTTTTCCGGCCATCCCACACTGATGTTGGTGAACCTTCCCTTGTGATCTACCAGTGCTTGCAGCACTATTGAAAAGTACCCCTTGTGGTTTATGTACTCGCCGGCTTGGTGCTCTGGTGCCAAGATAGGGATATGGGTTCCGTCTATGGCCCCACCACAGTTAGGGAATCCCATTGCAGCAAAGCCATCCACTATGACGTGCACATTTCCCAGGGTCACTACCCTTGATATCAGCAGATCTTTGATTGCCTTGGCTACTTGCACCACAGCAGTCCCCACAGTAGATTTGCCCACTCCAAATTGATTCCCGACTGACCGGTAGCTGTCACAGGTCTATTGCCACTCGCTTCTCAACTGTGAGGGCTGCTTTCATCTGGGTATTCTTGCACCTCAGGGCAGGGGAAAGCAAGTCACAAAGTTCCATGAAAGTGCCCTTACGTCTGCGAAAGTTTTGCAGCCACTGGGAATCGTCCCAGACCTGCAACACTATGTGGTCCCACCAGTCTGTGCTTGTTTCCCAAGCCCAGAATCGGCGTTCCACTGCATGAACCTGCCCCATTAGCACCATGATGCCCACATTGCCAGGGCCCGTGCTTTGAGAGAAATCTGTGTCCATGTCCTCATTACTCTCGTCACCGTGCTGATGTCACCTACTCGCCTGATTTTGTTTTGCCAGGTTCTGGTGTTGCATATACTGCTGGATAATGCATGTGGTGTTTAATGTGCTCCTAATTGCCAAAGTGATCTGAGCGGGCTCCATGCTTGCCGTGGTATGACATCTGCACAGAAAAAAGGTGCGGAACGATTGTCTGCCATTGCATGTCTCCCTGATGGAGGGAGGGGCGACTGACGACATGGCTTACAAGGTATTAAAATCAACAAAGGGGGTGGCTTTGTGAGAAACTGAATGGTTCCCTCAAGGATAGAACTCATAACTGGGTTTAGAAGGCCATTGATTTCACAGAGGAGAAAATGAATACAAAACAAATCTGGTCTATTTCTTGCTTTGAGCTACTTCATCTATCTTTATACATCTTGCTGGCAGCAGACTGTGCAGTATGACCACTAGCCATTGTCATCTCCTGAGTGCTCAGCAGAAGACGGTGCAGTATGATTGCTAGCCATCATCTTCTTCTGGCTGCTGATTCTGCTACTGCCAGTAGGACTCAATCGTCATGAGACGAAACTTAAAAGAGAAATGACCTGGATGGGTCACTCCCATGTTTGCCCAGCTACCCCTGACCTCACTGAGGTCTGTTAAAAGAGCACCCTGAACTACGTCAACAACGGCTACCAGTCATACTGCACTGTCTACTGCCAAAAGGCAATGGGCAGCTGCTGTGTAGCAATGCAGTATCACGTCTGCCAGCACCCAGGAGGCATACGGTGACAGTGAGCTGAGTGGGCTCCATGCTTGCCGTGGTATGGCATCTGCACAGGTAACTCAAGAAAAAAGGCGTAAAACGATTGTCTGCCCTTGCTTTCACAGAAGGAGGGAGGGAAGGGGGGCCTGATGATATGTACCCAGAACCACCCGCGACAAAATTTTAGCCCCATCAGGCACTGGGATTTCTACCCAGAATTCAAATGGGCAGCGGAGACTGCGGGAACTGTGGGATAGCTACCCACAGTGCAACGCTCCGGAAGTCGACGGTTGCTTCAGTACTGTGGACACACTCCACCGACTGGATGCACTTAGAGCATTTGTGTGGGGACACACACAATCGACTGTATAAAAACGCTTTCTACAAAACCGACTTCTATAAATTTGACCTAATTTCGTAGTGTAGACATACCCTTAAGATTTTGCCTAGAGGGATTCTCTGTTATTTGAATCTGATTACCCTGTAAGGTATTTACCATCCTGATTTTACAGAGGTGATTCTTTTACTCTTTCTTTAATTAAAATTCTTCTTTTAAGAACCTGATTGCTTTTTTCTTTTTTTTCTTAAGATCCAAGGGTTTGGGTCTGTGTTCACCTATGCAAATTGGTGAGGATTTTTTTCAAGCCTTCCCCAGGAAAGGGAGTGTAGTGCTTGGGGGGATATTTTGGGGGGGAGATGTTTCCAAATGGGCACTTCCCCTGTTCTTGGTGTAACATTTTGGTGATGGCAGCGTTTAACTTAAGCTGGTAAGAATAAGCTTAGAGGGTCTTTCATGTAGGTCCCCACATCTGTACCCTAGAGTTCAGAGTGGGAAAGGAACCTTGACAATAGTGATAGACTGCAAGAGCTCAATTGATTTAGCTTAACAAAGAGAAGGCTTAGGGGTGAGTTGATCACCGTCTATAAGTACCTACATGGGGAACAAATATTTAGTCATGGGCTCTTCTGTCTAACACCATCCAATGGCTGGAAGCTGAAGTTAGACAAATGCATCCTGGAAATAAGGGCTAATTTTTAAAAGTGAGAGTAAATACCCATTGGAACAACTTACCAAGGCTCACGGTGCATTCTCCATCACTGACATTTTTTAAATCAAGAGGGGATGTTTTTCTAAAAACTCTGCTCTGGGAATGATTTGTGGAAGCTCTCTGGCCTGTGTTAAACAGGAGGTCAGGCTAGCTGATCCTTCCGGCCTTGTAGTCTATGAAGATAGATAGATAGATAGATAGATTAGATATGTAAGCAGCGTCAGCAGGTATGAGCTCTACCCTGACATATGGTGGCGAGTCATGGTGAGTTGTGGAAAAGAACTTCAGGGGCTGATCTCATTTGCATAGGCACACCCACCCTGCCTAGATGGTCACTTTGGCTGCTGTAGGAGCCCCAGTTTCTCTGTTATTGGGGCAAGAATAAACTGTTATTATTCTGGTTATGTGAATCAAGGACAGTGGAACTGTCCTTGGCCTTTTGTTATGATGGAGGGACTCATCATCAACTAAGCAGCACTCGCTAGGCAAGGATCATGGGTTCCAATCCCCAGTGAATGGAGAGAAAGAGAGAGGCATGGGCATGAATATGAATATTAATATTAACTTGGTGGTAGGGCCCCCCCTGGTGAGGGTCTTACCTACTAATTGCCCTTCCTTCTCTCTCCACTGTAAAATCTCAGAGCTAATTTTGATTCTATTAGGAGTCTAGTTACAGGCTGCTGAGCTAAATTGACTTTGGGCTAATGCTGCACTAGCACTGAGGCTCCCCTACAAGCTGAAATCACAAAAGAGCTAAACTTACTAAGAGCTAAAATCACTGAGTGTTGTGTTAAATAGTGGGGGAGCCTGAAGATACATTGCAGAGCAGTTTGTGGGATGGCTGGTGGAGCAGAGTGGCTCTTGGAGCAGAGCAGTCTGTGGGGTGGCTGGTAGAACAGAGTAGTTTGTCGGATGCCTGGAGCCGCTCATGGGGGTGGTTGGCAGAGCGGAGCCCCATGGAGAGGTGGGGCAATCAGCTTTGGACCATGTAAGATGCCCCTTAAACCCCGCCCTCCATCTCCACCCAGGTTGGGAGATAAAACTCTGCAGATAAACTTTCGAACTCTGGAGCTGCCCTGCTCTGACCAGGGACAGAGACTTTTGGGTTGCTGGACTCAAGAATCAAGGGGAAAGGACACGCCTCAATTTGCTTGGGGTGGGTTTTTTGCTCATGGGTTGTGTTATGAATCCTGTTTGTGGTGTTTCCCCAACATAATGCCACATTGTTTCTCTCTGTTATTAAAAGGCTTTTTGCTACACTCAGACTCTGTGCTTGCGAGAGGGGAAGTATTGCCTTTTAGAGGCGCCCAGCGGGGGTGGTATATATTTGTCCCAGGTCACTGGGTGGGGGCTCGAGCCAGTTTTGCATTGTGTTATTGGAATGGAACCCCTAGATACTGAACCCGGCCCTTCTTGCTGCCAACTCTGATGGGCAGAAGGGTTACAGATAGTTAGATAGATGATAGAGGGTGAGTATGGGATATGTGCAGAGTGTGGGGTTGGGAGGTGCAGATGGAATACATGAACAGAAGCATGAAAGGCTAGCAGGTGCATATGGGATAGATAGAGGACAAGGTGATGGGTGGGTGGGTAGCAGGGCATCCTGTGGCCCCTCTCCCTGGCGCTATGGAAGCACAATCCTGCCCTGCCTTGCTCCTGGTCCCTTTCAGTCCCTGGGGACTCTGCTGGCACAAACAGCTTGTTTCCCACCAGACCCCATCCTGATGGCGCTGGTGATCACTGTGTTCATGCCGCGTGGCTACATAACATGAGCCCCCAAGCAGGGATCACAAACTGCACTGTGTGGGCAGCCCTGCCTGGCTTCCCACCAGCCTCCTGGTCACAGCCCTGCAGACGGATCCCCCGAGACTGGGGCTGATGGAAATGCTCAGAGTAAACGATTCAGTGGGAACAATTTGTTGGGCTCTGAAGGCATCTGCCATTTGGCTGCTGTTTCTATTTCAGTAGCACCCAGAGATCAGACCCCCATTGTGCCATGTGCTGCACAGACACACAGTGAGAGACAGGCCCTGCACCAAGTGAGATCTGGGCCCCTTTGCACCAGGTACTGCCCAGACACACAGCGAGAGACAGGCCCTGCCCTAGCTGAGATCAGGGCCCTGTTGTGCCAGGCACTGCACAGACACAGTGAGAGTCAGGCCCTGCCCCAAAGAGCTCACACTCCAAATAGTCAAGGCAGATGGGGAAACAGAGGCACAGAGCAGGGCAGTGACTTGCCCATAGGCACAGACTTGATCCAGCAGAGGCAGGACTAGATCCCAGTCTCCTGAGCGGCAGGCTAGTGATTTGGACCCTGGATTTGGACATTCTGTCTCTGACCCCCTAGCTCTGTCTCTACAATCCCACTGGGGTTTCGGAGTTCAGAGTCCGGGTCACCCTGCCAAGGGGCTCCAGGCCTGCAGCGCCCCGTGGGAGCCAGTACCATGGGCTCCATATTTCTAACTAACCCTCTATCTATCTCCATATACAATCATCTATCTGACTTTCTATCTATCTCATAAGCCTCTATTTATGGATCTATCCCCCTCCCCCATAGAGATCCATTTACCTATCACACCCCCTTATCCAGCTGTCTGTCTGTCTACTAAATGGCAAAAATCTTTGTTACTGCCCAGTGACAATTGCCTGTCTCTACCTCTTGCCCTCCTGAAACATGAAGTTCCACCAGACTTAAACCTCTGAAAACCAGGAGCTACAGCGTGAAGGTAAACACTCATGTAACCTTAACTCTGCCCCTTGGAGCTGGCTGGAGTCACTGGCAATTCTCTGCATGCACTCCAGCTGCAGTCACTGAGCTAGGTGTTGTTGTACTGAATGGCGGAGGGGTTGGTGGGTGCAGCTTGGTAGAGCTGTGACTGTGACCTGTGGGGGTGGGACCTCTCAAGAGGGGTTGGTGAGCCCCTCTCCCTGCCCCCTGTGTGTGATCAAAGGAAAGAGGTGTGTGGGTGGGACACTTTTGGGGGTTAGCCAATGTTCTGGGAGGAATCACTGCCACCTGCTGACAGCAGGAGGGAGCCCTGTCTGTGCCCACCAAGGGAAACCCACCCCAGTCACCAGATGCTGGCAGCACAGTCGCTCCGCACCATGCTCCCTGAGCCCAACTCTTTCCCAGTGCAGGCCAGCAATTGACACACCTCACTTTGCTACACTCGGGTGCCCAGTTCCCTGTCTTCTGGACACCCGCCATGCACATCGATCTGCTGCCCCCAGGCACTGGATTTGATTCAACACTCTCCTTAGCACAGGGCACTTCGACCTGTTTAGAGCAGAACCACACTGAAGTTTATTAAATAGAACTAGAGGGAAAGATTCAAATAAAAGCAGGTGTAAGGGGTTGGAAACATCAGGTTACAGGAAAAAGAAAAATATCAGACGCAATCAATAGACTGTACTTATTAAGTAGTCCTTTTCTTGTTACGGTGCATGGTGTCACGGACTCACAGGTCATGCCCACTCTTGGCCCCGTAGGGTCCCTGGGGGGAACCCCCTTCAGTGAGACAGCCCTTCTCAGGTATCCACTCTCTCTGGGAGGGTAAGCCCCTCCGTCTCCTGGAACTGAACCTCTCTGAGCCTTTAGCATGCCTGTCTCTTGCCGTGGTCCCTTTTTGGGAGTCCACTCATTCTGGACCCCTGGGGCCTCCACTCCCAGAGGGAATAATGCAACCCTGTTCTCCAGACCGGAGCAACTCTCAGCCAGCGTAAAGCAGAAGGGTTTATTGAGCATCTGAACACAGCATAGGAAATGCTCGGGGCCCTGAGGCCTGGTGTCTCCGGCATCCAGATGGGCTCTGCCCGCCCTCTCTTCCCAGTCCAGAGACCCCGCGCTTCCCAGCTGGGCATCTGACACCCCCTGCCCCCAAGCCCCGCCTCTGTCCTTTGTCTTCTGTCCAGGTACACTGGGTCACCTGGGCCTCCTCTCCTCTCAACCGTCCTTTGTTCCCCTCTGGCTGGAACCAGCTGGTCAGGTCACCGGGTCCTCTCTCCGCAGCCCATTCTCCTCCCACTGGCCAGAACTGGCTGTGACGTCCGAGCTGGGCCTCCTGGTCACCAGGCCACCAATCGCTGGGGTCTCCATTCTCCCGGCCATTGGCCGGGGTCCCAAGTTTCCTCACTGGTCCCCTGTAACAACAAACTCCCTCTCCCATCACCTCGTTAAACCAGTAACACCCAGGGAAGCAGAGCCCCACCCCCCCCTCCATGCAAACCATTGAAAAAACCAAGAGAAAAACAAGAAAATCCCCCAATTCATCACATCTTTCCCCCCTTGGAGTCTGAACTGAGTGTTGTCACTTAGCCAGTGACCTGGGGAAGCTCAGGGGCCCCGCTCCATGATAAAGCATTGGCTATAACATTGGCACTCCCCTCACAGGGACCACCTCCAAGTCATAACCCAGCAGGAGCAGGCCGCATCTCAGGAGCTTGGCATTAGCCCCTTTCATTTGGTGTAGCCAGATTAGAGGCGAACGGTCAGTGTACACAGTGACGCGCTACCCAAATAGATCTGGCTGCGGCTTTTTAAGGGCCCACACCATGGCCAGGCATTCCTTCTCTATGGCCGCATAGTGCTGCTCCCGGGGCAGCAGTTTCTTGCTCAAATACACAAGGGGATGTCTCTCCCCCTTAGTATCAGTTTGCATCAGCTCCACACCCAGCCCGGTGTCTGAGGCATCGGTGAACACCAGGAAGGGTTTGTTAAAATCCGGGTTTATCAGCACTGAGCTTTGGATGAGTGCCCCCTTCAGCGCACAGAGAGCCCTCTGGCACTGCTCGGTCCAGACCACCTTGTCCAGCTTGCCCTTCCTACAAAGCTCTGTCAGGGGAGCTGCCAGGGAGCTAAAGTGTGGCACAAACCTCTGGTAGTACCCCATCATCCCAATGAAATCTGGACCTGCTTCTTAGTCTGGGGAGTGGGCCAATCCTTGATTGCCTCCATTTTGGCTGGCTCTGGCTTCAGGTGGCTGCTCCCCACCTTGTGGCCCAGGTATGACACCTCTGCCATCCCCGCCTTGCACTTTCCCGCTTTTATAGTCAGTCCTGCATCCTGGAGGCAACCCAGCACCCTCTTCACCTGGGACACATAATCCTCCCAGATTTGGCTAAATACACATATCGTCAATATACTCTAGAGCAAAGTCCTCCATCCCCTTTAGTAACTGATTCACCAGGTGCTGGAAGGTTGCAGGTGCCCTCTTGAGGACAAAAGGCAGAACCAGGAACTCGAAGAACCCTATTGAGATGGTGAAGGCAGACTTCGCCCTGGCCTCTGGGTCCAAAAGCACTTGCCAGTAGCCTTTGGTGAGATCCATGGTAGTGAGGTAACAAGCAGGCCTCAACTTATCTGGGATTTCGTCAGTCCTAGGCATGGGGTAGGCATCAGACATGATGATGGCATTATTGATGACACCGCCAGCCCTTGCTGTTTCAGGTGCAGTAAATAGTCCAGGATAAAGGGAATCTATGACTGTAATGGTGTGGAGTGTCCTTTTGCAGTGACCTATAGTCCACACATGGGTTTTTTTACAGCACTACAACTGCGCAGTTTCTGTGCTCTAAGTGGCTTGGCAGTGTGGACACCTCAGGAGTTACAGCGCAGAAAGCTGCTTTACTGCCCAGAAACTTGCCAGTGTAGACAGGGCCTTTGTAACCCTCCCACCTGAATCTACTCCAGACAGTAAACAGCAGCTGTCTCCAGGGGTGTCCCTTGTTCTCACGTTGATTGGCTCAGCTCTCAGACCTCCCCTCTTCAGGTGCTAGGTTTCGCTCCCAGGCATCAGATTTGGAACACAAGATCCGAGTGTTCCATAACTCTACAGGTATTTCCTGGACAAACATCTTGCAATAACCATGGCAATCAGTTCGACCGTCGCTGTCGGCAGAGACCCCACACAATCCCCATTGCAATAAGAGCGATAAAATCATAAAATCTTAGAACTGGAAGGGACCTCAAGAGGTCATCTAGTCCAGTCCCCTGCACTCAAGGCAGGACTAAGGGATAGACCATCCCTGACAGGTGTTTGTCCAACCTGCTCTTAAAAATCCCCAATGATGGAGATTCCACAACCTCCCTAGGCAATTTATTCCAGTGCTTAACCACCCTGACAGTTAGGAAGTTTTTCCTAATGTCCAACCTAAACCCCCCTTGCTGCAATTTAAGCCCATTGCTTCTTGTCCTATCCTCAGAGGTTAAGAAGAACAATTTTTCTCCCTCTTCCTTGTAACAGCCTTTTATGTACTTGAAAATTGTTATCATGTCCCCTCTCAGTCCTCTCTTCTCTAGACTAAACAAACCCAATTTTTTTAATCTTCCCTCATAGGTCATGTTTTCTAGACCTTTAATCATTTTTGTTGCTCTTCTCTGGACTTTCTCCAATTTGTCCACATCTTTCCTGAAATGTGGCACCCGGAACTGGACACAATACTCCAGTTGAGGCCTAATCAGTGTGGAGTAGAACGGAAGAATTATTTCTCGTGTCTTGCTTACAATACTCCTGCTAATACATCCCAGAATGATGTTTGCTTTTTTTGCAACCGCGTTACACTGTTGACTCATATTTAGCTTGTGATCCACTATGACCCCCAGATCCCTTTCCGCAGTACTCTTTCCTAGGCAGTCATTTCCCATTTTGTATGTGTGCAACTGATTGTTCCTTTCTTGCATTTTGTCCTTATTGAATTTCATCCTATTTACTTCAGACCATTTCTCCAGTTTATCCAGATCATTTTGAATTTTAATCCTATCCTCCAAAGCACTTGCAACCTCTCCCAGCTTGGTATCGTCCACAAACTTTATAAGTGTACTCTCTATGACATTATCTAAATCATTGATGAAGATATTGAACAGAACCGGACCCAGAACTGATCCCTGTGGAACCCCATTCATTATGCTCTTCCAGCATGACTGTGAATCACTGATAATTACTCCCTGGGAACGATTTTCCAACCAATTATGCACCCACCTTATAGTAGCTCCATCTAGGTTGTATTTCCCTAGTTTGTTTATGAGAAGGTCATGCGAGACAGTATCAAAAGCCTTACTAAAGTCAAGATATACCACATCTACCCACAAGGCTTCCTCCCTACCCAACTGTTGGAAATGGGCCACATCACCCTAACTGAATTGGCCTTGTTAGCACTGACCCCCACTCGGTAAGGCAACTCCTATCTTTTCATGTGCTGTGTATTTATACCTGCCTACTCTATTTTCCACTCCATGCTTCTGATGAAGTGGGTTATAGCCCACGAAAGCTTATGCCCAAATAAATTTGTTAGTCTCTAAGGTGCCACAAGGACTCCTGGTCCCACTATACTAGTAGGAGATCTGAGGGAAGGGGCTATACACAGCTCTCCACAGGACAACAGGCTTAGAGTGGTGGGACAGGGCCCATCTCCCAGTGTGACGCTCTCAGCTGAAGAAGAACACTCCATGGAGATGAAACAGCCTGAAACAATAGCTCGGAGAGGTCTCTGCTGCTCCATTCATGTCAGTAGGTGTTCCCATCCCCCTGCACCAGACCTGGAGAGCCTGTGATATGCATCAAGCGTCTCAGTCTCAGTTCCTCAGCACTGTGTCCTTGGGGCATGCTCCCAGTTTGCCTGTTCTCAGCTTCACACCCAGAGGGACAGGGCATCCCCACTCATGGGGGTTAGGAAGACAGGCTCAGACCCCCATAGAGGGACAAGATCCCCCCAGATGATCCCCAGATCCTGGGACACACACAAAGATAGGGAGAAGAAAAGGAGTACTTGTGGCACCTTAGAGACTAACAAATTTGTTAGTCTGTATCCACAAAAAAAAGGAGTACTTGTGACACCTTAGAGAGTAACATGGCTGCTACTCTGAAAGATAGGGAGAGAATCTCAAAGCCCCAAAGAGAGATAGCCCCTATGTCCTGGAACCCATGGGAGGGTAATGGGGGGCTGGCAGCTGCCCCTATTATCCTCCAGCTCCCTATCACTCACCCCCATGTCCATTTTCCCAGTACCTGACCCCACCCTTTCATCTCCACCTAACCTCCTTCCCCCACCCACCAACTCTCTCCTACCTACCCAGCTCTATGTATCCCACTTCCCAGAGTCACCCTCCCTTCACTGAACTCCAAACCCTCTCCCCCATTCCCACCTATTCCTCCACCCCCAATCACCTCCCAGCCAACATTTGCATGTTTCTTTGGAGGGGACCAAAAATAGTGCCAACGCCTTCTGAATATATAGCAGCCTTCCAATTACATTTCCCCCCGAGTCAAAACCCCTTGGCCATCTTGGAGCAAGGTGCCTCCTTTCTTCATTTCAGATTTCTGCCCTGGGCTGATATGAACTCTTAGGGCCTGGGTGACACTGAGATTTAGCAGCTACAACAGTCCCCCTTGAACCACTCTCACCCAACAGATCACAGCCACATTTCCACCCCTGCAGCCGCTCTCTCTGCAAATGCACAGCACTATCCATTTAGGCCATGCCTACACTAGCATTTATGTTGGCAAAACTTTTGTCACTCGGGGTGTGAAAAAAACACACACACCCCAAGCAACATAAGTGTTGCCGGCATAAGCACTCGTGTGCACAGCACTGTGTTAGTGGGAGATGCTCTCCTGCCAGTAATGCTACTTGTTGAGCTGGTTTTATGATGTTGGCAGGAGAGCTCTCTCCTGCTGGCATAACATGGCTACATGAGTGCTCTTACTGCGGCACGGCTGTGTCAGTACAGGCAGCTGCGCCGCTGTAAGCTTGTAAGTGTAGACATTGCCTTAGCCCTGCTAGGCATGCACCTAACTGGAGAACCAAACCCTTTGACTCATAACATTGTAATTTGATTCCCCCCGCTCCTCTCCCCCCAGCTGGGGGTATGGTACACTCAGTTGGGGTAACTCTAGAGCATTTGAGATCCTGGTGTGATGATCTCAACTCTGGTTTGATCTCCAGCTATCTACAAAAAAAAACAACCAAACAAAAAAAGACAAAACATGTCAACTTTAAGACAAGATTTTTTTTTGTCTGTATCTCAGGACCCCAAGAGTCAATCTGCCACCACATTGCCTTGTGATCTCCTTAGATCTCACAAACTAACCAGTCATGGACCTGGCTATCCTGGAATGGCAAAGCTCCAACAGATGGTGGGAAATTGGAGAGGGGTTAGAGAAGAGTCCCAAGAATGATTAAAGGATTAGAAACCTGCCTTATTGTCTACTGTATCACAACGGTTAGATATCAAATGAGAAGTTTATGTATGTTTTGTTATGTTTGTTTTTTCTATACATCTTTCTAAAAAATAACAAACACTTAAAGAAAAGAAAAGAAAAGAAAAGAAAAGAAAAGAAAAGAAAAGTTATAGTGGTAGACTGAAGGAGTTCAATATAGGTTTCAGAGTAGCAGCCGTGTTAGTCTGTATTCGCAAAAAGAAAAGGAGTACTTGTGGCACCTTAGAGACTAACAAATTTATTTGAGCATAAGCTTTCATGAGCTACAGCTCACAGTTGCATCCGACGAAGTGAGCTGTAGCTCACGAAAGCTTATGCTCAAATAAATTTGTTAGTCTCTAAGGTGCCACAAGTACTCCTTTTCTTTTTGGAGTTCAATATCGTTTAACAAAGACAAGGTTAAGGGGTGACTTGATCACAGTCTCTAAGTATCTACATGAGGAGCAAATATTTAATAATGGGCTCTTCAATCTAGCAGAGAAAGGTCTAGGATAATCTAATGGCTGGAAGTTGAAGCTAGACAAATTCAGACTGGAAATAAGGTGTAAATGTTTAACAATGAGGATAATTACCCATTGGAACAATTTATCAAGGGTCCTGGTGGATTCTTCATCACTGACCATTTTTAAGTCAAGATTGGCTGTTTCCCTAAAAGCTGTGCTCTAGGAATGATTTTGGGAAGTTCCCTGGCCTACGTTATCCAGGAGGTCAGACTAGATGATCACAGTGGTCCCTTCTGGCCTTGGACACTCTGAGTCTATGAAATAACCCCCAGTTTGGCTCAGTAACTGAACTCTGCACATGCCCCCACCCCCGGGGACACAAAATTTGGAGGCCATCTGAAGCTGTGTGGCCCTCAGAGCACTTACAAATGTTGAGCTGTAAACAGAATGCTAGTCTTAACATTAACTACAGCAGCATTGGGGAGCCACGACTGTCTGTCTGCCTAGCTATTAAATAGCAAAACTCTTTGTTAATGCAGAGTGTTGCATGCCTGGTGCTATCTCATACCCTTACAGAACATCAAGTTCAGCTAAACTTAAATCTCAGAAAACCTGCAGCTACAGTATGAAGGTAGATGACCACGCAACCTTAACTCTGACCCTTGGAGCTGGCTGAAGTCACTGGCAATTCTCTTCATGCACTCTGGCTGCAGTCACTGGGCTAGGTGTCGCTGTACTGAATGGCAAAGGGGTTGGCTGAAGCAGCTTGGCAGAGCTGTGATTGTGACATGAGGTGCCCTGGAGGCTGTGCCCATCTGGGGGTGTATGTGAGCCTCTCTCCCAGCCCCCCCATGTGTGTGGTCACAGGAGCGGTGCATGTGCACCTGGGGAGATCCAAAAAGAAAAGGAGTACTTGTGGCACCTTAGAGACTAACAAATTTATTAGAGCATAAGCTTTCGTGAGCTACAGCTCACTTCATCGGATGCATTTCCGATCGATGGGGAGATCCAATCTGCCTCATTTCAGCACTGAGTTGTGTACATTATGTCACTAGCGGGCCACAGGAGCATCTTGATGTGGGGATTGTCAACAGTGAGGTGGGAGCTGTGGATGGGCAGTGGGGTTAATGAAGGTTAAGTGAGCGTATGGTGTTAGAGAGCATCATGTGCATAGGCAATCAGTTATCTGTCCACCAATCCATCAATCTCTATCGCTATACATCAGTCGATCTTTCTATCCAACTATCTGTCACGTGCACATCTATCCATCCCTCCATCTCAAACACGATGATAAATATACCTACCGCATACACACCTGTCTAGTTGTCTTTCTATATGAACTTCTAACTATAGCATTCACCCCACATCCCCTACAGCCCCTCTGTCTCTACCTATCTGCTCACATCCCTGCTATCTATATCAATCTATCCCATACATGTCTGTCTGTCTGTCCAGCTCAGGTCCTGGGGGACAGCTCTCAACTCATGTTGACACTGGGGTCAGAGGTCAGTGCCATGGATCCTCTCGGGGGCGTTATTCTTCACCCCATGATGCTAGAGGGATATTGCTCTTGGGCCTTTCCCATCCATGCAGAGACCAGGCCATACCTGCCCTGGTGCCAGGGGAAGGGCTACAGTGCCAGAGGCTGCAGGTCCGCACCAACACACACACCCTACCTTGCCCCTGGGGTGCCCAGCTCCACAGCCTGCTCCCCTCTGGTGGGCGGGGGGCAGGCAGCATGAGGCTCTGCATGTGGGGGTGAGGACATCTCTGCCCCACACAAGGCTCCCAAAGGAAATTTTACCTCTCACGGACAATTAACCTTTGGGGCCCAGACATGTAATGGGGGTATGTGGAGAGGGTGGGTAGCTATGCGGGGTGGGGGGCAAGTGGGGGTTGGGTGTGCTGGAGAGGGTGGGTAGCTCTGGGGGTGGCAGCACAGTGGGGGGATGGGTATGCTGGAGGGGGTGGGTAGCTCTAGAGATGGGGGCACAGTGGGGGGTTGGGTATGCTGAAAAAGGGGGCATGGAGGGCATTGGGAAGCACCCAGACTCTGCATAGCCCATCCCTGCTTGGGTCCCCGTTGCATTTTGGGTCCCCCTTGGGCACGGAGCACATGGCCAGCAGCAGATGACAGCCCCCTGAGTCAGCGCCCACCGCCCACCCGCACCCGCAGCGTCTGTCTCTCCATCTTGTGATATTTCGCTCCCCGGGAGCTGCACCGGAGGCAGTGCAGCAAACAAATCCTGCGCCAGCTTGTGCCGCAGCAGCCTGGCATAGCCCACCAACCCAGGCCCCCACCCCCCTGCCCAGCCCTGGGCAACATGGCCATGGTCGGGGCACACACAGCCCTGCCAGCCACAGGGTACAGCTCGTGGTCCATCAACCCCCCGGGGCACAGACTGCTGGGCTGGTGGGGGGCTGGGAGTGTGAATCCTGGCGCTGGTGTCCTGGGGCATGGATCCCTCTACTTTCAGCCGGGCATACGGCTCCAGAACTGCCTCAACATGGCAAGATGAGCAGAGAAGGGGGGCAGGGTGGGCACAGGGCCAGAGTTGCTGGTTGGTTTCCTGGGAGTGTGTTGCCTGCTGGCAGATGAGTCCCTGGCAACGCCAGCACCAGCTGGTGCCTATTCCCAGCTCTCTGGCAGCGGCTCCTCCTCCCCCTCCCACCCGGCTCTGCTCCCAGATGTGCCCGTCAGAGCCCCAGAGCAAGGGAGGGGTTGGATGGGGAGGATCCCTCTCTTGGCTCCTCCCACTTCCCACCTTAAGCCCCGCCTCAGCCCCCAGCTCCCTTGCCCTGCTAGACGGTGAGCCAGCCCAGGCCCCGGGATGGCTGGCTCAGGGGGGGCAGGGAATGGGGCACAGGGCCTTTCCCCTCTCGGGGGCGCTGGATCTGATCCCACCCAGAGCAGGGGACTGGCTGGCTCGGGGGCGGGGTGGGGAATGGGACGCGGGGCCTTTTCCCTGTGAGGGTGCGGTGATGCCCTCCCAAGGATGGGGAGGCTGGGGGGCGGTGTCCTGCCCACCGATCTCGCCTGTTGCAAGGGGCACTGGCCGTCCCGCTCCCCGCCCTTTGTTGGCATCTGGAGCCCAGAGCCCTTGGGCTGCCCCCGCTGGGGCGGGGCGGAGCCCGGCCCTTCAAGGGTTAAGCGGCGGCCCCGCGGCAAGGGGAGGAGCCGCCGGGCCGGGATAAGGCTCCGCGGCGCGCCCGGCTCCCTCCTCCCCGCGAGCGGCCGGGAGCGCAGCGCAGGGTGCCCGGAGCGCAGCGCCTCCAGCCCCGCCACGCCCCGGCCCGGCCCGGCCCCGGCCCCCGCCGGCATGAGGCCATGTCGCCGGCGCAGCGGGGGCTAAAGGTGCCCTCCAGGGGCGCAGGGAGAGCGCCGGGTGCCGCCGGGCTGAGCGCACCGGGCACCAGCATTGGAGAGAGCTGTGCGCTCAGCGCCCCTGCCCAGGCGCGGGCACTGGACTAAGTTCCCCCCGAGCGCTGGAGAGCGCCGCAGGCTGAGCGCACCGGGCACCGGACTGAGCGCACCAGGCGCTGGCATTAGAGAGTGCTGTGTGTGGCGTGCCCTCTGCCCAGGCGCCAGCACCAGACTGGGCACTGGCACGGAACCGAGCACCCCGGGCGCCAGCGAGCCCTGTGGCCTGAGAACCCAACGCCCGGGCACCGGTGAGCCCTGCAGACTTGGCAGTGGACTGAGTCCCCCGAGCGTTGGTGTTGAGCCGCTGCAGGCTGGGCTTTGGCAAGCACCCCGTCCAGCTGGATCGGCGCTGGGCACCTGGACGCTGCTGGCCGAGGGTCGCTGAGGCTGGGATCTGCCCCTGCCCTGCTCCGTCTATCTGCCCTTCTACGCTCACCTTGGCAACATGCTGCCCCGGCCGGTACGCCTTCTGTGCGGTAAGTGCCATTGCCAGCTGGCTCCTAGGCTTCACCCCGGGGCCCGGTGGGACCAAACAGGAGCTGCTGCTGGCTTGGCAGCATGGGGAGGATAAGATGGTGCTGAGGGGAAGTACCAGGTGGAGGGCAATGCTGGGGGGGGCACAGGTGGGGCGGTGTTAGGGTTGGAGGACACAGTGTCCTGGGTGAGGGGGACACTGCCAGGACAGTGCTAGCAGGGGGAGAGGGACAGTGCTGGGGGGGTAGAGATGAGACATTGCTGAGTGGGCGACACAGCACCCTTGGGGGTGGGGGATGTGTCAGGGATGGAGGGAACAATGATGGGGCACTGACAGCACAGCTCCCTGCGGTGGTGCTGGGGGGAACACAAGCACCCTTGATGGGCATGGAAGGGGATAGCGGCGGGGGGAGGATGGGAGGGTGCGGGGCAGCTATGGACAGGAGGGTGCTAGGGGGCAGCAGGACACACAGCATTGGGTTCATGAGCAAGACAAGTCCTGGGGTGGGTGGGGACTGTTCATGCCCTGGCCTGGGGGGTGCAGGGCACTGTGATGGGGAGGGGGAAGTCAGAGCAGTGTAGGCCACACTCTGTCTCCCCCCACCCTGTGAGCACAGGGACAGGGAATGGGGGAGCTGAGCACCCCCTGCTCCTGAGGCCAGGGGCGGTGCCACCCTCCTTGCCACACATCCAGCTGCTTAGTTACCTGGGGGTAGGCCAGGGAATGGGCCATGGGGCCTTCCCCTCTAGGGGGTGCTGGCTTTGATTCAGCTGTGGAGATGAGGGATGGGTTGGCTGGCTGGGGGGGTGTTCTCCCAGACCCCCAAATGCACACATCTGGTGAGAGGCGTTTCAGCTGTGCCCCCTGCAGGAGAGGGCTGGGGTGGATGGGGGAGGAGCATGTTCTTCTCTTGAGTATTTGGTGCCCAGGGGCTGGTCCTCCAGAGCTGACTCGGCTGATGAGAGGGGGAGGGAGACAGATGAGTCGAGGGAGGGGGCAGATAGGGAGGGATTGGCAGGGGGGATACGAGGGGGCGAAGCAAGGATCAGAGGAGCTGAGCACACAAGGGGTGGGTCTGGTGTTGCTGCTCCCCTGGCACTGGGGAGGGGGAGTAGGCTTGGCAGCGCTGCCCCCTGCTGGCCTAGTCCTGGTGCCCCTGGCGACTGGTGCCATTTATAGCCATTGCGTTATGCAAGAGCTCCCAGCACGGCCAGCAGCTTATTTTGGGGGTCTTAAATTATGGACAAGCATGGAGCAGCTCCCGGCAGCACGGAGCCCCCTCGCCTGCATCACTCACTGCGTCACCACCTCACAGCCTCCCTGCCAGCCTTCGCCCTGCATCGTAGTGAGGGAGGCTGTTCTTTAGGTATTGCCCCTGCCCTTCTGCTTTCCAGAGCCTTCATCCTCACCCCACCTTCCTCTTCGGGGGCTCCCTCAGCTGTGGAGCCTTCTTTGCCAGCCAGCTGCCTCCTCTTAGGGCTCCCCCCTCCATCTGTCTGAGCGTCTGATCCTATGGGGACCACCCCTCACCTTTGTTCCCATCAGCAGCCATCTCTGCACTGCTCCCACCCTCCATCCCCACCATCCTCTTCCTCTGTAGGAGGCTGGATTGCTCTCCCGAGCCTTAGATCTGCAGTTTCTGCCCTTCCCCTTCCCCTCCCCTTCTTCTGATTTCCCTCCCCCTTGATCTTCCCTTCCCCCAGGGCTCACTGCCCTGGTTTTGGGGGGGGCATACCCATCCGATTCTATACCTGCCTCCCTGCTCCCCTCTTTCCATGGCCAAGTGCCATGTCCTGGGGACCCCACTCCCCCAGCTCTGCCTCCTGGGTCAGTGGTTCCCCTATTGGTTGGTCAGGTGCTCAACTGGGCATAAGCTGAGGTGGCACAGACTCTGCCCCAGCCCTCGGCAGGAGAAAGAGAGGGATCAGACAGCCACAATGGAGCTACCTACAGCTGGTGCCTGGGTCACTGCAAAGAGTCAAGAAAGTGGCTGAAGATCTGGAAAGGGAGGGACTGCCACAGTCCTGGGGGAGGGCATGGGGAATATGCCTGGGCAGTATTCTAGGGTGCTGGCATGGGGCCCACAAGGTAAGCAGGAGAGGAGAGGTGGCACTGTGCCAACCCCCCACCCTGGGGCCAAGTGCTGATGAGGCAGGAAGGCTGGTGAAATGCAGACTGGGTGAGGGGTGCCATCCTGGCCTCCCTTTGGGGAGCGGAGTCAGACTCCAGTGAGGGACCCCTGCCCACTGGCTGGTAGCAGGGAGTGAATGGAGCGGGCAGCCCAGCTAGGGCAGGTACGGGGCCTTGGGAGAGGGGGATCTGAGGGGGGAAGGGTTGGGGCAGGGAGAGAGAATAGGACTGGCCTTGTGGGAGATGAACCCAGAACAGGCAGAGCTGCCCTGGTGGGCACAGACCATGCTGAAGGCCATACAGAAGTGGGAGGGTGGGTAGGCTGAGAATCTTCCATCCCCCTCCCCCTCCCTCAACCTGCACTTAGAGAGAGCCATAGGCCTGAATTATGGATGAGGCTTCTTGGGTTACAGCTGCTCGACCAGGGGTGGGGGCCCAAACAGTTCCCCAGGCACTGGGCATTGCTGGACTCCTGCCCAGCCCCAGAGGAGTGCTAAGGAGGCACTGCTGGACCAGTCCTAAGGGGACATTGCTTAATCCTCTGAGAAGGATTAAGGGATCAGAATTCAGCTCCTCAGATTCCCAGAGAGAGACAGGAAGTGCCCCATACAGGGCCTGGGGGACCTTTATCGACACCCCTCAGTGAGAGACAGGGAGCGGAGTTGGCAAGGAATGCTCATAGGAACTACCACACTGGGTCAGACCAATGGACCATCTAGCCCAGCATCCTGTCTGCCGACATGGGCCAATGCCAGGTGCTTCAGAGGGCATGAACAGAACAGGGCAATTACTGAGTGATCCATCCCCTGCTGTTCAGTCCCAGCTTCTGGCAGTCAGAGGCTAGGGACACCCAGAGCATGACGATTGTCCTGTACCTGCCTGAGCCTGGGGGGTCTGAGTGTGGGGATCTCCCCCTGAGTAAGCCAGCCCCACGCACACGCACAGTGGGTGTGCGTGTGGCTGGAGCTGCCTTGTAGGGAGAGGAACACGTGTGGGTCCTGAGTGGGGAAGGGGAGAAGAGGAGGCGGGGGTGCATGAACAGAAATGGCAGCAGCTTGTGTCACTCGTTCTGGCGTCAGCCGCCCACCTACACATGCTCTGGGCACATGCATTTGCACATGGGACACGTGCACAGAAGTGTTCCCACGAGAACACACGGGTGCGTTTGCCGCCTGTGGTCAGGAGCACCCATGGCCCCAGGCCTGGGAACACCCACCCGTCCCCCTGGGAATGGAGACTCCATATTGGAAGGTGCCCAAAGGACACCGCAACACACATAGACACCAGGATCACAATGCTTGGGTAGGAGAGCACATGCAAGGCAGGGGCATGGGGTTGGCTCTGGCTGGGTGGAGTTGGGGCTCTGGTGCACTGGGTGGTCCTGGTGCAACAGCCCCTCTCACCTCCTGCCTCTCTGTTTTCCAGGTTCCGTCACACCGCTCTTCTGCCTCCTGGCACTGATGGCGGCCCTGCCCCCGGGGGCACCCACCTGCCCTATGCTGTGCACCTGCTACTTCTCCCCACCCACAGTCAGCTGCCAAGCCAACAACTTCTCGTCAGTGCCCCTGGTGCTGCCCCCCAACGCCCAGCGCCTCTTCCTGCAGAACAACCTGATCGGGGCACTGCGGGCGGGTACCTTCGGGCCCAGCACTGTCACCCTCTGGCTGTACTCCAACAACATCTCCTCCATCCAGCCCGGCACCTTCCGCCACCTGTCCGCCCTGGAGGAGCTGGACCTGGGGGACAACCGCAACCTGCGCAGCCTGGACCCCGACACCTTCCGGGGGCTGGAGCGCCTGCAGTCCCTACACCTCTACCGCTGCCAGCTCAGCAGCCTGCCCAGCACCCTCTTCCGCAGCCTCTTCAGCCTCCAGTACCTGTACCTGCAGGAGAACAACCTGCTCTATCTCCAGGTGGGTGGGGGCAGGGATTCCCCTGATGCCTGCGTGCCAGCAGCTCGGACTGGGGCACTGGCTGGCTCCAGAGGTGGGGAATGTGACATGGCCTTTCCCCTCTAGGGGGTGCCAGTTCCCACCCAGCCCCGGGGTGGGACACTGGCTGGTTCAGGGGGTGATGAGTGGGACCTGGGAGCCTTTTCCCTCCTAGGGGGCACCAGCTACAGTCCTGCTGAGCTGGGGGCTGTATTCTCTGGGCTTAGGCTGAGATCCCCACCTATCCTCTTGCTGCCTGGCCAATGCAGCTCCCCTCCCCCACTCTCCTGCAGGCAAGCTGGGGGGAGCAGAGGGGCTCTTTGGTGCCTTGCCAGCCAGCTACTCTCAAACCACAGTCCATCCGGCCCCGGGTGTTGTGGCTCCTCCACGGAAAGGAGCAGCCCAGCGCCTGCAGCTTGCACCAGGGCGGGGGGGCAAGGACAGGGAGGCCCTGCCAGACAGCACTGCCTCCAGCATAGCGTGCCCTGCCCTGCAGAGATCACAGGGTTGGGAGCTGGGTGGTTAGGGGGCAAAGCTTGTGTCATGTCCTCTGACTTGCCTGCCATCCGTCCCTCCCTCTCAATGTCATCTCGCCCCTCCTCCCTTCGTCCAATCTCTCTCTCTCTCCATCCCTCTGTCATCTCTTCCTCTCCTCCTGCTTTCCTTCCACCTCCCTCTATCATCCCTGGATCCTTCCTTCCATTCCTCCCCCTCTATTTCACCATCCACCCTTCCCTTCCCCCATCCACCTTCTTCCCCCATCCATCCAACTCTACCACTCCTCTCTCCCTTCTTTCTACCCCCTCTGTCCATCTGTGCGTGCTTCCTTCCATCCATCCACCCCCTCTCCATCGATTCCTCCATCTATCCATCTCTACCCCTTCTCTCCTCCTCTCTCCCCTCCTTTTTCTTTTTTTCTACTCGGCTCTCCATCCACCCCTCCTCCCCTTCTTTTTCCCCCACTCTCCATCCCTCCTGCCTTGATCTCTCAGGACGACCTGTTTGTGGACCTGGCCAACCTGAGCCATCTCTTCCTGCACGGGAACAGGATCCGGGTGCTGTCAGAGCACGTGTTCCGGGGGCTGTGGGGGCTGGACCGGCTGCTGCTGCACGTCAATTGGCTGCACTCCGTGCACCGCTGGGCCTTCCGCGACCTGGCCAAACTCACCATCCTCTACCTGTTCAACAACAGCTTGGCGACGCTGCAGGGCGAGACGCTGGCCGAGCTGCCCTCGCTGGAGTTCCTGCGCCTCAACAACAACCCCTGGGCCTGCGACTGCCGCGCCCGCTCCTTGTGGGCCTGGCTGCAGCGCTCCCGCGTCTCCAGCTCGGCCGTGGCCTGTGCCACCCCGCCGGAGCGCCAGGGCCGTGACCTGCGCCACCTGAGCCAGGCTGATTTCTGGGACTGCCTCCCGGCCAACCGCGCCCCAGCCCGGCCTGCAGGGGGCAGCAAGGCCGAGGCAGGCTGGCCCCGCAGCAATAGCTCCTCCAACCACCTGTACGGGCTGGGGGACGTTGGGGCGCCCGCCGCTGACCCCTCCTCCTTCTACCGGGACCTGCCGGCCAGTGACATCCGCAGCCCTAAGTACGACTCGCCCACCGAGGTGGACTACTGGGCCGGCTATGGTAGTGAGGAGGGCCGGCTCAAAGAGGGGTGTGCTGGCCCCGGCTGCTCCCCGCTGGACTCCGGGGTCTGCCGGCCAGGCACGCTGCCCGCAGCCCTATCCCCGCTGCTGCTGCTGCTGCTGCTGTTGGGGCCCCCCGGGCTCTGACCCAGCCCCTCCAGACTGCCCCAGACTGAGCAAGGACAGCGACTATGGGAGGAGGGGAGGACAGGCCCTAAATAACCCCCCCATGGCACTGAGACTGAGGGCGGCAGGCCCTGAGCCCCCCTTCTGGGACTGAGCCTTCCTTGTTTCTCTCTCACACACCTGCCCTTGTGGGCAGCTGGCTAGTGGGGAATGTGGAGTTTGAGCAACGGGCGCTTTCTCGATGCCCAGTGGGTTTCTGCTGCTTGTCTGCTTTTGGATGGGAGCCCATCAGTGCAAACAGGACCCCCAGAGAACCCCCTGCTGGCACCCCAACTTCCCTCCCCATGGAGCCCCCACACCTCCAGGGAACACCCCCATAGGACCCCACCCAGCAACACCCCCATCTGATTCCCCCTCCCCCACCCAAAGGGACCCTTCCATGCTAGCCCCCAACCCCATTGATGTTGCTCACTGGACCCCCCCCACGCACTGCACCATCTCTCCCACCCTGGTTAGAGCCCCTCCTTCCTATGTGACAAGCTGTGCAGGGGGACCGGCTGTTGGATGCCTCTTCCCCCTGCAGAAGTCCACAGCATGGTCCCTAGGAGTTATAGCTCCCCTCCTGCTGAAGGGGGGGGGATCAGTGTCCTTTTAATCCCCCCTACTGTCCCCTCCAAGCCACACCACCCCTTGCTCCCACAACCACCACCACCCCCCCGCAGCCCATTGCCTGCATCCCTATAATCTCCACTCCAAGCTACTGCCTCCCCCACACACAACCCCCCCCACACTGCCTCCTAATGTAGAGAGAGGGAGCAGCGTCCCCTCCCCCACAGTGCTCCCAGCCCCTACTTTCTCTCTCCCACATGATTACCCCCCCCATCCCCACCCACCTCTCCCTTTCCCCATCTCCATGTTCCTGGACTGGCCTGCAGGGATGAAAGCTCTTTCCTTTTCCCCTTCCCTCCTCTGAGTCTGGTGGGATCCCTCCCCCCCCCAAGCCCCGCTCTGCGGCTCTAACCCCCCTTTGCCGACACGTCTGATGCTGGATGTTTTCTGCTGCTCACCCCGGCCCCCTTCTAACAAGCAAAAAAAAAAAAGGGTTGGAAAATTATTTATTAAAAAAAAAATTCTATTATTTTAGGCCGGTTTGTTGGACTTAGTCACTCAAGCACATGGGCAGCAGCTGCCTTGGAGTCCAGTTCCTGAGCTTGCCCGCTCTTGCCTGGGCAGCACAAGGATATTCAGATTGCTGGCTCCTGGCTTGCTCTCCGGATCCCATCTCAGGCCAGGAGGGTGCCAAGCCAGGTGGGTCTGAGCCCTGATGAGGTAGGTGCCCTCCTTACCAGCTCCTCATGCCAGCTGGCACAGATTCTCATCCCCGCAGAGTGGGCATGGACTCAGCAGGCAGGGGAGGTGAGCAGCAGCAGCTCTGGCAGCTTTTGGTCTCTTGCCCACAGAATCTCTGCTCTCATTTCAAAACAGCAGCTTCTGGCTCCTGAAGCTGGCAGTGATTTGGGGGAATCCTGGTGGCCCAACCCTTTTGGCCCCATGCCTCCCTGCCCCTGACGACTATCCCTATCTCAGCATCGTAGCGATAACCCCGCAGAGGCACGGCATGTGCATGCTGCTGCCTGAGTCTGCAGCCAGCTTGAGCCAATGGCCTTGGGGGTTTCCCTTTTAGTTGCGTAGGCTGTTAACTCTGGAACCCAAGGATGGTGATCACACTGACAATGCCATGAACTGGTGGGTTGCTGCCCAGCATCTACCTTCAGGGGCCTGGCATGCTTGCACCCCATGTTCACTCGTGTTCTCTTGCCCCCCTGCACTTCTGTCTTCCCATTATTGGGGTTAGGGGTGGGTGCAGGGTGAGCATGATCATGGGGTGGGGGTGAGGGGTGGGGTGGTCACAGGGGGATGGGAGTTGGAGGTCAGTGAGGGGGGGTCAAGGCAGGGTCTCCCTGGAGCCCTATACTGTGGAGGTGTAGGCAGGTCTGGTGCTGAGCCAGCGGGGGTGGCTCTGCCTTTCCAGGTCATGTCGTTCGCCTCATGAAATATTCCCAGCCTCTCTTGCAGAACAGCAGCACGAGCCAGTGAGCATGGCGGTGTGAAAGAGCCTTCCCCCATCCGTGTCCAGGGGTCACCTTGTGCCATGTGAACCCTGGTCCCACCCCGCCCCTTCTACCCTGATCCTCATGAGGCTCAAGGGACCTGTCCAGCCATGGGGGGAGAACAGAGCCCAGGACAGAGCAAACAGCCTGCAGCCAGCCAGGGGACACCTGGGAGGTGTCTGGCCATGGTACAGCTTTTGTGTTTATAAGGGGAGTTAAAACTGCACAGGGCTGGGACCGGCTCAGCCTCCCCTCAGCAGGCTGGCTCGTGTGAGCCACCACAAGGGGCTCTAGCCCAGAGCTATCTTCTCCCCTCCCTCCCCCTCCCAAAAAAACCCACTTGGCTGAGGGGCAGCTAAGGTAGCTCAGTGCATCTGTATCTCAGCACTTCTCTGGCCGCCTCCCATCTCCATCTGTAATGTAGTTACCAGTGCCCCATTGTACAGAGGGAAACTGAGGCACAGAGAGGCTCTGTGTGCGGACACAATTCCCCTTCCACCCACGAAAAGTTTTCTGAAATGATGCCCCTGGGTGGGAAGCTAATGGGAATGGAGTCTAACCAGAGGGAGTGCTGCATGCCTGAGTCTGCACACAGCCTGAAACAACAGCTCTAGCATGGGTACTAGCCACCCTTATTCATCACATGGAGCTGTCAACTCTAAAGTCTACTGATGACCCCTGTGGTGCCAACCCCGTGAAACATGGCTCTGCTGCTGATCAAAGTGAGTGAAGAAGCAGAGGAAGGATGGAGAGAGATTTGTATTCCTGGGGATGGGTCTTGGTTTGGGGGACAGGGCGTGGGAGGCTGCAGCTCAACCACAGTGCAGCGTGGTGGGATAGTAAGGGAGGTCTGCCCAGCCCTTGCTCTAGCAGCCACTGCCAGCCCCAAATTCACATCCCTCCCCCTGTCCCTCCCGCAGTGTCACACTCTCCTGCACAACAGCTATTGTGAACACACATGCAGCTGAAGGTGGGGAGGCAGCTGAGGGAACAGGGCTGGCCCTTTAAATCTGGAGGGGGAGGAAGGCACCTGAAGGCAATGTGGCTGGCCCTTTAAAGTAGGGGGAATGCATGGGCAAGCAGCTGGGAAGAATGGGGCTGGACCTTTAAACTCTTTAAATCAGTGAGCCAGGATGGAGCTTGCAGTTGGCGTCAAGGCCAGGCCCAGTGCCTGCCAGCAGCGGGCACAGCCACATACTATGGGGAGCAGCAGTGGGGCTCTGGGGTCCCTATAGCACCCCAAAGCTGCCTTCAGCAGATCTTCATAGCTAGTGCCCATTGCACATCGAACCCCCTGCCACTCAGCCATGCAGAGCCTGGTTCAAGCCGATAACCGCCCAGCTGGCTGGCCCCTCTTCCAGGCTGTTACCTTGTTCTCCAGAGACTGGGCCAGGCGCCGGCTGTGCGGAAGCGCCTGGGGAAGTATCGAGGACAGGGAGACATGTAATACAAGGGCCCAAGGCAGCTCTCCATGGATATGTTCTCTGGCAGGCCAAGCCCTAGGAATAACCTCACTGCAGAGCCATGAGATGGGAAGGTGTGACAGAGCTGTGAGGATCAGCCCAATGAGCAACATGGCCCAGTGGCTAGAGCACTCCTGGGTTCTATTCCTGGCTCTTCTGCATGACTTCAGGCAAGTCACTTTCCCTTCTGGGCCTCAGTTTCCCCTCCCACTCCTTATCTATTCAAGCTGTGAGCTTTTTGATGTAGGGTCTGTCTCTCATTGTGTGTCTGTGCAGCCTCTGGCACAAAGAGGACCCCGATCTTAGCTCAGGTCTGTGCAGCATCCAGCACAACAGGGACTCCAACCCTGGTGGGGATCTAGGCAGCACCTGGCACAATGGGGGCCCTGTGGAGGGCCTATCACTGCACGGTGTCCTGACATGACAGGGGCCTGATTTTGGTTGCTGCCTGTAGATGCTACAAATAGTAATGTTCTCTCCCCCGCCCTGTGCCAGGAGAGAGCCGGGTAGCCTCTACCGGGGGTCATCGGGGAATTTTGCCTCCTTGTCACACACAACCCATTGGGCAGCCATGCGATCTCCCATTAGTGAAGTTCCAATTTAATGGCCTAAACAGCTGTTTGCTGGGGGATCAGGGGATTAAGCGGCAGGAAAGCAAAAGATAAACATCTTCAGTGGTTTTATATCTTAAAGCCATAAGGCTATTAGAGAGTACGGGACACGATTCAGGGAGCCAACTGCACTGCAGGGATCCCCATAGCCTGACAGCTGGTGGGACTGGCCAGGGATGCTGATCAAAGCTACAGTCTCGCTGCCTGATGGGACCAACCCCCCTGTGGTAACGCCAGGGGGGTAGATCCACCCTGGTGGGGCTTGGCAGGGGGAACATGAGCCATAGCCCAGCCATGCCTCATGCCCCTCATGCCCCATAACATCTCCTGTTGTGAATGCAGCCTGGTGCCTGCCCACCATGCTGGGGTGGGTCTCCCCTGTCCTATGGTGGGCTACAGGGCCAGGGCAGAGGGGTTACTCAAAGAAGGAGACAGATGGGCAGTTCTTAGCCCAGCAGTGTGGGGCCATGCTGACAGCTGTGGGAGGTGGGTGCAGAAAAGTGGCCCAATGCACTCAGCTTTGAGCTGGAGAGCAAGCACATGGGGCTGCGGGCAGCTGATGCCCATACAGGGATCTGAGGAGACAGGCAAAGGAAGAGCAGGTATTTAGCTTAACAAAGAGTAGGTTATGGGGGTGACTTGATCACAGTCTAAATGTATCCACATGGGGAACAGATATTTACTAATGGTTTCTTCAGTCTAGCAGGGAAAGATCTAACATGATCCAATGCCTGGGAGCTGAAGAGAGACAAATTCAGCCTGGGAATAAGGCATAAATGTTTAACCATTGGACCCACTTAGGAGCCTTGTAGTGGGTTCTCCAGCACTGGCAATTTTTCAATCAAGAAGGACTGCTTTTCTCAACTCTGCTCTGGGAATGATTTGGGGGCAGATCTCTGGCCTGTGTTACACAGGAGATCCGACAAAAGGAGCACAATGGCCTTGGCATCTAGGAGGGAGCCCGGAGTCCAGGGAGCCAGGCCTTGGGATGATCAGGTATCAGAGTCTGGGCAGGAGAAGAAACCAACTGCAACTGGACAGCACATTGTGTGTGCCCATGTCTGAGGGTGCTGTGCCCAGTGTGCCCAGTGTAACAGGCTGAAGGGTTGGAAAGAGACAGGCCCTTAGGGCAGACTGATCCCCCCTCTCCCCTTCCTCGACCAATTCACGCTCTGCAATAAGAGTCGACCCCCCTGCCTCCAGTGATCCTCCCTGTGATCACGTGTCCCAGGATTGCGCCTGCTTTCCCCTCCTCAATTCTGGAGAGGATCCGTTGCATTGGGAAGAGCCCTTTGGGTAGCCCACCACCCTCCTTTGCTGGAGGGGAGCAGAGATGTGTGTCATGAGCCCCATACTGCTCCCAGCGAATGACAAATCCCGGATTGTCCAAGTGCTGGGATATGGGAGGGGTGCTGTCTGGGCAGGAAGTTTCTGGAGAGGCAAGGCTCTGCACAGTACAGCAGGGTGCACTCTCTGTGCAGGGGCATTGGCAGGCCAGGTTACAGCCACACTCTCCCTGTGTCTGGCCCAGATTCCCGGGCCCCCGGTGCCCAGAGCACAGCACCGCGTGTGACATCACAGCAGCTCACTGACCCACTTTCCAGCCAGTCAGCAAGCCCCACGAGCGCAGGGTCCCTGGGACGCAGGGCACTTCCCGCACGCACTGATGCACACATACAATGATACACACTCACACACACACACAGAGTGACATGCACACACACCAATGCACTCACACTCACAATACGCACAGAAACATCAGATACACATGCTCACACACAGAAAGACACGCAATGGGCACTGCTGTGGGAAAGCTCACATCTCCATGGGCAGGCTGGCACTGCTGCAGGGAAGCTTGCAGCATCATGGGCAGGCTGGCTTTGCTGCAGGGGAAGCTTGCAGCGCTGTGGGAAGGCTGGCACTGCTGTGAGGAAGGTCGCAGCACCGTGGGCAAGCTGGCAGAGCCGAAGTCTGTAAAGTGACCCATGCCAATGGCTGTGCAGACAATGCAGGGAGTCAGGTTACCAGCATGAAAGTTTAATGCCCCAAGGCCCTGTCAGACCTTCTGAAACCCTAGAGGTGCCACTCACCTTACGCTCCCGCCCCCCCCCTCCAGCTGGGCCCTTCCCTCCACAGCCAGGCAGCTGATCCCCTCCCTCCCCCCACTTTCAGCTGCCTCCGTGATTCATTGTCCCTCCCGCAGTTTCTGGGCTCTCCAGATCCTGTCTCTGTGGCCCTCTCCACTGCCTCTGGGCCCCAGCTCCTATCTCTGGGGCCCCACTTTCTCTGGCCCCCAGGTCCTGTCTCTGGTTCCCCAACACCACCCCCCACTGCCTCTGGGACCCCCAGATCCTTCTTTGTACTCCCCCCCACCCCACAACCTCTGTACACAGGGACACAGAGAAACAATTTTGCCCCAAGTAACAAGGGGGCGGGAGGCAGTAGGGTCCAGCCTGCCCAGAACATAGCCAAGGGCCCCTCTATCCCCCCCCTTTTCCATCTCTCTTCATCCCCTGTCTCTCTCCTGGCCCCGCCCATTGTGGGGGTGACCCCTCGTCTTGTGGGCTCAGCTCTTTCTCTTCCCTGGGGACAGTCCCTTCATCATCCTGCCCAGATCTGCACACCAAGCCTGGCCTGTCCTCTGCTGTCCCCGGCACACACCTGCCTGCCCTCCTCCCCGCCAGGGAGCACAACTGACCAGCCTCCCCCATCCCCCACCCCAAAGGAGATGAAGGGGAGTTAACCCTTCCCATGCTGTTGGGGGGCAGGGCATACCCAGGAAGAACCCTTCCCCCCAGGAGTTGGGGGAGCAGTCAAAGAAGGGGGGAATCCCTTTGTGGGGAAGAGGACCAGACTCAGTTATTGATGCTATTAAATGCCTAACCCCCTTCCGCACCATGATCTTTGGTACCCACCCCATGCACCCTGCACGCCCCTTGCCAGTGTGCACCTGACTGCTCAGTATGGGGAGGGCGGGAGGAGAAGCATAGGCTGGGGAAAGGGCACAAAGGGGGGACAGGCACATGGAGGAGGCGAGATGGCCCTAGGACACTGGAGTTAACACCCCACAGCGACACATGGGGCAGTTCACCCCTCTCGGAGAGATCAGCTCAGGCCCTGTGCAGATTCAGGCAGTGTGTCAGTTACACATGGGGCTGTTCACACCCCTCCCAGCGATGAGCTGAGCTCAGACTCGGGCAGCGTGACAGTTACACACAGGGCTGTTCACATCCCTCCCAGTGATGGGTCAGGCTATGTGCAGCCCCAGGCAGGATCACTGCATCGCTCACACCAGGGTCACAATTTGAGGCGTTTTCCGAAGGCGAGAAACTTGCTGCTTCTTTTTTAACTGCCAGCAGAGCTGGATGCAAACCCAGGAATCCTGGGCTGGGGCTGCCGCTTGGGTCTGCAGCACCTGGGCCTGAATCCAGAGGCCTTCACCTAAGGTGATGGACGTGGAGGAGGCAGCTGCATCTCCTCCCTCCCCTGCCCCATCACCCAGGACCCGGGCCTGGCCAGAGCTAAGGCAGGGCCATGCTGGGAGCCAGCGTTGAGGTAGGTGCCCCCACCTAGGATCCCAGCCATGCAATGGGCAGGTTAGTGCAGGGTGTGCTGGGCAGGTGGGGTGAACCCAGGGCATGCTGGCGGGTGCTCTCATCTCCCTCCCCCCCCCATGGCCCCATGTGGGTAGGAGGGGGTTGACAGCCCCTGAAGTGCCCACCTGGCACACACAGACCCCTGCCCTCCTGCTGTGATACTGCCTGGTCCCTATTGTCTCCCCTCCCCCGTTTTGTGCCCTTCCCCCTGCCCTCCCCCAGCTGACGCCTCTCCCCTCCTGTGGTGCAAGCCCAACACCTTGCCAGGCGTTTGCAGCCCTGACAAAGCGAGAACCTCCCACTCGCAGTGCCTGGCCTTTGTTAACCCTTGCCTGACCCCAATCCAGCTGTGCTGCTGGGGTGGGGAGGAGGCTGCCCTTGCTGGGAAGGAGGTGCAATGACTGAGAGCTCAGAGGGGGTGCTGCACCCCCCTTCCCAATCAGGACAAGGTACGCTAGGGGCATGGGCAGAAAGCGTCCTTAAAATTTGGCTGGGGAGCCGTGGAGAGGGCGGGGGAAGCCATGTGTATGTGGGGCAGGGTTTTCCTCCTGGCAGAGCTGCACCAGGGCCCCACCACTGCCCACTGGCAGGGCAGTGCCCAGAGGGCTCAAATCCCCTGCTCAGGGACCCCTATCTCGATGGCCCTGGGGCAGTGAAGATGCTTGGGGGGGGCAGCCTCACCCCCTGGATTCTAGGGGGTGCAGAGGGGTGCTGGGGGAGGGCTCAGCCCTGCTCCCTAGCTTCAATCCTCTGCCATGATCCCTTCACCCAACATGCAGCCCTTTTGCAGCATCTGTTCGCTGCAAAAATCAGCTTATTTTCCCTTTTCTAGCCCCTCCCGGCGCCTTTGTTTGCTCATTGCTGCCTCCTGCCCCATGCCAACTTTGGGGGGAGGAGTCCAGCCCTCCCCCACAACAACATCTGGGCTCTTCTCCACATGTCCAAGACCCTCCTCCCCAAGCCAGCCCTCCCCTCCCAACCCTGCAATGAGCAATCGGAGGTCCTTACGGGAATGGGGTCCCCTTTCCGCACCAGGGCATGGGTTGATGGCAGACAGAGTGGGGTGTGTGGGGCATGCTGCTGTGGGGGAGACCCATGACCAAGGATGATCTGACCCCCAAGGGCACAGGGGCCCGTCTTGGTGCCCTAAGCATTAGTGCCCAGTGCTGCTCGTCTCTCCCTGCCCTGACCGCATCCAGTACCCGTCTACACAGATGGCATTCCTGGTTCCTGCCTGCCAACACCCAGCTCTGCTGGGCCTGACCCCTCAAGGGTTAATACTGGGGGCTGCCTTCCCAGGGAACCAAAACAATGGGGTGGGAGGGGCAGGGGGCCCTGTGGCCTGGAGACCCTAGCCTGATTGCCCCCTCCCCAGGAGGGTCAGTTCCCTCGTGCCCCTGCTTGGGGAGAGACCACCCCAGCCCCCACACTGACTGCCCCAGCCCCTCCCCACTAGGCCCATGACCCCCCTCGGGTGCCAGGATTAGAAGGGGCGCAGTCCGGCTTCTTCTAATCATCTTCCCTGAAAGGGGAATTACTGCCTCCTGCAAGGATTAGCATGGGAAGTGAAGGGCTCTGGCTGGGCTGGGGGTGGGCCTGCCCTGATTGCCTGGCTGCCTCCCCACCGCTCTACTCAGATCGGGGAGGTGTGGCATAGTTCCGCACCCCAGGGTGGTCTGTCCCCGACAAGCAGCACGGTGCTGCGACTGCCAGGTGAGCGGCCCTGCTCTGGCCACTTGGGCTGGGCCTGAGGCTTGCGGGTGAGACCCCCTCCACGCCTCCCCCAACTGGTGTCTGCGCTCCCAGGGCTGCGGAATGGTGGCCCCCTGTGCCCATGGGAAGGTGGCCCACACAGGATGGGCAGCATGGTCTGTCTGGTCATGGTGCTGCAGCACCACCAGCTTGGCATGCGCCTGCTGGCACCCACAGCTTCACCCATGGATTGAATGGGCACCAGCCAAGCCTCTGCCCCCGCCCTGCCCAGCTGATGTTGTGGGTGGAGATCTCACTGGGCAGCCAGCCACTCATGGGCCATTGCTCTGCTCCCCTGCTCCCGCTGCCCCCAAGATGGTCTCCTCTGCCCCCGGGCAACTGGCAATTGTAAGAAAGGTTGTATAACAGAAGGAGTCACTGTGGGGGCAGGCACCCCTAGTGTGAGGGCACAAGGCCTAGTGAAACCCAACCAGTGGGAGAAGAGTGGTGTCTAGTGGTTACAGGAGGAGGAGGGGCTGGAAGCCAGGATTCCTGGGTTCTATCATTAGCTCGGGGGGGGGGGGAGGGTCTAGTGGACAGAGCAGGAGTGGGCCTGGAAGTCAGATTCCTGGGTTCTATTCCTGGTTCTGGTACTGACATGCTATCTGGCGTTGGGTAAGTCACTTCTCCTTTCTGGGCCTCAGTTTCCCCATCTGGCCCATGAGGAGATCAATACTTGCCCACCCCACAGGCAGGACGTGGAGGCTCCTTTCATGGTATTTGCCGCATGCCCTTTGCGTCACCTGCCCTCCCTGCAGGTGAGTGCATTAAACCTAGCAGTGAAGCAGGCTTTGCCCTGGAGCCCATCTTTTAATGGCAAACATGGAGCTCACCCTGGGCTTATTTCCTCGAAGCAGTGCCAGAAAGGGAAGCAGAGCGTTCCCTTCTTGACCCTGTGGTTGGGGAAGCAGCCAAAGCATTAGTGGGGCCTGGCTGTGCCCTCTTGCCTGTGCCCTTTTCCTGCCCAGCGAATAGGAGCAACCCCCCATCTGATGGAAGTCTACCTGCTGCATCTCCCTGCCATCCGTTGGCATGAACTGAGATGGCAGCCACCAGCGTGGCGCTGGGCCAGAGGAAAGACATGAGACAAGAACATCAAAGAAAGAAAGAGAAAAAGAAACTCTGCATTTATTAACATAAATGGCCTTTAGACTCAGCCCTAGCTGATAAATCATATTTCCCTTTGCCCCTCTCTAGCCTGTTCCAGCCCCAGAGCTCAAAGCCCTTTGTCATTAACAAATTAGCCACATGAGCCTCCCATTACTCCCTTTCGACAAATGGGGAGACCGAGGAACAGAGCAGGGAAGGGACTTGCCCAGGGTCACCCAAAAGGTCAGAGCCAGGAATAGAACCCAGGAGTCCTGGCCCCCAGCCCAGTGCTTTAATCTTCTTCAGTGTATCACATCCTTGCAACCTGGGGGAAATGCCCCTGTGCTTTTGGGAAGTACAACAGGCTCTTCTGTTATTGCACCTAAGCCAGGCCTCATTTTTCAGTCTCATCTGAAAGCTAGAACCTAAAACAGCACCGAGCCCCTTAATGCCACATTGCGGTCAGCACTGACTGTGAGGGGAAAGTGCCCCCTATCTAGTCCCCCCCCACCCCACTCCCTGCAGCACAGTGCCCCCAAGTACTGCGCTGGGGCATTGGGGGCTGCACTGACTGAGGCAAGAGCGCCCCCAACTAGTCCCCCCACCCCACTCCCTGCAGCACAGTGCCCCCTAGTGCTGCGCTGGGGCATTGGAGCCTGCACTGACTGTGAGGTGAGATCAAGCCCTACAGAGCCCATACCCTGCTCTTTGTAGAATGGCATGCCCAGTACCCCAGTGGGGCATTGGGGCCAGCCTGCAGTGGGAGGGAAGAGTGCCCCCTCTACTGAGCTCCGTGACAAATATAGGAATTTTTGTCATAGTTGTATGACTCAATGCGTGCCTCAGTTTCCCTTAGTGCTCCATGCGGCTATGCACGGAGTGTAAAGCACATGAGACCCAAGGCGTCTGGCATGTGTAACTGCATGGGGTGATCTGAAGGACTCATTAAGGGCAGACTAGCACCAATGCCAATCACTGGCAGAGCCTAGAGACAATGGCAACCCCAATGACCACCAGCAAAGAGCCATGATTGCCAGTTGTTTCGCAGCACACAGCGTCCCCAGCAAGTGAAGCTGAATGCCTCCCTACAGAGACATGTCAGCGCAGCCCAGGGCCATCCGGAGCAGAGTAGTAGCAGGAACCTGCAGTGAGTATTAGCCTCCCAAAGTCACTGCCGCTCTCCCCTGGGACCCGGAAGCCAAGGACGGTTCCTAGAGCAGCATGGCTCGAAGGAGCCCTGGCATGGACCAGGCTGAGCTCTGTCTCACCCTTTGCCTCTCCCTGCTGACCTCAGGCCTTCCCCACGCCTGGGGCTAGGTGACTAATAACCCTGGAGATGGCAGCCTGGGGTCACGGCCGATAAGTGTAGAAGTGCGCTGGTCACTGGCCAGGCATCTGGCTCAACTGGACATGCTGGGCACAGTTCGCGGGGTGAAGCAGGAGGGCTGGAGCCCAGAGGCTTGGTCTTGGAGGCGTTGAAGCCACATGGCCTGTCCTGGTGCAAAGGTGTGATCCTTTGGGGGTCTGGCGTGCTTAAAGGAGTCTTCCCAAGGGAGGGCTTCCAGGCCAGGGCATAGCACAGAACCTGTAGATCCATGACACCCCACCCTTGCTCCCTGCAGCACAGCGCCCCCTAGCACCATGCTGAGGCATAGAAGCCAGCACTGACTGCGAGGGGACAGCACCTCCCCCACACTCCCATCCCAGTACTAACCAGACCCAACCCAGCTCTGCCCGGGTGATCACAGGGTGTCATGACGTTGCAGCGAGTGATGCGGCCAGTCACCATGGAGGACACGGAGCCCAGCCAACCGGAGCAGAGACCAGGGCCATCTAGCCCAGTTTCCCATCTCTAATAGTGGCTGGAACCAGCGGCTGCCCTGGAACGTGTAAAGAATCCCGCAGGATCCGATGTGGGATAATCTTGCCCCCCCCCCCACATTAGGTCTCATCATCATCACTAGTAATCAGAGATTGGCTTAAACCTCACAGCCGGAGCTATAATATCCCTGCCCCAATGCAGGCAGCATTCACTAAAACTCAGCCTAGTCTTGTTACCCACAGAAATGGCCAGTCCCTTTTTGGAGCCCTGCTCGTGGCCTCACTGCAATCTTGTGGCAGGCAGTTCCCCCGGCTAATGGTGTCTTGTATAAAATAAGACTTTCCACTCTTGGGGTGAGAATTTGCCCCCTTTCCACATCTCCAACTGTCCCCTTGTATCAGGAGACAAGGAAAACAGGAGCTCCAGCTCTCCCTTTGGCATTTTATAGACTTCCATCCCATCCATGCCTACCTCCCTTCTAAGGTAACAATCCCCCATTTCTTCACTCTCATCGTTGGAGCATGTTTCTAGGCCCTTGGATCATTGTCACCCTTCCTTGAACCCCTCAAGATCGGCACCATCCTTCTGGAGATGGGGCGACTTGTGCGGCGCACAGTGTCCAGAGGAGACTGCGCCATCCACTGATATGAAAGCACTATAATATCCTCACTATTATTCACCATCTCGTTCCTTCGGCATCCTCACAGCTTTGCTGCTCCAACCCTGGCTGCGAATTGAGCAGAGCTCTCCACTGCTGTCTGCAATGACACCCAGGCCCCTTTCTGAGCTGCAACAATTATTTCAGACTCGTCAGGTGGGACGTGGGGTTCAAATTCGTCCATCTTCTTGCACTGAGCAGACACTGAATTCCAGCTCCCGGCATGTCGCCCGTTCCTGTCCCTCTAGGCTCCCTCGCTTCACCTTGACTGACCTCATGCTCTGGGTGTGCTCTCTGCTGCAGCTACTGCCGCTTTGCCACTCACCTTCTCTGCCAGCACGCTAAGAGCTTAGACACGGGAACCGGTGCCGAGCCAGCAGACCTGGCATTAACCCTCTGCCAGGATGGAATCTGCTTGGTTGATCTTGCTCTCCGATTCCTGCCTCTTGGCCATTTTGATCTGGGGCAAGACTTGAGGGGTCTTGTCCTGAGACTTCTGGAAGCCCCAAGAGAGATGGGATATCACTGGGGCGGCGCCCAGATCCCCTAGACACAATCACCACCAGGCCTCATATTTGCCTTTTTATTTCCTCTGAAACATATGAGCAGAACAATAAATTAAATCCCCCCCTGGCTGGGGAGCACCAGCGATGGGGGAGCAGAGAGACAGTGGGGCTTACAGAGAGGAGGGGGGCAGGGGCCCATTCCCATCCCTTCCTGGCGAATCCCTTTGCTGGCCCCCGGGAAGGGGGTGCACCACCATAGAGAATGGATGCAACAATGTCACTTGAAGGTGGCCAACTGTGGTTGCTCCCCAGCTCTGCCTGGAATGACAGAGATAGCCTGTGATTTCAAGCACCTCCCTTCAATACTGCCAACCCAGCACCTGCACCCATCCCCTGAAAGGTCTGCAGCCAGACTCAGAACCCACTGTTGGATCTGATCCACCCTTAGTACCATTTGTAGACATGGACATTTGCTCTCTCCCAAATAAGAGATGAATAGGAGCACCTGAGAAATACGCACCCAGCAGCCACTCACCCCAGACACCTCCCAGTGTCTGGTTCTGCTGGGGTGGGATCCACAGCCACCATACACAGTGAGATAGCTTATAAAATAGGGGAGGGGAAACTTGATCAACACTTCAGTGTCAAGAGACAAGAGTGTGTCTATAACAGAAGGAAACTTGATCGACATCCCAGAGTTAGCAGATAGAGGGTATCTTGGTGTGGGGTGGCCTGAGAAGGGAGGGGAAACTTAATCAGCACCCCGCATTGGCAGACAGAGGATGTCCTAGAAGAATCAAAGCTTTATCGACACCCCAGCGTTGGCAGACAGGGGACATCCTAGAAGAGAACCTAAGAGTGGCCATATAGGGTCAGACCAAAGGTCCATCTAGCCCCGTATCCTGTCTTCTGACAGCGGCCAGTGCCAGGTGCCCCAGAGGGAATGAACAGAACAGGTAATCATCAAATGATCCATCTCCTGCTGCCCTAGGGTGACCAGATGAAACGACAAAAATATCGGGACACAAGGGGGAAGCAAAAAAAAAAGCGACAAAGTTGATGAAGCAAAAAAAAAAAAAAAAATAAGCCGGAGCGGCCAAAGCCGCAATATCAAGACAAATGGTGTCCCCACCGTGCATCGGTCGGAATGCGGGACAAAGACCTAAAAATCGTGACAGCCCCGATTTTATTGGGCCGGCTAGTCACCCTATGCTGCCCATTCCCAGCTTCTGGCAAGCAGAGGCTAGAGACACCATCCCGACCCATTCTGACTAATAGCCATTGATGGACCTACCCTCCATGAATTTATCTAGTTCTTTTTTTATTAACCCTGTTAGTCTTGGCCTTCACAACATCCTCTAGCAGAGTTCCAGCAGGCTGACTGTGTGTTGTGTGGAGAAATACTTCCTTTCATTTGTTTTAAAAGAAACTTTATCAACAACCCAGTGTGGGCCAATGAAGGACATCCTAGCAGGGTGAGGAAACTTTGACCCCTCCATGTTAGCAGATACGCAAAGGCTCAATCAGGCAGGGCAGAGAGGGGGAAGTTGTGATTCAAACCCAGGACCTAGCAGCTAGGCGGTTTCCCCATCTATAACATGGCGGGGAGGAGGGGAATTCTGATACTCACCCACCACAGTCTGACAGATGAAAGTGGCTAGGTAAGTGCTAGAAATTATTATCCTGAATGCCCTGATCCAGCACCCCTTTCTAAGGGGCAGATCTTTATGGGAAAGTGCATCCTGATTTGGGGTTTAGGAGTGCACCCCAATCTTTGGTTAGCTATTTACAGCCATAGAGCTTTATAAAGTTCCCTGCAAAAATATATAGATCTCTCTCTCTCTCTCTCTCTCTAAAAAAAAACTATTAGAAATTCGACGCAGCTCGGCTATTTCCATGGCTCCCGTGTATTGAAACCTACAAGTGTTTCTTTTTCCTGCTCTTAGTGTCTCATCCCATCTGTTCGGCAATCGTCTGATGAGCGGATCTGGCATTTTGTTCTTTGTCACCCACGCTCTCCTCCCCGCCCCCCCCCCGTTCTCCAGCCCCCCCTATGCCTCAGTGTCGTCAGCGCTCAGCATGCCATTGAGGGCCACGCCGTCCTGGAGTTTGACTTGGGTGCCCTCAGCCATGTCCGGGATCTCTCCTAGTGCTGCCTGGTCCCGAAGCAGGGTGCGCCGGAAGTAGCAGAGGTAGAGAGGCAGCAGGAAGCCCAGGAGAGAGAAGATCAGGAGGCCAAAATTGACCTGCGGGGGGAGAAGGGGGGGAGTGCAAAGCAAGTGGGAGAGATTTTGAGGGGGGGAATCAGTGATTTCATCTCAAAGCTGAGCTACCCACTCAGTGATTCAGCCACCAAAATATGTTCCTTCTCCACCCCCTATTAACTGCACGGCATGCTGGGAAAGGGGTCCGCTCCTCAGCCCTGCACTCCTCCCCTGGGGGGGCAAGACCTTTTTAGTGCCAACTGGGTGGCTTTGCCAATCTGGACACAGGCACTTGCCTCACCAGGGACTGTCCCTCCCCAAGCCAGCCAGGCGCAGGGGCCAGCACTCCCTAGAGAACAAAGACTCCGGGTCTCACCCCCCAAGCCAGTCAGTGACCCCATCCTGGGGTCAGATCACAGCCAGTGCCCCGTAGAAGGGAAAGGCCCTGTGTCCCATTCCCCTCTTCCCTGAGCCATTCCTTCCACCCAGTATATCAAAAGATGCTCCTTTTCTCCAAGGGCGGGGAGGTCCCTGTGACCCCTTTCAGGATGATAGGAGGAGCCTGGGTCTAGCCCCACCCCTCACCTCTCCAGCGTCAGCTAATGCATTCAACTGGGGCAAATGGCAACCTCTGGTCTAACGGGGCCAGGTGACTCCACAGAGCCCCCTGCCCAGCCAGGGGAAAGGGCACCAGATCCAATCCCCCGCCCCAGCCTCCCTCACCCCTTGGTGGATTAGCCCCAGAGCGGGGCAGAGTCTAAGCCCTTGGGGATGGGGTCAGGAATTGGTATTGCCCTGCCCCCTTGCTGTATGCTAGCTCCATGGGATGGGGGCGTGGGCTCCCCAGCTTGAGGCCTGTGGGAAGGGGATCCCAGGACAGGGTTGGCCCCGGGTCACGGCCCTCTCGCTTACCCAGAAGGGGTCGCCAGCCAGGGGTCCCACCACGACCATGAAGAGTGGCTGCTGCAGCAGAGCAAAGACGGCGCTGATCAGCGACTGCAGGCCAGTCAGAGTGCCAAAGTGACTGGACGGGTACCTGCAACCACAGGCCAAGCGGCCAATGAGGGCTCTGCCCACCTGGCACTCCTTCCGGGTAACCAGGCCCCGTCCCCACCAAAGTCCTAGGAGTGAGGCCCCCTTGATTAGTGACTCCCAAACCTCTCCCCTTGGGCCCCAGCAGACAGGAGAATGAGTGGGATCAAGGGGGCAACCCCCCCCATCTCCCCTCCCACCTGCCCCACATCCCAGCTGGTTTGTATCCCTCCCCCCATATATTTGGCCATCAAGAAGGACTGACCCTCACTGAACTCCATCAGCCTTGGCCAGCTGGGCTTGGACCCCCAGGAAGATTAAGGAGGGAGGGAGATGGGGTCCCCAGCTGCTGGGTCATGCCCCTGTTGGCATCCCCGGCCAGTGCTCCAGGACTGGGTGTGACGGGGCATGCAGGAAGGTCGGGGCAGGGCTGGGGGGGGCAACTCACACAGCCGCGTAGAGACCCCCGCAGGCAGAGTGGAAAAAGCCTCGCACCATGGTGTGAAGGACAAAGGTCAAAAACTGCAGAGAGAGAGAGAGAGAGAGAGAGAGAGAGAGAGAGAGAGAGAGAGAGAGAGAGAGATAGGGGCGTCAGAATGGGGGGGCACCACGGGGGATCAGCATCAGACAATGACCATTGGGCCTGGGGCACCGTGGGGGAGCAGGGCAGAGTGCCAGTGGTACCTGCAGAGGTAGGTTGTTGATGAGGCAAGTGACCCCAAAGCCCGCCAGCAGCAGGTTGGTGAAGGTGAAGGCCCGGATGGCGTTGGTGAGCTTCTGGATCTTGCGGTAACGGGGCCTAGCAGGTGACTTCTCAGCCCCGGCCCTGGGAACAGCAGGGGAAAGAGTCACCAGCCAGCCCAGTGGGGTCCGTGCCCAGGGGCATGAGCACCAGGATTCACACACACACACACACACACACACACACACACACACACACACACCCAGCAGGGTCCATGACCCAGGGCACCAGTGCAAGGATTCACCCCCCAGCTTCCTCAGCAGAGTACATGCCCCCAGGCATGAGCTCCAGGATTCACCCCCCAGCACCCCCAGTAGGGTCTGCACCCCAGGGCACCAGCACCAGGATTCGCCCCCCCAGGCCCACAAGCTGAGTTTGCGCCCCAAGGGACTAGTGCCAGGATTCACACTCCCAGCCCTTCAGCAGGGTCCATGCTCCGAGCACACAGACTCACCCAGCTGCCGCAGTGGCACCCGTGCCCAGCGGCCCATCCACACAGTCCTTCATGCGCCAGTCCATCACGTAGCCGATGAAGGGGCAGGTGATGAGGCAGAGCAGCTGCATGACCCCGAAGACGGAGGCGTAGAACCCAACTGTCCATCAGGGAGATGGTGAGAACCCAGTGTCCAGGCCCCGCCCCCAACCCCACTGCCACGGAGACTCCCAAGCCCTGTCCCCACCCCCATCAGAGCGGAGACCCCTGTGCCCAGCCCCACCCCCAGTCCCTGATCAGGGAGGAGACCCTTATGCTCATGCCCTTCCCCATCAGGGGGAGAACTCCACACCCAGACGCCATCCGTCTGCCCTATAGGAAAGAACCCTGCCTGCAGGCTCCGCCAACACAGCACCTGGGGAGGGCATCGGTCCATTGGCCACCCCATGTGGGAGACCCCACTCCCACTTTTTGCCCCACTAGAGACTGGGGCTCCCCAGTCTCTTGGCAGCTCCATAAATTGTCGGAACTGGGGCCAGGGACGGGACTCTGGGACACTCCCACAGCACCCCCTCTCTCTCCACCCCGGCCTGGCTAGCAAGGCTGGAAGGGCAGGGGGCAGGGCTGGCCTCGGCTACGCCCCAGCTGCTCTTACCTGTGCCCTCGGCCTGCTCCATCAGCTCCTCTGGCACTGGGGTCAACAGGGTGTGGGGAGAGACACAGACAGGGGATAAAGGGCCTGGAGAGAAGGTCCCCTCCCACATCCTAGCTTATGTCCCTCCAACATCTTCTCCTCCCCATACCCATACCCAGCTCCTTCTGCTGGCCTCTGCCTCCCCCCTCCTACCCCAACTCCCCACACACACAGTTCCCCCTGATGCTCTATGACCTCTTGTGATGAAGTGATGATTTTCTGAGATATTTTTATGCATGACTCAGTTTCCCTCTGTACTTTGCCTTGCTACTTGTGGGCACAAAAGGATTAAAAGAGGTTCTGGGGGCAGGAGGTGTTGGGTCCCATAACAGCCTGGGGCCTGGCTCCACATCGATCGAGGGTCTGTAAAGCCAGTGGGAGCCCCAGCAATCCCTGGGATCCTCCCGCAGGTGGATGGGTGAACTCAGCCCTTGGACAACAAACTGAGAGCCAGCTGGGCTGAGAGTTAGGGGCAGGTTTGTGCTGAAAACAACATTGGCATGAAGAGCGGGTGTGTCTGTGGCCAGGAGCCTGGCTTGCGCAGCCTCACTGAACAGAGCTCCCGCTGGAGCCCAGAGGCGGGGAGGTCGCGTGACTGGCCCTTAAGGAAGAGTGGGGCCCTCTGTGGGGCTCCTCCGAGGGACAGGGGAAACGCCAGGGCAAAGTACACACCCTGTGGGTCCATGAGAGCAGGCCCCCGCCCAACGCCTCCACCTGGCCTATGTCCCCTTGTGACCAAGTGGAAATTTTGGTACTATGTTTATGAGTTCTATGCGTGCCACAGTTTCCTTCTGTGCTTTGATTGCTCTGCACATGAGTACAAAGGGTTAACCATCTGTTCTTGGGGCAGAGCAAGAACCATGAGGTGTGTGTGTCCCGTGGCTGGCTGGGGTGGTACGAAGGGTCGGTAAAGGACTGGCGAAAACCAACCCACATCAATGGAGAATCCAGCAAGAGAGCGGGAACCTAAATGGTCAGGCTGTTCATCCCAGCAGCCACCAGCGAGGAGGAAGGAGACGTTCCCCCAGCCCTCAGCCAGGAAGCAGCGCAAAGGTCCCAGCGGGAGAACAAAGGGGAAAGCCAGGCCTTGGGGCCGACACGGAGCCAGATGGAGAGAGAGGCCATAACAGCTTGGCTGGCTAATTGCACCGGCACTGGCCAGGCTGGACTATGGCTCAACCTTTGTCTCTCTGTGCTAACCCAAAGCCTTTCCGATGCCATGGGCCAGGCGGCTAATACGCTGTTCCCCCCATGTCTGGGAAGGCTGCTGCTGTCACTGCAGATATCACTGACAGCACGGCACCCCGAAGGGCACAAACCTCCCGCAGGGGACTGGCTCAGCTGGATTCGCTGAAGGGAGCCACGGAGACAGACAGGGATTGCTGGGGCCCTAGAGGCCATGGGCTGCCCCTGTGGAACTAGGTGGGACCTTGGGGGCCAGGGACTGGTGAGAGGCTGGGCATGGAGCAGAGCCTGTGGATCCATGATACCCCTCTGCACCCCTCACCGTCTTGGCCGCCGCCCGTCACCTGGAACTCCAGCATCTTGTTCATCGCTGCCATGTAGAAGATGACACGCAGCTGGGTCATGCCCATGGTGATCAGGCTCCACAGGAAGATGGGGGAGCAGACACTGCGGCGGAAGGGGATCAAGTCTGAAGGCGGGGGCAGGGAGAAGGCAAGGAGGAGATGTCACTGTCAGCCCCAGATAACCCCCACATCTCCTCCACCAGACATGATAGTACCCACCATCAGAGACGCCACCACCCCAACAGCCTCAGCCAGAGCCATCCCCACACTCCCCTCACCCAATTCCCATCCCCCCAACAGCCTCAGCCAGAGTCATCCCCACACTTCCCGCAATTAGAGACTCCATCACGTCAACAGCCTCACCCAGAGTCATCCATACGCTCCCCCGACCACAGCCTCCATTCCCCCGACAGACTCAGACAGTCATCCCCACACTCCCTCCAATTAGAGACCCCATCCCCCCGACAACCTCTACCAGAGTCATCCCCACGTTACCCTCCCCCACCGCAGCCCCCATCCCCCGCAACTCTCTCAGCCAGAATCATTCCCATGCTCTCCCCACCACAGCCCCCATCACCCCCCTACAAACTGACAGGGGTGTCTGTCACAGCCCAACTCTGCTCTCGTATGTGGGAAAGGTGAATCTCAGCACTGCTGGATTCTTGGCTTCTTCTCCCAGCTCTGTGAGAGGGAGGAGTGGGGTCTAGTTACAGGGTGGAAGTCAGGACTCCTGGTTGTAGCCCAGCTCTGGTAGGTCAGTGGGATTTAGTGGTTGGGGGGGCGTTATTGGAGCCAGGACTCCTGGGTTCTCTCCAACCTCAAGCCCAGTCTAGCAGCTGCGCAGGAGGCTGGCCGCGTGGGTGACTGCATGCTCCACTCCCCCCGTGGGTTAGGGCTGCCCCAGATCCCGCAGGCAGAACCCAGCGCAACTTATCGGTGTCGGGCATATGGCCGGGGAAGGTCAGGCTCCCCGATCCCGCCAGCAGGTGGAGCCAGACACCCAGGCAGCGCCCCTTGGCCTGCAGAGTCACTGCCTGACGCAGGAGGTACCTGGCCTTGCACGCAACGGCTGCCGGGCCATAAATTGGCGGGTTGGGGGCACAGCTGTGTGGTGCCACCCACACAGAGCTTGGGGAAGCCCCACGCACACACCACCTGCTGCCCCAGGCTGCACCCCCCAGCCTGGGAGAGCCCCTGCAGCACACAGCCTGTTAGAGCTCGGCACCCCCCAGCCTGGGAGAGCCCTGCACCTCCCTATGGTCCCCTGTACCCCCAGCCTAGGAGAGCCTTGCACTGCACCCCCTGCACCATCCAGACTGGGAGAGTCCCCACCGCTCTGCACCCCCGACCTGGGAGAGCCCTGCACTCAGTGCTGGGTTTACAATGGCGCCAGTGGCACAATGGAGTCGGGCCCATGCTCAGAAGGGACCCTGGCCTGCTCCATTTGCATTGCGCCCTGAGACCCCACTGGTCTCCCGCCCACTACTTGCTCCTTTCAGCCTGCCCACTGGCTGGCCGAGGGCTCCTCTCCATCCTCGTCTCCATCCCCCTGCTTCTCTCTGCCCCCCGGCCGGCCTCCAGTGCACCTTTGGCTCTGGGCAGTCTCTGCTTCCCACCACCTGTGGGGCCCCACCTGTCCCCCCAGAGCTGAGCCGCCTGGAACTGGTGCAGAAGCCTGGCCAGTCTCAGGTCTCAGCCGGTGCAGGGGGACGACAGTGGCGAGGAGAGGGGGTCTGGCTGGACCTCTCCAGGTAAGTGGGTCCTCAGGGAACCCAGCCGGGACAGGCCCTGTCTTGGCTGATCGCGCCACTCCCAAGGGGCCAGAGCAGTTCCCAGTCCTGGGACCAGCCCTGGCTGAGCTGCCAGTTCAGCCTGGCAGACAGTCGCCTCCCAGCAGGGCCGGTGCGTGCGGCCAGAAGGCAGGGCGTGGGAGAGTGGGTCTCTCTCTGTGGTGGTGCTGGGCTGTGAGGGGGCAGGGAAGATGTGTGTGTTGGGGCACTAGGGAGTGGGGGTTCTACGGGGGGTGCTGGGCACTTGTGATGGGGTTCTGGGCAGGGGTGGTGTTGTCCAAGGCGCTCTGCATTTGTGGAGGGGTGGGGAGGGCGCTGGGCATAGTGGATCCAGGGGGGCCCTGGTCATAGGGAGTCAGGGAGTGTTGATTGGGGGGGCTGTGTGGCACAGCATGGGCCTGCCCCCCGAGGGGAAGGGGTATGCTGGCAGCACAGGGCTGGGCAGGCCATTGTGCGTCTGGCAACTGCCGGTTTGTAAATAGTGCCCTCGCACTGGGCTGAGCGGACCAGGGCTGCCCCTGCCATGCCCCATTGCCCGTGGCTGGCCTTGCTCTAGGGACCGACCTCCCCGCGCCATGCTCCATTGCCTCCATGGGGGCCTACAAATATGTTTGGCGCCGGGCCCACAAAAGGTTAATCTGGCCCTACCTGCACTGCACCCCCCTGCAATCCCAGCCTGGGAGAGCCCTGCAATTCCCTACAGTTTCCTGTAGCCGCAGCCTGGGAGAGCCCCGCACCCCACTGCACCCCTCAGCCTGACAGAACCCCCTCACACACACTGCTCCCCCAGGGGGGTGTCAGACACCCTGAGCCCCTCAGATACTCTTGGGTGGCCTTGTCACACTGCCGTCCTCAGGAAGCTCTGCCCCTCACCTTGGCAAAGCCCTTCCCCCTTAACACCTTGAACCTCCCCCACACATACTCTGGGGAAGCCCAGCAGCCCCCAAACCCTGCCCACCCAGGGCGCACACAGCCCAGCAGGGAGCGCTGCAGCAGGACTTCCCTCACCCAGAGACCCTGCCCTCTGCAAGGTACCCTGAGCTCTGCCCCCATGGGTGCTGGGGCCACCCCAGGCTGGATCCAGCTGGCACTCACACTCGGCAGGCATCATGGCCCCATGGTACAGGTCCTGCATGGATGGGCAAAGCTCCTTGCCTTCCTGCGGGCACAGCCCCTTCTGGCTCAGGCGCTGCCCCACGGTGGTGACATGGGTGTAGAACCGATCGCCTGTCACCCTGTGATCCAGTGCCAGCCCGCTCAGCTTGATCTTCTTCCTGACCCAGGAAAGGGGGGGGGGGGTGAGAGGAGAACCAGCGCCCCTTGCTGGGGGAGACCTACCACTGCCCCCCCATTGCACCCCCTGCTGTGTGAGACCGGTCACTGTCCCCATAGCGCCACCTGCTAGGGGAGATCTGCCACTGACACCTGGTAGGAGAAGCTGAAGCTGGAGTAGCCGGGAGCTCCCCGCACAGCCAGTGCCCCCACCCTGCTCCCTATGGTGCCCCCTGGAGCTCCCCCACCCTCACTCACGTGTAGTTCACCTCCTCGGGCGCCGGGAAGGATTCCTTGGGCCAGTTGACCAGGCAATTGAGGAAGATGAGGCAGGCCAGGCCTGACCAGGTCAGCATAATGGCAATGAAGGAGATGCCGGCATCGTAGATCAGCTGGGAACAGGGGAGCAGGAGGTTAGGGGGGCGGATGTGGACAGGGAGGATCTGGCTGGCCTCTTGGGCAGGGGTCACCCTGATAGCCCTGATTTTTCCCCACGTAACCCAGGGGTGCTGATAGCTCTCTGCGAGCCCCCCAGCCCAGCAACCCAGGCCACCCACTGCTCTGGGGCAGGAAGAGGGGGTTGAACCTGCCTTGACTGCGGGGAAGGTGACGGCCGAGGAGGCGTAGGAGCCAATCATCAGCGCCATGAAGGTGGAGCGCAGGTTCCCAAACATGTTGGGCAGCTGGGGAGGACACAGAGCAGAGATGTTAGTGGGGGGAGAAGCACGGGGGTGTGGGAGACAGCTCCCTCCCCCTCCAGCCCATGGACACCACTTCTCCCTGCTGCAAGCCCCTCCCCAGGCCCGGCTCAGGCCCACTTGCCCTGAGGGGCCCAGCTCTCCTCAGGCCTGGGGGTAGCCGTTTCCCTTTGACCCCCGCTGAGGGGGGTGTCTCACTAGGGGAGCAGCGGGTGGGGGAAGGGGAGAGGAGGCCTGGATTCCCCCTGGGGAGGGATCCTAGACACAGGGTCAAGGTGCCATGGGGGAGGGTTAGGGCTGGATCCCAACTCTGGACAGTGTCGGGGGCCCCATGGGGGAGGGGATCAGGGCTGTTCCTTCCCTCCCACAGATACAGCTGCAAGCAGCAGGGCACCTTGGTTTAGTAAACAGGCCACATGTGGTTGGGGCCCTAGCCCAGCTCCAACACGTGCCCTGCCTCCCCTCCCCTCAGCAAGGGGGTGTGCCCCACGATCCTGCCTCCCTATTGGCTGCCCGGCTACCTGCCCAGGTCACGTGACTGCTGGCAGGTGGGGGAGGCTGTGCCTGTGCCAGTGCCAAGATGCAACATGACCCCACCGAGGTGGGGAGGGTGTAACCCTTCATATGCTGGATGGAGAGATTCACCCTCCCCTGACCCAGACAGTGCCCCACGCCAGAGGCTGCGGCACTGCCCAGCCTGCTCTGCCCTGCCCATATAGAGCAGTTCCCATCCCTTTGCCAAGGTCACCCGGCAGCCTGGCCCCAAGGGCTCGCTGGCACCCAGCGCTGGCACACTTCCCAGCTCAGAGTGCTGCATGCAGCTCGTGCACAACCCCCGGCTCAGACCCCATCACAGAGAGGGCAGCGTGCGGGCTCACGCTGGCAGCTGGCATGTGGATATGGCCCCCAAGAACACCCCAGCCTGCCGTCCGGGGCCCAGTTCCACCAACTGGGGACCCAGCCCTGCCCCCAATGGAAACCCTGCAGCGACATTCCCGCCAACCGGCCTTCCCTGTGTGCCCAGGACTGCAGTGCCCAGCTGCGCATCCCCCAGAAACCAACGAAAACAGGAGCATTCAGCATGGGGCGAACACAGCCCCAGCCGCCACCTGACCAAGCGGGCGCACAAGGCCCTCCTGTGCCAGGCTCAGAGCTTGGCCCTGTCCCCACCCCACAGGACAACCAGCCCCATCCAGCCACGCTGGGTGCCAGGCCAGTGCCCCTGCCCCACCGTACAAGCCACCAGTCGGGCCCATGCAGAGGCAGCCAGGAGGCAGATGGCTCAGAGCCTGGCCCAGAGCGATGGGAGCCGTGGACGTGGAAGGCAGGCGAGTGGCACATCAGCCCGAAGCAATGAGGGGAGAGCATGCTCAGCCTGGGAGATGGCGAGAGACAGCACAGAGCCTCCTGCCAGTGAGCACGACGTCTCACCCCCCCACACACACACTGGGGACCCAGGCTGGGCCCCACCCTGAAAGCTGGGTGCTTCGCCATGCCCCTGGACCAACCCCCGCATGGGGCAGGAGTGGCTGAGCGAACTGTGACGCCCCCACTCCTGGGCACAGGTCTTCTCGGCGGGGCAGGGCACAACAGGGAGCCATGGGGACCCGAAAACAGGCAGGGGAGCTAGTCACTCCCCTGCCATGTGACTCCAAGCCAGGGTCCTGTCACGCCACCTGCCTCCTCGGTACTCAGCTGTGGGGTTCAGGCCCCCACACCAAGACCCGGGAGGAGACCAGGGCACTGACTCCTGTGGGCATCAAAGGGGGAGCCTTGGGACCAAAGATATTTTGTGCCCCTGGAGAGGGCTGGCATGCTACCTCTTCCTCCCCTCTGCTGCCCCCAGCCAGCCTTCCCAAGGGGCTCAGCACTCCCTCCTGCCCCACAGGGACAAGCACAGCCCCTCTCCCCAGGGGGGCACAGATCCCACACTCACCGTCAGAGAGGTGAATGTCAGGCAGATACCCCCGAAGCCATTCAGGGACAGGCCGAGGAAAATCAGTGGGGAGAGAACTGGGGGAGAGAGAGATGGGGAGAGTAGATGAGTCCGAGCTGGGGAACTTGAAAGATGGGAGAGCGGAGGAGCACAGGGCTGGGGGTTTGGGGGGGATGGGAGAGCGGAGGAGCACAGGGTTGGGGATTTGGGGGGACAGGAGAGCGGAGAAGCACAGGGCTGAGGATTTGAGGGGACAGGACAGCAGAGGGGCGTGGGGCTGGGTGTTTGGGGGGGACAGGAGAGCGGAGGGGCGCGGGGCTGGGTGTTTGGGGGGGACAGGAGAGCGGAGGGGCGCGGGGCTGGGTGTTTGGAGGGGGATGGGAAATCTGAGGAGCGCAAGGCTGGGAATTTGGGGCATGGCAGAGCAGAGGAGCACAGGGCTGAGGTATTGGGAGACTGGGGAGCAGAGGAGCGCAGGGCTGGGAGATGGCAGAAAGCAAGATAAGCAGTGGAGATGGGGGACTGTGTCAGTGGAGGTATGGATCGGCTTCAGGAAACAGGTTGGGGAGACGTAGGGGTGGGGAGCTGCGGGCTGGGAAAAGGGGCCCTCACCTCACCTGGGGGGTCGTAGGCAGCCAGGGCCATCACAGCACAGGAGACAGCAAAGCTGAAACTACAGGGGCACAGGGCAGTAATCAGCATCCCCTATGGCCCTTCTCCAACCCTGGGATCCCTCCATCCCCATGGCTGTCTCCCACAGTGCCCCCACCTTGAGATCTAGCCACCCTAAGCATATCCCTGAGGCCCCCCTCCCCGCAGGACCGAGCCTCCCCCGTGGGCACCTCCTGAACCCCCCACCTTGGGACATCCCCAGTGGACACCTCCCCCTCCCTTTACCTTGTCCCCCCCACTCCCCCAGCCACCTCCCCCATCTTAGGGCCCAACCCTGTTTCCTTAGGGCCACAGCTCCCAATCCATGGCCCCCTTCCCATCTCCATGGGCCCTGCTTCCACACAACCTCAACCCAGGGGGTTCCTGACCCCCAGACTCCCCCGCACCTGCCCAGGAGGCGGAGGGGCCGGGGCCCTAGACGGTCCATGAGCACCCCCAGGGGCAGGGTGGCGGCGCTCAGCAGGAAGGACCCGATGGTGAAGCCCAGGTTCAGCATCTCCTCCTGCTCCACGCAGCTAGGCCAGTGGTTGGGGGGCAGCCCCAGAGCCGAGCCGTTGGTTCCATTTTCACCTGGGGACATTTGCAGTGTCAGACCAGCCCCCCCCCCAACCCTGACCTCCCTTGCCCCAGGGCCATACCCACCTCTCACTCCATGGCTGGGCAGGGGCCCACAGTGGAAGCTATTGCAGGGGGGAGCACAGAGTCTCGTCAGGGAGCAAGAAGGCTCATGGTGGGCAGGGAAAGCTCTCAGTGGGGGAACAGGGGGTCCCATGGGAGAGCAGGAGGCAAGAGGTTTCATGAGATTTAAGCAGAACTCTCAATGGGGGCAACAGAGTCTCTCTGGGGGTTGATGGGGCCCCATGGGGAATAGGGGGCAAAGGGGGCTCTCAGGGGGAGGATCAGGGTTCCCATGGAGAGACAGGAGGCAAGGGGGGATGGGAGGGGCAGGGGTTCCCATGCAGGGAGCAGGATCCCATTGGGGACAGGAGTGAAGTAGAGGTGTCCCTGCGGGTCTTCAGCCTCCCAGCCCTGGCTCAGGAATGCTGTAGGGCACCACGCCTGGCAGGGTCTGTGACAAGTGCCGGTCTTGCTGTCACCCTGTCCACAAGCATGTCCACCCATGGGGTGGATGTCAGGGGGCCCAAGGCAGGATGTGTCCCTGCACAGCCAGGCACAGGGAAGACATGTACATCAGTGCCTGGGGCCCATTGAGGGGGGCCTGGCCTGGCCTGGCCCGGCCTGGCCCTAAGCAGCTGGGGTCGGTGGGAGGAGCCAGTGGCATGGTGCCTGTCAATCCCCCCACAGGTCCGTCTGTGCCTCCCCAGGCTGCGTCTAGCTGGCTGTGTCTCATGCCAGGCAGAGCGACCCAGACCCTGTCAGATCCATCCACCCCGCAAGGTCTGCCCCGCCCACCTGCAATGAGGGGCCACAACCAGCCCGGCTGATCTGGGGAGGAACCCCGCTATGTGGGGCCTCTGGCAGGGACTGAGCCCCAGCCATGCCCCAAACACACCCGCCTTCCCCCATGTCCCCATTCCACCATCTTCCTGTGGTTCCTCCCACCCCATCTCAGGCTCTACCCCTCCCCTGCTTGGCCACACCCGTCCGCATCTCAGCTCCTCCCCGGATTGCCCACTCCCACTGCTTCCCTTTGCCCTCCATTCCTCATGTCACCCCCCACTCCTCTCCTGCTTGGCCCCTCCCATTTCCCCTGTCATGTTCGGCCCCTCCCACTTTCTCTTTGACCTTCCTCTCTCCTCTCCCGCTTGGTCCCTCCCACTCACTTTCCCTTGCCCCGCCCCTTCCCTGGGCCCCTCCCCTCTCACCTGTGCACATGTGGGAGTAGAAGCCCTCATGCTTGAGCATGAGGAGCAGGGAGCCCCAGCCCAGCAGCACAGCGGAGAAGAAGAGGTTCTCCAGTACGGCGGTGCTTGCCATCCACCAGCGCCGATGGTACGACTGCTGCAGTGTCAGCGCCATCCCGGCTGCACTGGGGCCACGGGCTGAGGACACAGAACGACTGGCTCATTCTTTGCCCCTCCCGTCCCCTGCTTGCCCCCTCTCACTTTCTCTCCTTGCCCCTCCCCTCTCTAAATAAATGGCAAAGCACAGGAGGGGAGTGCTGCAGAGATCTGGTCGTATTTAACCTCTGCCGTTCCAGTCTGGAAGAGGGAGTAAACAGCACAGTATCCATCTGTCGAAGAGACTTACCTGGCCTGTCGTGTCTGAGCCCCTCCATGCCTTTGTATCCTCACAGAGACAGGCCAATTATCCATTTTGTACAGATGGGGAAAACTGAGGTACAGAAAAGTCAAGTGTTCTACCCCAGGTCTGTGGCAGAGCAAGGAACTGAATCTAGGTCTACCCAGTCCCAGGCTAGCACCCTAACCACTGGGCCATCCTTCCTCCTATTGAAAGTCACAGATGCTATGAGCCAGGCCAGGGAAATACCCACCAGGGCTGGGAGAGCTAGTCCACCTGGGCAGGAAATGGAGACTGGCTGTTTTTCTAGATCTGCTCTAGCTCAGCCGTGTTTGCAGGGTCGCTGTAGCTGTGCTGGTTTCTGTAGAGCTAGAAAACTGGACAGAAGTTGGTCCAATGAGCAGGGTTACCTCACCTACCTGGTCTCTCTCTTTCAAACACAGACTCGGTCAGGGCAGCTGGAGGTCAGACAAGCGGTTCGCAGTGGGCTGATCTGGCCTTGGGATCTGTGACTCTCAAATACCAACACGGGATTTCACATGGGAAAGCCAGTGCTTGATTTGTAATGAAAGAGTTGCCGGGGCTCAAGCAATTGTTTTGCTTTCTTAACTGACATGGCAAAACTCAGAGGTGTGGGGGCTATGATCTGCCAAGCCCAGCAATGTAGGGGCTATGATCTGCCAAGCTCTGAGGTGCACTGGGAAAAGCGGCAGCCAATCCAGTTGGAACAACCCGATCCCAAAGCCAGGCGCACCTCCCCACCCCGCCGGGGCTGAAGGCAGAGACTTTGAAAGAGACCAAGATGGGAGAGTGGGGCAGCACGCCATGAAATGAGGCACAAGTTTGGAAGCTGGAGTGAAGAGGCCGGAGCAACATGGGGCTGGAAACCACACCATCCCAGCCAGGCTTGCCCTTGGCCTGGTGCCAGGGCTCATTTCCAAGGGGAGACAAGATGTTCGGGACTCTGTTGAGTTTGCAAATTTCCAAAGATGGGATGAGAGAACATTAAGAAAGAGGAATTTAGGTGGGAAAATGGCTTCAAAGGGGAATAGCCCCCTGCGGGAAGGGCCAGGAGCCCCGTCGCTCCCTCACAGGGGGATGGATCCAGCCAAAGATTTGTGCCCTGGGGGAAGATCAGCCCCTAGACCAACCCATGTACCTGAGGGGCTTGCCCTGCCCCTGGGCTGTCCCACAACCCCCTGGCACGAGTGGAGGTGCTGGGCCTTCGCCAGCTGCCAGGATTCTCATGTCAGGCTTCTCTGACAGCACTCTGGGGTACCCCCATTGCAGGGATCTCCTCTTTGGTGCCCCCGTATCCCTCCAACATCCCAGCTCAGTAATCGACTCAAGCATCCTCTTCAGCATGGCCTCCCGCCACCCAGCAGCCTCCGTGAGTCCCCCTCACCTTTTCTTCCTGTTCCAGCACAGCCAGCCACATGGCCCTACCCCTCCCCAAAAATAGCCCAGAGTCAATACAGGGCTGAGCTGGGCTGGGCTGGGCCTGGCTGACCTGCCACGTGGACCGCACAACAATCGCTTTGCCCCAGTCACACATGTGTGACACACTCCAGTCCTCTTGGCCCAGCTGGCCCCCTCCCCAGCCACCGCCTCCCTTCACACCACTCCCCCTTGTCACCTCCCGTCCAAACTTACCCGCCTGAAGAAAGGGGTCGGGGCCGGGGGGGGCCCAGCTCGGTGATCCCGGGGCAGGGAGGGGTTGAGCGAACTCTCCCTCTGCCTCAAGCCACTGGCTAAGAGGGCTGTTTTTTCGCCTGCTGTTTGCCAACAGCTGGGGTTACAAACGGCTGCTCCGGAGTTGAAGAGCGCTTGTGTGTGTCTAGCAGTGCAGGAAGTGAAAAGAGCATGTGTCTGTCTGCTTTATAAGGGCATCAACTCTGCATGTGTGTGTGTGAGAGAGAGCAAGAGCCAGGAGAGGGATAAGAAGAATAAGGAAATATGAAGGAGCTAAAAAGGCAAAGAACAAAATAAAGAGGGAATTGAAAAATGAATAAAAGAATGAATGAGTTAAAGAAAGACTGAAGGAATGAAAGAACAAATGAGCAAAGAAAAAGTGAATTAAAGAAAGATCAAATTAAAAAAAGAACAGGCAAAAAATGAATTGAAGGAGGAAAGAAAGAATCATGAAAGAATTAAAGAAGGAATGAAAGACGGAAGAAATGAAAGAACAAACTAGAGAGGGAAAGAGAGTGAGTTACAAAAGGAATGAATTAAAGAAAGAACAAAAAAGACATGAAAAAAAGAATGAACTGAAGAAGGAAAGAATGTATGAGTGAAAAAATTAATTAAAGAAAAAAACAGCAACGAAGAACAAATTGAAGGAGGAAAGACAGAATGAGCAAAAGAATTAAAGAATGAATGAAAGAGAAGAAATGAAAGAACAAACTAAAGAAGGAAAGAATGAGTGAAAAAGAATGAATTCAAGAAAAAAACAAGCAAAAAATGAATTGGAGGAAATTCAGTGTTGATAAATGCAAAGTAATGCACATGGAAAACATAACCCCAATTCTACATATAAAATGATGGGGTCTAATATAGTTGTTACCACTCAAGGAAGACCTTGGAGTCATCATGGTAGTTCTCTGAAAATATCTGCTCCATGTGAACTGGCAGTCAAAAAAGTGAACAGTGTTAGGAACCGTTAGGAAAGGGATAGATAATAAGACAGAAAATATCATAATGCCACTATGTAAATCCATGGTAAGCCCACACCTTGAATACTGCGTGCAGCTCTGTTCGCCCCATCTCAAAAAAGATACATGAGAATTGGAAAAGGTGCAGAGAAGGGCAAAAAAAAATTGCGGGTCTGGAACAGCTTCCACCTGAGGAGAGATTAAAAAGACTGGGACAGTTCAGCTTAAAAAAGAGGTGACTAAGAGGGAACATGACAGAGGTCTATGGAATCAGGACTGACATGGAGAAAGCGAATGAGGACGTGTTATTTACCCCTTCACATAACAGGAGAACCAAGGGTCACCCAATGAAATGAATAGGCAGCAGGTTTACAACAAATGGAAGTATTTTTTTCATACAATGCACAGTCACCTGTGGAAGTCGTTGCCAGGCGATGTTCTGAAGGCCAAAAGTACAACTCAGTTCAAAAAAGAATTAGGTAAGTTCATGGAGGACAGGCCCATCAATGGCTATTGTCCAAGATGGTCAAGGGTTCAACCACATGTTCTGAATGCGCCTAAATCTCCAACTGCCAGAAGCTGGAACTGAATGACAGAGGATGGATCACTTGATAATTTCCCTGTTCTGTTCATTCCCTTTGAAGCATCTGGCACTGGACAGTGTTGGACAACAGGACACTGGACTAGATGGGCCATTGGTCTGACCACTCTGGCCAATCTTATGTTCCTGTGAAAGAATTAAAGAATAGACAAAAGATAGAAGGAACAAAATACAAAATGAACTAAAGAAGGAAAGAAAAATGAGTGAAAAAATGTTAGAAAGAACAAAGGAATGAAGGAAAGAACTAAAGAAGGAAAGAAAAAAGGAAGAAGAAATGAATGAGAAAAAGAATTAAAGAATGAACTATAAAAATAAAAGAATGCATTAGAGAAGGAAAGAATACAAATTAAAAGGGGAAAGAAAGAAGAAAAGAAAGAAAGAGTGACGGAAAGGAAAGAATGAATTGAAAAAAGGTGTGAGAGAGGAAGGAGTGGATAGAGGAGAGAGACTGGGAGAGAGCAGAGGGAGAAGGATGTGGGGAACAACAGACTGGAGATTTCCAAATGGGACAGAAGAGAAGAAAGTGAGGCAGGGAGAACAGAGGAAAAGACCAGGTTGGCTGGAGCATATACTAGGAGCACGCAGATCTCACCAGTGGGGGTTGCCCTTGGGAAACGCCAGGATCACATTTGTGCAGGGCATGTCTCACCCTTTCCTTTATGTCTCCCACAGGCCTCTGGTGCAGTTGGAGCCCTTCCCCCTCCCAGTTTCTCATTGGCCACTGACTAGCCTTTAGCTGCTGTGATGGGTCCAGCTGCGCAAACACAACTTACAACTCGACCTTTAACTCCCTGGGTGCCACCCACAGGTGCCCCCTCCCCTGGCTGGCCTACGTGGTTGTGCTGCATGTGCACATTCATACGTGTGTATAGTTGTGCTGGTGGTTGTGTGTGTGTGTACATATGGTTGTGCATGAAGAGTGGGTGTACATATAGTTTTGCACAGTGGGTGGTTGTACATGGTGTTTGTGTGTAAACATGCATATGTGACTGTGTGTGAGGTTGTGCATGTGTGGCTGTGCCTGGTGTGTGCGCACATGTGGCTGTGCCTGGTGTGGTTATGACAGCATGTATGTGGCTGTGCAAGGTGCGTGTCCCTGTGTGGTTGTGCTGTGGGGTGTTTATGGTTGTGTGTGACACTGCATGATGTGCAATTGCATGTGTAGTTGTGCATAGTGTATGTATGTCCCTGTGTCATTGTGTGATGTGGATCACAAGATCAGTGCTACACCCCCAGCTTTGGAACAGTCTCTTGGAGGAACCCTTCAGCGTGCCAGACCCCCGAAGGGTCTCACCTTCCTTCAGGGTAGGCCGTTGCGCCTCACCACCTCCTGTGACTGACCCTCCTGCCTCTCCCCATGAGCTCAATTCATTGAGCCCAGCTGGGACAGACTCCGGGCACAGCCTTGTATGCTCTTAATGCCCCTCAGCAGTATTTGCAGTGAGACTCACTGTTGTCCAAACAGCCGGGTTCAGTAGTCAGCTGTTGCACAGCATAGGAGGGCCGTAGATGAGCATAGAGAAGCAAAGGTTAAAGCATGGCCCAAGTCCGTCTTGCTCAGCCCAGAGCCCAGCCAAGCTGTGGTGAACCCCTTGTTTAGGCTCTGTCTCAGTCTGACCTTCGTGGTCAGTTCCCAGGTGAGAGCCCCGACCTCTTCCCACAGCCAATTCCTAACCCCACCTGCTGCCTTCCTGATCTTTTGTTCTCCAGCTGCGGGGTTTGCTCAGCCTCCCAGCTGAGAGGTGGGGAAATCCATCCCCCTCTGGGGCACAGGCTGCTAGGCGTTCATGTCCTGGTGTGTGGATTTGTTGTCTTAAGGGGCCGCCCTCAGCCAGTCCTTCCTTTTTAATGATCCACTCAAGCAGCCACATAACATTCACACTGAGGTCTCCCAGCCTGCCCAGAAAGCAAATTGTCCTTTTTCCCCATTGGGTAACAATGCAACATAAAAGGGGGTGTTTGTGACATTCTATACCTAGGGGGAGCATGCTGTAACCCCCATATTCCTCATTTTCATATAATCATGATCTTATGTATAAAGCATGCCTTGTAAGGTATCAGGGGAACAGTTATGATCTGCTGAAAGTCATTTCTCTGTCCATATATGTGTATCATTAATGCATATGAAGTTATGAGAATTGTGTTGTATGGGGGTCACTAAAGCATGCTGTAACTTGGGGGAATCAGCCAGATATTAGCTCCCCAGAGGCAACAGCAAGGAACCAATGCCCTGGTGGGGTGTCAAACAACCCATCAACAGCTATTGTCAGCAAGAGGGCTACAATACAATGACTCACCTGCATGTGGTCTCACCAGAAGAACTGCTCAACCTTGCTTGGAGAGACTCCAAGTAATGCTCATCTGACGCTGAAGGGGGTGGCAAAGGAGAGAACATGACAAAAGGAAGAGACATTTGCGATTTTCTTCCTTTATCTTCCACCTACATCTAAAGCAGGGATCTCAAACTCAAATCACCATGAGGGCCACATGAGGACTAGTACATTGGCCCGAGGGCCATATCACTGACACCTTTTCATACAAAGATACAAAAGCCCGCTCCCTGCCCCCGGCCGCGCCCCCACTCCACCCCTTCCATGAGGCCCAGCCCCTGCCCCACCTCTTCCCCAAAGTCCCCACCCCAACTCTGCCCCTCCCTGCCCCTTTTCCGACCCCTTCCCCAAATCCCCGCCAAGACCCCACCTCTTCTCCACCTCCTCCCCTGAGCATGCTGCATCCCCGCTCCTCTCTCCCCCCCCTGGAAAGTCCTATGCACCACCAAACACCTGTTTGGTGGCAGGAAGCGCTGGGAGGTAGGCGGAGAAGTGGGGATGCAGTGCTCTCAGGGAGGCGGGGAGCTATGGTGGACCACAGGAAATAACTCTGTGGGCCACAAGCGGCCTGCGGGCCATGCGTTTGAGACCCCTGATCTCCAGACACCACCACCAAGCAACTGAAGTGCTGATCAAAGGGGAGAGCCTGGCTGAAGAGCAACCAGCCAGCCTGTGGTGAGAAGCATTTAAGTTTGTAAGGACATTGAAAGCGTTAAGATCAGCTTAAAATGCATTTTGCTTTTATTTCATTTGACCAAATCTGACTTATGTTTTGATTTATAATCACTTAAAATCTATCTTTATAGTTAATAAATTTGTTTGTTTATTCTACCTGAAGAACTGTGTTTGGTTTGAAGCATGTCAGAGACTCCCCTTGAGATAACAAGCCTGGTACATATCAATTTCTTTGTTAAATTGACAAACTCATATAAGCTTGCAGCGTCCAGCGGGCATTACTGGACACTGCAAGACAGAAGTTCCTAGAGTTGTGTCTGGAACCAGAGATATTGGCTAGTATCATTCAGCTGCAAGTAGCTGGGAGCAGTTTACATGCCAGAGGCTGTGCGTGAACAGCCTGGGAGCAGGGTTCTCACAGCAGAGCAGGATAAGGCTGGCTCCCAGAGTCAATGATTGGAGTGACTTAGCAGATCACCAGTCCAGATAACACCAGAGAGGAATGTCACAGTGTTTAAGGGCTATAGGGGGCGGGTTCCCCAGTCCCATGACCAGAGACACTCAAGAGTATTAACTGCTAGGAAACAGACAGCTGTCCTTCCCAGGACAGCCTGTGGAACTCCCCGCCACTGGATTCCAGTGGGTTAAACGCTGTGGTGCGGTTTGTGGAGGAGCTGGGGAATGCTGTGAGCAGAAAACTCCTGCCCTGTAGTCTCAGCTGATGGCTGGGTTCAAGTGGGAATGGCCCATGGGTGGCATAAAATAGCTGGCAAGGTGCTCAGCTCCCAGATGGCACTGTCTCACCTGCAGGCATCAGCGCTATCCTGCAACAGTTCATGGCTCAGAGAGCATCCAAGTGGCCGTGCTGGGAGACTGCTCCTCCCCAGAGCCTACTGCACTGGAGCCAGTTAGTTCTCCTACCCCCTCTCAGGGTCTGTATGAAATCACCCTGGGGCACAGCATCTCCAATGCACCAGGAAGACTCAGAGACTGTCCCCATTACTGGGGCTGGCTCCCACAGCCGCCCACTCCTGTTGGGGCCTGGCCCTCTTGTCCCCTGTTCCCTACCCCCCCCCCACACACACACACACACCATCCTCCAAAGTAGACTTCTTTCCCTTGGTCTCCCCTCCCCACCACCGCAGCTTCAAAGCCCTGCTCTCTTCCCTCCTGGGTCTAATGCCAATGGCCTTAAGCCAAAGCAAATGAGGCTGGAACTAAGGGACTCATATTAGGCCATTAACCCTTGGTGCCCACTGAGTCACAGGACAGATTCCCCATCACTCTGAGCTCTCTCTTTCTCTCTCTCCAAACGCTCTGCTCTGTCTCCACCACGCAGGCAGCTCTGGCCTGGGCTAGCCAGGTCACACTCACAGATCACACCGCTGGCCTGGGAATTTAGGAACTCTGCCCCTCCACCCATCCAGCTTCACGCTGCTCCCTTGCTCCCAAACTGCCAGCCGTTGGCATCATTCCTGCAGTGCCTCCTTCTCTGTCCCTCCCCACAGCTGTTGCCCTCCTAGGCCGGCTCCTACACGTCCCGGGACAGAATAACCATAGCCACATGGCTGCCAGTATTGTTAAACCAGCACTACCCTCAGAACAGAGAGGTGCCTTACACCTGTACAACTTAGCCCCCTTCCTCTATAGCAGAGGTCCCTAAACTGTGTGGTGTGCCCCCAGACGTTCGGGGGGGCACAGTGGGCTAGGACAGCCCCCATCGGGTGCAGCGAGGGAAGGCCACCCAGCCCTGCCCTGAGCTCTGCTCCAGCTCCTCCCCACCCCTGCTGCATGCCTGACCCCGTCACCAGCGCAGCTCCGCACCTGGCTGGGGCCCAGCTGCTGCTCCGATTCCAGCTCAATCCCTAGCCACAGCTCCAGCCTTCTTATCCTGTCCATGCCCCACCCCCACAAGCCACAGACCTGCTCCTGACTGTGGCTCCAGGAGTGCACAGACAGAGGGAAGCGGGGCATGACCCTCAAAAGTTTTGCTCTCCAGGAATCCTATCCCAGTCTAAGCACCTTTCCACCACTGTAACTGCATCCACCCATCATGGCTTTGTACCACTTGAAGCCTGGTCTACACTTAACGCTTGCACTGGCAGAGCTATGTCAGCAGGGGTGTGGGGCAAAATTTTACTGGCATTGATAAGTCTTAGTGTAGACACACACAGACTGGGGAAAACATCCTTTTGCCAGTACAAATTGAGGATGCAACCCTGTGTCATAGAGCACCTTGAGATCCACTGATGGCAAGTGCTACAAACGAGTTAGACGTTAGGATTATATTACACCAGCAAAAGAACACTTTTGCTGGGTGAAGCTGGGTCTCAGCCAAAGCCCCACCGGTTTAATCTATCCCAGCAAACCTTTTATAGTGAAACACGGATTCACTCTACGGGGAGAGCTGAAGGGTCAAACGGGGTGTGTGCAAATAAGGCTGCTTCTGCTACCACTATGAATGCTTGCTTTGTCTGGCTGTCCTCCCACCTCAGGTGTGTCTGTCTATCTGCAGACCGTGATCAAAGTAGGGCAGGGACTATCCCTTCCTGAACATTTGGGAAGTCCCCAGCACACAGGGGTGTTTCCACAATCTAGCAGCCAAAGATCTAACAAGATGCAGTGACTGGAAGTTGAAGCTAGATAAATTCAGACTGGAAACAAAGCACAAATGTGAACAGCGAGGTAACCCCGGGAACAATCTACCAAGGGCTGCAGCAGATTCTCCATCACTGACAATTCTTCTATCAGGATGGGATGTTTTTCTAACAGATCTGCTAGTTCAACCAGGAGTTAATTCAAGGAAGTCCTCAGGCCTGTGTTATGCAGGAGATCAGACTAGATAAGCACAGCAGTGCCTTCTGGCTTTATAATCTATGACTCCTCGTTATTACAGCCCATTCCTCTAGCATTTTCCCCACCAAAGAGGCCAGCACCCAGACAAGATGAACAAAACCTCAAGTCAGTTAAAAATAACTCCCAGCTGGTGCCTTTTAATCCAATTCTGATCTCTAAGTAGCTGGGATGGGAGAATTCAGCCTCTGGCAAAACAGAGCTGCCATGTAATTAACCTGCAGTCAGCACTCTGAATGAGACAAAGGCAGGGAAACAACCCAATTAAAATCCTGGGTTGTTAAACATGTAGCACAGCCTGGAGCTGTTAGACCAACATGGTATTAAGGGCCATGTGCTCTGCAGGGAGTAGCACGCCCCCTGGTGGGCACACAATGCACCATCAGTCCACCGTGCTTGCCAGGATGAGTTGACTGAAATAAGAGACAAACTCTTTACACAGGCATATGGGGATCTGCAGCCACCTCTGGGGTGGGCAGTGATTAAAGGGGAAGAGTGACATCCCTCTACGAGGAGTTTCGGACAGGAAGTGAAAGGTTAACTGCAGGGGTGGGGAAGTTATCCAAACTTGATCAGGATCCTGCCATTCACACACTGATCCCAGTGACAGTACCAAGGATATTTAGTGTGCACAGCAGAAGAGGAGCTGAGCTTTACAGTGCACCAGGAAGATAAGCCCCTGCCCCAGCAGCACAGCACCCCCTAGAGCTACACTGGGGTACTAAGAGGAAAAAACAGCCGGATATCAACCTGGCCTCCTGCAGAGCTGCTCCCCACGCAGGAACTGACCTCCATTAACCCATTCCTCCCATGAAGTGGTAAAAGGAAAGAACTGGGCTCTTAGCCCCACCCAGACTGGCCTGCTAAATGGGAGGGTGAGCTGGACAGGGCAGAACTGGGATCCTATCCACTCAGGGATGGAGCAAGGTGGGGGGCAGGAAAGCGGAACATCCCATTGGTGTATTCCAGCCCCTGCTCTTTGAAATGTCCTTGCAGGAAAAGACCTAGCTTATACACAACTGCAGAGGTTTTATTGATGGGGGTCACAGGGTTGAGTCCAGGATGCAATGCTGGGGCCACTGGGCCAATCATGCATGCTGTCCATGTTCAAGAGCAAACCCCTACACTGGCCCTGCCCCCTGCTGCATCCTCTTCATCAGCTCCTCATCCTGAATGGAAAGCTCTGTCAGTTTCTTGCCCATGCGCTCGTGGATGTCCAGGTACTTGGAGACGCAGCGGTCCAGGCACACAGACTCCCCCTTGGAGAGCTCTGCCTCCTTGTAGTGGGGAGGGACGCACTTCCGGTGACAGGCGTTGGTCATTCTGGGCCACAGAAGGGGAGAGCATGAGAATCCACAGGAGCCCCTGTGACCCCAGTCCTGCCTCCTCCCCACAGACCCCTCTATTATCCCAGCCCTGAATTCCCTCCACACCCTGCCCACAGTTCTGCCAGTGCCCCTGAATCCCAATCCACAACCCCTGCTATTGCAGTTCTGGGCTCTGCCAATTCCTCTCAATCCCAACCCATGGCCTTTTGATGTTCCAGTCCTCAGCTCCAGCACACCCACAGCCCATCAGTTACCCTTCATTGTGACCCACATCCCATCTTGATTTAAAACTCATCACTGATGAAGAATACACCATGACACTTGGTAAGTTGTTCCAATGGTTAATTACTCTCACCATTAGAATCTGATGCCTTATTTCCAGTTTAAATTTATCTAGCTTCAATTTCCAGCCATTGGATCATATTAGACCTTTCTCTGCTAGACTGAACACCCCATTATTAAATATGTTTCGTTTCCCATGTAGGTACTTACCAACTGATCAAGTCATCACTTAACCTGCTCTTGGTTATGCTAAATAGATTGAGCTCCTGGAATCTATCACTAGGCGGCATATTTTCTAATCCTTTAAACATTCTTGTGGCTCTTCCTCGGACTGTCTCCAATTCGGATGAAGACAATGATCCCTGCTGGCTTTCAAACCTATGACACCTCAGAAAGCCGCACTCTGCGGGGGGGAGGGGGGGGATGCAACCCTGCCCTTGACAAGGAGCTGCCGCAATGGGGTCATTACCTGTTGTACATGTCAGCCATCATCTCCACCTCCAGCTCAGCTGCCAGCTGCTGGGCCCTGAGCGGATCCATCGCGCCCCAAGTGACCGAGTTCCCGGCGTTGGGGTGGGAGGCAGTGACTTGCTCCTGGAAACACACAGAGCCTGTCAGAGCTGCCACTCCCGCCCCCTAGTGCGGTCCCCCTCATGCCCCAAGATCGCAACACCCCCCCCCCGCCAGGGCTGCCCCTGGCCCCCCACCACTACACAGCGCACCCTCCCAGGGCGGCATCCCCCCCCCCGGGCGGCACCCAGCCCCCCAACACCACCCTGTGCAGTCCCCTCCCACATCCCCAGGGCGGCAGCACCCCCCGGGCGGCCACCCCCTACACACTCCCAGGGCAACGCCCCCGCCCCGCCGGGCCAACCGACCCCAGCCAATGCACTGGGGGGGCTCCGGCCCGCCGAGAGGGCTCGCCCCGCACCTCAGAGCTGCCCCCGACCCTGTGCGGGGACCCCTCGGGGGATCACGGAGCCCAAGGGTCAGAGGTCAGGCCCCAGGCCGCCCCCTTTCTCCCGGATATAACGTGACTCGCCCCCGCCCAGCCGCCAACCGGAAACACGCCAGGAACAGGCGCTTCCGGCATAATGGGCCCCTCTCTCCTCCAAGGTACAATAGAGTCAGGTTTGGGGGGGAGAGCGGTCCACTTCCGGGATGTGGCGGACTCAGCTACCACAGAGTTACCCGCAAGAGAGCGGGAGAAAATAGGCAGGCGACTAGAGGGGCCAGTTCCAAACCATAGAGATGTGCCGGGACTGGAGCTAGAGCGGAGAGGAGCTGCCGCCGGAGGAAGGCGGGGAACCCAATTAGAGCATAGAGCTGGGGCCGGACCTAGGCTAGAACATACCGGATGGGAAACGGGACGATGGACGCAGCCATGTTACCATAGAGATCTAGCTGTTGCTAGACAAGCTAGGAGGTCTAATGACCCTAGACTAGCTGGAGGGTCAGTGGCCCACCACAGGGGGAGGAGAGGGTGTAGGGGCTCAGCCCCAGAGAGTGCAGGGGAGGGAGAGAGGCTCCTGGGTCACCTGCCTCAGGCTGGGATCCCGCAGGGCTTCGGGGACAGCGGGGATGAGAGCAGCTGGGAAGAGTGTGGGGTTGGGGGTGATCACAGCGGGGGCCTGTCAGCTAACAAGGGCTGTGGGAGACACGGGGTGGGGGTCATTGTGGGGTCTGTCAGGCTGTGGAGGTTCCAGGGCTGGGGGATGATCACACTGGGGGGCCAGCGGACAGGGGGGCTGTGCTGTTATTTGCAATATGCCCCCAGAGTCCCCTGGAACCAGGACAGGAGGGGAGTTGCCAGAACCCAGACACAGCCTGGCTCCGCCAGCCACTGTCTCCATTTGACCCCAGGCAGCACCTCCCGCCATGAGCCCTTGGGAGAAGTGGCGGCACCACAGTGTGGGACCTGGGACCGACCCCACAGCCAGTGGGGCTGGAGCGGGCCCTGTCCGATCGCCTCCCAAACACATCACAAAAACGTGCCCTACCCTGGCTGCCAGTCTTACCACCTGCCTGCCACTTACGAACGACCTGGGCTCAGTGTCCCTGTGGCAGTGCCTGTCTCTGCTGCTGATGATTTTACATGGAAAGGGGCATCTGCCTCTGAGCCAGTGATGGTCTGAGCCTCCTGCTAAACAGAGCCAGGCAGCTCGTCCTAGGCAGTGTGTATGCCCAGTTTGTCACACCCCACCACCATATTACACATGGGGAAATTGAGGCACAAAAAGAGGCAGAGACTTGCCCAAGCTCAGAATCAGGACAGAACCCAGCTCTCCTGACTCCCAGTTCCTGGCTCTACCCGTTAGAGCACATAGCTTTTGCCTTTAGAAGGGAGGCAGCAGCACAGTTGAGCCTGAGATGCCAGGGGAGGCAAGGAACGGCTGCAGGGGAGCCACCCAAGGCCTGGATTAGGTGGGACCTACCCTGTCTTTTCCTTCTGCCTCATAGATGATGCCCACATGACTACCTAGCACCCCAACATCTGGCTGGGTTGGCATGCCAGGCCCCAGAGCTGCCCTGGGGACTGAGACAGGTTCTACTACATAGAGTGGCCTAGATGCTCCACAGAGACATTCATGAGGATTGGGAGGTGGGGCAGTCTCCTTCCTGGTTGGCTGCCTGTGCAGTGGGGAGCAACCCCCAAATCCCTGATGCTCCAGCAGCCAAGTGCCTGCATCTCACGGGCTCAGGAGGGGGACCCTGCCCAGTATTTGGGCACCCCCAGCAGTGCAGAGAGGAGATGCCCTGTGGTCCCCCTTGCACTCCCTCATGGCTCTGTTAGCTTCAGCCCTGGGATGCCAAGCTGAATGGCTGGTACCCCCTGGAGCAGGGACAGTACCCTGGGGTGGAGGAGGGAGGGGCTCCAGGTGCTGTCAGGGTGGGATCCCCTGTGGCTGTTTGTCCTTTCAATTCACTCCCCATTTGCTACCTCTCAGCATGAGAGTCCCCTGCCAGGGTTAGTGGCTGCACTTCCTGCCTGGTGAGGTCCCCCCTTAGCCCCTCAGGCTCATCCCAGGGGGTCTCACCAATGTGACCCTGGGAGAGTGAAACACCCCCTCCCCCAGAGGACCAGGGGAGCTGGCATTGTGGAGGAGTATAAATGAAAGTGGCATCTGTTCCTCTCCTGGTAAAAATAGGCTGTGCTGCCCCGAGAGTGGGGCTGTGCCAAGGGCGGTGACACAAAGAGTGGGACAGACGGGGACCGAACCCAGAACCAGCCCGCCCCATGGAGCAGCCAGCAGGTGGGTGCAGCCCTAGCCAGAACCCCATGCCAGGGAGGGCCCGTAGCAGGTGTGGGGGGGAAGTGGGGCATTGAATGAACCTCTCTGGTAGGGGGAGCTGGGTCAGGCTGGAAACACCACCTACCCTGGCTTATGGGACTCAGAGTGCAGGTCCACTGCCCATTGCCCCGGCTCAGGATCCCCCTGGAATCCCCCCAACCCGCTTTCCTCTCTCAGGCACTGGGGGAGCCCCTGGAATCCCCCCAACCCGCTTTCCTCTCTCAGGCACTGGGGGAGCCCCTGGAAACACCCTAACCCTCTTTCCTCTCTCAGGCACTGGGAGAGACCATCTGAATTAAAGGCAGCTCATGGGAGCCCAGGTCTGGAATAACAGGGGCTGCAGGTTGGGATCACAGGGCTGGACTAGCAGGGGGCAATGCGGTGGGACTGAGGGGCACTGGAATAACTGGGGGGAGCCTGGGGCTGGGTAGCTGAGAGAGGTGGGTCAGAATAGAGGGGCACTGGAAGAACTGGGGGAACTGGGTAGCAGGGAACATCTGGGTGGAATTGGGGGGCACTAGCAGAATGGGGGGAGCCCAGGGTGGAGTAGCAGGGGGCAATGGGGTGGGATACAGGGGCCCTGGCAGAGCTGGGATGGAAGCCTGGGGCTGGGCTAGCGGGGGCAGTGGGGTGAGATTGAGGGGCACTGACAGAGCTGGGGGGAGCCTGGGGCTGGGCTAGCAGGGGATGGCAGGTTGCAATAGAGGAGCACTGGCAGAGCTGGGGTGGAAGCCCGGGGCTGCAGGTAATTTACCATGAGGGGGGTGGCAGGTCCGTGGTTGGCAAATCCCCCATTCCCTGGGTCTGGCAGAGCGGTAAATGTCAGGGGTATATTTAGCTGCTGAGGAGGGGGTCACCTGCCCCATCTCCAAGGTGCCCTCCCCTCACTGCAGGTTTGGAGCCTGAGTCAGAGGCCTGTTCCAGCCCCTGGGGATTGTTTAGGAGGGGTTGGGGGGTGGGGCATCTTGCTTTAAAGGGCCAGCATTCAGCCTGGCCTCCTATTTCACTTGAAAGGGTTGACAGCACAGCCAGCCGCAAGGGCACTCTCCCTGGCTGCCTCCCCAGCTCTCTCGGGTTTAGGTAGGTCCTACAGTATTTACCGCATAGTCATACCTCGCTGGTGTTCATTGCATGAACCAGGGGCTCCCGGCACCCCTCCATACCCCCCCACAAGGTCCCTGGGTGCAACCCTCCATTGCAGGGACACCCTGCAGCTCCCCTACACCAGGGGCTGTGTGTGCCCCCATTTCCTCTCCTTCCAGGTTTCCCCAATCTCTCCCCCACACCAAGGTGTCTGTGTGCCCCCCATTCTCTCTCCCCCCCTCAATCTCTCCCCCAGGCTGTATTCCCTTCCCCCCACCCCCAAGAAAAAGAACTGCATTGGAGCTGATGTAAGCTGCCTACTGCAGGCCCCACAATGCCATGGTATGGCCAGCAGAGGGTGAGCCGATGCCTCCTGCCCCCCCGCCCAAACTTGGCAATGATGGAGCTCAGGGGTGGGAGTAGACAGAGCGCTGGGGGGATCTGGTAGGCCGGTCCCTAGGCAGGCCAGTCGGGGGGGGTCTCTCACAGCCCCTATCCAGGTCTCTGCTGCCCCCATCTGACCCACATGCCTCTTGTCTCCTTCCAGAGATGGAGGTGCAGGAAGGCGCCCCTCGCCCCAGGCCGACAGCAGAGGAGCCCGGGGCTGTGGCTAAGGAGACTGAAGGGGTGGCTGGGACTGGAGCCAAGGAGGTGGCTCGGGATGGGGATGGGTTGGGGGAGAAGGGGAGAGCAGGGGATGCTGGGAGTGATGCTATGGGGGGCGGTGAGGCTGGGAGAGCAGGGGATGCTGGGAGCGAAGCTAAGGGGGGTGGTGAGGCCGGGAGAGCAGGGGATGCTGGGAGCGATGCTATGGGGGGCGGTGAGGCTGGGAGAGCAGGGGATGCTGGGAGTGATGCTAAGGAGGGCGGTGAGGCCGGGAGAGCAGGGGATGCTGGGAGCGATGCTAAGGGGGGCAGTGAGGCAGGGGGAGCAGGGGATGCTGGGAGCGATGCTATGGGGGGCGGTGAGGCCTGGAGAGCAGGGGATGCTGGGAGCGATGCTAAGGGGGGCAGTGAGGCAGGGGGAGCAGGGGATGCTGGGAGCGATGCTATGGGGGGCGGTGAGGCTGGGAGAGCAGAGGATGCTGAGAGCGATGCTAAGGGGAGCGGTGAGGCCGGGAGAGCAGGGGATGCTGGGAGCGAAGCTAAGGGAGGCGGTGAGGCTGGGAGAGCAGGGGATGCTGGGAGCGATGCTAAGGGGGGCGGTGAGGCCGGGAGAGCAGGGGATGCTGGGAGCGAAGCTAAGGGGGGTGGTGAGGCCGGGAGAGCAGGGGATGCTGGGAGTGATGCTAAGGAGGGCGGTGAGGCTGGGAGAGCAGAGGATGCTGGGAGCGATGCTAAGGGGGGCGGTGAGGCCGGGAGAGCAGGGGATGCTGGGAGCGATGCTAAGGGGGGCTGTGAGGCCGGGAGAGCAGGGGATGCTGGGAGCGAAGCTAAGGGGGGTGGTGAGGCCGGGAGAGCAGAGGATGCTGGGAGCGATGCTAAGGGGGGCGGTGAGGCAGGGGGAGCAGGGGATGCTGGGAGCGATGCTAAGGGGGGCGGTGAGGCAGGGGGAGCAGGGGATGCTGGGAGCTATGCTAAGGGGGGCGGTGAGGCAGGGGGAGCAGGGGATGCTGGGAGCGATGCTAAGGGGGGTGGTGAGGCAGGGGGAGCAGGGGATGCTGGGAGCGATGCTAAGGGGGGCGGTGAGGCAGGGGGAGCAGGGGATGCTGGGAGCCATGCTAAGGGGGGTGGTGAGGCCTGGAGAGCAGGGGATGCTGGGAGCGAAGCTAAGGGGGGCGGTGAGGCAGGGGGAGCAGGGGATGCTGGGAGCGATGCTAAGGGGGGCGGTGAGGCAGGGGGAGCAGGGGATTCTGGGGCTGGAGCACAGGAGAGGGAAGATGGGGGGCAGGGGGCTAGGGCAGAGGAAAGGGAGGCAGTAGGTGGGTCTGGGCCTGAGCCCCAGGAGGGGGCTGGAGGGGCCGAGCCAGAGAAGAAACGGACTGAAGCCGAGGAGGCCAGCAGTGCCGTGGCCAGAGAGGTGAGTGTCCCCCTGGGTCAGATGCAGTAATGGGAGGGAGGAGGGAAACCCCCCCCCACATACCTCCCCACAGGGCCAGCATGCCCAGAGGGTGCTGCGGGTGCCCATGTGCCCTCCCTGATGCTGTGGGGGCACAAGCATGCCCAGGCCATCACAAGGAGCGGCTCAGGGCTCGGGATGGGCTGTGGGACTCAACCCCGGTGGTAACCCCCAGGGCAGGTGGGTTCAAATATCACCTGAGGGGGTGGGGAGGCCATGCAGGGGAGGACAGGAGCTGGGGCTAGCAACAGGGGTCTAGGATTTGGGGGGCAGGGGTCTGTTAAAGGGCTTTGTTCCCTCCCAGGGGCATGGTGGGAGCACCTCAGAGGAACCACTGTCCCCAGAGATGGGGGGCGAGGAGGAGGCATGGGATGAGCCTGCACCCAGCTCCCCCGGCGAGGGGCTGGCCAGCCCCACAGGGGACACTGCCTTTGGGAAGGAGACTGGGGCCCCCCAGCCGGGTAAGGCCAATTGAATCAGGGAATGAGGGTGGGGGAAGAATACAGGGAGGGGACACCCCCTCACCATAGCCCCGCAGAGTCCCCCCAGCACAGCCCCCCAGTCCCCCCTCCCACTCACACAAGGTCACCCCCCCAGCACAGCCCCCCAATCTCAGATACCCAGTTGAGCTTGTGGTTTCTGTTTTTAACATCAAAACTTTGTAAATTCCTTTCAGGAGGCACCTCCCAAGGCCGAGAAGCCACTCCAGGTGGCAGCGCCAGGTGAGAGCACCCGCAGGGGTCCCCAATACCAGGATAAGGGGCTCCTACCCCCAGCACAGCACCCCCTGGTGCCAGGCAGGGAGGTGGAGGCATACAGCCAAGGATGGGGAGAGCCTGCCCCCCACCTCGCCACAACACACCAACCCCTCTCTTCCTGGCCCATTCTCTGATCCGCTTCCCACCTCTTCGCAGCACTGGAGGGACAGCCCACCAGGACAGCGGACAGAGCCCTGCACCTGAAGGAGCTGTGCCCCCCAAAGAGAAGCCAAAGAGACCAGCGCTGGATCGGAGGGAGCTGACCCGACCCCGCCTGGCACCCAGGGCCCAGTCCCGCAAGGCCCTTGTGGAGAAATTTGGGGGGTGCGCAATCCCATATTAACCTTCCCCAGGGGCTACGAATGGGCTGGCCTTCACACGAGTGGGCGGAGCTTGGAGCATAGGCCCTGGTCGGTCAACCAATGGAGAGTGCCCAGTGCCATTAAAGAGAAACATGCCAAGAGAGGGTGTAGGGAGGGGCACCTAGTCACCTGTGGAACTCACTGCCACTGGACATTAGGGGCAAAGTGCTCAGGGCAGCTCTTGTGGCACCAAGGGTACCATGGAGGTTAACCCCTTCAGCTCCTGACCCCATGCAGGCTCAGGGGCTGGTGGGACAGGGAGGGAAGGCCGAGGGATGCGGGAGGGAGGGGACCTGGCCAGTCACTGCCCCAGCTCTGGGGCTCTGCAGCAGAATGCGCATTGTTCCTTCTCTCTGTGACACTGGCCCCTCCATCCCCCCTCCCCCCTGCAGGGCAGCCAGCGGCCCTGCCCCCAACATCAAGAAGACAGGAGGTGCCAACGCCATCAAGAACATGCTGCTGGAGTGGTGTCGTGCCAAGACGCGCGGCTATGAGGTGAGAGCCTGGCAAGGGTGAGGTAGGTGCCTTTGTGGGGGTGACTAGACCTGGCCCCGGGGGGAAAGATGGCAAGGGGAGGCAGCTAGGATAGCCCCTGGGAAGCATTGGGGCAGGTGGCTGGCCCAAGGGGTACAGCATGGGGGGTTCTACCATCCCCGGGTGAGCAGCTCTGCCCCAAGGCCCTGGGTCACCAGTGCTGACTACAACATGGAGAGGAGGAAAAGCAGGAGACCGCCTGCGTGCAGCAGGCAGGCCTCTGCCACGTTGGACACAGCGCTGCCGCCCATCCACTGTGGAGATGGCTAGAGAACATAGCTGCCAGCTTTCTGCCCCAGCCTCTCTTCCTAGTGCATGGGAGGGGTGGGCAGCCCATAGGATCGGGCACCCCCAGACCCTGCAGTGCCCACAAAGAGACTAGAGGGGAAGTCCACCCTGTGCTAGTGGGGCTGACTGGCTCTCCCTCCTTGTGTCCCTACTCTACTGCCCGGCTGCCAGCATGTGGACATCCAGAACTTCTCCTCCAGCTGGAGTAGTGGCTTGGCCTTCTGCGCCCTCATCCACAAGTTCTTCCCTGATGCCTTCGACTACACGGCTCTTGACCCAGCCAACCGCAGGGAGAACTTTGCCCTGGCTTTTGCCACTGCTGAGTGAGTGCACCCTACACCTCACCCCCCAATGCCCAGGGTAGCCAGCCCCACCCAGGGAAGGGCTTCTGCCATCCATCCGACATGGGGCTTGGAGGCAGAATAGGAATCTGCAGTTGCCCAGTAGGGGTGCTGTGACACCAGGGATGGGGAGGAGCCTGCACTGTCCAGCCCCACCCTCCCCAGCAGCGGGCACTGGGTGTAGCACCCCACCCTACGTCAGCTGGTGTAGGAGACCCTGCTGGGTACTGCATCCAATAATTGAGGCTGTTAGCTAATTAGCGGTACTCCCTCTGCAGCTTGGCCACCCTGTGGCTTCTGGTAGCTCTGCCATCGCCGCCGCCCCCCCCCCAACTTCCTGAGGCCAGAGCACAATGACCCTGACAGCGTGGGCCCAGCTTCACAGCCAAACCCAATCAGGGCAGGGCACGGCCCCGCTGGGACAGGGCTGGAAGCAGCTCCAGGAACGCACCCTCCAGCCTGGACTGGACGTTGAGCCCTTCCCTAGGGCACCAGCTTTGTGGTCCCTTCCCATCCCGTCACAACAGGCACATCCCGGGCCACTTTCCCTTTGCCCACTGGCATCAAACACTGCCTGGTTTGCAGAGGGGTCATGGCTCAGGGTAGGGGGTCTTTGGCCGGGGAGGTCAGTGGGACAGCCATGCCCAGGGGACACATAGAGCAAACCAAGGGTGCCAAGCTGAGTGGCCGAGGGTAGCGCTGCTGTGCTGACCCCTTGCCTCTTGCCCCACAGGCAGCATGCTGACTGCGCCCCACTGCTGGAAGTGGAGGACATGGTGCGCATGAGCTTCCCAGATTCCAAATGTGTCTACACCTACATCCAGGAGCTGTACCGCAGCCTGGTGGACAAGGGGCTGGTGAAGACCAAGAAGAAATGAGGTGGGCAGGGGGAGCAGCCAGCTGGGGAAGCAGAGAGAGTGCCCGGCAGCATGGGTGAGGAGGGACTGCCCAGACATTCAGCCTGGCACAGGGGGCATGGGTGAGGAACTGCAGGGGGTGCTACCGGAGATGGGAGCGCTCATGTGCCCAGGGGTTTACATGTTCCATCCTTTCTACCTTCCATCTCACTGCCTACATGGGAGCGAGGGGCTCCCTGGTGCCTGGATATCACCTCCTCCCAGAGGGGCAGATCGGGCTAGGTATGGGGGAGTGGGGTGCTGCACCCACCCCAGCAGTCCAACCCCACCAGGACACCACCATGGGGCGTGTGTTCTCCCTGCAGGCCCATGTAGGATGGGGCACCTCCACCCCCGTTTGTCGGCCTAGCCCAGCCCCTGGCTGAGCTGGGAGCCTATGTCTGAACACTCCATGGGGGCAGGGTAGATGTGGGCATGGGTGGGGAGAGAGTTTCCTGCTCTGGAGAAAGGCCTTACCCCCCCCCACCCCAGAGCATGATGGGAAGGAATTATCCCCTCCCTCCCCCAACCTCCTGAATAAGAAGTGCAGGAAGCTCAGCACTGCCCCTGTGGTGGTCCCCTCCATGAGGGGGGGGGGGGGGAGGGAGAGAGAAGATGGTCCAGCAGGGCAGGGCAGTTCCAGGGGCATCTTCTCTCCACTGCCCAAGATAGGGAAAGGGGCATGGGGGGGTTACAACCTTTTCTTTCTAGTGGCCTCTTTTCAACAGAGCCCACCCCCCAGCCTGGTTCAGCCTTGTGCGCAACGACTGCTCAGCAGACCCGCTATGGGCAGGATACGCGGGCCTGGCCCCTGGCCCCTCTCCCAGCCCCTGGAGTCCTTGGCTGAGGATGCCCCAGTTAGTGGGAGACAGAGTAAGCTTCCAACAGGTGCCACTAACGCCTCGCTGGGGTGTGTGGTAAGTGGCAGGGACCCCTCCAAGGCAGAGTTCCTGAAACAAGGCCCCCGTCAGGCATTCGACTTCCACAATACATGCTCCCACTCTCCCAACAGGTCTGTCCTGGAGCTCTCCTCAAACATGGCATCTCTTCTGCTTGTAATCCTCCACGGCCATCTCCTGCCTACCCCCTTCCCAGCCCTGCAGGAGCCCCCGGCTCAAGCGTGCATGAGAGACCCTGGCAGATCCAGTAAAGCATAACTGCTCCAAGCTCAGGCAGACCAGGGCGGTTTCTTGTGGTTAGCTCGGAAAGATCAAGGGCTCCATCAGCATTGGCCACATTCCTTGGCCAGGGCGCGACAGATGTGTCTGTGGCTGCAGCCCAGTCAGGAGCGATGCCCATCAGCAGCAGGAAGTCACCTCTGCCCCCTGCCAACGCCAGATGAGCACATTTCACCATAGGGCTGGGGCCAGCGCTCCTCGTGGATCCCAGCTGGCAGCGGGTGTCTGGAATGCGTCTTTGGCTGACCGCAGTAGGGGTAGTTCTCCTGGCACTCCCAGGGTCCATTACAACCAAGCTCCCCACACGTAGGGCTACCCCCACAGCAGCTGCCTGACTCCAAGTGACAGTGAACCAGGGCTGCCTTCCTGCTGGTGCCAATGTGACAGCCAGCTGGGTACAAATGATCTTCCAAGCTCTGAAGGGCCTTGTCGAAGTGCAGGCTTCTGCTCTGGGCCTTGGCTCAGCTCTGCCAAATCCCACAGCAGGTGCTCAGCAGAGGGCCTGGAAGTCATACGCTAGTGCACAGACCCCTGCTCCCTTCCAGCCCATAACCACAGGCCCCATAGCTCTGTGCTGCCCTCTGGTGGCAGAGTCTTGTTAGTGCTAGATTGTGGATGGTCCCGACCGATGACAGCACCAACAGCAGCCACTTCCCCCAGCTCCAGGGCACAAGGCAGCAGCTGCTCAAGGGCCATCAGAGGTGGCCCTGGCCTCTGGAGGTGCAGGGTCAGGGTGCTGAGGTGACCTGCATTTAGGACAAAGTGGAGGAGTGGACCATACCAAGGGAGGAGAGAGAGGGGCAGGGTGTGATCACCCGCCTGTGAGATTTTTAATGGGCACAAGCAGCCAAAGACCTCAGTTTTATGTCCCCTGGGAATGCAGCCCCCCCTGCACTGTCTGGGGGGCCCTATAGGATCACACACATGGCTTTGGCAGCTCTCAGCTGGGCAACTCCATGGTCTGAACCTCAAGCCAGCCCATGATAACTGGGGAGGGAGGGGCTGGGGGGAGCTGACTAGGAACAGCACCCAGCTCCACAGGAACATGCTGGCCCAGGGAGCTGGGACAGGACTCAGAGCCCTTCCCCTCCAGTGTGGTGCGTGGGGCGGAGATCAGAATGATTCATCCTCAGGGCATCTGCTCCAATCCCACCTCAAAGGGGGAGGGGGGAAGTGGCTGGGGCAGGAACAGCAGGAAAGAGGAAGAGTCTAGAGATAGTCCGAGGTCCCCAGGGATTGGCCCCACACCAGCTTGTGGCGGGGGAGCAGCTGCCTGGGAAATCATCCAAGGGGGGGATCTGCACTTGGGAGTGGAGGGATCACGGTCCATTTTTATTGACCAGAAAAAGGAAGTTATTTCACACACAACCCCCCACCGACAAAGGGGCTATTTTAAAAAAAAAAAAACATTTCTCATCACACTACCAACCCAGAATCACCCTCCAGCCTGACACCCCCCCCCCCCACGCAGCCCCAGTCACCTGCCCAGCTGCAGAGCTCCTGGGGGGTATTCCCCCCCCATCACTACCTGTCTGCATGGGCTGGGTGCAGGGAAGGCATTTGGGGCTGCTCTCCCCACCCCCCCACCCTCCCCTCCAGTCTTTGCAGCTGAGGTTTTAAAGTGCCAGGCGACAAACCAAAACAAGATCAACAGAGGCAGTGGGGTTCGTGGCATAAAGCTCAGTGCCCAGGGAGTGGCCTTTGGCCCGGCCACTCCTGGCGGGCCTGGGGGCCCCCAGTGAAGATGGGGTGAGCAAAGGAGTCAATCAATGAAGGGAAGGGAAAAGCCCACGCACCCAACTTCAAAACCCCCCAGGGCTTCAGTGCCCCCTCACAGTTGAAAGGCTCCTACAAGTGACAACAGTGCTACCGTGAGGTGCTGGGTCCCCCCTTAGCCTGGGCAGGGGTGGGGCACATGCCCCAGAATTCCGTGGGGTGCATCGCCATGACAGCATGCAAGGGTGGGAGAGGCCACTTTGGCCCCACCCACTAAGTGCATAGGCCCCACCCCTGCCTGGAACAGTGAGTCTTCCCCACCAGGAGTCGGCAGCGGGGTGCCAGAGCAGGAGCAGGGTCACTCGCAGGGCCGCTTCTCACTGAATTTGCGGGTGTGATCCTCGGCATTGCGCAGGAACCTCTTGTAGTCACGGGTGAACTCCTCGGCCAGGTCGGCACGCAGCGGGTGGCCTGGCTCAGGCTCGTTCACCAACGCGATCAGAGCCTGGATCACTGCACAGAGGGGCAGGGAGGGGGTGAGCACGGCATGGAGAGGGGCAGGGTGTGCCTGCTCCTGCACACTGGCCCCGGCCCCCAGACACCCCACACAGTAGCAGCCTCACCCACCCATGCTGTCCCCTGGTACTGCCAGCTGTCCCACAGGGTACCAGCCTCACCCACCCATGCTGACTGCTGCCAACGCCACCCACCCCACAGGATACCAGCCTCACCCACCTGCACTGGTCCTGGCACATAAACTGCCCCAGCCCGCCATCCTCACTCACCCCTATAGCCACATCACTGCCACCCTTATTGTAACCCCCCAGACTCCACAGACCCAGCGCTTCTGGTCACCACCCCCACTAGCTTCTTGGAGGCATGAACATGTGGCAGGGGGGCATGTACCTTGATCCGTCTTCGTGGCGGGTTTCCAGTTCTCAGCACTGATGATGGGCAGGCAGACCTGCCCCTTCTCGTCCACATTGGGGTGGTAGATTTTAGTTTTGAAGGTGACCTTGGGGGGCTTGAAGGGGTACTCGGCTGGGAAGCTGATCTCGATTCGGAAAGCACCTTTGTTGTACGGAGGATTGTCCTGGTCATCGGGCAGGAGAGAGAGGACTGAAAGCTACAGAGCCAGCAAACACTGATCCCTGGGAAGAACTGGGGGCTTGCCCCATCTGCCTTGGACAGCACAGACCCCCCCTGGGGCAAGCAACCACTGCTGAACCCCTGCCCCCACCCCTCCAATCTCCCAGTCCCCACACTCACCGGCACCAGGAGCCCTTTCCACAGGAGAACGTTGGTGTCGTCCACCTCAATGTCCTTCAAGCAACGGGACCCAGACCTCTTCAAGTCATCCAGCTCCTGCAATGGAGAGAGCCGAGCCATCAGGGACCACACCCCGTCCCCACCTCAGAGCTGCCCCCCAATTGGCCCCAGCCTTCTGCTCACTAAAATTGCCACCCCAATAGGCCTCAGACTCCCACTTCCCCATCCACCCCCATGTAGCAGCACAAACCAAACCACCAGGGGCACCAATTCAGATCTTTCTGAGGGGAGGGAAGGGGTGAATTCCAGTTCCTTACACACATACACACCAGGAACCTGCTCTAGTCCCCACTTGTCATCCCCTCCACTGGGTAAATTTATAAGTGCAGTTGTATGACAAGGCTGCTTGTGATGGCAAGGACTGGGTTCGGCAGCCCTGGGGCTCAGTTCCAGTTTATGTCTTGTGTTCCTGATGCTCATGCTTCAGGGTTTCAGCCACAGCCATCCACAGGGGTACTGTGACCCTATGTGCTAGGTTGCAACGTCACTCACTGAAACGTGACCTGGCCACCCTCCCGGCAAGACAGAGGGACAACCGGGGCAAACCTGAGCGCTGCTGAGACCCTGCAGCCAAAGCGACGCTCCGGCAGCAGCTGCATTGATTTAGTACAGGACCACTGCTTAAAAGTGGTCAGCCATAGCCCTCCCCGGCTCCGGGAAGTATGGAGCATTGAGCAAATGTAAACACCCTGGGGCGGTGTTCGCCCATCCCGTAAAGCCCACACAACTGGGACCACTGCGAGCCACCCTCTCTCGCCCATAATCTCCCCACACCAGCGCTGCAGCAACCAAGAGCTGAGCTGGGCTCTGCCCATCTCTGCAGGTGGCCCAGGCACATTTCTCAGAAACTCACTGAAAGGAGGGGGGGACACAATAAACTCACTTCCTGCTCCCAAAGGCAAATAAACAACAGAGCCTCCTACTGCTAGCAACCCAGCCGCTCACCTCCCCCTAGTGGGGCATCCCAACTCCCAGGGACTGGAGGGACCCTTGGGTTACCCAGTCTCCCCACCTCACTCTACTCTAGGGCTCCCCTCCCCAGAGAGAGTCCACTCCCTCAGCTCAGCCCGCATCCCCTGAGGCTCCCCATTCATCCTCTCCCTGCACTTTTGGTTTCCAAGAAACCAGCCAGGGACTTCCGTCCGAGGCAGCAGCCATAGAAAGTGAAAGCACCTGCCTGGTCCTGACACTTACTTTTAGACATTGCTCTATTAAATTAAATGCTTCCTTTCTTCCTGCTTCATCCTCACTTCGACCAGAACCACCCCGCCCTCCCCTCCCCCACAGCTCCCCCTCCATGGCAATCTGGCCTGGATCCTTTGTAAAGCTGGCACCACCAGGGTCAGCATGGTGCATTTGTCCGAAGTTGGCCAAGACACAAAGGGTGAACTTGTGTGTCATCCCCCAACACCTTGCCCTAAGGGGGTCCAGGGCCCCACTTGTTTCTGTAGGTCACTCCAGCCACCCCACCCCCACCAGCGTGATTTTGATACATTACAAGTCATTATTTTAAATCTAGGTTTTATTCCCGTCTGGTCATGGGGTTGGGCAGCCAGATGCTGACCAGAGCTGGAGACAACCACCCAACCCCCCTTGCACAGGGATCACAGCTTTACCTTTGATCCGGCTCCAGGCACATGACAAGCAAAGGGCAGGGGCAGGTGTGACGGGATGGGGGGGTGGAGGGAGAGACACAGGAAGGGGTTAACCTCATTGCAGGGGGCCTTTGGCGCCACAACGGGACCTGGAGCCACAGCAGAGACCTAGGGTGGGTCCAGCACCCCCCGGGCTAGCCAAGGGCACCCAAACAAAAGTGAAAGTAATGCAAAGCTCCCACCACAGCCTTACCTTGTGTCCCACAACCAGCCCCCTCACCTCACCCAGCCGCACACCCTGCAACTCCCCAGCCCCCCAACTCCCCAGCCCGGTCCCGCCATCATCCACAGCCCCCAGGCGCTTCATCCCAGCCCCCAACTCCCCCCCCCGCGCTTCATCCCAGCCCCCAACTCCCCCCCCGCGCTTCATCCCAGCCCCCAACTCCCCCCCCCGCGCGCTTCATCCCAGCCCCCAACTCCCCCCCCCGCGCTTCAACTCCCCCCCCCGCTTCAACTCCCGCCCCGCGCGCTTCATCCCAGCCCCCAACTCCCCCCCCGCGCGCTTCATCCCAGCCCCCAACTCCCCCCCCCGCGCGCTTCATCCCAGCCCCCAACTCCCCCCCCGCGCTTCAACTCCCCCCCCGCGCGCTTCATCCCAGCCCCCAACTCCCCCCCCCCGCGCGCTTCATCCCAGCCCCCCACTCCCCCCCCGCGCGCTTCATCCCAGCCCCCAACTCCCCCCCGCGGCTTCATCCCAGCCCCCAACTCCCCCACCCGCGCGCTTCATCCCAGCCCCCACTCCCCCCCCACGCGCTTCATCCCAGCCCCCCAACTCCCCCCCACCGCGCTTCATCCCAGCCCCCAACTCCCCCCCCGCTTCAACCCCCCCCCCCGCGCGCTTCATCCCAGCCCCCAACTCCCCCCCCGCGCTTCATCCCCAGCCCCCAACTCCCCCCCCCCCCGCGCGCTTCACTCCCAGCCCCCAACCCCCCCCCCCCCGCGCGCTTCATCCCAGCCCCCAACTCCCCCCCCGCGCGCTTCATCCCAGCCCCCAACTCCCCCCCCCGCGCGCTTCATCCCAGCCCCCAACTCCCCCCCCGCGGCTTCAACTCCCCCCCCCGCGCGCTCATCCCAGCCCCCAACTCCCCCCCCCGCGCGCTTCTCCAGCCCCCAACTCCCCCCCCACCCAGCGCGCTTTCATCCCAGCCCCCAACTCCCCCCCCCGCGCGCTTCATCCCAGCCCCCAACTCCCCCCCCCGCGCGCTTCATCCCAGCCCCCAACTCCCCCCCCCGCGCGCTTCATCCCAGCCCCCAACTCCCCCCCCCCGCGCGCTTCATCCCAGCCCCCAACTCCCCCCCCACGCGCTTCATCCCAGCCCCCAACTCCCCCCCCGCTTCAACTCCCCCCCCCGCGCGCTTCATCCCAGCCCCCAACTCCCCCCCCGCGCTTCATCCCAGCCCCCAACTCCCCCCCCCCGCGCGCTTCATCCCAGCCCCCAACTCCCCCCCCCGCGCGCTTCATCCCAGCCCCCAACTCCCCCCCCGCGCGCTTCATCCCAGCCCTCCCCCCGGGCCGGTGCGATCAGCCCGCGGGGGGCTGGGAGGGCCAGAGACCCGGCCCGGCCCCCGCACCTTGCCCACTCTCCTGCTCGCCGCCATCTTCCCAGCCCGGCCGGCTCAGCGCGGAGCAGCGACTCTGCGGGGCGGTGGCTAGAGAGGAGCCGCCCCGCGGCCGTGCACCAGCAGCGGCCCCCTCCCCCCCCGGACCGCGGCGAGGGGCGGGGCTAGAACGCTCCCTCTCCCCCGCCTCCTCAGGGATCACGGAGGTGGGGTGTGGAGGGGCTAGAACGCCCCCTCAGGGATCATAGAGCGGGGTTGGGGGCTAGAGTGCCCCCAGGCCTCCTCAGTAAGGCCGCCAAGCCTCCTGGCTTGGCCTAGGGCTGCCAACGTTCTAGGGTCGCGACACCGAACGCTCTAGCCCCGCCCCTTCCCTGAGCCCCTGCCCCCCCCGCTCATTACATTCCCCCTCCCTCCCTTTCCCTGGGCCGGGGCCGGGGCCGGGGCGAGGGCTCTGGGGTGGGGCCAGAAATGAGGGGTTCAGGGTGCAGGAGGGAGCTCCAGGCTGGGGCAGGGAGTTGAGATGCGGGAGAGGGTCTGGGCTCTGGGGTGGGGCTGGAGATGAGGGGTGCAAGAGGGGGCTCCCAGCTGGGGGGTGGAGCCTAGGGATTCAGCGTGCAGGAGGGGTTGGGGTGCAGGAGGGGATACAGGCTGTGGGTGTGGGCTCTGGGATGCAGCCAAGGATGTGGGGTTTGGGGTGCAGGAGGGAACTCCAGGCTGTGGGGTGGGGCCGAGGGATTCAGAGTGCGGGAGGGGGCTGTGGGTTGAAACAGAGGGTTGGGATGCAGGAGGGGATACAGGCTCTGCGCTGGGGGTGCGGGATCTGGGATGGGGCTGGGGACGAGGGGTTTGGGGTGCAGGAGTGTGCTCCAGATTTGAGGGAGGGCTCAGAGTTGGGGCAAGAGGGTGGGGGCATGGGCTTACCTTGAGCAGCTCTCGGTCAATGGTGCAGCAGGAGGGGGGCTAAGGCGGGCTGCCTGCCGGTCCTGGCACCGTGCTGCGTGCGCCCTGGAAGCAGCCACCTGGTCCGGGTCCTAGTAGGGGGAGGGGGCAGGAGGCTCCATGCACTGCTCTTGCCCACAGAAACCATCTCCCCCAGCTCCCATTGGCTGGTTCCTGGACAATGGGAGTTCAGAGCTGGTGCTTGTGGCAGGGGCAGTGGACAGAGCACCGTGACCCCCGCGCCTAGGACCCAGACCTCCTGGCCACTTCTGGGCAATGGGCTTTGTTGCAAGGATAGGTTCCTGGGTTGGTGGTTCTGTTGTGTGGTGTGTGGTTGCTGGTGAGTATTTGCTTCAGATTGGGGGGCTGTCTGTAAGCAAGGACTGGCCTGTCTCCCAAGATCTGTGAGAGTGACGGGTCATCCTTCAGGATAGGTTGTAGATCCTTGATGATGCGTTGGAGAGGTTTTAGTTTAGCCCATTGCCAACTCTGTCCACATATCTATTCAGGGGACACCATCATAGGGCCTAATCACATCAGCCACACTATCAGAGGCTCGTTCACCTGCGCATCTACCAATGTGATATATGCCATCATGTGCCAGCAATGCCCCTCTGCCATGTACATTGGCCAAACTGGACAGTCTCTACGTAAAAGAATAAATGGACACAAATCAGACGTCAAGAATTATAACATTCAAAAACCAGTTGGAGAACACTTCAATCTCTCTGGTCACTCGATCACAGACCTAAGAGTGGCTATCCTTCAACAAAAAAGCTTCAGAAACAGACTCCAACGAGAGACTGCTGAATTGGAATTAATTTGCAAACTGGATACAATTAACTTAGGCTTGAATAGAGACTGGGAATGGATGAGTCATTACACAAAGTAAAACTATTTCCCCATGGTATTTCTCCCCCCCACCCTACCCCACCCCCCACTGTTCCTCAGATATTCTTGTTAACTGCTGGAAATAGCCTACCTTGCTTGTCACCATGAAAGGTTTTCCTCCTTTTCCCCCCCTGCTGCTGGTGATGGCTTATCTTAAGTGATCACTCTCCTTACAGTGTGTATGATAAACCCATTTCAGAGTAGCAGCCGTGTTAGTCTGTATTCGCAAAAAGAAAAGGAGTACTTGTGGCACCTTAGAGACTAACAAATTTATTAGAGCATAAGCTTTCGTGAGCTACAGCTCACTTCATCGGATGAAGTGAGCTGTAGCTCACGAAAGCTTATGCTCTAATAAATTTGTTAGTCTCTAAGGTGCCAAGTGAGCTGTAGCTCACGAAAGCTTATGCTCTAATAAATTTGTTAGTCTCTAAGGTGCCACAAGTACTCCTTTTCTTTTTGATAAACCCATTGTTTCATGTTCTCTGTGTGTGTATATCAATCTCCCCTCTGTTTTTTCCACCAAATGCATCCGATGAAGTGAGCTGTAGCTCACGAAAGCTTATGCTCATATAAATTTGTTAGTCTCTAAGGTGCCACAAGATCTTAAGATGGTTAATGAAAATTTAGTTTGATATCATTCTGTCTGTCAAGAAATCACTTACAAATAGTTATGGTTGTGAAATCTTCATTTTTTCATTGTTTTGTCATAATGGTCCCCACTTCCCTATTGTTTATCTGTATGAAGAATAGGAGTACTTGTGGCACCTTAGAGACTAACAAATTTATTAGAGCATAAGTTTTCATGGGCTACAGCCCACTTCATCGGATGCATAGCATGGAACATATAGTAAGAAGATAAATATATACATACAGAGAAGGTGGAAGTTGCCATACAAACTGTAAGAGGCTAATTAATTAAGATGAGCTATTATCATCAGGAGAAAAAGACTTTTGTAGTGATAATCAAGATGGCCCATTTAGACAGTTGACAAGAAGGTGTGAGGATACTTAACTTAGGGAAATAGATTCAATATGTGTTATGACCCAGCCACTCCCAGTGTCTATTCAAACCCAAGTTAACGGTATCTAGTTTGCACATACTAACCCACAGAATCCTTCCTACCAACACTACAAAAAGAAGGATTCTGCGTGGACTCCTCCTGAAGGTCGAAACAACAGACTGGACTTCTACATAGATTGCTCCCATCCATGTGCTCGGACTGAAATTGTGGAAAAGCAGCATCACTTGCCCCATAACCTCAGCCATGCTGAACACAACGCCATCAACAGCCTCAGGAACAACTCTGACATCCTAATCAAAAAGGCTGACAAAGGAGGTGCTGTCATCATCATGAATAAATTGGAATATGAACAAGAGGCTGCTAGACAGCTCTAAGGGTATGTCTACACTATGCAATTAGGTCAAATTTATAGAAGTCGGTTTTTTAGAAATCGCTTTTATATAGTCGATTGTGTGTGTCCCCACACAAAATGCTCTAAGTGCATTAAGTGCATTAACTCGGCGGCGTGCTTCCACAGTACTGAGGCTAGCATCGACTTCCGGAGCGTTGCACTGTGGGTAGCTATCCCACAGTTCCCACAGTCTCCACCACCCATTGGAATTCTGGGTTGAGATCCCAGGGCCTAATGGGGCAAAAACATTGTCGCGGGTGGTTCTGAGTACATGTCGTCAGGCCCTCCCTCCGTGAAAGCAATGGCAGACAATCATTTCGCGCCCTTTTTCCTGGGTTACCTGTGCAGACGCCATACCATGGCAAGCATGGAGCCTGCTCAGCTCACTGCCACCGTACGTCTCCTGGGTGCTGGCAGACACGGTACAGCATTGCTACACAGCAGCAGCTCATTGCCTTGTGGTAGCGGACAGTGCAATAGGCCTGATAACCATCATCATCATGTCCTAAATGCTCTTGGCTGCCTCGGTAAGGTCGGTCAGGAGCTCCTGGGCAGACATGGGCCCAGGGCCTGAAATAGGAATGACTCGAGCAGGTCATTCTCTTTAGTCCTGCCGGCAGTCGTATTGCACCGTCTTCTGGCAAGCAGCCAGGAGATGAGGATGGCTAGTAGTCCTATTGCACCATCTTCTGCTGAGCAGGCAGGAGTTGAGGATGGCTAACAGTCCTACTGCACCATCTGCTGCCGGCCAAAGATGTAAAAGATAGATGGAGTGGATCAAAACAAGAAATAGACCAGATTTGTTTTATGTTCATTTGCTCCCCCCTCCCTCACTCCGTGAAATCAACGGCCGACAGTCATTTTGGTGAGGTCTGTCAGCGGCACCTTGAAAAGTTTAATGGAGATTCAGTCTTGCCTGGAATAACAGGGGAGGGATAGCTCAGTGAGCTGAGCATTGGCCTGCTAAACCCAGGGTTTTGAGTTCAGTCCTTGGGGGGGGGCCATTCTGTGTGACAGTTGTTTCTGTTTCTCCTTGATGTAAAGCCACCCCCTTTGTTGATTTTAATTCCCTGTAAGCCAACTCTGTAAGTCATGTCATCAGTCACCCCTCCCTCCATCAGAGCAATGGCAGACAATTGTTCCGCGCCTTTTTTCCGTGCAGACGCCATACCATCGCAAGCATGGAGCCTGCTCAGATTAAATACCACGCGCATTATTCAGCAGTATATGCAGCACCAGAACCTGCCAAAGCGAAACCGGGCGAGTAGGCAACGTCAGCACAGTGATGAGAGTGTTGAAGACATGGACACAGACTTCTCTCAAAGCATGGGCCCTGGCAATGTGGGCATCATGGTGCTAATGGGGCAGGTTCATGCCGCGGAACGCCAATTCTGGGCCCGGGAAACAAGCACAGACTGGTGAGACCACATAGTGTTGCAGGTCTGAGACAATTCCCAGTGGCTGCAAAACTTTCGCATGCATAAAGGCACTTTCATGGAACTTTGTGATTTGCTTTCCCCTGCCTTGAAGCGCAAGAATACCAAGAAGAGAGCAGCCCTCACAGTTGAGAAGCGAGTGGCAATAGCCCTGTGGAAGCTTGCAATGCCAGACAGCTACCAGTCAGTCGGGAATCAATTTGGAGTGGGCAAATCTACTGTGGGGGCTGCTGTGATGCAAGTAGCCAACACAATCAAGGATGGAGGGAAGGACAAGGCCACACAGCACTTTAAAACTTATTGAATGCCAGCCTTCTGTTGCTTGGGCAATCCTCTGGGGTGGAGTGGCTGGGTGGCTGGAGGCCCCCCCACCACATTCTTGGGTGTCTGGGTGAGGAAGTGATGAAACTTGGGGAGGAGGGTGGTTGGTTACACAGGGGCTGTAGCGGCGGTCTGTGCTCCTGCTGCCTTTCCTGCAGCTCAATCATACACTTGAGCATATTAGTTTGATCCTCCATCAGCCTCAGCATTGAATCCTGTCTCCTCTCATCACGCTGCCGCCACATATCAGCTTCAGCCCTCTCTTCAACCCGCCACCACTCCTCCCTGTCATTTTGTGCTTTCCTGCACTCTGACATTGTCTGCCTCCACACATTCGTCTGTGCTCTGTCAGTGTGGGAGGACAGCATGAGGTCAGAGAACATTTCATCGTGAGTGCATTTTTTTTGCCTTCTAATCTTCGCTAGCCTCTGGGAAGGAGAAGATCCTGTGATCCTTGAAACATATACAGCTGGTGGATAAAAAAAATGCGACAGTGGTATTTAAGGTATTAAGGTATTTAGGGGATGAGGTGGATGAGGCTTTCTTCCGGCAACTCACGGAAGCTACTAGATCGCATGCCCTGATTCTCATGGGTGACTTTAATTTTCCTGATATCTGCTGGGAGAGCAATACAGCGGTGCATAGACAATCCAGGAAGTTTTTGGAAAGCGTAGGGGACAATTTCCTGGTGCAAGTGCTAGGGGAGCCAACTAGGGGGAGCGCTTTTCTTGACCTGCTGCTCACAAACCGGGTAGAATTAGTGGGGGAAGCAAAAGTGGATGGGAATCTGGGAGGCAGTGACCATGAGTTGGTTGAGTTCAGGATCCTGACGCAGGGAAGAAAGGTAAGCAGCAGGATACGGACCCTGGACTTCAGGAAAGCAGACTTTGACTCCCTCAGGGAACAGATGGCCAGGATCCCCTGGGGGACTAACATGAAAGGGAAGGGAGTCCAGGAGAGCTGGCTGTATTTCAAGGAATCCCTGTTGAGGTTACAGGGACAAACCATCCCGATGAGTCGAAAGAATAGTAAATATGGCAGGCGACCAGCTTGGCTTAATGGTGAAATCCTAGCAGATCTTAAACATAAAAAAGAAGCTTACAAGAAGTGGAAGGTTGGACATATGACCAGGGAAGAGTATAAAAATATTGCTCGGGCATGTAGGAAAGATATCAGGAGGGCCAAATCGCACCTGGAGCTGCAGCTAGCAAGAGATGTCAAGAGTAACAAGAAGGGTTTCTTCAGGTATGTTGGCAACAAGAAGAAAGCCAAGGAAAGTGTGGGCCCCTTACTGAATGAGGGAGGCAAGCTAGTGACAGAGGATGTGGAAAAAGCTAATGTACTCAATGCTTTTTTTGCCTCTGTTTTCACTAACAAGGTCAGCTCCCAGACTGCTGTGCTGGGCATCACAAAATGGGGAAGAGATGGCCAGCCCTCTGTAGAGATAGAGGTGGTTAGGGACTATTTAGAAAAGCTGGACGTGCACAAGTCCATGGGGCCGGACGAATTGCATCCAAGAGTGCTGAGGGAATTGGCGGCTGTGATTGCAGAGCCCTTGGCCATTATCTTTGAAAACTCGTGGCGAACGGGGGAAGTCCCGGATGACTGGAAAAAGGCTAATGTAGTGCCCATCTTTAAAAAAGGGAAGAAGGAGGATCCTGGGAACTACAGGCCGGTCAGCCTCACCTCAGTCCCTGGAAAAATCATGGAGCAGGTCCTCAAAGAATCAATCCTGAAGCACTTAGAGGAGAGGAAAGTGATCAGGAACAGTCAGCATGGATTCACCAAGGGAAGGTCATGCCTGACTAATCTAATCGCCTTTTATGATGAGATTACTGGTTCTGTGGATGAAGGGAAAGCAGTGGATGTATTGTTTCTTGACTTTAGCAAAGCTTTTGACACGGTCTCCCACAGCATTCTTGTCAGCAAGTTAAGGAAGTATGGGCTGGATGAATGCACTATAAGGTGGGTAGAAAGCTGGCTAGATTGTCGGGCTCAACGGATAGTGATCAATGGCTCCATGTCTAGTTGGCAGCCGGTGTCAAGTGGAGTGCCCCAGGGGTCGGTCCTGGGGCCCGTTTTGTTCAATATCTTCATAAATGATCTGGAGGATGGTGTGGATTGCACTCTCAGCAAATTTGCGGATGATACTAAACTGGGAGGAGTGGTAGATACGCTGGAGGGGAGGGATAGGATACAGAAGGACCTAGACAAATTGGAAGATTGGGCCAAAAGAAATCTAATGAGGTTCAATAAGGATAAGTGCAGGGTCCTGCACTTAGGATGGAAGAATCCAATGCACCGCTACAGACTAGGGACCGAATGGCTCGGCAGCAGTTCTGCGGAAAAGGACGTAGGGGTGACAGTGGACGAGAAGCTGGATATGAGTCAGCAGTGTGCCCTTGTTGCCAAGAAGGCCAATGGCATTTTGGGATGTATAAGTAGGGGCATAGCGAGCAGATCGAGGGACGTGATCGTTCCCCTCTATTCGACACTGGTGAGGCCTCATCTGGAGTACTGTGTCCAGTTTTGGGCCCCACACTACAAGAAGGATGTGGATAAATTGGAAAGAGTACAGCGAAGGGCAACAAAAATGATTAGGGGTCTAGAGCACATGACTTATGAGGAGAGGCTGAGGGAGCTGGGATTGTTTAGTCTGCAGAAGAGAAGAATGAGGGGGGATTTGATAGCTGCTTTCAACTACCTGAAAGGGGGTTTCAAAGAGGATGGCTCTAGACTGTTCTCAATGGTAGCAGATGACAGAACGAGGAGTAATGGTCTCAAGTTGCAATGGGGGAGGTTTAGATTGGATATTAGGAAAAACTTTTTCACTAAGAGGGTGGTGAAACACTGGAATGCGTTACCTAGGGAGGTGGTAGAATCTCCTTCCTTAGAGGTTTTTAAGGTCAGGCTTGACAAAGCCCTGGCTAGGATGATTTAACTGGGACTTGGTCCTGCTTTGAGCAGGGGGTTGGACTAGATGACCTTCTGGGGTCCCTTCCAACCCTGATATTCTATGATTCTATGATTCTTAAAAAGACACATTTTATAGAACAATGGGTACACACTTTCACGGTAAACCTTGCTGTTAACATTACGTACACAGCACATGTGCTTTCGTTACAAGGTTGCAATTTGCCTCCCCCACCGCATGGCTAACCCCTCCTCCCTCCCTCTTCCCCCCCACCGCGTGGCTAACAGCAGGGAACATTTCTGTTCAGTCACGGGCAAACAGGCCAGCAGGAATGGGAACCTCTGTATGTCCCCTTAAGAAAAGCACCCTATTTCAACCAGGTGACCATGAATGATATCACTCTCCTGATATCCTAATGATATCACAGAGAGATAAAGAACAGATTTTGTTGGAATGCCAGCAAACATACACTGCAATGCTTTGTTCTACAGTGATTCCCGAGTACGTGCTACTGGCCTGGAATGGTAAAGTGTCCTACCATGGTGGACGGAATAAGGCTGCCCTCCACAGAAACCTTTTGCAGAGGCTTTGGGAGTACATCCAGGAGAGCTTTATGGAGATGTTCCTGGAGGATTTCCGCTCCATCCCCAGACACGTTAACAGACTTTTCCAATAGCTGTACTGGCTGCAAATGCCACTGCAAATTAGTCATTAAACACGCTTGCTTTTAAACCCTGTATACTGTTGAAAAAGGTACATCACCAGAGGTCCCTTCTCTGCCTGGCGGGTCCGGGTGGCAGCCTTGGGTGGGTTCAGGGTGTACTGGTTCTAGGTCCAGGGTGAGAAACAGTTCCTGGCTGTCAGGAAAACCGGTTTCTCTGCTTGCTTGCTGTGAGCTATCTACAACCTTGTCATCATCATCTTCCTCGTCCCCAAAACCTGCTTCTGTGTTGCCTCCATTTCCATTGAAGGAGTCAAACAACATGGCTGGGGTAGTGGTGGCTGAACCCCCTAAAATGGCATGCAACTCTTCATAGAAGTGGCATGTTTCTGGCTCTGACCCAGAGCAGCCATTTGCCTCTCTGGTTTTCTGGTAGGCTTGCCTCTGCAGCTTAAGTTTCACGCAGCACTGCTTCGGGTCCCTATTATGGCCTCTGTCCTTCATGCCCTGGGAGATTTTGACAAACGTGTTGGCATTTCAAAACCTGGAACGGAGTTCTGATAGCATGGATTCCTCCCTGTAAAGGTTCCTTCCCCACTCTGAACTCTAGGGTACAAATGTGGGGACCTGCATGAAAACCTCCTAAGCTTATTTTTACCAGCTTAGGTTAAAACTTCCCCAAGGTACAAACTATTTTATCTTTTGTCCCTGGACTTTATTGCTGCCACTACCAAGCGTCTAACAGATATATAACCAGGAAAGAGCCCAATTGGAAACGTCTTTCCCCCCCAAAATCCTTCCCAAACCCTACACCCCCTTTCCTGGGGAAGGCTTGATAAAAATCCTAACCAATTTGCATAGGTGAACACAGACCCAAACCCTTGGGTCTTAAGAACAATGAAAAAGCAATCAGGTTCTTAAAAGAAGAATTTTAATAGAAGAAAAAGTAAAAGAATTACCTCTGTAAAATCAGGATGGTAAATACCTTACAGGGTAATTAGATTCAAAATATAGAGAATCCCTCTAGGCAAAACCTTAAATTACAAAAAGACACAAAAGCAGGAATATCCATTCCATTCAGCACAGCTTATTTTCTCAGCCATTTAAACAAACAGAATCTAACGCATATTTAGCTAGATTACTTACTAAGTTCTAAGACTCCACTCCTTTCTGTTTTCGGCCAAAGCATCACACAGACAGAGAGAGCCTTTGTTTCTCCCCCGCTCCAGCTTTTGAAAGTATCTTGTCTCCTCATTGGTCATTTTGGTCAGTGACAGCAAGGTTATCGTAGCTTCTTAACCCTTTACAGGTGAAAGGGTTTCTCCTCTGGCCAGGAGGGATTTTTCAAGGTGTTTACCCTTCCCTTTATATTTATGACACTTTCCTCATACAGCGATCCGATTCCATACCTCCCGTTCAGTCCATGCTGGAGCTCTTTTGCGATTCTGGGACTCCATCATGTTCACCTCTGCTGATGAGCTCTGCACTCACCTGCAGCTTGCCAAGTTGGCCAAACAGGAAATGAGATTCAAAAGTTTGCGGGCCTTTTCCTGTCTACCTGGCCAGTGCATCTGAGTTGAGAATGCTGTCCACAGCAGTCACAATGGAGCACTCTGGGATAGCTCCCGGAGGCCAATTCCGTCGAATTGCGTCCACGCTATCCCAAATTCAACCCGGCAAGGCCGATTTCAGCACTAATCCCCTTGTTGAGGGTGGGGTAAAGAAATCGATTTTAAGAGCCCTTTAAGTCGAAAAAAACGGCTTTGTCATGTGGACAGGTGCAGGGTTAAATTGATTTAACGCTGCTAAATTCGACCTCAACTCCTAGTGTAGACCAGGGCTAACTCCATATTCTACAGGCCATTATTCTCTGATCCCACTGAGGATTACCAAAAGAAACTACACCATCTGCTCAAGAAACTCCCTGAAAAAGCACAGGAACAGATCTCTGCAGACACATGTCTAGAACCCCGACCAGTGGTATTCTATTTGTTACCCAAGATCCATGACGCCCCATCATCTCAGGCATTGGCACCGTAACAGCAGGATTGTCTGGCTATGTGGACTCTCTCCTCAGGCCCTACGCTACCAGCACTCCCAACTATCTTCAAGTCACCACTGACTTCCTGAGGAAACGACAATCCATCAGTGATCTTCCAGAAAACACCATCCTGGCCACTATGCATGTAGAAGCCTCTACACCAACATTCCACACAAAGATGGATTACAAGCCGTCAGGAACAGTATCCCCGATAATGTCATGGCAAACCTGGTGGCTGACTTTTGTGACTTTGTCCTCACCCACACCTATTTCACATTTGGGGACAATATATACCTTCAAGTCAACGGCATGCTATGGGTACCCGCATGGCTCCACACTATGCCAGCATTTTTATGGCTAACTTAGAACAATGCTTCCTTAGCTCTCTTCCCCTAACGCCCCTACTCTACTTGCGCTACATTGATGACATCTTCATTATCCTGGACCCGTGGAAAAGAAGCCCTGGAGGAATTCCACCATCAACCTCAGCCTAGACCAATCCACACAAACGGTCCATTTCCTGGACACTACTGTGCTAATAAGCGATGGTCACATAAACACCACACTATACCAGAAACCTACTGACTGCTATATTTACCTATATGCCTTCAGCTTCCATCCAGGACACACCACACGAACCATACAGCCAAGCTCTGAGATACAACCGCATTTGCTCCAATCCCTCAGACAGAGACAAACACCTACAAGATCTCTATCAAGCATTCTTAAAACTACAATACCCACCCGCTAAAGTGAAAAAACAGATTGACAGAGCCAGAAGAGTACCCAGAAGTCACCTACTACAGGACAGGCCCAACAAAAAAAATAACAGAATGCTACTAGCTGTCACCTTCAGCCCCCAACTAAAACCTCTCCAGCGCATCATCAAAGATTTACAACCTATCCTGAAAAATGATCCCGCACTCTCACAGATCTTGGGAGACAGACCAGTCCTCGCTTACAGACAGCCCCCCAACCTGAAGCAAATACTCTCCAGCAACCACACACCACACAACAAAAACACTAACCCAGGAACCTATCCTTGCAACAAAGCCTGATACCAACTCTGTCCACATATTTATTCAAGTGACACCATCATAGGACCTAATCATATTAGCCACACCATCAGGGGCTCGTTCCTCTGCACATCTATCAATGTGATATATGCCATCATGTGCCAGCAATGCCCCTCTGCCATGTACATTGGCCAAACCAGACAGTCTATACGCAAAAGAATAAATGGACACAATTCTGACATCAGGAATTATAACATTCAAAAACCAGTAGGAGAACACTTCAGCCTCTCTGGCCACTCAGTAAAAGATTTAACGGTGGCAATTTTGCAAAGAAAATCTTCAAAAACAGACTCCAACGAGAAACTGCTGAGTTTGTGTAAGGGGCTTATTCCTTCACCCACTTACTTCCCTGGTCCTTCTTGCATGAACAGAGAGCAATAATACCCAAAGTCTAAAGGTGCAAACAATTCAATGTTTATTGGGGTGAACTTCCAGCAAGCATGATTTTAGTTTCCTTCCTTAGTGTCCCCCTTCCCAGCTCGAAACCACAGAGCCTTACCTGTGTCCCTGTTCCCATTCCCCGCCCCTTAGCAAAATATGATTCCAATTTTCCCATCCCCATTCCCTGATCCCACTCCCTCCCTTTCTTCCTGATTGACTGCAGACTATATAGTAAAACTTGAGTTCTGCTTAGTTATACCTTAACCAATCATTTTCCTGAAATTTAACTAACCAATCCTAACATATTGTAACATGATTATTTAACCAATTATATCCCACCACCTTAATTAGTTTACACCCAGCAAACTTAATTATACAGCAGACAGAAACAATCACAGAACCAGACAGAGATTATGCAAATAAATAATAGCAAATTGGGAACTATAATGACAAAACAATACAGAAGTGAGGATTTCACATCCCAACTCTTGATAAGTGAGTTCTTGCCAGACAGGATGCTATTGAACTAAGTTTACTTTTACATAGAATCATAGAATATCAGGGTTGGAAGGGACCTAAGGAGGTCATCTAGTCCAACCCCCTGCTCAAAGCAGGATCAATCCCCAACTAAATCATCGCAGCCAGGGCTTGTCAAGCCTGACCTTAAAAACTTCTAAGGAAGGAGATTCCACCACCTCCCTAGGTAACGCATTCCAGTGCTTCACCACCCTCCTAGTGAAAAAGTATTTCCTAATATCCAACCTAAACCTCCCCCACTGCAACTTGAGACCATTACTCCTCATTCTGTCATCTACTACCACCGAGAACAGTCTAGATCCATCCTCTTTGGAACCCCCTTTCAGGTAGTTGAAAGCAGCTATCAAATCCCCCCTCATTCTTTTCTTCTGCAGACTAAACAATCCCAGTTCCCTCAGCCTCTCCTCATAAGTCATGTGTTCCAGTCCCCTAATCATTTTTGTTGCCCTCCGCTGGATGCTTTCCAATTTTTTCACATCCTTCTTGTAGTGTGGGACCCAAAACTGGACACAGTACTCCAGATGAGGCCTCACCAATGTCGAATAGAGGGGAACGATCACATCCCTCGATCTGCTAGCAATGCCCCTACTTATACAGCCCAAAATACCATTGGCCTTCTTGGCAACAAGGGCACACTGTTGACTGATATCCAGCTTCTCATCCACTGTAACCCCTAGGTCCTTTTCTGCAGAACTGCTGCGTAGCTATTCGTCCCTAGTTTGTAGCGGTGCAAGAGATTCTTCCGTCCTAAGTGCAGGACTCTGTACTTGTCCTTGTTGAACCTCATCAGATTTCTTTTGGCACAATCCTCTAATTTGTCTAGGGCCCTCTGTATCCTATCCCTACCCTTCAGCGTATCTACCACTCCTCCCAGTTTAGTGTCAACTGCAAACTTGCTGAGGGTGCAATCCATGCCATCCTCCAGATCATTTATGAAGATATTGAACAAAACCGGCCCCAGGACCGACTCTTGGCGCACTCCACTTGATACTGGCTGCCAACTAGACAGGAAGCCATTGATCACTATCTGTTGAGCCCAACAATCTAGCCAGCTTTCTATCCACCTTATAGTCCATTTATCCAGCCCATACTTCTTTAACTTGCTGGTAAGAATACTGTGGGAGACCGTGTCAAAAGCTTTCCTAAAGTCAAGGAACAACACGTCCACTGCTTTCCCCTCATCCACAGAGCCAGTTATCTGGTCATAGAAGGCAATTAGATTAGTCAGGCATGACTTGCCCTTGGTGAATCCATGCTGACTGTTCCTGATCACTTTCCTCTCCTCTAAGTGCTTCAGAATTGATTCCTTAAGGACCTGCTCCATGATTTTTCCAGGGACTAAGGTGAGGCTGTCTGGCCTGTAGTTCCCAGGATCCCCCTTCTTCCCTTTTTTAAAGATGGGCACTACATTAGCCTTTTTCCAGTTGTCCGGGATCTCCCCCGATCGCCATGAGTTTTCAAAGATAATGGCCAATGCCTCTGCAATCACATCTGCCAACTCCTTTAGCACTCTCGTATGTAGCGCATCCGGCCCCATGGACTTGTGCTCATCCAACTTTTCTAAATAGTCCCGAACCACTTCTTTCTTCACAGAGGGCTGGTCACCTCCTCCCCATGCTGTGCTGCCCAGTGCAGTAGTCTGGGAGCTGACCTTGTTCGTGAAGACAGAGGCAAAAAAAGCATTGAGTACATTAGCTTTTTCCACATCCTCTCTCACTAGGTTACCTCCCTCATTCAGTAAGGGGCCCACACTTTCCTTGACTTTCTTCTTGTTGCCAACATACCTGAAGAAACCCTTCTTGTTACTCATAACATCTCTTGCTAGCTGCAACTCCAGGTATGATTTGGCCTTCCTGATTTCACTCCTGCATGCCCAAGCAATATTTTTATACTCTTCCCTGGTCATTTGTCCAGTCTCCCACTTCTTGTAAGCTTCTTTTTTGTGTTTAAGATCAGCAAGGATTTCACTGTTAAGCCAAGCTGGTCACCTGCCATATTTACTATTCTTTCTGCACATCGGGATGGTTTGTTCCTGTAACCTCAATAAGGATTCTTTAAAATACAACCAGCTCTCTTGGACTCCTTTCCCCCTCATGTTATTCTCCCAGGGGATGCTGCCCATCAGTTCCCTGAGGGAGTCAAAGTCTGCTTTTCTGAAGTCCAGGGTCCATATTCTGCTATTCTCCTTTCTTCCTTGTGTCAGGATCCTGAATTCAACCATCTCATGGTCACTGCCTCCCAGGTTCCCATCCACTTTTGCTTCCCCTACTAATTCTTCCCAGTTTGTGAGCAGCAGGTCAAGAAGAGCTCTGCCCTAAGTTGGTTCCTTCAGCATTTGCACCAGGAAATTGTCCCCTACACTTTCCAAAAACTTCCTGGATTGTCTGTGCACCGCTGTATTGCTCTCCCAGCAGATATCAGGGTGATTGACGTCTCCCATGAGAACCAGGGCCTGTGATCTAGTAACTTCTGTTAGTTGCTGGAAGAAAGCCTCATCCACCTCATCCCCCTGGTCTGGTGGTCTATAGCAGACTCCCACCACGACATCACCCTTGTTGCTCACGCTTCTAAACTTAATCCAGAGACACTCAGGTTTTTCTGCAGTTTCATACTGGAGCTCTGAGCAATCATACTGCTCTCTTACATACAATGCAACTCCCCCACTTTTTTTGTCCTGCCTGTCCTTCCTGAACAGTTTCTATCCATCCATGACAGTATGCCAGTCATGTGAGTTATCCCACCAAGTCTCTGTTATTCCAATCACATCATAATTCCTTGACTGTGCCAGGACTTCCAGTTCTCCCTGCTTATTTCCCAAGCTCCTTGCATTTGTGTATAGGCACTTGAGATAACTCGCTGATCGTCCCTCTTTCTCAGTGTGAGACAGGAGCCCTGCCCTCTCGCACGCTCCTGCTCGTGCTTCCTCCCGGTATCCCACTTCCCCACTTACCTCAGGGCTTTGGTCTCCTTCCCCCGGTGAACCTAGTTTAAAGCCCTCCTCACTAGGTTAGCCAGCCTGCTTGCAAAGATGCTCTTCCCTCTCTTCGTTAGGTGGAGCCCCTCTCTGCCTAGCACTCCTCCTTATTGGAACACCGTCCCATGGTCAAAGAATCCAAAGCCTTCTCTCCGACACCACCTGCGTAGCCATTCGTTGACTTACACAATTTGACCGTCTCTACCCAGGCCTTTTCCTTCCACAGGGAGGATGGACAAGAACACCACTTGCACCTCAAACTCCTTTATCCTTCTTCCCAGAGCCCAGTAGTCTGCAGTGATCCACTAAAGGTCATTCTTGGCAGTATCATGGGTACCCACATGGAGAAGCAGGAAGGGGTAGCGATCCGAGGGCTTGGTGAGTCTCAGCAGTCTCTCCGTCACATCGTGAATCCTAGCTCCTGGCAAGCAACAGACTTCTCGGTTTTCCCGGTCAGGGCAGCAGAGTCCCCTGAGGAGAGAGTCCCCAAGTCCTTCTCTTGGGAGCGGTGGTCGTGGAACCCCTGTCCCTCTTCTAGGCGCTTCCCTTTCTCTGGAGGCGATAGGCATTATCAGGACAGGATTATATTCCTAACAGTCCAATAGCACCTTATTTCAATGTGACTAGGTTGGAATGTGAGGATGCCAGAAGCCTTAGCCTGAGAACCGGGCCTCAGACTGTCACAGTAAGAGAAGGCCCTTACACCGGCAGACAGTGATTTTGATTCTTTCTTTTATAACTAGCTAAGTGATAAGAATACACCTAAATTCTTAGAGTATAGGCCTTTGCAGACAGGCCTGAATATCTATATCCTAACAGCTTGAATTAATATGCAAACTAGATACCATTAACTTGGGTTTGAATAGAGACTGGGAGTGGCTGGGTCATTACACATATTGAATCTATTTCCCTAAATTAAATATCCTCACACCTTCTTGTCAACTGTCTAAATGGGCCATCTTGATTATCACTACAAAGGTCTTTTTCTCCTGCTGATAATAGCTCATCTTAATTAATTAGCCTCTTACAGTTTGTATGGCAACTTCCACCTTCTCTGTATGTATATATATATACATCTTACTGTATGTTCCATGCTATGCATCTGATGAAGTGGGCTGTAGCCCATGAAAGCTTATGCTCTAATAAATTTGTTAGTCTCTACGGTGCCACAAGTACTCCTGTTCTTTTTGCAGATACAGATCAACACGGCTGCTACTCTGAAATTTATCTGTATGGTCTCTGTCTGGTTCTTTTCTGTCTGTTACATAATTAATTTTGCTAGGTGTAAATTAATTAAGGTGGTGGAGTAGGATTGGTTAAATAATTTTGTTACACTATGTTAGGATTGGTTAGTGTTGGGGACTCGAACCCCAGATGGCGCGGTTCGTTGTCTGATTGCAGAGAGACAGGCAACACCAGCAAGGTCCAAGTATAAGTTCTTTATTGAAGAGTGCACACAACAATAAAGAGCAGCCTGTCTCCAAAGAGAACCAGCCTGCTCCTAGGCAAAACTAATAGGTTTTTATAGACAGGTTATAAACTTTAGTATATCACATTTTCCTGATATTATCCAAACACTTTGTATTCCAAGTTGAATAAAACAAGTATCCGCATTTTGATTTAACCCTTTTATTTAGTTTTAAACTAAACTGTTCTATAAAAAATTAAATACAGCAATTCTGGCCACAAGACAGAACATAGAACACAGAACATAGTTCCTATTGTGCCAGTAAATTCATGATATGTTGAATTGCTTTTCAGCTGGCATCAGTTTTCTCTGATTTTCTGAAAGACAAAAAGAACATAGATCTACCCCTTCTGGGCAGTCAGTCTTTGCTTAAAATATTTCCTTTTTATACAAATATCCTTGTTAATTGCAGGCAAAACAGAGGAATTATCCATATTTTCTTTCAGAGTAGCAGCCGTGTTAGTCTGCATCCGATGAAGTGAGCTGTAGCTCACGAAAGCTTATGCTCAAATAAATTTGTTAGTCTCTAAGGTGCCACAAGTACTCCTTTTCTTTTTCCATATTTTCTTGTATTTGTTTCATAGGCAGCCCAGAATTCAGTGGCTTCTATCTTATCAGTTAGGTAATTTACATTAAAACAAATGCTTTCCAGCTTGCTTTTGGATCCACAGCTTAAAGATTCTTACTTTAAAAGGGGCACAATAAACTTTGCCAGACTTTTGATTGCCTTTTACTTTTAACTCCTGCTGTCAAACACACAGCTACCTGAAAAGGAAGACACCACCTATTGTAGCCCCTTGGAGCCTAATAAGATAGTAATTAAGTAGCACTGTATAATTGCATTCCTTTGGAAAAGGGTCCATTTTCCTCAAAATGGCTGCAAAGAAACCAAGAATTCTTTTTCTTTCTATTATTTTACAAAGTTCAACTGCTTAATTCCCTACAGCAACTACAGAGTTAACTTCTCACTTTCCTTTCTTAAATCACTTGCTTATCTCCCAAAATGATACCCAATCAAGTCAGATTTTACCATTTCAAGTATTATTCCGGGATTTACATTTCCCATTCCTGTAATTATTTACTCCTCTTTTTTACTATGCCCTCCAAGTTTTTATGCTCTGTTTTCCAATCTCTCTATCTGTTGCCTGCCCGCTTGGGCCCGATCCTGTTTTTCTCTCTGAACTGTCCCTTCCATGAGCACCAGCTTTATCCCACTACCAATTTAACAAGGAGGGTTGGCTTCTTAACTAGCCCGCAGCCCTCCTGGTCTCTTCTCTTAAATATTCTCACTCACAAGTGCTACCCGAGTCTTCCCCCATGAGGCTTGTCACCTGGACAGAACGCACGGCCAACTGGCAGTTTAACTATTTAATTTCCTCTTATGGCAGACACATTGCTGTTATGGCGTATGCTGAGCACAAATGATTAAATTTTGACAAGTCTCTGAAGGACTGGTACTTGCTTAGCCAGTGCTTCCTTTTCTGCCTGGAAGTCCTGTCTTAAAGCTTATAGTTATACCACACAAACAAATAATCCATTTGTCCCATAAGATCGATCAAAATATCTTTTAAGGAATCCATCCTGTCTGCGGAAAAAGTTCCGCAGGCTGGCCAATCTTTAATCAGGGACGAATGAGTGGTGAAGGCTGGCCACTGAACCTGACACAGATTTCTCATTTTGGATATAGTTAAACCAGTGGTTCCAGAGATTCCCTTCCAATCTCTGAGTATTAGAGACAACGGGGCCTCCCCTGGGCATTTCCTGCCAAATTGTCCCATCCTGGGTAAAAAGGGGACTCAAACCCACAACCCTTATTATCAAGCGATTGCTTACCTCTCCAGGGACTCGAACCCTGAAGACCCTCTCCAAGGACTCGAACCCCGAAGACCTGGATCTGGAGCCTACTCAACGGGTAGGTGGATGTTGCTGGATTTCTACAGGCTTCAGCTGGTTCGCAGGACACACCTTATTGCCGACGCAGGAATCAGATCATCGGCAAGGCTCCTCGAAGCCGGAGGATGCGCACTGCATTGCTTTTAGAGTCTGAGCCTACGCCGGAGAGTCAGACGGGTCCTGGCGGAGTCACCAAATTTGACTCGAACCCCAGACGGCACGGTTCGTTGTCTGACCTCAGAGAGACAGACAACACCAGTAAGGTCCAAGTATAAGTTCTTTATTGAAGAGTGCACACAACAATAAAGAGCAGCCCGTCTCCAAAGAGAACCAGCCTGCTCCTAGGCAAAACTAATAGGTTTTTATAGACAGGTCCGTCGCGTCACAGATTATTCATGAAATAGCCCAAACCCCCTCCCCCCCCTTTGCTAGTTAAAAGTCTTTTATCATGCATGCATACCTATCTCCTATTGTATATAGCTTTTGCAAGTCGTTATGCCTCCCCAACTTTCTTATCAATCCAGTTGTCAAGCTGGAGACAAGGAGTTAAGAACATACATGAAACAGAAACAGGGAGTGGAGACAGTGTGTCTCCTTCTCATTCTCAGAACATCTGGTATGATAATGCAGGAATGCAGGTCTCCTCCTTAATTCATTCCTTGCACTTAACGAGCATTCTTTCATCCTACCTATTTCAGTCAGGAACCTTCCCAGCATTCCTGCATTGGCCTAACTTTTGTTCGGTTGACATAACTGGTTCATGTTAAATTTTTTCCTAACATTAGTAAAATTTTAGTATAATGATTCGTTAAGGTATAGCTAAAAAGGACTCAAATTTCACTACATAAACTGGGATCCAAAAGGAAATTCTTTGGGAATCAACTCCAGGACACAGCCCCAAAAATCAGAGCTGTCAGATCTCAACACTCGGCCAATGACACCATGCAGAAATTGGAGTCCCCCAGATGGACCTGGTCCTGACTGGCCATCAAGCAAAGTTCATCTGTCTTATTGGGAGTGGTGAGCACTGTATGTGTAGCATGTGCAGTCTGGTTTTGGTGATTGTTAATAAATAGAGGTTATGTAGTATATTACTGTGTACAGCTCTTTCACTAGTAAAAGACTCCGTAAACCCACAAAAGATTAAGCTCTGAGTCCACAGGGAAACGGTGTTTGCCCGGAGCCCATGGAGGATTAGAGCCTGGAACCCATGGAGAGGTAAAGTTAGGTGCTTTTTACCTGGAGCCCTAGGAACTGGGAAAGGGTGGGGGTACCTAAATTAAGAGGGCTACACCTTGAGCACTAGGAACTGGGTAAAGGTGGGTGCCCTAGAGTGTGTGAGTAACAGAGAATTTTGTGTGTGTAACAGTGGATTTTCAGGTTTCAGAGTAGCAGCCGTGTTAGTCTGTATTCGCAAAAAGAAAAGGAGTAGAGTCTCTAAGGTGCCACAAGTACTCCTTTTCTTTTAGTGGATTTTCAGCAACTGTTGCTGATCTCACATGGGTAGCACGTTTCTCAGTTGTAATACACACACAGCAGTGGGGGCCAAAACCATCATGTGACTTAGATATCCAATCAAACTTCTCAGATATTAACCCTTGGCAAACTACTCCTGAAGGAGCCTCCTTGCCTGGAAACCATTTACAGGGGGATTCTAATGTATTTGAGAAAACTCCAACCTCCTCTGAGAAATTTGCAGAAATTTAGAGAAAAGCTAGAAAAGGGGACCTGACTGCAATCTAAGACCAAGACAGCTCCATCTCTTTCACTGACCAGCCTTCCCGAGGTGGCAGAAAGCTCCAACTATGACTTGCTTCCAATTCTGGGCCCTACTGGCATGTCATTTATTTGATGTAGATTGGTAGATTGATACATTATGATGAGGCTCTCTGAGTTTCACCGGAAGAAACAGACGTCAGGCAGGTGTAAAAATAAAACTCTGGACATGAGAGGACTTACACTTCAACTGCTCACAGACTATCTCAAGATGCAAAGAAAAATGTCTGATAGTTCTCTTTGAGCTCAAGGTTTAATGTGTCAGTGTATCGCTCCCGAGCAAGATCTGCTATACATACAGTGTTGGGTTTGCACAGGTATAACTACGTCAGTTAGGGGTGTGATTTTCTTCTGATATGGTTATATTAATACAGCTACTAGTGTAAATGATATCATTCTGGTATAAAGGTATCTCATACTAATGTAGTTTATTCCTCTTCCTACACAGGAATAGCTATTCCAGTGTATGCACCTTTATCCCAGTGTATAATGGTATAAGCACCTTTATAGGAGTGGATATAAACTGTATATACCGTTATAACTCCGTCCACTCCTTTAACTATCCAGGATGGCTAACCCACTGCAGCTTTTGTGTCTAGATAAGGCCTGAGTTCTTATCGCACTCATGTGCACTTTCATGCTGTTCTTACATTGTTGAGCTGTTTTCCCCCCTGTAAGCTCCAGAGGCTGTCACAATGGCCCTGTTTTCAGAAAGGAGGGTCAACAAAATCAGGGCATTTCCATTAGGGTCAAAGCAGAAGGTGCACAAGGAAAGGCCCAGAGACAAGATCCAGCCTCAGATTGGGAATTGGGCCCCTTGCACAGAAATACTCATACGTGGCTGTGGCTTTCTGACCTAACCAGAAAAATGGAGCTCTGATCCCAGCAGCAACAAACAGGGACAGTCAACAAGGACAGGAGTTTTACACCATCAGTTACTGTCCAGGGGCTTAGCCTCTGGAGATGGGACCCCAGCAGGGGCTCAGGGACAATTTGTATAATGGGGGTGCTGAGACCCATTGAACCAAACTGCAAACCCTGTATATGATTGAAACCACTTCAAGCCAGGACCTTTGGCCTCCAGTTGGTGCCCCAGGGAGCTATACTCACGGGGGGAGGGGCCAAGGTCCCTGTTTCCACCTTCGGCAGAGTTGGACAATCCACCCGCTGCCTCCCCTGCGTCAGCTGCTGCCCACCCTTCTTGCCCCCTGATTTACGGGAAATCACACCAGGAATCAATCATCCTTAATTTTTAACAGGCTGGGGCCAGAGCCAGCCAATGGGTGCATCCCCTCCACCCCATGCTCCACCCTCAACTGCCCTCTGTGCCCTGAGTGCCTGGGCTCGGGTTTGGACACTGATCACTTTGGAACACAGGGAGCAGGTGGGGCTCTGGGTTTGGGGTCAGATATGAGGCAGACTGCAGCCCTTTTTCACCTCTGTCAGCCCTTCTCTCTCTCTTCTGCATCTGGTGTCTCTTCCTCCTTCTCCCTGGCTCAGCCTCTCAGCCCCTGGCTTTCAGCGACAGGGGTGGGGAGCTGCTGGGAGCGAACCTAGCATCCCACACTGGCCATGTGATGAGAGATTGCGAAAGAGACAGAATGGGAAGACCCAGAGTCAGACACAGAGAGGGGGAGGCAGACAGACGTACGCACAAAGAAAGGTGCATAGACAGACACAGGGACAAGTGGGGAGGGTGGGGGACAGACAGACAGACACAGAAGGGTGAGAAAGACAGACTGAGAGAGTCACAGAGTGGGGAGACAGACACAGAAGGGATGGACAGACAGAAAAGCAAGGAGATGGGGGAAGAAAAGACAAAGGGTGTGGAAGGACAGACAGGCAGGGAGATGAGGGGGACAGACAGACAGAGGGGGAGGATGGACAGACAGACATAGAGATGTGGGGAACAGACAGGCCCTAAGATGAAGAAACAGATAGGCACAAAGGAAGGAGTCAGATAGACAGACACAGAGATGGTGGACATATAGACAGGCATAGAGAGAGTGGATGGACAGACTGAGGGAGTGGACAAACAGGCAGATATAGAGATTGGGGGGCAAACAGGCACAGAGGGGGTGAGCAGACAGACATGTGGAGATTGGGGAACAGAGACAGGACAGACAGACTGGCACAGAGGGGTGGCCAGACAGACAGAAGCCAAGGGAGTGCAATTGGGCAGAGCAGGCTGAGGAGGGGGCACTGTGCTTCAGTGGGGTGGGGGTACACCTAGGAGTGCCAGCCTGGCCCATCCAGGCCCAGCACTGTGGGCAGCTGGGCCAGGAGAGGGCAAAGGTGGGAAGGGTTTTCACTGACTTCTGGGCATTGCTTTGGCAGGATTCGTTGCCATGAAGAGCTGGCTGATCCTAGTGTGGCTGGTGACCTTCGCAGGCGTGAGTCCATCCTCCGTGCTGGGGGAGCCTTGTCCTTCCTGGGGAGGGGGGAGTTTAACCCATTGAGTGTTGGAGATGAATGCTCCAAGGATCGTAGGGCTGGAGATACAGAGGTGCTGAGCACCAGGGACAAGCACTGATGTCAGTGGCAGCTGTGGTTGACCCACAGCCCTGAAAGTCAGCTCCCGAGTGAGGAGTCAGTGCCTCTCAAGTGGGCAGAGTTGGGCTCCCAAACAGTGGAAGTAGCCAGAACCAGGGACTGATCTGAATCATGGGGTGCCACCACATGCCCACCTCTGCTCAACTCTGCCCCAATCCTGGCACATACTGGAGCTGCCTGGGGGTTGCTCTGAGCTATGCCAACTGGTAAGTGCCCATCTGGGGATGGTTAGCGCTGTGGATGTGGAGGATGTTTGGTTTATTAAACCTGCAAAACAATTGGCAAAAATATCCGTTTTCTTTCATTTTTGCCTATATTTTTCTGCAAAACCTTTTGGGTTTTTATTAACAAAAAAAGAAAAATAAATTCCATGTTTGGCCACCAAAACTAGAACATTTTCCCAAAATGTGAGGGTTTAAGGCACTGGAAACCCAAACATTTTCACCTGCTTCGGCAAAAATTTGGGGGTTTAGTGAAAATTTTCCAACTGAGATGTTACTTGTTTTCATGCTGAAAACTGTAACGTTTTCTGAAATTTCATTTATTTCAGCAAAAACCTAAAACTGGAAAAAATGATGGGTTTTGGTGACTGAAAATGTTTTAGTTTCTGATAACTGGAAAGCAAAAAACTTTAGCCAGTTGGACAGAAATATTTGCTTTCACTGAACATTTTCACCTAAGCCCTGAAATTTTTCAGTTTTTGGAGACTGAAAAAATGGGTTTTTAACTGAGCCATGTCATCCAAAAATGGAGATCCCCCCCCAAAATGCCATTTTGATTAAAAAGCCATTTTTTGTTGAAAAAACATTTTGAACAAAGAATATTGACCAGAATGGTGTGCTCTGGCCACACCCACGCCCCCAGAGCTCCACCTCCTGGGAACTTCCCCCCAGTTCGGCCTCCTGAAAACTCCGCCTCCGAGGAACTTCCCTGTAGCTCCACCCCTTGTGGATTTCCCCACTCAGCTGAATCTCCAGCTGGGGAGATTCAGGCAGTTCCTGAGGGGCAAGGGGCAGTAAATCACCCCTTAGTTGGTACCAGATCCAATTCCCCTTGATGCTGCCCTGTGTGTTGGTACCCAGGAGCCCACACACCCCTTGGGCCTTGGATCTTACTTATCTGATGGATCCTTCTCCTTTCCTCTATGGTGTTGGCACAGCAGGATTGGCTTGATGGCGCAGAAGGGGACAAACAGCACTCTGCTTCCAAGTTCCCCTCACAAGCTGCTAGCCAGGACTCCACAGGAGGTGAGGAAGCCAACAATGAGACCCACCTTCTGTTCCATCCCTGCTAAGGGGACAGGGGGGAGGGATAGCTCAGTGGTTTGAGCATTGGCCTGCTAAACCCAGAGTTGTGAGTTCAATCCTTGAGGGGGCCATTTAGGGATGTGGGGCAAAAATTGGGGATTGGTCCTGCTTTGAGCAGGGGCTTGGACTAGATGACCTCCTGAGGTCCCTTCCAACCCTGATATTCTATGATTCTATGTGATTTGGCAGGAAGCTCTGCAGACCCGGGAAGGGAATGGAGGATGGGAGAGAGATGGAGGGGCAGGAGACCTAGGAGGAGTCAGGGAGAGAGGAGTTTGCAGGTTGCAGAGCTGCCTCCAGCATGACAGAGAGAGAAGGGGAGGCTGATTGTGCTACTGGCATGTGTGGCCCAGGAGGGGTCCCTGAGAGACATGTACCACCAGGCTGGGCAAGGGGCAGCAGGGGAGGGGGGGCACATGTGATGGCAATCCCCCCGGCACCTACCAGAGGGGAAGCAAGGGGACTTGCTGGACCTGAGAGGGACCCTAGGAGCATGTGCAGTGACAGTGGTGCAAGGTGAGTGGGGTGCGGGGGGGGAAGAGGGGGACTCTGCCCTGGAGCTCGCTGCTGCCAGCTGGGAGAGGGCTGGGAGGAGTCCTTCTCTCTGGCCTCCTCAACCCCTGTCCGCCCCCACCCCCAGCCAGAGCCCTCACTCCCCAACCCTTGCCTCAGCCCTGAGCCCCTCCCAAACCCCCCAACCCCATCCCATAGCCCTCATCCCTGCACCTCAACCCTCTGCCTCAGCCCCTCCCACACCCCAAACCCTTCATCACTAGCCTCACCCCAGAGCCCTCACATTTTTACATTATTTAAAAAAATATACAGTAACTCCTTGCTTAACATTATAGTTATGTTCCTGAAAAATGCTACTTGAAGCTAAATGATGTTAAGCGAATCCAAGTTCCCCATAAGAATTAATGTAAATATGGAGGTTAGGTTCCAGTGAATCTTTTTTTGCAAGACAAAAGATATATATATATATATATATATATATATATATACACACACACACACAGAGTATAAGTTTTAAACAAACAAATACTGTACACAGCAATGATGATTGTGAAGCTTGGTTGAGGTGGTGAAGTCAGGGAATGCGATATTTCCCAGGGAATGACTTGCTGCTAAATGATGAACTAGCACTCGGCTGAGCCCTCAAGGGTTAACACATTGTTGTTAATGTAGCCTCACACTCTACAAGGCAGCAGGAATGGAGGGAGGGGAGACAGCATGGCAAAGAGAGACAGAGACACACAACCTGTGTGTGTGTGAGAGAGAGAGAGACGCGCATTGTCCCTTTAAGTACGCTGACCCCACTCTAAGTCCATTGCCATTTTAAGGAGATCAGCAAGTTGACAGGCAGCTGCTGCCAGCATCCTGAGCCCTGTCCTGTTTGCCCTGCTCCCCCCCCCGCTCTGTGAATGGGGTAAAAGAACAAGGGGCAGGAGTGGGGGGGACACACCATGACATTAGCACCCCTCTTCCCCCCCACCCCATGCACAGCAAGCAGGAGGCTACAGGGAGCAACTCCAAGGCAGAGGGCAGGAGCAGCGCAGGGCAGTGCGGGGAGGGACAGTTGAACTTCCTAGCAATTGCTAGCCTGCTGGGCGGCTGCCACACAGGGAACTCAGGGGAGCTGCCGGTCCACCCTGGTTCCAAGCCCCACCAGCTACCGGCAACAGGCTGCTCTTCCTGCAAGCAGTGGACAAAGCCGGCGGTTGCCAAACAACGTTATAAGGGAGCATTGTGCAACTTTAAATGCGCATGTTCCCGAATTCAGAGGTTCTCAAACTGTGGCCCGTGAGCTCCATTCAGGGGGTCTGTGGGTCGTTTCTTCTAAGGTGCGCGCCTGGGCGGCCACACATGAGAGAATGAAGGGCACCCACCTAATGAGTGGATTTGTGCGGGTATGGCTCCACTAATTAAGTGCCTGGACCCTGGAGAAAATGCGCTTGTAAGGTCAGGTGGTGGTCTTGTGGGAAATAAGGGGTAGGTGGGAGAGGGCAGTCATGTGAGAAAAGGGGGCAGGGGGAATTTGTGTCGTGCAGGGCTGTGGCGGCCAGAGAAAGAGGCGACTTTCCCCAGCTCCAGGGCTGCGGCTGCCGGGGAGAGACAGCCCTCCTTCCCAGCCCCAGCTCGGGGCTGCTGCGGCAGGAGAGAGAGGGCACATCCATCTCATTAGAAAGGTTAAGACTACTAAATTTATTAGAGCATTAATGCATCCGATGAAGTGAGCTGTAGCTCACGAAAGCTTATACTCTAATAAATTTGTTAGTCTCTAAGGTGCCACAAGTACTCCTTTTCTTTTTGCGAATACAGACTAACACGGCTGCTACTCTGAAACCTGTTAAGACTACTGTGTGACAAAGTGGGACTGTTCTTAATGTTTCCTCTGAATAGTGTGGGGGTGCCTCAGTTTCCCCTATGCAGTTCTTAAGTATCTAGATGGTGAGATAAGGGTGTTTGATCATTGCGGAGCCCTAGAGGGCAGGTGTGTGTGCAGGGGTCTGGACACAGAGAATGGCCGACACCCTGTTTCCTGGCAACTGATGGCCTGGGCCCTTCCCTCCTGGAAGGTGAGAGCTAAAGGGTTGGAGAACAAAGGTATCTGGTGACCTCCTAGCCCGGGAAAGGGACAAAACCCAGAGGAGATGGGGCTGGAGAGAGTTTCAGTTTGGGGCTGCTAGGGACATGGAGTGAAGTGCAGATGTGGTTTTCTGGCTCACTGCCCCCCAAAATGGACCCAGCTGAGGGGTCCTGTTCTCTGCACCTACAAGCTCTGTTTTAGACCATGTTCCTGTTGTCTAATAAACCTTCTGTTTTACTGGCTGGCTAAGAGTCACGTCTGACTGTGAAGTTGGGATGCAGGACCCTCTGGCTTCCCCAGGAGCCTGCCTCGGCGGACTCGCTGTGGGAAGCGCACGGAGGGACAGAGGATGCTGAATGCTCCGAGGTCAGACCCAGGAAGGTGGAAGTTGTGTGAGCTGTGTGTCCTGAAGACAGTGTGCTCACAGAAAGGAGACTTCCCCAGAGTCCTGACTGGCTTCGTAGGGAGCAGTTCCAGAGCATCACCCGGGGACTCCGTAACAACTGGTGGCAGCAGTGGGATGTACTGCACCCTGCGGATGGCGCTTCCCGCAGTAAGTAACTGGGGAGCAGTAAAACGAAGGGGGATTGACGAGGACCAGGCGTGCTGAAGGCTCAGAGAGGAGCGGTTTCGGGGGGCAGTTAACCCCTGGGAGTGTGTGACCAGCGAGAAGGACTGTGCAGTAATGGGGTCCTCTGGGGACTGCGGTGAGCAGTCTCAGGGGCGGAGGAGCCTGCGGCTTGACCCTGGGAGAGAGAAGGACTTTTGCAGTAACAGGGTTCCCCTGGGGATTGCAGCGAGCGGTCCCAGGGGCGGAGGAGTCTGCAGCTTGACCCTGGCAAAGAGGTGGTGACCTCGAGAAGGGCTGGCACACTAGGGGTTCTCCCTGGAAACCGTAGGGAGCTAAGAGTGCACAGGTCTGTGAGTCCACAACAACTTGGGAAGAGCAGAGTAATGGCCTGTCACCATCTTCTTAAGAAGAACATTGTAACCCTGTGCAGAAAGAGAGGGTTACACATTGGCAAGTTCACCAAAGCACAGTTAATCGTGCAGCTGGAGGAGGATGATCACTCTAAGGAGCAGATTCCTGACCCCAAATGGGGCTATAGCAGGATCTAGAAGCAGTTGGAGTAGTAGCCAGGCATCCCCAAGACTCCTGTCCCCGACCAGATGAGGGTCTTCATGATCGGGTTCCCCATCGGGGGATCGGAGACGGACGGGATTGGAGCTGAGTCCAAGAGAGCGAGAGGACTGTGAGAGACAGCGAGATCCCGAGAAAGAGCTACAGAAGCAGCAGCAGCGTGAACTGGCGGTGGTGGAGCGGAGAGGCATAGGGGACCTCCCGGGGTGAGTGGGGATAGATCCCGGGGTGCCAGTTCCGCAGGGAACCTCGAGACTAAATTGCTGCCCCTGGTTAAGGGGGGGGATGTGGATGCCCACCTCACTGCCTTCGAGCAGGAGGGCGATTTGAACCAGGGGGACCCTGCAGAAAAGCCCCGGTGTCTAGCTCCCTTGCTGGGTCACAAGGCCATAGACTCCATCAGCCAGATGGATGGGGAGGTGGACAGCTCCTACTCCTGGTCCCAGCCTATATGTCTGTGCGGAGTTTCCTGGGGTCAGGTCCCTTGGACCTCCAGTGGGAGCGGAAGGTGATGGTCAATGGGGAGACATTCCTGGGGTGGCGAGTTCCTGGCACGGAGAGAACTGTTGTCAGGCCCCTGGTGGTGCAGCCTCAAATGCTGAGGGGCTGTGTGAGCTGGGTGAGGGTCCCAGGGTTGAAGCCCCTCACCCTGCCTAGGGCCCAGATCCCTATGCAGACCCAGGAGGGGTGGGGCTGGCTGGTCGTTGGGGTTCTCCAGGATATCAGCTGCGAGACCCAGTTGGGGAGTGACTGTGTCTCTTTCGTACAGGATCCAGGCCCTGCTCCTGTAATGGCCAAGGGTTTGAATTTGAATCCAGGGAACCAATCGGTGGAGAGGGAAATGGTCAGTGAAAATGCAGATGACCTGGCTGGCAGCGGGGATGAGCTGCTACGCTTAGGCTACATGCCTGCCTGTAACCAGCCCCTGGGGCTGGGTGGGACTGAGAGATGCTCCCCACCCCCTTGCACACCGGAGAGGGGGCTCACGCTGGCTCTGATGCAGTGAGGAAAGCAGCGAGCTCGCTGCCTACCCCCACTGGGACAGTAAGGGCAGCACTGAGCACAGTGGGAGCTGAGACCCCAGCTGAGGGGGGGAGGATACAGGCAGGGCAGGGCAGGTTATCTCTTGGGAGTGGCAAGGTGCTTGGTAAGAAAAGTTTGGATGAGCCTAGGCAGCCTTGTGAGCTGATGGCTTTGTCAAGTCAGCAGGTGGGAAGGCGAGGAGAGTGGAAGATGAGTGTCCCTGCACCTTACCTGTTACCTGGTGGAGAATTGTGACAGTGAAGGAAACGTGCCTGTGTCTGTCAGGGGTATTGACTTGCCTGTGGAGGAAGCTACCCCGGTCTCCAAGCAGTTGTCTGTGAAAGCCCTGTGTGCTGGGATAAGGGAATGAGATCTCAAGCTGTGTGTCTGGTAAAGGAGAAAGTGTCCAGCTCTTCTTTGTCTGTGGAGCAGACAGAAGGGGCCTTTCAGCCTGTGATGGTTGAGGGTAGCGCAGTTGTCTCAGAGTTGGTTCTGGATTCAGCTAAAGCCCAGAAAGGGAATGGTCCTAAGTTTGTGTCTGCTCGGGAGAATGGCACTTTAACTTGGTCGCATCCAGGTAGTGTCTATGTAAAATCCCAGAGACTAGACAATTCTGGTGCTTGTATTTTGCCTGTTGCTAGCGTGTTGTTGGAAAAGGGTGTAGCAACTCTGTCTAATCAGGGTGAGATCCTAGTCAGGGCACAAGGAGAGCATAAAGGTGATTTGATTGTGTTACCTACTGAGGGTGTGGAAACCTGTAACAAGAAGGAAAAGATTCCTGAACTTGTGTGTGGCAAAGGGAAGGAGAATGCTTCTAACCTTTTATCTAGGAAGTCTGCAAGTTTGCCTGAAAGGGGATTGTGTAGGAATCCGCCTGATGGGCCAGAGGTAATTCTGGATGTAAGTGAGACCCAGAAAGAGTCTGTTGTTGCTCAGGAAAGTGTTCCTCTAGAGGAAGCCCTAGGTAAAGAGGGTAAGGGCAGAATTTCTGTGAAAGGTGAATTGTTGCATAGAAAGCCCCCACGGAAAGAAATCCTCATGGTAGTCTTTGCAAGCAGTTTACTGCAACTGAAGGGTGTGAAAGTGATTTAATCAAGAAAGGTTTCAGAGTAGCAGCCGTGTTAGTCTGTATTCGCAAAAAAGAAAAAGAGTACTTGTGGCACCTTAGAGACTAACAGATTTATTTGAGCATAAGCTTTCGTGAGCTACAGCTTACTTCATCGGAAAGTTTCAGTTCCTAACAGCCAGAAATTTTCTGTTGTGAATGAAGCCACTGACTTTCCTGTTGAAAGATCCAGTGTTGATAGCTTTGAGAAGGTCTCAGATGGAGTGAAAGCTGTTAAGAAAGTTAAACAGTCCTATAACCAAGTGGCTGTGTTTGGCCAGTTTGTTGGGGCTACAAGGTTGTTGAGAAAGGAATGTCTCCATGCTCGTTCTGTAAGTGAACAGTAGGTGGCCCAGGTCAAGATGGGGGCTCTTAACCAAGAGAGCCCAAATTGCAGCCCTCCAGACTGGAGTGCTGGGGGAAGACTCAATACCAGTTTGATCCCTGGGGGTTTTGGGGTGGCAAAAGGGCACGGGCCGCATAAACCTTCCCACACGCGGCATGTGAGTGCTGTCGACCACCCCTGACGTAAGGGAGGGCGTGAAACTGGAAGGGCCTGGTGTAACTCCCATCAAGGAACGGGAGAGATGCTGGGGCATCCATGGGAACGCTGGTGGCTTCGAACTTCCCCAGGTCACCGGCGAAAGTGACCCCGCTCAGTTCGGTCTCAAAAGGGGGAGAGATGTGACGAAGCAGGACTGTTCTTAATGTTTCCTCTGAATATTGTGGGGTGCCTCAGTTTCCCCAATGCAGTTCTTAAGTATCTAGGTGGTGGGATAAGGGTGTATGATCCTTGCAGAGCCCTAGAGGGCAGGTGTGTGTGCAGGGGTCTGGACACAGAGAATGGCCAACATCCTGTTTCCTGGCAACTGATGGGCTAGCCCTTCCCCCCCCTGCAAGGTGAGAGCTAAAGGTATTGGAGAACAAAGGAAATAGGGTGACCTCCTAGCCCGGGGAAAGGGACAAAGCCCAGAGGAGGAGGGGCTGGAGGGAGTTTCAGTTTGGGGCTGGCTGGGGACATGGAGTGAAGTGCAGACATGGTTGTCTGGCTCACTGCCCCCCAAAATGGACCCAGCTGAGGGGTCCTGTTCTCTGCACCTACAAGCTCTGTGTTAGACCATGTTCCTGTCATCTAATAAACCTTCTGTTTTACTGGCTGGCTGAGAGTCACGTCTGACTGCGAAGTTGGGGGGCAGGACCTTCTGGCTTCCCCAGGAGCCCACCTGGGTGGACTCGCTATGGGAAGCGCACGGAGGGGCAGAGGATGCTGAATGCTCCGCGGTCAGACCCAGGAAGGGGGAAGCCAGGTGAGCTGTGTGTCCTGAAGACAGGCTGCTCACAGAAAGGAGACTTCCCCAGAGTCCTGACTGGCTTCGTAGGGAGCAGTTCCAGAGCATCGCCCGGGGACTCCGTGACATACTGATATTAAAATATGAGTTGTGTGCTTTTATGTGTAGAACAAAAAAATGTTAATTATTATTAAGGGTTTTTTTATCCAAAGCGCTTTACATTAGTTAGCTAACAGTACAAACAACATTTGGAAAGATCATTAAGTGGTCCACCAAGACCCGCAACAATTTTCAAGTGGTCCGCGAAAAAAAAATGTTTGTGAACCACTGCTCTAATTGATGAGCAATGTAACAACAAAACAACGTTAACCAGGACGACTTTAAGTGAGGAGTTACTGTATATTGGCTTACAAGGCAGGTGTAGGGGGCAGTGGGGGAGGCGGTACTGTTCTGGGCCCCACCAAAAATTATACAAACCTGTCGCCCCTCTGTACCAGAGATCCAGAATACCACAGAGCTGGCCAAGGATCTAGATGAGCCACACAACAAATCAGACAACGAGCCAGTCAAGGAGCTAGACAAGGAATCAGACAAGGAGCCGGCCAAGAAGCCAGACAAGGAATCAGTCAAGGAGCTAGCCAAAGGGCTAGACAAGAAGCCAGTCAAGGAGCTAGACAAGGAGCCAGCCAAGGACATAGACAAGGAGCCAGCCAAGGAACTAGACAAGGAGCCAGCCAAGGAGCCCACTACTGCACCCACCACTGAGGCCACTACGGCACCCATCACAACACCCCAGCGGTGCCCACCCAGCGACCCCTGGGGAACCTGTGGGGACGACTCCAAGGAGGAGAGCCCCAGGGTTGCAACGGCGCTGACTGATTTTGCACTGAAGTTCTATTCGAAATTGGTCAAGGTGGAAAACACTGGTTCCAACGTAGTCTTCTCGCCCTTCAGCGTGGCCCTGGTGCTCTCGCACCTCTTGCTGGGTAAGGGCAGTGCACACATACACAGCAGTCACACACGCAGTCAACGCATACGCAGATGCAACTGTCACACACACACCTGTCATACATGCACCCATCATGCATATCCACAACTGTCACACACACACCTGTCACACATACACCCATCACGCATACTCACAGCTGTCACACACACCCCCTATCACATATACACCCATCACACATACTCACAGCCTTCATACAGACACCTGTCACACATACACCCATCACACATACCCACACCTGTCACACATATACCCATCAAACATATCCATAGTCTTCATACACACACACACCATACATACACCTATCATTCATACCCACACCTGTTGCACACACACCAGCCACACATACACCTACCACATGTACCACAGCTGTCACACACACACACCTGTTACACATATACCCCAGCTTTCACATACACACCTGTCACACATACACCCATAGCACATACCCACAGCTGTCTCACACAAACACACACACACACACACACACCCCTGTCACATATACACCCATCACACAGTCACCAGACATGTCCACACAAACATCATAGGCCCAAACAACCATCATGCATGCACACACTACCATCGCATGCACAACCATTGTGCACATAGCCATTGCATGCGTAGACACAACCATTTCACACATGCACAACCACTGTGTACATGCACACACACAACTGTTACACAAATCCAGTCAGCACACACAGAGCCATCTCACACATACACACAACCATTGCACACACAAAACCACCACACACACACAGAGCTGGTCACACAATGATTGCGCACACATTCAACCTCGCAAACACAGCCATCGCTCACACCCACCTCTCTCTCAGAAACACCCATTACACATACCCCTTCACTCACCCCCCACAATCCCCCATACTCACTCCCATCTTGACGGGGCCATGCCCAGCTCTGCCTCCCTCAGGGATGGTGCACTGAGAGCCTTCTCCCATTGGCCATGGGCCAAAGCAACACTGCTGGGTGGCTGGGATGGGATGCTGTTACCAATGGTACCGGGAGCCCCTGATGAGAAGGGGAGGCCCGGCCACCCAAGGAAACCTCAGAGACCAAGCTATCCCATGGGGATGAGTCTCCAACCCAGCTCCCAGTGCTACCCACACACGGAATTATCCAAGGCCAGTCCCCCTGCAAGAGTGGCCCTTGCCCCTTTCCCCAGCCCTGTCAATCTTCATCCTCCCATCTGAAAACTTGTTCTTCTCATGCAGGGGCCCGGGGCGAAACCAAAGAACGGCTAGAGTCCATCCTCTCCTACCCCTCAGATCTCGTCTGCGTCCACACTCCACTGCAGCGGCTCCTCAAATCCCAGGCCTTGATCTCGGCCTCAAAGCTCTTCCTCCGCCAAGGTGAGTGGGTATGAGGGCTTCACATCGGCACTCAGGTCAGCAGAGAAATGCCAGTGCTTTGCTTTTCCCTCTGAGGATCTCAAAGCACTTTCCAACTCCCCCTCTGCAGCATGCCTTCGGGGAAGGAGGTATTGTCATGGCAGGGGTCCCAAGGCAGTACTGTTGCAGAGAGCCTCACAAGCTCTTTTTTTTTTAGCGTGTGAGCAAGTGTTCAGGCTTTGGAGACATTCTGTGTTGCCGTTAGTTTTGTAATGCAGTTTCTATTTGGGAGGAGCTGTTACAAACAGTAGAAGGCTTTGCTCTCTGCCTTAATGTCTGTAACTAGAGTCAATTTTGGGGACAGACTTGCTTCCTGGGAAGTGGGCATTGGAGTCTGGACTGGGATCTCTGAAAGAGGGGATTAGCCTGAATGCTCTTTGTGACCACCTCGTTCCAGGACAGGTGGAGATGGTGTAAATAAACAAGTTATCCCCTTGCAATTTCCCCTGCAGGGCCCTGATATATAATACTGCTCAGCAGAGAGGTGATCTTACAGATGGGGAAATTGAGGCACCGGACGGGGCAAGGGGTTGTCTAACTTCCTATGGTCAGGAAGAGGGTTTGCGACATTGTTAAGGGAGTAAGGGGAGGTTGGTGTTGCCCAGGTGGCAGAGGGGAGTTTGAGGGCTTCACAGGGCAGCAGTGGCTTTCGGTTCCTCATCCCCTTGCCTTCCCGGCTTGCAGGCCTGCCCCTGAATGAAGCCTTCCTCAACCAGTCGCTGCGCTTCTACAACAGCCGGCCCCAGGAGCTCAGTGGCAACAAGACCCAGGACCTGCAACTCATCAACAAGTGGGTGAGAGACGTGACCAAGGACAAGATCAAGAGGCTGCTGAAGGAGCTGGAGCCTGACGTCCAGCTGGTGCTGCTCAATGCTGTCTATTTCCAATGTAAGGGAGGGGGGCGTTGCACCGTGCCATGCCCAGGACCTGCTCCCCTGCCCCCCTACATCCCCTCCAGAAACCCAGGTCCCTTGGACGCTTTCCCCTCCCCCCTCAATATCCGAATCTCCAGGGACACGCTCCCTCTGCCACTCCTGTTAGACCCACCCCTGCGATACTTGCACCCACTGAGACCTGTCCCCTGAGATATCCAAGCTCCCAAGGAGCCCACCTGGAGCTCTCTGCCTCAAGGGACTCCTCCAGGCTGCTCATCCCCTCAAATCCCCTGCCCTCGGGGGACTCCTCTGGGATACCCCTTGTGGCATGCGCTGAGGGTGCTCCCCAGTTATATCTCCCTGTCCTTTCGCCCTCCAGCCAAATGGAAGACGACCTTTAAAGTGAAGAACACCATGAACGAGACATTCTACCGCCCGGGCCAGGCCCCAATCAGGGTGCCCATGATGACCAGCAAGAAGTACCCACTGGCCTTCTTCAATGACCCCAGCCTGCAGGCCAAGGTGAGCCCCCGCGGGTGCTCTGTGCCACACACCTCCCTTCTTGGCCCCTGTCTTGCCTACCTTCCAAAGGCAACTCCATTTTCCCCTCCTTCTCCCCTCCGCTTTCTCCTTCTTGTTTTCCACCCCATCACACTTCCTCCATAATGCCACTTAGTGATGTCCCCTCTGCCCCCTTCTCCACACTCCTCTCCCCTCCCCACCTCCCATCTCATCTGAGTGAAGCCAGCATCTCAGAATAGCAGGCTCAAGGTGCAGGTGGGGTGTGGGGATCTCAAGCTGAGGACTCTCAACTCATGGCATCCAATATCCATGGCTCCAAAGAGCGTGGATCCAGTAATTTCCCGGGAAGCTTTTTCTCCAGCACAGCATTGGTTCTACATGCAAGATACCCAGATATTCTGGTACTGGGTGCTGGGATAAGAACCTAAGAGAGATGGTCAGCATGACAACTGCAACTCCTTATTGTTCCACATTTCCAACTGACCCTAGCATTATTTGATGAGCTGGTCACAAAACACCAAATTTTTTTGTGGGAAAAGTCCAAAAATGTTTGTTTCCTTCATGATTTTCAGGCAACACATTTTTCAGAGATTTTTTGGGTGGCAGGAGGGGTGGTTTGTTTGTTTGGCCGTGACTTTTTTAAACGAGAAACTAACACATTTCAATTTGTCAGCAAATCAATTTTTTTGTTAGAAAGCAAATCAGTTGTTAGCAGGGAAAACACTGAGTTTAGTGCTCTAAAACCACTGTGTTTTGTTTCGAAAGAAAATTGGTTTCTGGCAAGAATTTTTTTTTTTAATTGGTTTTCTTTAAGAAATTTTTTTGTCCTTTTGATTAGTTTTTGGGTAGAAAGTAAACATGTTTTTGGTAAGAACAACAATCTAATTGCCTTTTGGTTAAAAAAAAATCAGTTTTCTGTTAAAAAGGAAATCAGTTTATTGGGTGAAAAATTTTCAGTAAGAAACCAAATTGTTTTTTTGTTTGAACAAAACAGGTTTTGGTTAAAAAAAACAGTTTTACATAAAAAAAGAAAAGTGTTGTTTGGTTTTAAACACATTTTTTCATTTGATTTTGGCAAAAAATATTGGTTTTCAGTTTTTTGAAAAAAGTCAGTGAGCAACATTTCTGGCTTTTGAAACCTGAAACCATTTCATGGAAAATGTTCATTTTCCACTGTTTTGTCCCAGAATATGTTTGGCGGGAAGTTTTGGAGGAAATGTGGTTGAAAAATGCCAGCTGTCTTGGGGAAAAAAATGGTTTGATGAAAAAGTGTCGCTCGGCCCTAATTGCCCAGGCATGGGAGTGGACAGAATGAAGAACGGGAAGGGGGCGGGACTTGGGGACACAAAAGCATGTGGGAGAAATGGATACTGTCCCAGGGATGGGGAGTGGGGCAGCAAAGACACCATATACCCATTCTCTGGCTCGCAGGGGTTGCAGTTGGTGGAGCAGGGTAGGTGTAGGCACAAAGGGCCTGATCCCTAGCTGACCAAGACTGCAGTCAGTGGCATAATGCTGGTTCACGCTCGCAAGTGTCTTGGAGGTCCCATTGAAAGGACTCCAGGAATAGGGGGATGGGGTGATGAGGGCCCAGCTGTGGCACAGGAAGGGATGGACGGGGGAAGGGGACGTTTGATCGGGGCTGAGGACAGGTCCTCAGCACAGAGAGGCCTTTGTGTCATCTTTCCCCAAGGTTGGCCGGCTGCAGCTGTCCCACAACATGAGCCTCATAGTCATCGTGCCCCAGCATGTGTCCCAGATGCTCGCCGAGGTGGAGCGGAAGCTGACCAAAGAGACCTTCACTGCGGTGATGAAGAAGCTGATGAACTCTCCCTTCAAGCCCACTGTGGTGAGCCTGCCCAAGTTGAAGCTGGACAGCTCCCAGAACCTCATGGACATCCTGGGGGAGATGGGTAAGGATGGTGCTGGACAGGTGGTGGATGGCGGCAGCGGGGGCTGGGCTGGGGGGTACTAGGTGTGGGAGGGGAAGAGGCAAGAGAGCCCACTCCCGCTCTGGGCAGGAAGGGACATCAGAGCAGGGGTGTTGGTTGTGACATCACTTCCTGGAGGGGAATGGACGAGCAATGATGTCATTTCCTGAGTGGTGGAGTCAGACCACTGCTTCTGAGGGACCCATTCCCATGGCTAATCCACCACGCCAGTGTCTACTGGGTCTATGAGACCAGTGGACAGACCATGGACCGCCCCCTGCAGCTTCCTGGTTCTGAGTGACCCATTTCCTTGATTGATCTATCCCATGTCTGATGGATATGTGAGACTGTTGGATGGACCATGGATGCTTGGTTCCGAGAGACCCATCTCCACGACCAATCCAACACACCAATGTCTATTGGCTCCATTTGACTTTTGGACACATCACAGGCTCCCTTGGTTTGGAATGACCCATTCCCATAGCTGATCAGTCCAAAGTCTCTTGGTCCCATGAGACCACTGGATGTATCATGGGCTCCCCTGGTTCTGAGTGGTCCATCTCCATGGCTGATCTCTGGCACTGGTCTCTACCCGGGGTGAGGGTGGGGTCTCCAGGACTGGGACAGACTCCTGGGCACTGAGGAGTGGCTCCTACATCCCCCCGTCTCTGCCTGTTCTCCAGACTACGGCATTTTCTATGACTCCAACCTGTGCGGCATCTCAGAGGCAGAGGATCTGTTGGTGACAAGTGCCCAGCACCGGGCCATGCTGGAGCTGAATGAGGAAGGGGTGGAGGCCATGGCTGCCACGGCCTTTTCGGTGGCCCGCACTGCCTGGGTTTTCGACGTGCAGCAGCCCTTCCTCTTCGTGCTGTGGAATGACAACCACAGCTTTCCCATGTTCATGGGCCACGTCAACGACCCCAGAGTCTGACCCAACCCCCTCCATGCCCAGTTCCACTTGCATGGTATGCCCTGGTGCCACAGGCACTGAACAGGGTGCCCACGGAGTGCTGCTTGGCTGTGACGCTTTGGTGTGGGGGGGTGTCTGTCTCTGTCTCTCTCTCTCTTTCTCCCTCCATACATAACCATCCATGCATCCCCATGCACTCCGTTCTACCTCGCTATCAATCCCACACACAGCAGCTATCAAGGGACTGACCTGGGAGACAGTGTAGCTTAGTGGTTAGCACAGTGGATTGGGACTCACAGAGACCTAGGTTCTGCTGCTAGGCGACCTTGGTCAAGGGACGATCAAGCTCTATGCCTCAGTTTCCCCATCCACAAAATGGGGTTAATGAGCCTGACCTGCTTTGTAAAACACTTTGAGATCTTCTGATGGAAAGGACTGTAGATGAGCTAGGGATTATTATTATCTATCCATGCATCCCCAATACGTAGCCTCTATCTAGCTATCTCACAATACACCCCATTCATCACCACAGTCTGTTCTCTCTGGATTTTCCTTCCATCTCCCTCTCTCTTCTCCCCTTATCCCCTTTGTTCCTCCCTCTCCCCCTTGACTGTCTGTAGCCTGTGACCATCCCAGGCTCGGACCTTCTGAAATGTACAGGGAAGAGCTAATCTGTTGGGGGGTCCCTTTTCCCCATTCCCTCGACTCTCTCCCCCTCACAGCAGCCGCTGCCTCTTTCAGCAGTAAATAAAGTCTGAAAACTTTGGCTTCCTGGCCTCTCCTTCCCACCTCCCAGAGAGCCTGCAGCCAGAAGGGCTGCGTGAGGACAAACACTATGGAGTGGAGGGGGTAAGGCTAATTTCACTGGTCCGGTTACCTCCCTGGGTGGTAAATGTAGGGGCAGAAGGGTAAATAACACCTTGAGGGGTCATTATCCAGATCTGCTTTCCCCCCACGCAAGTTGTTGTCACATTGAATTCCCTGGAAGGACCTGGCTCAAGGATTTTCTAGGCCAAGATCCTAATATGATCTACATACATGTACGTGAGAGATCCCATAACACCAGCAGATTCCTCCCTCTGCCCCTCACTGCCCCCCACTCCTTCTCTTTTCTTGCCCTAAGGAATCCCCATATTTAGCACCATGTCCAATGGGGCCGCCCCACTCCACACAGACTAACACGGCTGCTGCTCTGAAACTCTCCAGGTCGTATAGTCCAGCCAGCAGTAGCTTGACGGCTGGGGGCGCCACCCATTGGAGGCAAGGGGAAATTAGCATGCAGCGCTTGGATTGGCCAAGCTGAGGACTGAGCATATTCTGCTGTGGTATATCCAACCAGCCAGCCAGCCAGCGTGTTGTATGCAAATGAGCCAAAGGGATGAGATGCAGGTATACAGTGGTCGCAGGACTAGAAAAGATGTGTGTTTTATTTAAAAATATACTCGCCACTAAAGCCTCTGAGGGGGGCCACACCCCAGTGGGAAGGTGAGAGAGGCAATAGATATTAAATATAATTATTAGTAGCATGGATGAAGAGATGCACAGTCATGCACCAAGGGGTGCAGGAGAGGGTATTCCTCTTGTTCGTGTGAGCTACATTCCTCGCTACAAAGGTGCTTTTGGTTTCCAGCTGGGCTTGGAGTGCTGGGTGCGTTTTCCAAAGCATCCAAGTGACCCAGGCTCCTAAATCCTATCTTCAAAAGTGATTCAGGCCCTCGGGAGCCAGAGTCTCAGTGGGACTGAGCGCCTGTGTCTGTCTCTTTCGGAGATGGGACTTAGGCCCAGAGCCACAAAGGGGGCGTCTCACTTCTGTTGAAATCAATGGAAGTCTGGAACCAAAATGCTTTCATCACATAGGCATGTTGGAAAATTCGACCCACGGTCTCAACTGTTCCACCGCACACATGCACACACATACACAGAGCAATGCACAAACACACCCCCTCTACACACTCATCTCTACCCCCACCTTTTGCATACACTCACACACCAGCTGCACACAAGTGTGTCTTCAGCCACAGGGGAACTGCAGTTGCTTCAAATACTCAAGAAGCTCCTTGGAGAGCTGAGGCCCGGTGGTGATCTCCCTCCACCCAGTGCCAGCAAAGGGCCAGGCCACTTCGCAGAAGGATGGGTACGGTGCTGCTGGTGGCTGCTGGGCAGAACAAAGAGAAAAAGAGGGAGAATGAAATGTCAGGAGGTCACCCCTCCAAAAGCTGCCAAACTACAGAACACCTGGATTTTGCTGTAGGTCACCCCCTATGCAGATCACAACATTCCCCAGCCATCAAACTGCTTGGAAAGTCTGTGTCATGCAAATTAAATAAGCCAGGTTTATAAATCAGGGAAAGAGCTAAACAGAAAAGCCTGTGAAGGCTCCCAGCATGGAGGTTTGAACCTTTGGTGGTTAGAGCTTCACCACAGATCCCTTCTCAGGTGTTACAGCAATAACATTAAATCAGTGACTCTGGAGGCTTGACCAGAACTAGGTGATCTTTCTCAGCCAAAACCTTCTTCATCTGGAGCAAATTCAGTGAGCTGGAAATATTTCATGAATTTGTGTTGGTTTCACCAAATTGTTCGTTTAGGGAAAAAAACCTCAAAAAAGGCTCAAAAACGCAAAACATTTTGATTTTTCAGTTTAAAATGACTTCATTCAAAAATGCCCTTTCATTTTATTTTGTAAATATTCAAAAATGGTCAAAATCAAAACAAAATGTTTCAATGTTGCCATAATAAAACGTATGATTTGACCCAAAAGAAACCTTTTCTTTTTTATTTTTTCAGGCCACCACAAATTTTGGAAATGTTTGGCTTGGGGTCGACCTGACACGGATTTTTTCCCCGGAACTTTTCCGAGTGACCAATGAACCAAAAAAATCTATCATCTTTCCAGCTCTCGTCACAGCATAGCCTTCATGGTGGGTCACAGCAGAAGAATGTTAGGTGATCTCAACTCCTGGCTTCTGTTCTTGACTCTAGCAGAGGCGTGTGGTCTAGTGGTTAGAGCAGCACTTGCAAGGGGGCTGGACTTTATGCCAGTGAAAATCCACCTAAATTTGACCTACTTATACATCTCGCATATGCTCCAGTGATTCTGACTGAGCTGAGCATGCTCCAGCCAACCCAGGGAAGCAGGTGCTCAGCAGCACTTTCCCTACAATTTCTGCTCTTGGCTGTCAGGAGCCACTGCCTTGCTGGAACTGAGAGCAGGGAAGCTGTTTCTCCTGCACTCCCCGTGCTCCCCTATTGGTGCCCAGGCATCATGGAGGGGAAGGCAGAAGCCATCTGAGAGTGGATAGGGTGAAGGAGTTGCAGTAGGCAGAGGGTGCAAAGGGGGGACAGGGCAGTAGGGTCTATAACCGCTAGGATCTATCCCCTCCAGAGCCTGCAATGGAACCCAGGCATCCTGAGTCTCACTATTCTTCTGCTGCCATCCAATAGCTGTAAAACCCACCGGCCAAATGTCCCAACCCCCTCTTCACACAACACGCAGTCAAGCTGTGGAACTTGTTGCCAGGGGATGTTGTGAAGGCCAGAAGTATAACGGGGTTCAGAAAATAATTATATAAGTTCATGGAGGTTAGGTCCATTGACAGCTATTAGCCAAGGTGGTCAGATATACAACCCCATGCTCTGGGTGTCCCTAACCCTCTGATTGTCAGAAGCTGGGACTGGGCGACTGCGGATGGATCATTTGATAAGTGCCCTATTCTGTTCTGACTGAGGTTAGTGTCGAAATGGTTCCACTGGGGGAGACCTGGTTTTCCCCCCAGTAATGTTTAAAGTTCCTAGGAAATTACATCCTAAGTTGTTCCTAGGAAATTACATCAAAAGTTACATTAAAAGAATGTGAAGGTCACAAAGTCAATCTTTCAACAGTTAGGAAATAGCAGAATTAAAGCTGACCCTGCTACCTTAATTCATCTCCCTTAGCCATGTGCATCATGATGCAGGCTTCGAAGACACGATTACAGACTATTTTTACCCATGTTTCCTATCTCCCAAGGAGAGTGACCCCACTGGCTGGGGGGACTCCACCACCTCTCAAGAGAGGATCTTATCACCAGCACATCACAAGGAGAGAGGAGTAGGGATGGGGGAAGGGGTAGCTCAGTGGTTTGAGCATTGGCCTACTAAACCCAGGGTTGTGAGTTCAATCCTTGAGGGAGCCATTTAGGGATGTGGGGCAAAAATTGGGGATTGATCCTGCTTTGAGCAGGGGGTTGGACTAGATGACCTCCTGAGGTCCCTTCCAACCCTGATATTCTAGGATTCAGGGCTGCATTAATCCAGCCCTGAGATCAAGGTCACACAAGGAGTCTGTGGTGGAGCCAAAAATTGAACCCCTGTCTCCTGGATCCCAGACTAGAGCTTTATCCACAAAGCATCAGTGCTCGGCATACCAATGCGCAGTAATAATTACATGCAGAATAAACCATCTGCAGAGACATGTCAGCTCTGCTTCCCCCCACAGCTAAAGGCAGCAGTGGTTTCTCCCATGGTTTATCTGCAGGCGACAGCACTGTCCCAGGGAAGGGCTCCTTTACCTTCATCTTGCTGATGGTGTTTCTGAGGTGGGAGAGCTGGCGCTGGCAGAGGCTCATTCTGCTGGTGATGCTGAGCGGCAGCTGGTTGGTTCCCCAGAAGCTGTTTGCCAGGTGCATCAAGCAGGCATTGTACTGGCACAGCTGGGTGCTGATTGTGTCCTGTGGCATGGGAGAGAAGCTGGGTCAGCACTCACAGAGCTAGCTCCCACCCTCGTCCAGGAAGCTCCAGAAAGGACCTGATCCACAGTTCTGCTCTTTATTCTGTGTCTGTACAGCCCCTGGCACAGTGGAGCCCTGACTGGCCACCTTGGGGAGTCTTGCTCCTGCTTCATGGTTAGTTATTGGCTGTCTAGTTATTGGGCCTATGAGCCAGGAATCCTGGTTCCATTCCAAGCTCACCACATGGCCTCAGGAAAGTCCCTAGCTCACCACATGGCCTCTGTCTGTGCCTCAGTTTCCCCCTCTGCTAACCAGGGGTGATGATCCCACAAAAAGGCTTTGTTAGCTGTAATGAGGCTTGAGCCCTTCAGCACCTCCTCAGTTCCCACCTCGGGCTTCCCTGACCTCCCTGTGAAACAGGCGCTGAGACAATCCGCCTTTCAAAACAGGAGGATGGCGAGGGCCAGGGCTCTGACGGATTCCCCCACGGCAGGAGCTGATATGAGGCAGCAGCAGTGGGAGAACCAAGCCCCAGGGTGTTTCGCCCCCGCTCCCTTTGGTGGGAGACGTGGGCTCGGAGGGCGGGAGTCCATCAGCCAACCACACCCAGGGGAAGGGAAGCGTAACCCATCCCCATGCAGTGCAGGGCTCTGTCCCCTCTCATGAGGGCTGGGTTGCCGGTAGAGATTGGCTGCAGTCTCAGACAATGCAGCAGGGTCCTTAGCTCAGGCAGGAGAAGTGCGGGCTTGCAGTCCCAAGTGTGATCCCTGAGAGGCCAATGACTTGGCATTAGGCTGGAAGATCTCGATCCAGCCTTGCCCCATCCAAGTCACTCAACCCCTCCTTCACCCCCAAAAGTGCTGCTGCCCGTACTGGGAAGGTCCATGGATGTCCTTACCAGCCGCGTGGCCCCGTCACTGACCTCGCTGCTCGTCGGGAGGCAGACACGGCTCCTCTTTTCTCCATCTTTGTAACCCTCTTCCTGCAAGCATGGAGATGCATGATGAGGGGCTGGGTGAGTGGGGGCCTTGGGAGGGCCTGAGCGACGTGTGCGGGCCTGTGAGGGAGGACCTGAGCAGGGTGACCCCATGGGAATGAAGATAGTCAGGGTGAGCATCCCAAAGGGGGGCTGAGCAGAGTGGGGGTCCCATGGGAGGGGGGAAATGGCCAGGATAGGATTCCCATGAAGCAGAGGAAGGCCTGACCAGTGGGAGACATGGCCAGGATGGGTGGGTCCCATAGGGGGCAGGTGTGGGGGGGCATGCGGGGCAGAGGGCCTGAGCAGGGTGGTTCCTGGTATTGCGATGGTCAAGGCAGGGATCCCATGGAGGAGATCTGTGCAGGGTGGGTGGCCCATGGGGGGAAGATGGCCAGGGTGGGTCTCATGGGGAGGTCCCAAGCGAGGGTGGGTCCCATGGGGGGATGGCAAACCCCCCTTGTACCAGGAACAGCTTATGCAGGTGCTCCAGGCAGTTCTTCAGGTGCCCTGTGATGTCCTGAGCATTGGGCCACTCGGCATTGCACGCGGGGCCAGGGCGTCCCTGGGCCAGGGACCAGAGCACAGCTAGCACTGAGGTCAGGGACAAGATGTCGCTCCGTCCTGCACAGGGGGGCAACACACCGGAGTCACCTCCCTGTCCCGCCAGAGGGGAACACACATGGTCCAAAGTCACATTCTGATTGGCTGACTGGACATCACTCCCAAAGGGGCCCTGGGGACCTCTCCCCACTGAGCATACACATATTAAATCAGGTAGGGAGGGGGATGACAAATAGTGGCTGGCAGGGAGATGATGGGAAGAGTCATTAACTGGCCCTTTAAGGGAGGCTAGCCTGTTCCCAGGGAATTCTGGGAGGCGTAGTTTCCAGGACTGATGGAAAGCTGTAGGCTAGGAAGTAATGAATGCTGGGAAAGAGGGCAGGGCTATAAAAGAGCTCCCTTCTATTCCCCTCCATTCAACCTTCCAGTCATCAAAACATCCCCCCAGTCACCATGGCCTGGCCCCAAAAGATCCCTCCAGCCACCTCCCACCCCAAGACCTCAGACACATGCTCCCTCCTCCCACGGCACACCGCTCCCTTCCATCAATATGTCCAAGGCTGTTTTAGAGAGGTTGGTGATCAGTTGTTCCCCATGTCCCAGAGTGTAGGGCAGGAAGCATGTGGCTTAGTTTGCTGCACAGCAAATTCAGGGTAGATACTAGGAATATCTCTGAGGCTAGTGAATCTCTGGAACGGGTCATCAGGAGGGCCTGTGGCATCCCCGTAATGGTGGTTTTTGAGAACAGTTTAGACTGACACCTGTCTCTGGAGGTCCCTTCCAGCCCTCCATATGCCCCAGACTTCCCGCCCAAGCCCTCAGTAAAGCCCAGGAATACATGCTGACAGTGCAAGGGTGCACAGATTGAATAAGGGACCCACAACTGCTGCCAGCTACAGACAGAGGCCTGTGATTTTGGGGCAGAAGGATGCAAATTCTAGCCCCATCTCGCCACCTGTCATAAGCATCCATGTTGATTTCCATTGTAATAACTGGTGTCTATCTGCAGGGGTGGGTTTCTTCCACCTCCTTCCCTCTGATCCCTGATTAACATTCTGTTACCCCAGGCAGATGTGGATTCCTTCCGTCCCAAAGCCAGGCAATTTCCTTGTCCTCAGCCAGAGGAATCATAGAATCATAGAATATCAGGGTTGGAAGGGACCTAAGGAGGTCATCTAGTCCAACCCCCTGTTCAAAGCAGGACCAATCCCCAACTAAATCATCCCAGCCAGGGCTTTGTCAAGCCTGACCTTAAAAACTTCTAAGGAAGGAGATTCCACCACCTCCCTAGGTAACGCATTCCAGTGTTTCACCATCCTCCTAGTGAAAAAGTTTTTTCCTAATATCCAATCTAAACCTCCCCCACTGCAACTTGAGACCATTACTCCTTGTTCTGTCATCTGCCACCACTGAGAACAGTCTAGATCCATCCTCTTTGGAACCCCCTTTCAGGTAGTTGAAAGCAGCTATCGAATCCCCCCTCATTCTTCTCTTCCGCAGACTAAACAATCCCAGTTCCCTCAGCCTCTTCTCATAAGTCATGTGTTCCAGTCCCCTAATCATTTTTGTTGCCCTCCGCTGGACTCCCTCCAATTTTTCCACATCCTTCTTGTAGTGTGGGGCCCAAAACTGGACACAGTACTCCAGATGAGGCCTCACCAATGACGAATAGAGGAGAACGATCATGTCCCTCGATCTGCTGGCAATGCCCCTACTTATACAGCCCAAAATGCCATTGGCCTTCTTGGCAACAACGGCACACTGTTGACTCATATCCAGCTTCTCGTCCACTGTAACCCCTAGGTCCTTTTCTGCAGAACTGCTGCCTAGCCATTCGGTCCCTACTCTGTAGCGGTGCATGGGATTCTTCCGTCCTAAGTGCAGGACTCTGCACTTGTCCTTGTTGAACCTCATCAGATTTCTTTTGGCCCAATCCTCTAATTTGTCTAGGGCCCTCTGTATCCTATCCCTACCACACAGACTATGCTGACAGCTTGTGCCACACACTCTCAAAGAAACTGCGGAACCACCTGATCAACATCCTCTACAGCAAACAGGGAAAGATTAAGAATGAGCTCTCAAAACTGGATACTCTCATAAAGAACCAACCTTCCACACAAACTTCCTCGTGGCTGGACTTTACAAAAACTAGACAAGCCATTTACAAAACACACTTTGCTTCTCTACAAAAGAAAAAGGACACTAAGCTATCTAAACTACTATATGCCACAAGGGGCCACAACAATGGTTCCCGTAACCCACCCAGCAATATTGTTAATCTATCCAACTATACTCTTAGCCCAGCAGAAGAATCTGTCCTATCTCGGGGCCTCTCCTTTTGCCCCTCCACCCCCACGAACATGATACAGTTCTGTGGTGACCTAGAATCCTATTTTCGACGTCTCAGACTCAAGGAATATTTCCAACACACCTCTGACCAACATATTAACCCACAGAGACCTTCCTGCCAACACTACAAAAAGAAGGATTCTGGGTGGACTCCTCCTGAAGGTCGAAACAGCAGCCTGGATTTCTACATAGACTACTTCCGCCGACGTGCACGAGCTGAAATTGTGGAAAAGCAGCATCGCTTACCCCATAACCTCAGCCATGCAGAACACAGTGCCATCCACAGCCTCAGAAACAACTCTGACATCATAATCAAAAAGGCTGACAAAGGAGGTGCTGTCGTCATCATGAATAGGTCGGAGTATGAACAAGAGGCTACTAGGCAGCTCTCCAACACCACTTTCTACAAGCCATTACCCTTTGATCCCACTGAGAGTTACCAAAAGAAACTACAGCATTTGCTCAAGAAACTCCCTGAAAAAGCACAAGAACAAATCCGCACAGACACACCCCTGGAGCCCCGACCTGGGGTATTCTATCTGCTACCCAAGATCCATAAACCTGGAAATCCTGGACGCCCCATCATCTCAGGCATTGGCACCCTGACATCAGGATTGTCTGGCTATGTAGACTCCCTCCTCAAGCCCTTCGTTACCAGCACTCCCAGCTATCTTCGAGACACCACTGACTTCCTGAGGAAACTACAGTCCATTGGTGATCTTCCTAAAAACACCATCCTAGCCACTATGGATGTAGAAGCCCTCTACACCAACATTCCACACAAAAATGGACTACAAGCCGTCAGGAACAGTATCCCCGATACTGTCACGGCTAACCTGGTGGCTGAACTTTGTGACTTTGTCCTGACCGATAACTATTTCACATTTGGTGACAATGTATACCTTCAAATCAGCGGCACTGCGATGGGTACCCGCATGGCCCCACAGTATGCCAACATTTTTATGGCTGACTTAGAACAACGCTTCCTCAGCTCTCGTCCCCTAATGCCCCTACTCTACTTGCGCTACATTGATGACATCTTCATCATCTGGACCCATGGAAAAGAAGCTCTTGAGGAATTCCACCATGATTTCAACAATTTCCATCCCACCATCAACCTCAGCCTGGACCAGTCCACACAAGAGATCCACTTCCTGGACACTACGGTGCTAATAAGCGATGGTCACATAAACACCACCCTATATCGGAAACCTACTGACCGCTATTCCTACCAACATGCCTCCAGCTTCCACCCAGATCACACCACACGATCCATTGTCTACAGCCAAGTGCTACGATATAACCGCATTTGCTCCAACCCCTCAGACAGAGACAAACACCTACAAGATCTCTATCATGCATTCCTACAACTACAATACCCACCTGCTGAAGTGAAGAAACAGATTGACAGAGCCAGAAGAGTACCCAGAAGTCACCTACTACAGGACAGGCCCAACAAAGAAAACAACAGAACGCCACTAGCCATCACCTTCAGCCCCCAACTAAAACCTGTCCAACGCATCATCAAGGATCTACAACCTATCCTGAAGAATGACCCATCACTCTCACAGATCTTGGGAGACAGACCAGTCCTCGCTTACAGACAGCCCCCCAATCTGAAGCAAATACTCACCAGCAACCACACACCACACAACAGAACCACTAACCCAGGAACCTATCCTTGCAACAAAGCCCGTTGCCAACTCTGTCCACATATCTATTCAGGGGATAACATCATAGGGCCTAATCACATCAGCCACACTATCAGAGGCTCGTTCACCTGCGCATCTACCAATGTGATATATGCCATCATGTGCCAGCAATGCCCCTCTGCCATGTACATTGGCCAAACTGGACAGTCTCTATGTAAAAGAATGAATGGACACAAATCAGACGTCAAGAATTATAACATTCAAAAACCAGTTGGAGAACACTTCAATCTCTCTGGTCATTCGATCACAGACCTAAGAGTGGCTATACTTCAACAAAAAAGCTTCAAAAACAGACTCCAACGAGAGACTGCTGAATTGGAATTAATTTGCAAACTGGATACAATTAACTTAGGGTTGAATAGAGACTGGGAATGGATGAGTCATTACACAAAGTAAAACTATTTCCCCATGGTATTTCTCCCTCCCACCCCACCCCCCGCTGTTCCTCTGATATTCTTGTTAACTGCTGGAATTAGCCTACCTTGCTTGTCACCATGAAAGGTTTTCCTCCTTCCCCCCCCTGCTGCTGGTGATGGCTTATCTTAAGTGATCACTCTCCTTACAGTGTGTATGATAAACCCATTGTTTCATGTTCTCTGTGTGTGTGTATATAAATCTCTCCTCTGTTTTTTCCACCAAATGCATCCGATGAAGTGAGCTGTAGCTCACGAAAGCTTATGCTCTAATAAATTTGTTAGTCTCTAAGGTGCCACAAGTACTCCTTTTCTTTCTACCCTTCAGCGTATCTACCTCTCCTCCCAGTTTAGTGTCAACTGCAAACTTGCTGAGGGTGCAATCCATGCCATCCTCCAGATCATTAATGAAGATATTGAACAAAACTGGCCAGAGGACCGACCCTTGGGGCACTCCGCTTGATACTGGCTGCCAACTAGACATGGAGCCATTGATCACTACCCATTGAGCCCGACAATCTAGCCAACTTTCTATCCACCTTATAGTCCATTCATCCAGCCCATACTACTTTAACTTGCTGGCAAGAATACTGTGGGAGACCATGTCAAAAGGTTTGCTAAAGTCAAGGAACAACATGTCCACTGCTTTCCCCTCATCCACAGAGCCAGTTATCTCCTCATAGAAGGCAATTAGATTAGTCAGGCATGACTTGCCCTTGGTGAATCCATGCTGACTGTTCCTGATCACTTTCCTCTCCTCTAAGTGCTTCAGAATTGATTCCTTGAGGACCTGCTCCATGATTTTTCCAGGGACTGAGGTGAGGCTGACTGGCCTGTAATTCCCAGGATCCTCCTTCTTCCCTTTTTTAAAGATGGGCACTACATTAGCCTTTTTCCAACAACAAATGCAAGTGAGGTTTCTACTGTGCAGTCTCTGGGGGAGGTTCTCTGGACTTGATGAGCTTGCAGTCCCGTCTGGCCTTACAATCCATTAAAACATTTTTACTCAGGATATTTCATCTCATTGATTTTAAATGATATCTTGCTCACCTACCCACCCGCCGCCAAGAAGGCTCAGAGTGACCATTGTGGAAAATGTGTGAAGGTATTTCATGGAAGAGGATCATAAATATTCACAGCCAACCAAACACCAAACTCTTGTATCTCCCCTAACTGCAAGAAGTGAAATTGACTCACAATGCAGGAGTGAAACTGAGTAGCACACATAAAGCCCCCCAAAATAGAAAGAAAACAAAGCTAGAAATGCCTTTTTCATTTCTTCCATCTCATTCAGTTTTAGCAATCTCAGGTGTTGCTATAACTTAGGTAATGACTCAACATCTAGCACATGGCTGGGTACTGTCAGAATAATAGTAGTGATGAATGATATTAACAGAGCCACGTTTGCTGACAAATGTGGGATGGAGCCATAGTTCGATAAGACAGATATAGTAGATGAGATATTCATGCAGACAATTATCTTGGCTTTCTTAATGGCAAAAAGGGAAAGATTTGGGTTTAAACCCTGTCTTTAACCTCATTAAAGTCAACATGAATGAGCTGAGAAAGATTTTAGCAGACCAAATCTAACCTACATTCTGGGATAACTTTTCTGAGCCATTTGGAATCACAGTGCTGCCAACTCTCCTGATCTGATATTAATTATCTGTATTGTGGTAGGGCCTGAAAAGCCCCAGTCTGGGACCATTGTGCCAGGCGCTGCACAGACACAGAACAAAAGAGAGCAGGGCCACCTTGGTTTGCTTGGCCTCTCCTCTCCCCTCTGAGGCCTCTAGGTCTCCCTTGTATGTATTACACCAGCTCTTTCCATCTGACTACTATGTTTCATTTCTGGATGGGTCACAGCCTTGACTTTCACACCACCCCCATCATAGTCCCATGCAAATCCAGCATCTTGGATTGTTAATGGTTATTCACAGCAGAGAGACAGACCCATGAAGCAGAAGTTTCAGAGAGAGAAGGAAGGAATCTCTCCGCATCTTAACTCCCTGGCCTGGGTAATTTTTATGTGCACGTCCCTCTAGATACTTTTACAACCTGCCTAGCTGTAGCATCAGAGCACGTCACAATCAGAAATAGATTTAGTCACTCGTGAGACAGCAACAGATTCTCTCCGCTCTACAGCTTGAGGAGAAGGAAGATTCAGATCTTACCCAAGGTTGACGCTGGGATCAGAACCCAGGTTTTCAGAGGCCCATAGCTCCATTGGAGTCAATGGGGCCAGATCCCCAGCTGGTGTGAAAGGGCCATAGCTCCATTTGCACCAACTATGAGGAATTCACCTGCCAGCCTTGCCCCCACTATCACAGAGCACCTCTCCCCCGTCCCCCAGGGAACTGGATTATGGGCCAAATGGGGAGGGAGCATTTCTGCATGGCATTTCATTCATTGGCCCAGGCAAATCCATAGACTTTTGGGGGTGAAGGAGGGGTTGAGAAAAAAATCTGGCCCTTATGGGACCGATCCTGAGCTGCTGACACAGGATCAGGCCCTTCATCTATAAGATGGAGGGGTGCAAGGAGGTACCTCTTGGTTATTCCATGACTCATCTATTGTCCTGGGCTGAGCTCCCGCCACACCTGCCCTACCCCTCCCCACTGAGGGATGGCATGGGCTCACCACAGAAGGGATCCCTCGGGAGAGCAGATCCCAGCCCAATGGGATCCTGCACGATCATAGCCCCTCGCCCCGGCCAAGGTGAGATCACAGCACCCACCCAGAGTGGGGCAACTGCTTTGCCTATGGATGCCTACAGAAGTGCCAGTCCTGGTTCCCCTGCACAGGACACTGCCTGCCCGTTGCATTGAGAAGGAAGGAAGGACAGAATACAGCCCTGGCATGATCCCAGAGCAGGGTCATGATGCCCCTCAGTCCCAACCCACAGTCCCCTGCTAACCCAGCCCTGGGATTCCCCCTTCACAGTTCTGCAGCCCTATGCCCTGTTCTAGTGATGGGTCAAATGCACTAAAGTCTAGGGGGAGAAACTTGCATCCTGAAGGCGGAGCTGAGTCAGGTGCTTCTAGGGTAGCTGAGCTCCTTCGACCACCCAGCCCAGAGTGAAAGCCCTGGAGTGACATCCCCTTTCCTTAACACCTGCTCCACTGGTGTGCCCAGCCTCTGTGTAATGCTGGGGTGAACCCTTCCCCTCCAGCTGAGCACAGACAAACTCCTCACACCAGCAGCCTGTGCAACTGATGCTGGGGAGCAGCACAGCCACTGGCACAGTGGAACACAACCCTTCTTCCCCTGCAGCAGCCCCTACTCACGCAGCCTCATCCTGTGTCCTTCAGGGCAATTCTAGGAGGCGTCGCGATCCTCTATCTGGAACTTGGCTAAGGCCTTTATATCCCACCTATTGGCTCAGATCACACCCCCAGGCCTTGTGACTCACCAGCTTCCTAGGAAGACTGAGAAATCCCAGTTCCTCAGCACGGCAAGGAAAGTCCTGGGGAAGCTGGAGAGGAGGCAGAGAAACTGGCTACAGAAGCCGTTGGGGTATTGCCATTGAGGGATGCGGGGCATGAGCCAGGGGGCAGTGGAAGGGATGAGCTTGGGCATCAGTTCAGAGCTACACCCATCTGCAGATACACTGCTACTGTGTGTGAGCCCTGGTGCAGACAGCACCCAGCAGAACAAGCCACCCAATCAGCAAAGCTAAAAACTGGGGGAGCAGACAGGGGTACCTTGGGAGCCATGGGGTACAGACGGGGGCATCCCAAGGACTGGGGGGGTGCAGATGGAGGCATCCTGAGGACCAGGGGTGCAGACAGGGCATCCTGGGCACTGGGGAGGAAGCAGATGGCGGGGTCATCCTGGGTGTTGGCGGCAGCATACGGGGGTATACTGAGCACTGGGCGGGTGCATATTGGGGGTTCAGTCAGGTCTCCTGGGCACCTGGGGGGCACAGAAAGGGCATCTCAGGTGCTGAGGGGAGGAGACCGGAGTGTCCCAAAGACCAGCAGGGGAGAAGAGGGGGACATCCCAAGTGCAAGGGGGAGCAGACAGGGCATCCTGAGGACCTGGGGGAGCAGACATAGGCATCCTGAGGACTGGGTGGGGAGCAGACAGGGGTGTCCTAGGCATTGGGGAGGGGGGAAGATAGGCGCTAGCGAGGGAACAGATAAGAAGAATAAAGGGGATTCTGCAGCCTATGCAGAGCTGGTGGGGGGCAGTACAGTTGTAGCTAGAGAATTTCCATTGGCACTGCTGAAGTTCCCGCTGGTTATGTGGTCGGGAAAGGACCCACCCCATAGCCCATCTCCTGGGGGAAAGAAAATCAGACAGGGTCAGGCTCCCAATCAGTCCTCCGTGGTTGGCTTTCTGCTGGCAGGCAAGAGGAGCAGGTGAATAGCATCCACTTTAGAGACATCAGGGAACATAGCTGCTGGGCCATGGCAAGAGCTTTTAACCTCTAGGGGGCATCAGCTCTAATCCAGCCCCAGAGCAGAGCGCTAACTGGATCATGGGGGTGAAGAACGGGACATGTGGCATTTCCCCTCTAGGGGGCACTGGCTCTGATCTGGGCCCAGGGCGGGGCACTGACTGGCTCAGGGGGGTGAAGAATGGGATGCTAGGCCTTTCCCCTCTAGGGGGTGCCGGCTCCAACCCAGCGCCAAGGTGGGGGACTGGTTGGCTCAGGGGCTGGGAATGGGACATGGGCCTTTCTCATTTAGGGAGCACTGTTCTGGTGCCAGGGCAGGGCAATGGCTGGCTCGGGGGGCAGGGTAGGGGACTTGGTTCTCACTGGCCCTGGTTTTCCCTGCAGGAAAAAAAATGAGGAGGACTTGTGGTACCTTAGAGACTAACAAATTTATTTGGGCATAAGCTTTCATGGGCATCATCGGATGCATACAGTGGAAAATACAGTAGGAAGATATATATACACAGAGAACATGAAAAAACGGGTGTTGCCATACCTACTGTAATGAGACCAATCAATTAAGGTGGACTATTATCAGCAGGAGAAAAAAAACCTTTTGTCCTCATAATCAAGATGGCCCATACTCACACCTTCTTGTCAACTGTTTGAAATGGGCATCCTGATTATCAGGACAAAAGGTTTTTTTTCTCCTGCTAATAATAGCTCACCTTAATTGATTGGTCTCATTACAGTGGGTACAGCAACACCCATTTTTTCATGTTCTCTGCATATATATATCTTCCTACTGTATTTTCCACTGCATGCACCTGATGAAGTGAGTTTTAGTCCATGAAAGCTTATGCCCAAATAAATTTGTTAGTCTCTAAAGTGCCACAAGTACTCCTTGTTTGTTTGTTTTTTTGCTGATACAGACTAACACGGCTACCACTTGGAAACCAGTCTGAACAGAAAGTCCAAGGGGCGTCTGGAGCAGTCGAGGGGGAGCCCCAGAGCCATGCGTGCAGGGCTTGCAGTCAAGTGGGATCTCCAGGAGGATCCAGCCCTAGAGCACGATTCTCCCTTCTCCTCATTGAGCAACACTCTTCCCTTCTACCCCAGCTCCTTGGGTGCATGCCCCCAACCAGCTGCCAACACATCCCTAATACGTAACTGAGAGTCAATGCTTGGAGCTCAGCACCAGCCCCGCCTATCCGGGAGCTGCCGGGGCCTGTTGCCTGCGTCACAGCAACAGGGGGCTCAGTAGGCCTGAAGGGATCTGCCTTCCCCTTCTCGGATCTGCTGTTCCAGGAGGGAAGGGGGGAGCTGAACTGCAAGGATCTACCTCACCCCGCACAGCTCTGCCAGTGCTCCTCAATCCCAACCCACAGCCCCCTGCTATTCCGGCCCTGGGCTCCCCCTGCAGTTCTGCTGGTGCCCCTCAGTCCTGACCCACAGCTTCATATCATAGGCATAGTTTGACTTCTTTATTTGGGGGTGGGGAACAAGGGGCTTAATACTATTAATAATAAGTAGAGGTCTAAATTCCAGATTTACCGCTGGTTAGTGGTACTAAATTACAGTGTACTTAATGAGTACTCGGGGGCTGGAGATGGCGCTCCCCCCTGCCTCCCCCGAGCCCTGCCGCATAGGGCTGGCTAGCTGGACTGAGCAGCCTGGCATCACTGCTAACCCCAGCAAATGTTCCTCTGTGCCCCACTAGGGGGGCACACCCCACAGTTTGAAATCTCTGGTATACAGTTGTGGGGGCAACGCCCCTACATGTGCCCCCTCAATCTCTGCCTATGCTCCCTGCTAAGACAGCTCTGGGCTCTCCCACCCCACAACTCCGCTAGTGCCCCATAATCCTGACCCACCGCCCCCCGTTATGCAGCCCTGAACTCCTCCTCCAGCCCCAGCTCTGCCAGTGCCCCTCAATCTTCACCTGCAGCCTCCTGCTCTCCTAGTTCAGAATCAGGCCCTTTGCTGAGCCCGGGCCAGGGCTGTGAAACGCTCCCATGACCTCTCCCTTCCTTGCTAAGGGGAGTGGAGGCAGTCGTACCCCGGGGCTGGGGGTTGCTCATACACGCTCTCACTGACGGTAAGTGTGGGGCAGGATCTGGAGCTGCCGTTCTGCTTTTGGCCCACTGGCAGGCCTGGGGAGGATGGGCTGTTCTGCTACCTCCTTTTCCCAACTGATGTAATCAGGAAACTGGCACCTGCCACCCTGGCCCAGGTCCCCATGGGGTGGGGGAAGGGAGAAAGGGCCCTTCCCCCATACAGTTTCCCTTCCCTTTCCCCTGAGTCTGTCTCTACCTACGCCCCAAGCCGCACCCCAGCCTCCCCATGGCTCACACGCTTGCTCTCCCTTGAAGGATTATGTGAGTGTTTGAGAGCGAGGCTGCAGTGAGCTGGGATAGCAGCAGGCTGGGGGTCAGAAGTGAGGGGCACCAGCAGATTTGGGTGTGGGGGAGCCCAGGTCTGGGATATCAGGGGACTGATGGTTCGGGGCTTGGCTTGTTTTTATGGGGCAGACCTAGGCAGCTCTGTCTGCTGCACCCCTCCCCCTCCCCCTCCTGGCTGGCTCAGGGGTAAGGGCTCTTAGCCTTGATCCCTGGCCGGAGGAGCCTGCCTCTGGGAAGCTGGTATAGGGCACAGTGTGTGCATCTTGTGGCCCTAGCCGATTGCTGCCCTGAGCCCCCTTGGTGTTGGCTACCCTCCCCGAGCATCAGCCCCCGACCTGGTGAATGATCCAGAGCAGGGGGATGGTAGGGGGCTTATTCCTTCACCCGCTTACTTCCCTAGTCCTTCTCGCATGAACAGAGAGCAACAATACCCGAAGTCCAAAGGTGCAAACAATTCAATGTTTATTGGGGTGAACTGCCAGCAGGCATGAATCCAGTTTCCTTCCTTAGTGACCCTCTTCCCAGCTCTGACACCACAGAGCTTTATCTGTGTCCCTGTTCCCATTCCCACCCCCTTAACAAAACATGATTCCAATTTCCCCATTCCCTGTTCCCATTTCCTGCCCCCCCTTACTTCCTGATTGACTGCAGACTATATAGTAAAACTTGAAAAAAGAAAAGGAGTACTTGTGGCACCTTAGAGACTAACACATTTATTAGAGCATAAGCTTTCATGAGCTACAGCTCACTTCATCTCACGAAAGCTTATGCTCTAATAAATTTGTTAGTCTCTAAGGTGCCACAAGTCCTCCTTTTCTTTTTGCGAATACAGACTAACACGGCTGCTACTCTGAAACCAGTAAAACTTGAGTTCAGCTTAGCTATACCTTAACCAATCATTTTCCTGAAATTTAACTAACCAATCCTAACATATTATAGCATGATTATTTAACCAATTATATCCCACCCCTTTAGTTTTCACTCAGCAAAATTAATTATACAGCAGACACAATCACAGAACCAGAGATTATACAGACCACCAAATGCATCCGATGAAGTGAGCTGTAGCTCACGAAAGCTTATGCTCTAATAAATTTGTTAGTCTCTAAGGTGCCACAAGTACTCCTTTTCTTTTTGCGAATAGGGAAATGAGGACTACAATGACAGAACACCACAGAAATGAGGATTTCATACCCCAGATCTTGATAAGCGAGTTCTTGCCAGACAGGATGCTATCAAACTAAGTTTCCTTTTACATTTTCTAGGCACTTCCCTTTCTCTGGAGGTGATAGGCATTATCAGGACAGGATTGTATCCTAAAAGCCCCATAGCACCTTATTTCAATATGACTAGTTTGGAATGTGAGGATGTGACCGTTGGCTTCCCAGTTTATGGCTGTCTCTGCTGCTTAGCCAAAGATGTTAACCTAAGACCGGGCCTCAGACTGTCACAGTGAGAGAAGGCCCTTACACCAGCAGCCAGTGATTTTGATTTTCTTTCTTTCTTTCTTAACTAGCTAAGTGATAAGAATACACCTACATTCTTAGAGTATAGGCCTTTACAGACAGGTCTGAATATCTATATCTTAACACTCCACCCCCTTTTTTTCCTTTTGGGATGCTCCTGCCCAGGTATCCCTGGAAAATCATAGGACATATAGCAACAGATTTCCTGATAAGGCCAGGCATCAAAGTGGAAGGTGTCGGCTCAAGTGATCATGAGCTAATTCAGTTCAAACTAAATGGAAGGATTAACAAAAATAAATCTGCAACTAGGGTTTTTGATTTCAAAAGGGCTGACTTTCAAAAATTAAGGAAATTAGTTAGGGAAGTGGATTGGACTGAAGAATTTATGGATCTAAAGGTAGAGGAGGCCTGGGATTACTTTAAATCAAAGCTGCAGAAGCTGTCGGAAGCCTGTATCCCAAGAAAGGGGAAAAAATTTTTAGGAAGGAGTTGTAGACCAAGCTGGATGAGCAAACATCTTAGAGAGGTGATTAAGAAGAAGCAGAAAGCATACAGGGAGTGGAAGATGGGAGGGATCAGCAAGGAAAGCTACCTAATTGAGGTCAAAACATGTAGGGATAAAGTGAGACAGGCTAAAAGTCAAGTAGAGTTGGACCTTGCAAAGGGAATTAAAACCAATAGTAAAAGGTTCTATAGCCATACAAATAAGAAGAAAACTAAGAAGGAAGAAGTGGGGCCGCTTAACACTGAGGATGGAGTGGAGGTTAAAGATAATCTAGGCATGGCCCAATATCTAAACAAATACTTTGCCTCAGTCTTTAATAAGGCTAAAGAGGATCTTGGGGATAATGGTAGCATGACAAATGGGAAGGAGGATATAGAGGTAGATATTACCATATCAGAGGTAGAAGCGAAACTGAAACAGCTTAATGGGACTAAATCGGGGGGCCCAGATAATCTTCATCCAAGAATATTAAAGGAATTGGCACCTGAAATTGCAAGCCCATTAGCAAGAATTTTTAATGAATCTGTAAACTCAGGAATAGTACCGAATGATTGGAGAATTGCTAATATAGTTCCTATTTTTAAGAAAGGAAAAAAAAGTGATCCGGGTAACTACAGGCCAGTTAGTTTGACATCTGTAGTATGCAAGGTCCTGGAAAAAATTTTGAAGGAGAAATTAGTTAAGGACATTGAAGTCAATGGTAAATGGGACAAAATACAACATGGTTTTACAAAAGGTAGATCGTGCCAAACCAACCTAATCTCCTTTTTTGAAAAAGTAACAGACTTTTTAGATAAAGGAAATGCAGTGGATCTAATTTACCTAGATTTCAGTAAGGCATTTGATACCGTGCCACATGGGGAATTATTAGTTAAATTGGAGAAGATGGGGATCAATATGAACATCAAAAGGTGGATAAGGAATTGGTTAAAGGGGAGACTGCAACGGGTCCTACTGAAAGGCGAACTGTCAGGTTGGAGGGAGGTTACCAGTGGAGTTCCTCATGGATCGGTTTTGGGACCAATCTTATTTAATCTTTTTATTACTGACCTTGGCACAAAAAGTGGGAGTGTGCTCATAAAGTTTGCAGATGATACAAAGCTGGGAGGTATTGCCAATTCGGAGAAGGATCGGGATATTATACAGGAGGATCTGGATGACCTTGTAAACTGGAGTAATAGTAATAGGATGAAATTTAATAGTGAGAAGTGTAAGGTTATGCATTTAGGGATTAATAAGAATTTTAGTTATAAGTTGGGGACGCATCAATTAGAAGTAACAGAAGAGGAGAAGGACCTTGGAGTATTGGTTGATCATAGGATGACTATGAGCTGCCAATGTGATATGGCTGTGAAAAAAGCTAATGCGGTTTTGGGATGCATCAGGAGAGGCATTTCCAGTAGGGATAAGGAGGTTTTAGTACCGTTATACAAGGCACTGGTGAGACCTCACCTAGAATACTGTGTGCAGTTCTGGTCTCCCATGTTTAAAAAGGATGTATTCAAACTGGAGCAGGTACAGAGAAGGGCTACTAGGATGATCCGAGGAATGGAAAACTTGTCTTATGAAAGGAGACTTAAGGAGCTTGGCTTGTTTAGCCTAACTAAAAGAAGGCTGAGGGGAGATATGATTGCTCTCTATAAATATATCAGAGGGATAAATATAGGAGAGGGAGAGGAATTATTTCAGCTCAGCACCAATGTGGACACAAGAACAAATGGGTATAAACTGGCCACCAGGAAGTTTAGACTTGAAATCAGACGAAGGTTTTTAACCATCAGAGGAGTGAAGTTTTGGAATAACCTTCCAAGGGAAGCAGTGGGGGCAAAAGATCTATCTGGTTTTAAGATTCTACTTGATAAGTTTATGGAGGAGATGGTATGATGGGATAATGGGATTTTGGTAAGTAATTGATCTTTAAATATTCAGGGTAAATAGGCCAAATCCCCTGAGATGGGATATTAGATAGATGGGATCTGAGTTACTATAGAAAATTCTTTCCTGGGTATCTGGCTGGTGAATCTTGCCCATATGCTCAGGGTTTAGCTGATTGCCACATTTGGGGTCGGGAAGGAATTTTCCTCCAGGGCAGATTGGAGAGGCCCTGGAGGTTTTTCGCCTTCCTCTGTAGCATGGTTGACTTGAGGGAGGCTTCTCTGCTCTTTGAAGTCTTTGAACCATGATTTAAGGACTTCAATAGCTCAGACATGGGTGAGGTTTTTCATAGGAGTGGGTGGGTGAGATTCTGTGGCCTGCGCTGTGCAGGAGGTCGGACTAGATGATCAGAATGGTCCCTTCTGACCTTAGTATCTATGAATCTATGATATTCCATTTGTTCCACTGCCCCTTGTGCACTATCGTGCCCTGCACCTTCTCTCCTACGGGCATACCACACCTATTCCAATTAGGTGTTCCAGACTTCCCATTATAGTGGGTCAGAGAAGGTTGGGTGGGGGTTGCCTAGTACACTGCATGGTGGGGAGGGTTTACTACATTTCATATAGAGCTAGCCTATAACATAAGTACAAAAAGAAAAGGAGTACTTGTGACACCTTAGAGACTAACGAATTTATTTGAGCATAAGCTTTCGTGAGCTACAGCTCATTTCATCAGATGCATTCAGTGGAAAATGCATCTGATGAAATGAGCTGTAGCTCACGAAAGCTTATGCTCAAATACATTTGTTAGTCTCTAAGGTGCCACAAGTACTCCTTTTCTTTTTGCGAATACAGACTAACACGGCTGCTATTTTGAAACACAAGTACAGTTAACAATACAAAATCCACAGCAACACCGAGTCCTGACCACGGCAGTATGGTCCAACAGCCAAGCCACCATCAAAACACTGCCTCTCCTCCTTTGATAGGGTCATGATCTTGTGTGTCTAGTTGCTGGCAGTTGCAAGAAGCTGCCCCTGCAGGTTTTGCATGCTTTTGTCCATATCATAAGTCTATTGAATATTCACAGAAAACTGGGATATTGTCCAAACCAGCTTAACCACTTGGTATGGAATCACATAGTATGCCCTGGTTTGATTATTCACAGCAATAAGATTCACATGTCCATTTGTGCACCAAAGTCCAGATAGCAGCGTGTAGAGGGGTTTAGTTTGGTTATGGGCTGGTGTAATTGTGCCCCCAGTAACATGTACATTCCCAACAAAACATCTTATACACAGTACACCTAATTGTCCACCCCTTGCATAGGCCATTGATCCGGCTCCTCCATAGTCATAGGAGAGGGGCACATCCAAACATCTTCTGTTGATTTACACTATTTTACATACCCCTCCATTGATTCCCAGTGAGCTCCTCCCCTTCTCATTATTTCCATAGGGCTTGTGGGGACCACCTTAGGTGCTATTCCATTTCCAGGTACCACACTAGCTCTTACACAGGTGCTAGCCTCCTAGTTGAGCATTTTGCATTCCCATGCACATCTCCCCACCAAGGTCAGCCTTTTGAAGCCCTTCCCCACCCATGTCATGAGGTCTTTTGTTTATTGAAACACAACAATGCTAGCAACAAGACAAACACCACAGACAAACAACATAAAACATAGATCCACCATATTCTGGTTATTCTTCCACTGGCGCCAGCTTGCTTACAGAGTATCTGAGAAACAAAAGAAAAAACTCCCACCCCTCTGATGGGGACAGATTATTGTTTAATAATAATACCACCACTTTCTTTTACAAATGTCCTTGCTTATTGCAGGAAAAAAAGAAGAATTACCTCCAGGCTGTCCTTATTTTGTTCTATAGTCAGGCTAGTGAATTACCCCACTCACTGGTCATTTATGAAATTCATGAGGTGGTGTACCTCAGTTTGCCCTCTTGTACAACAGGCCAAGTTCGCAATAGTTTCTCTCTAACCTTAAGGGGTGTGTGTGAGTGAATCTGTCCCCGTTATTTTCAGGCTTGACTTGTTTTTTCATCTCCCTTTCCTGGAGGGCCATAATCTGAGTCTTCTAGTAGCTTGTTTGCTGATCAGATGTATTCGTTATTTGCAGCTCCTTTGTGCCCATCAGCTAGGTAATTTGCATTTATATAGAGCTTTCTAGCTTGCTTTTGCTTTTGGGTTTTTTTTCCACCAAATGCATCCGATGAAGTGAGCTGTAGCTCACGAAAGCTTATGCTCTAATAAATTTGTGAGTCTCTAAGGTGCCACGGGTACTCCTTTTCTTTTAGCTTGCTTTTGGATCCAAAGCCATTAGCAGTTCAGAGACTGCCTTAAAAGGGACACATTCCACTTCCACTAGAGTTCTGATTGCTTTCCACTTTCCTCTCCTGCTCCAAGTCATACAAAGATCTGAAAAAAAAAAAAGCACAACCTATTGTGGCTCCTTTTGGAGCCCTAATAGGATTTTAATTAAGTACCATGTTTTGTTTGCATTTCTTTTACCCCTTCTCCAATATACACTGCACACGTCTTGGGAAAATGCACATTCCTTCCATAGTTTAACCTCCATAACATTAGCTATATTAATTTTACACAAGGTGTAACTGCCTCCCCTGTGCCCACAGAGTTTTTATGCACACCCACCACAGTGACAGTCCGATCCCCCAGAGCCATCCCAAGGCTTAGTGTTCCCATCATTGCTCCCCTTTTCTTTTCTTTTTCCTTTGCGTATGCACAAAATTCTCTTTTGCCTAACATCCCTTGCACTGTGATTACACTCCCATCTTGTACAACTTGACACAACCAGGGGCAGCCAAATTAAGCTCCAAGAGAAACCCCTTACATTCCTTTAGTGATTTTGATTACATTACTAAAGTCAAATAATTTTGATCAGATTCTCTCTCTGCCTGCAGCAATCCCTTATAGACCATTTCTGTGGGAAAAGGGCCCATTTTCTCCTCAGAATAGCTGTAAAGGCTTCTGGGGACAGAAGCATAGTGGTGGTAGTAGCCACTCCACCTGACCCCCTTGGATAATTTAATTACCAAGCTTCCATGCAATGTAAGTGTACAAAGTTGCACATACAGTTACATTTATATAAACTGGGTTTTATCATTAAACAAAAACTTCCCTCTTGTAACACCACAACTATTACTCTTTCACATCTTTAAAACAGTTACCTTTTACCATTTCCACAACTTCCAAATGTTTATACTTTCCGCTAAACTCTGTATTGTTAATATCTGCAAAAAAGATATTTGTAACTTTTCACTCACTTCTTTAAATCACTTACTCCTACATTTAGTTCTTTAAGGTAGAGCAATTTGTCTGTAACAACTTAGCCACTAAGTACAATTATCGCCAGACAACTGCCTTAACCTGTGCTGTCTTGACCTTGAGACTCTTCAAAGAGGCAGTAAAACATTTGTTTCCATGAATGCCCATGGATCTTTTACTCCAAAAATTCCAGTGGAATACAGCAGACCTCCCTCCTACTTTGTCCAAAAAAAAAAAAAAACAAAAAAAAACAACCACCAAAAACATTTCACATAGGTATCCAAAGTACCCTCCATTAAAACTTCAGAAAAACAAAAAAGTGTGGAAAGGCAGGGGGAGAGGATGGGGGGAAGAGGTGGAAAGAAACCAATTAAGCCCGTCAGGTCAGTTTAAAGTATAGGCTACCAGGAGCAAATTAAGTAAATGGAGAAAAAGAAGAGGAGGCTATAGTTAGCTCTGAGCCAAGAGTAGGCTCTCTGGGTTGAAACAGTTGGGAACCCTTATCCCCAGGTTCTCATTCTGGCTCTGGGAGAAGAGTGGGGGTTGTTACCTGCTCCTGCAAACCCTGTCATTTTGCACTTTGAAACTCTCCCCCACCCCTTCCTTTCTTTCTCTTCACTCCCCCAGGACCAAGTCCCAGCTCCAATCTCTAAAGGTAGTCTGTTACCTCTGCTTTTGACTTTAAAACCCTGTTGTGCCAAATCATCTTTAACCACTCCTAACTAAATTACAACCCTTCAGCAGCCCTTGCTGAAGCAGCACCAAACTTGAAAGATTACTGGCAGCTTCCCATAATGCTGCTCTTACTTCAAATCTCTCACAAGAGGACTAAAGTGCCTCTTTTCCCTAGAGAGCATTCAGTCCCCATGGGCAGGAACCTCCCCCCCTACCCATATACCAAAGGAGGGTGAGCTCCTCAGCCACCCCCCATCCCTCTGCATCCCCCTCTGTTTCCTTTTTAATCTCATCCCAGATTGACCCTGTACCTGGTATGGGACCTGGTTTTTCCTTAGTCATTTATTCAAAAAAATCCTTTATCCTGGCTTTCCAGAACCCACAACTACCATCACAAGAGTTCGCTATACCCCCTCCAAGCGTAGACTGTTGGGGAGGGGGACTTACAGGCTGCCACTCACCTATCCAATGCAATGCATCCAAGTCACAGCACCAAGATGTTAGGGGGCTTATTCCTTCACCCACTTACTTCCCTGGTCCTTCTCACACAAACAGAGAGCAAAAATGTCAAAAGGTGCAGACAATTCAATGTTTATTGGGGTGAACTTCCAGCAAGGCTGATTCCAGTTTCCTTCCTTAGTGTCCCCCTTCCCAGCTCTGACGCCACAGAGCCTTACCTGTATCCCTGTTCCCCTTGCCTTGCCCCACCCTTAGCAAAACATGATTCCAATATCCCCATCCCCCACCCTTACTTCCTGATTGACTGCAGACTATACAGTAAAACTTGAGTTCTGCTTAGCTATACGTTAACCAATCATTTTCCTGAAATTTACTATAACCAATCCGAACATATTGTAGCATGATTATTTAACCAATTATATCCCACCACCTTAATTAGTTTACACCCGGCAAAATTAATTATACAGCAGACAGAAACAATCACCGAACCAGACAGAGATTATACAGACAAACAATAGGAGAATGGGGACTACAGTGATAGAACAAACACAGAAATGGGGAATTCACATCCCAGTTCTTGCCAGACAGGATGCTATCAAACTAAGTTTCCTTTTACATTTTCTAGGCACTTCCCTTTCTCTGGAGGTGATAGGCATTATCAGGACAGGATTGTATTCCCAACAGCCCAATAGCACCTTATTTCAGTGTGACCAGGTTGGAATGTGAGATGTGACCGTTGGCTTCCCAGCTTATGGCTGCCCCTGCTGCATAGCCAAAGATCTTAGCCTAAGCACAGGGCCTCAGACTGGCACAGTGAGAGAAGGCCCTTACACTGGCAGACAGTGATTTTGATTCTTTCTTTTATACCGCTATAACTAGCTAAGTGATAAGAATACACCTGAATTACAGACAGGCCTGAATATCTATATCCTAACAGAGGACATGCCTGGCTGGGCTGGGGGTAAGCCAGGCCTGAGGACACCCCCATCCCCTGCCTGCTGTTACGGTGCCCAGCAGGGTGATGGCACTAGGGGGCACAAGCCTGGGCTGCTCTAGGGTCAGTGGGTCACTCTGTATATGTCTATGCTGCAAAAGACCCCCTGCAGCTGGCCTGGATCAGCAGACCAGGGCTAGAGCTGCTGGACTATGAAATTGCAGTGGATACGTTCACCCTCAGGCTGGATCCCGGGCTCTGGGACCCCACAAAGGGGGAATGTTGCAGAACCCAGGCTCCAGCCTGAACATCTACACTGCAGCCCCAGCCCAAGTCAGCTGTCAGGGCCAGCCAGGGTGTTCTAGTGCAGTGTAGACTCATACTTTGTGGCTTAGGGACTAGCTGCACCTTAGAGTCCTAACTAGCCCCCATTCTTGGAGCTCCTCTGCTTCTCAAAGCCTCCTTTGGCCGTCCCATCTCCAGGATGCAGCTGAGACCCTCTGAGGAGCTCCCCTGACTAGGGTTGCCAACCCTTCAGGATTGTCCTGGAGTCTCCAGGAATTAAAGATTAATCTTTAATTAAAGATTATGCCATATGACAAAACCTCCGGGAATACAGCCAACCAAAACTGGCAACCCTACCCCTTGCCGTGTCTCACAAGGGGGGAAGTGGTTTTGGGACATGGGTTAGCTACTGCTTGTTGAAGCCTCAGTCTTGCCATGTAATTTCAGTGTGAACAGATGTTAGTATAAACTGGGGAGCCAGTAAAAATAAAGAGGAGTCCTTGAGGCACCTTAGAGACTAACAGTGTTTACCTCAACCAGTGACCACCGGTTAAAACTCCTGTTGATCATGTCCACACTACGGTTTGAACACGGGTTGGATTTAGATTGTCAGCTCTCTGGAACAGGAACCTTCTTTTTGCTCTTTGTCCATACAGCATCCAGCACAATGGGGTCCTGAGCCATCACTGAGATGCCTAGGTGCTACCATAATACACCTAATAAATAATATACAGTGCCCAGCACAATGGAAACCTGGGCCATCACTGGGGCTCCTAAACACTACTATAATACACCTAATACATAATGTACAACACCTAGCACAGTGTCCTGGGCCATGACTGGGGCACCTAGGCGCTACCATAATACACCTAATAATAATGTCCAGCACCTAGCATAATGGGGTCCTGGGCCATGACTGGGACTCTTAGACACTACTGTAATACACCTAATATATAATGTAGCTAGTCCTGGGCCATGACTGACACTCCTAGGTGTTATTGAAATATACCTATTAAATAATGTACTGCGCCCAGCACAATGGGGTCGTGGCCACAGTACAAACTGCCAAGGATAATAACAGGCTAGCTAACAAATCGCCAACACACCTTTTCTCCTAGCATAGATGTGGCCAATGAGCATTTGCCTAGACAGGAGTTTGTGGTTGTGTTTTAACTAGGGTTGTCAAGCAATTAAAATATTAATCATGATTAATCGCACAATAAAAAAATTAAATACGATTAATCGCACTGTTCAACAATAATAGAATACCATTTATTTAAATATTTTTGGATGTTTTCTACATTTTCAAATATATTGATTTCAATTACAATACAGAATACAAAGTGTACAGTGCTCACTTTATATTTATTTTTGATTACAAGTATTTGTACTGTAAAAAACAGAAATAGTATACAAGTACTGTAGTGCAATCTCTTTATCATGAAAGTTGAACTTACAAATGTAGAATTATGTACGAAAAAACTGCATCGAAAAATAAAACAATGTAAAATTTTAGAGCCTGCAAGTCCACTCAATCCTACTTCTTGTTCAGCCAATCACTCAGACAAACAAATTAGTTTATGTTTGAAGGAGATAATACTGCCCAGTTCTTGTTTACAATTTCACCTGACAGTGAGAACAGGCGTTCTCTTGGCACTGTTGTAGCTGGAATCACAAGATATTTACAAAAAGAAAAGGAGTACCCGTGGCACCTTAGAGACTAACAAATTTATTAGAGCATAAGCTTTCGTGAGCTACAGCTCACTTCATCGGATGCATCCGATGAAGTGAGCTGTAGCTCACGAAAGCTTATGCTCTAATAAATTTGTTAGTCTCTAAGGTGCCACGGGTACTCCTTTTCTTTTTGCGAATACAGACTAACACGGCTGCTACTCTGAAACAAGATATTTACGTGACAGATGCACTAAAGATTCGTATGTCACTTCGTATGCCATCACTGAGATGCCTAGGTGCTACCATAATAAACCTAATAAATAATATACAGCTTCAACCACCATTCCAGGGGACATGCATCCATGCTGATGACTGGTTCTGCTCAATAAGAATCCAAAGCACTGCAGACCGACACGTTCATTTTCATTAGCTGAGTCAGATGCCACCAGCACAATGTTGATTTTCTTTTTTGGTGATTCGGGTTCTATAGTTTCCACATTGGTGTGTTGCTCTTTTAAGACTTCTGAAAGCATGATCCACACCTCTTCCCTCCCAGATTTTGGAAGGCACTTCAGATTCTTAAACCTTGGGTTGAGTGATGTAGCTATCTTTAGAAATCTCACATTGGTACCTGTGACATTCACCTCTGTTCGTTATCTGGACTGGTGATATGCTAGGTCACTCCAATCATTGACTCTGGGAGGCAACATTATCCTGCTGTGCTGTGAGAACCCCCACTCCTGGGCTGTTCACGCATAGCCTCTGGCATATAAGATGCTCCTTGGATTGTGCAACCAAATGACACTAGCCAATATCTCCAGTCCCAGACACAACCCTAGGAACTTCCATCTTGCAGTGTCCAGTAATGCCCGCTGGACGCTGCAAGCTTATATGAGTTTGTCAATTTAACAAAGAAATTGATATGTACCAGGCTTGTTATCCCAAGGGGAGTCTCTGACATGCTTCAAACCAAATGCATTGCTTCAGATAGAATAAACAAACAGATTTATTAACCACAAAGATAGATTTTAAGTGATTATAAGTCAAAGCATAACAAGTCAGATTTGGTCAAATGAAACAAAAGCAAAACGCATTCTAAGCTGATATTAACACTTCCAGTGCCTTTAAAAACTTAGATGCTTCTCACCACAGGCTGGCTGGTTGCCCTTCTGCCAGGCTCTCCACTTCGGTCAGCGCTTCAGTCACTTGTTGGTGATGTCTGTAGCTGGAGGTGGAAGACAGATAGAGAGAGAACATGACAAACCGTCTCTCCCTTTTATCATGTCCTTTCTTCCCTCTTGGCTTTGCCCACCCACCGCTTCAGAATCAGGTGAGCATTACCTCATCGCAGTCCCAAACTGACCAAAGGAAGGAGGGTGACTCACACAAGAGTCCAATAGATCCTTCATTGTCGCCTGTGAGACTGGGCTGGGTTTGTCCCATCCATGCCCTGATGAGGTGTGAACTGCTCCTCTACTTCTGGAGAGTTTTTGCCTGGGCTTGCTTTAAGCCACGAGGACACATTTTTAGCCTCATAACTATATATATGACATTACAGCCTATAACATTACTATAACATTACCATAACAACAATGCTCAGTACACCATGAGCCTTCCAAAGACACCTGACATGACAAACTTTGCATTAGATACCACACAATCGTATTATAAGGATGAACATGGGGGTGCTGGGTGTTTCCCCTAGGTTCAGAAAGTCACACCTCCCTCCTTAGTTTACTGAAAGAAGGTTAGTCACTGACTATCTTGAAGGCGGTTTGTGTTATCGTTCTTTTGGCATCCATCCATTAAGACCATGAGGCAGTGTGCCTAAGTTTCACCATTTACACACAGCAAAATAGGTTTGTGATGGTTTCTCTGCTGTGATAAGCTTTAAACCTGTTTCCAGGTATTAATTGAAAAGTAGCATTATCATAAGGTTTAACATCAGTAACAAAATTCTTATCCCAAAACTTGACATTAATACAAACATTTTTATCACAGATGGGTGTTTACAAGTATTTTTATGATACCATGCCCTCTGTTCAGATAGTGTAGTTTAAGGTTAGTTTATTCATTACCCATGGTGTCTTTTGACTCTCCCATGTAATCAGTTACTGGCTTTTCTTTCCCTCCAGTGTTCCCCTCTGTGTGGGCTCTTAATTTAATCATGTTTCTGGAATTTTGGTGCCTCAGGGTCTGGCAAGATAAGGGTCCAGGGGGATCCTGCACATTGGCTGGCCCTTTGCTGAGCGGTCTCCCAACCTCAGGACTGTACATATGTAGAAAATCCAGCTCCCCTCTTGGGGTTATCCTGTGTTTCCCCCTCCCAGCACTGAGTCCTTCCCTGCCCCCTTTTCCTAGAGGACTATGATCTGTGCTTTGTGGGCGAGGTGTGTTTACTCTTCGATCAGATACACCTTTTCCCAGCAGCTTTCCCATAACTGCTCTCTGTGTCTCAGCAGCCTGGGGGAAAACACCCCCTTCTCTGTCAGTTGGGACAACCTATAACAACGATGACTGTAAGATTACCATAACAACAATGCTCAGTACATCATGAGTCTTCCAAAGGCACCTGACATGACAAACTTTGCATTAGATACCACACAATCATAGAATCATAGAAGATTAGGGTTGGAAGAGACCTCAGGAGGTCATCTAGTCCAACCCCCTGCTCAAAGCAGGATCAAAATCAATTAAATCATCCCATCCAGGTCTTTGTCAAGCCGGACCTTAAAAACCTCTAAAGATGGAGATTCCACCACCTCCCTAGGTAACCCATTCCAGTGCTTCCCCACCCTCCTAGTGAAATAGTGTTTCCTAATAGCCAACCTAAATCTCCCCCACTGCAACTTAAGACTATTGCTCCTTGTTCTGTCATCTGCCACCTCTGAGAACAGCTGAACTCCAGCCTCTTTGGAACCACCCTTCAGGTAGTTGAAGGCTGCTATCAAATCCCCCCTCACGCTTCTCTTCTGCAGACTAAACAAGCCCAATTCTCGCAGCCTCTCCTCATAAGTCACGTGCCCCAGCCCCCTAATCATTTTCGTTGCCTTCTGCTGGACTCTCTCCAATTTGTCCACATCCCTTTTTTGTGGGGGGGACCAAAACTGGATGCACTACTCCAGATGTGGCCTCACCAGTGCCAAATAGAGGGGAATAATTACTTCCCTCAATCTGCTGGCAATGCTCCAACTAGTGCAGCCCTATATGCTGTTAGCCTTCTTGGCAACAAGGTCACACTGCTGATTCATATCCAGCTTTTCATCCACTATAACCCCTAGGTCCTTTTGTCATATTATAAGAACGGCCAGATTAACTTTTTGTGGGCCTGTCACCAAACATATTTGTGGGTCTTCATGGGGCAAGGTGCAGGGGGGGCGGGATAGTCAGTCTCATAGACTCATAGATGTTAAGGTCAGAAGGGACCTTTATGATAATCTAGTCTGACCTCCAGCACAATGCAGGCCACCGAATCTTACCCACCCACTCCTGCAATAAACCTCTCACCTATCTCTGAGCTATTGAAATCCTCAAATCATGGTTAAAGACTTCAAGGTGCAGAGAATCCTCCAGCAAGTGACCCATGCCCCATGCTACAGAGGAAGGCGAAAAAACCCCAGGCGAAAAATCTTCCAATCTGCCCTGGAGGAAAATTCCTTCCCGACCCCAAATATGGCGATTAGATGAACCCTGAGCATGTGGGCAAGATTCACCAGCCAGATACCCAGGAAAGAATTCTCTGTAGTAACTCAGATCCCACCCCATCTAACATCCCATCACAGGCCATTGGTCCTATTTACCATGAATAGTTAAAGATCAATTAATTGCCAAGATCATGTTATCCCATCATACCATCTCCTCCATAAACTTATCAAGTTTAATCTTGAAGCCAGATAGGTCTTTTGCCCACACTGTCTCCAGAGTGAAGGGCGGGCTGGGGACAATGAGGCACAGTGCGACAGGAGTAGCCCTGCTTTGCGCAGCCCAGCAGAAGGGCACTGTTTACAAACCTGCAGCTGCCAGACACACATTGGCCTGTCCAGCCCTGTGCTGCCAGCATGCCCTTTCCCCTTGAGGGTGGGTCCACACCACACTGCCCACTGCCCAGTGCCCCACCCTTATGCCCAGCACCCCCTCTCCCAGAGACCAGCCTAGCTGGCCTCCCACAACAACTGCACACAGCCTGCACACCACACCGCTTGCCCAGCAACCCCCACCCATAGACCTGCCCACCACCTTCCTCACAGTCCCACCATCACAGCTGCACAGCACCCCATATTCCTGAGGGGATTCTGCACCAAAAAATTAAAAATTCTGTGCATAATATTTTAAAATTCTGCAAATTTTATTTGTCAATAAATCAATGTGGAGGCTCCAATATGGCAGTGGGGAGCACAGGCCACTGATTGTTTGGAGGTGGGATGGGGCGGTTCCCAGCACGCACCGGCTGGGAGCTGGCAGAGCGGAGCAGGCTGGGGCTGGGTCGCTCCACTTCCCGCTGCCTGCTGAGTGCAGGGCACCCGTCCCCTGCTGCAGTCCCCCAGGATGCGTCGCTCAGGGGAGGAGACTTGGGGGGGGGGAAGGACGGAGTGGGGGTGGGGCTGGAGCGGAGCAGGAGAGGGAAGGGGGTGGGGGCAGAGGTAGAGTAGAGGCGGGGGAAGCTTTCCTGGCTGGCTCAGCAGGCCGGGAGATTGGGCTGGCTGGGGCCCCTTCTGACTCTGGGCCCAGTGGCACCATGGTAATCCCTGTACTGATTATAAGGATGAACATGGGGGTGCTGGGTGTTCCCTCAAGGTACAGAGCATCACAGGTACCTTCTTTGTGTTTTGTGAAATCTGCAGTGAAAGTGTCCTTAACATGAACAGCATGTGCTGGGTCATCATCCAAGACTGCTATAACATGCAATATATGGCAAAATGCAGGTAAAACAGAGCAGAGGACATACAATTCTCCCTCAATGAGTTCAGTCACAAATTTAATTAACACATTATTTTTTTAACGAGCATCATCAGCATGGAAGCATGTCCTCTGGAATGATGGCGAAGCATGAAGGGGCATGCGAAAGTTTAGCACATCTGGCACTTAATACCTTGCAATGCTGGCTACAAAAGTGCCATGTAAATGCCAGTTCTCACTTTCTGGTGACATTGTAAATGTAAACAAACTTGTTAGTGATTGGCTGAACAAGAAGTAGGACTGAGTGGACTCGTAGAGACGAATTGTTGCTGGTTAGGAAATCTCACTCTGCTGCTGCTTTGTGGTTGGTTTAGTTGGGGCTAAAGCAGACACATTTCCCTGAAGCCCAGTGATGCTGGCTGTTAGTAACCAAATTATGCTTTATGTCTCAGGCACTCTCCTTTGCTTGCCCTCAGAGAGCACCTGAAAGCTAAGGTCCAGGAGCAGGAGCTGACTGTGCCCACGGGCTCACTGATCCCGTGACTTCGGCTGCAGGGCTTCAGAGTGGGCCCAGGAGATCTGGGTTTAATTCCCAGTTCTTTGCTGACTCCCTCTGCGACCCTTGCAGTGTCCCAGCTCTGAGCAGAGTGAGGGTGAAAGCCTGGGGGGTTCCCACCTGCACCCTCCTCCATCGCACAGCTCAGATCCAAAGGTTACGGGTGGGACAGGTTGCTCTGAAAGCCTCCGGGCTCTGAAGAGGGACCCACTCCCTCCTGCTTGGCAGGCCAGGAATGCTCATCAGGAGAAGCTGTCACAGACCTGTGAGCTGGAACTCACCCTGTCTACACTAACCCCTGAACTACTTCCAAGGAGACTCATGGGTGACAAGTGTCATCCACAACTGAGGAGTTTCCTGCTGTGGAGGAGGCTGTAGTTCAGGACCACTCTCCTGTATTTCCATTTCTCTGATCCTTCACTGGGCCCTAGCTGTGCCCTCTCATCTGGGGTCCCATCCTGCTGTGCTCAGCACACGGGTGGATGGAGGCTAAATCCACCTTGCTCCTTTCCTGATCCTCTTTCCAGCCTCCAGAGTAACTTAGGGCGAGACTGCACTGTGTAGTGTACCCAGGTCATAGTGCCTGCACCTCAAAGCAACGCCCTGGATCCTCCATATTCACTATGCTGATATAATTATTATATATTCTTTGTTCAAAACATGCCTTGTGAGGTCTTGATCTGTGGAACATTAATATCCTGTTGGATTGTATGTGCTATCTCTGTAGGTGAGGTTACGAAGTATTGCTGTATATGTTACTGAACTATGTTCTGAAGTTGAGAACACCCACAACCAGCCTTTCACATACAACAATGATAATGGCCCATCAACACACATCAAGAAAAGAATCCACTATCCCAGGAACTGTATACTGTGAAAACTTCTCAGAGAGAACATGTAGACAATGAAGATGGCTTGACCAGTGGGGACAGACCCCCACGTCACAGCAAAGGACTTTCCAGCACACTGGAAGAAAATATAAAAGAGGGAAAGTGACATTATCACTTCACCTCTGTGTCCCCCCCACCAACTCATATCTGGAATAAAAATCTGGAGGACAAAGACTCTGAACTGGGGGAGGGTGATCCCAGGCCAGGAAAGAGTCCCAGCCTGTGTATTGAGGATCTGTAACCTGCTTGTGCCATTTGTAAGACCTTTCATTTTCCGTTTAAACCAATTTTTACCCCCCAAAATTCCCAGATTTTACAAAAAGTATTATTTGTTTTTTTCCACTTTTCACCCTACTTTTGAATCATTCAAATATGTATTACAATAATCTATTAGTCTGTGTGTATATGCAAAGCTGCCTGTTGAAGTAAAGCTATGCAGTAGTCTAGAAGATACACACAATAAACGAGCACACATGCAAGCTCTGAAGTGTGTGCAGATCTGCATGTACTGATGAATCACACACCCACCACGTACATGTTTCAAGCTGTTAGCAGATAATGTTTTAAAGATCTGATGCAATAAGATGGGAAGAAAATGAAAATCTGTATCAGATATGTTTCAGAACACAAAGAAGTATTCAAAAGTTTTTAAAAAAACTAAAACAGGAGAAAAGGATGAAGTTGAGTGTATCCACTGCCAATGGTCTGGGCCAATTATTAAATGTAAATATTATTTTTAGGCTACTAATTCTAAGTCTACAACAGTAAACTGTTTATTCAAATGAAAAGTTTTATTTGGGGATTAGAGATCTATTGTTTTCTTAAACTCAGAGGTGGCATTGTGTTTTGAGTTCTGTTTCAGTTCTGACGTAAACCACATTGAATTCCATTCATCAAAGCATTAATCTACTGAATACTTCCCCCCCCGTCCTTTTGTCCACCAAAATAAGCTCCGATATTTACCCAGAAAAAATATTAATCGTTTTTTTTTTTACTGATTTTGACTTGTTTTTGTTGTAGTAATAAACATTGCTAAATTCCCAGGGGAAATTAAATAAAATTAAAACCGAAAACGAAGAGCCCTAACCATCAGTCAGGGTGAGACACTGCTTGATTCAAATTCTGTTTAGTTTGTAGAACTCAGACTGTGAATTTATTTTTGTTTCTTAAATAACCAACTTTGATCTCTATGCCTGCTACTTTTAATCACTTAAAATTGATCTGTCGTTAATAAATCTGTTTTATATTTTACCTAAAACAGTGTGCTTTGGTTGCAGCGCTTGGGAAATCTCAGCTCAGGGTACAAAGGTTAGTGTGTGTCCACTCACATAGAAGAAGGGGCAGACTGGGTAATGAACCTACACTGGTCATGCTTCTGACCAGGGAAAGAAGAAAGTACAGCTATTGGGGGCGAGGCTGGGGGGAACTGGCTGGAACCTCTCTATTGATGGTTCATGAGTGGCTGGGAGATCATTCATGTAACTCAGCTGGGTGCGTCTCTGCCTGTGGATGTCTGTGTAAGTGCAGTGCCTTTCCAAGATTACAGAGTAGCAGCTGTGTTAGTCTGTATTCACAAAAAGAAAAGGAGTACTTGTGGCACCTTAGAGACTAACAAATTTATTTGAGCATAAGCTTTCGTGATGCATACAATGAAGTGAGCTGTAGCTCACGAAAGCTTATGGTCAAATAAATTTGTTAGTCTCTAAGGTGCCACAAGTACTCCTTTTCTTTCTCCGAGGTTAGTAGTTTGACATCTGCATTACAGCGTGAGACAGATACCCCAAATTGGTGGTACAGAGGGCTCAGCAGTCCCATCGTCCTGTTCCAGGAACTCCATCACACATACTTTCCAAGCTCACTTGCAAACATCCACATTACATTGGTATGCACACCTCCCAGACCCAGGTAGGTGCATCCCTCCCAGTGGTGCCCTGACAGGTGTCTGATGCTAGGGTTTCTGTGGGTGTTTCCCAGGGTTCTCAGCACCTTGCTAGCTGGAGCCACTTGAGGGCTTGGTTTGTGGTGTCTTGTCTGTCCATCCCCCGATGCTATGTGATCTTAGCCCACCAGTGCAGCCATGGCCCTAATGTATTTATGAGTTAAATTGACAAAGGAAACACTGGCATAGAGTGGAGAAATGAGCTGCTGCGGATCAGCTGGCGTGCCAGGAATAGAACCCAGGTCTTCTGAATCCCAATCCACAGCTCTACTCACTAGGCTACATCACCTCTCTGTTAGCCTTGGGGGGAAAAACACACTCTTTTGTTTCAGTGATCTTGTATCGGCCTTCCCTCTCTTCTCATTCACATCCCTGTTATATTTTACAGGATTATTTCCTGTATCTAGTTTTATTATCAGACCAGACACCCTTTTAAAAGTGGTGTCTCCCTTTTGTCTAAGGCAGGGGTGGCCAACCTGTGGCTCTGGAGCCACATGTGGCTCTTCAGAGGTTAATATGAGGCTCCTTGTAGAGGCACCGGCTCTGGGGCTGGAGCTAGAGGTGCCAACTTTCCAATGTACTAGGGGGTGCTCACTGCTCAATCCCTGGCTCTGGCACAGGCCCTGCCCCCACTCCACCCCTTCCAGCCCCCTCCCCTGAGCCTGCCATGCCCTAGCTCCTCCCCCCTCCCCACCAGAGCCTCCTGCATGCCACGAAACAGCTGATCAGGAGGTGCGGGGAAGGAGGGGGAGGCACTGATCGGCTGGGCTGCCAGTGGGTGGGAGGAGCTGGGATGGGGGAGCTGATGTGGGGGCTGCTGATGTATTACTATGGCTCTTTGGCAATGTACATTGATAAATTCTGGCTCCTTCTCAGACTCAGGTTGGCTACCCTTGGTCTGAGGGGATATCATTCTGTGATCATGTCTACGCTTGCAGTGATGTGTAGGGTATGTTTAGCTTCCCGCCGCAGTGAAAAGGCAGGCTGTGTTCACATTCAATGTGGCTTGTAGCCACATGGCATTCAGAGTACACTTATAAAGTCTGTGGTGGATACCAAGCTGGGAGGAGTTGCCAGTACTTTGGAGGATAGGATTAAAATTCAAAATGATCTGGATAAATTGGAGAAATGGTCTGAAGTAAATAGGATGATATTTAATAAGGACAAATGCAAAGTACACCACTTGGGAAGGAACAATCATTTGCACACAAACAAAATGGGAAATGACTGCCTAGGAAGGAGCACTGCAGAAAGGGATCTGGGGGTCATAGTGGATCACAAGCTAAATATGAGTCAACAGTGTAACACTGTTGCAAAAAAGCAGACATCATTCTGGGCTGTATTAGCAGGAGTGTTGTAAGCAAGACAGGAGAAGTAATTCTTCTGCTCTACTCCGTGCTGATTAGGCCTCAGCTGGAGTATTGTGTCCAGTTCTGGGCGCCACATTTCAGGAAAGATGTGGACAAATTGGAGAAAGTCCAGAGAAGAGCAACAAAAATGATTAAAGGTCTAGAAAACATGACCTATGAGGGAAGATTGAAAAAACTGGGTTTGTTTAGTCTAGAGAAGAGAAGATGCAGAGGGGACATGATACCAGTTTTCAAGTACATAAAAGGTTGTTACGAGGAGGAGGGGGAAAAATTATTCTCCTTATCCTCTGAAGATAGGACAAGAAGCAATGGGCTTAAATTGCACCAAGAGTGGTTTAGGTTGGGTGATAGGAAAAACTTCCTCTCAGGGTGGTTAACCACTGGAATAAATTGCCTAGGGAGGTTGTGGAATCTCCATCATTGGAGATTTTTAAGAGCTGGTTAGACAAACACCTGTCAGGAATGGTCCAGATAATAGTTAGTCCTGCGATGAGTGCAGGGGACTGGACTAGATGATCTCTGGAGGTCCCTTCCAGTCCTATGATTCTATGAGCTGCAATGAACTTTGAGCTCAGATCCTACAGTTAGCTCAATGGTGTTCCTCTGTTTGTGCATCTCTCTGAAATACAAGAACTTTGGAACACTACATCCAATCCATTCCAAAATTTCTGTGAATGTTCTAGGCATCAATGGACAGAACCTTACTGATTTTAGTGAAAATCAGAAAACTGGAAAAGCCTGATTTCCACTTGGGAATGAGAGGAAAATCAGGCCCATGGAGCACCCTTTTGATGCAGCAAGCAGAGGAATTGCTCTGATGCCACCTGCTGCTGTCCATTGGGTGTACAGCTCCGTGCACATAAGCCATGAAGTGTGCAATCTTCTAGTGCACAGGTTCTTAAACTTGGGGGTGGAATGTATTCTGGGGGGCATGAGATGCTTTCAGGGGTGGGGGGAAATCTTACTGCACACATTTTACCCACAGCAATCAATAACTAGCAACGCTGATTCCTCCAGACATATCAGGCCCTCAGATGGCGCTGTGCCTTTTGATGGATTTCTGTTAAGCTTGCCTAGCATTATACAAAGTCGTTGCCATCTGTATGTTAATCGCCATTACATGGTGTGCACATTTAATTGTAAGCATGGACCACACTCGCAGTTTTACTTTTGCTCTTATTACAATATCATTGGCTCATTTGGGCAACAGAAAAAAAAACCCAACTCAAGTGAAAAACAAAGAAGCCAAAACTGATTCAAGTGAAGCACTGCTGCCCCATATGTCGGCATATGTACTTGTGTGGTGGAGGGTGGAAGGGGCATAAATTACTACAGATACAAAGAAGGGGGGACGCAATCAAATAAGTTTGAGAACCTCTATTTGAATAAACGTCTCCTTCTTCTATGGAGTACCCATCTCCACAGTAGAGCACCACCTGCTGGCTGCAGCTTTCACTGCACTATTATGCAGCTGGGATAGAGATGGCAGGAGGCAGTTGGTACCTTTCACTTCAGGAGGCCTTTTTAGAGCATAGGATTGGACCAAACTCACAAAGCCCCCTCAGCCTGCTTCCCCCCAGCCTCTTGCTTCTCAGGGGGCATCACTAAGAAGCTGAGATAACCTCGCTGGCAGCTGACCAAAATGACCAATGAGGAGACCAGATACTTTCAAAGCTGGAGGGGGGGAAACAAAGGGTCTGTCTGTCTGTGGGATGCTTTTGCCGGGAACAGATCAGGAATGCAGATGCAGAACTTCTGTAAAGTTAGTAAGTAATCTAGTTAGAAATGCCTTAGATTTCCTTTTGTTTAATGGTTGGTAAAATACGCTGTGCTGAATGGAATGTATATTCCTGTTTTTGTGACTTTTTGTAATTTAAGGTTTTGCCTAGAGGGATTCTCTATGTTTTAAATCTGATTACCCTGTAAGGTATTTACCATCCTGATTTTACAGAGGTGATTCTTTTACTTTTTCTTTCATTAAAATTCTTCTTTTAAGAACCTGATTGCTTTTTCGTTGTTCTTAAGATCCAAGGGTTTAGATCTGTGTTCACCTATGCAAATTGGTGAGGATTTTTATCAAGCCTTCCCCAGGAAAGGGGGTGTAGGGCTTGGGGGGATATTTTGGGGGGAAGACATCTCCAAGTGGGCTCTTTCCCCGTTCTTTGTTTAACACGCTTGGTGGTGGCAGCATAGGGTTCAAGGACAAGGCAAAGTTTGTACCTTGAGGAAGTTTTTAACCTAAGCTGGTAAGAATAAGCTTAGGGAATCTTTCATGCAGGTCCCCACATCTGTACCCTAGAGTTCAGAGTGGGGAAGGAACCTTGACATCATCCTTTGCTCAATTCCCTACCAAGCATCTTTCCTATTTCCCTGCCAATGGAGCTTTATAATTCTTTGTTGATACTTGTCCAACTTGTTCTGCCAATCAAGTCTCATTGCATCAAACCGGGTGGCTGAGTGTGACTGGAATGGCTGGTCTATCCAGGAACATCATTCCAGAATAAGGTTGGGTGTGAATTTACAGTGAAACCTCGTTTCCAGAATAGGTTTCAGAGGGGTAGTCATGTTAGTCTGTATCAGCAAAAACAATGAGGAGTCCTTGTGGCACCTTAGAGACTAACAAATTTATTTGGGCATAAACTTTCGTGGGCTAAAACCCACTTCATCGGATGCATGAAGTGGAAAATACAGTAGGAAGATATATATACAAAGTACATGAAAAGATGGGATTTGCCTTACCAAGTGTGGGGTCAGTTCTAATGAGATAATTCAATTAAAGTGGGCTATTAACAACAGGAGGAAAAATCACTTTTGTAGTGGTAATCAGGGTGGCCCATTTCAAAGTGCTGACAAGGTGTGAGTAACAGTAGGGGGAAATTAGCATGGTTTTCCCCCATGCATCCGCTGAAGTGAGCTGTAGCTCACGAAAGCTTATGCTCAAATAAATTTGTTAGTCTCTAAGGTGCCACAAGTCCTCCTTTTCTTTTTGCGGATACAGACTAACACGGCTGCTACTCTGAAACCTGTAAAAGTTTATGCTATATGTGTGAATGAGCCTTGACTACAGCTGGGAGAAATTTTACAGATTACACTTTTTTTTCCTGGCAATAAATGTAGATTCAGCGACACTGGAATGCATCAGATTTGTGTTGAGTTTCCTGAATTGCTCATTTGGGGGGACTGAAAGAATTAGAACATTTCATTTGGAACATTTCTGGAAATTAATTGGGTTATTTCTCGTTTTGAAACAAGCTTTGGTTCCAAAGCATTGTTTCACTCGCATTTAGTTCCATGATTCTACTTCTTTTAAAACTCAAAAATGGTTTAAAGCCGCTGAAATTGAAATGAAACTTTTTGATTCGGTGCAAACAAAACGTCTCGTTCCGCCCAGAACTTTTTCCCTTTTATTGGCCAAAATTTCCGGATCTGCTTGGAGCTGATGGGAAATTTCTCTCGCAACTTTTCTAAACTGCCAACGAACCCCAGAACCCAACTGGGTCCTGCCTTGGCCTGGATTCCAAACCAGAGCAGAGCAGGGCAGGTCGCCAGCCCGCCGTGGGCAAAAGCCTTTTGCCAGGGGCAAGATTTCCCCTGGGGTAAGGCCGGGAGAATCGGACCTCGGACATGGGTCAGGAGGAGGGGAGGCCTCTGAACCGAACACCGCAGCTTCTGTACTGGGGGGGCTGAGCTGCGGGTAGCCCCGATTCCCACAGTGGACGCCGGTGGGAATCTCTTTGGCGGGGCAGATAGCTCAGGGTAGGGGTTGGGGGCCCCAGCTATGGGGCGGGGGGGGATTTGTTTGTGGGGGGGGGGGTGGCCAATGGGGAGGTGGCTGCTGTTCCCGGAGGGGCCAGGGGCGGCCAATGGGAGCGGAATCCCGCAGGCTCCATTCAGGAATCCCAAGTATTCAAGATGGACGGCAGAGGAAAGGGGGGGCGGCGCGGCGGGAGGGGGCGCTGCCTTCCTGGGGGGGGGGGAGCTCAGGGAGAAAGTTTCACCTCGGCTGGGGAAGGAGCGCGGAGCCCCGGACGGAGAGAGCGAGGTAGGGGCCGGCGAGCCGGCATCGTTGTGCCGTGGGGGGGGGGGGGACACCCCTGCCCCCAACTCTCCTCCCCGCTCCTTGCCCCATCCCTGTAACCTGGCTGCCCTCTCTTCCCTACCCCGCACGTCCCTGCTCGCCTCCGCCCCGGCCCCAGCTTCCTGCAATCCTCCCTCTGTATCCTGGCCCCTTCTTTCTCCCTCCTCCCCCGTAACCCCTCTTCGCCTTCCTGACCTCATCCCTCCTTCTCATTTGGGGCGGGGGGGGGGATCATGCAGGGGATGAGGGTTCTGGTTTGCATGGGGACAGGGTGGGGTCTTTTTTTAACGGGCCAGGGGCTCTTTATGTGTTGGGAGGAGCGTCATGGGGCTCGCCCTCCCGCCCCGTCCCTCGGAGTGAGGGGGGGGGGGAGAGAGCACCGGGCAGGAGCGGTGTTGGGATCCCTCTGCCCGCTCTTGTTCCCCACAAAGTCTCCCTTCCCTACCTACCCCTGCCACCCCACTCAGCGCTCTACCTCTACGCCTGTCACCCCACGCTGCACCCTACTCCCCTATCGCTAGGTCTGCCCTTCCCCTCCCCTCCACACCCGTCCTTCCCCTCCCCTCCACACACAATCCCCCAGCCAGGTCAGTTCAGTTCGGTAACACTATACTGGTGCCTCCTGCTGCTGGCTGTGCCAAGCGTAATCCCCCTCCCCTGCCCCACACACACATAAGCCCAGCCTAACTTCCCCACAGCCCAGTCGGCTGGCTGCCAAAGGGTGCGGGGGAAAGGGAGACTATGGGGCGGGACAGCAGGGGAAATCAGAGCTGGGGCTCACTGCTACAGGAGGCTTGTGAGGACTCAGCCCCCCTGATGGGTAGGCCCTTTTGCCCTGCTCTGGCAGCATAAAGGGTTTTATGATGGGTAGAAACCGCTCCTGAGAATCCCTCCTTCCTGGGAGGTGTCCCTGGCTGGTGTGGAGCTGGCCCAAGGGCCCTTCTCCCAGTCCTTGGCATAGGGGATTGCTCTAGCTGACATCAGGGACAGGCTGGTTTCTGCCCCACCTCAACCTGTCCCTGTCCCTAAAGTGGCTGGCTGGTGGCTCAGTGAGCTCTTCCTGGAGCTTCTGGACACGACAGCTCCGTGGCCAGCCTCTCCCAGCCTGCAACACCCCTTATTAACTCCTCTGCCCCCATCATCCCAGCAGCTCCCTCTGGGGGCTTGTAAACTGCCTGAGAAGGGACGCCAAACTGCTGGGAGCTCGCTGCAGGGGGGAATCCTTTGACCCAGCTGCCATGTGCTCCCTGGCCTGCGTAGCTCATCGCTGCCTATAGTTCCTGGAATGGGTCTGGCACTCTCCTAGCGGCCCTGACCGTGATCAGATCCCCCATGGTGTGAAGCAGGGGGCATTGTCCATTACTCTCCTCCCTTCCCTAGAGAGCCCCCTAGGATAGAGGTCTGTCAGTAGCAAACACCTCTGAGCCTTGTTATGAGAGAGCTCTGTGTCTGTATATATGTACATAGTGAATAAGTAAATTGCCAGGAGGTTGCACTCAAACACATGTAGCATAGTTCCTGGGTTCTGTGGGACCAATATGAATTGCCCTGTGCTACCAGTAGCTTCCTCTGTGCAGCTCCTAAGGAATCTCCATTGCATCCTGGTCACACGGCCGCTGCTTCTTCCGGCCGCTGCTTCTTCCTTCGCTGCTGAGCTGGATCCAGCACCTAGAGCCTCTGCTCACTGCTCCTGCTGTTTCTTATCACCGGTGTCAGTAGTTCTGAGTGTCTGCTGAGCCAGCATCCTCCTTGGTTCCACCTAGGTGTATCTGCTCCTTGTGTAGGCGTCACCAACGGCTCATTCTGTGTGACCTGCTGGTCCCTTTCTCTTTGGGATCTCCCAATTTCACTGTAGCTGTGCACTAAAACAACAACTGTAATCTAATCTCATGCTTCAAACCTTCAACTGATCGCCTGTAGGGGTCAGGAGGGAATTTTCTCTCCAGTGCACAATTGGCCTCATGTGCAATATCATAACACAGTGCTCTCTATAGAGAGCCCCATCCCATGCAGCTCTTTCATCTCTGTGGTCCCACTGAGTTCTGAAGCGTGGAGGTGGCTGGTTGGTTTTCTTTGGCTGCTCATCTAGAATTGCTCTTGCCACCTCTGTAAGTTTGGATCATTTTCCCCACTTAAGCTTGCTTGATTTGGGAAACGAGTGGCATCTGGGGCACATTGACTTGATTTGCCTCTTCTATCAGAACTCTTGCATTCTTGCAAACATCTCTGCTAAAGGAAGCTTCCCTTATCATGCCTGACGGGTACTCTTCGCAATTTTCCCCCAATCCCTTTCTGAAGTTGCAGTGCTCCCTTGCACAGCCCGCCAGTCTATCTGTTTTATCCTGCTGCCCATCACTGTTGTATCTGGGCGCCTTCCACATAAAATCAATAACAGTAGCACAGCCCCTAATGATTTTCATGGAATTTCTGGTACTTTACAGTGTCAAAACTCTGTTTGAGGCAGGGGTTTGTTTTTGATGGTTGGAGTTTGGGTTTTTTAAAAGATTATTTATTAATTTCCACTTTGGTTGGTAGGTGTAGAAGGGGGTTTCTGTGCTATGTCATTCTTACAGTTCATAGATTACAGAGCCAGAAGGGACCATTGGGATCACCTAGTCTGGTCTAGTATAACACAGGCCAGTGAACTTCCCTGAATTAATTCCTGTTTGAACTAGAGGTGATCTTTTAGGAAAACATCCCATCTTGATTGAAAAATTGCCAGGGGTGGAGAATCCCCCACAACCCTGGGTAAGTTGTTCCAATGATTAATTTCCCCTCTACTAAAAATGTACACATTATTTCCAGTCGGAAATTGTCTGGCTTCATTTTCTGGCCATGATGCTCTCCCAGGAGCATGAGTTGCAGGCACTGCTGTGGGGACTTTGGAGTGTGTCTGTTGTGGGGGGACAGGGAGGGGAGTAGACCCAGGAGCTGATGACCCAATAGATCCTTTTCATCCCTGGTCTGTTTCTGTGACCCAGGATAAATCTGATTGTTAAACAAATGCAGTTGTTCTTTCCCCCTCTCCTGCATGCAGTGTGTTTTCGTTCTGTTTCCCAAAGGCCACTTACTCTAGATCTGAGCACAAAGTCCAGCCCCACCAGCAGGTCACTGACCTCAGGGGCGGGAGGGCATCCCAATCTCTGCGGACAGGAAGCCTCGCTCCCTGGAGGTGACTGGTGGCCGACTCCCCCCACCCCCAGGTTTGCAATGGTGCATGTGGTCCTGTGTTTGCCAAAGACTTTAAACAAATGCAACAGGGGGGTTGAGGGCTGGAGTGCACACAGAGGAAATTCACAGCCAAGGACATGCACAGCCATGCCATGAGGTCTGATCCTGTCCCAGGAGAGGCGGAGGGGCTTGGCCTGTTTATGGGTGCAGGGCTAGCCCCCATCTGGTTTCTCCGAGTGCCCCCTCTCTGGACCCTAGCCTCATGTCATTACCTCTCTGGGGTGGAATCCAGTGAGTCTCCCAGTAAGACCCACCTCTGGGCTACAATTGCCTGTGGATCAACTGTGCTTCCCCAGCAGGTCCGACTGGATTCAGCACCCATGCTTCTTCCCCTCAGAAGTCTGTGCCTAGTGGTGTATAGGGACCGGGAAGCCTTCTCTGACCAAAGGATTGTTTACTTTAACAGTAGGAGCAAAACAGTTAGAGAAAAGGACATAGAGGTTGCTTTAAGATCCTATCTCATATAACGGCTTCCCATCCCCTGAGAGTGGCTTGCACAGGCCTAACCACTTCAGACCCCCCAGCCCCAGCAACTCATTGGCAGCTCAGCTGGCCGGCGGCTCGGGGAGCTCTGTCCAGTCCCCAGTATGTCAGGGGTGCTCTGCAGGCTCCAGCAGTAGGCGGGATGCATCTGTCTCCCCCTGTCTCTCACCTAACTGAGCTGTGGGGCCCGCCTTTTATACTTCTTTTTCCTGTCCCACCCTTCCACTTCCGGCAGGGCAGGCTGGGCTCACTTGGCTCTGCCCACCAGAGGGCAGGCAGCGGCCATCCCTCACCATCAATCTTCAAGGGAGGCCACGCTGTCTTGCTACAGTGCTTAAATGCCTTTGGAAATTTGGCCCCAGGAGACCAAAGATAAAGCTGGATACTGCGTCCCACCAATCCCATTGGTCTTGCCCTTTCATCAGTTCCAGGGGATGCTGGTCAATTTCATTGTGGGAAACACCATTTCCTGCTGCCTACTCAAGCTATTCCAGGGTGTGAAATCCCAACCCGTTGGGCCCCTGGGGAAAGGGATGGTGAGATGGCTCTGAGTTTGCCTGGAGAAGGTGCTTGTTAAGGTTTTGCCATGACTTTCTCCCGTTTCCCCTCCCAAATCCAGCAGATCTGAATGGGAACAGTCAGAGGGAGGTGGGTGTTAGAAAATATCCAGGAGAGAGTCTTGGGGGAGGAAAGGATGGTTAAAGTACAGGCTGAGGCATGGGTTCTTGTCTTGCTCCAACTCTTTTTGACCTCAGGTAAGGCCTTTCTGTGCCTCAGTTTCCCCAGTTTTAAAATGATGCCCCCTCCATAGGGGATTGTGAGTCTAAATTCACTCAAGCATGTTAAGTTCCTTGGCTGGAAGGTGCTATTAGTGGCAGTGCTGTCTCCAAAAGTCTGACCCCACTGGGTGGGAGTTGAAACCACTGGCATCTCTCATGGAAGAGGCGCTCGGTCAGTTGATATAAAATATCATTTTCTTTATTACCTGGCCAATGCTGGTACCTGTACCAAGAAACAGAGCCCAGAGAGTGAGTCAGATCCACAGCCAGTGTAAATCAGCAAGGCACTATTTACTTCAACAAAGCTGTGCTGATTTACACCAGCTGGGGATTTGGCCCATTGAGTCCGTAGAGCTATTGATGCCAGCTGGGGATCTGGCCCAGAAGGGGAATTCAGTGAAACACAGTGTTTAGGCAGGACCTCACAGCTCCCTTTCCTTGAAACAGCAGATTTGGCAACAAATCTCACCTTTGGGAAGGAGAAATTGGTGACTTCAAGTTTTTTCTGTTTCTGGTAAGGGCTCCCTCAACAATGGGTGAGACTTTTGAGGATGTGCATGGATGGGAGGAATCAGGGCTGAAAGGGCCTGTCTACATGGGGAAAGGTACTGGCATTACTGTATCGGTATAATTATAGCGATATAGATCATAGAGTCTAAGGCTGACGGAATCTCTATGATCATCTACTCTGTCCCCTTGTACAACACAGACCATAGGGCTCTCTGAAATAATTCCTATTTGAACTAGAGCTGGTCTTTTAGAAAAACATTCTATCTTGATTTTAAAAATTGCCAGTGATGGAGAATCTACCACGAGCCTTGGTAGATTGGTTCAATGGTTAATTGTACTGCTATAACTCCCTGTGGGGATGCTCTTATATCCCTTCCAAAGGGATATGAGCTAAACTGGAAAAAGGCCACTATTGTTCCAAATGAGTGTGTCCACCTGGCGGGCTATAGTGGTGTAACTATAGTGGGATAATTATACAGGTGTCCCTAAACCTCTGAATGCCAGAAGCTGGGACTGGACGACAGGGGATGGATCACTTGAAATTGCCCTGTTCTGTTCATTCCCTCTGAAGCATCTGACAGTGGTTACTGTCAGAAGACAGGATACTGGGCTAGATAGACCACTGGTCTGACCCTGTATGGCCGTTCTTGTGTTCTTATAGTAATGCTGGTAAATTTCCCCATGTAGAAAAGCCGTAAATAGACCACTAAGTCCCCTTGTTTATCCCTCCAGGTGAGGCAGGACTGTTTGCCGCTAGGGATGTATCTGGATGTTAATTACAGTTAGAAAATGGATAATCAGGTTCTGTCTCCAGGGGAAATGTTGGCATTGCCTGTGCTTAGAAGGGAAAGAGTCTGGCTGAAATGAATGTGGTTTAAAGTGTGTGTGTGCGCATGCATGTGTATGGAGGGGAGAGGTTGTTCTTTGCTCTTCTTTTTTTCAGATCCCTTTGTGATTTTTGAGCACTCTTGTTTGAGAGAAATTCCTGGATTTTGTTGAGCAGCGAATGAAAAGGACGATATAAAAACGGGTCCAAACAAATTGCTCAAAAGGTTCTTCAGAAACTGGTGGTGAAAATGATTATAGAAGGTCAGGAAAAGAAAATGAGGGGAAATCCCTTGTTTTTAAACTGTTATCAGAGAAACTGAAGTGGGTCAAAGATTAGGGAATTTGAAGCTTTACTCCCTCCCCCACATCAAACAGATCCAAACAAATAAACCAAAATACTAAGAGTTGAACACAGCCAACTTTTATGCAATCAGGAGACATTTTGTAGCTTGCAAATGTTAACGTGTAGACAGATTTTTACTGTTTTGAATCTAAACAAGATTTGATCATTGCCACGAAGCCTTGCTCCATTGTAATGTTCAGCATGCAGTGTCAGGGAAGGGGCACTAGAGGGAGAAGGAGGCAAGAAATACACAAGGCCGGTAATTCAGGGCTGCTGCTCCATAGATTTGCTGTAATTATGATGCTGCTGTGCAGTTATTCTTTGTCTCCAGTCTTGTTGAGGGCTGGGATGGATTTGTTGCTATTTTCCCTCTCGGAGCAGCGAGCTCCTTGAAGAGGAGATGCCGCTCAGTGTATTTAGATTGGTAACAAATGTTTCTATTAGTGGTCACCACCGAATAGCATCAGTTTGGAGGATTAGATTATTTGGGGAGGAGGAATGGGATACGGGGCCTTTCCGCTAAAGGGGCAGCGCTTCCAATCCAGCCCCAATGAGGGAATGGCTGGCTCATGGGTGGGGAATGGGCTATGGATCCTTTCCCCTCTAGGGGGCGCTGGCTCTGATCCAGCCTCAGGGCTCGGGGACTGGCTGACTCTGGGGAATAGGGAGTGGGATTCAGATCTCAGCAGAGTGATCTAGGACTGAACAGACCCTGGGACTGAGCACCTCTTCCCCACAGACTGGGGAACGCAGAGGGGTGTGGGTGTGTGTTGGGGGAGGATTTCTGGCTCTGGGGCACACAGAGATGGAGAAGGGGGGGTTCCTAGCTGTGGAGCATACAGGAGCAGAGGAGGATTTCTGGCTTTGGGGTACATAGGGTGGTTGGCTCTGGGGCGCACAGAGGGGCCGGTGGGGGTAGAGGATTCTGGCACTTGGGCACACAGAGGGGCTGGTGGGGGTAGAATGATAGAATATTAGGGTTGGAAGGGACCTCAGGAGGTCATCTAGTCCAACCCCCTGCTCAAAGCAGGACCAACATCAACTAAATCATCCCAGCCAGGGCTTTGTCAAGCCTGACCTTAAAAACCTCTCAGGAAGGAGATTCCACCACCTCCCTAGGTAACGCATTCCAGTGTTCCACCACCATCCTAGGGAAAAAGTTTTTCCTAATATCCAACCTAAACCTCCCCCACTGAAACTTGAGACCATTACTCCTCGTTCTGTCATCTGCTACCACTGAGAACAGTCTAGATCCAGCCTCTTTGGAACCCCCTTTCAGGTAGTTGAAAGCAGCTATCAAATCCCCCCTCACTCTTCTCTTCTGCAGACTAAATAATCCCAGTTCCCTCAGCCTCTCCTCATAAATCATGTGTTCCAGCCCCCTAATCATTTTTGTTGCCCTCCGCTGGACTCCCTGCAATTTTTCCACATCCTTCTTGTAGTGTGGGACCCAAAACTGGACACAGTACTCCAGATGAGGCCTCACCAATGACGAATAGAGGGGAATGATTACATCCCTTGATCTGCTGGCAATGCGTCTACTTATACATCCCAAAATGCCATTGGCCTTCTTGGCAACAACGGCACACTGTTGACTCATATCCAGCTTCTCGTCCACTGTAACCCCTAGGTCCTTTTCTGAAGAATTGCTGCTTAGCCATTCGGTCCCTAGTCTGTAGCGGTGCATGGGATTCTTCTGTCCTAAGTGCAGGACTCTGCACTTGTCCTTGCTGAACCTCATCAGATTTCTTTTAGCCCAATCCTCTAATCTGTCTAGGTCCCTCTGTATCCTATCCCTACCCTCTAGCGTATCTACCACCTCTCCCAGTTTAGTGTCATCTGCAAACTTGCTGAGGGTGCAATCCACACCATCCTCCAGACATTAATGAAGATATTGAACAAAACTGGCCCCAGGACCAACCCTTGGCGCACTCCACTTGATACCGGCTGCCAACTAGACATGGAGCCATTGATCACTACCCGTTGAGCCAGATTACAGCTCTAGGGTACATGGAGGTTACGGTGGAGTTAGAGGGTTCCAGCTCTGTGGCACGCAGAGGTGCCGGTGGGGGTGGAGGGTTTCGGCTCTGGGACACGCAGAGGTGCCGGTGGGGGTGGAGGGTTATGGCTCTGGGGCACGCAGAGGTGCCGGTGGGGGTGGAGGGTTATGGCTCTGGGGCACGCAGAGGTGCCGGTGGGGGTGGAGGGTTATGGCTCTGGGGCACGCAGAAGTGCCGGTGGGGGTGGAGGGTTCTGGCTCTGGGGCATGCAGAGGGTGTTTAGGGTTCCAGCTCTGGGGCATGTGGGGGGTGTTTAGGGTTCCGGCTCTGGGGCACGCAGAGGTGCCGGTGGGGGTGGAGGTTTCCGGCTCTGGAGCACGTGGGGGGTGTTCGGGATTCTGATTCTGGGGCACAAAAAGGGGCTGGCCAGGGTGCGGGGTTCTGGTGCTGGGGCCAATGACCAGGCTCCCTTTTCTTTTCCAGCTCTGGTTCCTGAGGCGTTACTCCCGAAAAGCCCCAGCAAAAGAAAGTACGAAGAGCTGTGAAAATGGAGTCTTGCTCCTTCCTGCAGCTGTGACCCCTCCATGGCCTGGGACACCTCAATACCTCATCCTGCTCCTGTGAGGGGCCCTACCTAGCCCAGGCCCCCTCAGCCCTGGGCCCCCTCAGCCCTGTGGGGGTGGGTGAGAAGGGGCGATTTCCTAGCTGCTGAGGAGGAGGTGAGAGGGGACGAGGGGTACGGCAGATCCCCACCACCACCACGCCGCCATCCTGGGCTCTTTTCACATTGTGCTACTGTCTGAGCCCCTGCCAAGCAGTGCAATGTCAAAAGGGCATCGGGCGGGCGGTGCCAGCAGCACCTTGCCCAGTGCCTCCACCATTCTGCCTCTGGGGGTCTGGGAGAAGGAGGGCAGAGTGGGATCTGCAGGGGGACACAGACAACCCCTCCCAGAGTGGGGCAGAGGAGGGGAAGAAGAGGGGGCTTTGATGCTAGGGCGGGGTGCTGTGCTTGGGGCAAGGGTGTCAGGAACTCAGCGGCCTAGCAACCTAATGAGCTCATTTAGTTCAATAAACCTAAGTGACCGTGCTCCCTGATTGGTCTGAAGGGCCATCAGGTCACCAGTTAACCCCTGTAGCAACAGTAGCACAGTGGCTGCTCAATGCATTCTGTGCTCCCAGCTGCGCCAGACCCACTTCCTGCTGGCCCTTGCCCCACTCTTTGCAAGCTCCACTCCAGCTCTTCCCTCTGGACTCCTGCCCCCTGGTTCAGATTAATGGCTTGTCCCCTGGCCACAACTCCAGTTCTGCTCTCTGATTCCACTCCAACCGCCAGGCCAGACTCCTGCTCTGACCCCTTGGTCTCACTGCCTACCCCTTGGCATGTGACAGTTTGAGCAGCCTGCTAGAAGGTAGCCAGGGCTTTGCCGCACAGCATGGAGCGTCCATCCAGAATGGCCCCAGCAGGAGCTCACCCCACCTTTGCAGACATTGTTGGAGTCCTGCAGGAACTGCAGGCTCAAGTTGACCCGCTACGTGAGAAGAATCGCAGCCTTCCAGGCCCAGGTATGAGCTCAGGCAGCGTCTTCTGTCCCCACTACATTGCATCCATTTTCCGTGAGCCCGAGTTGCCCCCACCCAGTAAGTTGCATGGGGATTGTGCCAAATGTCATGGGTTCCTTAACCATTGTCATCTCCAGTTCGTGTTGTGGCCAGTCGGACCCTAAGCTCAGTTCCAAGTGGAATTAGTTGTCAGTCTGTTCCAAGGAGAGGCCCTGACGTGGGTGTCCCCTTTCGTGGAAGGGGACAGTCCTCTCCTTGAACACTGCGAGAGCTTTGTACAGGCAGGGTGGGCATCTCCGTGAACCCTGATGGAGAATGTACATTAGAAGCTGCTCTCCACACCCTTTGGCAGGGGGTCGGGACTGTTGCCAAATATACAGCAGAATTCCAGCGTCTGGTCGCAGCCTCTCATTGGAATGAGGCTGTGCTGTGATACCCCTTTAGGCAGGGGCTCAACAATTCTATCAAAGATGAATTAGCACGGGTGGAACCTCCATCTAGTCTAGCAGCTTTAATTGATATTTGCATCCAGATTGATGGTTGACCAATGAAGCAATCTCAAGAAAAGCGACACGCCACCCAATCCTTGCTGGCCGGAACACTTCTGTCTCCACAGTCCCAGTTGTCCTACCAGATCCTGAACCAATGAAAGTCAACCAAATCCTGACCCACCTTTCCACTGATGAAAAGAACGGTTGTCAGGCATTGGGGTTGTGCATGAATTGGGGCGAGTGATGAGTTGGACCCCTTGGGAAGCCACCTGATGTTCTGAGATATCACTGAGTCTACCTGTTCTGCTACCATGGGCCCCCTTAACCTGTCTTGCTGAGCCAGGCTCTTAAAGCTTCCTCTAACACACACAAGCAGGGCCACACCAGCTGCAGATCAGCTCTGGGAAGACTAAGGGCATGGCTACACTTGCAGATGTAGAGTGCTTTGTATTAAACCAGCCTTCGGAGAGTGCAGTAGGGAAAGTGCTGCAGTCTGTCCACACTGACAGCTTCAAGCACATTTGCGGCACTTGCAGCAGCATTGGGAGCAGTGCATTGTGAGCAGCTATCCCAGCTTGCAAGTGATTTCAACGTGGTTTTCAAATGGGGGGAGGGAATATGACAGGGAGTGTGTTGTGTGTATGTGGGGGGAGAGAGAGTGGGTTTTTGGGGGGGCTGAGAGCATGTCAGCACGCTGTCTTGTAAGTTGAGACTGCAGCAGCCCCCCTCCCCCCACGCCTCTCTCTCTCACCCACAGCATTCCACACTAATGGTTGCTTTGTCTCGGAGCAAATAAGTAGCCAGCTGTTAGAAACGGAGCTTTCAAAGGGCACATCCATATTCCTGCAGTGATTCAAAAACAATGACAAGAGTGGCCACTTGACTTAAGGGGATTATGGGACGTTTCTGGAGGCTGATCAGAACGCAGTAATGCAACACCTCGTCCACACTGGCGCTGCGGCGCTCCAGTGGGGGTGCAGCAAACTTTATTCCATTCTCCAAGGTGGAGTACCAGCAGCACTGTAGCTGCGAAGTCAGAGCGCTCTACTTGCCTTGCCAGTGTGGCAGGGGAATGAGCTAGTGCGCCCGGGGATCCTTTATTGTGCTGTAAGTCACAAATGTAGCTAGCCCTCAGCTTCAGGGACATGCTCCAGCACTCAGATGTCCACCTCTCTTGGAGTACAGACCCAAAGACGTATTATGAAATTCACCCCCTCCCCAAAGTGGAGAGAAGTGTACACACTTCTTTCCCCCCCCCCAGTTAGAAATTACAGAAACTGGGTTTAATAATAAAACAAACTATAAAAGGCAGCTTTTAAGTGGTAAAAGGGGTAACAAATAGAACAAAGGAGATTACTAAGCAAATGAAATCAAACACGCAAACTAAGCTAGTTTCACTAAAGGAATTGGTTGGAAATAGTATTTCTCACCCTAGATATTGTTGCAGCAAGGTTTCTGTGGTTCATAGTTCCAGTTATATTCCATTTCAGACTGGACCCCTGTCTCAGTCTGGACTCCCCCTTTGCCTTCCCTTTTGCAGTCTTTCTTGGGCAGACAGGCCATGGAGGGGAAGAGTCCTGTTTGCCTTCCTCCCCGCCCATTTACATAAGGTGGGAATCCTTTGTTTCCCAAACTTGACCCCCCTTCCCTTACAGTGGAAAGTTATCAGAAGTCCCAGGTAATGTTTTAGTATCAGGTGACAAGACCATCTGACTCTGTAGTATCTGAATGCATCGGATGAAGTGAGCTGTAGCTCATGAAAGCTTATGCTCAAATAAATGTGTTAGTCTCTAAGGTGCCACAAGTCCTCCTTTTCTTTTTGTAGTATCAGTGTGTCCATATAGTCAGTGGCAGTAAGGAGCATCCAAAAGAAGACCAAGCTTTTCACAGTCCATTGTCCTTGCTCATGGGCCATCTGCCCTGTCTGGCTTTTCCATTGTTGTACCTGAAGTGTTAGCAGTGAGCGTCACCCAAAGTAGATTAGTTGAAATACAGATATATAGTCAATATTCCAAACTTCAGATACAGAAATGGTACAGGCATACAAATTGGATAATCAATTCAGTAAAACATAACCTTTCCAATGATACCTCACATGACCCATCTTGCATAAAGTGTATCTCAGCTATGTCATATTAATGTCATAAGCATATTTTCGTAAATAATATGGAATAACACATCACACAGGGAGCCTGGGCACATTGTATCAGAGTGCCTGGCCAAGATCTGGGCCACCCTGGGTCAGGAAATGCCAGAACCCAGCCGCAGTAGGGGAGCTAGGGTTGAGTCAGTGCTCCGCTGCTTCCCACGGTGAATCATGCTGCTGCCTATCTGCCTGAATCTTGGCGTCCTTTAACCAGCAAGCCACCCCACCCCACTGCATCTGGCTCTTCAGCTTCAGCATTCTGCCATGCCAGATATCCACCTAGGAGCCTTGGTCGGCTTGGGCTCTTCTGGCAATTTTATGGACCAGAATTTGAAGGAGCCTCGAATTCCCCATCCTCTGCAAGGACTTCCCCGAGCGTGTTGAGCTTATAGACAGGTCATTCCTATTTTTAGGCCCCATCATGCATCAGACAATCCATCTAGAGGGCATCAGCATTGGCAGTCACCTGAGAGATCTTGCAGTTCAGGGTCATCTGCGCTTCACTGGTCGTCCTTGGGGTCCCCTGGCTCATTGCCCATCATCCCCAAATTAGCTGGCGCTTGCGATCTATACTTTTCTGTTCCCTGTAGTGCCGATGAGCATGCCTTCTCAATCTAGTCAATGGCTGGTCAGATTCTGTGGAATGTTCCAGCCCCTGAAGGATCCAGAATTGCTAACCAAAGTTTCATTGGCAGTGCCTGGAATTCCTGCCGAATACATAGAATATGTCACAGTATTTCACAAACAGAGGGCAGACACTCTACTTCCTCAGCACAGTGATGATTGCACAATTGACCTTCAACCAAGAACAGGAGTTCCTTTTGGGTGCATTTACACCTTATCTGTACCCGAGCTGCAGACTCTTGAGGAAAATCTGCGGAAGAGGTTCATTCTCCCTTGACTTCCCAAGTGGCAGCACCTATCTTCTTCATGGCCAAGAAGGATGTCTCCCTCTCTTGTATTGATTATTAAACCTTTAGCAAGATCACAGTCTGCAACTGATGGCCCCTTTCATAAATGAACTCCTGTAAAGTCTCCGGGTCGGATCTTCACAAAGCTAGACTGGCATGGGGCATACAACCTGTCAGAATCCAGCAAGGGAATGTGTGATTCTGATGAACCAGGGGCCAGCTCATGCCAAGACCCTTAGGTCTCAACTGAACACTGGTAAATATGTAGCTGGAACCAGTCTGGCTCACCCATGTGTTAGTATAGTTAAAGTAGGTATTAGAGTTATAAAAATGTGTTGCTGCAAGCACCGATCCAATATAATATCTGTACCCTATGTTCCAAGGTAACAAGTGTTCGCTCTGTAACTTTAACTCACCAGACAGACAAGAAGCATTACCAAGTGTGAAATACTAGCTTGCCATAGGAGGTGTTCTCTCTTGCCCAACAAAAGAAATCCCATCAACAACAGAGGAACTGTTGTAGAACATCAGAGGATAATTACTTTGTTGATTGCCGTCCCTTTGCCCCCCGCCTTGAAGAAGAGACCAACAGCTGGGCAGAAGGGGGAAAGGAATAAAAAGCCCTAACAGGGAGGAACTGTATCTTCTGCTTGGAGTCTGAGGAACTGGAAATACTAAGCATAAGCAAAAGATCCCCACTGGTTGGCCTGGATTAGCCCCAAGGGCATAGAGCTTGCTTATTATAGAATCTTCTATTACCTTTTGAAACTTAAGACAGGAACACATTTGTGTGTACATTTACTTGCTTTAACCTTGTAAATAACTCTATTTCCTTTGCCTAGATAATAAATCTTTAGATAGTTTATTTTAGGATTGGTAAGACCCTTTGTTTTCAATTTAAACCGATTTTTATTGAAAAATTCCCAGGTTTTAAAAATAGGATTATTCAGTTTTTCTGATTTTCACTCTGCTTTTGTATCATTCAAATATATTAAAAAAAATAACTAGTTTTATTACGAAAATACTATACATTCCATGAGCTATATGTATTACGATAATACATTAGTCTGTGTGTATATGCAAAGCTGCCTGTTGAAGTAAGGCTATGTATCGGTCTAGAAGATACAAGCAAAGAGGCACATACATAAGCTCTGAAGTGCGTGTGCATCTGAACGTACTGATGAATCTCACACCCACCACCAGGTACCTGTGTCAAGCTGTTAGCGGATAACAGTTTAAAGATCTGATGCACTAAAATAGGAAGAAAACGAAAATCTATCAGAATATGTTTCAGAACACAAGGAAGTATTCGAAAGTTTTAAAAAAAGAAACAGGAGAAAAGGATGAAGGTGAGTGTATGTGCTGCCAGTTGTGAGGCCCAATTATTAAATGTAAATATTTAAAGACTAAGTCTACAGTAGTAAACTGTTTGTTCAAATAAAAAGCTTTATTTGGGGATTAGAGAGATGTTGTTTTCTTAAACTCAGAGGTGGCCTTGGGTTTTGAGTTCTGTTTTAGTTCTGCAGCAAACCACACTGCTGACCGGAATTCAAAGCATTAATCTTCAGAATACTTTTTCCCCCTGTCTTTCTGTCCACCAAAATAAACCCTGATATTTACCCAGAAAAATTTACTAGTTTTTTCTTTTTTGCACTGATTTTCACCTGTTTTTGTGGTTGCGGTAATGAATATTGATAAATCCTTGGGACAAATTAAATAAAATAAAAGCTGAAAACGGAGGGCCCCAAGGATTGGCTACAAGCCTTGTCTTTGGTGTGAAATCTAAAGTGCTGTTGAGCGGCCGTAAGAGACTGGGTCCTTTGGGACTGGGAGTAACCAGAACACTTGTGGTATTTTTGTGTAGAGGATCATCTGTCACAAAGGCAATCTTACATAGGGGCAAAATAGAGCCGGGGACCCATGTTAAGGCTGTTATAGTACCTGAGACATTCACACTTGATATTTGGATGGTAAAATCTAAGTCTAGAATTTCCAGACAGTTTGGGGTTTGTGCCCTGCCTCTTAACAATCTGCCTTAGGTTGGTATTCACGCTCCTCAGCCACTGCTGGATGACAGGATGAATGTCATTTTGAACCAGATATGGCCACTTTGACTTTTTCGTCGTGTCATTTGGTCTATGGCACACCCCTGCTGCCTTCCAGCATTTCACGAATGATGTTTTCAGAGACATCCTCAACCAATTCATGATCATCTATTTATATGAAAGACTCATTTTTTCAGAGAATCAAGAATTCCATGACCACCCAGCGCACACTGTTTTTGAGTGGCTTCGCCAAAGTCAACTTTATGCAAAACCTGAGAAATGCAAATCCCTGCGCCTTTTTCTCTCTGAAACTGATTCCCACTGAGAGAAACTATGATGTGGGACAAAGAACTGCTGGCCGTCTGAGCTGCCTTTGGGGAATGGAGGCACCTCCTCAAGGAGGCCTAAGTCTGAGCCGATCAAAAGAAATTGGAGAAATGCAACAACTCAACCAATGTCAGATTTGCTGGGCTCTTTTTCTCTCCCAATTTGACTTCATGGTTACGTACTGTCCAGGGACTAAGAACGGGATGGCAATGCCTTGTCACACAAGGATGAGTAGCATGAAGTGGAGCAGGAAACTTTCACCACTGTCATTAAACCCTCCCACTTTTGTGTGCAGGAGCCTCACAGTTACTTGATGACCACTTGCTACCCTTGCTTACAAGTGACCTGTTTGCGGCCTAAATCTGCTGGAGTCCCCAGATTCAAAGTTTCATCTACAACACAACCTGATTTATTGTGGGGCTTGTCTCCACATGCCCAAGGGAAGCTCCTGGCTTCAGGTGCTAGAGTTATGCCATGACTCACTCATGGCTGGACATTTCGGCCCATTTAAAATCTGGACCCTAGGTACTTCTGATGGCTGATCTTATGAACGGATGTTAAAAACAACGATAGATCATGCAACCTGTGTGCCCATAGGGAGATCCATGAGCCAAGTCAAGCCCATGGGCTTCCCTCAGCCCCTCCCCACACCTCTGTGTCCTTGCTCTACCCTCTCAATAGACTTTATTGTGGAGTGCCAAGGGCACTCAGTTATACTGACCATAGTGGACCTCCTGACCAAGCTGCCTCATTTTATTCCCTGCGACGCTGTGCCATCTTTGATTTGCTCTGCCCACTGGCTTGTCTCCTGAGCACTTCTGCCCTCTGATTCTGCTCTGCCCACTAGGCCAGACTCCTGCTCTGCCCAATAGGTTGCACTGCCTAGACCTTAGTGTGTGATGGAGGGGCTCTGATGCCAGCAGGGTGTGCTGAGCTTGGGGAAGGGGGGGCTCTGATGCTGGTGGGGGCTACTCTGACACCACTGGGGTGCTACTATGCTCAGGGTGGAGGGTTTTCTGATGCCATAAGTGGGTGCTGTGCTCAGGTTGGGGGGGCTTCCGATGCCAGTGGGGTGGGAGTGGGAGGGGGAGGTCAGGATGCTATTGATGCCAGTGAGGTCTGCTCTGACACCAGCGGGGGGCTACTATGCTGGTAGGGGTGAGGGCTCTGATGCCAGAAGGGGGTGCTGTGATGAGGTTGGTTGGGGGTCTCTGATGTCAGTGGGACATCTCTGATCCATCTCCCACGGTGATTCTCTCAGACCCAGTGCCCTTGGAGATGAGTGGGGGGTCCACGCTGCTCAGACACCACAGCACCCTCCACCTGTGCCAGCCCCTCCCGCAAAAGGCCCAGGGCTGACAGGGCCAGGCATGAGCCTCATCCACTAAGGGGTGCCCCTGCTGGATGGCGGAGGACAGAGGGAATGGACAGGCCTTGACCAGCTCCCTCCCCCAATAACAGACTCTATCTTCTATAAAAACACCTTTATTTATAATACAAAACCCGCGTGCGCTGGTGCTGGTGCCACAGTGTTGGGGCCCCCGGGCCAGGCCCCATGGCAGCAATGAGGGGGCAGGGATGGGCAGTGCCCAGGGATCACCAAGGCAGGGCGACCCACAGAGCCAAATGGCCCAGAGCAGATATGGAGGAGTGCGGAAGAAGGCCCAAGGGAGGGACGTGGGAGCAGGGAAATGACCAGCAGAGTCCCAGGCCCAGCTCTGGACCTTCTTACCCCAGGCCTGGGGGAGGGGAGGGGGGAGCTCCAACCTTCCCAGGCCAGGGGCCCAACTCCCACCCTCTCGCCCCTCCCACCCGCCCCCCCAAATCCAAGTCCTAAACTGGGGGGGCTGGCTTGGACCATCTCATCCCCTCACTCCAAGCCTAGGGCCGGGAGGGGCCAGCTACCACCCTCTCGCTCCAAGCCCCAGGCTGCTCTGACCTTCTCACCTCCCATTCATAGTCCTAGACCAGGGGTCCAGTTCTGACACCCCCCCCAACTCCCCACTCCAAGCCCCAGGCCAGGAGCTGGACTCTGATCCTTCTCCCACCACACACTCTGGGGCCAGGGGGCCTGGCTCTGACACTCTCTTCCCCCACCCCACACTGAGCCCCAGTCCAGCTCCTACCTTCTCTCCCCCAATTCCACCCTGAGCCCCAGGCTGATCCCATTGACCTCCCACCCAGAGCCCCATGTGGGGAGGGGGCCAGTTTTGAGTCTGTTCCTGTGCCCACTGTGGAGTGGCAACTCTGACCTTCCCTCCTCCGTCCCAGAGCCCCCTGCCAAGGGGGCCTGGCTTTGATCCTCATCACCAAGAGTGGGAGTGAAGCCCTCTGATGCTCATGGCCCCCACCCCACACCAGGGGGCCAGATTTGATCCTCTTGGCCTCTCCCCTCACAACCCCACACCAGGGGCGGGGGTGGGTGGACACTCAGCTCCCTCACCCCACGAGTTCCCCTCAGCACCATACCAAAGGAACTGTCTCCTTGCTCCCCATCTCACAGGGCAGGCTCTAACTAAACTCCCACTCCCCCTGACTGGGGAAGACACTAGCAGCAGGAGTCATGCTCCCAGGTGTCTGTGCCCCACAGTGCTAGCAGGAGTCATGCTCCCAGGTGTCTGTGCCCCACAGTGCTAGCAGGGGGTCGGTGCCCAGCAGGATGCCCACCCCGGGGCTGGCCTCACTGTCCATGCCTGGTGCTGGCCCCAAGGGGGAACAGGGCGTTCCCGTGCTCAGTGCACACTCAGGCTGGGGGTGGTGCGAGGGCCCTGGTTCCCATGCTCCCGAAAGGTGTCCTTTGTGCAGGGGAGTTCTCGTGCTGGGATGGGCAATGTAGCAGCGTGATCAGGGACGGGGAGGCCATGCTGCTGGGGGTGTGGCTGCAAGCCCCCCCCTCCTCAGTCCCAGCCGTTGTCCTTCACCATGTGTGACATCTCAATGATGAACTTCCCCTCCTTGTACTTCTGGCTGGTCTCAAAGGCCTGTTCCTGGGGGAGGGGAGAGAAAGCGGAGGGTCTGAGCCAGCCCCGTCCTCTAGGGCATGTTCTTCTCCCCAGCAGAGGGCACTGTGACCCCAGGGAGGGGGAGGAGCCTGCACTGCCAAGCCCCCACAACAGGAGGTGCTATTACCCCAGGGAGGGGGAAGCCTGTACTGCCCTCCTCAGCTGGGGACACTGTGACTCCAGGGACAGGGAAGACCCTGCACTGCTCAGCCCTGCCCTGCGCAGCAGGGGGCATTGTGACACCAGGGAGGGAGCATAGTCTCTACTTTCCCAGCCGGGGGCACTATGACATGGGGGGATTCCTGCAGGGCTGGAGCAGTACTCACATATTTCCACCCCAGGGTGGTCTTGCAGCTCTCACAGAAAATGTCGGCCACAGAGTGGAGCCCAGTGAGCAGGAGGCGCTGTTCAGCTGGCCCGCAGCCCACGTTAACCCTGGCACCAGAAAGAGAAGCAGCATGGGACAGGGTCACATACTGCCTTCCACCCCCAGATCCCCACAGCCCTGCCCCTGCGGGGCTAAGTTCCCTCTAAGCCGCGCAGCCACCCAGCAATCTATCAAGTGTCATACACTTCAAGTGCCCCTCACTCCACTGCCGTGCTGCTCCTGCCCTCTGCTTTGGGTTGGACCCCCTGGCCAACTGCTCTTGGGAGCCTCCTCTTGCTGTGTAGAGCAGAGAAGGGGAGGTGGGGATACTGATGTCAGGGTGTCCCCCTCCCCCTGCCTATGTACCCCATCTCCACAGAGCAGGGGGAGGGGACATGACAGAGCTCAGGAGTGGGACATGGAACGGAGCTTCCTGGCAGCTGTTTCTCCGTCTGAACAAGAAGGCTGGAGACTGCTGATCTACTTAAAGGGGCAACACGTCTCTCTCTCACACACCACACTGGATATGTGTCACACACACACACACACACACACACACACACACACACACACACCACCCTGTGTATCTCACATACACACCACACTGTCTCTCTCTCTCTTTCACTCACACACACACCACACTATGTCTCACTCACACACCACACTCTGTGTCTCTCACACTCACCTCCCAACACATACTTGTATTGTTATTGATGTTCTTGATATTTCCTGCAATGCACATATATTCTCTGTAATTTTATTCTTTCAAAGTGCTGTTATTTTAGTTTCTGGACTGGTCTATGCATTTCATAATTTTTATTTCTCTCTTACACTTAAATTTAATTTTTGAGTAGTGAGTCCTAAAATGCCTAACCATTATCCCTATGGTAACTTAAAATATATATATATATGTGTGTGTGTTTTGTTTCTACTGGTGGCAATGCACATGCACATGACCTCAATACTGGTGCACATAAAATTCATTTCACACATGGATGGAAAAAATTAAGGAGAACATTGCTGGGGGGAGTGGGGGTTGAATTCAGCTGCCAGGTCCCCTAGCAGCTGTGGGAGAGTGTCGTGGTGTCCTAGCAAACATACAGCCCATAAAAGATCAGGCCATTCAGGCTTAACCCTCAGGCCCTGCTGTGATCAAAGGACAGGAGCCCAGCCCTTCCCATGTGCTGGGCCGAGCTCCATACACACCCACACTCCCATGCTACATACCCACAGCCAGAGCAGCCTCAGGCATTCAGACACCAGGCACTGGATGCCAAAGCAAATCAAGAGCGTGTCTTTTAAATATTGTCTGGTTTTGAGCCAATATTGGGTTCTATTTACTACCCAGCTGGCGTCCTTAGGGACCACTTGCCCCAGCTTTTCTCCCTTACAGGAGAAAGAGGAATGCCCCTTTTAAAAAAAAAAAAAAAAAAAAAAAGGAAGCTGAGGTCCTCCCAGCACTCCAGAAGCTGGGGCTTTAAAAGAAACTACCGTGTAACTTGACACCTCTGAGGTGAAGTGGGACGAGGGCTGAGCTGGTGTCTGCACTCAGGGCTTACTCAGGTGGGGAAAGAGACCCATGAGTCTTACAGGGGGACAGGAATTCAAGGGGGCAGAGGCTGTGGGAGTTTGGGATGGGATGGCCTCAAGGGGGAATCAGAAGGGGCTGACTGGGGGGCAGAGGCTGTGAAGGATTGAGGGCGGATAAGGTCCCAGTCCTCTCTCATTCTCTCCCCACATGAGCTACTGCCCATGCCTGTCTTTCTTCCCCTCCTCATACACCTGTGCACCTGCAGGGAAAGCACAGATAACTGGGGAAGAGCCACAGAAGCTCCTGAGTCTCTGCGGGGCAGCTGGGGCTGGCTCTGGCCAGCTTGCAGGGGGATCCCAAGGAGATCACTGTGGCCCTATTGCTGCCCTCCTGAGACACTGTCCCTGCCCCATGGGCCCAGGCAGGCTCCCATGCCCCCCGCTGCAATCTGGCAACCTGCCCCATTACCACAGCTGGGATGGGCAATTAACCACAAGCCTGACCCACTATGCATGATGCCCTAGGGACCCTCAGAGCTCACAAATGGCAGCCAGCATTGGCATGCCCCAGGGCCAAGAGAGCTCTGCTGCCCCCATCGTAGCCTCTCCATCCCAGCCACCTGCCATCTGGCCCATCTTAGCCCCTATGTTGGGGTCTCTAGCACTGTTCCCTCTAAGCTGTGCACGCACACACAGATCCTAAACCCCGCGCACACAGCAAAACAGCACACGCACAATAATTTGCACAGAAGCACAAAAATTTGCAGAGAAAAATATTTTTGCGCACACAGCCTGTCAAAACTTAGAGGGAACATTGGTCTCTGGCAAGAGGCGTCTCTCAGAGAGCCAAGCTGCGGTGCCATGTGCTTCCCGGGCAGCCTGGTGCTGCAGCCAGCGCTATGCCTGCCTGCTCATCCATGAAGGAAGGAGGCCAGGGTCCAGCCTGGATAGCTGCAATGGGGGCCCTATCACTGAGGGCTGGGCAGTCAGCACCGGTGTCCAGGGGATTAAGGAGGATGATCTAACAGGACCTCAAGACTGTCACCGTGACAAAAGGCAGTCACACACCCACTTGCTGGATGGGGCAGGTGCTGCTTTTTTGGCCAAGACCTCCCCCTCCTTACCCCACATCCAAGGTTTCCTCTAATCTAGGCTGAGCAGTGACCATTCCCCTTCCCTGCCTCACTGGGTCAGATCCTATCATGGGTGAGCAGCTGTGAGAGCCTGGCTCAGGGATGTGGGGCAGAGTTGAGTCTCACTGATGCACTGGAGATGCTGCAGATCCCCAGTGGCTTCATGTAGAGCCTGAATGGGAAGGGGGGACTAGCTGGGCTTTGGTGCGGAAAGCTCTGGGGAGGAGCAGGCTCCCAGCAGGGCCCATGGAACTCTACCAGGCACAAATCGAACTCACCCAAGGGTCCCTCCAGCCATCAGCCCCCACCAGTGTGTGAGACAGTGCCACCATGTGGTCAATGATAAGAGCTACTCCTAGATCAGGGGTGGGCAAACTTTTTGGTCTGAGGGCCATATCTCGGTATGGAAATTGTATGGAGGGCTGGCTAGGGCAGGGGATTGGGGCAGAAGGGGGGGGGGATGAGAGCTCCAGCTGGGGGTACAGACTTTGTGGTGGGGCTGGGGATGAGGGATTTGGGGTGTAGGAAGGTGCTCCAGGCTTGGATGGAGGGGTTCGGAAGGCAGGAGCAGGGTCTCGGCTGGATCGGGGGATTGGGGCACTCAGGGGGGTGAGGCTTCGGCTGGGCATGCAGACTCTGGGGTGGGGCTGGGGAGGAGGGGTTTGAGGTGCAGGAGGGTGCTCCAGGCTAGGATCAAAGGGTTTGGATGGCAATCAGGGCTGGGGCAGGGGATTGGGGCATGGAGTGGGGGCTCAGAGGTGCAGGATCTGGGCGGCGCTTACCTGAAGCAGCTCCTGGAAACAGCAGCCCATCCCGCCTCTGGCTCTCATGCAGAGGCAGGGCCGCTCCGCTGTGCGCACTGCCCTGTCCGCAGGCACCACCGCCGCAGCTCACATTGGCCATGGTTCCCAGCCAATGTGAGCTGCAGAGCTGGCGCTTGAGATGGGGCAGTGTGCAGAGCCCCATGGCTCCCCCTGCTTCTGGGAGCCATGCGGAGCTGCTGCACGCGCAGAATGGAGCAAGGCAAGCTCCTGACCCTGCTCCCTGGTGGGACCTCGTGGGCCAGATTATAAGGTCTGATGGGCCAGATGCAGCCCGTGGGCCATGGTTTGCCCACCCCCGTCCTAGATCTAATGGCATCACTAGGAGTCTCTGCTCCTGGGGAATTCTGCACCACTGCGGATGTATAGAATTCATGTGTCCCATAGTCTTTTTTTTCCCCCCGCAGAAAATACATTTCTGCCCAAGATGTGCTACAGTTCTGCCTTTAGCCCAACAGAGGCCACTGTGGTGCCAGAACAATCAGCAGCATGAACGCAGCCAGCTGTTCTGGCACCACAGCAGCCTCTGGTGGGCAAAAGGCAGAACTGCAGCACTTCTGGGGCAGAATGTATTTTCTGTGGGGAAAAAAAATTCTGTGCGTGCCCAGTGGTGCAGAATTCCCGTAGGAGTAGAGTGAGGAAGGCCTGGGAGTGGCCTGCTAAGAGCAGGGAACAGAGATGACTTTATTTTGGGACTTTGTGAGTTTTGTTTTGCACATTGATGTTAATAAATCCAGCCCCTAAGAAGGGGTGGCTGAACAGACAGCAGCCTGTTTGTAGCATTTATTGAGGAGCCCTGAAGAGGGGAAAGTGAGGCACGCTGCTACAGAGCCTCCCCTGGCCACAAGGCGGCACTTGGGAGCTTGCTGACCCTGAAACACCCTCCCAAAGGGTGGCATTAACAACCTTGCCCATCATTAAGCAAAACTGTGAGAACCAGCCAGCAAAGAGGGCATTTCTGTTGTTCCCACAGATCAGTCTCTGATGCAAAGCAGACAAACTCATAGCAGTGAGAACCACCTGCACTACTGAGCCAAGGCAGCAAGGAGCCACCATGCCACTCACAGCCTCAGACAGCAGCCAAACCACGGCCCTGGGAATCCTAAATCCTTAGGGCATGGTCTGTCCAGCTCTGCCTTCTCTCTGCCATATCGTTCATAGATTCCAAAGCCAGAAGGCACTGTTGTGAGCATCTTTTCTGACCTCCTGTGTAACCTAGACTAGAGCACTTCCCTGAATTAATTCCTGTTCAACATAGAGCAGATTTCTCAGAAAAACATCCAATCCTGATTTTAAAATGGCCAGGCATGGAGAATTCACCATGACCCTTGGGAGTTGTTCCCTTGGTTAATTACCCTCACTGTTAAATATTATTTCCTTATTTCCAGTCTGAATTTGTTTATCTTCAGCTTCTAGCCATTGGACGTTATACCTTTGTCTGCTAGCCCAAAGAGCCCTCTGTTCTCACATTTTTGGACCAGAGGTAGGTACTTCTAGACTGTGATCAAGTCACCCCTTAACCTTCTCTTTACTAAGCTAACTAGATTAAACTCCTGGAGTCTATCACTAAAAGGCAGGGTTTCCAATCCCTTAATCATTCTTGTGGCTCTTCTCAGACCCCTTTCCAAGGTATCAACATCCTTCTTGAAGTGTGGGCACCGGAACTAGACATAGGATTCCAGCAGCGATCACACCAGAGCCACATACAGAGGTACAATAGCCTCTCTACTCCTACTCGTGATTGCTCAGTCATGTTTGGTCATTGACCATGGCCACCCATAAGCCAGGGACCAGACAAGGGAGAAGGCTCCTAGATACTTCTATGTCAATAGCTATTGCTGTTGGCAATGGGATGGCCCATTGGCTGAGTGGTAGAGGTTGTGATCCCCTGCCAGAGTTGACAGTGGTGTGGCTGTGGTGGATTTTCATCACCTCCCCATTACAATCCCAGCCCCTTGCTGGGATCACCCTGGAGTGGACTGACAGGGAGGATCCTGGGCTTGGAGTTGAGCCAACCCATATGAGACATCTTTGGGGAGAAAGACCCCAGCGTAAGAAGTTTTGGAGATGGGGCCTGACAAGTTACTGCCAGGTTGAGCAGGGAATTGTCTGCTGGGGAACAGTGCCGAGACATGGGGTGTGGTATGCTCTAGTGGAGCTCAGAGAGTGAGGCACATTGGGGCAGGGTTATACATCACCATGACAACTGCTGTGATTCTACCCCAGGACTCACCACCAAGAAGACCTCATTCCAGAGACTCCACCTTTGGGATGGGGGGGCCCTTCGTGCCTCTTAGTTCAGATGCCAACAGTCACCCTCTCTTGGGTCATGTAGAGCAGTGATGGCCTAGATTATCAGCTCTTTGGGGCAGGGACCATCTCTGGTCTGGGTCTGTACACCGCCTAGCACAACAGGGTCCTGCTCCACAGCTGGGTGACCGAGACACTACCGTAATACATCTAATCAATGATAACAACTGCTAATATAGCTCTAGCTGCTGCCTGCTCCCTTCTGACTGGCTGCAAACTCCCCACCCTCCCATCCCCACCCGTACTCTCCCCCCCTTGTAACTGATGGAGTGATGGATCACGGAGGGGCACTCACACAGAATTGAACAGGTAGGCTCGGCCATGGCTCCCCTGGAAAGACTGCAGAGACAAAGGACAGGAATTATACCCTGCCCGCCCCCGGCCAAAAAAACCCCAACCCTGGCCCCCACCATCCACCTTCATTCACTGCTGTGGGGAAGTTACAGCACCCAGGGCCTGGCTGGGCACCGAGAGGGCATTGCCATGGGTAAGATTGGCAGTGGAAAGGCATGGCTGTGAGGAAGCTCACAGTGGTGGGGTCCTCAGCTGGGCACCAGCAGGCAGCAGCCTTGCAGAACCTCATAGTGCCAGGGTGCATGGCCTTGGGGAAGCCTGGTGGCTGGTGCAGGTCCCTGGCAGGCTGGAGTGGCTGTACCTTGGAGATGAGCTCATCATGCTTGGCCAGGTGGGCCTGGCAGTGCACACAGCTGTAGGTGCGGTGGCAGTGTGGCAGGTAGCTGCGGAAGGTCTTGGTGGGCAGGCAGGCAGCAGGCGGCCCTGGCTCACAGCTGGGCATGACAGGCTGGAGGGCGATACCCTGGCGGGGTGGGGGGGCGGGCGCTGTGCACCCCCCACACAATCGGTCGCAGGTGAAGCAGCGAAGCAGGTTGGCTAGAGCCGTGTTTCAGGGTGGGAAGAGTTTGGGGGGGCTGCACAGCCAGGGCCCCCCCAGATGAGAACCAGGCCGAAAGGGAGTCACCTGCAGAGAACGAGAGAGAGGAGGGCAATGAATCGGGGGGTCGCCCCTATGGCCTGCGCTCCCTCCGCCTGGGAGACTGGGAAGAGCGCCCTCTGATGGGGAAGGACCCCCCAGCCCTCAGTGCCAGCTCTCTTCTCCCTCCTGCGCTGTCCCCCAAACCAGGAAGCACCCGCCACTGGAGCTAGAAAGGAAGTGCATAGTCCTGGGGAGCCAATTCTCCGGCTCGCCAACCTATGCCCCTGTGCTGAGGACAGCACCCCCTTCTCGGACAAAGGGTTGGTTCTTGTCATGTGGTCTCTTCTCCCCATGCTGCTGTCACTGCCCGATGGGAGTGCCCCATGCTGGGGCACACCCATTCCCACCACTGAGCCCCAAGTCTCCCCAGCTCCCAACCCAAGCCCAGAGACAATGCCCCATGCTGGTCATTGCCCAGAACTGCCTTTTAAAAAACCCATGCCTGAGTTTGGCGCCAGCCTGAGACAGCCGCCAACTCACTGCACAAGTGTCACGCTCCCTCCTTGCTAGTGGACAATGGGCTCACAAACTGGGGTGGCCCAGTGCTAGAACCCCACAAGGTCGGTCCCCTCTTTCCCACCCAGGAAATAACATAAGGGACCAGAGGGGGGTGTGAGGTGGAAGGTGACACCTGGGGGAGGGGGAGGGTTCCCAGGGATGAGCTCCCCGCAGTCAAGGGAAATGGAGGAGGATCTGGCTTGGGAAAGTTGCAAGTGGGATGGGGCGGGGGGGGGGGAGGCTGGTCTCTCTCGTCAGGGGCTGGATTGATGGATGATGCACAGGAGGGGAGAGACCCAGGCTGCGTTTGCGGGGCCTGCTGCAGCGGGAGGGCAAAGTTTCTCCGCGAAGCCCTTTGCGCTCAGCCCCCCCCCCCCCCCCCCCGTCCGCCGCCCCTCACCTTGAAATCTCGTCCCAAGAGCCCCGTCCGTCCGTCCCGCGGCCGCTCCTCCGGCGGAGGGGGATCACCCTGGGGCTGTGCGGGGCGCAGGGGGCCCGCTCAGGGGGCCGGGGGACCGCGGCTGGGGGGCGAATGGGGCCCTGGGGCTCGGGCTGGAGCCGAATGTGGCTGTGTGTTGTGGCACCGCATCATAACATTGAGTCATTCCTCCCCCCCCCCCGCTACGTCAGAAAGGGGCTGGGAGGCGCGGGGAGGGAGGGGGCCGGGGCCATTGGGACTGGGCTGCGGGGGTGGGGGGCGCAGTGATTGGAGGGGGTGCACATGGGGCAGGGTTGGAGCGGCGGGGGGGAAGGCTCAGGGCCAACAGTACCCCGGGATGCGCGGGGGCGCACAGGTAATAAATCATGTATTGCGCCTCTGACGCAGGGAGAGGGGAGCGAGAGACAGCTCGGGATCACGGGCTGCAAATCTGCATGCCTCTCAGGCCAGCGTGCGCCCCCCAGCACCCAGGCCGGGGATCCCCGCTGCACAGAAACTGCGACCTACCTGGCTGGAGATACCCAGCGCACTAAGAGCCCCAAACCCTGACACCCCAAATCTGTGACAGCCCCAAGCCCTGTCCCCCTGATCTCAATGCCCCAAAGCCTGGCACCCACACGGCATGCTGCTCCCACAAACACTGGGACCCCCGATCTCACTCCCCCAAACTCTGGCACCCTTTGATCTCACTGCCCCAAACATTGGCACCCACATGGCATGCTGCTACCCCAAACACGGGTACACCCTGATCTCACTCCCGCAAACACTGGCACCCACATGGCATGCTGCTCCCACAAACACTGGCACCCTGTGATCTCACTGCCCCAAACAATGGCACCCACACAGCATACCATTCCCCCAAATACTGGCACCCCCTGATCTCACTGCCCAAAACATTGGCACCCACATGGCATGCCACTCCCCCAAACACTAGTACCCCCAATATCACTGCCCCAAACACTGGCACCCACATGGCATGCCACTCCCCCAAACACTAGTACCCCCAATATCACTGCCCCAAACACTGGCACCCACACGGTATGCCACTCCCTCTAACACTGGCACCCCCAAATTTCAGTGACCCAAACATTTGCACCCACATTTCATACCACTCCCCCAAACACTGGCACCCCAATCTCACTGCCCCAAACATTGGCACCCAGGTGGTATGCCACTCCCCAAACAGTGGCATCCTTTGATCTCACTGCCCTAAACACTGGCACTCACATGGTATGCTGCTCCCCCAAACACTAGCACCCCCAATCACACTCCCCCAAACACTGGCACTCACATGGTATGCCACTCCACCAAACACTGACAGCCCCTGTTCTGTGACAGCTCCAACACTGATAGCTGAATCTGCAACATCCCCAAACACTGACTCAGTTTTTGCTCCCCCAAACAGTGACTGGATTTGTGGCCAATTACAAGTCACGGGAGCCCTGATCTATGACACTTCAAGTGGTGGCCTTCCCAATCGCTACCAAATACAGTAGCAACATTGGCTAATGGTTGCCAGGTATCCGGCATCTTGTGTGACACTCCAGCATCAGGCACACCCCCCACCAGCCCACCCTGAATGTCATGCATCTTCTGAGAGGCTCCAGTACCAAAAGGCTTCAGGCAGCTGACTCAGGTAGCAGGGACAAAAGATGGGTTGGGGGAGACTCAGCGGGCTGCGTAAGCCAGAAACCTGCCCCGCAGAGACCCCGTGTCCTCCACAAAGCCTACCCTCCAAGAGAGACACGCAGTCAGACCCTGGCCAGAAAGGCCCAAGCCAGAGCCCAGACCCTGAGAGCGATCCCCTGCCCCACCAGCACCTGCCCAGCTATCTCAGTGCTCCCAGATCTCTCAGCACCCACCCAATTTAGGCTACACCCATCCCCTCAGCCACCCACCCGCACCTACTGAGTTAGACATACCCAGAACCCACTGAGCAATCCAGCCACCCACCAGCACCGTCTCCCCATACACACCCTCATACACCGCTCCAGCCTCGCTGCTGCTAAGTATTGTGTGGCTCCATGTCCCAGCCCCGTTATTGCTCGGGAAGGGGGGGTCGACCATGGGCTGCAGTTTACAGCCATGTGCGCGTGATTTGCATATATGCAAATCCACCCGTAAATGATTTGCATAATATGTCGCTCTTGCGGCTGTGTAAAGCTGGGCAGCTGTGTGGCCCTGACACACACCTGCCCACGGGGCTGCAGCCGGACCCTGACCCTCCAGGTCCCAGATCAGGACCGTTCTCCGCATCGTAGTTTGGCCTACAGTTGGGAACTTCATCTCCCGGCAGGCCCTGCGCTCATCCGCCATTCCAACACCCTTCTTCCGGAGTCGGCCTACACAGGAGAACTACATCCCCCAGCGCCCCTTTCACTGCACTTCCGGGGCCGGCCATTTCTCCCGTCAGGCATTATGCCTTCCCGCACTTCCGGCCCCAGGGCCGGATGTGCGCGTGTTGGGTCTGCCGGTTGGTTGGCGGCGGCGGTGGGTGACTCTTCTGGGGCCCGGCTGGGTTTGGCCCCTCTTCGGCCCGCTCCCTAGCGCCGTGCTGTTGTCAGGGCGACACCCCGTAACGCCCTTTGCTGCCTTTAAGCCCGTGGTGGGCGGCACGTGGCCCCGCAGCGCAATTCGCTGGCGGGCCGCGCGCGGCTGCCCGTGGCCGCGGTTCCCGTTCCCGGCCAATGGGCGCTGCGGGAAGCGGCGCGGGTTGCAGGCACGTGCTGGCCGCCGCTTCCCGCAGCGCCCATTGGCGGCGAGCAGCAGCCGCGGGCGGCGGTGCCTGCCGATGGTCAATGTAAACAAACTGGCGCCCGCCAGCGGATTACCCTGAGGGGCCGCCTGTTGCCCACCACGGGTGAGGGGGCGGCGCCGCCATTCTGGGTGGGAGCCCTGGGCACGCCGCAGGCAGGTCGCGGCGGGTTCTGGGCACAAGAGGGGTGTTGCTGCCATTTTCCGGGAGGTGGAGGGGGATATCATCATCATTCCTTGCCGGGGAGGAGCCTGGCCACAGTGCGGGGGTCACTGCTGCCATAGGAGGGTGGGGGTGCTGTCATTTGTATGAGTGACGCTGTAGTGACTCCTGTTCACACACTGGTTTGTTTTCTCATATGAAGCTGCACTGACCAAGCTGTCTTGCCTGGGGCAGTGTCTAGAGGGCGAAGCAGTAACATCCCAGTTCTGGTCTGACTGTTTCCATGGCCATCGTCTCTGTGGCCCAGTGCCATGGCCTGACAGCCTTGGTGCTCTTTGGTGTGTGGTTCCTGGGGGCATGGTAAGGAATATTGTTTAATTAGCGGAGTTCCAGAATAACCAATCGCATCAGAGTGTGGGGAGTGGGAACGCTCCTCTCATCCGTATATAATAATGCCTGGGTCTGTGTGACAACGTAGCGCACCGTAGGGAACAGAGCCCTCTATCAGCTCCAGATAGGGATTGAGTAGAGTAGAACTGGGGGGCTGATGGGAGAGCATTATACTCCCTGTGATGTGACCTCTTTCCTTGTGTCTGTTTCAGGCCTATAAAGGATAGAGATGGCAGAAGAGGCCGGGGATGAGAAGAAGCAGGTGGCAAAGTTTGAGCTGGAGCGGGAGACGGAGCTTCGCTTTGAGGTGGAGGCCTCGCAGACTGTCCAGCTGGAGCTGCTGGCAGGCATGGCGGAGATCTTCGGCACTGAGCTGACCCGTAACAAGAAGTTCACTTTCGATGCTGGTGCCAAGGTGGCTGTGTTCACGTGGCATGGCTGCACAGTGCAGCTGAGCGGCCGCACTGAAGTGGCTTACATATCAAAGGACACGCCCATGCTGCTCTATCTCAACACCCACACAGCCCTGGAGCAGATGCGGCGGCAGGCAGAGCGTGAGGATGAGCGGGGACCCCGAGTCATGGTGGTAGGACCTACGGATGTGGGTAAGTCGACAGTGTGCCGGCTGCTGCTGAACTACGCTGTGCGGCTGGGGCGCCGACCCACCTTCGTGGAGCTGGACGTGGGCCAAGGCTCGGTCTCCATCCCTGGCACCATGGGGGCACTGTACATCGAGCGGCCTGCTGACGTAGAGGAGGGCTTCTCTGTCCAGGCCCCCCTGGTCTATCACTTTGGCTCCACCACTCCTGGCACCAACATCAAACTCTATAACAAGGTGAGCTGTGGCGGATCTGGGGAGTGAAATTCAAGGCAGCCAGGGCTCTTTCCCACACACACAGATGTTTCTGGAGACACAGCAACCTTTAATGAGCAAAGCATCTGGTTCTCAGTGAGGGAGGAGTAAAGTAGTCTGTACATGGAGATGGGATGCTGATTTGTACACGTATTCTGGTTCCACTGGAGAAGAGGGTAGGTGGGCACCTTCTCCACAATCCAGAGTATTTTGGAAGGAGAATGCCAATATGCACACCCCCCTCACACCAGGGGCTGGCACAGGCATCTCCATCCTCCCTGGGCTAGACCAATCCAGCAAGATGAATTCATATATGCACACTTGTCGGTGGGGAAGGGCAGAGACTGCTCCATGCTAAGACTTTTTCTTAGGTCTGAACTCACATGAATAGAGAGTTGGGGACCGATCCAAAGAAAAAAGAATTACTGGGAGTAAAGGGCTGACATTCCCTTGTCTTCCCACCCCACAATCCCCTCTGGCCCTGCTCAGCTGCATTTTCATCATCTAGTCTGGAGGAAGAGAGGAGGCTGTTGCTTCCCCTTTTATCTTCTCTTATCATCAGTACTCTTTAATCTGTTTTGCGCTACCTTGGAAGGAAACAGGCTTGCATCATGGACTGGAAGTCACGGCTCTCGGGCCAACTCTGCCACTGACTTCATTTGTGACCTTGGCAAGTTAATACACTTTCACATAACACAAGAACCCGGGGTCACCAAATGAAATTGATAAATAGCAGGTTTAAAACAAAATAAGGAAATAATTCTTCAAACAGTGCACAGTTAATCTGTGGAACTCTTTGACAGAGGACATTGTGAAAGCCAAAAATATACCTGGGTTTGAAAAAGAATTAGATAAGTTCATGGAGGTTAGGTCCATCAAAGGCTTTTAACCAAGATGTTCAGGGCCACAATCCTATGCTCAAGGTGTCCCTAAGCCTCTGATTGCCAGAATCTGGGACTGGACAATGAGATGGATCGCTTGGGATAATTGCTGTGTTCTTTTAATTCCTTCTGAAACAGCTGGCACGGGCCACTGTTAGAAGACAGGAAACTGGGCTAGATGGACCATTGGTCTGACCCAGGATGGCCATTCTTAAGTCACTTTCATATCTGCAGAATAGGGACAGCAATGAAACATTTGCATGGTTTGAGATGAACATTGACATTTAATAATCCAAGATATAAATATTGTCCAAATACAGAGAATCTTCTTAATTACACATCCTTGCAGGTAGCATATTATCTTCACTGAGATAAACTTTTATTAAAAAATAGAGCTTGAAAAGACTTAAGATGGCAAAAAAAAACAACAACAACAGTGAATAAAAAGGATATTCTGTTTGTTTAATTATTTGGCAACTTCTGTGTTAAAAGAGCAGAGTTTAGCATTTCACACCTTCCTGTTCATTAGGGGTGATGCTAATACTGTCTCTCTAAAGCAGCAATAACTCACTTCCTATATTTCATTGTAGACACAAACGTACATTGTTTTTCTGAATCTCTGTATAGTTACATACCTTCTGACTGTCTCCTGCACGACAATCAGCAAATGTCTCCTCTGTGACCTCAGATGTAGAGGTCTAGAAGAAATGATCAGTTACCTTAATACCATTCAGTAAGCAGGGTGTTAAATGTCCAATGTGATTAGCCTTCTAGAAGCAAATAAATGCACTGGTGCTTAATAGTTGTCCAAGTAACCAAACAAAATACAGTTATTTTTATCCCTTGCTTCATTGGTTAAGGACAAGACACAGTTTCTTGATGGAGAATGTCTCTCTTATTAAGCTGGGCTCTGCCATGCTTAATTTGCTATGCCAAGGGATCTAAAGCGAGATGCTTCGACAGAAAGAGATTTGCATTTCCATTTCTCCTCCACTGAGTAAAATGTCAGTGTCAGGGCTGCTCAAGGGCAATTTATATGTGATCAGGTTACCATCTAGTTGCAGCCTGCAAAGGATATAAGCCCCACCTTGAGAAAGGGAAAGACCATAGGTGGAGCCACTTCAGATACTACAATTGCCATGCATCTTACTTGGGTTCCAGTTAGCCATGCTGCTTCTCTCTACAGATCACATCTCGCTTGGCTGACGTCTTTAACCAGCGCTGCGAAGTGAACCGCCGGGCTTCAGTCAGTGGCTGCGTCATCAACACGTGTGGCTGGGTGAAGGGCTCGGGGTACCATGCCCTGGTGCATGCCGCCTCAGCCTTTGAGGTGGATGTGGTGGTAGTGCTGGACCAGGAGCGCCTCTACAATGAGCTGAAGCGGGACCTCCCCCATTTTGTGCGCACAGTGCTGCTCCCCAAGTCGGGTGGGGTGGTGGAGCGCTCCAAGGACTTCCGGCGGGAGTGCCGGGATGACCGCATCCGTGAGTACTTTTATGGCTTCCGGGGCTGCTTCTACCCCCACGCCTTCGATGTCAAATTCTGTGATGTCAAGATCTACAAGGTGGGGGCTCCCACCATCCCTGACTCATGTCTGCCCCTGGGCATGTCACAGGAGGACAACCAGCTCAAGCTTGTGCCAGTGACGCCGGGCCGTGACATGGTGCATCACCTGCTGAGCGTCAGCACTGCTGATGGCAGTGAGGAGAACATCTCCGAGACCAGCGTGGCTGGCTTCATCGTCGTCACTGGGGTGGATGTAGATCGCCAGGTCTTCACAGTGCTGTCACCGGCACCTCGCCCACTGCCCAAGAACTTCCTGCTGATCATGGACATCCGTTTCATGGACCTTAAGTAGGGGCTGCAACGGAGCAGAAGAGGTGGAGTCCACCAGGCCTATAGTGTCTCTGTTGTGGACAGAACTTTTACCAATTGAAGGGGGTGGAGACTGCCACACAGACTGAATCATTTGAAACCAGTGTGGGAAGGGGTAGAGGCTGCTGTCCAGATCAAACCATTGGGAGAAACCAAAGTGGGTCAGGTGAGGTTTGTGGATTAATTTGTAGACAGAAGCAGGGAGGGAATGTGGGATTAAATGTAACTGTAGATGGTTCACTGCCTACATCCTTCTCTAGGTTCTCTTCTCCTCCTTAGATTTCAGTCCCTGAAATCTGGACCCATTGTCCCTTTTACACAGCCAGTGCTTCATGGGCCTCCTCTTGTAGGAGAGGATCAATATTGTTTTATATTTTTGTAATTTTAATAAATTTCCTGGTATTTTGCTGGTCTCTAGTGACAGTGGATGAATTTTGTGTAACCTCCTGCAGTGTAAGAGAGGGATCTGTAGGGCACGCACACAGGAGGCACTCCTGGGGCTTGGAAAGGGGAATTTCAATGTGATGCCCACAGACAAAACTGGACAGATTGGAACAGGGCCGCACAAAGTACCCTGGGGCACTTCAGTACAGTGTGGATCATCCCAGGAGCCAGGTTAAGAAGAACCAACAATTTCATTTTCTAGGCCCTTCATCTCTCCTGTGCTATGGAGATGTCTGCTGCACATTGTTGCCAGCTTGGATCACCAATTTCTCTAATATTCCAACAAATAACTTCACGCTTCCCCTTATCCATCGAATGAGCTCCCTATAAACATTTTGAGTATTTCTCCTTCAACTCCCTCCTTAAAGCTTACCTGTGCAGTAATGCGTACAGCACCCATAGCTGGGCAGCTGGCATCCCGTGACTGCTCTTTGTGATCATTTTGTTGTCTCCCTTCCTGTTAGTTGTACAGTGTCTCATCTTATATTTAGAGTGGTAGAGTTGTTCTGTGTTTATACCACACCTCGGCCCTCATCTATGACTGACTGCTACTGCAATAAAAGAGGACAGTGGTTTTTACTGGGTATGAAGACAGGAATTTGCCACTGGAAGGGGAAACCATGGCAAGGAACTGCTGCTAGTTGGTGGAACTTCAGGGTAAGAGAGGGGAGAAACAGATTTGCAAATGGAGAAAGCGAGGAAGAAGAATGTAATGCTGAAGGCTGCATAGCAGGAGAGAGGGGTCTTACTGGAAAGGATTGTGGGAAGAAAAGATTGTGAATTTTGGGTTGAGGACTTTGGGTTGTCCTGACCTCTCTAGTCAGGAGGTGGCATTGTTGATTAAACCCATATAGTGACTTTCTGTCAAAGCAATAATGCTCCACTGATTATATGATTCAGTTATCAAAGAGGGTGAGTTAGTGGGGAACGGACAGACCTAAATTTCTCAGTTTAATTGGCGCACTGTGATCTGAGTTAATGGCACATACACACACACACACACACTCAAGCTTTCACTTATTCTGTGGATCAAAAATTTCTTCACAAGTTACAGGTCAGGGCCAGTTGCTTAGACAGATGCACATCCCAGTTGCCAGAGGTGTGAAAACTTCCTGTGTCCTGGGATTGCATCAGAACTGCTGCCTCAGAGGTGCAAATTCTGCATCTCCCCTCCCCTGATCACCAGCCTCTTTAACTTTCTGGAAGTTCTTTGGGCCTGGGGGTCAGCAGGGGGAGAAATAAAACAGGACATGCTATGCAAGTGTTACAAGAGGACCTCGTGGCTGGGATATGCATGATGCTGTGAAGACAAACCAAGGCTAAGAGGTGCATTTTGTGTCCCATAAGCCTGTGGGGTGGAACTTCAGTCAATCAGGTGTTTTCCTTGTTCCTGCCCCTTGCATGATGATTGGAGCTCACCCAGGTCAGTGATAGAACACCAGCATAAGAAAGGGAGGCTGGCCTTACCTGTGCTATGATTCAGGACATGTTCAATTCCTGGCTCTCCTGCAGACTACCTGTGTGACCTCAGGCAAATCACTTAGCATCTCTGGGCCTCAGTTACCCTCTGTAAAAAGGGAATAATGATCCTCCCTTTGTCTCCTGTCCATTTAAACTGTGACTGCTTTAGTGCAGGTTTCAGAGTAGCAGCCGTGTTAGTCTGTATTCGCAAAAAGAAAAGGAGTACTTGTGGCACCTTAGAGACTAACAAATTTATTAGAGCATAAGCTTTCGTGAGCTACAGCTCACTTCATCAAGTACTCCTTTTCTTTTTGCTTTAGTGCAGGGACTGTCTCTGCTATATGCATGTCTGTCTTACCTAACAGTTTCCCATCCCCTAATCATTACCTCATCTAACTTCAAATGCCCCAACCGGGGCCCTGCAGATTAGTCTACATAAGAATGGCTATGCTGGAGCACACCAAACAGCCCAATCTAGCCCATCTAGCCCAATATCTAGCCCAATATCCTGTCTTCCGACAGAGGCCAATGCCAGATGCCTCGGGGGGAATGAACAGAACAGGTAAGCACCAATGGTCCATCCCCTGTCACCCAGTCCCAGCTTCTGGCAAACAGAGTCTGATTTCCTGGAACAACTTCCCCTCTTGAGAGAAAAGGAGTACTTGTGGCACCTTAGAGACTAACAAATTTATTAGAGCATAAGCTTTCGTGAGCTACAGCTCACTTCATCGGATGCATTACATCATCAGATGCTGTAGTTCACGAAAGCTTATGCTCTAATAAATTTGTTAGTCTCTAAGGTGCCATTTATTAACAAATTTATTAGAGCATACGCTTTCGTGAGCTACAGCTCACTTCATCGGATGCATTACATCATCAGATGCTGTAGCTCACGAAAGCGTATGCTCTAATAAATTTGTTAGTCTCTAAGGTGCCATTTATTAACAAATTTATTAGAGCATAAGCTTTCGTGAGCTACAGCATCTGATGATGTAATGCATCCGATGAAGTGAGCTGTAGCTCACGAAAGCTTATGCTCTAATAAATTTGTTAGTCTCTAAGGTGCCACAAGTACTCCTTTTCTTTTTGCGAATACAGACCAACACGGCTGCTACTCTGAAACCTCTTGAGAGAGAGTTCCTTTTTAAACTGCTATAGTCCTTTTGAACTCTGGGGTATGCTGGTCTTGTCTTGTCATGCCATTGTCTCTTAACAACACTCAGGTGTTTGCAGAGCATAGTAGCACTATTCCTTCCTCCTCGTTTTTCTTTACAGCCCAGCAAAGCTGTTTGGCATCCTGCTTGGAGTATAAGGTGGGAGCAAGGAGATAACCTAGATGCTGGGCTGGGCTAGGGGGGTTCACACCAACTAGAGACTGGGCTGGTGGTGGGCTCTTATCATGGTGTCACTAGGATGGGGCTTCACGCTCACTGACAGTGGGATGGGGGTGGGGGGTGTTACACAGGCTGGGGTGGGCTATAGGGGGTCACAGGACAGGTCTCAGGCTGGGGGTGAACTGCACCATGGAGTCACTGGGATGGGGGATCAATCCCCTCTGCTGTTTTTTTTTTAATTGCTTTAAATAAAGCCCCACCCCAACAGTCAATTTAACCAGAGGGGCGAGTTCTTTAAGGCGATCTTCCGGCTCAGCCGCTGGCAGGACGCGTTTTATCATAGTAGGCGGGGATAAGCACTGATTGAACAGGGAGTTTGTCAATCAGCATGGCCGGGTACGAATGTGGCCTCCGCAACCGAGCGAGTCCTGAGCACGCGCCGAACATCCCATCGCTCAGTGGTCTGCTCCTCTGCCCCCTGCCCCTCCTCCCTGATTGCGGGATGCTGTGGCGCACGCGCAGAGCGATGACGTGGGTCTCCACCTCCTGGGCATGTGCAAGGGCTCTTCCTTCTCTTGCTCCCGCCCTCGCGCGCGCTTCCGCCAATCAGCTACGGGCCGTATGCGGGCGGGCGCGCGACCCGGCGACGGCCGCTCTGGGGGGAGCGGGCGGAGCGCGCGCATTGGGACCAACCGGCGAGCGGAGCGCGCGCCCGAATGGGCTCGGGAGCGCGCGCTTCCTCCCTGCTGCCTGGAAGCGCCTCGCACACGGGGAGCCGGGCCGGGCGCAGGCGGAGGGAGCGACTGTGCGGTGCGGGTGAGTGGAGGCCGGGCCGGGGCCCTCTCTATGGGCAGGGCGGGCAGCCGGGGCCCTCACCCAGGGCGGGCAGCCGGGGAAAAGCGCCTGAGGGAGGCCGGGCCCCGCTCCGGGCCTAGCCGCCCCCCCGACATCGGACACTCTGGCCCAGAGAGAGAGAGAGGCGCCCCCCGCACAGCCTCGCCCCCCACTGCCCCCTCACCGGCCCTCCCCCGTAGCGTGCACGGTATCCCCACACAACCCCCGACCCCTTCCCTTCGTCGGTACCCCCGCACCGCCCCTCCCCCGTCAGCGCCCCCACCCCCAGACCCCTTCCTCCTTCAGTGCCCGTGTCCCCGCACTGCTTCTTCCCCTCCCCCCTCCCTCCCAATACAGCCACCCTCTCGGCACCGCCCAGCGCCCCTGCCCCCAGCCTGTTCCTCACCCCGCACTGCCCCTCCTTCCCCAGAGACCCCCTGCCTTCCCACTGCTTCTCCCCCCGTAGACATCCCCAACACAGAGACCCCTTGCCCCACGCTGCCCCTCCAGAGAGACATCGCTCAGCGCCCACCGTCCCTTCCTGCATACTGACCTTCCCCCTACAGACACTCCACAGCACCCCCAGACCCCTCTCCTTTCAGCACCCCATCCCCCACAGTGCTCCTCCTCCTACAGACAACCCCAGTATCCACAGATGCCTCTTCCCTACCACCCCCACCCTGCCCCTCCCCACACAGAGAGCACCTACAGACCCCCCCAGACCCTTGTCTCTATGACCCCTCCCCTTTCAGCATCCCCGCCTCCATAGATTCCTCCACCATAGAGACTCTTCTCAGCACCCCCAACCCTGCCCCCCCCCACTACCACCCCGAGATCTGGTCTCCCACATAACTCCTTTCTTTGTGTGTGATCTGGTGATCCCAGGTTCCCTCCCCTCATGCATGATTTCCTTCCTCCACGGAAAGAAAAGGAGGACTTGTGGCACCTTAGAGACTAACAAATTTAATAGAGCATAAGCTCTAATAAATTTGTTAGTCTCAAGGGTGCCACAAGTCCTCCTTTTCTTTTTGTGAATACAGACTAACACGGCTGCTACTCTGATTCCTCCACAGAGACTCTTTTCCCCATATGTGACCTCTCATCACATCCTGTACATGACTGTCCCCTAGTATGACCCCCATTCAGTTTGACACTCCTGCTGATTTCCTATTTGATCTCTTCCTCTGCTGCGACACCCAGACACCTCCATATACTCATATACATTAAGCAGCCACCTTTCTCTTCACCCCGCAGCCCTCCTTCCTTGTATTTAATTCCATCGCCCATGTGCAACCCTCCCTTTCCCTATCCCCCTTTATTCTGGTGTGGACCTTTACTATCTTTTAAGTCTGCCTTTGCCACTATAACCCCATTTGTGATCCCTTATTAATTTAACTGGCTTTACATCCCTATTCTCTAGCCAGCACACCAAGTTATGTTCCCACCCTATCTATATTTCCACTTCTGTTGCCTCCATCCCTGAATTGTATGCCATGTTTCCTTGGTGTACGACCCCTCTTCACCACCCCTTCTCTCCTCTTGGATTACATGTTCACTTGTGCGAGTTCTGTTTTCTGGTCTTGGAATCCCCATTTCCCTGAAATAAATTCTTCCCTCCCCTGGATTACAGTACCTCCCCTTCATGAAACCTGTTTTCTCCCTCTTGGAGTCCCCCTACCCTTTGCATGAAAAGAAGGGATGTTATTTTAGGATTTGGAGATCCAAGTTCAGTTCCCAGCTCCATCACAGACTCCCTGGGTGACCATGGGTGAGTCACTTAGTTTATCTGTGCTTCAATTCTCATCTGTAAAATGGGGGTAATAGCACTTCCCTACCTCATGGGTATTGTGAGGTGTTCAGATACTATGGTGATGGGGCCAGATAAGTACCTAAAATAGACTTCTCAGATAGTGCCCTGTATTATATGCCCATAGATCAGAAAAGTTACCATTCATCCACCTGAGTAAATGTCAGTTGCATCCACTTTCAAATTTCTTTACCCCAATATAGATTACAATTACAGCCCCAAGAGGAACCTACAATTCACCCCATTCTAATAAACTCAGGCTAATGACCCCTTCCTATGTAAACCTGGGCTAGTGGGAGGGGGGGATTTTTTTTAGTGTTACTTGTCCGAGGACAGCTTGGATCTCAGATGACTGAGGCAGTTTTTGCTATTGCCTGTGGGATATTTTTATATAATAAAGTGTATATTTTGTCACAGATTAATATCCGAGCTGAGATGTACTGACTGTTATGTTCCACTGTGACTGAAAATTTAGTATCCCAACTTTGTTTCCAGGCCACCTCTGTCTTATGCTGCACTTTGGGGAGACTGCAGCATGGATCAATCACACACACAAGCATTTTCCAGCAAGCACTATGGATGCCATCAAATGGGGCCATGAACTAACTGGCAGGCAAGTTAGTTTTGTGCTCCTGTTTGGTGGCATTTACAAAATAACTGAAAAATTACCCCCCAAGGGAACTATGTGTAAAATCCAAATTATTCCTCGCTCTGAATATTGCCCCCTATCTCTGTAAATCTAAATTATGCCCTACTCTGTGTCACCCCTTCACTGTGTAAATCCAAATTACACCCTGCCCTGTATATTACTGCCCTGTCTAAATCCAAATTGCCTTCCCTTATGAGATCTTGGAAGTCATTGTGGATAGTTCTCTGCAAACATCCACTCAATGTGCAGCGGCAGTCAAAAAAGTGAACAGAATGTTGGGAATCATTAAGAAAGGGATAGAGAATAAGACAGAAAATATCATATTGCCTCTATATAAATCCATGGCGTGCCCATATCTTGAATACTGCGTGCAGATGTGGTTGCTCCATCTCAAAAAAGATACCTTAGAATTTGGAAAAGGTTCAGAAAAGGGCAACAAAATTGATTAGGGGTATGGAACGGCTGCCATATGAGGAGAGATTAATAAGACTGGGACTTTTCAGCTTGGAAAAGAGACGACTAAGGGGGGATATGATAGAGGTCTATAAAATCATGACTGGTGTGGAGAAAGTAAATAAGGAAGTGTTATTTACTCCTCATAACACAAGAACTAGGGGTCACCAAATTAGATTAATAGGCAGCAGGTTTAAAACAAAAGGAAGTATTTCTTCACACAATGCACAGTCAATGCACATGTGGAACTCTTTGGCAGAGGATGTTGTGAAGGCCAAAACTATAACAGGGTTCAAAAAAGAACTAGATAAGTTCATGGAGGGTAGTTCCATCAATGGCTATTAGCCGGGATGGAGTCCCTATGTTCTGTTTGCCAGAAGCTGGGAATGGGAGACAGGGGATGGATCACTTGATGGTTACCTGTTCTGTTCATTCCCTCTGGGGCACCTAGCATTGGCCACTGTCAGAAGACCGGATGCTGGGCTAGATGGATCTTTTGCCTGACCTAGTATGGCTGTTTTTATGCTGGGATGGGAGATTTACATGGTGTTTTTAAATAGGCCAATCCAGTGGCCAGTAAAAGACAGCCAATCCAGTCCAGGGCTCTCTCACTTTGCCAAAAGAAATACATCACTTCTGTCTACAAAAACCTTTGTTTTCCAGCTGGGAGAGATGCTAATGGATCTGAAGGGAGTTCCAGACAGCACCTCTGCAGGGAAGGTCATCCATGAAACATAAGGCCCTTTGTTTTCAGTTTTTACCAAAAATTCCCAGATTTTACAAAAGCTATTTGTTGTTTTTTTACCAGTATTCACCTGAAATTTGGACCACTTAAGTACATGAAATTCCTGATTATTTTAAGGAAATCCAGTGCATTAGATGTAGGTGTATTTATGTTAATAATAAATTAGTCTAAGTATAAATGTAAAGCAAAGTAGTGGAAGAGACGCAAAAACCCTCATGTGTGCATATGTGTACTTACTGTTAATGGGGAGTTCCTAAAATACACCACAGCATTAAACTGCTTTTACTTTCAATACCTTTACTTTTCTCTATTTGTTGCTTTTTTTCTGTCCTCCCATTCCCTAATATTCATCTCAATATTACCCAAAAAAGTGAAGTTAATTTCTTTGCACTGATTTTCAGACACTTTAAAATTTTTATAATAAACATTGAGAAATTCTGAACAAAATAAAAACTGAAAGTGAAGGGCCTTGACATTACAGTACCGGGGTAAGTGAAAGGCATCTTTTCATTAATGACAAATATATAGATAGATTCAGATGTAACCTACAGATTAAAATAGACAAAGTTAAATGCAAAATTAATCCTGTATTAATGCAACTGTAGGGCCGTACAGCTCAAAATCAGTCAGGAAATATAATATTAAGATTCCCGTAGCAACGTTAACTTGGGCACACTGTTCATATGAAATATCTTATTTGTACTGAGTTAGCCTCCAGGTAGCCCAATGAGGAATCAGCGCCCTGTTAGGCTAGTCTCTGTAATTAAATAACAAACCAAAAAAAAAGTCCCTGTATCAAAGAGCTTATCATTTAATCAATTTTCTTCTCCTGTTTTTCTTCTTAAAGAGAATGTTAAAAAAACACTGAATAGAAAATATTACACACAAGCCGTTAATGTTGCTTTGGGTTGGGAGGAACAACTTTTATTTTTGCATTTCTTTATGTGCAGTGCCTACTATAAGACCTAAACTTTGCACTGGTGGTAGTATTATGCATTGCATTTTCTATATATTTTTTTTTTAAAGAAGAGAAAAGGAAAAGAAAGGGTAAAAGTCTTACTCTAGAGGTAACAAGCACCGAATTGGTGCCTGCTTAATACCAGCATACTGGGCTGCCTACCTGCTGCTACTACTAGTAAACCCATATAGCCCTGCTTTCCATCCACAGATCTCAAAGTGCTTTACAAAGGAGAGCAAGTATTATCCCCATTTTATAGATGAGGCATAGAGGTGAAATGTCTTGCCCAAGATGTCACAGTGACTCCGGTTGCAGAGCCAGGAATACAACCCACATCTCCTGCCTCAGTCCTATCCACACAATCAGACTGCCTATCAGAAGCAACAATCACTGGCTGCAACAATGCACATATGGACTATGCTTCCCTAGAGGTGTGAACTTCCAAAAAACAGACCTTGTCCAGCTGAGGATTTAAAGGTGTGATGTTACACCTTCTAAAACTTTAATTAGATCCAGCTACCTAACTCAATCTAACATCACCCATCTTTAAATCCTAGTCTAGACCTAGTTACATTTTTTACTCTAGAAAAAATATTTTTAGGCCAAGATCAAGCATGTAAAATTTCAGCCTAAAATGATACTGTTCAGTGATATTCACATGTGAGTGAAAACAGGAAGTTCTAGATTAAACTATTTACTACAAACAATCACCTGTAAGCAAACCTTGTAAATACGAAAGAGGCCTTTTTACCTGAATCCACAAGTGATAGGGTGGGCTGGGTGAAGATTAATGTATTAAAGTTTTATTTTGGGGTGTTTCTTCAAAGCAGGTATCAGAATACACAAAATATCAGAAAGCCATTTGGGAGTTTATACACACACACACATATGAAGAGCTTCACAACTCATGGGTAACACTCATACTAAACTCATGCCAATAAAACCTTTTTCTTACAAAAGAACAGCCAAACTGGGTCAGACCAATGGTCCATCTAGCCCACGCTACTGTCCTTTGACTGTGGCCAATGCCAGGCGCTTCAGAGGGAATAAAAAGAAGAGGGCAGTTATCAAGTGAGTCATTCCCTGACACCCAATCCCAGCATCTGGCAGTCAGAGGCTTAACCACCTTGATTAATAGAGATTGATGGACCTATCCTCTATTAACTTATCTAATTGTTTTTTGAACCCGGTTATAGTTTTTGCCTTCATGACATTCCTTGGCAATCAGTTCCACAGGTTGACAGTGTGTTCCTTTTGTTTGTTTTAAACATGCTGCCTATTAATTTCATCAGGTGATCCCTGATTCTTGTGTCATGTGAAGGGCTAAACAACACTTCCCTATTCACTTTCTCCACACCATTCATGATTTTATAGATCTCTTTCCTATTCCCCCCCTTAGTCGTCATCTCTTTTCCAAGCTGAACAGTGTCCCAGTCTTTTTAATCTCTCTCATATGGAAGCTGCTCCATACCCCTAATAATTTTTGTTGCCCTTCTCTGTACCTTTTACAGTTCGTATATATATATAGATAGGCAACCAGAACTGCATGCAGTATTCAAGGTATGGGCGTACCATGACTTTATATAGTGGCATTATGATATTTTTATGTCTTATTATCTATCCCTTTTCTAATGGTTCCTCACGTTCTGTTAGCTTTTTTTGACTACTGCTGCACATTGAGCGGATGTTTTCAGAGAACTATCCATGACTCCAAGATCTCTTTCTTGTGGGGTAACAACTAATTTAGACCCCATCATTTTATATGTATAGTTGGGATTATATCTTCTAATGTTTATTTATCAACATTGAATTTCATCTGCCATTTTGTTGCCCAGTCACTCAGTTTTGAGAGATCCTTTTGTAACTCTTCACAGTCTGCCTGGTAATTCTGTATCATCTGCAAATTTTTCCACTTCACTGTTTACTCCTTTTTCCAGATCATTTATAAATATATTGAATAGGACTGGGCCCAGTACACACCCCTGGGGAACACCATTATTTACCTCTCTCCATTCTGAAAAATGACCATTTATTCCTACCCTTTGTTTCCTATCTTTTAACCAGTTTTACCAAACCATGAGAGGACCTTCCCTCTTATCCCATGACAGCTTACTTTGCTTAAGAGCCTTTGGTGAGGGACTTGGTCAAAGGCTTTCTGAAAATCTAAGTACAGTATATCCACTGGATCCCCCTTGTTGACCCCCTCAGAGAATTCTAGTAGATTGGTGAGGCATGATTTCCCTTTACAAAAACCATGTTGACTCTTCCCCAACAAATTATGTTCATCTATGTGTCTCACAATGTTGTTCTTTATTATAGTTTCAACAAGTTTGCCCGGTACTGAAGTCAGGCTTACTGGCCTGTAATTGCCGGGATCACGTCTGGAGCCATTTTTAAAAATTGGCATCACATTAACTATCCTCCAGTCATTTGGTACAGAAGCTGATTTAAATGATAGGTTATAGAATACAGTTAGTAGTTCTGCAATTTCACATTTGAGTTCCTTCAGCACTCTTGGGTGAATGCCATCTGGTCCTGGTGACTTATTACTAAGGCTGCAAGTTTATCACGAAGGTTACAGAAGTCACGGATTCCGTGACTTTCCGTGACTTCTGCAGTGGCCAGTGCGCCTGGCATCCCCCTTGCTCAGCTCCTAGGCGGAGGCGTGGCCAGGCAGCTCTGGGCGCTGCCTCTGCTTGCAGGCACTGCCCCCGCAGCTCCCATTGGGCACGGTTCCCGGCTAGTGGGAGTTGCAAAGCTGGCACTCTGGGCAGGGGCAGTGCGCAGAGCTGCCTGGCCATGCCTCTACCTCGGAGCTGAGCGAGGGAGCTATTGCCGCTTCCAGGGAAGCACGGAGCCAGGTAGGGAGTCTGCTGGCCCCGCCAATCCCTCCCCACGGCATCAGCATGGATAGGGTGACCAGATCGCAAGTGTGAAAAATTGGGACGGGGTGGGGGGTAATAGGAGCCCATATTAAAAAAAAAAACAAAAAAACAAAAACCCAAATATTGGGACTGTCCCTATAAAATCAGGACATCTGGTCACCCTAAGCACGGATCTCGGCCAGGCTGTGTGCTGCTGCCTGCCCGCCCTCCCCCACCCAGCACCAGCAGGGGTCCCGGGCTGCACCCCCCTGCTCGCCAGTATCCGCGGCACCCTCCCCCAGCATCCGTGGGCCCACTCAGGCTGCTCTACCCCAAGATTTAGTCAGGAAGTCATGGTCAGGTCACGGGCAGTGAATTTTTGTTTACTGCCCCCGGCCTGTCCATGACTTTTACTAAAAATACCCGTGATTAAAATGTAGCCTTACTTATTACTGTTTAGTTTATCATTTTATTCCAAAACTACCTCTAATGACACCTCAATCTGGGACAGTTCCTCAGATTTGTCACCTACAAAGATTGGCTCAGGTTTGGGAATATCCCTCACATCCTCAGCCGTGAAGATGGATGCAAATAATTCATTTAGTTTCTCTGCAATGGCCTTATTGTCCTTGAGTGCTCTTTTAGCATCTTGATCATCCAGTGGCCCCCCTGGTTGTTTAGCAGGCTTCCTGCTTCTGGTATACTTAAAAATTTGTTTGCTATTACTTTTTGAGTCTTTGGCTAGCTGTTCTTCTTTTTTGGCCTTCCTAATTATATTTTTACGTTTAATTTGCCTTTCTGTTTTCCTTACCAGAATTTAACTTCCACTTTTTAAAGGATGCCTTTTTACCTCTCACTGCTTTTTTTTTACGTGGTTGTTTAGCCACTGGTGACACTTTTTGGTTATCTTATTATGTTTTTTAATTTGGGGTATACATTTAAGTTGAGCCTCTTTTATGGTGTCTTTAAAAAGTTTCCATGCGGCTTGCCGGGATTTAACTTTTAGCGCTGTACCTTTTAATTTCTGTTTAACTAACCTTCTTATTTTTGTGTAGTTTCCCTTTCTGAAATTAAATGCTACAGTGTTGGGCTGCTGTGGTGTTTTCCTCATCACCTGGATGTTAAATTTAATTATATTATGGTCACTATTTCCAAGCGATCCAGCTATATTCACCTCTTGGACCAGATCCTGTTGATTTAGGACTAAATCAAGAATTGCCACTCCTCTTGTGGGTTCCAGGACTAGCTACTCCAAGAAGCAGTCATTTAAGGTGTCAAGAAACTTTATCTCTTTATCCTGTCCTGAGGTGACATGTACCCAATCAATATGGGGATAGTTGAAATTCTTAAATTTGGATGATGAATTCAAAAATGGAATAGGGTCAATATGTGACTATCTTCTTTATTTTAATAAAATTATCAATTCAGATTCCAGTGTAAGGGAGAGGCTGATCTCCTGGGCTGGCCAGTGCATCTCTAGTCAGAAATGAAATAAATTTAACAGGCATTTCATGGGGTACAAAGGTAGAGGACGATGAAAAAAGTGCATTTTAGGGGTTTAACTTCTTCAAATGAATTGTAGGTTTACACTAAACGAGGGTAGACTGAATGGCTGAGGGGGTCGGGAATTTGGTACAGGGCCTTTCCTCTGTAAACTGCTGTTTTGGATGTGCTCTTGGGATAGTAGTTACAAAAAGCTGTAGCCTTATTATTTGTTTTAATGTAGCGCCTAGGAGCCCTTATCATGGACCAGAACCCCATTGTTCAAAGTGCTGTACAAACACGGAACAAAAAGATGGTCCCTATCCCAGAGAACTTGTAGTCTAAGTGTGCTGGTTATTTGGTGGCCTATCCCAAGTATACTGCGTTGAGATTTTTGTTTTAATTTGCACTGGGATAGATAACCACATCACGCAAACCACCACTGTATTTGGCAAAACAACACAGACTATGGAATTGGTCATGGAGACACAACTCCCCTCTCCTCCCCAGTAAGCTAATCTCCCCAGGGCAAAGATGAAGCATGGGGAAACTTGTAATGTTTGTACCCTTGTGTTACAGGGACTTAAACTTAAACAAACAAAAATAAGCAGTGGCAATGGAAATAAGTAGTGAAATGTTGTGAAATCATTACAATTGTTTCTCTAGCATGGTGAATGTGCACTGTTCTTTACAAAGAATAGAGTAAGTTGCATTCCTTGCCCTGTAGGTCTGCTAGTCTAGGAGTGATGAGATACAGGGCAGCAGTTCAGACAAGGGGTGGAGAGACTTGTGGGGAGGAAAGCACAATGGGAAGGATTTCTCAGAGAAATGGATTATAAGGAGAGACAGGGCTCCTGACAAACAGGAAGAGTGAAACTGTTTGGGTACCTAAGAGGAAGCATAGTGGAAGACCCAAAGCTGAGGAGGAAGAGGTGATGAAAGGAGGAGTAATGAAAGAACATTGGGAGGAGCTATAAGGAATAAGTGGGTGTGAGAAGAGGACAAAATTAGAATAGGTGAGTAGGCATCTTGCAGATGAGAAGAGAACTTGAATTTGATGAGGTGGAGAGAAGAATGAGAAATAATGGAGGCATTTGGGGTGGCCTAAAGGGGAAAAGTTGAGAGGTGTGAGAGAAGAAGGTCCCAGAAATGGAGGTGAGAGATGAACAAGATGTGGCAAAAGGTCCGGGTAGTGGGATTAGCGAGGAAAGGGCAGATCCTGGTGATATCAGAGAGGAAGAAACGGGATGTGGAGGGAAGAGCTGAAGATGCTGCTGTGGTAGTGAGCTGGGGAAACTGACAGTGGAGTTGCCTGTTAGGACAGAAGAGAGAGGCAGTGGAGAAGGATTGGAAGGGAAGTTGAAATGCTCAGTGTTGAGTGATTGGGTTGGATGAGAAAATAGGAGCAGCTGGAGATGAGAGATAGGACAAAGCAGAACAGTGATTACTCTGTGCAGGGGAAAGGGGGACATAGGCCTATGTGGAAGACCTTACAAACAAAATCAACTCCCAAAGTCTGATAGAACACTTATTTGTATGTATCTTTAAAATTTGCAAACTTATTTCAGTGGAACATCCTTTCAAATGTAGAATCATAGAATATCAGGGTTGGGAGGGACCTCAGGAGGTCATCTAGTCCAACCCCCTGCTTAAAGCAGGACCAATCCCAATTTTTGCCCCAGATCCCTAAATGGCCTCCTCAAGGATTGAACTCACAACCCTGGGTTCAGCAGGCCAATGCTCAAACCACTGAAGTTTCGCTCCCCAGATGTGTTGGCTGTCCTGTTACAGTAGATAAGCATGTTAGCTTATTGATTGTTAGTTAAGACAATCAGTGGCATAGTTTGCAGTGTTGTCATTGTTGTCCTAAATAAACTTCAGAGTTCACGCACCACTAAGATGATTGTGAGTTAATTCATACTAGAGCTAATGTCTCACTACATACTCTGTGATACAGCAGCACAGTGATCACCTTTGTAAAGCTTTCTCTGTTCCTCTGTGTTTCGCTTGTGGCGAAACTGAGTGCCTGACTCTGCTACAGTTCAGAATTTCTCTCAGAAACATCAGAGTGAAATTGACAAGATGCTTCTGCTAATGAAGTTCTGCATAGTAGCTGTGAAAATGACAAGTCTTGTCAGTTTCACTCTGCTGCTGGTTGGGACAGTCAAGAGCAACAGTAGAGTGAAATTGGAAATTCCTGATGTATCCGATAAAGTGAGCAGTAGCTCTCGAAAGCTTATGCTCAAATAAATTTGTTAGTCTCTAAGGTGCCACAAGTACTCCTTTTCTTTTTACTCTGCTCTGGCAATTGAATGAGTGGATACTTCAACCCTTGTGTTAACTCTTAACTGGTTTAGTCTGTGTTGTAATTAACTTTAGTAATTAGAATACATCTTTTTTGTTGTACTGTAGTTCTTTCAAGATCCAGGAATATTAATCTGGCATATTTAGTCACCACTAAAATTCACCTAAAAAGAGAGATTGAGAGAAATGAAAGACATGGCAAATTTAAAGTAGAAAAATGAGAACAGTTATTACAGCTCTGTATTTTGCTATCTAATGTAATAATAAAGGCTTCATGATAAAACAGTGAACCAGTGGAGTAGAGAATGTATTATAAATAAAGTTGGAACTGAGTAGAGTTGCTATAACCACAATAATCAATTAAACATAACCTGTGCCCAGCTTGTTCCTGAGCTGTGATGGGTTCACTGGCTCTCGACTTCTTGTGCAGGTTTCTACCTTCTGATTTTATTTCCAGAGAGAAGCTTGTTTTCCCCCCCCCCCCCCATTTTATATTTGGAGGAGGAATTTGATTCCCTCACTCAAGTTAGATCATAGGTCAGACTTCCTTTTCCGTGGCCTAATAGACTAACTAGGGCTTTCTTGTGAGAACTGCACTCTTCTTCATGCAAAGCAGCCAAGTGTAAATGTGTTCAACACTCAACAGGGCTGGGTTTTTCTGTGGGCATCTCTTGCCCTGCTTTGAGGGATGGCGATAAGATCCTGTGGGGATGTTTCCCATTTCCTTCCTGCCTTCCCAGCAAAGGATTAAAGCTTCTGATTATCTATCCCCTTCACTCCATCTGAGCACAACCCTAGCTGGGGCTAGGGGTCCTTTATTTGTAATAGTCTAGAAAAAACTTGAGCATAGGACAAGAAGCCAGAATGTCCTGAGTTCTCATTTCTGCTCTGTCATTGACTCCTGTGGTCTGGGACAAGTTGCTCAACTTTTGAGCCTCAGTTTTCTTAACAATAAAATGAGGATAATACTTACCTGAAACTGCTTAGTTAGTGAATGATTGTGAAGCTCCTTGAGGATGGAAAGTGATGTTGAAGACCAAAAATGTGAGTGTTTATTAACTAAAACTAACAGTTTATCTCTCAGTGAGTTATGTATCCTTATCCCAATTATGCAGATGTAGAAACTAAGTCTCAGAGATGTTAAGTGACATCCCTAAGCCCATAGAGTGAGTCTGTGTCAGAGTTGGCTGAGAACTCAGCATCTCTTGATCCCCAACCTGGTTCTAAGACCTCTAGTCCATGTTTTCCTCTTCAAACTAATACTTATATAGTACCTTGAAGGTGCAGAGTGCATTATTAATATTAAATGTATGTTAAATGATTATTTTTCCTGAATTCCCATGTTAATTTGATTTTTTTTCTTCTAGATAAAGTGTGGAGTTCCAGATGTCAAGTTTTAATTATTTTTTATGGTTTTTTTAAACAAATATGGATTGAGGAATGGTTTTCTATGCGGGAGGGAGGTGAAAATGGAGCAGCTTGGAACAGTCTTGGATACCCAGGCCATGGGTGAGAAGGGCCCAGTCATCATTGTTTTAATTATCAGTTGCATTCTGCAGTTTTAACAGAATTGTCTGAAAACTTTCAAGTTTCACGTCACCTGCCCAGGATTTTGTGGAGACCATCACTACAAAAAGGATTTGAAATTCAATTTTCTTCATAAAAAGCAAGTGGAAGCTAGAGTTTTGAGTGTCAGACAAAAGGGAACAAATAGGAGGAAGACGAAAACACACAAGCCAGCTGACTTCACCCTCCAACCCCCCCTTTCAAAGAAAAGGATTTACAGCTCAACCTCGCACCAGCTGTTGCCCGGCTTTAGCCATCAAGAGAGAAATAAATAAAATTAAACAACCACCGCTAGCCAGTCTCAGATCCTGGTGAAATCAGGGAGTGTGTTTCTGTGACTGCCTCGGGTGAGGGGGAGGAGAGGGCCAAGCAGTGTGAGGAAGACAAGCACATTATTTCAGGATAACCCCGTCCACCTGAGCGGTGACTGAAGGGGACTGCTGGACACCAGGAAGAGATTAAAAAGGAAAAGGAGAGGAAGCTTCTTTGGGATTTTGGTGTGGGTTTTTCAAAGAAATCTAATGGTGGCCTGTTCCTGAGTTGGCCACCTTTCCTGGAGCACTCACCAGAGTGGAAAGGACTTCCTCAGTTTGGCTTCCCTCCATTTGCTGCAGAATCTGCAACTTCCATTTGCAACTTTCCCCACCCTAACTTATAAAATCTCTTTGAAGCCAGCGTTTGCCACAAGCTGCTTGGGAAGGTGCTTCTTGCACCTGTAATTTGGCTGCTCCCAGCTGTCGTGTTCCAGCAGTAGTTTAAATTGGAATTCAGTTTCCCATTTTATTTTTTAAATCTCCTTCCGTACATCCCCAAACTCTCAGGGGGCAGTGTGGACTTCCTTGGCTGTGTTTTTGGGCCTCTCCCTTCAGGAATCTGTGTGGATCCTTCCTCTGGATTGTTTCCTTCTGCTCCATTTGGAACACTCTCTAAGTGTATTTCAGGAAGTTGGGTAACTGCTTACCCCCACGACTTCTCCCTCCCGTCTTCTCCCTCTGCCCCCCTCCTTCTCCCTTCTAAAGGTCCCCTCCCCCTTTTCGTGTCCATTCTGACTCCAGTTGGGCCTGGGCTATGCTGCAGGGCGGATCACCCACCAGAGCTCCAACATGCCAGCAGCATCTGGAAAGAGATTCAAACCCAGCAAATACGTTCCGGTCTCAGCTGCTGCCATCTTCCTAGTGGGAGCCACCACCCTCTTCTTTGCCTTCACGTGAGTTACAAATAGTTTGCCAGGTGTGGGGAGCTGGGCCTGCTGACAAAGTGACTCAGGGCTACTTAAGACATCAAATTGGCCCCATACTCTACTATGACTGAGTGTGGAGGTCAAATCTGGGCAGGGGGAGAGGTGAGGTGACTCGGTACAGGAGTTAATCTCTTGTCAGGAGCCTGCTGAAGAGATGGGAGGGGATGCTGCCTTTTCGAATCTAAAGTCTGGGCTCTGCAATTGTGCTTTTAAGTGTCAGAATGGCCCCCAAGCAGCCCGACCACCTAAACTGAGTTCATATATATTTTATTTGGCTTTTCCAGTCAAGATGAGGAAATGGCACACATTGAATCCTATCCAGTTGCCAGAGCAAGGTGCCTTGTAGCTGTTGAGCCACAATTCTCGGCTTCTTGCTGTCTTTGTACATTTGGAATAACACACAAGCCTTAGCCCAAGGATCCTATTACAAATCACCCTGTGTGTGAATAGTGGCCCCATATGACCTCTGTATCTGTGATGAATCTGGAAGAGTTTTCAGTATTGGGGATAATCAAAGCCACAAGCAGTTTGTTGGATCCGGGAAAGATGGTAGGACTGTGTGTATAATAATTATTTAGAGAGTTAACAGAATTGACTTGGAAGATACAAGGGAAAGTCCAAGGAGTAATGCCCTTTGACTCCCACACAGCCCCTTCCCATCTGGTTCACTCACTGCAGTTAATCTCAGATTTTACCCAAGAGTGGTCTGAGGGGTTCAGTATCTCTGGAATGGGACTTGATTTACATGTGAGATTGGGGAATAATCATGCCAGGGGTTGATGAGTAAGGATGGTGGTAGATAATCATGCTGGATACTGTTAGGCATGGGAGAGCATTGAGATATAATAGTGCTGGTTGATGTGACAGGTCTAGGGGGATGACTGTGCCAGGCAGTGATGTTACAGGAGACTTATGCCCCGTGTTCACCCCTCAGCTGTGAGGGGCTTTATATTGTGGTGAGCATCGACCTCTTTTTCTGGTGGGGTAAGTTTTTCTGGGGTAGGATTCTTTTTCATCCTCATTTGGGGCAGAGCTGACTAAATTCTGGATCCAGTGGCAAGCAGACAGAGTAAGACCTCAATGCCTGGGAAGGACCCAATTTATGTGAGTTGTTGCTGTTCCCATCTTATCCTCCCATTCTTGGGAGAGTATCTTGATTCCAAGCTGTGAGAGTTAGAACCGGCTCTGCACTGAGTAGCTCAGGTGCCCTTGACCTTTAAGACTGCCTATTATATACTGCATATAGGGTGTGGCTGTGGCTCTTCTAAATGCTAGGGTATGCAGGAACTCCAGACCACAGTGAATGAGAGAGTCTCTCTAATTCCATTCAATAAAATAGCAGTACACATGTGATTTCTGAGGGATTAAAGCTAGCACAGTGAGTGGGGAAGAGGGAATGATTTATGTGCTGGAGAGGCTCATTGTCAAAGCAATGAGATGTAGCCTCTTTGCTGAAGCCCCTATACTATTCAAGCTTGGAGTTTTCTCTCCGGTACCTGCTGGTAACATGTGAGGGGTTCTGGGAGTGTTAGAATTATCCCAGTACTGTATTAGAAATATCCTGATTTTTTATGTGACATGAAATTTTGCCAGTGTTGGGGTTTGGTCTTATTGTAGAGGGGAGGAGGAAAGCGCATTGCGAGCTCAGATGCCCACTTATTTTAGGGTGGACTTTTTAGTTCAGCTCCCTCTCGTTGGCCAGCTGGTTCCATCTCTGGCTTTAATCTTGATGAGACTTGAGAATGGCTCCTTCTCTCTTTCAACCTCTGTGGAGTGGGGGAAGTGGTTGTGAAGCTTCAGCCACTGAGCAAAGATTAATCAAGTACTCAGGATAGACAGGGCTCAAACGTACCAAATATAGATTAGTCAAGACTGATGCAGAAGAGATGTGACCCTTTAGAACCTATCCAACTCCAGTGGAGTCAGCTGTCAATCAAGCTCTTCTTCCCCTCCTGCCTGGGTAAATGCTGCCCTTCCTCTTTAGGGTCTCTCCTCTTTCTAGTGCCTCTCAAACACTAGCTGCTCTGATGTCTGGTCTTTGTGGAGCACATTTACCAGATGGAATGAGTGAGGAGCAGCAGGATGCTCTTGCCTCTGAGAATGGAGGGGCAGCTGAGAAATTCACTTTGCTCAGTTCATGAGTTGACTTGCTGTTGCTGAGAGTCTTTTATTAAGCCTTGGGCAAGAATTTTCCCTGCTGGGTGTTACTGCCTGAACCCTAGCTTTGAACTGGAGGAGCCACTAATATTGGCTGGCAAAGGGATTGATTAGTATTGGGCGGTGGGTGGAGCCCCACTTTGGGGAGACTAGCCCCTGGATCCACCCCTTCCACCCCCCAGCAGCCAGAGCCCTGAGACTCCCTCTGCAGCTGGAGCCCCGGGCCCCCCAGCAGCCGGAGCCCCGAGACCTCCCCCCCATGACCAGAGCCCCAAAACCCCCTGCTCTGCCCCCTGCAGCTTGAGCCCTGAGGCCCCCTCTGCAGTCAGAGCCCCTTCCCCCACCACTGCCAGAGGAGGCCCAGACCAGCCAGAACCCTGAGCCCCCCAACCTGCTCAGAGGAGCCCCAGTCTGGCCAGAGCCCCCATAGCTGTGCCTCCCCTCTGGAGACCCCAAGCTGCCCTGCAAAAATTGAAAAGCTCTTCTCTCTTCTGGAAGAACCTGAGGTTTTGCTATGCACCAAGCAGGTTCTGGGGCGGTTGAGGAGGCAGTATGTTACTCAGCATCCTGGGTTCATCAGTAATCTCCCTGGAGATTACTGATGAACCCAGGAAGCTGAATAGTGCACGACGTCTCCACAGCTGTCCCAGAACCTGCATGGGGCATAATAAAAAGCAAAAATTTCTGTCACCAAACCCGCAACCTGGGTCCCACAGCAGCGGCTGCACTAGGGGAGGCAAGAGCCTCCCCTGGCCTATTACACCCGCTGCCCATGGTGCTGGGAGGGAAACACTTTAGATAAAGTGTTGATTGTTCAACAGGAGAGTGAAAAGAGAAGGGCAGGGCATGTTTTTTTTTCCCCTCTGACTACTTCATCATAAAGCTGTTGAGTTGAAAGGGCGTTTGGAGAGTATCGAAGGATGATGTATCGAGATAGGAAGGGTAGTGCTGGTTTGATTGCTCCCAAGTGTGATTTGGGGTGACTGACATTTTGTCTGGTAGCCCTCAGAATTCCCAGCACAGGGACTCAAGGCATCTATTTAATCAGACATGCTTTAGTATATCCACTTTGACTCCGGTGCTGAGGAGTGAAAGGAAGACAACATTCTTGCCATTTTGGGATGTAAAATGTCATTCCCTTGACAAGTAAATGGATTGATGGTGCCAGCCTGGTCATGTAGCAGTGTGTGCAAAATGGGGAAAGAATTGGGGGTTGCACCCCAGATTTGTACACTCTCCATGAGCTGTCATTCGTGGCATTTCCATACTGGAATAAGATGCCCAGTCCATTTTCCCCATCATTGTGATGTGCAGCATCTCACAGTGGTGAAGAAGAGTGTAAATGTATGAGAAAAGGGGGCAGTCCCCACCAATCTGTGAGCCAGCAGCTGGACAGTTGTGAAAAATCACTGAGTATGAGGGTGAGCTCCCCTCTCCCACTAGATCTTCTTATCACAGGGGTGCAAGCTGCAAAGCCTTGTTGCAATTACTTAAACACCTGCACTGTTGAGCAGGTTTGTTCAGGATGGAAATACCTGGGCAGAGTCATTTAATTGTAGGTCAGCTGAAGTTGTTTAACTTACTTTACAGCATCAGATTAAAACTCAAAGCACTGCTTGGAAACTGAGTCCCCTCGTGAGCCTTTTTTCTACACACAGGTCCCCTCCCCTTGCAGCTGCGCTGCGGAGCTTGCAGCCCTGTCGCCCAGAGTGGGCGTGGGGTAGAAAGGAACATAAGACTGCAAATCTGATTTTTCTTTCACTTGATAACAGTTCTTGAGATTGAATCGTTGTCCTTGTATTTTCCCTCCTCTGTCACTTGTGAGCCGCCTAGTTTCTGGCTACAGACAGGTCCCCTCCCCTTCATGGTTTCCCTGGAAAGTGACAGCAGCAATCAGGTGACACTGATTGCAAGTCTGGTATGTTTCAGTCTGCTCTCTCCACAGCCTGTGGTCAGGTATGGGAGCAGCCCAGTCCCAAACTGCCTCCAGTAGGATTGCTCACTAGGGCTGTCTTGTTGTTTGCATGGTTGCTTACAAGGGCTGTGCTGCTGGCACTGGTCCTAAAGCATTTGATTTGGAAAACAAAACACACATAGTTACATGGAGTTAAACTGAAGAGAGATGAGGAGAGAAAAAGTAGGTTCCATGTAAAGACTTGCAAGCCCCTCGTTGGCCTGTGATAATATTCCTCAGCAATGGGGTGTGAGAATCGGACTGGTGCTTGGGTTTCTATTTACTCTGCCTGGATGGCTATCTTTGGAGACTTCATAATTTTGTGGCCCATGTGGATCCTTCACTGCATCTTTCCAGCATGTAATCTGTGCTGCCCATTAGTCCATCTGAGACTTGACCTAGGATTTACGCGCCTAAGTCAAAAAGTCCATTTTAATGTATGGACTTAGTTAGCAGTGGTATCAAGTCACATAATATGGTTTAAACTAATTAGGGCCATTGGCCACTGTTGGGATAAAGCTGAGAAAACAGTATTGGCTTGAGTGAGAATAAAGAAGGAAGTGGGCTATGTCCCCCATTCTCCTCTTGGAAGGAGGAAGAAGCTGTGAATTTGTATTGGGGTTTTCTCTTGAATATTTCCTATCATTTAGGACAGAGAAAGCCTTTTGGGTCCATTTCTTTCCCCACTCCCTTCACACCCTTCCAGGCCTGCTCCTCTGAGTTTCAGTAAATCTAGTTTTCACTGTCTTTCCCCTTTGAAGACAATTTGGCCATTTGTATAATCTCACCTTTCACAGAGGTTTCTTAATGTACAGCTGCTATTTGTCCCTTTGCTCAAATTCCTTCCCAAATTCCTAGCTGCCCTCTCTCCGGCTCCCTGATTAAGCCAGTTAAATTACAACACAATTGCCCACTTCCCCAAACAAGCTGCCATCTCTTGTTTTAGTCCAGGGGTGGGCAAACTTTTTGGCCTGAGGGCCACATCGGGGTTCTGAAACTGTATGGAGGGCCAGGTAGGGAAGGCTGTGCCTCCCAAAACAGCATGCCCCCCATCTGCCCCCTCACATTTCTTGCCCCCTGACTGCCCCCCTCAGAACCTCCGACCCATCCAACCCCACCTGCTCCTTGTCCCCTGACCATCCCCTCCCAGAACCCCCCGCCCCTAACCGCCCACCCCCTATTCAACCCCCCCTGCTCCCTGTCCCCTGACTGCCCCGACCCCATCCACACCTCCGCCCCCTGACAGGCCCCCCTGGACTCCCACGCCCATCCAACTCCGCCTTTTCCCTTCTCCACCCCCCCCAAACCTCTGCCCCCATCCAACCGCTCCCTGTCCCCTGACTGCCCCCCCCTGCCCCTTATCCAACCTCCCCACCCCTTAACAGGCTGCTCAGAGCAGCCAGCGCTGCCCAGCCGGACCGGCCTGCTGCGCTGCCTGGCAGGAGCTCACAGCCCCATTGCTCAGAGCTGAGGCTGCAGGGAAGGAGGGACAGGAGGGGAGAGGCTGGGGGCTAGCCTCCCCAGCTGGGAGTTCAAGGGCCGGGCAGGATGGTCCCGTGGGCTGAACGTGGCCTGTGGGCTGTAGTTTGGCCACCTCTGTTTTAGTCTGTACCAAAAAAAGCAGCCAGTGGCTGCTAACCCCTCATTCCCCGTCCTCCTTCAGTCACCCCAATCCTTTTCCTTATGGGCATTCTGCAGACACAAAAGCACCATCCAAATGCAAGGATGGATTTGAATTTTCAGCTTTCTGTATATACTTGTAGTTTGAAAACATTAGGAAGTCAGGTACCTTGAAAAGTACTCTCTCAGGAGATATGAAATGGAATATAGTCTTTTGCACTGACGGCTGCAGCTCCATTTCAGTCAGGGGGATAGTGAATAGGGTATGGATTCTCTCTCCTGCCTCTGGGGCCCCAGCCAAACCTGTGCCAGATCAGTAGTGATGGAAATTCATCTGCTCACAGCTATTTGGTTCCTATTTGAAATGAGTTGAAGAGTGTATGGGTTGCAGGGGTGGCTATCAGCCCGTGTTCTTGTTGTCTCTTTCTTTACAATGAGCCTGTTCCTATGATACTTGAGTGCCTTACATGTTTGTTAAAGTGAACATGCACATCTCTTCTTTTCACTTGGTTTATTGGAGGCATTTTGGTGGCATTATTTTGGGCAGGCTGGGTTGTTTTATAGTGGATCTTTTATTTTGTTTTGAAGGTGCTGAGATTTATGGTCACACTGATCTCTTTTGATTTCTTTGAGCTTTCCTGATTTCTGAGAAGGCTCAGTCTCCGACAGTCCATATCACAAAAACTGCCGGCATTGATTTTTCCATTTGTCAGTCTCAGCTGAGAATCCAAGGACTGAATGGGCCATGGAAACCTAACTTCCCTTTCAGAGGAGGAAATGGGAGCTTGCTCCTGCCCCATGAGGGTGGGTGGGCAATAGTGAAAGTAAAGCAGGAAGTGTGGAGTAGGGACACACTGATCAGATTTGCCTGGAATTGGGGTGGGCTGTGGTATCAGGCCTCTCAGTGGGCCTGTCACAGGGAGTCTGAGCAGAGGGTCCTAGCTGGATTGCACCCCTTGCAGTCATGATAAAATGCAACCAGTCACATGGAGCCGGAGGGTTATTTGCAATGAGAGTTTAGAGAGAAACTGGAAAGGCCAGGATATCACCCCCATCACAGTTCAGCCTGGTGAATGTGATAATGCCAACAGCATCTGCTCTTAACCATACAGAGGGAAAGGTCAGAGTGCAGCGTCAGAGTCCGATGTGGGGGGTTGTTTCCTGTGGAGTAATTGTCTCCCAGGAGGAAGAGAAATAACCACTAGAAGAGGAAGAGGAGGGGGTTTTGGGGGTGGGATTGAGCCTGTGCTGTAACTGCTATCTTTGGGGAGAGAGGAAGATCAGGCTGCATTAAAAAGTACGGTCTATTGAGTAACTGGCTTCTCCCAGTGTGACTAGCAGAGAAACCATCTATGCCTTAGCTCCCAAGGTATGACTCAGTTTGCCTGGTGGGCTGGAACTATTGAGTTTCAAGTGCTCTGTTCTTATCTACAGTAGAAAGACAAGCCTCAACAGCTCCTCTGGAAATCAGTTGATTTCTCTCTAAACATAAGAGCAAACCTCAGTTCCCTGGGATTCAGATGGTCACTGAGGCCGCTATGTGGAGAGCCCCACCTCCCCTGGTTTGGTGTAGGCTAAAGGAGCATGGAAACATTCACTGTCCTTGCTGCCTCTCCTTTGGCAGGTTGCGATTCAGTGTGGGAAGTCCAGTCGAGCTAGGAGCATGAAAGGCAGGAATGCATTGCCCTGTCTATCTTCAAATAATGAGGCTTCCTTACAGCATCGGCCTGGGCCTCTGCTCGGCGAGGAGGAAATTGTATCTGCCTAGAACTTCCTCATCTCTGGTGCTTGGAGGGTGGATCCTGGCACTGCTGCCCTTGACAAAATCTCACTGTGCTGGGAAGCTGAGTGTGGGAATCCTGGCACTAGTACCTGGTATGCGAACCTTTCTTTGCTTGGAGAGTGAAGGCTGGAACAATTAGCTGGTAGGAACTACACATCAAAATGCACTAGTGTCAGGCTTCACATTTCCTGGAAGAGTGGATTCCGCATACCCAGAGCACTTAGAGGCTGGTAATGTGAATCCTGGTACTAGCATACTGTTGTGTAGGTTGACAACATAAAGGCTGGGCATGTGAATGCTGCTATTAGTGCCCTGAGCATGGCTTCCACTGCCCGTGGGTGACCTGGAGGTGTGACTTGTGTCGCTAGTGTGCTGTGCTGTGGCTGCTGTTGTGCTTGGGAGCTGGAAGTACAGGTCTTGCTGTGGCTGGAGTCAGGAACACTAGTCCCCTGGGGTGTGGATACTACAGATCGGGAAGAGAATTTTTTTTTTTCCTTGTGGAATCTGGGTATCTCTGAGCTTTGGCTCAGTTCCTAAACTCCTGCTCTGAAATCCCAGACTGCAATGGCTTTGAATCCCTGGCCTGCCGTTCCGGGTATAAAGTTCACTGTGTACCGAAAGGTCTTGGTTTGGCAGCTTGCCTGCCTGGTGGGCTATAACTAGACCTGATATGGGTGGGTGTAGACTTTCCCCAGGACAGATAGGGGAGATTGGGGAGCTGGTGCTATGCAATCACTTTCATTTTCTATGAACTACATGGAGAAGAATGTGTTATGGAGGCTCTGAACACCCAAAACTCTTTTGGAATCAAATAAAAAGATTCCCCACTAAAGTGCTAGTTATGGGCACTCCAGACCCCAATCAGAGTTGGGGAGGAGGATAAACTGCTGGAGTTAATCCCTTTGCTCCCTTTGCAGTTGGAGACTTGTTCTGTCAGAACTGTCATTGATTCTGATGCACTGGGATCACTATTGGGGCTGAAGTCGGGCTGCTTTTATTTTCTCACCCAGCTCATTCTTGAGTGTTCATCGCTGTCTCTTAGAAACTTGACTGCTTCCTCCTGAAATGTCCAGGAGAGGGAGTTCACTTTCCTCCCTGCTTGGGTTCGAATTTCCCCTCTGTACTGGAATGCTCAATGTGGAGTTCTGCCATTCATTCCCCTCAGGAACAGTACATCTGCCTGCTGGAAGACTGGTTACTTGCTTTGTTGGCATTGCAAGGGAGAGAGGAGATGGTTCTAGGTATAGCCTCGGGAGAGGGGGAAGAATGGCCAGGTGCCGAGGGTGCCAATGAGATGAAGATCACTTTTGAGAGTGGATTGACACTGAAAGATGCAAGGTTTAAGGAGGAATTTGTCCAAACAAAAGGGGTGGTGATTAGGTACCCAGGAAATAGCTCCAAGCATAAGGGGCAGCTTGGAAGCAGTAAGGAAGGAAGGTGGCTTGGGCAGGGGCTGAGCAGCACAGAGCTTTGAAGGGAAAGACAGTGAGGGGGGAGTTGGGGAGGATTTGGGGGTTGATGTGATCTGAACTGTGGCAGAAGAGGATTTTTAGCCACCCCAGGAAGGGTGTCCTTCAAAAGCGTGGTTGTGTTGCTCCTTGTCTGCCTGCTCCTTGCAAGGCTTTTCCCACGCAGGGTGCCATCTGGCTGGCTTCTGGAGTGCAGCTTCATGTGCCATTCTGAGTCACTGTGTAGGGAATCCCCCTGCCAGGAATGGAAAGGATTGAAAGCCACCCCTTCTACCCCACACACTTTTGTTTCCTTTCTGGTACTAGTATAATATTACTAAAACCTGGGTAGAGTCCATGATGGTGTAAGGCTGCTTGGGCGCTCCTGGCACAGTCGCACAAAAACCAAGCCTGATGCTGCTAGTCAGGCATGGAATGAACCTGCTAGGGGTGGGGTCGTGACACTCCAGGCTGCCTCAGTTTCACTTCACACAGCCTGCGTAGTACATCGTTCCCAGTCTCTGACTTGTGCATGATGGGCAGTACTTAGCTTTCTGCGGCTAATGGCTGTTCAGGTAGGAAGGAACCTAGGTTATGGCTCATTGCAAGAGGGGCTTGTTGGAGCAGAAAATGCCATCTGTAGCACCTCTGCCACCAAGGACTTTGCGAGTATTAGTGGATTTAACCTTCTCCCTGCCCCCACCTCCCTGTGTGTGAGACTGACAGGGAAACCCATAAGGAAAGTGATTTGCCGAAGATCACTTAGCAGGTCTGTGGCAGAGTGGGACAGCACCCAGGAGCAGGGCTCAAGCCATGCCAGAATGCTCCAGTATGCTGTTTCAGCACCTTTTTTAGGAGCTGGAATGGCGTTCCAGTACTTCTGCTAATCCTGGTCCAGGCGGCTCCTTTCCTCCTGGGTTGCAGAGCATCCTTTGAGCCAGCAGGTGCTGTGCCTGGATGGGGGTTGCTTGGCAGTGGGTCAACAGGGAGGGAGCCAGGGATGCTGGAGCTAGGACCAGGCAGGGGAGCGCAAGGGACTGGAGCTGCTGGGAGCTCAGCAATGTTGGGAGCCAGGTAGCAGGGCCACCCAGATAGCACATACCCTTGTGAGGAGAAGGAGCTGGGCATAGGTTTTGGAGTAGGATGGGACATGCTCTTGGGGGAGTCACCACATGCCTCCCCCAAGTCCTCCTCTGCCCCATCTTACTTCTGGCTCTCCCCCCCCCCCCCCCGCACCTCCCATTGCTGTGTGTTCTGTTCCAGCACTTCCTTTTGTTTAAAACTCCAGCTGCCCAGGAGTCCTGACCAGCGTTCCCTCTAATTTTTTTTGTCCATGTACAGAATTAATTTGGTTATGTGCACCAATATGGAGCTGATGACCCATCACCTTCATATTGGTGCACATAATAAAATTCATGTGGTGGGGCCGAGGATGTGGAGTTCAGGGTGTGGGAGGGGGCTCAGGCCTGGGGCAGTGTGTTGGGGTGGGGGGGTGAGGGCTCTGGTGGGGGGGGGCTCAGGGTGTGGGGGGGGCTCAGGCCTGGGGTAGAGGGTTGGGGTGGAGGAGGCATGAACTCTGGGATGGGGCTGGGGATGAGGGGTTTGGGGCGTGGGCTCTGGGATGGGGCTGGGGATGAGGGGTTTGGGGCGTGGGCTCTGGGATGGGGCTGGGGATGAGGGGTTTGGAGCGTGGGCTCTGGGATGGGGCTGGGGATGAGGGGTTTGGAGCGTGGGCTCTGGGATGGGGCTGGGGATGAGGGGTTTGGGGCGTGGGCTCTGGGGTGGGGCTGGGGATGAGCAGTTTTGGTGTGCAGGCTGCCCTGGGGCTGTGGTGGGGAGAGAGGACTCCCCCCAGCCCTCTCTTGCTGCAGCAGCTCAGGGCAAGGGGAGAGGCACCTCTCCTTAGCTGCGGCAGCTTTGGCGGGCCTGGGCCAAGAGAGGGGCTCCTCTCCCCGAGCTGCAGCAAGTCTAGGGCATGTCCGTGTTGGGGCTGGGGGAGGGGTGCCTCTCTGGCAGCCCCGGCAGGTCTGCGCTGCTTAGAGGGAACTTAGGTCCTGACCCACAGTCCTGTTCACTCAGCCCCTAGTCCATCCCCATGCATTGCAGTTGCACTAGCCAAAGTTGCTCTCTGGTTCTCCTTCTCAGTGGCGTCCCACTTCAGCTACAGCACCTTTGCAAGGCAAAGGGCTGGAAGGCTTCTGCTTGTTCAGTCAGTGATAGTCACCATTTCCCCCACCGAGGCCAAACTGGGGGTGTGTGTGAAAGTGAGAGCCAGTTTGGTGGCAGAGTATTTGGGGAGGGACACTGACCTGGATGCAGGCTCCCTTCCCATGGCCTGCCAGGAGAGAATGAGGGGAATTAATTGGGTTAATTACCAGATGGGAAATGAGCAAGCCTGTCCCAACCCCTCCTCCAGCTGGGTGGGGCCACAAGCACCTACCTGCCTGCTCTCTAGCCATCTGTCCTTTCTCCCAACACCCTTATCTTCCTCTGCCTCTCTGCCCTTCTTTCATCTCTCTCCCACTGCTTAAAGCTGCATGCCAGGGCAGGTGTGTGTAGCAGCTCCTCCCTTGGCTTGCAGGACAGGCACATATTGTTTGCCTCTCCGCAAATGGCCCCTCTTCCTTCCAGTCCATCCAGGCCACACCCCACCTGCTGGCAGCTCCCCGCCCTGCCAGGCACTCCCAGAACAGGCACCACTAACTGAGCGGGTGCGCAGGGACAGCACAGGCAGCAGCAAGGCCTGCTTCCCCCAGCGGTGTCTAACTCTAGCCCTGGGGTGATGAGAGACTCTTCAGTCTGTGGCCAGTCCAGCCATAGGCTCTCTGCTGAGACTACTAATGGGGAGGATTAAGTAAGTGCTGGTGACTTTGGGATGGGAACGTCTGTCCATTGAGAAATGTACCAAGGCCTTCCCCAGTTTCCTTTGCGCAAGCAGTACACATGGCTGTGATGGTTCTGACTGCATCACTGCTTCAGCAGCATGATGGGAAACAAAAGTGGGATAGGAGTAACTCACTATGAACCTGAGGTGGGATTGAAACTGCTGCTCTAGAGGAGACAAGCTCCACAGCCCAATATCCCCTTCACTTCCCCTGTTGGTCTGGGGCTGGATTGGAATCGCTCCTCCACACCCCCATCTGTAACGATTTTTTGCCAGAGAGTTCCCTAAAGCTTAGACTGGATTGGAACTAATGCCCTAGAGCAGACAGACTGCGTCCAGTTCCCTGAGCCCTCACCTCTTCCCCCCAGCCTGCCGCCTAGTCTTTTCCTCCCGGCATCACTGGACTACTTGCCTCTTGCTAGGCCTAGTCTGTAGATGTTGGCATTTGAACATACTCTTCCCCCTGTGCCATCTCACACTTTGGTTTTGGTTAACAGGCCCAGAGCCAGGGTTCGTATAACATGTGTGGCGGCGGCTGCTGCTGCCGCCCCACTCCTGCCCTCCATTGGAGATTGTCTGTGCTCCCACTGAGCTGCATGTGAGAGGATGGTTTAAAGTGGGCTTTTCTGTCCTAGTTGTCCCTTAAAGGGAATGTTAAATGATAGTGTCTGGCCGCAGAGGAGGGGCTGGGAGTGGAACAATGAGCAGTGAGGCAGGCCATCCTTGCCCAATCTAGTGTGTGCCCCACAATTGCTGCCCCAGACTCTGAGGCTGCCATGGATTACCCCAGTCATGCCATATGTCATCCTGTGCAGCCGGCCATGCGCTCTCATCTGTCTCTGTGCTCCTGCTGCCTAAATCCTTCTGTGTGTATTGCAGACTGCTCTGAGTTGGGGGGGGGAGGGACAGATGCTGCCCTAGATCTGTGGGATTAAACTCCCAGCAGCAAAGCAGATTAGGGTATTACACCGGCGCCTTCAAGAGGGAAGCCCTGTCTCCTGAGCCCAAGCTCCTCCAGGGGAGGAGGAACAGTGATTCCCCTACCAGTGTGTACCATTTTTGACACCACTCTCAGCATCCCTCCAAACCCTCCTGGGATTCTGGAGGAGCTGTTAGCCAGCCAGCCAAACACCCAGCAGTGTGTGGGGGTGAATCATAGAATATCAGGGTTGGAAGGGACCTCAGGAGGTCATCTAGTCCAACCCCCTGCTCAAAGCAGGACCAATCCCCAGTTTTTGCCCCAGATCCCTAAATGGCCCCCTCAAGGACTGAACTCGCACCCTGGGTTAGCAGGCCAATGCTCAAACCACTGAGCTATCCCTGGGGGAGCTCTATATAGAATGAGGGGCACCTGAGCCCTGTCTCCCCCATGGCACATCTCGTCCTCCCACACCATATGAGTTTTCCAGAGCTGGAGAGTGGGTGATGGCATGTTTCTAAGGGATGTCACACCAGTAACATCACTTGCACCGCAGTACGCAATCCTACTCTGTAGTGACTCCTCCTTTTCCAGTCATGCTTTCTACTTTGCCAATGCACCTCAGTCTGGCTCCTGCTCTTTCAGTCCTGCCCCACCCTCATCAGCTCTGCCAGTCCACCTACATCCTGGCCTGAAGCACTGAGATGCACCTCAAGGTTTGTAGGAGCTCTTTACTGTATGGGGTCTGGTTAATTCCAGAGGGCCTGGGTATCGTGGTGGGGATTTGTAAACAAGGTTGGAACTCCCTTATCACTATCTGCCCTATTTTGACCTCCAACCAAATAGACTTAGCAATAGCAGAGTATTAGTCATTGTGGATCTCAGACCCACTATCCCTGACTGAGCTAGATTTTATTATTTGTATTACAGTAGCACATAAAGGCCCTGGCTAGGGACCAGGGCACGAATGAACTAAGCGCTGTACATTATTTATTAGGAGTATTATGGTAGCACCTAGTAGCTCCAGCCATGGTCCAGAGCACTATTGTGCTGGGTGTTGTATAATCACAGAAGAAGAAGGTGGGCCCTTCCCAGATTTCCACTCTGATTCCATCCTTCTTGCTACAACTAGAGTCCTTTTTCCCCAAAGTATCCCATCCTCCTGTACAGCCTAGATGTTCGTTACTTCCCTTTGTCCCAGAGGGCACAGGGGAGCAGACAATTAACTTCTTTGATCCCCCACAGCCTGGCACAAGGCAGAGTTAGGGCTGTTTGGGAGCTTTAACTGACTGTCCCAGCAGTCAGACATAGGGCAGTCTTTTTCACTTGGACATTCTCCTTGGGTTCTTTCTGCTAAGTAGCTGCTTTCCCCCCTGTAACCTGGTCTCCCTGCACATGTGGAGGCGGGGACATGTTTTTCTCTTGCAAGCTCTCTGTGTGTGCAGCTGTTGGTCACACTGGCTTGTCGTGTTTCTCTCCCTCGCTGTCTAGTTTGCCTTAATAAGTTGAGTCAGTCCTGCTTTTGGTTCGTCCAGGGTTCCATCTGTCTTAGGTACTTTTGTGGGCCCTATTCCTGTAGTGTCTCAAGCAGGGCAGTGCTATTATCCCCATTGTACAGATAACGTAACTTTCACAAGGTTACACAGGGAGTCTGTAGCAGAGCAGGGAATTGAACCCACCTCTCCTAAGTCTTAGGCTGGAGCCCAAACCGCTGGGCCATCCTTCCTTGAGTGCAGACTAGGGGCATGGTTAGGTCCCACACAGCAAGATGGAACCATCATTTGACTGCTGGGGGATGACCATCTCATCCTCCAACATGGCTGAATTTGGAGGGGACATTTGTGATGGGGTGGAAGGGATGGACTGTTCTTCACTCTCCCCTTCCAGTGGATTTTCCAAGCTGGTCAGAGGGGCCCAGCAGAATGCTTCCCTTATGTGCCCACTGCTAATCACTTCCCTTCCTGGACTCTCTGGAATCCCCATGCCCAGCAACTGCTGTTCAGAGTGTGGAGAGTACGTGCTGCATTTCAAAGCCAGTTACTCTCAGGATAGTAGGGAGAGGTTATGGGCATGAGTTTCTATGCCAGCCAACTCAAGCACGAGCTGGTGCTCAGTGGAACAAGGTTAGGATCTAGCCAGGGGACCTATGGCCCAGGAGACTGGCCAGTCCTGTTGGGCATTGTTTCTGCTGGAGGGCCCAAGTGCCCCTTCTGTCCCAGAAGAGGGACCCAATCAGTTCTGTGTATACTAGTTTCCTAGTGCTACTTGTCTATTTGGCATACCCCTGCCCCGCTGAGAAGGCTGCAGGCGAATTTCCAAGTGCACTGTTTTCCTTGCTGGCTCTACTGGAGAGAACCAAGGGGAGTGGCCTGTTGTGGGAGGGGAAGGGTTAATGGCTGTGTGTTGGGAATTCTTTGACTCCTGTGCAATGTGGTTCCTAAGCTCCCCTGGGGAGTGTGAATCCCCTGCTCCAGTGTTCGCCCAGTGGGAAATATGACCCACCTATCGGGGGTGGAATGTGGACTTCCATTTTGGGACACTGCAAAGCACAGCAGGGACGGTTTGTCCAGTGTCCAGCACGTCCATCCCCTCACTCTGTCCTCTGCCCAACTGCTGCCCTACTGAGCTCTGCAGCAAGGAGCAGCCGCTGTGGAAATGGTATTAAACACTACTCTTGCTGCCTTCAGACACAGGGTTGAGGGCAGGACTCTATCCTCACCCCTTTCCAGTTCTCGGCTCCAAACAGCATTGCCCGGAGTCCCTCCTTGGATGGATGAGTCTGAAGGACTTCTCTTGGGGTTGCAGAATGCAGTTATTAGACTAAATTGGGGAGGTGCTGATGGGAAGGGCTGGGGACCTCCTATCTAGAGTCCAGTTAAGTCATGAGTCGAGGTGGTTTTGCATTGTCTCATTTCTTGTGTCTGTGTGCAGGTGCCCGGGGCTCAGCCTATACATCTCCCCGATCATCCCCATCTACAATGCTGTTGTCTTCCTCTTTGTGCTGGCCAACTTCAGCATGGCCACCTTCATGGACCCGGGTATATTCCCACGAGGTGAGAGCTATTCCCGCCTCAGTGCAGCCCAGGAAGTGTCTTGTCAGGAGCCAACTCTTTCCATGCTCTCCTGTTGACGGGGTTGATACCCCAGATCTCCAGCTTCAGGGCATAAGGCTGGCCACAGGGCTGAGGAAAGAACCTCTTTGCCCTGGTCATGTGGTATTGTGCTGGGACATGCATTGTGAGCGTTTTCCTTTTTCTGTCATGTCTGGTATTGGCCGCTGTAGGAGCCAGCATTCTTGATCAGATGGACCAATGGCCAAAACAGATAGAAATCCTGTATTCCTGGATCAGGTCCCTGAGCCTCCCATGGGCAGCAGACATCTGAGAGACCCAGGCCTAGGAGAACATCCCGATAGATGGTTCAATATTTGGGGCCCTCTAGACGGCCCCCACGCCTGCTCAGAATGCAGATTTGGGGATTTTCCTGTTAGGGGGTGGCTTAGGTGTCCAATGCAACGCATCGGGAAAGCAAAGATGGGTTCTCAGAAGCTCTCCCAACTCGTGGAGGCAGGTATCAGCTGGGTTTGGTCTGTGACTTCCCAGCGCTCTGACTTATTGCTCTGCTGGGTGTTTCCCCTCCCTTAGCCGAGGAAGATGAGGACAAGGAGGATGACTTCAGAGCCCCACTCTACAAGACAGTGGAGATCAAGGGCATCCAGGTGCGCATGAAATGGTGTGCAACGTGCCGCTTCTACCGGCCCCCACGCTGCTCCCACTGCAGCGTCTGTGACAACTGTGTGGAGGTAAGGAACCGCCGGCAGGACAGGGTACAAGCTGGACTGCAGTGATCTGAGCTACTGCACCTGCAGCACTCTGTGTATTGCACAGCTCTGCATGCCAGTGGTCGTCTTGTGCTGTATTTGGCTGCAGGACGTGGAGGGTGGGTCTGTCTGTGTTGCACTCTATTTGCCCTATGGCTTATGGGGTGAAGACCCCTAGAGGACAAGGGCATATTGTGCTCTGCTTCCCTGTGGCAGGTGGGTGGGAGAGTCTTGTGCTCTGATCACCATGAGGGGGAGAAGTTCAGACAGTGAGGTTTCCTACACTCTGATCCCAGTTAGATGGTCCTGTTCTGTGCTCTTCCTGGAGGGTGAGGAGCCATGGAAAGGGGTGGGGTGGCATGGCAGTCCTGTGCTCCGCTCTCCCTGTTGGGGGAGGAGCTGTGCAGTGGGGTGGCAGGGCAGTCCTGTGCTCCGCTCTCCCTGTGGGGGGAGGAACTGTGCGGTGGGGTGGCAGGGCAGTCCTGTGCTCTGCTTTCCCTGCAGGGCAGGGGGGCCTGTGTTCTGCTTGCCCCATGGTACAGGTTGTCTAGTGCCTGTAGCCCTGTGCTGTTGAAGGGAAGCCTCTGACTGTTTTCTCCCCTTCCCTTGTAACTGGCAGGAGTTTGACCATCATTGCCCCTGGGTGAACAACTGCATCGGGCGGCGCAACTACCGCTACTTCTTCCTCTTCCTGCTCTCGCTCACCGTGCACATCATGGGTGTCTTCGGCTTTGGCCTGCTCTATGTCCTCTACCAGGTGGAAGAGCTCTCTGGGATCCGCATGGCCGTCACGTATCCTCCTCCCATCCCCACGGTGCAGCAAAATCCTGTCTAAAACAGCAGCCCAGACCAGACGAAGGGGTGTCTCCCATGGGCGTGGGGGTGCCAGGAGATGACCATGGCAGGCTGGGGAAGGGATGTTTCCCAGTTGCACGGGGGTGCCAGGAGAAAAGCATTCCCAGTCAGGGCAGGAGGAGCAGCAGGGCTTGGAGCGGGGAGTGTATATGAGAACAGCACTGTGGTTGGTCCCTTGACTCTGCTGGCAGCATGGCTGTGATGTGCGTGGCTGGTTTGTTCTTCATTCCTGTAGCTGGCCTTACGGGGTTCCATGTGGTGCTGGTAGCCAGGGGACGCACTACCAATGAACAGGTATGCACTCTGCAGGCTACAGGTGTTTGGAGGGTGGTTGAGAGCAGTGGCTGGCCTCCCCTCCCTGCATCTCTATACTGGCTCCCATGAATGGTTCTGTGTGTCCCACAGGTTACGGGTAAATTCCGGGGTGGCGTGAACCCCTTCACCAATGGCTGCTGTAAGAACGTCAGCCGTGTTCTCTGCAGTTCCCCAGCCCCCAGGTAAGTCTGCCCCCATCTGTTACAAGGAGATCTGAGCCAGCTACTTGGTCCTGGGCCTGCTTAGCTGTTCTGGGAAGTAGATGTCCTCATGTGAGTGTCTGCTTCGCTAGGGCAGGCCCCTGATCCTCTGCTTTAAATCCAAACCTGCCCTGGGTGTTCAGCGCAGCCACCGGCATCCTGCTTATTGAGGCACTCACCTGGGGGAGCTGCATTCAGGGGAGCCTGCTGGCTTTGTGAGAGGCTTAGATGTCCGCTGTAGAATTGTTTAGTGATTGGGGAACTGCATGGCTAAAAGCACCATCATTCTGGGCTTAGCATCATAGAGTGCGTGGCTCTTCTCAAACCCCCAGCTCCATGGAGTTCCCTCTGGGGCATGCAGCTCCTTCCTGTAGGGTGCCAGGCAGGCAGGAGCAGTCTGCATGCATAGAATCATAGAATATCAGGGTTGGAAGGAACCTCAGGAGGTCATCTAGTCCAACCCCCTGCTCAAAGTAGGACCAATCCACAACTAAATCATCCCAGCCAAGGCTTTGTCAAGCCTGACCTTAAAAACTTCTAAGGAAGGAGATTCCACCACCTCCCTAGATAACGCATTCCAGCGTTTCACCACCCTCCTAGGGAAAAAGCTTTTCCTAATATCCAACCTAAAGTTCCCCCACTGCAACTTGAGACCATTAGTCCTTGTTCTGTCATCTGCTACCACTGAGAACAGTCTAGATCCATCCTCTTCGGAACCCCCTTTCAGGTAGTTGAAAGCAGCTATCAAATCCCCCCCCCATTCTTTTGCAGACTAAACAATCCCAGTTCCCTCAGCCTCTCCTCATAAGTCATGTGTTCCAGTCCCCTAATCATTTTTGTTGCCCTCCGCTGGACTCTTTCCAATTTTTCCACATCCTTCTTGTAGTGTGGGACCCAAAACTGGACACAGTACTCCAGATGAGGCCTCACCAATATCGAATAGAGGAGAACGATCACGTCCCTCTATCTGTTGGCAATGCCCCTACTTATACAGCCCAAAATGACATTGGTCTTCTTGGCAACCTTTTCGTCTTCCTCTGTAGCATGGGTGACTTGAGGGAGGCTTCTCTGCTCCTTGAAGTCTTTAAACCATGATTTAAGGACTTCAATAGCTCAGACATAGGTGAGGTTTTTTGTAGGAGTGGTGGGTGAGATTCTGTGGCCTGCGCTGTGCAGGAGGTCGGACTAGATGATCAGAATGGTCCCTTTGACCTTAGTATCTATGAACAAAGGCACACTGTTGACTCATATCCAGCTTCTCGTCCACTGTAACCCCTAGGTCCTTTTCTGCAGAACTGCTGCCTAGCCAGTCGGTCTCTAGTCTGTAGCGGTGCATGGGTTTCTTCCATCCTAAGTGCAGAACTCTACACTTGTCCTTGTTGAACCTCATCAGATTTCTTTTGGCCCAATCCTCTAATTTATCTAGGTCCCTCTGTATCCTATCCCTACCCTCCAGCGTATCTACCTCTCCTCCCAGTTTAGTGTCATCTGCAAACTTGCTGAGGGTGCAATCCAAGCCCTCCTCCAGATCATTAATGAAGATACTGAACAAAACCGGCCCGAGGACCGATCCTTGGGGCACTCCGCTTGATACTGGCTGCCAACTAGACAAGGAGCCATTGATCACTACCCGTTGAGCCCAACAATCTAGCCAACTTTCTATCCACCTTATAGTCCATTCATCCAGCCCATACTTCTTTAACTTGCTGGCAAGAATACTGTGGGAGACCATGTCAAAAGCTTTGTTCAAGTCAAGGAACAACACGTCCACTGCTTTCCCCTCATCCAAAGAGCCAGTTATCTGGTCATAGGAGGCAATTAGATTAGTCAGTCATGACTTGCCCTTGGTGAATCCATGCTGACTGTTCCTGATCACTTTCCTCTCCGCTAAGTGCTTCAGAATTGATTGCTTGAGGACCTGCTCTATGATTTTTCCAGGGACTGAGGTGAGGCTGACTGGCCTGTAGTTCCCAGGATCCTCCTTCTTCCCTTTTTTAAAGATGGGCACTACATTAGCCTTTTTCCAGTCGTCTGGGACCTCCCCCGATCGCCATGAGTTTTCAAAGATAACGGCCAATGGCTCTGCAATCACATCCACCAACTCCTTTAGGACTCTCGGATGCAGCGCATCCGGCCCCATGGACTTGTGCTCATCCAACTTTTCTAAATAGTCCTGAACCACTTCTTTCTCCACAGAGGGCTGGTCACCTCCTCCCCATGCTGTGCTGCCCAGTGCAGTAGTCTGGGAGCTGACCTTGTTCGTGAAGACAGAGGCAAAAAAAGCATTGAGTACATTAGCTTTTTCCACCTCCTCTCTCACTAGGTTGCCTTCCTCATTCAATAAGGGGCCCACACTTTCCTTGACTTTCTTCTTATTGCTAACATACCTGAAGAAACCCTTCTTGTTACTCTTAACATCTCTTGCTAGCTGCAACTCCAGGTGTGATTTGGCCTTCCTGATTTCACTCCTGCATGCCCAAGCAATATTTTTATACTCTTCCCTGGTCATTTGTCCAATCTTCCACTACTTTTAAGCTTTTTTTTTTTTTGTGTTTAAGATCAGCAAGGATTTCACTATTAAGCCAAGCTGGTTGCCTCCCATATTTACTATTCTTTCTACTCATCGGGATGGTTTGTCCCTGTAACCTCAATAAGGATTCTTTAAAATACAGCCAGCTCTCTTGGACTTCTTTCCCCCTCATGTTGTTCTCCCAGGGGATCCTGCCTATCAGCTCCGTGAGGGAGTCAGTCTGCTTTTCTGAAATCCAGGGTCCGTATTCTGCTGCTCTCCTTTCTTCCCTGGGCACTGTCCCAGCTCATCCACTCTCATGTTGAGTCCAGTGCTTACCTCTCCCCTATGCTTCACTAGATACCTTGGACGACCAAAGGCAGAGCAGACGGTGTTGGTGAAGCCGCCCTTCCTGCGGCCTGAGGTGTCGGATGGACAGGTCACTGTCAAGATAATGGACAATGGTATCCAGGCTGAACTGAAGAGAACAAAGGTGAGGAGGGCAGCACCCTAAGCAGAGAGAGCCCAGGGGGTGCAGTGTGCAGCCATGAGTAGGAATCGAGTGAGCCTTTCACGTGCTCCCTTTTTTCCCCTCTGTGTGGCTTCACTGTGTGCGTCCAGCCTGCCCCGCAACTGAAGTCGTGTTCCTTCCATGTGGCAGCCACTGCTGCATGAGGTTCACACCCTTCATCTCTTTCCTCCCGGGTAGCTCTGAGGCACCTCTTCCCTTCTCACCCAGCATCCAAGCCGCACGTGGCCGTGTTCCTGGGATGACTTGTCAGTGCCAGGAGACAGCAAGGCCCCTTTAACACCACCTCACTCTGCTGAGCCCAGCGAGGAGGACCTTGCGTCCTGCCCCACCCTTCTGATTGCTCCTCTGCCCTTTGTCTCTGCAGTCCAAAGGAAGCCTGGAGGTGATGGAGAGCCAGTCTGCCGATGCTGAGCCACCACCCCCACCAAAGCCAGACCTCAGCCGCTACACAGGTCTGAGGACGCATTTAACCCTGGCCACCAATGAGGGTAAGGAAGGCATGCCAGGCTGACGAGCAGTTGTGCCCCACCCATCGCAGGAAGGGGAGTCCGTGGGTGCAGACCAGGATCGAGGTGCATCGGCAGAACCCAGGGCTGGGATAGCAGCAGGGACTGCTGAGCAGAAGCAAAGTGCATCAGCAGAGCTGGGCATAGGAGCAGCTGGGCAGTTTTAGGAATGTCTCTTGGACCATTTGCAGGGCTTAGTTTGTGTGGCAGACAGCCTAGTGAAGGGCAAAGTGGAGCTGGTGACTGCATTGCCTAGATTGCACTGATCCCTGGTTGGGAAGGTTGCTGCAGTGGCTCTCTGGACCAGTGAGTTAGAATGGTTTGTGCTGCTACCCTCGTGTGTGGGAAGCAGGGACCCAGAGGGGACCTGAATCTTGTCTGTAGCCTGATGTCACAATGGTGTTGCCTGTCCTGTTGTGTAGGTGGGAGTACAGATGTTGGTGCTAATTTCCCTCGTGTAGGTGTTATTGCTGGCTCCTGGCCTGCCAGCTCTGTCCCCACTGGGAGAGGGAATCCAAGGGAATGTGTGTGGAGAGGAGGCATGGTCTGGTGACTAGACTACCTTTCTGGGAGTCCAGAGCTCTGGGCTCTGACTGACTCACATAGTGACACCTTGAGTGAATGGCTTCCCCTCTCTGTGCTGCAGTTTCTCCAAGTGTTTGCCTGCCTCTGAGAGATGGTGTTGAGCTCTTATCTGTGGGGAGAGGAAGCGTGAGCTACCGGTTAGAACACACAGTGGATCATTGCAGAGGAAGACACTGTCCTCATCCCAAGCTGTTTCCCAGCTGACTGGACCCAGCTGTTCATACTCCCCCACAGGATGGGTCCGTACTGGAATGTAGCGAGGCTCCATAGGCAGAACTACAGGGCATGGTGGAAGAGGCGGCATTTGGACAGAATGGGGCTAGGGTGGAGGCAGTTCCAGGGTTAGTGGGGGAGGAGCTGGAGCGGCAGGAGAAGAGGCTTTGGGAGAGGTGGATAAGATCTGGGCAGGGGCAGAACCTGGAAGGTGACGGCAAGATGCTTGGCCTTGAGGCAGGAGGTGAGGGCAAGCTGTGACATCTGTAACGCCAGTTAGACAGAGCTCCCGAATTGCCCAGCACGCCTCCCCATCCTCCCTCCTCAGGAAGAGGAGAGCTGCAGGTTTCTGCCTGCGCTCAGAACAGGAAAGGCTCTTGTGTTGGAGCAGTGTTGAGATGATCCACAAAGCCCGTCCCATGGGCACCAGGGCAGGACTGTCCCCCCGCAGCGTATCTCCAGCATGGTTAAGAATCCCCCAAGCAGTGGAGCCCCTGAGTATTGCACATCCCAGTGTGGGGTTTCTCCACCAGTCACAGGACCCCTTGCTCAGCAGAGTGGAGCCAAGAACCCATAACCCAGTGCTGGCCAGGTTGCACCCAGGACTGGAAGCTGCCTGCCTGATCTCAATGTTGGGAAATGGCCCTCTTGCTCCATTTCATCCCGTTCCCAGTGCTGCCCTTTAGCCCATCTAACCCAGCTCCTCCCCCTCCTTGGCATCCCAACCCCCCCTCCCAGGCTCGGAGACGGTTCTCACAGATCAGCACGATGACTGTGGGGAGGCAGCGAATGCTGTGTGAGTGTGTGTGTCTCTCTCTCCCTCCACAGACAGCAGCTTGCTAGGCAGGGACAGTCCTCCAACTCCGACCATGTACAAGTACCGCCCTGGCTACAGCAGCAGCAGCGCCTCAGCCGCCATGCCGCACTCCACCAGTGCCAAGGTAATGCTGCCCATGGAAGGCCCTGGAGGCTGGCCCAGACTGCAGGGCGGGGTGGGGAGTGACCCTTCTTAGGAGCTGCGCGTGGGCAGCTGGAGGCAGTGGAAGGGGGATATGCAAGGACTGAGTGTCTCAAAATGTGTCGGTTGGGTCCTGCCCCAGGCTACCCACTCAATCGTTGCCATTGGGCTGTAGGGTTATAAGGGGACAGGTTCCTGGCTCCCACAGGACTCAGAGTTGTCCTCAGAGGGCAGGCCAGGGCCCTTCTGACGGGGATGTTACCCCAGCTCCTGAAGCTGATGTTGCAGGGCAGTGCAGGTTGGGGTGCTGAGTTCCCCCGTCTTATCTCTTGGGATGAATCCCCTGCCCTGCCTCTGGGGATGCCCTATGTCAACCCTACAGGGCACAGCTGGGGGGAACATGGGGGCTGGGCTGTGAGGGAGCTCCTGAACCCTTTTAGAGGAGACCGTGCTTTGAGTTCCTCTGCCCTGTCTCTGGGGATGCCAGAGTGGAGTCTGCAGGGTGGAACCCTGGGAAATGGGGTAGGGGTTGGGCTGTCTCTAGAGGTGCCTTGTTGCAGCCCCCAGGATAGTATGGGAGTCAGGACAGGCTGGAGTGGGTCTCTAGTTTTGGGTGGGCATTAGGTATGGGAGGCTCTGACTATACCGTGCATCCCCTGTGCCCTGCAGCTGAGCCGAGGGGACAGCCTGAAGGAGCCCACCTCCATCGCCGAGAGCAGCCGGAACCCCAGCTACCGCTCGGAGCCGAGCCTGGAGCCTGAGATCTTCCGCTCTCCCACCTTCGGCAAGAGCTTCCACTTTGACCCGCTGTCAAGCGGCTCGCGCTCCTCTAGCCTCAAGTCGGCCCAGGGCACAGGCTTTGAGCTGGGCCAGCTTCAGTCGATCCGCTCAGAGGGCACCACCTCCACCTCCTACAAGAGTCTGATGAATCAGACGCGCAATGGCAGCTTATCCTACGACAGCCTGCTCACCCCTTCTGAAAGCCCTGATTTCGAGTCAGTGCAGGCTGGGCCAGAGCCGGAGCCCCCCATGGGCTACACCTCGCCCTTCCTCTCAGCCCGCATCACCCAGCAGCGTGAGGCCGACCTGCACAGCCGCTTCCCTGGTGCTGGCTCGCCCAAGCACCCACCCCCCTGCGAGCCCTCGCCCATGCGCTATGACAATCTCTCCCGCCACATTGTGGCCTCCATGCAGGAGCGGGAGAAGCTGCTGCAGCAGTCACCTACCCTGCCACCCCTGGCTAGGGAGGAGGACACGGGGCTGGTAGACTCAGGCATCCAGTCAACACCAGGCTCCAGCAACGCCCCACGCACCAGCTCCTCCTCGGACGATTCGAAGCGCTCACCGCTAGGCAAGAACCCACTGACCCGCCCGGTGCCACCCCGCTTCGGCAAACCAGAGCCACTCCGGGTACGCTCACCCGACCCACCCACTGCCCCACAGCTGGGCAAAGTCGTGTCTTACAGCAGCCAAAAACAGTCGCCTCAGGCCAGCATCCCGGAGACAGAGGAAGTGGCTTTGCAGCCATTGCTAGCGCCAAAGTAAGTACCAACTCTGCCCGCTGCGTGCTTTAAGTGTTCTTTGACTCGGCGGGGGACAAGCTGCTTGGGCGAGCACCCCACTGCCATGCCAACGGAGGAGCTCAGAGGGAGCAAACAGCATGCAGGAGGGAGAGGCTGGGTGTGATCCACAAGGAGTCCTGCCTGCCCTCGTCTGGCCCTTCCCCCTCTTCCCTTCAACACATGAGCCAGAGAGCGTGGTGTGAGACAATCCCTCTCCCCACCCCAGAGCCATTCCCCTTCCATGCCCTGCTCTGCCTCTCCCCCTCTCTAGGAAGTGCCCTGTGTCTGTGAGTTACCTCTCCCACTTCAGTGCAGTGTAGGGGTGTGAGACCTCCCTCCACCCTTCTGAGGAGTGTGGGGCATGTCCTCCCTCTCCCTCCTGTGCCCAGAGAGGAAGCGAATGTGTAGGTGTGTCTGCCCAACCCCTCCCTGGGGAGTGCACGGGTTCTGTGTGTGTGCGTGCGTGCGTGCCTGCGTGTCCCACCCCTCCCTGGGGAGTGCACGGGGTGTGTGTGTGTGCGTGCGTGCCTGTGTGTCCCACCCCTCCCTGGGGAGTGCACGGGCTGTGTGTCCGTGCCTGTGTGTCCCACCCCTCCCTGGGGAGTGCACGGGCTGCGTGTCCATGCCTGTGTGTCCCACCCCACCATGGGGAGTGCACGGGCTGTGTGTGTGCATGCCTACATGTGCGACCCCTCCCTGGGGAGAGGCTATGTGGGTATCTCCTATCCTTTGATTGGGGGGGCAATGTGGATTCTAGCCCTCTTTCCTGGGGGAATTCAGGGCTTCCTCCCAGTATGCGATACTTCCAGTATCTTTCATCTTAGTGCAGTGGGGAATCTCTCTCCCAGAAGGGTGGGCTGGGCTCTGTCCACCTTCCTGGCTCCTTGCCCCTTCCCTAGTACATACCCACTCTCCCCTTCCCATACTCTGTCCTTGGGTGTTGGACACACCTCGAATCCTCCTTTTTTTTCCCAATCTGTATATGTGGATCCCCTCTCCATCCCCCTGCCATTGAGCGTGCTGTGCTGTGTGGTTGAAAGTTCCACCGATCCCAATCCTGTGGTGTGTGTTCACTTCCTGACGCCCTTGTGTCCTTCCTTCCCCAGAGACGAGGTGCAGATGAGAACCGCCTACAGCAAGGCCAATGGGCAGCCCAAGAGTCTGGGCCCGGCCTCCCCCTCTCCTGGCCAGCCACCTCTCAGCAGCCCAACTCGAGGAGGAGTCAAGAAGGTCTCTGGAGTGGGCGGGACCACTTATGAGATCTCTGTATGAGGGGCGAAGCTCTCTCCCCATTGTCGCCTACGCCCTGGCTGATACCAAAACGCCTGGGCCTGGTGGGCAGGGGGCATACTCAGGAGCAAGGCTCCCCTGCTCTCTCACATGCATGGACATTTTTTAGAATCCTCCAACTGCAGGGGGAAATAGCTGAGAGGACAGTGATCTTTTTAAATATGACCCCTGGGATTTGGGGTGAAGGCTTGGGCACCCCCTAAATCATCACAGCTGCAACGCAGCCTGGGTCCCTCTCCTCCTCCCAACCAGCTGAGAGACTGCAAATGTAGCACACGCTGTCAAAAGAAAGGGGGGAGGACTATCCCGGCAGCACCCCCAGCTGGTGGGGGGAGGCGCAACCTGCAGTTGCGCCACCACCAATGGGCCAGACACTCGTGGACCTTGTGCAATCACTCGCCTCGTGCGGTAGGAACGGATCGTTTTTAAAACAAGGATAATTTTTTTTATGATTGTTACGGATTCTATTTTTTCCCCTCTTCTGAGTTACCAGGTGTGTGTATATATAAATATCTATATATAAATATAAATATAAAAGAAATTATATATCTACCAGAGAGAGGGAAGAATCACCCCACAAGGGCCCAGGCCCACCCCACAAGGGCCCCCTTAGGACACCCAGCCCCAGGAAGGACAACATGGGGATGTGTGCGTGTGTGTATAGAGTATATATGTCCAGAGGGGTGGGGGACGGGGGGTTTCTACCACTGGTGCCTGGTTAATTCGAAAGGAGGCACCTGTGGAATTGCCAGTGTGGGAGGGATGGGAAAGTGTTTTATATTTAGGGACAAATACCAGGTCCTTGCTCATGTGATCCCAGGCTTGATCATTGCTCAGTGCTTCTGGGGCCTGTCCTTCCTCTAGCAGCTATGCTAGGGTCCTGGGCCTGGGCTGCCTTTTGTGTCTCATCTCCCCCTCTCTGGCTTCTCTGGTTCCTGGGCAGACTTCCTATCCTGGGGAAGCAAAGCAAGTGGGGAAAGCTGGAAGGCAGCCCTTCCACCCCCATCGTGCAGTGATTAGGCGTGACCTCCCCTTTAGCTGAATGGGGTGGGCAAATCCATGTCTCCCTTGTATGGGTGGGTTTAATTAAGGACTCAGTTTCCCATTTTTACAGCCTCCAGTATTCAGATGGGATGGGATGTGTCATGAAACTGACTCCCAGCAAAGTGGGGAGAATGGACTGGTGGGTTTCTTCTGTTTCCTGACGCTACCCCTTCCACAACAAACAGATGAGCTTGCACAGCGCTAGAGACATATCATTGGGGCTCAGAAGAGCACTGGGGGGCTTGAGGTCTGTGTTCCCCTGTATAGAGATTTGAGCTGTATCTAATCCCTCGCCCACAGACAATTTTAGCCGTTCTTCTCTCTGATGTTTTTACATTTCTTATTTTTGATTCCGTTATGGTTTCTCACTGTCACACGATTGTTTTTATTTCCAAAGCGGGGAAGAATAAAAAAAAGAGGAAACCAAACCAAACCCCAAAGCAATATTTTCATGTCATATGCCAAAAAATTTTTAGACATCCACACCAAAACCCCATGAAAATCTAAAGCAAACCAAGCAGAAATCCAACCTAATCTCCGGGCACTACTTGACTCTTTCTCTATGGCAATATCTCTCTTGTGGCCTCCACAGAGCCACACTTTTATTTTTTATTATGATTAGCCATTTTAAAACGAGGAATTAAAAAAAATCTAATAAGCCACCCCTCCAGGCTTGTGTGGTTTTTGTTTCATTTTCCTAGGGGGAGGTGTTGTCTCCTTTGGTATCTTCCTTTCCTATTATTCCATCCAAAAGAAAGATTTGCAGCAAAATCGCCCCTGTCTTGAAGAGCAGAAAATCAAAGAATTAACCTGAGGGCTGAGTTGCCAAGAGAGGTCACCAGAAGGTACATGAGTGGGTCCTCACTCTGTTCTGAGCTGTGGTAGCAAAGGGGAAGGCCTGCTTGCTAATGAAGCATAACTGCTAGCAGTGGTCAGTTCCTTGTTACCTGGTGGTGTGTGAGGAGCGGGAAGACAAATTGACTTTGGAAACTATCCGTGAAGGGCAACTATGGATGAGTCTGTGAGAGCTTGCAAGTAGGGCATCTACATAACCTCAAGTGGGCAAGGGCCTGGCTGTGAAAGAGGCAGAGCTTGCACTTTGGGGAAGATGGAGGCTGATGGTAATGAAAGAGATGGAAAATAAGGGCGCCACCCAGCCCTCCCCACTTGATCTATTCCATCAAAGGGTAAAGGAAAGTTTTCTGGATATGAAACCTGCCTAAGCAGCAACTAGAGCTTCAAGCATGCCCAGCACACCCAGCAGGCCCACTATGTAACCAGGCATAGGCACATGCTAGGCTCTATCCAATCAGCAAAACACTTCAAGATAGCAAAAAGTTCCTGCATGAATAGCCAGGTTCTTTGATAGTATCTGGAAACCTCTGCCTATCCGATGAAGATTAAAGGCCTTCTCCCTCCCTAATCTCAAACCTGTGGGTCCCTGATCATTTCCACAGAGTCCCCAAATGGCATTCCTCAGTTGAGCTGTTGGGTTTAACTGTATCAGGAAGAACTACTGCTGGAAATCCACACCTGACAAATAAAGCCATTGAGCCTGAGCTACCATCGTAGGGAGCGTATCCAAATAACTCCTGAAACTGTAAAGTTTCAGGGCCTTGGCTCATCCTGGATCTCTGAGATCTCAAATGCTAGATAAGTTCAAACCAGTGCCTGGTACCGATCTGTTAAAGGAAGGTTGCTAGTTGCGGACCTTGTGGTAAAATGGGTTCTAGCGATGGATCTCCCATTCCTGGTGGGGGACCAGCACTGTCAATATAAGATGTGGTCTTTGTGGGCCAGTGTCAGCACTGCATGTATTCAGGTCCACACACATGGTTTCAAAAGCCACTGTCAAGTTGCTACAGCAAGTGATGCAAATATACAAATGTGTCCTAATCAGCCATGGTTTTCAAGGAGACCAGCTAGAGGCACCTTTTAAAAGGGCCTAAATTTCAGAAAATGATGAGCATCCACCCTCCAAAAATCAGGCCCCATTAAGATGTCTCCATTGGGGCTCCCCAAAATCTCTAGACATTTCTGAAAATGTTGGTCAAGCATGTATATATAAAAAATGGATATTTCATCCCAAACCAGTAACAGCCTTAACTCGAATGAGCCCTGGCTTGCTTTTTGGGTAATGCACATGCCTTATCTTGATTTTGGTATCAAAACATTTTCTTTTAAGAGATGTGAGAAATATATACTGGTTGCTTCTTCTAGTGATTACATGTCTATTCCAATGTAGGGAAGTGCGTGCCCCGAGCACGGTCACCGGAAATATTTCCCTCGGTGATATCTGTCAGGGTGGCTCTGGTACCCTGTGGTGCCATGTGCTCTTAGTGCTGGTATGAAGGGCATAACCAACCCCTTGTCCTCTCAGTTCCTTCTTACCGTCCATGACTGTTGCTGGGACTGTTCCCCTTGCTGTGGCGAGCGTCTCTCCGAGGAAAGGACGCATCCATCCCGTCAGGCTGTACCCAATCCAGCCTCTGGTACCGAGGCCAGTGCCGAGCTTCAGAAGCCAGTTCTGTGGGATCTCGTTGCTGCAGAAGGAGAGGAATACCCTCAGTTGCTGCAAGCTTCCTCTCTGGATGAGGCTGTGTCGGGCCAGGAATGTCACCTCCCCAAGATGACTATAAGGCCCACCAGGAGCTACTGAAGAGGGTGACCTCGAACTTGGGCTTGCAGGCGGAGGTAGTGAAAGAATCCTCCCATAGCCTGATTGACATTCTGGCCACAGCACGGTTGTCAAAAGTAGCCCTGCCCCTCAATGAGACCATTATGGACCCAGTGAAAGCCCTGTGGCAAATCCCAACTTCCTTTAACCCCCACCTCAAGAAGAGCTGAGAGGAAGTACTTGATTGGGGTCTGGAACAGCTGTCTTATGTGGAGAGAGTAATAAAACTGGGACTTTTCTGTTTGGAAAAGAGACTGCTAGGGGGGATATGACTGAGGTCTATAAAATCATGACTGGTGTGGAGAAAGTAAATAAGGAAGTATTATTTACTCATAACACAAGAACTAGGGGGTCACCAAATGAAATTAATAGGCAGCAGGTTTAAAACGTATTTTTTCACACAACGCACAGTCAACCTATGGAACTCCTCCTTGCCAGAGGATGTTGTGGAGGCCAAGACTGTAACAGGATTCAAAGAAGAACTAGATAAATTCATGGAGGATAGGTCCATCAATGGCTATTAGCCAGGATGGGCAGAGATGGTGTCCCTAGCCTCTGTTTACCAGAAGCCCATCGTCCATTCCCAGCTTCTGGCAAAAAGAGGCTAGGGACACCATCTCTGCCCATCCTGGCTAATGGCCATTGATGGACCTATCCTCCATGAATTTATCTAGTTCTTCTTTGAATCCTGTTATAGTCTTGGTCTTCACAACATCCTCTGGCAAGGAGGAGTTCCATAGGTTGACTGTGGTGGATCACTTGATGATTTTACCTGTTCTCTTCATTCCCTCTGGGGTACCTGGCCTTGGCTGCTGACTGCAGACAGGATACTGGGCTGGATGGACCTTTGGTCTGACCCAATATGGCTGCTGTTATGTTCTCCTGTGCCTGCCCAGGTTTATGAATTCCTCTATACTCATCTCCTCCTTCTTCCCAGATACTGAGTGGTGTCTGCAGCCAACGAAAGGGAGAGCAAGGTCTGCAGGGGGTGGTGACTCAGGAAAAGGACTCCCAAGAAGCTGGAGCTTTTCAGTAAAAAAGTTTACCAGGGGGCTGCACTCCATGTTGAAGCTCAAGGAGTCGCTTCCCCAAGAGTCCAGGCAGAAGTTGTCAGTGGTGGAAGAAGGGAAGTAGATAGCCAGGGCTTCATTGCACGCTGCCCTGGATGAGGCGGATTCAATGGTCAGGTCCATAGCCATCATAGTAGTAGTCTCCGGCATGAGGTCCAGCAAACCCTCCCCTGTGAGGGAGCTTTGCTCTTTTCAGAGCAGACTGATGCTAAGCTCCATGGGCTCAAAGAATCCAGAGCGACCCTCAAGTCCCTGAGTTTGTATACCCTTTTTGCTCATATCAGAATGTGGTCAATATATTATTGGATGTTGTGAGTTTATACATCCAGTTGAGAGAGTCTTCACATGTTTGTCATCATGCCTCAGGACATTCTGGATTCACTGAGGTGGTGGACAAACAAATGTTCTTCCAGGTGTGCCGTTCATCCCCCTTCCCCATCAGTGATAACATGGGACGCATCCAACACGGTATGGGGACCCCATGTGTGTCAATTTACAAATTACACATTAGTGTGTTAGAATTAAGAGCCATCCGTTTGGTGCTCAGATCATTCCTCATATACAATGGAGCATGGTGCAAGTATCGACAGACGATACGACTGCTGTGTATTATCTGAACAAACCAGGGGGAGCTCGCTTGTTCCAGTTATGTGCTGATTGGTGTATTCTGCATGAGATCTATCTAGTGGTCCTGTATTTAGCAGGGGAAAGCAACCTGCCAGCAGATCAACTCAGCAGGGACAATTCTCAAATTCCAAGAGCTCCAGTTCCAAGTAACCTTAGAGTGGTCCCTGAAGGATTGAGTAGTTCAAGATATCTTTTCCTTTTAGGGTCAATTCAAGGCACACCTTTTTTGTGATGAAAAATGCCCCATCTTCTGTTCAAAAGCTGGGAGGAACTGTCAGTCCTTTTCAGATGCCTTCCTTCTACATTGGCAAAAGGGGGCTTCGTCCCCACCATTCAGAAAAAGGGGAAGGAGATTTGGCAGGACAGGGCAAGCATGATTTGGATTGCTCCAGCTTGGCCAAGACAGCAGTGGTACACAAGATCTGCGTCAGCTGTCAGACGGATGGTACATGCGTCTTCCACTGTCTTTGGATATTTTGTCACAGCAACGAGGCAGGATTCTCCATCTAGACCCATAGTCTCTTCATCTAACTGCTTAGGCCATCGGACTTTGCCTAGTTGTGAGCAGTCATGTTCGTCCTTGGTACAGAATGTACTACTCATTTTTATCAACAAGACTATGTTACCAATGTAACTGACTAGATTTGTCGCTTGGATGGAGAGAAAATCTGATTCTCCAGCTTCTATACCCTGTGTTCTGGAGTATTTAATGTGTGTCAAGTCTGAAGGATTGTCTAATCCTTCTTTTAACAGTTCACTTGGCTGCTATTTCAGCTTACGGTGATTTGATTGAGGGTAGATTGTTGTTTGTACATGATTCCGTCAAAAGGTTTATGAAGGGGATGTCTAACATATGTCCTGCTTCAAGGGATCTTGTCCCATCTTGAGTCCTTAATTTGGTATTATCTATATAAGGTCACCCCTTTGAACCCAAATTAGAATGTTCATTATTTTATTTATTGGTTAAAGGAGGGCTTAATCACTGTTACATCAGCCAGAAGAGTGAATGAACTACATGCTTTAGTGGCTGACCTGCCATTTACTAGTCTTCACAGAGACAAAGTGGTTCTTAGACCTGATCCTAGGTTTTTTACTAAAAGTAGTGTTTGAATTTCACATCAGTCAGATAACTAATTTGCCAGTTTTCTTTCCCAACCTTCATGCTAGTAAAGTAGAGCCTGCGTTGTAAGACAACCTGTTAGGTTGTAAGACCACTGTTGCTTACTATTTAGATAGAACTAAGAGTTTAAGGATGTCATCCAGACTGCTTCTTATGCTAAGATTCATATGGGTCATAGCTTGTCTGCTCAGTCTGTTTCCAGATGGTGTAAGCGATGAATTGTACGATGTTTGAGTTAGCACAAGTTCCTGAACTGCCTGTAATATCTGTGCACCTTCCCCTCTTTCTCAGAGACCTATCCTGGTCTTCTGGGTTGGCAGTGAAAGGAACTGAGGCGCCCTTGGAATGTTCAGAGACATTGAGGAGAGGAGTAGGAGGTGGTGCACATGCACTCTAGCAGGCACGGCTTGGAGAAGGTTCTACCATAAAGCGCCACCAGGCAGGTCAGTATCCATAAGTGTGGATATGCAGAGTCATCGAAAAGAGCTCCAGTTCCAAGTAACCTTCATTTTGCATCTGTAGATCAAAGGATTAGCATTCCTAGTACTTTGGGGCCCTGATCTTGGTTGGAGCCTCCTGTAATATAAAGACGACAAGATTGTGGATGCGGTGCTGTCTTTTATTGGCCCAATTTCTGTGTGAAACAAGCGTTTGAGGTCCACCGAGCTCTTCTTCAATTTTTTGTAAGCTTGAAAGCTCTTTCTCACCAGCAGAAGCTGGTCCAATCCAAGATATTACTTCACCCAACATGTCTCTGATATCCTGGGTCCAACACAGCTACAACAACATTGCATAAGATAATATTGAGAGAGTTTCTATGGGTTGAGTGGATAAGTCTTGGGTCCAACAGCAAAGATCAGGGCTCTACCACAAACCTCCTCAGTGATCTTTTAAGTCATTTATATTCTGTTTACCCCATCTAGAAAGTGGACTCGTGCACATTCCCCTTCGGCCAACAGGGAATGTAGGAGGCAAGTATCTCAGCCTGGGTTGGAGGCTCCTAAGAATATTCTCTCACTTGGTTTTCTCCCTGCTTTCATTGACAGAATTGTGTCTGAGTTTTCAAATAGGTGGCAGTTTCTTAAACTCTTGACTATTCTGCCCTTGAAAACTTTTCTCTTTCATAAGCCCGCATCAGTCCACCTGATTCAAATTGTGTGGTGTAATGTGACTCTCTGTTGGTCTGAAAGAGGGATGTGAACATGCAGTACTGCTAAAATCTCAAATGAAGAGGGAGCCATTTTGGAATTGTTTTCTCTGAAAACCATTTAATTGATCAAGTATGCAGGGCATTTGCTTGTTAGACTTGGTACTAAAAATTTGAAAGCATGAGGCTATTTGTGTTTGGAATTACAAGAGCAGCTTTATAAATGGACTGGCATCCATGGCACCTTACCAGTCATCTTTCCATAAGAAACCACCTCCCTCTGTAGAGAACTCTGCCTAGAACTCTGGTGCTGCAGCATCGCAAATGCTGTCATGTCCTATTGAGCGAGAGGAAGATCTGCTAGCCATTGGCTATAGCGGGACCCTTATTTTCTTTCTAAACTTCAGCCAGCTGATGATCTCTCATACAATGAATGATTCTACTTCCACTGAAGTTAGTGACCAAAAAATGACATTGAAATTAGTGGGAGTAAAACTGGGTCCAAGAGTCTCTCCAACAAAAATGAATAGCGTTAACTTATTTCCTTCAAATGCAGCTGAGTCACAAGTTTCAAAGTATAGTGACAAGATGGTCAGTTTGAAGAGTGGTGAAGTCACTTTTGAGCTACAGCGGGACACAGAAATGTTACAGCAAAAGTCTGAAATCAGGGTAATTTTTGTAATAACCTGTTTGAATTAACCTCAGACTTGGCAGAAACCGTCTCCTGTGCATTCCAAGCAAATCCGGACATTTTTAGGACAAACACATTTTCCGAACTCGTGTTTCAAAGAGTGTTAGTGTACAGATTTGTGTAAGGAGGACGTGGGCTGGACTGAGCCTCAGGAGAGCTGGGTACAGTTCCAACGCTCATAGACTTCCTATGCCATTGGACAAGTTGCTTGGACCTTACCGTCCCTGGGCTTCAGGTCCCTATCGGTAAAAGAGGAATAGCACTCCCCTGCCTCCACAGGGGTCATTGTTTGTGAGGCCCTCAGATACGGCAGTAATGGGAGCCATCTAAGCACCTAGAGAGAGCTAGGTAGTAGCTGTCTGCATGGAAAGGTGGTTTCTCCATCAGACTAACAGCACTTTGGAAGGGTTTAAAAATTCTGTTCTACCAGTGGGCTGCTGAGTCATGACAATTCCCCTTCTATTACCCAAAGCCTCATCCCTGTGGGACAGCTGGAATACATAGCTGCTCGCCAAGGGTCAGTTTCAAAAGCCTCTAACACTCTGGGGTGTTGTAGGCATGGCAGAATTAGCAGCAGAGGCTACCCCAGGAAGGTTGCAGCCCATGGCTGTAACTTTTTATGGGAGCTATGGCATATCTGTACAAGAGGCTGTCCTCAAAGGCTCCAGACCACACAGCTCCCCATACCTCTAACAGTCCCTTGGACATGCACTGACTTGGGAGCACTTGAGATATGGAATTACTGCCTAAATTCCACCAGTCCAAACTGTAGTGACCACAGATGCACCAGCCCTGGGAATTAGGAGCCTACTCTTGGGGTGCAGGATCTCTGCAGGAATCCAAACATCCTGGAGAAGAGGTGGCTCCTGTCTGTGCTTTGGGCATAGGTGTTCTAGAAGATGGCTCTGATTCAGTCGGGTCACAGTTTCACATAGACAACCAGTGAGAGATAGGTTCTCTTCAGTGATGAGAAGCTATGGAGGTGGGGCAGTGGAACCTGGCTCACCCAATAGGTCCTAAGTTTCAACCTGAGGGAGAAGGAAGAACATGAACCCAGCCAAGTCCAGCCCAGTGGTGATACCCCCCAGGTGTGGCATCTATGTCAAGCAGATCACTTTTTGTGGATCACCCCAAGAGGACTCTGGCTGCCATGCCTCTGAACATAGCTTCTCTTTCTGCAGCCCTCTGCTGATGGAGGTCTGTCTTATCCTCTGGGAAAGGACTATCATGTATATCTCCTATGGTAGGGTCTTGACAAACCTTTGGAGAGAGACGGATTCCAGGGTCTTCATGTCTCCACATGGATCAGGACAAGACTGGGTGCACTCACGTTAAGAGACGACCAGGGCCCATTCCATCAGGTGGACTCTTCTGTGCATTCTGACCCTGGCTCACTATCTGTGGGGGACTGGTCCTCACATAAGTTACCTGTATGAGGCCATCAGTCCTGGCTGTACTGTGACTGGACTCATGTTGCTAGCGCAGTCCTAGCAGAGTTTTTCCCAGAGGAGTACAGAGTTTTCTTCTTAGTCTATGAACCAATTTCCAATGCTCTGCTTGTGCACTATTCTATTTAGGATGTTTAGCAACAGCCAGTCTTGTTCTCAGGCTTGGAGCTGGGGCTTGGCTTAGGGTCAATGTGCATCAAAACCTCTTGGCTGCTCAGAAATGGTCAAAGGTGGGGAATAAAGCTTGTGACCTGGTGTGCAGCAGCTGTAACGCATCCCTCCCAGGTGATTGGGTTGCCTTTTGGCTGTGAGGGCTAACAGGGCTGCCCTTAGTGAAGTCAACTGTAAAATCCCTGCTGTGATGTCTGGCTACTATTTCAACTTTCCATACTGTAGCCAGCCAGCCCTGATTGCCCAGCTACTTGTCATCTGAGTTGTAAGGTGCTTATTGAAGAGCCCAGTGTGATGGGGATATGGATGCAGCCCATGCAAAGTGTCCGAAAGCTCAGCCTGAGCTTCTTGATACTTCACAACTCAAATGTCTAATGAGGTAGGTTTTCTTCGGTGTCACTGTCCTTGGCTCAGAGGGACCTTCCTCCCCTCCACTGGACTCCATGGAGATACTGCTATGCTGGCCTCCTCCAACATTCCTTCTTGCAGTAGTGACCACTTCACCTCTGTGGATTGTCCTGCAGTGTTGTTCCCATCTCTGTGAGGTCCTTCTCCACAAATTAATAGCAAAGGGCCCCTCACTTGTGATGTGGCGCTGTCTACGCTAAACCTTTTAGAAGGGCCAGTGTTTGTACAGGCCCATGTGGGAGGATCTTTCCATACTATGAGTGGACTCACCTTAGGTGGGTAACTTCTGTATGCGGGTGGCATCTGAGACCAAGACAGAGGCTCAAACTGTGGCTGGGAGAAACCACTGCACTTTGATGGCAACTGTTTAGAAAGGAGCAACCCCTATGAAAATGAGGTTGAAGCAAGATCCCAAACGGGAATAAGGGATTGAGATACAAGCGGAAGATAAGACGAGCAGAAAACACTTCATCCACCCTTTGTTTACCCTCTCCCGAACATTGACTTTATTCCCTGTGAATTGCTGCTCGCTGGTAGGAGTCCCTGTTTGCAGTAAACATATAAGTGTTCCTAGACTCAGATCTGTGCCCCCCTTTTGATCACTATGGCTCACACCCTCATTTCTGCTGTGAAAAGCTGGCAGGCTTGACACCAGAGAACAACGTCCTCATTCATTCACTGTTTGCAGTAGGAACTGACTAGAACCACCCTTGTACTTTCCGACCTGCTCCTTAGTGTGGGGGTGGTTCAGGGTTTTTGGCTGTCACCTTACAAGCGTGTTAGAACTTCCAGGCGGTCTGGAAACCTGTGCGTCAGGATCAAATCATTCCCCAAACGTTTGAGTGTAACCAAGTAAAGGAAACCTTTCTGCGATTCACTAAAGCAAACAAGCCTTTCCCAGCAATTGTTGCAACCTAACTATGCCTACCATGTGCTGTCAGGAATCAGAGAATGAAACTGGCAACGAGTGAGGGAAAGCAAAGCAGCCATGGCCAAGCTAAGCAAGAGAGAAACATAACACAATAATTATTGGGGTGGGCATTACTGCCAGAGCAAAGGAAACCTGGTTACTGCACCTATAATCACCCTTTAATTAACTCTCCCAATACCCCTTGGCAGAAGGGGAGACAACCCTAGCCCAGGTCTACAGGCAGAGTGTGATGTGGCAGAACTGGGCTCCACCTGCATCTCTCCCCCGCCCCCCCCATCCGTGTGCATGCCTGGTGGCTGAAGCTGGGTCAGAAATGGGTCAGGGGGGCTGGTTGCTATGAAAGTGCACCCCTCCCCCTTGGCAGAACAGGAATGACAGGTGGGTAAGCCAGCCCTAAGGAGCAGAGACAGGTAAGTGCTAGAGGGCCTCCTGGGGCAGGGAAAGGCAGTCAATTCCCAACTCTATCTGGGGGGACTGCAGGGGAATGGTGCAAGCTGGCTCCAGAGCTGGTTCTCCGCAAAGCTGCTGCCATGCTTGGTGGGGGAGGGAGCCAGGATCCAGTGAGGGTCAGGCACAGTATCTGTAGCGAGAGGGCCCCGATCCAGTGCGTGAGACTGCAGGATGTCATGGCTGCTACAGGGAGAGCTTCAAGATTGGCCCGTGCTCCAACCAGCTCATTAACCCTGCCCTGACTGTCCTTGTGGGTGGGGGCCAGCTGGGTATGTTTATTGGTCTGTCTGTAACCACAGCATAGCTTGCCTGTGCCCATGGATATTTCAGCCATGAAGGTACAGTAATCGCTGGGAACAGCTTCCTGGAACTAGGGCTGTAGGGGGAGAGAAAAGAAGGGGGCTGGAACCTAGGGAAGGAAATGGGGTACCTCAGTGGGTGCTGGGGAAGGGGGCAAGAATAGGCAGAGACAATGTCTAGCCTCAGCAGGATAGAAGGGATGCCCTACTGGAGGGGATGGGGCAGGGACAGACACAGCAGTGGGCAGCAACTGGCCCCTTTGCACCTGGGCCCCAGGCTGTACCCCCTCTTTCCCTGTAAAAGCAGGAGAGGAACCCAGCTGTGCCCCACCCCTAAGCTTGTTCCACCTTGTGGTAGGAGGCTGGAATCACCTGAGCAGCTCTGCTCCCTGCCTGAATGGGGTTGGGGCAAGGTAAGGGTGACCCTATGGGTCGGTAGCTATATCAGGGAGTGGGAGTCAGGACTCCTGGGTTCTATGCTGGCCTATTCCACAGCTGGCCTGCGTGACTTTGGCCACATTATCATTATGTCTCACTTTCCCAAGCAAGCACTTTAATACTTGGGGGCAGAAGGCCAGGGCTGCATTGGCCTTACAGGTCTCATGAGGGAAGAGTTGTTACATTGCTCCAGGGCACTGCCCATCCTTCTGCTTCCTGTACAGTAACCGGAGCTTGCTGTCTCTTTGGGCTCTCCCATCTATGCAGTTACCTAGGCCCTTCCCCCACACAGGCCCTGCTGCTGGGGCAAAATTCCCCAGCTACCCTCTCCTGCCGGGGAAGCCATCTGCCATCTCCTAGATCCTGCAGTAGGGTGGGATGGCAAAGGCTTGAGCCTCCTCCAAGACAGCAGCAGTCAGTTCAGCCAGGCCCTGGAGCGGGGAGGCTTGGGTCTGCGTGAAGGAATTGGATCCAGGCTGCACAGTGGTATTTTGCAGGAGGCCTGGTGAACACAGACAGCATCTGCTTCAAGGGAGTGGATGACCAGGGAAGAGGCGAAGACGCCCCCCCACAAGTGCTGGGGAGAGGCTGAGCTGGGGTAGATTTCTGGCCACTGCTGCCTTCTGAGGTTGCAGCACCTGACCCACATTGCCTCCTGGTGGGAATGGCTCACAGCTGGCCCCAGTCTGTCATCACCACCACTAGGAGGCAGGTGTGCATGCACTGCCCCAGCAGGCGTCCAGCTTAACCCTGCAGGCTGTGCGGGGACAGGGTGGGTGGAGCCACCACTGCAGGAGAGGACCACCACGAAGGGTTAAAGCTCCTCCTGCTTGAATGCCCCATGTATGGCAAGGCACATGGTTCCTGTAGGAAGGCAGCAGCTGCTGCTTCATGGAGATGGACTGTGCTTGGCTCACACCTACAGGGCAGAAGGCACATTCTCCCTCCCACAACAAAAACCCAGGAGCAGCAGTGGTGACACCTCCCCCTGCCCTGCAGCTGGCACAGAAGAGGGGCACAGGCAGCTTTGAGGAGCAGCGAGGAAGCCCAGTCCAGAGAGAGGGGGCCAAAACCTGCTGGGACAGGGGATCCCCACCCTAGGAGAGCTCCCCTGGTCCATGCAAGATGCTCCATGCAGAGGGTGCTGTGAGCTTGTTCTGCTTCAGGCTAGTGCAGGGGATTCCACCTCCCCGTGATGTAAAACACGTGGCCCCCTGAGAACCACTGGGAGTCAAGCTCTGAGGAGCAGCCTAGAGCTGCCAGGCCTCCACGCTGAAGCAGTTCCCCACAGGAGGAGGAAGGGAACTAGAACCACTGGTTAAGGCACCAGCCACGTTGCCCCCTTAACAGGAAGGGAGGCAGCTCAGACCCTGGCTGGGGCAGGAGGGTTCCTAGGGGACACGCATGGACTCGAACTGACTCTGCTGCTGAAGGTAGTGAATGCCCAGCTGCCCGTGTAGGAACAGCATCCTCCTGCCCTGGGCACTGCAGCACCGTGGGGCTTATTTAGTGAGGGTAATGGCTCCTGCTGGCCTGTTAGGCCAGTGATCCCAGCTGGCCTGGGCAGCAGAAAAACAACCGGCTGTCCCTCACCCCCCTGAGGCTTGAGCCGTTAGCTCCTGGCAGCCATGATAGAGACAGAGCCCTGCAGCAGAGCTGCCTGGCTGAACCCAGGAGTCTGCTCCCCATTGCCCTGTCAGGATTGGGCCTAATTAACATCATGGAGAATTGTGAGCCAAACACCTGCCCCCTTAGGGAATAGACTCAGCCCCTTCCTCCCACTCTGCTCCAGCCAACCAGGAGGCTAAGCTCTGCCCATCCAGCCTGTTATCTGCTTCCCGCAGCCCAGGTCCCTGCTGGAATCAGTTTCCTCAAGGCTCACTCTGCTGGTGACTGGGCCAGCACCCGCTCTGCCCTGCTGCCCTGGCCCAGGAGTGGGGAGCAAAGGCCTACCCAGACCCAGGCAGCAAGCAGGACACTTTCACAGAACCACCGGTGTCTCCTCCAAGCAGAGATTTAATTAAAACGCGAATAAAAAAAGAGCCTCTGGTACTGAGAGGATTATTTGGTATAAAAGGGATGCGCAAGCCTTAAAGGCAGCAGCCAGTGCCCCCCTCTCCAGCTGAGTCTGTGCTCCCACCAGGCTGATGCCCTGGGATATCTGTACACACTGGGGCCCCCGGTGGGGCAGCCCAGTTCCCCCCTGCGAGCTGCTCTGGGGTAGTTCCTAATGTCGCCTCCAGCGTCGCTCGCCCCAGCGCTCAGCAAGTCGATGATGGGTGTCTCCCTGGAGTGATCCCAGTGCCACGGTCAGATTCAGTGCCTCACCGGAGGCTGCTGCTGCTGCTGGCTTGGGAGCTGCCCACGCCTGGGTGCTCTGGGCTGTGCCGGTTCTAAGTCAGACAGATAGACAGACCAACCCCTGTGAGGATTCACAGTGGGGCTATGGGGGTTGTGAGTCAAGACAGGAGTCCTCAGCCCAGGGACCAATCAGAGCAAAGGGGGAATGAATTTTGGAGTCAGATTTTTGGCCTCAGAAATCCCATTTTGGGGGCTGGAAAACACTATGTGTACCCACTTGTCCCCCAACAGCATGTGATTTCCACAGGAAATGTCAGTTTCCTACTAAAACACGCCCAATATTTCAATCTGCAAATGCAGCTTTGGTGTCTCATGGAAGCTGTAGTTCAGGTGCTCCGTGTCTCCATTCCTCTCTCTCTAGGCCAGGCTCCCTAGCCAGACTAAATCTCCCATGGTGCACCATGGCCAGGGACTCTCGTTGATTAGGAAAGTGGAGCATTATGGGAGATTTCAGAGTAGCAGCCGTGTTAGTCTGTATTCGCAAAAAGAAAAGGAGTACCCGTGGCACCTTAGAGACTAACAAATTTATTAGAGCATAAGCTTTCGTGAGCTACAGCTCACTTCATCGGATGCATTTGGTGGAAAAAGCAGAGGAGAGATTTATATACACACACACAGAGAACATGAAACAATGGGTTTATCATACACACTGTAAGGAGAGTGATCACTTAAGATCACTCCTCTGTTTTTTCCACCAAATGCATCCGATGAAGTGAGCTGTAGCTCACGAAAGCTTATGCTCTAATAAATTTGTTAGTCTCTAAGGTGCCACAAGTACTCCTTTTCTTTTTGCGAATACAGACTAACACGGCTGCTACTCTGAAACCTGTCATTATGCAAGAATATCAGAGGAACAGTGGGGGGTGGGGTGGGAGGGAGAAATACCATGGGGAAATAGTTTTACTTTGTGTAATGACTCATCCATTCCCAGTCTCTATTCAAGCCTAAGTTAATTGTATCCAGTTTGCAAATTAATTCCAATTCAGCAGTCTCTCGTTGGAGTCTGTTTTTGAAGCTTTTTTGTTGAAGGATAGCCACTCTTAGGTCTGTGATCGAGTGACCAGAGAGATTGAAGTGTTCTCCAACTGGTTTTTGAATGTTATAAATCAGCTTCAAATCGCGGCACTGCGATGGGTACCCGCATGGCCCCACAGTATGCCAACATTTTTATGGCTGACTTAGAACAACGCTTCCTCAGCTCTCGTCCCCTAATGCCCCTACTCTATTTGCGCTACATTGATGACATCATCATCTGGACCCATGGAAAAGAAGCTCTTGAGGAATTCCACCATGATTTCAACAATTTCCATCCTACCATCAACCTCAGCCTGGACCAGTCCACACAAGAGATCCACTTCCTGGACACTACGGTGCTAATAAGCGACGGTCACATAAACACCACCCTATATCGGAAACCTACTGACCGCTATTCCTACCTACATGCCTCTAGCTTTCATCCAGATCATACCACTCGATCCACTGTCTACAGCCAAGCGCTACGATATAACCGCATTTGCTCCAACCCCTCAGACAGAGACAAACACCTACAAGATCTCTATCATGCATTCCTACAACTACAATACCCACCTGCTGAAGTGAAGAAACAGATTGACAGAGCCTGAAGAGTACCCAGAAGTCACCTACTACAGGACAGGCTCAACAAAGAAAACAACAGAACGCCACTAGCCATCACCTTCAGCCCCCAACTAAAACCTCTCCAACGCATCATCAAGGATCTACAACCTATCCTGAAGGACGACTCATCACTCTCACAGATCTTGGGAGACAGACCAGTCCTTGCTTACAGACAGCCCCCCAATCTGAAGCAAATACTCACCAGCAACCACACACCACACAACAGAACCACTAACCCAGGAACCTATCCTTGCAACAAAGCCCGTTGCCAACTCTGTCCACATATCTATTCAGGGGACACCATCATAGGGCCTAATCACATCAGCCACACTATCAGAGGCTCGTTCACCTGCGCATCTACCAATGTGATATATGCCATCATGTGCCAGCAATGCCCCTCTGCCATGTACATTGGCCAAACTGGACAGTCTCTACGTAAAAGAATGAATGGACACAAATCAGACGTCAAGAATTATAACATTCAAAAACCAGTTGGAGAACACTTCAATCTCTCTGGTCACTCGATCACAGACCTAAGAGTGGCTATACTTCAACAAAAAAGCTTCAAAAACAGACTCCAACGAGAGACTGCTGAATTGGAATTAATTTGCAAACTGGATACAATTAACTTAGGCTTGAATAGAGACTGGGAATGGATGAGTCATTACACAAAGTAAAACTATTTCCCCATGGTATTTCTTCCTCCCACCCCACCCCCCACTGTTCCTCTGATATTCTTGTTAACTGCTGGAATTAGCCTACCTTGCTTGTCACCATGAAAGGTTTTCCTCCTTTCCCCCCCCTGCTGCTGGTGATGGCTTATCTTAAGTGATCACTCTCCTTACAGTGTGTATGATAAACCATTGTTTCATGTTCTCTCTCTCTCTCTCTCTCCCCGTGTGTGTGTGTCCTCTGCTTTTTCCACCAAATGCATCCGATGAAGTGAGCTGTAGCTCACGAAAGCTTATGCTCTAATAAATTTGTTAGTCTCTAAGGTGCCACGGGTACTCCTTTTCTTATTATGGGAGATGTAGACTAATCAAGAAGCCTGCCCTATAGAAAAGGCAGCATGAGGCACCTGAACTACAATTCCCAGGAGTCACCACAGCAGCATTTCTTAAATCAAAAATCTTTGAGTCTTGAGTTTCCAAAAAACTACCCCCTGCCCCCCCAGGGAGGGGTCACACCCACACAGTCCCCACCCCAACATCCAACCCCCCTGCCCCACTCTCCCCAGGGAGGGGTCACACCCACACACAGTGCCCACCCACCTCTGAGGGGGTCTGTCTTTTTCTCTCTCTCTCTCTCTCTCTCTCTCTCACACACACACACACACACACACTTTTTCAGAGGACAAAAGCCTATTTTTCTGCCCGCTCTAGGTGGGACCACATGGATCACCAGTGGCATCCAAATCTCATCTCTCCAGGGCCTTTACGTTAGAACAGAGGCTCCAGAGCAGGGGATAACAAAGAGAGGATTGGATACATTCCAAGTCCTGTCCCTCCCCAGTAAGGTGAGCATAGCCAGGCTGGTGGGAAAGCGAACCAGGAGTTCTTCCCCCTTCCTGCCACATACCTTCTTTTTCTTCTTCTCTTTCTTCTTCCTCTTCCGCTCCGGATCCTCCTCCTTTTTCTTCTTCTTCTTCTTGTGGTCGGAGTCTGAGGGGGTTTCTGCAAAGAGAGCCACAGATCTGCATTCAAGTGAGTCACAAGATGGGAGACGGTTGCCCTAGCCATGACGTTACTGGGACCTGGTGAAGATTTGGGGGGTGCTGTTCTATGTCTGGGAGAGGGGATTCCTGGATTTGTGGAGTGCAGCCTTTACCTGGGGGAACAGGATCCTGGGTGCGGCTCTGCTTGTGCTTGTGTTTATTTTTCTTCTTGGGTGGCTGGATATGCATCAAGCGACATTGTTCTGGCAACTGGAAGAGACAAAGATTAGGGTAGGTGGGGGTGGTGGAGTTTCTCCAATCATCATCTCTCTTCCCACTACATATCACCTGTTAACCAGCAAGGGTGTTTTGTTTTCTCAGCAGACCTCTCTGCCTTATCTCCCCCAACCCAAACCTCAGAGTCCCCCCTTCCCTGACCCCCACCCCAAAGCTGCCCTCCCACTCCCAGCAGCTCAGGGGGAAGCTCACCGGCCCAGCATGCAGGCGGAAGCCAGTCAACATGGTGCCAGTGATGGGGTTGAAGGAGCTGCTGCAGATGGGTGGCTTTTCAATAAGGGAGCGCAGGCTGCTGTTGTCATGCGAGCCTGGCAAGTCGATCATCCCTGGCAGGTCAGGCAGGAAGTTGCTCAGCTTCTCCTTCACCTTCTTGCCACAGAATTTGTTATAAGAGTGTTCCAGGTTGTAGTGTGTGATCAGGTTGGTGCTGCCCGTCAGTTCCATGTTGCCTGGGAAGGAATCAGGAGAGCAGCGCTTTACACTGACACCCAGCCTTGCTGAAGGCAGCGTGATGGAGCAGTCTGCACACAGGACTGGGAGCCAGGATTCCTGGCTTCCCTTCCCAGCTCTGCCACTGACTTCCCCTCTGGCCTGGAGCAAATTCACTTCAGCTCTCTTCAGCTGCAAGCTGGGGCTGGCACTTGCGTAGCCCAGCAAGGCTGTGAGGCTTCGTTAATGTCTGTGGAGCACTGGCTACAGCAGAGTGCAACTGAGCCCGGACTGCTCAACAGCAGATGGAGATACCCACCGCTAAGGCCAGCCCAGGGCCTGAACGACGGAGACTCGTGTGTCCGGCCGGCGACGGCGGAGAGGAGACGGGATTTAACCCCACAAAACGGCACCTGGGCTGCATGCCACAGATCACGGACCAGACCCGGGGGAGCCTAAACGAGCAGCCAGGGCCTTGGGTCTGTGCAGGTGAGACTACAGCATGCCCCGCTCGGCCCCCTCCCTGCTGAGCCCTCCCCACCACCAGCACTGGCCCGGGGGGCAGAGGATTATAGGAAATGGCTAATGCTGGGGGAGCCTGCTCCCAACTGGGTCCGCGCTACCCCCCAAACTTTATCCTTCCCGTTAGCTACAAGACTCCACCTCCCCGACCCTTTACAAACCTCTTATTCCATCCTTATTGGCTCTCAGAGCTGCCAATCCACGCATTCATACACGCTCGCGTCCCACCCCGCAGGCTTCTGCATTCCCCACTGCCAGAAGGAGCTGGCCATCCAAACGGGCCCCCAAATCCCGCCTCCCCTGGCCCGTCTGTTCTGCCTATTGGGCTGGCGAAAGCAGCCCCAGCCACTGATAGGTGGCGAGAGAGGCCAATCAGACGCGTCTGAGCAATGCGATTGGCCAGCCCCTTCTCGGCCGCCCCCAGGAGCTCGATTGGCCGAGTACCTGGTAGCTCCCGCATCAGGTAGAAGGGGCCGCTGGCGGCCGCGGCCTTCCGGGCGGCGTCCTCCGCGGTCTGGGGGGTGGCGGCTGCGGGGGGTGGCCCGGCGCCGGGACCCCCCGGCTTCCCCGGCCCGAAGCCCAGCGCGGTAGCCGCGGCGGGAGCTGGCGGCTCGGCCCCTCCGAAGAGAGCAGAGAAATTCTCCATCATCCCAGCATGCCCCGCGCGTTCTCCTCCCATTGGCCTGGTTGCGCGGGGACAGGACCGTCCGCCTCGTTCTCATTGGAGGCTGGTCCATCGTCGACGTGTCTTTGATTGGTTCGTTTCCTTTTCACCCCGCCCAATAGGATAACGTCCCTGCGTGTCTCTGATTGGACAAAAAGGCCCATTGACGCAGCCCTGACGTGACGGGTTGTTTCCCTTGCGCTCCAGGACGATACATGGGCGAGGAACTCACCCTCGATATCTGATTGGTCCCTCGCTCCAGCGATCCCGTCCTTCCCTCCAATCAGACCTCACTGACAAGGAGTGGCAGTGGCTGCGACCATTGAGGAAGGAGGTCTCCTAGCAATCCCCGCCCTCTGCATGATTGGCATCACGGTTGCCCAATAGGAAGCGCTGGTGCGGGCGGGCTCCTCCCCGCCGCGTCGGGCCGGTCAGTGTAGGTGAAGATGGCGGTCCTGGCCCCGCTGCTGGCGCTGTTCTACTCGGTGCCCGGGCTCTGCCGCTGGCTGGCGCGGCCCTATTACCCGCTCTCGGCGCTGCTCTCGGCTGCCTTCCTGCTGGTGCGCAAGCTACCGCCGCTCTGCCAGGGCCTGCCCACGCAGCGCGAGGACGGGAACCCCTGCGACTTCGACTGGGTGAGCCCCGAGCCCCGGGACCGACCCCCCCTTAGCCCCCCCCGGAACCCCTGCGACTTCGACTGGGTGAGCCCCGGGACCGACCCCCCCTTAGCCCCCCCCGGAACCCCTGCGACTTCGACTGGGTGAGCCCCGAGCCCCGGGACCGACCCCCCCTTACCCCCCCGGAACCCCTGCGACTTCGACTGGGTGAGCCCCGAGCCCCGGGACCGACCCCCCCCTAGCCCCCCCGGAACCCCTGCGACTTCGACTGGGTGAGCCCCGAGCCCTGGGACCGACCCCCCCTTAGCCCCCCCGGAACCCCTGCGACTTCGACTGGGTGACCCCCGGGACCGACCCCCCCTTAGCCCCCCCGGAACCCCTGCGACTTCGACTGGGTGACCCCCGGGACCGACCCCCCCTTAGCCCCCCCGGAACCCCTGCGACTTCGACTGGGTGAGCCCCGGGACCGACCCCCCCTTAGCCCCCCCCCGGAACCCCTGTGACTTCGACTGGGTGAGCCCCGGGACCGACCCCCCCTTAGCCCCCCCCGGAACCCCTGTGACTTCGACTGGGTGAGCCCCGAGCCCCGGGACCGACCCCCCCTTACCCCCCCGGAACCCCTGCGACTTCGACTGGGTGAGCCCCGAGCCCCGGGACCGACCCCCCCCTAGCCCCCCCGGAACCCCTGCGACTTCGACTGGGTGAGCCCCGAGCCCCGGGACCGACCCCCCTTAGCCCCCCCGGAACCCCTGCGACTTCGACTGGGTGAGCCCCGAGCCCCGGGACTGACCCCCCCTTAGCCCCCCCGGAACCCCTGCGACTTCGACTGGGTGAGCCCCGGGACCGACCCCCCCTTAGCCCCCCCCCGGAACCCCTGCGACTTCGACTGGGTGAGCCCCGGGACCGACCCCCCTTAGCCCCCCCCGGAACCCCTGTGACTTCGACTGGGTGAGCCCCGAGCCCCGGGACCGACCCCCCCTTAGCCCCCCTGGAACCCCTGCGACTTCGACTGGGTGAGCCCCGAGCCCCGGGATCGACCCCCCCCTAGCCCCCCCGGAACCCCTGCGACTTCGACTGGGTGAGCCCCGAGCCCCGGGACCGACCCCCCTTAAGCCCCCCCCGGAACCCCTGCGACTTCGACTGGGTGAGCCCCGAGCCCCGGGACTGACCCCCCCTTAGCCCCCCCCGGAACCCCTGCGACTTCGACTGGGTGAGCCCCGGGACCGACCCCCCCTTAGCCCCCCCCGGAACCCCTGTGACTTCGACTGGGTGAGCCCCGAGCCCCGGGACCCGCCCCCCCCTTAGCCCCCCTGGAACCCCCTGCGACTTCGACTGGGTGAGCCCCGAGCCCCGGGATCGACCCCCCCTAGCCCCCCCGGAACCCCTGCGACTTCGACTGGGTGAGCCCCGAGCCCCGGGACCGACCCCCCCTTAGCCCCCCCGGAACCCCTGCGACTTCGACTGGGTGAGCCCCGAGCCCCGGGACCGACCCCCCTTAGCCCCCCCGGAACCCCTGCGACTTCGACTGGGTGAGCCCCGGGACCGACCCCCCCTTAGCCCCCCCCGGAACCCCTGCGACTTCGACTGGGTGAGCCCCGGGACCGACCCCCCCTTAGCCCCCCCCGGAACCCCTGTGACTTCGACTGGGTGAGCCCCGAGCCCCGGATACCGACCCCCCCTTAGCCCCCCTGGAACCCCTGCGACTTCGACTGGGTGAGCCCCGAGCCCCGGATCGACCCCCCCTTAGCCCCCCCGGAACCCCTGCGACTTCGACTGGGTGAGCCCCGAGCCCCGGGACCGACCCCCCCTTACCCCCCCGGAACCCCTGCGACTTCGACTGGGTGAGCCCCGAGCCCCGGATCGACCCCCCTTACCCCCCGGAACCCCTGCGACTTCGACGGGGTGAGCCCCGAGCCCCGGGACCGACCCCCCCCCAGCCCCCCCGGAACCCCTGCGACTTCGACTGGGTGAGCCCCGAGCCCCGGGACCGACCCCCCCTTAGCCCCCCCTGAACCCCTGCGACTTCGACTGGGTGAGCCCCGAGCCCCGGGACTGACCCCCCCTTAGCCCCCCCGAACCCCTGCGACTTCGACTGGGTGAGCCCCGGGACCGACCCCCCCTTAGCCCCCCCCGGAACCCCTGCGACTTCGACTGGGTGAGCCCCGGGACCGACCCCCCCTTAGCCCCCCCCCGGAACCCCTGTGACTTCGACTGGGTGAGCCCCGAGCCCCGGGACCGACCCCCCCTTAGCCCCCCTGGAACCCCTGCGACTTCGACTGGGTGAGCCCCGAGCCCCGGGATCGACCCCCCCTTAGCCCCCCCGGAACCCCTGCGACTTCGACTGGGTGAGCCCCGGGACCGACCCCCCCCTTAGCCCCCCCGGAACCCCTGCGACTTCGACTGGGTGAGCCCCGGGACCGACCCCCCCCTTAGCCCCCCCCGGAACCCCTGTGACTTCGACTGGGTGAGCCCCGAGCCCCGGGATCGACCCCCCCTTAGCCCCCCCGGAACCCCTGCGACTTCGACTGGGTGAGCCCCGGGACCGACCCCCCCTTAGCCCCCCCCGGAACCCCTGTGACTTCGACTGGGTGAGCCCCGAGCCCCGGGACCGACCCCCCCTTAGCCCCCCTGGAACCCCTGCGACTTCGACTGGGTGAGCCCCGAGCCCCGGATCGACCCCCCCTTAGCCCCCCGGAACCCCTGCGACTTCGACTGGGTGAGCCCCGAGCCCCGGGACCGACCCCCCCTTAGCCCCCCCGGAACCCCTGCGACTTCGACTGGGTGAGCCCCGGGACCGACCCCCCCTTAGCCCCCCCCCCGGAACCCCTGCGACTTCGACTGGCTGAGCCCCGGGACCGACCCCCCCTTAGCCCCCCCCGGAACCCCTGCGACTTCGACTGGCTGAGCCCCGGGACCGACCCCCCCTTAACCCCCCCCAGAACCCCTGCGACTTCGAGTGGGTGAGCCCCGAGCCCCGGGACCGACCCCCCCTTAATCCCCCCCCGGAACCCCTGCGACTTCGACTGGGTGAGCCCCGGGACCGACCCCCCCTTAACCCCCCCGGAACCCCTGCGACTTCGACTGGGTGAGCCCCGGGACCGACCCCCCCTAAACCCCCCCCGGAACCCCTGCGACTTCGACTGGGTGAGCCCCGGCACCGACCCCCCCTTAACCCCCCCCGGAACCCCTGCGACTTGGACTGGGTGAGCCCCGGGACCGACCCCCCCTTACCCTCCCCAGAACCCCTGCGACTTGGACTGGCTGAGCCCCGGGACCCACCCCCCCTTAGCCCCTCCCGTAACCCCTGCGACTTCGACTGGCTGAGCCCCGGGACCGACCCCCCCCTTAGCCCCCCCGGAACCCCTGCGACTTCGACTGGGTGAGCCCCGAGCCCCGGGACCGACCCCCCCTTAGCCCCCCCGGAACCCCTGCGACTTCGACTGGGTGAGCCCCGGGACCGACCCCCCCTTAGCCCCCCCGGAACCCCTGCGACTTCGACTGGCTGAGCCCCGGGACCGACCCCCCCTTAGCCCCCCCCCGGAACCCCTGCGACTTCGACTGGCTGAGCCCCGGGACCGACCCCCCCCTTAACCCCCCCCCAGAACCCCTGCGACTTCGACTGGGTGAGCCCCGAGCCCCGGGACCGACCCCCCTTTAATCCCCCCCCCGGAACCCCTGCGACTTCGACTGGGTGAGCCCCGGGACCGACCCCCCCTTAACCCCCCCGGAACCCCTGCGACTTCGACTGGGTGAGCCCCGGCACCGACCCTCCCTTAACCCCCCCGGAACCCCTGCGACTTGGACTGGGTGAGCCCCGGGACCGACCCCCCCTTACCCTCCCCAGAACCCCTGCGACTTGGACTGGCTGAGCCCCGGGACCGACCCCCCCTTAGCCCCTCCCGTAACCCCTGCGACTTCGACTGGCTGAGCCCCGGGACCGACCCCCCCTTAGCCCCTCCCGTAACCCCTGCGACTTCGACTGGCTGAGCCCCGGGACCGACCCCCCCCCTTAGACCTCCCCGGAACCCCTGCGACTTCGACTGGCTGAGCCCCGGGACCGACCCCCCCTTAGCCCCCCCGGAACCCCTGTGACTTCGACTGGCTGAGCCCCGGGACCGACCCCCCCTTAGCCCCTCCCGTAACCCCTGCGACTTCGACTGGCTGAGCCCCGGGACCGACCCCCCCTTAGCCCCTCCCGTAACCCCTGCGACTTCGACTGGCTGAGCCCCGGGACCGACCCCCCCCTTAGACCTCCCCGGAACCCCTGCGACTTCGACTGGCTGAGCCCCGGGACCGACCCCCCTTTAGCCCCCCCGGAACCCCTGTGACTTCGACTGGCTGAGCCCCGGGACCGACCCCCCCTTAGCCCCCCCCCGGAACCCCTGCGACTTCGACTGGCTGAGCCCCGGGACCGACCCCCCCTTAGCCCCCCCCGGAACCCCTGCGACTTCGACTGGCTGAGCCCCGGGACCGACCCCCCCTTAACCCACCCCGGAACCCCTACGACTTCGACTGGGTGAGCCCCGAGCCCCGGGACCGACCCCCACTTAACCCCCCCCCCGGAACCCCTGCGACTTCGACTGGGTGAGCCCCGGGACCGACCCCCCCTTAATCGCCCCCGGAACCCCTGCGACTTCGACTGGGTGAGCCCCGGGACCGACCCCCCTTAACCCCCCCCGGAACCCCTGCGACTTCGACTGGGTGAGCCCCGGGACCGACCCCCCCTTAGCCCCCCCCCGGAACCCCTGCGACTTCGACTGGGTGAGCCCCGGGACCGACCCCCCCTTAACCACCCCGGAACCCCTGCGACTTCGACTGGGTGAGCCCCGGGACCGACCCCCCTTAACCCCCCCCCGGAACCCCTGCGACTTCGACTGGGTGAGCCCCGGAACCGACCCCCCCTTAACCCCCCCCCGGAACCCCTGCGACTTCGACTGGGTGAGCCCCGGGACCGACCCCCCCCCTTAGCCCCCGCCAGAACCCCTGCGACTTCGACTGGGTGAGCCCCGGGACCGACCCCCCCTTAACCGCCCCCAGGAACCCCTGCGACTTCGACTGGGTGAGCCCCGGGACCGACCCCCCCTTAACCCCCCCCAGAACCCCTGCGACTTCGACTGGGTGAGCCCCGGGACCGACCCCCCCCCTTAGCCCCCCCCAGAACCCCTGCGACTTCGACTGGCTGAGCCCCGAGCCCCGGGACCGACCCCCCCTTAACCCCCCCCGGAACCCCTGCGACTTCGACTGGGTGAGCCCCGGGACCGACCCCCCCCTTAACCCCCCCCCCCGGAACCCCTGCGACTTCGACTGGGTGAGCCCCGAGCCCCGGGACCGACCCCCCCTTAACTCCCCCCCTGAACCCCTGCGACTTCGACTGGGTGAGCCCCGGGACCGACCCCCCCCTTAACCCCCCCCCGGAACCCCTGCGACTTCGACTGGGTGAGCCCCGGGACAGACACCCCTTTAACCCCCCCCGGAACCCCTGCGACTTCGACTGGGTGAGCCCTGAGCCCCGGGAACGACCCCCCCCTTAACCCCCCCCCCCGGAACCCCTGCGACTTCGACTGGGTGAGCCCCGAGCCCCGGGACCGACCCCCCCTTAACCCCCCCGGAACCCCTGCGACTTCGACTGGGTGAGCCCCGGGACCGACCCCCCCCTTAACCCCCCCCCGGAACCCCTGCGACTTGGACTGGGTGAGCCCCGGGACCGGCCCCCCCCCCCTTAACCCCCCCCCGGAACCCCTGCGACTTCGACTGGGTGAGCCCCGAGCCCCGGGACCGACCCCCCCTTAAGCCCCCCCCGGAACCCCTGTGACTTCGACTGGGTGAGTCCCGGGACCGACCCCCTCCTTAACCCCCCCCGGAACCCCTGCAACTTCGACTGGGTGAGCCCCGGGACCGACCCCCCCCTTAGCCCCCCCCCGGAACCCCTGCGACTTCGACTGGGTGAGCCCCGGGACCGACCCCCCCCTTAACCCCCCGCAGAACCCCTGCGACTTCGACTGGGTGAGCCCCGGGACCGACCCCCCCCTTAACCCCTCCCGGAACCCCTGTGACTTCGAGTGGGTGAGCCCCGAGCCCCGGGACCGACCCCCCCCTTAACCCCCTCTGGAACCCCTGCGACTTCGACTGGGTGAGCCCCGGGACCGACCCCCCCCTTAACCCCCTCTGGAACCCCTGCGATTTCGACTGGGTGAGCCCCGGGACCGACCCCCCCTTAACCTCCCCCGTAACCTCTGTGACTTCAACTGGGTGAGCCCCGGGACCGACCCCCCCTTAACCCCTCCCAGAACCCCTGCGACTTCGAGTGGGTGAGCCCTGGGACTGACCCCTCCCCCCGGAACCCCTGTGACTTCGACTGGGTGAGCCCCGGGACCGACCCCCCCCTTAACCCCCCCGGAACCCCTGCGACTTCGACTGGGTGAGCTCCGGGACCGACCCCCCCCCCCTTATCCCCCCCCGGAACCCCTGCGACTTCGAGTGGGTGAGCCCCGAGCCCCGGTAACGACCCCCCCATCTCCCTCCCCCCCCGGGAACCCCCGTGACTTCGACTGGGTGAGTCCCAAGCCCTGGTACCGACCCCCCCTTAGCCCCCCTCCCAGGAACCCCTGCGACTTTGACTGGGTGAGTTCTGAGCCCCGTTACCGGCCGCCCCTTCCCTCTCCCCCCCTCCCCCCGCCCCGGGAACTCCTGCGACTTCGACTGGGTGAGTCCCGAGCCCCAGTACTGACCCCTCCCCCAATGCTGTCAGGATGCCCCAGCTCAGCTTCTGGCTGACTCACCCCACCTTGGCCAACTCCCATGGGTGGGCTCAGGTCCTTCGTGCAAGATTTACAGCACATCTACTCCCAGTGTTCCAGCCTGGACCTGGCAGTTCCCCGCTGGGGGTGAGGGAGGAGAGTGCAGGCAATGGGGACTGGGGGTGGGGGAGGGAGGCAGTGTAGACAATGGGTTGGTGTCATGCTCACTCCATCCTTCCTTTCAGCGAGAGGTGGAGATCCTCATGTTCCTCAGCGCCATTGTGATGATGAAGAACCGCAGATCCAGTGAGTACCCCCCCACCCCTCGCTGGAACTATTCTGCGAGCAAGAGATGAGGGGGAGGCATTCTAAGGACTGTTTTTAGGCTGCCATGGAGGGCTGGGCAGGCTTGGTCTCCATGTCAGACCACAGGAAGGACTCTGTCTTGGGAAGCATGTGGGGAAGCTCTGGACAGGGTCTGACTGAGGAGATCACGTGGCAGGATTGGGGAGATCCTACGGCAGCTCTGCCCCAAAGCCAGTGTGATGAGGTTATGGGGTCAATGTATGTTGGTGTCCATCCAGGGGGCAGGAGTGGGACAGTCTGTGTTGGACATTCCACATGCACCTCAGCATCTCCCTAGACTGGGGCATTTGTCTGGGGCTGACCTTCACTCCCATCTCTCCTCCAGTCACTGTGGATCAGCACCTGGGGAACATCTTCATGTTCAGTAAAGTGGCCAACGCGATCCTCTTCTTCCGGCTGGATGTGCGGATGGGGCTGCTCTACCTGACGCTGTGCATAGGTGAGATGCCACCTCGGGGGGACACAGCTGGCTCTGAACAGAATCGAGTATGTACAGTACCCTCTCCGCGCCCCGAGCCAAGTCGGTGCTCCAGGGTGCCCATGCAGAGTGACAGTCCCTGTCCTGAGGAGCTGCCTATCTAACTAGACCAGCCAGACCTGATGGGAGAGAGAATTGTTACTGAAACACCATTGTGTCTACCCAGCTTCTGCATCCAAATCTCTGATCCCACTGCCCTATGGTGCTGAGCAGTCAGAGCCAAACAACCTCATCTCCGATAAGGGGCACAGTCTCTGAGCCTCCTTACGTATTTCAGGAGTGGGGTTAAGTGTAGCCTTGACTCTGAATGTACCAGCTCTCCGCTATCAATTGGCTTTTTAAATGCAGCACCATTTTAGACTGGTAAGGGAAAGGTCTCGGGCTCCCTCTTGCTGCACTGTTTGGATGGAAGCTGTTCATGCTGCCCTGTCCCACCGGGGAGTAACTGCTCAGGCTGGGGTCCCACCTCTGCAATAGGGGCCTGTGCAGATCGCTGCTGCTGCTAAGACCATATTCCTGGCTTGTCACTCTGGCTGCTTCACCCCTCTCCTTGCATGTCTTCTTGGCTCCCCTTTCCCCAGACACACGCACCTGGTCTTCCCTTTCAGGGTCCTCTACAACCTGTCCCCACCCACCTATCTTCTGACAAGCGATCATGGTGTCCCCCACCCCACCCCTAGTCGGCCGAGGTCCCAACCTTCATCACTTAGCTGTTCAATTTTCAAACAGTCTCCTTCGTGCTTTCTCCCCTGCTTCCCCTCCCACTTGGGAGGAGCCCGCCATCAACATTCACAAAGCTCCCTCCTCTTCCTCAGGCCTCTCCTTTGCTCCGAAACCCACACAAAACTTGCTGTGGACTAGGTGGCTGGTGGGCGGAGACCACTGCCGACCATGCTGGTGGGTTCTGTCTTATTGCTCCCTGCCTCTACTCAGGTCTTGTCTTAGATGGCAAGCTCTGTGGGACAGGGATTGTCTGGTTCTGTGTTTGTACAGCACCTAGCACAATGTCCTGGGCCATGACTGGGCTACTAGCGCATATTATACAGTCGGTGTCCCTGTGCGCCTTAGAGTGAAACAAAGCTGTCATCCCTTGGCTGAGTCCTCTGTTCTGAGATCCACCATCCCTTTCTGTGAGTGCATTCATCCTCTTTCCGTCCTGTCCTCCTGACTCTGGAACAGCTCGGAGAAATCCCTGGTAGTACCCCCAGGGGAGATGTAATGTCCTGGTCCTCTGTTGGGGATGGGGGTGAACAATACCCACTTTCTAATGGAGACTTGCTTCAACCTTCACTACGATGAGCTCCCTCTCCCTCCAGCATTCCTCAGGGTGAGAAGCAGCCCCCCAGTCCCTTTCTCTGCTGTGACATGGGGCCTTTTAGAGATGGCTGGCAATTGGGAGACAGGCTGGCTCTGTGGGTTCAGGGCTAGGCTGGGAGCTCTGCCCCTGCCCTCTGTGACCCCGGACAAGTCACTGCCCTTTTCAGTATTTTGAGATCTCTGAATGGAAAGTGCCGAGTGTTGTTCTCGATAGGCTCAGCTCTTTCCCATGCCGTGTGGCGTACACTCAGGCATCCGTGCAAACACATTGCTTCCTACCTCAACGTACCACACATTCCACCATTACCCAGTAAAACAGCCACCTCCCCCATGCGTCTCAGCCACCCTCCCTGCTTAGCTTCTGTCTGCCACTGTGTGAGCCTGGAAAAAGGCTAATGTAGTGCCCATCTTTAAAAAAGGGAAGAGGGAGGATCCTGAGGTGGGTGGGGACAGGCCAGTCAGCCTCACCTCAGTCCCTGGAAAAATCATGGAGCAGGTCCTTGAGGAATCAGTTCTGAAGCACTTAGAGAAGAAAGTGATCAGGAACAGTCAGCATGGATTCACCAAGGGCAAGTCATGCCTGACTAATCGAATTGCCTCCTATGACAAGATAGCTGGCTCTGTGGATGAGGGGAAAGCAGTGGACGTGTTGTTCCTTGACTTTAGCAAAGCTTTTGACACAGTCTCCCACAGTATGCTTGCCAATAAGTTAAAGTAGTATGGGCTGGATGAATGGACTATAAAGTGGATAGAAAGTTGGCTAGATTGTCAGGCTCAACAGATAGTGATCAATGGCTCCTTGTCTAGTTGGCAGCCGGTATCAAGTGGAGTGCCCCAAGGGTCGGTCCTCGGGCCGGTTTTGTTCAATATCTTCATTAATGATCTGGAGGATGGTGTGAATTGTACCCTCAGCAAGTTTGCAGATGACACTAAACTGGGAGGAGAGGTAGATACACTGGAGGGTAGGGATAGGATACAGAGGGCCCTAGACAAATTAGAGGATTGGGCCAAAAGAAATCTGATGAGGTTCAACAAGGACAAGTACAGAGTCCTGCACTTAGGACGGAAGAATCCCATGCACCGCTACAGACTAGGGACCGAATGACTAGGCAGCAGTTCTGCAGAAAAGGACCTAGGGGTTACAGTGCACGAGAAGCTGGATATGAATCAACAGTGTGCCCTTGTTGCCAAGAAGACCAATGGCATTTTGGGCTGTATAAGTAGGGGCATTGCCAGCAGATCGAGGTACGTGATTGTTCTCCTCTATTCGACATTGGTGAGGCCTCATCTAGAGTACTGTGTCCAGTTTTGGACCCCACACTCCAAGAAGGGTGTAGAAAAATTGGGAAATGTCCAGCAGAGGGCAACAAAAATGATTAGGGGACTGGAGCACATGACTTGTGAGAAGAGGCTGAGGGAACTGGGATTTAGTCTGCGGAAGAGAAGAATGAGGGGGGATTTGATAGCTGCTTTCAACTACCTGAAAGGGGGTTCCAAAGAGGATGGATCTAGACTGTTCTCAGTGGTAGCAGATGACAGAACAAGAACTAATGGTCTCAAGTTGCAGTGGGGGAGGTTTAGGTTGGATATTAGGAAAAACTTTTTCACTAAGAGGGTGGTGAAGCACTGGAATGTGTTACCTAGGGAGGTGGTGGAATCTCCTTCCTTTGAAGTTTTTAAGGTCAGGCTTGACAAAGCCCTGGCTGGGATGATTTTGTTGGGGATTGGTCCTGCTTTGAGCAGGGGATTGGACTAGATGACCTCCTGAGGTCCCTTCCAACCCTGATATTCTATGCTAAGTTTTGCCTGAATCATGAGTATTGGAGCCACTGGCAGCCTTGTGCATTTCCACTGTTCCCTAGCCTCCATCCCTTCAATGCCATCCCCTTGTTCCCTGCCTGCTAACACATGCATCCCCTGGCTGGCTTATCCACCCCACATTTGGAGAGCTCACACTGTAAGGAGGCAGTGTTGTCTAGTGGATAGAGCACTGGAGCAGACCTCAGTTCTGTTCCCAGCTCCCCTACTTGGCAGCTTGCCTGTTGCAGGGCCTTGGACAAGTCAATTCCTTGGTTTTCCCCATCTGCATAATGGAGAGACTGCTACTGACCTCCATTTTAAAGTGCTTTGAGATCCACTGATGCAAAGCACTATAGAAAAGGTAGGTCGTGTTATAGAAATGTAGGGCTGTAAGGGATCTTGAGAAGTCATCAAATCCAGTCCCAGTGCTCAGGCAGGACCATGTAAACCTAGACCATCCTTGACAAGTGTTTGCCCAATCTGTTCTTAAACACCTCTAGTCGTGGCAATTCCACAACCTCCCCTGGAAGCCTATTGCAGAGCTTACCTACCCTTAGAGTTAGGGTTGTTTTTTTTGTGTGCCAGCTAATCTAAATCTCCCTTGCCATAGATTAAGACCATTGCATCTTGTCCTGCCTTCAGTGGACGTGAAGAACAATTGATCCCCATATAACAGCCCTTAATGTATTTGAAGACTGTTATTAGGTCCCCCACCTCCTCCAGTCATCTTTTCTCAACACTAAACATGCCCAGTTTTTAACCTTTCCCCACAGGTCAGGTTTTCTAAATCTTTTATCCATTTTGTTGCTCTTCTCTGGACTCTCTTAAATTTGTCCTTATCATTCTGAAAATGTGGCATCCAGAACTGGACACAGGACTCCAGCTGAGACCTCACCAGTGCCAAGCAGAGCCGGACAATTGCCTGCAGTGTCTTGTATCTAATACCCTATTAATACATCTCAGAATGAGATCAGCCTTTTTTGCACGGCATCACTGATGCTTGGTTCATGTTCCATTTGCGATCCACTCTAACCCCTAGATCCTTTTCAGCAGTACTGCCTCCTAGCCAGTTATTCCCCAGTGTGTAGTTTTGCATTTTATTTTTTCCTTCCTGTGTGTAGTACTTGACTTTATTGAATTTCACCTTGTTGAATTCAGACCAGTTCTCCAATTTGCCAAGGTCATTTTGAATTCTAATCCTGTCCTCTGACGTGCTTGCAGCCCCTCCCATCTTGGTGTTGACTGCAGATTTTATAAGCATACTCTCCACTCCATTTCCAAGGCATTAGTGAAAGTATTGTATACTACTGTACCCAGGACTGACCCCTGCGGGACCCCACTAGGTACCCTCTCCTGGTTTGACAGCAAAGCACTGATGACTGCTCTTTGAGTACACACTTTCCACCAGCTGGCCGCCCACCTTATAACAATTTAATCCCGACCACGTTTCCCTATTTTGCTTAGGAGAACATCACATGAGACTGTCGAAAGCCTGATTAAAATCCAGGTATATCACATCAACAGCTTCCCCCCCGTCCACTAGGGCAGAAACCCAGCATGAGATGCTTTATCCAACCTTCCTGTAAGGCCACAGAGCAAGCAACCTAGTTCTGGAAACCAAATGTTTGATTTCTGTGCTTGCCTGGGCTCCCTGCCTCCTCTCCTCAAATCTGTGTCCAAGCCCACAAAGTGCAGCCAGTCACAGCAGTCCCAACTCCTCACCTGTGTGTGTGTGCTGGGGGGTGAGTCTGTTTTAAGCCCGATTATACGGTTGATGAGTAAACAGCTGTTGGTGTGCGGGTTCGTACAGGGTGAAGTGACTCATGCTGTGATGCGTGTGTACTTTCAGTGTTCCTGATGACCTGCAAGCCCCCTCTGTACCTGGGCCCGGAGTATATCAAATACTTCAGCGATAAAACCATCCACGTGAGTATCGGCGGCCCCATAGCCCCCAGGCCACCATTTGCACGTGGGCTGCTGTGGCTTGGGGACCAGCTTGAGCCTGCAGTTGCTGATCTCTGCAGCCCATGCTGTGACCCCAGGGAGGAGGAACTGGGCTGGTGGTGTTGGGGCTGTGGTAGCAGGTGAGAGCAGTGCCCAGGTGGGGTGTGGTTCCTCCAGTAGACCCTTCTGTCTGTGCTGCAGGAGGAGCTGGAGCGGGACAAGCGGGTGACCTGGATTGTGGAGTTCTTTGCCAACTGGTCCAACGAGTGCCAGTCGTTCGCGCCCATCTATGCCGACCTCTCTCTCAAGTGAGTGGCACTCGGCTGGTAATTCGGTGAGTGGGGGAGGGGGAACCCCTGCCACCCTCTTGACTGAGACTGCCCCGGGGGCAGGGAATGGAGCTGACCCAGCTGGGGTTTGTGGTAGAGGATTCAGCCCAGCCATGTGCTCCTGCCCCACGCTCCCCTCTCTTGTATTGGGATCTCCCTGCACTAACTGCTTCTCCCCTCCCAACCCAGGTACAACTGCATGGGGCTTAACTTCGGCAAGGTGGACGTGGGCCGCTACCCTGATGTCAGCACCAGGTGAGCGGGTCCAGGCTGCCATGAGTAACTAGATCAGTCTCATGCCTCCACAATGTGGGCAAAAGTGGGCTAGTTCCACTCCCCCACCGCTGCCCGTCCCACACCAACCGACTCGGGAACAGTCCAGCCATGAGGATGCTGAGGGTCACTGCTTCACACCGAGGGTCTCTTCTCTGCTGGGATTTTCCCTGGAGGGATATGGCTATGTTGTGAACCAGACCTCCTTCCCTGGCTGGAGTAGCCCTGTGTAGTCTACTCCCTGCTCAACCCTGCTTCAGAGAGGTCCTGAAATTAATGAGCTCTGGGAGTCTGCGTCCCTCCTTGCTGATCCCGACCCTTGGGATGTTGCTGACTCCCACGTGCAACCACAGAGACTGTCCTTTTAGCTTGGATTGAGGTGGGGGTTGTTGCCTGGGAAGGGGAGTCTCCCCCTTTCCCTCTAGCCTGTGGGGCTGGGATGTGGATGTGTCCTAGGGGCAAGGAAAGAGCAATGCAGAGCCTGAGGAGTGGGTGGGGAGAGGGGTTGAGATTGGTGCTCCAAGGGGTCACTCTATCCGTCCGTCCATCCCCACAGGTACAAAGTGAGTACCTCACCCCTCACCAAGCAGCTGCCCACCCTGATCCTCTTCCAGGGCGGGAAGGAGGTGATGCGCCGGCCGCAGATTGACAAGAAGGGCCGGGCCGTCTCCTGGACCTTCTCCGAGGTGGGATGCATGCTGTAGGGTGAGGGGCATGTCTAATCCACGACCCTTCCTGGGCTGCTGCAGCAGCTGTCTAGCTTCAGCTCTGCCTGTTCAATCGGTGGGCTCTTTTCTGAGCATTGGGGCATGGCTCTGTTGTGCCAGCCACGGCTGGATAGGGCCATCCTCTCTGTTGGGTCCTTCCCCTGCTGAACTCCTGCCCTGGGCCAGAGTTACTGGCTTCAGGGCAGAATTCTCCTCTTAACCCATTTCCTGTGAGCAGGGGAGCTTCCCACACACCTTCAGGACACACCTCCCCCCCAAGCTCCTTGCTCCCCACTGCGACATGACTCTGGGCAATCTGCACCCAGCCTGCAGGGCATTGAGGGATCCCCTTACCCCAAGCTGCCAGCGGCTGGCCAGACCTATGGCGCTGCCCCCTTCCTCCTCTGTTGTTCCTGGAAAGAGGCTGTTGCCTGCAGGAGGTTGAGGCGGTGGCAGGGCAGGCGCTGAGATCTGTTTCTGTGCCGCAGGAGAACGTGATCCGGGAGTTCAGCCTGAATGAGCTGTACCAGAAGGCCAAGAAGCTGTTGAAGCAGCGAGATGAGGGGCAGAAGGAGCCACTGGAGCAGCAGGATACCCTGGCGGCCAGCATGGAGCTCCCCAATGGCGAGAGCAAGAAGGACAAATAGATCTGCCTCGCTCCCTGTAGTTGCCCCCCATCATCCTCTCCTGGCCGCTGTGCCATGGTGCCCAGCACAACCCGTCTTTAAGATGGTGCCGTGATGATGAGGGGAGCTGCATGAGGGAGTCACCACCCTCCCTCTGGGGCTCAGCTGTGCCCTGGCTCCTCACTGGGCCATGCTGGACTGCTTATGTCTCTGCAGCATCTTATTTATTCCTGTTCCTCTCTGGCATCACCTAAAGAACTGGCTGCAGGCTGCTGATTGGCTGCAAGGGGTGGGCAGTGATTGGTCCAGCAGGGGCTGGGGGTAGAATTCCCCTAGGGCTCTAGAGCCGCTGGGTTTGAGGGTGCAGCCTCTCCAGGTTGAATGGAACCAAGGGGGGCTGGGTGGGGGGGAGTGTTGACTTGGGCTGAACCAGCTTGGGATGAGGATGTATTGCGGATGGGCCCAACCACTTCTTGCTGGAAGATATTCTCTCCTCCCCCCTTTTCTGTTTGGGGGTAAGGAGGTGCACGGGACTCCTCCTAACTGTATAGTGCATGTGTTGGGTGTAGGTCAGGTTCCCATTGGACCGGTTCTCCCCCATGCCTCGCTTGGGAGGGCTGTAGGCTTCCCCTGTTGGCTAACCCAGTGGCTGGGGGAATCTGGCCTGTGCCTAGCAGTGTGGGGAGAGGAGCTGGAGCGTATGTGCTGCTCTGGGGATGGGGGATAGAGCAGCCTGAGCATGTAACACACTCTCATCCCAGCTAGGGGCTGGTGGGAACTGAACTCTGCTGCTCTGGAGGACTCTTAGCCAGTGCCTGACTTCTGCCCCTTCCCCACTGAAGAGCCAGGCCGCTACTAGTTTCCTTTCCCTTCCTTCCAGCTGGTCTTGGTTTAACCCTTCAAGTGCCAAAAGTCAGCTCATGGGGCAAGAAGGGCAGGTGGTGCCTGGCTGAGTGTAGCACCTGAACTCTGTGCGAGCTGGAGGAGAGGAATTGACTGGATGGCCCTAGAGGGGCTCCCCTGTTCTGTGCCTGCAGCTACCTGGGGCACCGCCCCTCCTGAATCATAGCAAAGGCCTCTTCGTCCCAGCCATGAAGGGGAGAGGAAGTTGTGATGGCTGAGCAGCTGTGGCTCCTAGAAGCATGGAGTATTTGTCCTGTTAATCATCTCTTCCCTTGACAGTGTCTATAATAAACCAATTAAGAATGAACCCTCCCTTCCCATCTCGCTGTGTCCTGTCTCCTGGGGTGGGGTGGATGTTCACTGAGCCATTGCTCGTCTCAGCAGGCCAGACCTAGGTCCAGGGAGCTGCCTCCAGCTGCAGGTGAGTTCAGTGTCATGGCTCTGTAGTGGTGGCTGCACTCCAGTTTAAGAAGAGCTGTTGAAGGGTTCCTACCCTGTGGGACTGGCCCTGCTCTGATCTGTGGGTGGGAGGAAGAGGCTCTAGAGAGGGTGTTGGGCTAGGCTGCAAACCGTGGTCTGAAAGTCCTGCATCAGGACTCCTTTGCACCATGGAAGGGCTGTACTGGCAATGGCTCAGTGCTGAGAACCACCAGCAGGCCAAGGCAACAGGCCAATGCTGCCTGTTTGTACGGTGCCCTTCTGTACCAGGTTGGGTCTCGTGCACCTGAAAAGCCCAAGTGCCCCCTGCTGCTTATAGGTGCTTTGCTGAGTGTAAGCTTGCATGGCCACAGTATTCGGGTGCATGTTACTGTGAAGAAACTTGTACTGGTGGCACTGCTTGGAAGCTTGCAGCACCGAGGTGTCTCCTGCACACTGCTGTAGGGAAACTCATGTTCCATGGGTCCTGGCTGGGCACTGCTGTGAAGAAGCTCACAGTGCTGAGGTCACTGATGGGCACTGCTGTAAGGAAGCTCTCGGGAGCTGGGACAGGTCCCTGCTGGCACTGCTGTAGAGAAGCTCACGGCACCGAGGTCCCCGCGGGACACTGGCAGCCCTACACGCTCGTGTTGCTGGAGTCCCAGCTGAGGCCTTGGGAACTGCGCTGGGAGGGGAGGGGAAGCTGAGCTGGGCCCAGGCGTTACGCAGACACCAAGTCTCAATAGCCCAGGTTGAGCTCTGATTGGCTGCAAAGAAGCCTTATTACTATTCAGAACGTTGTGTAACAAATTCGGGCAGGAACCATCCTGCAGAAAGGTGTGGGGGGGGGAGGCTGTGCAGCACAAACCGCTCCATGTGTCTTCATTACAGCACTGTCCTGGCTGGATCCTGAAGCGGTTCTGATCACGCTCAGCTGTACGGGGGACAAAGGCAGGGCTGGCTCAGCTGATGCACCTTTATTTTCCCACCTTTATTTTCCCCTGTTCCCCCTCTCTGTGGCGTCAAATGGTTGGGAGCAGGACAATTTCCTCTGGCTGGCTGGCCCGCGTGGCTGCGCTGAGATTCACTGTTGTGGCCTTGTTGGGGAGAAGGTAGGTTGTGTCTGTCCCTGGGGAGGTCTCATTTGCCCGTGTCTGTGCTGTCCTTCGGGGGCGCTGGTGCATTGGCCTCTGGGCTCCACTGCTCGGGGGGAGCTGCTCCGCCTAGACCCCCAACGCTGGGATGCTCAGGAAAGACGCTACTGGTACCAATTGCAGGAAGTAGGTGCTGGGGGGTGCTTTACCAACGTCCTGCTGATAGCGCGCCTCGAGTCCGCCCTGTCTCCTGGTCCATCTAGTCCTGGCCATCGCCTCTTTCACTTTGTTGGTGTCCCTCAGTCCTGCCCTGCAAACGCACGCTGGTGCCCCTTGACCTTGCCCTGCACTATCTTCCCCCACCCCTTGCTGTTCTAGTCCTCTCGCCCCCCGCCTCTTGGTTTTCATTGTCCCTTGAAAGTCTCTGTCTCTAAGGTGCCACAAGTACTCCTTTACTTTCTACACTTTGTGCCACTCTCCGGTCCCCCCAGTTATTTCTATGGCTGCGTGGAAGGGGCCTGTGGTCCTGCCTCTAAGGGTAGAAGGCACCGCTGTGATCATGTATCCTGACCCCCTCTGAATAACACAGGCCAGAGAACTTCCCTGGATTAACTCCTGTTTGGGCCAGAGCAGATCTGTTCCAAAAACATTCGATCTGGACTGAAAAATACCCAGAGATGCATGGTAAGGGACTCTTGTTTGTTCTCCCAGAGCACGATGGCCCCCAAAGGGAGGAAGAGGAAGGCAAAGGAGCCTGAGGCAAAGGCTGTGAACTCTGAGGATGTGAAGGCAAATGGCGGTACCAATACACGGCCAAAGAGGTTAAGGGGCGAGGGAAGTCAGGGGCTTGGACCCCGTGTGGTTATTGAGCATTGGTGAGTCCTGGTCTGTGCAAGAGGGTGGGTGTTTAAGCCCCAGCAGGCTTATGTTCTTGTGGAAGGCACCAAGGATGCTCAGGTGGTGGATGGGTGCCAATGGCTGGCAGGAGGGGACCTGTCTGTGGGAAGGAAGGGGAGGATTATCTGGGGGGGAATCAGTCAGACACACTTCCAGAGGGGGAGCAGGTTTGGGGGGCAGGGGCACATGCACTGAGTTGGGGGATGTGACCATGGATGAGGCAGGGCTGTGCTGAGAGTGTGGCATTGCTGGTTTGCTCAGCTAACTCCTCTGCAAGAGGCCCGCTAGCAGGATCGCCAGCCCTGCTGACCCCCATCACTCCCTCTTCCCCCGCAGTAAGAGCTGACGAGTCTATGGGCGCAATGCCGACGCCGTGAGCCAGGCGCTGCGCCGCACCGTTGCCAATGTGGTGGTGGAGATCAACCCCGAGACACCACGCAGGAACAGCTTTGAGGTGTCCCTGGTGAAGGAGGATGGAAGAAGTAAGTGCTGGAGTTTCTGTATAGCAGTACTCAGTCAGGGTGCAATGATAGAGGTGGCAGGGGAGAGCCAGGACAGGGCAGTGCCAGGGAAAAGTGCCTGGGTGACCGCACGCTGGGGTAGGGATGCCCACATGTTGCTTTGTGAGATTGCCCAATTTGGCACAGGCTGATGTGGTGAGCTCCTCATGCGGTGAGCTACTTCATGATTAGGTTCCTAAAGGCATATGTTATATCCCTTTCTCACACCCTTTGTCTGACTGTTCAGAGCTCTGTGGGGCAGAGATTGTGCCTCACTAGGGGTCTGTACAGTGCGGGCCCCTGATTTTAATTGTGGTGGCGGGTGTCTGTGCAGTGCCTGGTACACTGGCAGGCCCCTGAACTCGGTTAGTGGGAGTCTGTATCCAGGCGCTGCACAATGGGGACCCCTGAACTCACTTGGGGGCAGGTCTGTGCAGCGTCTGGTACAATAGGGGCCCCATCTCTCGCTCAGTGGGGGTCTCCAGGGTCTACTGCAATACAAACCAATAGGTAGCATCCCACATGTAACCACCCCTGCCTTGTTGTTGGATTGCAGCGGTGGAGCTATGGAGCGGCATTAAGAAAGGGCCACCTCGCAAGCTCAAGTTCCCTGAGCCAGAGAAGGTGGCTGACATGCTTAAGAGCAGCTTGGTCTAAAGCAGAGCTACACAGAGGTGAGTTATTCCTGCTCCCAGACTGGACTAGCAGAAGGGATGGCCCCTAAATCAGAGGGAGGAGGGGAGAAGTGACTAACAATTAGTGTGGTTGAGATCCGTGTGTCTGTCTGACTCCAGCACAAACCCCCTCAGCTTGCACTTTTTTTACTTGCCGGCACCACCTGGGGGTCCCCAAGTCAAGCTGGGCTCTTTCCTTCTCCTGTATTATGGCCAGTCATAAAGGTCTTGCAGAGCAAACTACACTGTGAACAACCCCTGAGCCACTTCCTTGCCCTCCATAGCCGAGCCCTAGCATCAGGGCCAGCAGATAATGCACAAGGAATAGAGTCCAGCTTGCGCTCTCTAAGCTATGGTGATTCTGTAGGGCTAATGGGAACAGAAACACATGGTTGTCACTAAAAGATCCGACTCCATGCAGCTGTGGTCATTTCTGCACCCGTGTCTAATCAAATATTTGCTACGGGGCACATTGCCTTAACTGGACACGCTGAACTTGTCGGCAGGCTAGTGCTAGGGATGCGAGAATGCCACTGTCATTGGAGCCTCGGTCCATTCCAAGCCCAGAACACCTAGAGAATAAAACCTAGCCCAGGCTGTGTTGGCTATTCCTGTGAGGGTGGAGTGTCTCCTTTCCTGGAGTTGGAAGCAGGTCTGGATCCATCAAAAAGGGCTTGTGATGGGGAGGAGGTAGTAGGTATGTGTAAGCAGGGAGGGCATGGCAGGTGCTTCAGTGCCATGCTCTGTATTCCAACTGCTAAGCAGAAACCCCATCCACATGCTGCATGGTCTCTTCCCCATGGTGGAAGCCCTTTATCTGAGGGGCTGAGGGCATCACAACACACCTGAAAATCCAAGTGCTGGGCTATTACACTGACCTGTGGACCATCCTTCCTCTCAAGGAGCTGTCACTCCTTAAGTTGGCAGGTTTGTCACTGGCTTAAGGGTGACCTCAGTGTGGCTGCCTCTAGCTAACAAGGCTAATGTAGGTCAGTTTGGGGCCCAAATGACTGGATGCTTAGTGCAGGAGTGAGGTGGCTATATTTTCCTGTGTGAACAGCCAGGGCTGACACCTTTCTCTCTCTCTCTCTCATCCTGGCAGCTGAGTCTAGGACCCATCCATTCCTTGCGTGGACCAGAGCATCCATGATGAGGCATGATGCAGTGGGGGGGGCCGATGGCCAACCTCAGTCATGTCTCTGATACTGCAGCTCTTCCCACTGGGAGTGGTGGGCCAGATGCCGCCACTCTGTCCTTCGCTTCTGCTTTGCTCTTCGCTTTGCTCCCACAACCATCCTCTGGCCTTCCTTAGGGGATCATCTTTCACTGTTTTGTGGTTAGACTTTTTTGTAATAAAGCTTCTAAAAAAACGTTTGTAAGTGGCAGCAAGGTGGGGTGATAGCTCAGAGGTCACCATGCAGGCTAGTCAGCTGGACTACACTTTCTCCTCCTCCCCCTATGTTGAACATCCTGCAGGCAGCAGTGGAGAGCCCCACTCAAGGACATGCTCATGCATTCAGTTAGGAGTCTCACCAGGTGTTCTGCTCCCTGCATGAGGGAGGAAATGGCTCATGGCAGCTTGCACTGCATGGCTAGGAAAGCAGGTGCAGTCCACGTAACAGAGGGCCAATCCAGCAGAACAAACAAGAGGCAAATCCAACAAACTCTTTATTTCAAACAAGCCCCACCCTCTCACACTCCAGGCTCTCCTTGCTTTCACCTTTATTTTCCATTGCCTAAGGGGCTGCTGGAGCAGGTGGCCAATCCCTGCAGTGAGAGAAGTGGAGGGAGCATGGCACAAAGCTCACATGGTTCCCAAGAGGGGGTGGGGGGTGAAAATATATGTGGATGTTAAGGGTAACAGATGTTCTCATTAGGACAGTGATACATGAAGATGAGGACTAAGTAACTATGGAGCTGGTGTTCTTTGTCAGTGGAGGGATACATGTGCTGTGGAGGGCAGTGGGATCATAACAGGAGACCATCAACTCTGGACGAGATGCACAACAGGTTAATGGGGCAGCAATGTGATAATGGGAAATGAGGGACGGTGGCCTGTGCTTTTACGTTGCCAGGCAGGAGTGGAGTTTGCTCCTGAGATAGCCATGACTCCATAGCTGAGGCAGGTAGGCTGGTACCACTTCTGGCCAGATATTTTGCAAAACTAGAGTCCTGGCTGCAGCCTTAGGAGCTCCTAATGGTGCTCCACCAGCATCTGTGGCCTGTCCCCCCAGGGCCAGGCTTAGGAAGGTTAAGATGTTTATGTACATAAATGTAGAGGAAAAAGCTTAAGCTAAATGCACAACATGGGCAGGAAAGAAACTTAAGACAATTAGGCAAGGCCTATCCTGGGTCCTAGCACTGGGAGGTGGGAGTGTTAGCTGATAGCACCTGTGAGAGAGTACTGTTAGCGTCACCTTTAAAGAGACTCTACAACGTGCAGGGGTGCTGGCTACCACCCCCAATTGATATTTCCACCATTTGATTCATTCCCTTCTTTCTCTGCACCCACACATCTCTACCTTGTACATCAGCAAAATATCAGTGGGTCTGATAGTGGCTGTGACAGCAAGAAAGGCTTCTTCAACATGTGCAGCCCTCTGTCCCAGCACAGGCAGAGGGGAAGCTCCAGATGACTGGGAAGGGCTGTTCTCTTTCCAGCCTCCTCTCCTCTAAACACAGGCTGCTCAGAGGAACTGAAGCAGCGTTAAGATTATTCAACCACAGAGGTCAGCAGAGCTCCAGCAACAAAGTAGGTAACACTGGGGCCACGCCATTCTCAGTCCTACTGCGTCATCACTTGACCAGCGCATTGGTTTAAATCTCAGTGACCTCCCTGTGTGTGACTCAGCCCCATTCCAGAATTAATGGGAGGGTAGGGGAAAGAATGCTGCTCCTCCATCCTGGCTTCACCCCAGCTGTGCCCTCCAACTGATCCCTGTCCCCCATTTGCAGAGCCCTTTAGCGGTGGGAGAGCTCTTCCCACTGTCAGGGTCTGCAGAGCTCCCCATTCCAACAACCTGATTCATTTTGTTACTAGCAGCTTTCCACAGTCAGTCTCACCTATGGCAGCTACATCTCAGTGGCCAGCTGGCTGTGATGGCTCCCATAGGCTAGACTCCCTCCCCCTCCGCTATAGACCAGGCCTGGTGGCCACTAGTTCAGAATGTCCACCTCTTCATCAGACTCGGAGGAGGGGTCAGGCCTGACGCAGGTGATGCCAGCAGTTACCAGTGCCTCCTCAGCGCCGACCATGATGTCAATCTCGTCGCCCTCCGGACTGTCGTGGGGCTGATGGTCCAAAGAGCCATGCTTTGGGCTGCTTCGGAGCAGCCCCCAGGGTGCCTGAAGCTGAAGTTTTGTCTCCATCCTAGCAGCCTGGGTAGTGCAGGGTCCCTGCCCTTTCCCCATGCCATCTTCCGTAGGGACATGGGGCAATGGGCCCAACTGAGCCTCCCTGCTGCCAACTGTCAGCGAAGGGTGCTGAGGAGTCTGGGGGCTGGCAGGAGCCAGAGGCACTGGGCTGAACGAGGTGGGGTGGTGACGGCTAGAGAGAACCCTTCTGGGTACAAGATGGCCACCCACAGGCTTCCCCAGGGGATCCCCATCTGCAGTGCTAAGGGCAGAGTGACCACCCCCCACCTCCCATCCTGGCAGCGGCCCCTTTCCTGGGTCATCCCACTCTGGCCACAACTGCACCTCTGGGGGATGCCACTCCTCCTCACCTGCTGCAGCAGCACCCACGGGTGTCATATTTGGCCCATGTGATGGGCCCGTGGAAGGGGCACAGCCTGCTGTCCCTCCTGGCCCAGCAGTGCCCAGGCCCTCCACGCCACTGCCTGATAGCAGCAGGTCCAGCATTTGCTCCAGCGGCGCTGAGTCCCCAAACTCCTCATTCTCACTCAAGGGCTCCAATGCCGCCATGTCCAGCTCATAAGGGTCCCTGCAGCCTTCTCTCCCATCTGAAGGCCCCTGTTCTACTGTCACCTGCTCAGGAAGCAGCACAGCCTCCAACCTTCCAGCTAGCAACTCAGTGGAGCTGGCTGCCCATGTCCCTGGCAGCTCTGGCCAGTGCGTAAACTTGTGCGGTCTGGAGCTGGGTGGGGAAGCCACATGGGAGGTGCCTGTCTCTCCCATCGTCACTGGGACTCCCTTGGGCTCCCTGGCTGATGGCTCTTGTACCACCTCCCAGCAACTCCCATTGACGACCTTCCTGAGCTTCACGCTACCCACAAGCCCCTCCTCTGGGGCAGTGTCTGAGCCAGAAGCCGATGCGCTAGAGCTGCGCTTCCTGTTGCTTGTCTTTGGAGGCACAGGGAGGCTCCCGCCATGGCAAGAGGGGCTGGCCTGCTCTGGCCCACCTACTTCATCCCAACCTGGGGTCTTCTGTCGCCAGAGACGCCGGATGGACGCGGGGGTCTTGCCAGGTGCTACAGTGGGGGGTGCCTTGGTGGCACAGGCACTGGGGGGAGGCGGCAGTTTCAGGCGGCTGAGCTTGATCTTTCTTGGCAGTGGTGAGCAGTCTGTGGTGCAGCCCTTGCTGGGAAAGGCCTGCTCAGTGCTCCTCTCACCCTGTGATCCTTCAGCCTTGCCCAGTGTGCTCCTCACACCAAGGCTCCTGTCTAAGCCCAAGGAGTGGCTCTTGGTTCTCACGTTCCCAGTCTCCACTGGCTGCACGGGAGCCACCGCACCCTGCATCCCCGACTGGGCTCCCCCGTTCTGAGGTACTACAGCTGCCCAATACTTGGCACTCTCCGCTTGACTAATGGTGCTGCTGGCATGTACCCCGCCATCCCCTTGGGGCTTTGCTGTACATTGCTTGCCTGCCATCAGGGGGTGGAATGTCCGTGGGATAGTGGGAGCAGAAGGGCAGGCTTGCGGCACAACCCTAGCAGAGATAGGAGCCAGGCAGGGCGGCTGCAGGCACTTCCGGTTCAAACGCCGACCCAGCACCTGTTTCACTAGCTTCCCACCCTCCAGCTGCAGCGACTCCAATTCTGCCACTTGGAACTGCCGGGCAGCAGCCAGGACATCTCGGGCCTCCTCCCGGGACACTTCCATCTCCGAGGTGTATAGGAAATCCACCAGCTTCCGCAGAGTCCCGATCTTCAGACCCCGCAGCTCCAGCACCACTTTGCACTCCTTGGAGGGCATTTGCCTCTCCAGGCACTCCATGAAGAAGGGGCTGCAGGCGGAGAGAATGCAGCAGTGAGCTGGTACAGCTTCTCCTGCAAACAAAGGAGTGGACCATCAGCGTCATAGGTTAGCTGGGCTCTGCTACTGCATTAGCTATTACTACCCTGTTCCAACCCCTTTAACAATGGGTGCTTTCCTAGGTTTGGGTTGGCCTGCTCTGTGCTGCTCCTGTACCCAAATATGCATCCTTTCAAGAACCCTGCTCTGTGTTGGGCTCAGCTTCTCTCTATTCAGTAGTAATAAACCTCACTTATGCAGAAGGGCAGTTCACATTTTAACTACCCCAAAGCCGTGGTATCACCAACCCCCAAAAATTAAAAAATCACAAGTTGGACCCCACCCCAAAAGTCCTGAGATTGGCTTAATATCGTTTATTTGCCTTCTGATTTCAGAAACTTTCGGGGGTCCTTGCTTCACTTTTTCAAGCTTTCCTCCACAAGCACAAGGAAGTCTAGAAACACTTTAAAAAAAAATTAAAGCAAAGATTCTCTTACTGTCTTCCAATTCCTGCAGCCGGGGCGATAAGAAAAGCACCAAATATTGCAAGACATGATAAAAATCACACGAGTTGGCAACACTGCGTTATGGTTCCTGAGGCAGCTCTAACTCGGCGTCCTTATGCTGGGATGTGGTTTCATTTTTGTCTGTGGAGAGATCAGATCTCCATGGCCCCCTCTCCAGCCTTTCCTCCCCTCCCCTAGCAAAGGATGCCACTCCCCAGGACACTTCTTAGTAGCAAAGACAGTGCTTCCATTTAATAGTAGGGGGAGGGTAATTCAAGGGGATGCTTTTATTTCTGAGGTTCCTTCCACTGCTCCAGTTAACTGCATCGACAGCCAAATAAAACTAACAAACCCCACTCTAAATAAAATTAAACTGTCTGCTTCCTTTAAAAATAACAAGCCACCCACACTTCTCTATATTCCTTTTCTATCCCATGGCACATGGTTCCTGAAGAGAAACTATGCAAGGGAGCCACCGTGAGGGTGGGGCTCTGGGGAGAGCATGCATAAGCTTCTAGGGAGGCCTGGGTGGTTCAACACTGGTCCTGGGGGCTGGGCTGCAGGGTCCCACATCCCAAAGACGGATACCGGATGAGATCTGTGCCCCAGGATTGTGCCTAAGAGGCTAGACCTAGAGTGTCTGGACTCTGCCCAGACCCAATGGGCTGGAAAGCGTGTGGGGTCCAAAGATTTGGGTCCAATCCAGCAGTCTCATGACTATCCACAAAGGGGAGACTCAGACAGACCTGTGGCCCTCCATTGCCCTGGAGGAGCTGGGATTTTATTGAGAATGTATCCACTTTTCTGGGTGCCTCTCCTGCCAGCACCCACAACCTGGCCTCTCTCTAGCACTGCTACTCAGAGCAGCTTGGAATACTCTAAGGGTGGCCACCTTGGCTGCACCCATCTTTGATTCTTTAAGAGACAGCTAGCAGCAGTGATGTGCAGCCAGGAAGTTGCTCCAAACCCTCCCCTCCAGAAGGGGCGGAGAACTATAGGGGAAGGTACAATGCTGCCAGAGTTTTCAGTTCAGTTTTCAGAGTTTTCAGTCTTCAACCAGGATATTATCTTAAAGGAAGGATTTTATTTTTCATGTAATTTCCTCTTTCAAAAAACACCCCAGAAAGAGGACACTGAGCACTGGCACATTGAGGCAAATGTCATTTCAGTGAGAGACTGACAGGCATGTCTCTAGCTAAAGAACAGCTGGTTTGTGTGTCTCTGGAGTTCCACCCTGACTCAGCCAAAGCTACCAGCCAGTAAGGAATAAAAGCTTCCTTACATACAGACACAAACAAGATACAGTATGAGCAAGACAGTGAGATGCATGGCCATGTTCCCCAAACACACACACACTCCTGTGTCCTGGGTCTTGGTTCACTAGAGTCCTGGGTCTTGGTTCACACTCTATGTGCACCATCTGCAAAAGTCAGATTCTGAAACAAAGGGCCAGGGAAACATATGGAAGCCTCACTAATTCGAAGGATGCCATTCCCAAGACACTTCTTCTTAGCAGCAGACAAAGACAGTACTTCCAGTTAATATTAAAAGAATTAAACTTTGTAGAGCCATGGGGACCTTGCTTATAGATGCAATGAGATAGGAGGCTGTTGCTTGAAACTTCCGCTCACCCAATAGAAGTTTCAACAGAATAACAAGACACTTTAAAAATACTAGTGAGACAATCGCACCCATGCTTAACAAATCAGGAAGTTTCAAGATTAGTTTGATTAATGAGTCAGAGACTTTCACAGACCAAAATATGCTCAAGTTGTCAGCTGAACATGAAGCAGCTGAGGGCAAAGTTCGTATAAAATGGTCTCACAATGTTCCAATCAAGGATGTACACTTAGTATGTCTGCTGACAGATATCTGGCGCCATGTAGGAAGGCTGCTATTTGCAAAACCTCTTTGGAAGTACTTCCACTTTTGTGCAGACCTTTTTCTACTTATGATTCCCAAACAAATCAAGCCCATCAGCGCCGCCTATCATAGAATCATAGAATCATAGAATATCAGGGTTGGAAGGGACCCCAGAAGGTCATCTAGTCCAACCCCCTGCTCAAAGCAGGACCAAGTCCCAGTTAAATCATCCCAGCTAGGGCTTTGTCAAGCCTGACCTTAAAAACCTCTAAGGAAGGAGATTCTACCACCTCCCTAGGTAACGCATTCCAGTGTTTCACCACCCTCTTAGTGAAAAAGTTTTTCCTAATATCCAATCTAAACCTCCCCCATTGCAACTTGAGACCATTACTCCTCGTTCTGTCATCTGCTACCATTGAGAACAGTCTAGAGCCATCCTCTTTGAAACCCCCTTTCAGGTAGTTGAAAGCAGCTATCAAATCCCCCCTCATTCTTCTCTTCTGCAGACTAAACAATCCCAGCTCCCTCAGCCTCTCCTCATAAGTCATGTGCTCTAGACCCCTAATCATTTTCGTTGCCCTTCGTTGTACTCTTTCCAATTTATCCACATCCTTCCTGTAGTGTGGGGCCCAAAACTGGACACAGTACTCCAGATGAGGCCTCACCAGTGTCGAATAGAGGGGAACGATCACGTCCCTCGATCTGCTCGCTATGCCCCTACTTATACAACCCAAAATGCCATTGGCCTTCTTGGCAACAAGGGCACACTGCTGACTCATATCCAGCTTCTCGTCCACTGTCACCCCTAGGTCCTTTTCCGCAGAACTGCTGCCGAGCCATTCGGTCCCTAGTCTGTAGCGGTGCATTGGATTCTTCCATCCTAAGTGCAGGACCCTGCATTTATCCTTATTGAACCTCATTAGATTTCTTTTGGCCCAATCCTCCAATTTGTCTAGGTCCTTCTGTATCCTATCCCTCCCCTCCAGCGTATCTACCACTCCTCCCAGTTTAGTATCATCCGCAAATTTGCTGAGAGTGCAATCCACACCATCCTCCAGATCATTTATGAAGATATTGAACAAAACGGGCCCCAGGACCGACCCCTGGGGCACTCCACTTGACACCGGCTGCCAACTAGACATGGAGCCATTGATCACTACCCGTTGAGCCCGACAATCTAGCCAGCTTTCTACCCACCTTATAGTGCATTCATCCAGCCCATACTTCCTTAACTTGCTGACAAGAATGCTGTGGGAGACCGTGTCAAAAGCTTTGCTAAAGTCAAGAAACAATACATCCACTGCTTTCCCTTCATCCACAGAACCAGTAATCTCATCATAAAAGGCGATTAGATTAGTCAGGCATGACCTTCCCTTGGTGAATCCATGCTGACTGTTCCTGATCACTTTCCTCTCCTCTAAGTGCTTCAGGATTGATTCTTTGAGGACCTGCTCCATGATCACATAAGGCCGCATCAGTATCACAGTCCCCTATGATACAACAGCCACTGCAAACAGCAAAGCTAAGGGCTGAGCGTACATACAGTGCCCTATATGTTCAAATGTAACTATATACTTATGTGTAATTAATATTCTATGGAAATGTACATCAAATCACAAGCACAGGAGAGGTGACAGTTCAGCCCCAGGTACAAGAAAACTGGGTCCCAATCCGCTGCCCTCTTTCAGGTTACCTTCTGCCTGCAGGATGACGTCACAGAATACATCTGCCCTCTGCTGGCGATGGAGCTGCAGGAACGCCACGCGCAGGAGGCGGGAGTTCCGATAGAGAATCTTAGAACCGGCCACAGGGGAGCACATGTCAGCAGAGCCTCCCTCTTGTTACCAAAGACACCAGATTCCCTGCAAACGGAACACAGTCCTGGAAACGCAGCAGGCTCTCTCTAGCAGAGCACCCTTGGTGGATTTAGTACTCCTAAAAGTGAAAGACTGGAGGCAGGAAGTGAGCCTATGCAAGCTTCTGCCAAGCCATCTGCCCCTGGAAGGACAGTGACTGTTATAAACTATTGTATTCCTGGCTCAATGATAAATTGGGAAGGAGACAGTGAAGAGCCACAAGGATGATTAAGGGATTGGAAAAATACACCTTAGAGTGACTGACTCAAGGAGCAAAATCTATTTATCTTAAAGAGAAGCTTAAAGGGTGACTTGATCACAGGTTATGAGAATTACCTGGGGACCAAAAATCTGATAATTGAAGGCTCTTCAATCTAGCAGACAAAGATCTAATAAGTTCCAATGGCTGGAAGTTGACGTTAGACAAATTCAGACTGGAAATAAGGTGGACAATTTTAACAGTGAGGGTAATTAACCATTGGTACAACTTATTATGCCTTGTGACGGATTCTCTATCCCAGGCAATTTTTCATTAAAGATGGGATGTTTTTCTAAAAGATCTGTTTTGGTTCAAATAGGAATTAATTCAGGGAAATTCTCTGGCCTGTGTTATACAGCTTAGACTAGATTATCACAATGGTCCCTGCTGGCCTTGGAATCTATGTATTATCCATGTGCTACTTTTCCTGAGGCAGTGTTATTGATATATTTAACTAGCAGGGGGCACGGATCACAGACTCTCACAGAAAAGTGTATTGAATGGTAGTGAAATATGATATTTTTTCCATAATTCAGTACACAGCCTGTCACCTCTGGGTCACTAGCACCCACCCAGCCAGCTCAGAGGATTGGGGAAATGGATAGGGAGTCAGTCACCAATGGGCACTGATTCCAATCCAGCTCAGGGTTGGGGGGACTGGATAGCTCACAGACTGTCACATGGAGTCTCTCACCCCACCTCAGGTCAGGATTTGGTTTGGGAAATTAGCGAATGGGATAGAGAACTTCCTCTCTAGAGCAGATTCCAAACCAGCCCCAGGTTGGGGCAGGGAACAGCTGGCTTCAGGGCATCGGGGACCAGGAGAATGGCTCCATCATTGCAATGCTCAATTGTCTCAGTGAGACTGGCAAGTAGGATATGGACCTTTCCCTATATGGCCTCATCTACACTCTGAATTGAAAGCAATTCTCCCACCATTTGTCTAACACCACCACAGCTCAGTTGGCCCTAGCAATGGTGGCCCTAGCACTAAGGTCAGCCACCATCATGACTCTGTTCTGAAGTAAGTCTGATAACTCAGGGGTAAAAATGCAAACAGGTCTACAATAATGCTCCTGCTGCTGCCACCACGCCTGGACCAAGAGTGCAGATACAGTCTAGGTCACGAGTTCCAGGACAGGCACTGTGGGAAGCCTGCACTGGGGCTGCCCCTGGACTTCAGTTTTCAGGGCTACTGAAATTTCCACCAGCACTGCCGTCACAGTAAGGCTTTGGTTACCATGTGCCCTATTAACAGCCATGGATGTAGCTGCACCAGTTCAAACCCCTTTCTAGAGCATGAGGGTGATTCAGCAGTTTAGGTTCTCATCATCTGGGACAGAGGAGACCCAATTCAATTCCCTGCTTTATCACAGACACCTGGCGTGACCTTGGGTAAATCACTTAGCCTTTCTGTGCATCAGTTCCCCACCAATACAATAGGGACAATTGCACTGCCCTGCTTCACATAGGTGTTGTGAGAACAAACACATTAAAAGTGCTCAGATCCTAAAGTGATGGAGGCTGTGTAATTAACTAAGGCCTTGACTACAAGAAAAAGTTTTCTGCTGTATCCTAAGGTGTGGATTTAAACCAGCATAGTTATACCAATTATATAATTACAACTGGTGTACACTTTAAGGGCTGCTCTACAGTTTTTGTACATGGCAAGGGTGTGATTTTTTTTTTTTTAAACTGGCATAGTTATACCAAGACAATACCTGGCATGGATGCAGTTCTCCCTGTATAGTTTATTCCCTTTCCCATATAGGAATAGCTATAAGCACTTTTATCCTGGTATACTAATAGGCAGTCTTATACAGTGCTTTTCGTCAGTAGATCTCAAAGGAGGTCAGTATCATTAGCCACATTTTACAGATTGGAAAACTGAGACACAGAGGAGTGAAGTGACTTGTCCAAGGTCACCCAGCAGGCTAATGGCAGAACCAGGAATAGAACCCAGATTTCTCAAAGTTTCAGACCAGTGCTCTATCCATTAGGCATAAATGCATCCACACAAGGGGTCTATATCACTTTAACTATACCAGTATTGTTAAACTGATACATTTGTGTGTAGACAATGACTTTATTCTGGTGCAAGGATGCCCTTTGTTCAGTTTAGCTTGTGTTGTTTAGGAAGGTGTTTATGCTTAAACCAAAAAAAAAAAAGCGCCACTTTTATACAGGAATAAGAGTCTACACAGGACATGTCAATAGAACTATATCAGTATAACTCACAAGACTTTCCCACGTAGACAAGCCCTGGACAGACAGATAGTGTAGATATTGTAGGCAGGGCGAACCACTATAAGCATCCATTTTTGCTGGTTCAGCTTTCCACAGTCTCAAAACAGGGAGAAGCTCTACCTGCACAAACTATCTATCCCTGGTACTCACATGGCCGCCATCACAGCAATATTTGATTGCTTCACAATCTTTATTGTGTTTAGCCTCCCAATATACCTGTGAGGTTAACCCATTGTAGAGATGGGAAACTGAGGCAAAATGAGGCTGAGGCTACACCTAAAACTTAGGTCGACCTAGCTATGGTGCTCAGAGGTATAAAAAATTTACACCCCTGAGATATAGTTAAGGCAATCTAAAAATTTTTCCATCAATCTACCTGCCGCCTCGAGGAGATGGATTTACTACAGCGATGGAAAAAACCCTTCTGTTGCTGTAGTAAGCATCTACACTACAGCAGCGCAGCTGTGCTGCAGTAGCGCTTGTAGTGCATACAAAGCCTAAGTCACTTACCCAAGGTCACACGGGGGGGGTTGTGGCTGAGCAGGGAATTCTACCTGCGTCTCCCGAGCATCCTAACTACTAGAGCATCCTTCCTCTCATGGCTTTACCAGTGCAGCTACCCGTGTCTGTAATTGGAGCAAATCTTTAACACAAACAAGTCCTAAGCTCCCCTCACATTTTACTGTCAGGCACCTTCAGTGCTGAGAGGTAATTAGACACTGGTGTGTTACCACCCACCTCTGCTTGTTTCCTTTTGTGGATAAACTGCCCCACCCAGATCCCCCCCGCCCTTTCCCCTGCCGAGGAAGGGAGCAACAGTAATGGGGTACCTGTTATTTAGGTTAATAGATTGTGCACAGAGATGTTGGAAAGCTGGGGGCTGCCAAACACTAGGAACCTTAAGAGCCACCCAGGTGAGATGGCAGCATTGAGGATGGGACCCAGCCAGAGACGGGACAGGTGCTGCCAAGACACAGATAAGAAACATGGATGTTTCAGCGTAAGAGGCAAAAGGATCCCAACCTTCTTTTGGTCACAGACCCCTCCCCGCACTCTCCAAATACACAACACATTGCTCAGAGAGTTGCAACCCATGCAAGGGGCTTCCCCTCACAACCATTCCCTGCTTCTCCAAAAAGATCCATATTCCTTCTCCATTCCAGTACACCACCCAGATCCTGTACTGAAGGGGGTCCATTCCCTCTTCACTATTGGCCCCCATACACTAAGGGAGCTCAATCCCCCCGAACAACTGCCTCTCATATACAAGGGGGGACTCCATTCCCCCAGAGTCACCCCCTCACACACATACTAAGGAGAGCTCCATTTCCCCTCACAGCTTCCCACACTCAAAGGGGGTCCTCCATTCCCTCCCACACACACTAACGGGGGGGGGCCCATTTCCCTCCCCCGACTGAGGCATGCTCTATTCCCTGCACCCCAATCGTCCACCCCCTGAACCGTGCCCGGGGTGCGCACCGTCCCCTCTCTGCAGCACCCCTTTACTGCTAGCGCTGCTTCGGCTGCAAACTCCAGCTCCTGCAACACTCAGCGCGAGCCCCACCCTCGCGCCCGCACGCGCGCCACGCCTCCCAATAGAACCTTCCCCCAGCGGGGACGCGGCTTCTCCTCCCCGCCGAGCCCAGTAACAGCCTTTTCATTGGCCAGACCCTCCGGCCAATCACAGCGGAGGAGGTGTTTTGGCGGGAGGAGTTCGAAGAGAGCCGTTGCCCCTGAGGAGAATGGCGGGTGGGAGAGCGGGAGTTTGCTGGATCTCAAGCCCGTGAGCCAAGGAGCCCCAGGTCCCACCCAGATGCCAGTCCCCAGCCAGTCAGTGCCCACCCTGGCCACCAGAACGACATGAAGCCTGAAGCCAAATGGGGACTCCCTGCTCCAGGCCACCCCCAACCAGCCAGAGCTTGAGGTGTTTCAATTAATAGACCCAGCTCCTGGAGTCCCGTGATTTTTTTCAAGACTCTCCCTTCGCCTTACAGTTGTGCACAAATGCTCGAAAATGTGACACCCCCTTGCAAGGGCTCAGACACCTGAAAGTAGAGAAAATGAATTCAAACCGGGTGGATTTAAAATCAACAGCTCAGGATTTTTAAGCCAGTCTTGTGATTTTGGAGACCCTGACCCACGGCGTTTGAACACTTGGGGCTTATGATGCTGCAGACCCAGAGCCCAGTCACGGGTCCTGGCCAGTCAGTGCCCACCCTGGCCGTCACCACCATGTCAATAGCACCAGGGGGATCCCTGATCCATCCCAGTCACTTGGCCTGTCTGGCAGCGCCCACCCTGTCCATCACCACCATGTCAATGGCACAGTCAAGCATATGGGGAATTCCTTGCCCCTGTCTCAAAACTTAATCTCTGGACCTGGTCCATCAGTGCCCATACACAAGGAGCACAACATTCCCCCTTACAGACCGGCAGCCCCCACCACTTGCTGAGCATGGCTCTATTTGTGACTCTGACAGGATGGGTCCCTGAGTTGCCAGGCGTCTGATTTTTGACTAAGAAAGAAAAGGAGGACTTGTGGCACCTTAGAGACTAACAAATTTATTTGAGCATAAGCTTTCGAGAGCTACAGCTCACTTCATCGGAATACCCAGTCGAAAAGGGACCCTGGCGGCTCTGGTCAGCGCTGCTGACTGGGCTGTTAAAAGTCCAGTCAGTAGTGCAGCGGGGCTAAGGCAGGCTCCCTGCCTCCCCTGACTCCAGCGCAGCTCCTGGAAGCGGCCAGCATGTCTGGCCCCTCAGCACAGGGGTGGCCAGGGAAGCTTCGTGCGCTGCTCCCATCTGGAGCGCCAGCTCCACAGCTCCCATTGGCCAGGAACTACAGCCAATGGGAGCTGTGAGGGTGGCACCTGTAGGCGCAGGAAGCGTGCACCACGCTGAGCCCTCTGGCCCCTCCGCTAGCTGCTTCCGGGAGCAGTGCGGAGCCAGGGCAGGTAGGAAGCCTGCCTTGGCCCCAATTGCACCACTGACCGGGAGTTGCCTGAGGTAAGCGCCACCCAGCTGGAGCCTGTACCCTGAGCCTCCTCCTGCACCCAAGCTCCCTCCCGGAGCCTGCACCCCTTCCTGCACCCCAACCCCCTGCCCCAACCCAGAGCCCCCTCCTGCACCCTGAACCCCTCATTTCTGGCCCCATCCCAGAGCCCATACCCCCAGCTGGAGCCCTCACCCTTCCCACTCTCCAAACCTCTGCCCCAGCCCAGTGAAAGTGAGTGAGGGTGGGGAGAGCAAGCATGGGGTGGGGGCTGCAGTGAGTGGGGGCAGGGCCTCAGAGAAGGGGCAGGGCAGGGCAAGGGTGTTTGGTTTTGTGCAATTAGAAAGTTGGCAACCCTATGGGTCAGGAATCTCGAGTTGGGTCCTCCCACTCCCTGACTCTGGGCCCATTTCTCACTCCGGGTGGGGGGGAGAGGAGAGGAAACATGGCTTTAAGATTTAAACCACATTTGCACCTTCCAGTATTCTGGGCCTCTCCAGCCCCCAATATAAATTAGAGCCGCCTCAGGGTTGCTCTGATTCACAGTCAACCTGCCCATGGTCTCCTAGGGACTGTGGACAGCTGAGAATAATGAGACATGAACAGCACATAGCCTGTATTATCTGGCATAAAGCCATTCCACAAGCTATATACCAATCCCTTACCCTGGGGTTATTTTCACCTATAAGGTAACAATTATAATGTAGCCCCAAATTAAGTGAGATTGGTTAGTTTTGAGGGAGGGGAGGTCAGGATAGTTTAAAGGTGACCTAGTGGTTATAGCACCAGACTAAGACTCTGAAGACCTTGGTCCTATTTCTGGCTCTGGCATTGCCCTGCTAGGTAACTATGGACAAATCACTTCCCCGCTATGAGCCTCAGTTTCCCCATCTGCAAAATGGGAATAAAAATATTGCCCTTCTTTATAAAGCACTTTGAGATCTACTCATGACAAGCACTACAGAAGAGCTAGGTATTAATTGTTATTATTTCACTTCTAGGGCACTAGTTCCAGTCTGTCCCAGATTGACTTTCAGCAGAATTTAGCCTCCTATGTGACTTCAAGAGCTTTTGATAGTAGGAAGTAGGAATTAGGCTCCTAAGTCACTTAGGCACCTTAGAAGATGTTACCCTAAGGCCTTGTCTAAATTCCCAAAGTCCTGTCCCCAGATGCTCTGATGTCAGTGTAAAGACTGGGGTGGAGACTCTTGGGTAGGAGACCAGGGCCTTTTCTGGCTGTTCCAAAGTAAGAATCTGGAGGTGAAGTGCCTGAGATATTACAGCTACACAACTCCTTCATTTTCTTTATAAAAAATTGGCAAGAATAACAGAGAAGATTAAGAGTGAAGGAAACAAATTAACAAGAAAATAAGACAGAAAATCCACAAGGAGGGGGAGGAGGACAGAGCCTAGAGAACAGGAGAGAATCAAGAAAAAAGTAAGGACTTGGAGTACGGAGATAAGAAACCACAAAAGAGTAGTGACTGCATGGGACAGGGTAAAAATATGGTAACACACTGGGACTGCGAAAGGTGATACAAAGGAGTCAGTATGGAACAGGGAGGAAAAGGGCACAGGGGTAACCTGGTTTGTTATTCTAAACACGTGGTCCCCCTTATTTCAGATAATGGGATCCAGAGTGTTTCTAACCAAGCTCTCTGTCTAGACTTAGAACAGACTTTGGGAAAAGGTGCTTTTTAAAACTGAGTTAGCTAAGGACCTGTTTACACAATGAACTTTCACAGGTTTAGTTATGTCTATTTATTAGGGCTGTCAAGCTATTAAAAAAATGAATCACAATTAATCGTGCAATTAAAAAAATTAATCGTGATTAATCACACGATTAATCACACTGTTCAACAATAATAGAATACCATTTATTTAAATATTTTGGATGTTTTCTACATTTTTCAAATATATTGATTTCAATTACAAAACAGAATACAAAGTGTACAATGCTCACTTTATATTTATTTTTTATTACAAGTATTTGCACTGTAAAAACCCCCAAAAGAAATAGTATTTTTCAGTTCACCTAATACAAATACTGTAGTGTGATCGGTTTATCATAAAAGTTGAACTTACAAATGTAGAATTATATCCAAAATAGTGCATTCAAAAATAAAACAATATAACGTTTTAGAGCCTGCAAGTCCACTCAGTCCTACTTCTTGTTCAGCCAATCGCTCAGAGAAAAAAATTTGTTTACATTTGCATGAGATAATGCTGACCACTTCTTGTTTACAATATCATCTGAAAGTGAGAATAGGCGTTCTCATGGCACTGTTGTAGCCGGTGTTGCAAGATATTTATGTGCCAGATGCGCTAAAGATTCATATGTCCCTTCATGCTTCAATTACCATTCTAGGGGCCATGCGTTCATGCTGATGACAGGTGCTGCTCGATAACAATCCAAAGCAGTGCGGACCGACGCATGTTCATTTTCATTATCTGAGTCAGATGCCACCAGCAGAAGGTTGATTTTATTTTTTGGTGGTTCATTTTCTATAGTTTCTGCATTGGAATGTTGCTCTTTTAAGACTTCTGAAAGCATGCTCCACACTTCATCCCTCTCAGATTCTTAAACCTTGGGTCAAGTGCTTCAGCTATCTTTAGAAATCTCACATTGGTACCTTCTTTGCATTTTGTGAAATCTGCAGTGAAAGTGTTCTTAAAATGAACAACATGTGCTGGGTCATCATTCAAGACTTCTATAACATGCAATATATGGCAGTATGTGGGTAAAACTAAGCAGGAGACATACAATTCTCCCCCAAGGAGTTCAGTCACAAATTTAATTAACACATTATTTTTTTAACGAGCATCATCAGCATGGAAGCATGTCCTCTGGAATGGTGGCTAAAACATGAAGGGGCATACGAATGTTTAGCATATCTGGCACATAAATACCTTGCAATGTCAGCTACAAAAGAGCCATGTAAATGCCCGTTCTCACTTTCTGGTGACATTGTAAATAAGAAGAGGGCAGCATTATCTCCTGTAAATGTAAACAAACTTGTTTGTCTTAGCGATTGGCTGAACAAGAAGTAGGACTGAGTGGACTTGTGGGCTGTGAAGTTTTGTTTTTGAGTGCAGTTATGTAACAAAAAAAAATCTACATTTGTAAATTGCACTTTCATAGCAACGAGATTGCACTACTGTACTTGTATGAGGTGAATTGAAAAATAGTATTTCTTTTGTTTATCATTTTTACAGTGCAAATATTTGTAATAAAAATATACACTTTGATTTCAATTACAGCACAGAATACAATATATATAAAAATGTAGAAAAAATCCAAAATATTTAATAAATTTCAATTGGTATTCTATTGCTTAACAGTGTGATTGATTTTTTTAATCACAATTAATTTTTTTGAGTTAATTGTGTGAGTTAACTGTGATTAATCGACAGCTCTACTATTTATCTTATGTCAATAATTTACCGATTTAAGCTAAATTGATACAAATCATTTCTAAATAAAACTACTACAAACCTATGCAATTCTGTGTCTGGACAAACCCTAATTCACATTAGTTGTCTTGATTTGAAATACCATTCATGCTGTAAACTGGGGGAAGCCCTAAGGCCTGCTCTAAATTAAAACTTAGGTTGACATAACTACTGCACTCGGGTGCGAAAAATCCACACTTCTGAGCATCATGGCTATGCTGATCTAACCCCTGGTGTAGATGAATCTAGATCGAGGGAAGAATGCTTCTGTTGACCGAGCTACCATTACTCAGGAAGTTGGTGTTGCTACAGCAATGGAAAAACACCCATCATTGTAGGCTGCATCTACAGTAGCTACAGTACAGCTACTCGCTGTAGTCCTGGTAGTATAGACATGGCATAGATTACAAATGAACCAGATGACAGAGTTTTAAACTTGTTTCTACACCTTTCTGATTGTTTTATGCTAACTTGATTGACCTAGTTTGACTGAAAAAAGCACTTTTTGTAGACTTAACCCTACATGCCAAGAGGTGTTTCCAATCATGTTAGCTAATTCAAACTCAATTTATAAGCACCTTTTTTCCTAGACTATTTCCTGTCTAGACAGACCCTAGGTAGGGGCCATGCAGCAAATGAATTGTGGGGTCTCAGTCCCTCCTCAAAAGAACATGCTTGCTTCTGACAGACACCTAAGAGATCTGTCTCTTTTACACATTGGTAAACCTTGTATCAGGCCAAAAAACTATGATTTAATTTGTATTTGTCTAATTCTTAGCAGAGATGTGATTATGTCATAAACACCACAATCATATAATTAATTGTATCCCTGGCTGACACTCTCAAGAGGACAAAGATTGAATGAGCCATGGAAACTCAGAGAAGGGTTGAAGCACATTGCCTGAGAAGTAATAATGTGTGCTCTTGAGTATAAATATATGTATAGGTGAAACCTGAACTGTTATTGCCTTTACAGTATCTATTCTGGGAACAAATAAACAACTTTAGATTTCAGGGCTGCTGGTCTAGGAACAATCACCAGCACTAAAAGATTTTTTTTATTATTAAATGACATAAAGTAAAAAGAAAAATAATTGGGAAAAGGCCAAACTTTTCAGGGATAGATGTAAATTTGTATATTCCAAAAGTCATTGGTGTTCTTAAGCATGACAACAGCATGATGCAATGTTGTGTTTTTCACCACAGAGTCTTGCTTGGTGTTTGTTGCTAGACCTTAAATCCATTTGGGTCTTGGGAGTGAAAACTGGGGGTTTCATGGTTAACTGATGCCACTATGAAAAAAATAAAGGAAGGAGGAAGAAGAAGAAAACCAATAGTCAAAGGGAAGTGAAGGTGGTGTTTTTCATTACAGCCTTGGTGCAATCCCTGCAGCCTACTCATGCACTTTAACATTTATTTCACCATTTTATAAAACTTCCCATTGTAAAAATATCTGCATCAGTTACTCTGTGCATGCGATCAACAATTATAATAATCCCAGCCCAATTGCCTGAAGATAGTAGCTGTTCTTACAAACAACCAAAGTGTGAGAAAAATTAAAGAGTTAATGAAGAATGGAAGTTCAAGTGACACTGTAAATTTGAAATCTACTAAGTTTCCAAAAAATAGTTGAAAGTAATTTCATGCCCTTCAGCTTCCCTCCCATTTTTTGTGGCATTTTCATGTTTTTACACATTTTTCCTCTCACTTTTTGCTGTGTGAGAAACACTTATAATCAAAAGGGGAAACTGACTGACTTCTTTGTCTTAGCATATGCACAATGTGCCTCAGGTGGCATGTGACCAGGATTCATCACCAAATTTGGTTCACTGGTTGGATCATTAGCTTCCCTAGCCTGGGCTGAGTACTGATGGGGAGTGGATGTGAATGCTAATCCATGCCCCTCACTGACTGACTGTGGGGTTGAAGCAAAAGGCCAGTGAGACTCTTTCTGTTGTCCTCAATGGGCTTTGGATCAGGCCCTAACTAACTACATAGGGGAAGCTGTGAAACTCAGGGCTTATTTACACTTAAAATGCTGCAATTGTGACACTGCAATGTAGACATTACCTACACTGATGCTAACGGGAGGGATTTTCCCTGTGGCCTACATGTACTGCTGGTCTGTCGGCAGGCGGGATTGAACCTGGGACATCTGAAGCTTAGTGCATGAGCCTCTACTGCATGAGCTAAAAACCGGCTGCTGTTAAGTAGACTCATTAACTCTCTCTCTAAGTGGTCTCGGTGCCACTAGATAGGACACAACACCACACCCATGAGGTGTGTGGGTTACATAGGTAACCCACCTCCCTGCGGGGCAGTAGCTAGGTCAACAGAAGAATTCTTAATTAGCTCTGTCTAAACAGGAAAGTATGTCAGCTTAACTGTGCCCCTCAGGGGTTTGGACTTTTCACACTTCTGACAGATGTCGTTAAACCAACCTACTGTTCTAGTGAAGACCAGACCTCACTATACACAAAGTGCTGCTATATGCACAAAATAAGCAGACTGGGGAAAAAAGAGAGAAAACAATATTTCCACCCCGTAATCTCTTTCAGTTATAGTAATCCTAGGCATTACTTCTAACACTGGATTTCACTGGGAGCTGCTGGATGCTCAGCACTTCTGAAAAACAGGCTACTTATTTAGGTGATTAAATGTGGATTTAGGCAACTATCTGCAGGTTTCTATTTTTAAAAATCCTAGCCCAAGTCTCCTTACTCACAGTCTCCTGCTCTAACCACACAATACACTCCTTATGAAACCACCCACTTCCTTCCTATAAAACTCTCCATATAAAATTCTGGATTGTGTCACTGGATGCAGTCTGGGAAGATTTCCCAGGACTCTGGTAACTTAGAACAATTCCACTGAACAACTCCTCACTATCCTTTTGAGGAGGTCAAATAAAGGTTGTTGGCCTCTTCATGACTCTCGACAGATAATATGATTGAGCTTGAGGTGACTGATCCTTCATTAGTGCTCCAGTCTTCTTCCCAGCTACTCATAGTCCATTAGGCTTATCCACAAACTAAGGTGAGTCTCCAGACCAATTCACAGGCAGAGGGGGTACTTATATAATGGGGGACAGAAGAGAAGCTGAAAGGAAATCCCAGTCCTGCCTTGCCAATTAATGTTTGGATAAGAAACTTGGAATCATGGAGGCAGTGACAGTGGACATAATTACTGAAATGGTACAGCTGAGCTGGAAGGAAAAGTCAAGAGAGAAATTGAACAAGTTAGTTGTATGTTAACGTAAATGGTTGCAAAGCCCTGATATCACGTGGCAGCCCCCTGGGACCAGGTGACTGATTAGCAGGTGTGGTGATATCACTCACTGGAAAAGTATGAACCCTTGTTATATTTCCCTTGCTGGGAGGACAATTGATTTGCCTTCCTTGCTTTAAGACTGAACCACATGTAATAGAACTGTCCCTATGAGTAAAGACCTGTGCAGAACATATTCATGTATTTCCAGCAGGGGCTGCTGTAGGGAAATATTATTACCTCAACTTTCCACATCTCCATTTGTCTGGTTTGTCCATCTATTGCAGTGATTCTCAGACTTTTGTACTGGTGACCCCTTTCATATAGCAAGCCTCTGAGTGCGAACCCCCCCAATAAATTAAAAATACTTTTTTATATATTTAACACCATTATAAATGATGGAGGCAAAGCAGGGTTTGGGGTGGAGATTGACAGCTCACAACCCCCCAGTTAATAACCTCACAACCCCCTGAGGCGTCCCAACCCCCAGTTTGAGAACCCCGGATCTATTGCATTCTGTCTGACAGGTAAAATGAGAACTCTTTGGAAGAGGAGTTCTTTTCTTTGTTATTTGTCTGTGCAGGGTCTAGCACAATGAGGCACTACTGCAATAATAATAATTTATTATTATTGTTTTTATTATTATTATACAATGGCTGTAATTAAGATTCCCCTGAATCTTTTCTCATCACTCTATGAAATAAGAATTTTCTCCTTTTTCATGTGTCAAGCTTTAAGAAGTTCTGTTCCAGTGTAACTGCTGAGGGCTGCTAGATACTCTGTGACACCTAGCCCAGTGCCACGCTTGGAAACCATTTTGTCGATGGCAATGGACAGCAAACCAGTTATATCGCTGCATACACCCATCTTGAGAGTGGTCCCAGGGTGAGGCATGGCTCATTTTTCTGCTTTGTTTTATATAGCACAGAGCTGCACACTGTTGCCACTCAAGCAGTAGTACTAGAAGTCGTAATAATAGTAATGAATAATATGGTTAGTCAGGAAAGGGATCCCTAAAAGCCCAATGGAATTGATTTGACACCATCTATTTCCTAGGGCACACCCTTACAATTTGTCCTCCACCTCCAAGCAGCTGGAGTTCCCTGATTTTTGACTGCATAATGTAGTGATCAGATCATAATCAGACAGATCATCACAATCATCGGGAGGGTTTAATTCCCAATCAAAATAGAGATTAAAAGCATACATGCATGTTTCTGTGTGCTCCCTGTAGCCACTTGGCACAAATGTTTTGGAGGCCAGAGGCTCTGTAGACGCATGTGATGACAAAGATGTGCTGTTGTCCACATATGGAGGTTGAAGTCTCTCAGAACCAAAAATGTAGAGGACATAATTACCAAAGCAGATACCATGCTCTGCATTTCCTCTCATTCATGCTATTGCTCATCTTCATGGTCCTGTAGGCCAGTGAACCAGAAGGCCAGGGTTAAAGATTGGAACCTAGAGTTAGCAGACTGTTCTCATTGCATTAACTCCTCATAGCCTACAGGGCCACATCTTGGGAAATGCACCTCCTATGTGGCACAGTTCATAAACATTCCTTTTCCTCTGCTTAGATATTCTGTGGCCAATTAAAGATGAAAGGCAATGAGTGTATTCTTAGCAGAGGTTTTGAGTTATATTGTCCAGACATTGTGTTGGACATGGCACCATGAAGATCACTGTATCGCCTGAAATGTTCTACATATCTTATGATGGTTATTAAAACAGGAAGTCCATGAGCTGCTGTGGAGAAACAGTCTCAAAGAGAGAGTAGGAGTACATCTCATGTGACTCTGTTTGTGAAGTGGTCAGGGCTCTAAAGTAGGGTGACCACCCATCCCTAATTGGGCAGGACAGTCCCAAAATGTACATTTCAAGTCCTGGTCCTGGGCTGAATGACTCCAGGATGGCATTTGTCCTGGATTCCCTGTGGTGCCACTCCACATCTGCCCAAGGCTCAGGGGCGGTGCCAGCCTCTTCCCAGTAGGGGGTGCGAAGCTCTGAGGTGGGCCTTAGCCCCCCTCACCACCAGGCCTCATCCCCTGCTCCTCCTCTTTCTCCCAAGGCCTTGCCCCTGGCCAGGCCAGAAACCGGAGTCTGGCACTTAGGGAACCCGGGACACATGGGGAGTCCCAGACCCTCCACCTGCCATGGACGGCATGCCACGGGGGGCAGGGCCAGGGGCTGCTCTTGGGCACCCTGCCCAGGGCAGGTGAAGGGTCCAGGGCTCTCCACAGTGGACTGGTCTTCCTGGGTTGCTCTTATACTGCCAGGCTCTCACTTCCGGCCTGGTGAGGGGGTGGGGCCACAGAGTGGGGCGAGGCTCCTGTATGTGTCCCGTTTTTTGCATTTTGAAAAGGTGGTCACTCTATTCCCAAGTCAAAAATCCTCCCTGGAATCCCTTCTGGGCAGGCTGGCAGAATGGGCCACTTTGGAATCAGTTTCATTATGATCTTTGTCCCCTGCTGGAAAATGACTTAGATCAGCCTCTTAACATGTCAGTTTCACATGTCCCCTTCTAGGTGACAACAGCCTCCACTGAAAATCCTGGGTGCAAAACAAATGGTGGACCCTTTGGTTGAAGGGGTCTTTGATATTTCCAACAATACGCAGTTCTAATTCTCCTTACCCCAAAGCCCTGAGGATAATGCCTGCTAAACAACAGAAGCAATAGTCAAGGTGTGAACTACAGCTTTCCTCTCCCTCTCCCTCTTCTATTGTGCTAGCTTGCAGGCCTAGAGGGGTTATTAACATTATTATGCAGCCTGAAAGACAATGGCTTGTCTGGAAACAAGACACTTCCTGTTCTTTTTTTATTGTTTAAACTGTTGTCTTTGCTCTCTCTTAGAACCTTGATTTTTTCCAGCAATAGTCTCTTTGTTCTTTATCACTAGACTCCCCCATCCTGCTGCTGGAGAAGGAAGGAGATTGCAGAAGGAGGGGGTTCCTCAGACTCTCCATTCTTGGAATATTTCATTTTTTTATTTCGCAGCCTCCCTTCCTCCGTTGCAAAGGAAAGAGTGAGGGCTGGGGAGAAGGAGGGGGATGGGAATCAGACCCATGGTAGGAGGACCTGAAAAGGGGGAGAAGAGTTGAATGAAAAAGGGGATGCATTATAGTGGAGTGGAACAGAAAGGGGAAGAGATTTCTGTCAGTCCTGCTGTCAGTTAGGCATTTGAGCTAAAGGTGTGTGAAAGTTTAATAGAAACTTGAGGCCCCATATAAGTGGCTACTACAATCTGATTGTCAGATTTCAAAGGGTTAGTACAGACAAGTCTGTGTACTAAGAAAACCGAAGTACAGCAGGAGGTGACACTGGTAGTTCTGTAGGTGGCACTCTTCCCTCTGAGACTGAGTCGATATTGCATCCGATAATGCATCCGATGAAGTGAGCTGTAGCTCACGAAAGCTTATGCTCTAATAAATTTGTTAGTCTCTAAGGTGCCACAAGTACTCCTTTTCTTTGAGTCAATATTGGCCCCTATGCCTAAATAAAGGGATTGGGGCTGCTGAGCTGCAGGAAGTGTGGTCTTTCAGGTAAGACATCAAGGTAGTGGTTTTTGTTTTCGTTGTTTTTGTGGATACAGAACATGGCTACCCCTCTGGTACTTGACAAGGTAGAGGTGTTGACTTTGGTGTCCTAGCAAAATTCCAGCTCAGAGTGGCAATGTTGGTCTATAGTTTAGCACAGAGGACTGGAAGTCAGGTAATCTGGATTCTATTCCTTAGTCTAGCATTGTGATGCTGCTGGACAGGTCTTTTAACCTCTCTGTGCAACAGTTTCTCTATCTGCAAAATGAAAATAATATTACATACCGTACATAACCTTGAAAGATGCTACAGAAGTGCAAAGTTATTATTATTTATTAGTACTTTCATCTTCCTAAATCCCCCCTGCCCTCTTGAGGGGATACAGGATTCTTCTTCACTTCCTTTCCTAAACTGTTAAACAGTATTGCTCTGTTCTATAAACAGTTGCCTTGCTTCCTTCCAGAGGTGGCTGCATTTCAGTGGTGATGAATAATGCTATGTGAATGTACAATTTTATAAATTGTTATTAAATAGTATTACTACAAAAAGTTGTAAAATTTCCCCATGATACTAACTACATTTCTTCCAACATTTCCAGACTGCAGTGGGATGGTATTTGTCTGCCATGCTGATAGTTCTCTGAAAACATATGTTCAATGTGTTGTGACAACCAAAAAAGCTAACAGAATATTAGGAACCACTAGGAAAAGGATAGATAATAAGACAGAAAATATCATAATGCCACTATATAAATTCATGGTACACCCACACCTTGAATACTGCATGCAGTTTTGGTCACCTCATCCCAAAAATAAAGATATATTAGAATTGAAAATGGTATAGAGAAAGGCAATGAAAATTATTAGGGATATGGAACAGCTTCCCTGTGAAAACAGATTAAAAGACTGGGACCGTTCAGCCTAGAAAAGAGAAAACTAAGGGGGGGGATATGTTAGAGGGCTATATAATTATGAAAGGTATGGAAAAAGTGGATAGGGAAGTGTTAGTTTCCCCTTCACGTAACATAAGAACTAGGGGCTATCCCAGAGGTGGGCAAACTACGGCCCATGGGCCGGATCCGGACCATCAGGGCTTTGGATCCAGCCTGCGGGATTGCCACCCTCGTGGCACCACGGGCCCCGTGCCGCTCCTGGAAGCAGCCGGCACCATGTCCCTGCGGCCCCCGCACGCTGCCCTTGCCTGCAGGCACCACCCCCCCGCAGCTCCCATTGGCTGGGAACAGGGAACCATGGCCAGTGGGAGCTTCGAGGGAGGTATCCACAGGAGAGGGCAGCGCACAGAGCCCTCTGCCCCCTCTCCCTCAGGGGCTGCAGAGATGTGGTGCCGGCCGCTTCCAGGAGTGGCGTGGGGCCAGGGCAGGCAGGGAGCCTGTTTTAGCCCCACTGTGCGCCGCTGCCACCCAGGAGCTGCTCCAGGAGCTGCCTGCACCCTGAACCCCTCCTGCACCCCACACCCCAACCCCCTGCCCTGAGCCCCCTACCTGCACCCCAAACCCTTGCCACACTCCACACCCCCTTCTGCACCCCAACCCCCTTCCCTGAGCACCCTCGTACACCCTGCACCCCTCCTCTGTCCCAACCCCTTGCCCTGAGCCCCTTCCTGCTCACCACACCCCCTCCCACACCCGCACTCCCTCCCACTCCCCAGCCCCCTGCCCCAGCCCTACATTCATGGCCTTGCTGCAATTTCCCCACCCAGATATGGCCCTCGAGCCAAAAAGTTTGCCCACCCCTTGGTTACCCAATAATAGGCAGCAAGTTTAAAACAGTCATAAGGAAGTACTTCACACAACACACAGTCAACCTGTGGAACTTGTTACCAGGGGATGTTGTGAAGGCCAAAATTATAACTGGGTTCAAAAAAGAATTAGATAAGTTAATGGAGGACAGATCCCCACCAATGGCTATTAACAAAGATGGTTAGGAATGCGAGCCCATGCTCTGGGTGTCCCTAAATCTTTGACTACTGGAAACTGAGACCAGATAGGGATAGATCAATTGAAATTGTCCCGTTCTGTTCATTCTCTCTGAAGCATCTGGTATTGGCCACTGTCGGAAGACAGGATAGTAGGCTAGATAGACCCTTTGTCTGACCCAGTGTGGCCATTCTTATGTTCTTAATATGCTTTAAATGGAGGCTCAATCTACGGCTGTAAGAACCGGGGACAGAAAGGGTTACTGTGCTATGATCTATCTGACTCTGAATGTAAGCTTGAACTGCTCGGAATCCCATTTGGGCAGTGACAGAACACTATGAAATTATAGAAGGTAGAAATGGAAAAACCTATTAGGTCCTGTCCAATCCATGGGCCTGATTCAAAGGCCATGATTGAATTTATTCCTACTGAAGTAAATTAGTTTTAGATCAGGCTCCATCTCACAGCCAGTACAGGATTGTTCCCTATAGTACATTTTGTAGGGTTTCATCCTGTCCGCTGTTGCTTTAAAGGATAAATAAATTAAGATTGTGCCATCTTTTGCTCATATTCTATAAAGAAGGCATTAAAAAACAAAACAAAACCAAGAGGGATCTGCTTTTTCTTTACCTTAGAAATTCTTAAAACACCAAGACTTCTCTTCCCTATTTTTGCTGGAGGACTCCTTGGAAGAGAATTGGAGTGTGAGCTTCCTCAGCTTGGTAGAAATGGACGGGATAGAGGTATGCCAAAACTGTCAGAAGGAAATATGTTCTCCCAACTGTTTGTCTGGTGTTTGAATTACATGTGTCAGCAACAACAAACAAACACCAAAGGGCCAGAATTGCAGCTGGTGCAAACCAATGTGGATCCATTCACTTAAATTAAGTTGATTTAGATACACTGAGGAGCTGGCCCAAAGACTTTTAAAATAGTAGGATTGCAAAATTATTTTAATTATTTATATATTCCTGTATTTATTTATACAGCACCTCCAAAGTGTGCTAAGTGCTCAAAGAGTAGATCTCAACACTGATGTCACTTATCTTAAAAATGACCATCAGGGTGAGTAAATGGCCTGTTTTTTTAAACTTCAGAGATGTAGATGTCAGGGTCCTGCAGATTGACTTCCTGTGAAGGAGAAATCAGTAATGCAGAGTCTGGATATGTATCTTAGTGTAGCTTGTTTATTTATGCTATATAACAAGTCATGCATCCGATGAAGTAAGCTGTAGCTCACGAAAGCTTATGCTCTAATATATTTGTTAGTCTCTAAGGTGCCACAAGTACTCCTTTACTTTTTGTGGATACAGACTAACACGGCTGCTACTCTGAAACATAACAAGTCCTGAATCAGATGAGGACACAAATGGCATGTAGGCAAACTCCTCTTTCAGAGATCTTAGCAGAAACACCAATGCCCATATCTTAGGCAGCCACTCTGCTCCCAGGATTGACTCTAGTTATAAGGCAGAGAGGAAACACTGTTGCTGTTTATATCAGTTCACCTGAAAAGAAAAGAGCATCACTAAATGAACAAAATTACAGTATTTCTTCAGACTGTACACTGTTCCCACACAAAGAAAATGAACTTGTAAGGTTCTGGGTAACAGTGCCATCTGGCGATGCCCACCATAACAGGAGCTTACTTTTATGTTAATTTTGCATATTACGGACCCCTGACTGACCCTCTTGTTTCTCTACTTCAGAGATTCCCAACCAGGGACCCAAAGCCCCCTGGGGGGCCACAAGCAGGATTTAGGGGGTCTTCCAAAATAAATCAGAGAGCAATGCTGGCGTTAGACTTGCTGGGACTCAGGGCAGAAAGCCAAAGCCCGAGCCCTGCCATGCAGGGCCGAAGCCCAAGCAACTTAGCTTCGCAGGGCACCTTGTGGGTTGGAGCCTTGGGCAATTGCTCTGCTTTGCTACCCCCAATGTTGCCCCGGCTTTTAATCTACTGGATATGCAGAAAAACAGTTGTGGCACAGGTGGGCCATGGAGTTTGTATAGAATGTTGGGGTGGCCTCAGAAAGAAAAGGGTTGAGAACCCCTGCTCTAACTTGTTCAGGCAGAAACTCCACCCAGATAGAGTCTTACATCATCACAGGGTGCTGGGGCCAACTAGAGGAGGAACAGCTCCTGTGCAGCAGTCCTGAGGCACTGGAGGTGGGGAGAAATGAGGGCACACCTCCCTCTTCTAAGGAAAGACATGGGGGCGGAGGTGTGAGTGGCCAGGAGCACCTATCCTTCTCCACCACCAAGGGATGTAGAGTTAACTGGGGGAGCATGGGGAGAAATATCTCTCCCTTCTGAATGGGACCCACAACTCGAGGTGCGGGGACGGAGGAGCATTTGTTATCTCCCACATAAGAAATTGGAAGTGAGGTGGAGAAGCCTTCTGCCAAGGAAAATGGGTGGGGTTGATAGCACTGCATGGGAGGGCTGTACTAAACCAATCCCTGATGTGTTGTTCCCTGCACTCTCCCTCTTGGTTTTTTTTCTGTGAGAGGAGTAATGATGAAACAAAAGCCAGCCAGTGTTTACAGACCACGACCCCAGTGATCACCCTTTCTGCGAGTGCTGTCATAGGGGATGGGGATGACATCCGCAATGCGCCCAATCTTCATTCCAGAATGAGCTAGAGCTCTGAGGGCTGACTGGGCACCAGGCCCAGGAGTCTTGGTTCTATTTCCACCTGTAGCTTGCAGCTGGATGTGAAGGGCAGTGATGCCCAGCTCCTTGCTGCTGCAGAGCTAACAATGGCCTGCTGCACTCCTTTCTCTGTATCAGTTTGATTTGGTGCTGGAAGAAAAGGAGGAGGAGAAGGGTATTCTTAGTTCCCCTCCATAGTGGGATGGGGAGGAATTCACAGGCTCAAAGGCCCAGATCTTCATGGAAGTTTGTGAATCTGCAGCAGATCAGAGTGTTGATTTCAAAATCTCACTGTAGGGAAGTTTTGCCAGATAATTATCCTAAATGCTTCCTTTTTTAATGTCATCCCATTCCCCATTGCTATCCCCCTGTGTACCACTCTCTTTCTCACCCTCATTGGGATTACTCTCTTCAAATGTTTGCAGGCTGTTATTGTTATCACTTACTCCTTGCTTAACCAAGCTATACATATTCATCTCTTTTAATCTTTCCCCATAAACCAGTCTCCTCTTCATTCCTCATCTCCTACAGTTTGTCAATATCTTTCTAGTAACATGGTGCCCAGAACAGAATACATTCTACCCTGATTCTTGGAATCCTGCAGACTTGGAACCAGAGGGTGGGGATCAAAGTGTCTTTATGTCACCTTTATGTCTAGATTCTGAGGCCAGCTGGGCGGAGGGGCAGGATGTGACATTGATCTATGTAGACTTGGGATTCCCCCTAGGCTTGGGGAATTCCTAGGCAGCTATTTAATCCGGTATTACAATCCCTTTGTGCTGTGGACCCAAAAATCAGCTCCAATATTCCAGATGTGGTTACACCCACATACACAGATAAGGCTGTCACCTTCCTGTCTTGTGAGGTGATGTACTCAGCCCCAAATCACTACAGCTTCTTTTGCTTCCAGCTCATGTCTACCTTCAGTGATAGCTATTGCTCCTAAGTCTCTGGAAGCTGTAATGCTTCCTTGGTTTCTCCCCTTCATGGTGTATTAGACTTCTTCGAGTGCTTGTTCACGTCTATTCCAATCAGGTGTGTGCGCGTCACGTGCATGGTCATTGGAAATTTTTTCCTTTAGCGGCCCATGTTGGGTTGGCTAGGGAGCCCCCTGGAGTGGAGCCCTCATGGCGCTCAATATATGACCCTGCCGACCCAACCCCCCTTTAGTTCCTTTTTACCATCTGTGGCGGTGCTGGAACTGCGTTTTGCTTGTTTGCAAGTGTTCCCTTAGCCTATTACCTAGTCCTACCCAGTTTTTGTTTTAGTAGTTAGTTTATTGTTATCTGTAGTTAGTATAGACTTGGTGAGTGGGATTGTTTCTCCCCTTACCCTGCCTTGGGGTTTGGGGCATGCCTGCATTCTACACTGAGCGCAAGAAGCCTTTCAGGAAGTTGAACCAACTGTTTGTAGTGGTGGCAGACCGGATGAAGGGGCTTCCAGTCTCCTCACAACGCATTTCTTCCTGGATCACAGACAGCATCTATACCTGCTATGACCTCGCCAAGGTCCCAGCCCCCGCTATTACAGCCCACTCGACACGAGCTCAAGCCTCGTCCGCCGCTTTCCTGGCCTAGGTGCCCATCCAGGAGATCTGCAGAGCGGCAACCTGGTCCTCGGTGCACACGTTTACCACCCACTGTGCCATCACCCAACATGCTAGAGAGGACACAGCTTTCGGCAGAGCGGTTCTCCAATCAGTGATTCCTTAACTCCGACCCCACCCCCGTGGGAGAGCCTGGGAGTCACCTGATTGGAATTGATGTGAACATGCACTCGAAGAAGAAAAGACGGTTACTCACCTTCTTGTAACTGTTGTTCTTCGAGATGTGTTGTTCACGTCCATTCCAATACCCACCCTCCTTCCCCTCTGTTGGAGTAGCCAGCAAGAAGGCATTGAAGGGGGGTTGGGTCGGCAGGGTCATGTATTGAACACGAGGGTGCCATTCCAGGGGGCTCCCTAGCTGAACCAACGGGGGCTGCTGAGGGAAAAAGTTTCCGACGACTGTGCATGTGGCGCTCGCACATCAGATTGGAATGGAGGTGAACAACACATCTCGAAGAACAACAGTTACAAGAAGGTGAGTAATTGTCTTTTTGGAAATAGGTGTCTTCAGATGGATTAGCTGTAGTTTTCCAAACCAACCTGTTGTTTTTTCCTGCCAATGTCTCTTGTCTCTCTAGATCCCTTTGTAGTATTTCTCTACACTCAATGCTGTTTTAAACACTCTCCAATTAGTGCCTAGTCCTACTTCCCTTGAAGCCAATGGGAGCAGGATTAGACCCCTTTGTGTCATCTGTTGATTTAATTGGCATACTGTTTACATCTGATCCCTTCCAGATCTTCATGAAAGATATAATTCGCACAGGGCATAACAGAGATCCCTGCAGCATCCCATTAGATGCCTCCCCAGAAATTGATACTCAATTGTTTATCATTTCCTTTGCTTACAGTTCTTCAGTGTACATGGTCTTGTCATAGTGGGGATTTTCTGAAATCCTTTCACCATTGTGCCTAGTACTGGTGACCTTTACTAGGCAGGGTGGGCGTGCCAGTGTATGCCAACCACCAGTGATTTTACCACTGTGTCTTCTAGACCTGCTCTGAGCAACATTAGATAGAACAGTGATGAAAATGTAGCAGATGGCCAGTCTACACTGGTGCTTTGATGTTACATAAGCAATATATGTCAGGGGTTCTCAACCTTTTTCTCTCTGAGGCCCTCCCAACATACTGTAAAAACTCCATGACCCACCTCTGCCACAACACCTGTTTTTCTGCATATAAAACCCAAGGCTGGCATTAGGGGGTAGCAAGCAGGGCAACTGCCCGGGCCCCATGCCACTGGGGAACCCACAAAGCTAAGTTGCTTAGGCTTCAGCTTCAGCTCTGAGTGGCGGGGCTTCATCTTTCTGCCCTGGGCCCCAGCAAATCTAATGCTGGCCCCACTTGGTGTCCCCCTGAAACCTGCTTGTGGCCCCCTCAGGGGCCCCCAGACTCCTGGTTGAGAACCACTGTATGTTGCAGCAGGCAGACAGAGCTTGTAGGAAAGAGATCTTTATTGAGCATGCACAATGGCCAGGGTTAGGTACTAAAAGGCCTATGTTTGTCTTGTAGCAGATTGGCCCAGCTTGCATGCCTGAGCCCCTGGTGTCACACCAAATAAATTTGTTAGTCTCTAAGGTGCCACAAGGACTCCTCATTGTGTTTACACCAAACTAAAAGTTACTCCTGAAACTTGACCCTCTTTCTCCACTTCCATTCATTGTTCTGCACCCACTGTTGCTAGTCTTGGTGGGAGAATTTTAGGAAATTCTCAGTGTAAAGGCAGCCCATGAGATTGGTGTTCCTTAGCCAGGCTAACAGGAAAAAGATCACATGGTAGGAGTGGTAGCTGGTACAGACAGGTCACTGCTATGAGGAAGCTCACATTGCTGGGGCCTGAGTCTCCTCTCACTAATACCAATTGTATATAACTACTGCAGTGAAGATGAGGTAAAATGAGAGGAGTATCAGGTCCCTGGGTGTTGATATGGCACTGCTACAAGGAAGTTCTTGCTTCTGGAATCCCAGTTGGCACTGATGGGGGATTTCTGGCAGAAAGTAGTGCTCAGAAGGGAATGTGGAGAACTCCCTTGGTTTAAAAAACAGAATAAAAGAATTTGCTTTAAAATGACAAATGTGTACGATCTGCCCATTGATTCAGATATATGGCCTGATCTTTCTCAAAAGTATTTAGGCACCTAACTTTCCTGGTGCATCAGATAGCATTAGATATCTTCCAGGTTAACACTCTTTTGCAAATGTAATCAGAGTAAACATCCTTTAGGGCCCTGATGAAAGAAAACTTGTTGAAGCTTTTGTCTCTCTCCTGATTGGTGGTTTGGAATTTACAAACTGTGAATTGGATTAAATTAGTAATACAAAGCAAAAGAGCTATTTTCTTCAGTGATTTGAGAAGAAAAGGAGGAAAGTAAATTCCTTACCCACTCTAGACTTTTAAATCAGTTGCTTAATTGCTAGCAAAAGCCATTGACTGAAATAAAACAAGAGGTGATTGCAAATCCCCCAATCTGGGCTCATATAATTAAAACAAAAACAGCAGAATCAAGGTTGAATTTCAAATCCCAAATTCTCCCTAGATCCAAACATTTCCCCATGCATCTTTTGTACCATCGTCTTTCCTCCTTTTCACATGATTCTTGCAAAGATGGAAAATATATAAATAAAAAGCACAGGAGACAAATAAAAATGAAGATATTTATTCTCATTTGCAAACAGGCAGAGGAGGTGAGTGGGAGAAAGAAATATACAGATCAAAAGAAATTGGACTGTGAATTGCATATCCATCAATACATTTATCATTCTGCCAAGCCTGTTTTAACCTTCTTTCTTGCAATTGATATTTGTAATATATTTTTATTTATTTTGTTCCCTCCCCCCCAAGTTATTTTCTGCCCTCTTCCTTTTGTTGGTTTTTCCCCTTTTTCTTTTTTTCTTTCTTTCTTTTTTTAATATTCTACAATAAAGTTTTCTATTGGATAGAGCCGGGTCCCTCATTGATGTCTGCTTCCCATTGGAGCTTTGCAGAAACTGACATCACTTAGGGGAAGAGGGGTTGGGTGTTGGGCTTGGTTGGAAAGCTTAGTTTGTTACTATCAACCCCGCCAGCTTGTCTTTGGCTGGATCGGGTGCAACTTCCATTTTAGGTGTTGGATCTGAAAGAGGAGGCGAGGGGAAAAAAAAGCCAGAAAGGAAGAAACAGCAGCAGATCCCAGAGGAGAAAGAGGTGGAGAAAAAAAATCACTACATTGGCTGCTTTGCTTTTTTTTTTTTTTTAAACACCACCACATTTTGGCAGGGTTTTGCCAAATGTTTTGCCTCTTAGATTTCCTTTAGAGATTTGTTGGAAAAGTCCACGTTAGAGTTTTGGGCGTGTGTGTGTGTTTGCAAAGGGACCGTAAAAAGGGTCTCACGTAGGGAAATTTTTGCTGGAGACTGACATTGGCATCCTGAGAGATTAGAAGGGAAGTTATAGGGCAGAGGAACAGCCACACAACTTTATTTATTTTTGGTTTTATTTCTTCCCCCGTTACTGAAAAAAAACAAACAAACAAACCCACAAGGAGAAGAAGCAAACTTATAGATCTCGCCACTGCAGCTCCTGAGAAGGGAGAAAGCCAGGGTAAGAATCGTGTGGTTTTTTTGTTTTGGGGTTGTTTTTTTTTTGTGAATTCATCTCATCTCTTGTTTTTACTTTACATCTCTTGTTGTTCACTTTGGATTTTTGTTCCTTTTGTACTGCAAACTAACAACTTCTCCTGGGCTGAGTTGCTGGGAAGCTGTTGTTTTTTGTGGTGTCTTCTCTGCAGGCTGGGGGAGGAATGTGATTGGGTTTGGAAAGTGGGTTTTTGGTTTTATTTGCGCCCTTTAAGATTTTTTGGGAAACTGAGTTGTAAGGAGGTTTTTGTAGTTGATAAAGTATTTTTATTAAACTATTCTGGTTGGGAGTGTTGCGGCCTAATCTCTGTGTCTCGGATCCACACTTTCTACTTGGGTGGATCCCATTTTTTCCCCCAGGTGCAGTTGGGTGGGAACCTTTCACCTTTTAGTCTTCTAAAAAGAATCCATGTTGAGCTAGAACCTCTTTTTTTAATGCTTAATTGGGGTGGTGGTGCTTAAAAAGATTTGGAAAAGGGATATTTTTCACAGATTCTAAGTTCTAATCAACAAGTTGAAGTGGGTGGGAATTACTTCGTCTTAAAGCCTCTATTAAGTGTGGAAATCTAAACCAGGTCCACGTTTTACACCTGATACTTTGCTTATATTAAAACTTACTGGAAGAAAGCAAAATTAAAAAAGGCTTTAAGCAAACTTATTTTGAAGCAGTACTTTAGGAACTCCGAGTCTAATAGACTTGTATTGTACTTTTTTTTTTTAAGTTGTTTCCCTGTAACTTTCCTTAGACTCTTACGTTTAGTCTCTTGGAAGTGTGTTGAGGATTGGGGTTTCTAGACGCTACTAAGAAAGTACTTATGTAGCCAGTTCACTGGGAACTAGGATGTTGGGCTAGTTTCTAGTCCTAAGAGTCGTCATCTGTAAGCTTAACTCCTCCATTCAAAACAAAACAAAAAAGGCTGGAATTCGATACGGCACTAATTGCAACAAAACTGGGCAGAGAAACCGTCTGTGCTGCTGTTTAAAATTATTATAGGAAGTCTAATTTGTCTCCTAAGCATACTTTTAAAAACATACTTTCTCTTCTCTTTCCCTCACTTTGCTGTGCACAGATTGCAATGTCTTGTTTATATTTAAGGTTCTTGTGGCCAGTGATCCTGGCGGAATTTTCCAGGTGGGGAAAAAAGCAGCAAGCAGTCTAGTTTCTGGAAACTTGTTAGGACCTATGCCCTGCATCTAAGCACCTGTCTCTCTTCTCACCTCACCTGAGGTTTTGGTCTTGGGTGCATCAGAGCAAGAAAAGAGGGTGTTCTATTTAGAGAGTGGCTAGAGGACAGGTTTGGAAATGGTCTGTGGGTTTCAGTGATGTTCTATTTAGTACCTCTCATAATTCTTCTCTCCCCACTCCTTCCCTATCTGGATTATAAAGGCTTGGTGTAAGAGGGTAGCTGCTGTGAACAACTCATGGTGTTGGCTGTAGTAGCCTTTCACAGCCAGGGAGCCCAGAGGAAGTGCTCTGACAGCTGGTGAAAGAACACAGGGACTTCTAAAAGTAGATTCGGAATGACTTGATGTCTCTGGTGGGTGGCCGTGAGTGGTGTGACTCTGTGCTGGTACTTCCCACCCCCAAAGCTGATTGCAATACCTTGTTCCTATGATCAGTCTTATGGCCTTGGACTCACTTATTACCTTACAGCATTGTCTAACCCCCTCATCCTTCTCCTCTCATGCTAGGAGTTACGTTGGCTGGTTTCTGGGGTGTCTGAGATTTGAGCGAAGCGTGTAACCTTGACCTCTCGTTCCAAAGCCCCCCTCTCCCCCCCCCAAAAAAGAAAGAAAAGTTGCCTTTCTGTGCTAACCTCCTAATTGTCACATGGAGCATTTCCCTTTGGACAGGCGTTTAATGTTGGAGTAAGGGGTGACTAGCATTGCAAATGGTATCCTGCTCTTTCCCTCGGCAACATAGTTCCCTTTGTTAAAGTAAGGGAAATTGTTTATGTGTGTTAGAAGCAGGGAGTATTTTGGGTGTGCAGGCCTTTCCTGGGGGCAGGGGGGTATCTGGGCCCAAGGTTATGTGCTGTGATGCCTCCCTAAGATTTTGGCCTGTGGAAGGGGAGGAAGAGTTGGGAATTGGGATTAGGTGTGTGTGAGGGACCCTATGCAGACTAGACTAAAGCTGGCCAGGGCAGATCTCAAACTGTTACCTCTTCCTAGACTCTCCTGTTATCTAATTTGCCTCCTCCTTTGTTCTTGCAGGGAAAGGACTGTGCCTCTAGGGAGGGTGAAAACTGCTAGGTGGAGCCCATCTAGCGCCAACCCCCCCAAAAAATAACCCACAACCCCCACAGACTCCTGGTAATGTGGCAATTTATTTATTATAATAATAATAAAATCCTTTTTCTCTGGCTCAGTCTAACCAGTGACATTGAAATGTCTCCAGTAAAGGAAAAATCCCACAGCAGCCCACTCCCAGGGGTGCTGGGTGCAGCTGGCTATGTTTTTTTTTCCCTCGTATCGGAGGGATAGCTGTTAGTCTGTATCCACAAAAATAACGAGTCCAGTAACACCTTAAAGACTGTTAGTTAGACTCATTGTTTTTTTTCCTGCTTTCATTGGCAGCTCTCGTCAAATAACAGTGCATCTCTTTCCTCCCTACCCTGCCCCTTCTGTGCCTCTTGTTCTGAGGGACTGCTGCCATTTATCTTACAAAGTCCTGTTATAGAATTGGGGCTGTCGTGTTTGTTTGTTTTTTTTTTTTTTAAAGTGTGGGGCGGGGAAGTAGTCTTGAAGGGATTCTGTCTCTTAGGTATTTATATGGCCCCGATCACCATATATCTGAGCCTCTTACAGTTTTCAATGTATTTTTTTTCCCATTCTCAGCCCCCCAGTGAGGTATGGCAGTGCTGTTCTCCCTATTTTACAGAGTCTCTCTGTGCCTCAGCTTCCTAAGTCAATGGCAGAGCAGGGACTTGAATCCTGGCCTTCAAAATCTCAGGCTTGTGCTCTACCCACAGGACCATCCTTCCCTTCCAGGAAGGAGTCTGCTGAATCCTGGCACCTCAAGGGACCGACAATCGGGCTCGATAATGTCATGAATTCCATGGGTTCCTTAATAGTAGGATAGAGGTCTTGAACGCTTTTTCCATCCCCCTCTCTTGCTTTGCTTGTAGTTTTTTGGCTGTTGATAGGATGGAGCATCACTGGGCACCTCACTGAGCCCAACTGGAAGCGGGATTCTTGGATCCTTTCTGTGCTTCCCATTCATCACTTGGAACAGGACTAGATGTGGCTGTAATAATACTTAGCCTTTCCCTAGTGTCTTCCATCTGAGACACTCAAAGCATTTTAGAGACACTAAACTTAGTCTCAGCCCCTCCTCAGTGGCAAGAAAACATGATTGTCCCAAATTTACTGATGGAGAAACTTTGAAGTACAGTGATTTCACCAAGATCACGTGGTGAGGTGGTGGCAGAGCTGGGAACAGGTTCTGTGGGTCTTGAATTCCAGTCCCTTCTAACTATAGGAATATACATTTTCTGTATTGTCCTTTCCTTCAGCTCCCCAAAGAAGTTACTGCTTGCCTATTTATGGTGGAGCAGGGAATTAGAACTGATGCAGACTCTAGTTTTCAAGTCCACTTTCAAATTCAGACTGGGCACAAAGATGAACTTGGGGCTCATCCTGTTCATTTCACCCCCCTGCTCCCCAATGCACATGGTTGTGTACATAGCCAAACCACAAAACCTGGTGTAACCAGCTTTCTGCTCAGAGGCACAAGTCTGGAATAGCAAAGGTTGATGCAAGGCAGAACTGAGGTGCATTGAAAGAACTGTTGGTGGGTGAGATAGGAGCTGGACTGGAATAACAGGAGTGCTTTAGGGAAGAGTGGGGAAGCCGGCATGCTATATGCCCTGCATAAAGAGCTGGTTCTAAGCAGATAGCAAAGTAGAGGAGACTGTCACAAATACGGTTTGCTCACATGCTTAAAAGCAGTTTTGAAGCTTGTTGTCCTCAATGTCTGATTGAACTTGGTTGGGACCCTGTGCATGCAGATGACTGACCTTTCCTTGTGCAGTGCGTTCTTGTGGAAATCTTACAAGGAGCCTTTCTGGAAGTGTAGAAAGAGGAAAACAACTGGCTTGGTGTGTGCTGGACAACTTTGCTTGATTCATGCAGATTTTCTATGATATGACTAGCTGCCTCCCTTCTGGCTCTGATGCTAGGCCTGGATGCTCTTGGCACAGTTGCTGTGGAGCTCAGGAAGCTTGATCTAGAGGACAGGGCTCAGTCATGAGATTCAAGTTTTATTTCTGGCTCTGTGCAGTCTACCCTAAGGGAAAATGAGGCACAATCTGGAAAAGAGGAGTAGCTCCCTACTTTGTGGGGGTTGTGAGGTTTAACTCAATGTAAGTATAGTACTTTAAGATCTTTGGACAATAAGTACCATTTGTGGGTGCATCAGTAGATGTGAAGCTCGATGGCTTCAGTGAGCCTTTATCCTGGAAGAAAATGACATCCTTTCCCATATAATTTCTTTAACAGCCTCAATTGCTAACAGTGATAGATGGAATCAGCTAGCAGTTTGGGTTTCTAAATGTACAGGTATGTTCTAATGAGATGATAAAACTCAAACCCATTGGCTAAAATGGGTAGCCTCAGTTGTTCTGTGAAACCGCTCTGTGCCTTTCATAGGGCTTGACTCTCTGAGGTACTCAACTATGGCTTGGAGGACAAGAATGTTTTCTGTAAGCATAATGCTATTGAAAAGGTCTGGATTTATAGTCCCTTATAACTAAAGTCTTCTGGATCCACACGGCAGACACAGGCCTGGCATAGCAGTAAAAGCTTCTGCCTTTGTGTCTCGATTCTGGGCTTAGAGTGGACAATCCCCCTTCACATGTAGGGCCCAGCTAGTCCTTGGTTAGAAGACCCACAACAACTGGGGCAATGGTGACCAGTTTGTGTGGACACCTGTCTCACTAGGATATGGGCTGACTCCCACCTGCTTTCACATAGGCCACCAATGTCTACTTTCAGCCATTGCCAGATTGGAATCAGAGCTCCAACAGACTTTTTTGGCCTCTTCCCACAGTGATTCACTTGAAAGTAGTGGTTCAGTGAAGACAGTTGATGTTTCTATTGAATTTTGCTGCCAGGGAGACTTGTCCTGAGTAGAATTGTTGATCTTGTTAACCAAAGCATTTACTAAGTTTCTTGTGTTCCCTTGTGACTGTGTGTTTTGGGTGGGGACAAGGCCTGGGGTTAGATGTGGTTATTGACACCACATGGTGGTCAAATCTTGGACAACAGCTTTCGGTTCCTCTTAAAGGAAGAGATGAATTTCCCCATTGGTGATATCACTTCTTATTTAGTGGTCTGTATCAAACCACACAACGAAGAGGGAGGGACTGAGGGGGTGGCTGTAGAGGAAGAGAATGGTTGCTTGTGCTCCTTAATTATCAGGCAGTGTGCCAGGAGAGAGGAAGAGACATTTGAGCTTTTAATGGGGTGCCATCTGTGCTCCCACCCTTGCCCTTGAGCAAGGAATAGGGACAGGTCTGTACCCTGATGCTCACAGTGGAAATTCTGGGTGTGAACCTTGGAAGCCAAATGTGACCTTGGTCTTTGACCTCTTAGGTCTGGTCTCAACCTAAAACTTAGGCTGACCTAGCTATGTCACTTGTGGGTGTGTGTGTAAGTAAAAATTCACTCCTCCTGAGAAACCGTAGCTAAGCCAACCTGAACCCCAGTGTAGATACCACTAGGTTGATGGAGGAACAGCCTTTCGAGGTGGTGGATTTACTACAGTGATGGAAGAGGTTTTTCCATTGGTGTAGCAAGTGTCTGTGCTACAGCAGTGCTGTTGTGAGCACTTGTATGTAGACCTACAAACTAAGGGTATATCTGTCTGAGCAAGAATGATGGGAGGTATCCCTTCCCTGCTCTTATGGTTGTCTTGGTCGTGTAGGCAGATCTGGCTCCAACACTGTCCCCCTCATGCTGTTAAAAACAACTGTTAACCATATCCTCCACCATGATGGCTGATGTAGAGGGTCCTGTGTTGGCAGACCCTCCTTGGTGCAGAAACTCTTGCTGCTTGTGTAGCAAAGACTGGAGTGGTGGTGTAGCAGAGCCTTGAAGATGGTGTGATGGACATACCAGAGCAGGGAAAGAATAGCCTCTCCTCCGGCAACTAGAGCAGTCTGGCAAAACTTGGGAATTAGAGGGATATCTGGGGTTTCCCTGAGAAGGTAGCGCACTAGGAAACCAAGCAGCATTTGCCAAAGCTGCAGTGAGACTGTCTTTGCACCTCTTTTAAAATGGCTGTTAATGTTCCAGGATAGGTGGTAAACTGTATCCAGTGGACTTAATTTGGAAGCCCACATGTTGGGATGGGAAATGGGGGATGTTGGTATCAGTCCATTGGCTAAACACGTTTGGACAAGACTTATCTCCATCTCTTCTTTCCCAGCCCTGGCTGCTCTACCTCTAATAGCAGCAACACCCATTGTAGCAAACCCTGCTCAAAGTTCACTGGCTTCCCTCCACCAGCAAATCCTGGCTGTAGGAATCTGGAAGTCTGATTGAAGTCTGCTGGCATATATCATTCCCTAGCATGCTCTTTCAACAGGCAGCTATTTCATAAAAGTTGGGGTTGGGAAGAAATGGCATGGACACCACTTCTCTGCCCACTTCCTTCCCTTCAGATTTCTCTTCTGCTTCTTGTGGCTGTCGCAACTCAGAAGGGTTATTGTGAACAGATACCACATGCTTTAGGAGCTGGTGTTTGGCTCTCCACCCCCCAGAGCTTAGGTGGCCTATAGTAGAGGAGCTGTGAGTGGCCCAGGAATACACTAACAACATGGAGGCTGAATTTCCCATCCTGAATAGGAGCAGGAAAGTGTCTCTAACCCCAGAACTTTGGAGGATTCTTCACCAACCTCCATCTCGCACTGCTTTCCGTCTAATCCTTGGGGGTCTCTAATCAATGGAGATTTCAGAGTAGCAGCCATGTTAGTCTGTATTCTCAAAAAAGAAAAGGAGTACTTGTGGCACCTTAGAGACTAACTAATTTATTAAAGCATAAGCTTTCGTGAGCTACAGCTCACTTCATGGGATGCATTTGGATGCATCCGATGAAGTGAGCTGTAGCTCACGAAAGCTTATGCTCAAATAAATTTTAGTCTCTAAGGTGCCACAAGTACTTCTAATCAATGCAGGGGCAAAACAAATCTTGTTGCTCCTTGATGAGACTCTTGTCTCATATTGAACTCTTAACTGGGGAACCTCTGCACCCTGTCCTCTCCTCCACTGCTATCCCTACTCCTTTCCTCTTAGCTGAGGGCTCTAAGAGAAAAGTGGGTTATCTCAGCCAGAACGACACTGTATGGATAACTTCTGCAGGTGGGTGGGGTCACATCAACCTGAGAAAATACATAACTGCAAAGGCCTCTTTCCTTCACTAGATCAGTAGTTCACTGATCTCGTTTGCATGTTTCTGGCATACCCCTGCCCTGTAGGAGGAGTACATTCCTCAGAGCGTGTTGCTGCATGCAAAGCTGCTGCTACTACCTAGCTATGTGATGTCAGACAGGTTGATTTTTGTCTACGGGGTAAGGGGGAGGGTGAAGTGAGTGACACTTTCCTTTTATGAACTAAAATCCCATATCAGGGGGCCACTCCCTGGAGGGATTCTCTGATGTGGAAACAGGCTTGGACCCCAAGCCCCATCTCCTTTGAATGCTCCCTCTTGTCACTTTAATTACCAATGTCCTGTTACTAGATGTGGTCCTTGGGAGATTACATCAGAGTGACAACAAACAGGAAACCTTCTCTCCCTCCCTCCCCTGAAGCCTCACCCTGTTTCTGTATCCAGTAAATGGCCTGGTTGGAAGGCCACTCTGCTGGTGCACAAACACCTGCTCTGTGGCCAGTCTGAGAAGGGCTCCCCTCTGTGTGCAAAACAGGAGATGTGGCTACAAGCCAGGTGGGGAGAGGGTGGAAGGAGGAGGGTCTTCATTGTACTCTTGCTCCCCAGATTTACGCTGTCGGGAACAACCATAGGCATTCACTTCTAGCAGCTGATCAGCATCCTAGGTTACAACTACTAGTGCCAGGTTTCAGAGTAGCAGCCATGTTAGTCTGTATTCGCAAAAAGAAAAGGAGTACTTGTGGCATCTTAGAGACTAACAAATTTATTAGAGCATAAGCTTTCGTGAGCTACAGCTCACTTCATCGGATGCATTTCTACTAGTGCTTCACTGCTAGTATTTCCTACAATGCCTAATGTGGGATTTCTCCTCCCTTCTCTGCCTCCCCCTCCCTTCCACCGGGTGCTTGTGAGGTTAAGTGGGAGGTGTCACCAAAACTGGGGTCATCCACCAATGATGATTGGACATGAGGGGCTGCACACCTGAAAGATTCTTTTAGCTTCAATAAAGTGAGAGGTTTAAGGAGGCCAGTAGTAGGTGGAAGTGGGACATGCACTCCCCACTTGTGAGTAACTCCAGTGACATACCGTGGCACTAAAACCATGTGGGAGCATGGTGCTGGAGAGGATACTCCTGTTTCAGGTGTGAGTGCACTGCTCTAGCACTGCAAGGTGGCTATTTAGTGTGCCCTTTGGAGAGGGGACATTCTCCAGTAGGAGGAGGTGGTCTTGTCTGGCTGCCCATTGTTCTGAGGGGACGGGTGGAGAGTTGACCCTTTTTGTTGGCACTTGATGTAGTGGGTGAATTAAACCACTCTTGTTCCTTCTCCCTTTGTGCAGATACCTTGTGGCAGAGATGGCATTGTCTGTGTTGCAGCCTTGGTTTATAGTTCAATGTCTGTCTCCCCATTGGTTCCAGGGAGTCTCCTCTCTGCACTTTGGGGGATGCAGGGAGCAGCACTTGGCAGGACGTTGTGTTTTGTGCCTTTCCTTTCCCGCAAAGTTCTATGTCACTTCTGTCTGATCAGGAAATATTGGTTTCCTTCCCTTCTGCCTCCACAGAGGGCAGGGAAAGCTGTTGGGTGTGGGGTGGGGTGGGCGGGGGATAGAGGGGAAGGGTTAGGGTTAGGGATGGGGGAGGGGATATACAGATGAAGTGCTGGAGAAAGATGTTGGAGCAACGGCCCATGGACAATGGAAGTCCTCCAGCTTTGCTGTGTGCCCTGGGGCAGCTAGAGGTAGGGCAGTGCCAATGCTGTTGGAGGGATGGGAAGCTCTCTACCCTGTTTGCACTGTACTTTTGTTCTCTAGCATTCATAATGATGCCATTCAGTCCTTATTTGACTAGGATAGACAGGTGCTGTGCAGGTCTCCTTCCCTCTGCTCTCATCTCAGTTTGCTGATGCACTTTAATCCTGACGTGTGGCATCCTGTTATTCCAGTCCTCGTCCTTGCTCACAGTCAGTTGCATACAATTGTGAGCTCTGATCTCAAATACTGTGCCAGATGATACATTCACCAAGACAGTTCCGTTTTTCATCTTCTCTATGGGAGGGGGTGTGTGAGTATAGGAGCAGTTGTGGATCTCGGCAGGACCCCAGGGTGGTGTGATATCTGGTAGTACATCCATGGTGTGAAGAGCTGTGAGTGCCCATTACAGCTCCATACCCTCAGGGGAAGGTGGCTACTGTTCCAAGTTGGTGAAGTGAATCTTCCCCTTTAGGGGTGATTCAGTCTTTGGCTCTCGTATCCTGCTCCTCCATTTGCTTTCCTTACCCAATTCTTTTTCATCAGGATTTCTAAATCTGTCTCTGAGCATGCGCACGTACACAGTTGGAACAAGGGGCATCCGATGAGGTCATGCTGAATTGAGCTAGGTTTCTTGTACCATCTCCTTCTCATACCCTGTGTGACTGGAGCTGTGAGTCAGCTTGTGAGCATACCTGAATGGGGGAGGGTAGGGAGGGGGAGGAGATTTGGCAACCCACAGAACATCCTTGCTTGTATCAAGCACAGCAGCATGGTTTGTGTGGAAGGCAATTACCACCTCACTGTGCAGATTCCCCCTTCCTGGAAATGCTGTATTAGACTGATTTCAGCAACTCCCTGCCCATCACTCCCACACAAAACATGACTTTAGCCTCTCTAAACCACCTGCCTGTTTGTTCAGAGTGGTGAAACAGGAGCTCAGTGAATTAACTGGCAGGGTTTCATTTGAGGAGATGAGGGATAGGCTCAGAGGAGGAGGTGCATGTCTGGGTGAGGGAATGGATAGAAATCAACTTTGGAAATTGTCTTATTTTTCCAGCTGCTCAGCAGTGGAGGGTGTCCCTCTGTGACTGAACTTTGTAAATGGAAAGTAAAACTGCAGGGCTTTCCGAGAGGATCAGTCATTCTTCAGTCAGGATGGTGGCAGAAACATGCTCCAATTCCTGCAACTGCTGTTCTTCTGGGATCTCACTTACGGTCCTAAGCTAAATCAAAGAAATTCAAAACCCCTTTTCTGGGTGTCTGATATGGACCTTAAAGGTAGACAGGAGCTATGGAAGCTTTGGTGTACAAGGGAGTTTGCCTATGCAGTGCCCCCTGCAAATCGACTCCCGATTCATCCTATTTCCCTGTGTGCCTTCACACGTTCTCTGATCCCTCATCATACCAGATGCAGGGTAGTCGTCCGTATGCAGGGTACAACAGTGGGTCAGATTATCTCTCCTGTGCTGCAGCACCTTATTCTGCCCCATAGCTGTGTGGATTCCCCTATGTCTGCAGCTGTGCTGTCAAAGAGAAAATGGCCTGAGCCCAGTAGGTGGGATGTGGGGAGCACAGAGGGTTGAAGACCAATGATCCCAAGTGAATGGGGCAGGAGTGAAGTCCATGCAACTTTGGCATCTGCCCACCAGCTGAATCACTTTCCCTTCTGGCTGCTTTGCTCAGACTTCCCATATTGTCCCCATGGCACAGTGCTAGGCGGCAGTTGTGACTGGCAGAGCTAGTCGTGGGATGTTGGTGCCATGGGGACATCTTGGTGCGTTCTGTCTGGTGACACTGCTTGTCCAGGTGCAGTCCCTCCACTGCAGATGTCCCTTAAACTAGACTGTCCTCATTAACTGGTATTTCCAGTGTGATATGCCACTAGTATTGCAGCATCTGTTGTGGGTCCTCTGCAGAAGAGTCTGCTGTAAATCCCCTCTTAGATGCTGTGGCTCTGCTAGCCCTTCCCATCTGCTGCACTCTTACTCTGTGTGAGAAGGCCACACTCCTGACTGGCATGGTGTTGTGTTGTCACCTGGGATCAGCCCTCCTTACCCCGAGGGACTTTGCTCCTTTGCAGCTGATAGGAGAGGCCTTATCTGTATGAACTTATGGGGCCTCTGTTTGCTGTAAAGTTGTGCTATAGAGGCTATGTGGACTTTCCTATTGAACATCTTTTGCGGGGTGGAGAGAGCAGGGAATGAAGGCAACGGACCATCCTAACCTGCAGGGAGATGAAAATGTTTTTTCAAGGCTGTAGGAGGAAAAGGGCTGAAGAGCCTCAAGGCTCCTCAGGGACAGGGTTCTGACCCAGAGCTGTGCTGGGAGGAGGGGTTGGAGTATGGGATTTGGGGTTTTAACTAGCTTATGTTCTCTGCTGTCTCATAAGGAGTCCCTGTAGGCACAGTGGCAGGAGCTGTTGAGCTGAACTGTAAATCTGTAACCTTCTCCCCGCCCCCAACCCCAGAGTCCCTGATTCTTCACCTGCTATGCCTGTTGTGAAATAGCCTCATCTCAGGCTGGCCCTAGGGGTGTGCGTGGGGGGGCAGTACAGTGGGGAGGGAAGGGCTGTTTTCCTTGACAGGGAGTTGCACTGGGCGAAGTGGGAGTTCTGGCTGGTGATTGGCGAATGGGCCACTCTGGAATGCTCTGGCCCATTTCCCAGAATCCAGCACTTTCTGTTTGTTTGTTTCTGAGCCCTAGGTCTGGTGCTACTGTGACAGGAAGTGGAAAAGCTGGGAGGGAGGGGGAGAGGGGAGATGTGTGCCTGTGAAATCCCTTTGTCCCCAGAGAGCAGCTCAGCCTCAGCTGCAAATTCCCACAGAGAAGAGAGCTGCCTTTGTGCTGCTAAAGTGTTTATAACATGTGAGACTCCTGTGCTGGGGTGGGGGCTGGGAGTGTGAATCTTGACATGGGTGCCCATGGTCTGCTATGTGGATCCTGCTATGCTTGGAAGAGAGGTTGGGGTGCATGGTTGCTGGGGTGGGGAGGGCAGGCAGCTCTGGGGTATCAATCCAGCACTCTAGTGTGTGGTTCCTGCTGGGACGTGGACCCTGGCATTAGTGTCCTGGTAAGTGGCTCAGATTTGAAGATGTATTCCACTGTGGTGGTTTAAGTAGAGGAGGAGCTGGCTGGCTGGATCTTGTGCAATGGGATCCACGTGCCCTCTAGGGGCTGGGGCTGGATCTGGCTTTACTGCAGAAGGGGGGAGCTGAGGCTAGTTCCTGTGGCTGTAATATCTAGAATGCAGTGGTTTGGCTCCTCAGAGCCACTTTTGGTATGGCACTACTCTTTCCTCTCGAAGTGGGGAGCTCTTAAGATACTCTGTTCCCAGCTGCATTGAGCCCTTAGGGAGGAGAAACAAGTAGCAGTTAAGCATAAAACCTGTGACAGGCTGCCCCGCCATAGTCAGTGGGGGCCCCCCTCCAATTCACTGCTGCATACCTACTCTCAAATCCGAATGTGGAGAGGAGTTTGCTCTCCGATCTCTGAGGGGAGTCAGGAAGTGCCTGCACAGGGATAATTCACCTCTGTCTAGACAGAAATGGAATAAATAACTTTTTTTTATTCTGCATTTTTTTTCTCCCACTCTGTATGGGTCCCCAGCTGTGCAGGGAATGGGGGCATCTCAGGCGTTTGCGTAGCTGAGCCCACAGCCTCTTGCCAAGGAGGGCAGCCCTTGAACACACACGCATACAAATCTGCTTTTGACTGCCAGAGAGGACAGCTGCCCTGGAGCCAGATTGCTGACATACCAGTGGAACAATCTTTTCCCTCTGTTCTGCTGCCGATCCGGCCTGGCTTCCTTCCCTTCTGCCAGCTCCACTTGGTTCTCTCTTCCCCCTGCAAGTCGAGAGGAGGTGTAACCGAGTTACAGCCTGGGCAGATCAGTGCTCATATTGTGCTACTGTTGCAATGGTGTTTCTGAGCAGGGTGGCTGAATTGTCTCGGTCTGGAGGGATAGGGAAATGAGGGCAGAGGAGAGATTTGTAGAAGCTTCATGAGGCATGAATGCAGAGGTTGAATTTCCTGGGTACCCCAATAGTGTGGGGGAATCTCCACTGTTACTCAGTGGGTCTCTTGTGTATCTAAAGCAAGGGTTCTCAGACTGGGGGTTGGGACCCCTAGAAGGTTGTGAGGGTATTACAAGGGGGGGAGGGTCATGAGCAGTCAGTCTCCATCCCAAACCCTGCTTTGCTTCCAGCATTTATAATGGTGTTAAATTAAAAACACCTTTTATATATTTATAAGGGGGGGTTGCACTCAGAGGCTTCCTATGTGAAAGGGGTCACCACTACAAAAGTTTGAGAACTACTGATCTAAAGGAATTTCTCCTCTGCAACAGAGATGGATTTAAGGACTTGCAGCAAACTGGCTCAAACTCTCCCATTCCACTTTCCACAGTCTCCCCTGAGAAGCAGAGATCTCCCGCTGGTCTAGTCATTTGTGATCTCTACTTCCAATTCCTTTCCTGACTGCTCAGTCCCCTGTGTGTAGAAACTTATCCTCCAGGCCTACTTAGGAAAGTAAAGTCTCATTCTTGAGTCTCTCTTGCTTGGGGGAGGAGGAGTTGCATCTATTTCCTCCTCCTCCCTTTTTTTTTTTTTAGCGCCAGCCCCCCCCCCCCCCCCATCTGGTTTGTAAGTGCCCTGCCTTTCTTATCTCTTCCTCCTTATCAGCCTCTCCTAGTTGCTGAGCCTTCCACATATAAGGTTAGGTGAGGCTGTGTGTTGGTGCAAGCAGGGATGCAGGTAACTCTCTCACAGGAGGCCTTCCTAATTTAGGTATGTAATCCTCACTTCTGGGAGGGGACAGGGAGTGGGGGAGAGGGAAGTAGCCAGACCATTTTGATATCATTGTGACTAGTTAGACCAGTCCTGTGTGTGTGTGACACACATGCTAGGGAGCAGCTTTTCTTTCAGTCCTAGGCCAGTGCTCTACTCAGCATGAGATGCACCTTGAATCAAGCCAGAGCCTCCTTGCTGAAGTGTGACTTATTCGAAGGAGGCTGGGCTCTGTGGCATTTGCATGAGTACATGGTGTCTAAAATGCCTGTATGTGGAGGATCCAGATCTCCCAGTGGGGAAGCAGTTGACTGGGGGGCATCAGGGAGTGCGAAGTCCACATTGTGTTTAAAAACTGTGCTTGTGGTTTTTCATAACAGCTTTCCTAGGAAAGTCCCTTTAGCTTTCCTAGGGGAGGATGTGAGGCCACAACAGTGAGAAGCAGAGAAACGAGTTAATGAAACAGAAAGCAAAGATGAGCTTCAGAAGCACCAAAGTTCACTTGGAGAATCTGAAAGCTGTCAAAGCCATGGAGACCAAAATCCTTGACATCTCCATGGCCCAGGCTCTCCCTGGCATGTCTCCTGACAGTGCAAACAAGAAGGTGTTGGTGGCAGCATCTGTCCACTGAGAACTGAGCTGGGAGCCCCAGCTCACTTCACTCAGACCACCAAACAGCCATGGTATAATGTAGTAATAGTTTCGTACTGACAGACGTGCCATTACTATCTACCTCTCTCTTCCTCCAGGCTATTCCAGAATCTCCTTTAGGAGGGGAAAAGCTAAAGGCCCAGTAGTATTCTGTGGTGTATACTCCCTCATTGGCACTTGGTCTCTGGGTGCTGAGTCACTTCTAGATTGAACAGTCAGACTTCAAGCCAAAAATGTTCCTATTCTAGCAATTTGGCTGGTTCCAGACTTTGTGTGTCTTGGTGAATCAAAGCTTCTGATTTGGTGGTGCTTGTGGTCTGTTCTGCCTTTTGGGTTGGGGCTATGCTGCTAGTTGGTCCCCCTCCCCTTATGAAATTGACACTTTTCTTAATCTGAAATTTTGTCTGTTAAACATTTTTTGTGACAATTTGAGTTTTGTCAGGCATTTTGTTGTGCATCCCTCCCCCAATCTTGACCAGATTAACAGGGACCAGAATTGAGGGTCTCTAGATCTTTCAGGAGGGTTGGGGCAAAACAAACTGACTTCATGTGCTACTGTGAACTGAGTGTGTGGAAATAAGGTTAATTTTTTCCCCTCCATCTACTATTACGCTGTAGACTGGAACTGGGTCAGGACTCCTAGGCTCTCTAACTTGCACAAGTTAGTTTGCCTCTTGATGCTAGTTTCCCAGTAGTATGCTAGGGTTAATATTTCCCTCATAGGGGAGTGATGGTTGATTCATGCCTGTAAAAACCTCTTCAGCGCCTCTGTTTGGAAATGGGTAGAAGTCCCAAGGGAGTGTGTGGGGAGGGGTGTTTAAAAAAAACAAACACCCCCCACCCCCACCCCTGCCAAGTCATACTGATGACTTAAGAGCTCTGCTGGATTAGCAGTGGTGAACTAGTGCAAAGTAAGCAAGAGTAATGTGTCACCCCATACTCAATTTACTGATGCATACTGTTTTAATTATTTATGCTTAATTTTTACAAAATGTGCCATAGCATTTGATTTGAGTCTTGGTAACATGATGCCTCTGCTATTAAAGGGAAGTTCTGGGGTTCATTAAGGCTGATCTGAGGGTTTTTTCTTTTGGGGAAGATAGGATGGTAATTGACCTTGTATCAGCTGTTTTAAAAACTATATTGCTTGATAACACCCAACCCGTAAACACCATGTCTCAAACCACTGGAGGAGGTTATTTGGAAAGAGCTCTTGGAGTAGCTCTGTCCCAAGTTGATGTCATGGGTGTTTCCTGCCTCACCAGCCTGGCTTCAGGTGTTGAGGTATAACACAAATGTTTCTTGATCTATGAAGTTCATTGCGCTGTGTGTGTAAGGTGTCCATTCTTGCTTATGATATTGAAAGCCACTCATAGAATAAGCTCTTCTAACTTTCCTGGGGGTCTTTGAAGGAGAGTTTCTCCTTCCTTTGGAGAAACTCCTGGGGTTGTGACATGAGGTTTTGTAGGGGTGTCTGGTGTCCTGGTCCTTGGATGACAAACATCTTGTCCAGGTTTCAGTCTCCTTTAGTTGGGATGGAGCTATTTCTATGCCCTCTCAGTACTGAAGTGGGGAAGTTGATGTTCATGGAGGGGAGTTGGTGAGGTCATCTCCCACTGCTGTGAATGACGAACATCTTGCCACTATGGTTCTTGGTCACTGACCCCATTGCTGCATCTCAGTTCTCAGGTAGCAGTTGTGCAGTAGTTCTCTTGCAGCTTTCTAGCCAGCTTTAGACTATTTTCCTCTGTCAGACCTTGTCAGAGTGATCCCTGAATTTGGGACTTCAAGCTTGGGGCCCCTACCCTCAGGGAACCTAGAAGCTTCATCTCTAGAACACAGTAAACAGCCCATCTTGAGTGGGATGAACTGGTCTGATCGCACAAGTGGCAGGAACACTGCAGATCTGCTTTAGAACATGGGCAGGCTTTCACATGTAGAGCCTTGTGTGCTGTGGCACCTGGTTATCTGACAGATCTCTGTAATTCACCCTTTTCCTGGCTTGTTGTGTAAACCATAATCTGCTAGGTTACTCTGTAAATTCTTGGGTTTACATTCTCCACTGCAGCATTCTCTGGAAGGCCTGAGTTCTGGAACCCACTCCTTTCAGGAGTGTACACTGGAGTCTGAGTGACAAGGCATATCTCTTTAGTTATTCCTCTAAAACACCAGGCTCTTCCTCGAGTGGTTGTTCATGTCAATTCCAGTCAGGTGTGTGTGCATGTGCACAGTAGTGGGAAGATTTCCCCCCCCCCCCCCCCCCCCTAGCAACAACCATAGGGTTGGGCTGGGCACCCCTGGAGTCGTGTCTTCAAGATGTCCAATATAGAGCCCTGCCAACCCTGCACCCCCCCCCCCCAGTTCCTTCTTACCGCCAGTTGTTGTTGCTGGAACTTCCCTTTGCTCTTCTCTTGCTTCAGCAACTGGATTAGCAGTATTCTGTACACTGTGCGTAGTTCGTTTCCTCTAGTTAGTATAGTTAATTTAGTAGTTTTCCTTAGAAGTTTTAGTTATGGGGGTTTCCTCCCCCCATTTGTTGCTGGGGAATACCACAATTCCCAGACTTCAAGACTTGCCAGATCTGCACTAAGCGCATGCCGAAAAGCGATCCCCACGCCTCCCGCTTAAGGTGCGTTGGTGAGGGTCACCAGAAAGACCGCTGCAAGATCTGTCAGGAGTTCTGACCAAGAGCCATCGGAGAGGGTGTTATGGAGGCAGCTCTCCAATCTCAGTCGGACCCAGGCACCGTGGATCCCAGCATGTTGTCTTCACCGCGGAGTGCTCAGGTGCCAAAGAAAGATGCGGGCAGGGAAGCTAAGCACTGTTATGCAACCTCTTCAGGGTCATTCGAGCCTTCAGCACTGGTCCCAATTGCTGTCACAGAAGAAAGAGGTCAGAGGGAGGTCGATCTCCTTCAGCAAAACCAAGGGACCAGCCACCAGTGACACCTTAGTCAGGCCACAACTCAAGGACTCAAAGTGGGGCCACATTGTCTCACTTGGGCAGGAGTCAGTCTAGTCCTGGCCTGTCTTGCTCACCACACCCATCAGAGCATCTACCGCTCCCATCCACCCCTGAGGCGGCACGGGACCTATTGAGGCTAACAGTGCCGTTCTCTCCAACAAGACAGTGTCCTGGCACTGCAGGTCTCATCTAGACCCCCCCTCGTGATCTCTAAGGGAAAGCCAGAAATGATGGCATGCCAATTCCCATCACCTCGGCCAGCTCCACCATAGAATCATAGAATATCGGGGTTGGAAGGGACCTCAGGAGGTTTTCTAGTCCAACCCCCTGCTCAAAGCAGGACCAAACCCCAATTTTTGTCCCAGATCCCTAAATGGCTCTCCCAAATGAACTCGCAATCCTGGATTTAGTAGGCCAATGCTCAAACCACTGAGGCTATCCCTCCCCCCCCATCCAGAGTGTAGTTGGTCCCCTGCTTGATGCTCTACCTCAAGAGGAGCAGTGCCACCCTGGTCTTCAGAGTCAGACTTGTACAGAAGAGCAGAAGATCCTCCTCACAGCACCATAGGCGGTCCTGCCCAATCCAGTGGGCCCTTCAGTGGCAAAATCCACAGCAGTGGCCTTTTTGTACTCCATGAGCCTTCCATCAAGCCCAGGGTCGGGTGTAGTATCAGTGGTTTCCGTAACATTCGTCCCAGAACCAGTGCCTCAGGCATTAATGCCAGCACCTGCAGCACTGTTCTTGGCACTGTTGCCGACTGTGGCACCACAACCAACCGCTTCGGCACTGGATGCATCAGCGGCCCCCATTGCAGCCTCGGTGCAAGACGCACCCTCGGAACCAGCACTGATACCACCTCTGTCATTGGTGCCAGCTGCCACAGTGCCCACAGGAGCCCCAGCGCTCATGCCGTACCAGACTCTATACCAGCACAGACACAGCATGTCTCTTGCACCTGCGGGACCAGGCCAGCCTTCTGCTTTTCCCATTGGGTCAAGAGATCCCTCGGGTGGGTCTGGTAGGGAACAACCACCTACCCTGGTGGTTTCCTCTTCCTCCTTACCAGATGAGAGCCTAGTAGGCACATTGGAGTCTTCCAGACCTGGGGCAACTAGTGTTGCAGGAGCTGCTGCGCCAAGTTGCCCAGGGTCTGGGTATTAAGGCAGAGGAAGTTGTGGATGATGCGGACCCTATGGTGGACATCCTGGCTCCCTCTAGCCCCACCCATATTACTTTACCACATAATAAAAACAATAATGGACACGAACAGGACCCTTTGGCAGACCCCAGCCTCACTGCCACCTAGGGCCAAGCTCAATGAGCACCAGTACTTTGTGCCCTTCAAGGGCTATGAACATCTCTTCCCACCCCCAGACTGTTTCCCTGGAGTTGAACTCTGCTAACCAGCGGGAGAGACGTTCAAGACCCTTTGCCCAAGAATAGGGACGCCAAAAAATTAGACCTTTTCGGGCAAAAGGTTTACTCCACAGGGGGACTGCAACTCCGTATATCCAATCAACGGGCCATCGTCAGCAGATACTCCTACAATGCCTGCTTGGCGATGGCTAAATTTAGGGAGGAGTTCCCCCTCAGACTCCTGTGCTGAATTTTCAGCTTTGGTTGAGCAAGTGAGACTGATCTCCAGAGCCTCCTTTCAGGCTGCACTGGACGGGGCAGATGCAGCAACCAGGGTTATAGCTACTGGTGTGGCCATGAGAAGGGCCTCATGGCTCCAGGTTTCTGGCCTCCCCTATGAGGTACAGCAAACTATTCAAGACCTGCCCTTTAATGGTGAGACTCTTTTCTCAGAAAAGTCTGACAAGTGTCTGAACAGTCTTAAAGATTCCACAGCCACCCTCAGGTTCCTGGGCCTCTATACTCTCTCAACACAGAGGAGACATTTCCATCCACAGCCCCAGCAGCGGTTTGGTCAGCAAAACAGCCAACACAGGTCCAGAAGGAGGAATCTTAACACCAGGGGAAGGCCGTACCAACCTTCTGGACAGGGTTTGGGACAACCCTAGCCATCTTCAGGGTCCACGCTAGCTTTTTGAAGGCCTGCTTGAGGACGGTGTAGCACACCTAACAGTGAATATACCCCAACTTACCCTCTCATCCCCAAAACCCCCTTTCTGCCATGCATGGTCTAGTATCATCTTGGACTGATGGGTGCTCTGCACGGTAGAGAGGGGCTACTCCATCAAATTCTGTGCTCTTCCTCCCTTCCACCCCCCCCCCCTTCCCCATCCCTCTTCAAGGACCCTTCTCACAAGCCTCTCCTTAGGACCAACAGCACCTCCTTGATATCTTTAGGGGCAGTGGAGGAGGTTCCTCAGGAGCACTGGGGCAAAGGCTTCTATTTCTGGTATTTCCTAATACCGAAAGCCAAAGGTGGCTTCAGACCCCTTGTGGATCTGCAAGAACTCAACAAGTTTGAAGAAACTCAAGTTCTGCATGGTCTCTCTGGCCTCCATCATTCCCTCATTGGATTCAGCAGACTGGTATGATGCCCTCAACTTGACAGATGCCTACTTCCATATCACAATCATACAACCCCACAGGAAGTACCTCAGGTTTGTGGTGTAGAATTTATAGGGGCAATATTGGATTCGACCCAGGCCAGGGCATACCTACTGCAATCAAGGTTTCAGGCCCTGATTTGAGAACTCAGATGGTTTCACACCACCACAGCAAGAAACCGTCTGAGGCGTCTTGGTCATATGGCTTCCTGTACCTGTGTAGTGCAGCATTCCAGGCTCAGGCTTCAACCACTTCTGTTGTGGCTTGCGTCCATGTACTGCCTGGCAGAGACAGCCTGGACAGGATAGTGACCCTGCCTCGCATGGTCCTCAACTCCCTCCTGTGGTGGCTTGACCCTCAGGAGGTATGCTCAGGCATCTCCTTCACCAGTTCACAGCCATCCGTCGCTAGAGACGGACACATCAGACTTGGGCTGGGGTGCATATCTGGGAGACCGCAGGACTCGAGGCCTCAGGTGTATCTGGCTCTCCACATCAATGTCAGAGAGCTGAGTGGTGCATCTGGCGTGTCACCCTTCCGAGCATGCTTAATGTGACAATGTGTATCGGTCATAACCGGCAATGTTCTGTATCAACAAACTAGGTCAGGGGGAGGGGTGCATGCTCCTCTCCCCTGTGCCAGGTGGGAAGCCCTCATGCTGTGGGACGTCTGTGTCGAACATTCAATACACCTGCAGGCATGGTATCTCCCTGGAGTACAGAATGAGCTGGTGGACCACCTCAGCCTACTGTGTCCTTATTCCTGTGCTATATGCAGTCATGTTGGGCTTCTCCAAGACTCAGCCAGGCACCCTTCTGACCAAAATTACCATCCCAGTGTTTTCCACATAGTAGCCCACACTAGAGAGAAGGGTCAGACCTGCCATTACATTGCCTGAAATCTATGATCCCACCTCCCCTCGGGGAGAACCAGTACTGTAGAGAGATCAGTGTTCCCCAGTCAGCCAGAGGGCAATTAACAAGTTGTTGCCTTTGCTTCTCTCTACCCACAGTGGAACGCATCTGTGTGAGCTGCACTCCAGACCATGCAGACACCCACACGTCAGTCTGGTTCACTTGTTCAGGCTCTGACTCAAGGACCAGACTGCATCAAACACTCAGTCCACCGGATCAGGCCTGTCAAGTATCCATGACTAATGGACACAAACAGCCCCACACTGGCACAAGTACTCCCCAATCAGAAACCAGGTACAATCTTCCTCCAGAGGAGAGTGAGTGTGTAAGTAACATGGAACCCTGGCATAGCCACGAGTGGTTCCTTTGCCTGGATGTTGAGATTTCAATCTTCCAGAGGTGGGGCTTTCCCTAGATAGGTCTATTTGCCACTCAATACAACAGGAAGTGACAGCAGTTCTGCTTCTAAAATTGCAGCCCGGGCTCCAGTGCAGATGCGTTTCTCCTCCATTGGGGAGGTTGCCTCCTATACGCCTTTCCACCCATACCATTCGTTTACAGGGGGGTACTCAAGATCTGGAGGGAATGAGCTCGGGTCATATTGATAGCGCCAGCATAGCCCTATCAGCACTGGTACACATTTCTCCTAAACATGTCTGTAGAAGCCCTGCCACTCTGCCCGGACCTTCTGTCACAAGATCACAGTTGTCTTCAACATCCAAACCTCGAGTTGCTTCACCTCCTGGCTTGGAAGCTCCATGGTTAAACCTGATGGAGCTTTCCTGTTCAGGCCAGGTTAGGCAAGTACTCCTTGGCAGCAAAAAACTCTCTACAAGAGGCGCATACCGTGCCAAGTGGAAGAGATTTTCAGTCTGGTCAGTACAGCACCATTCGCCTCTGACGCTAGCCTCAGTGCCACTTATTCAGGACTACCGCCTCCACCTGAAGCAGCGGGGCTTTCATTATCAGTAAGGGTGTACTTAGCCGCCATCTTGGCCTTTTACCTGGGTGAGGAGGGCCGCTCTGTTTGCTAACCAGATGATCAGCTGGTTCTTAAAAGGACTTGACAGGCTATACCCTAATGTCTGTCAGCCTATCCCTGCCTGGGAGCTCAACTTGGCCCCCTCTAGACTCATGGGAGGGGGGGGGTCCAACCTTTGAACCTTTAGTGACATGCTTCCTGCTCTACCTCTTACAAGATGGCATTCCTGGTAGCAATAACCTCAGCCAGGATGGTGTCTGAGCTCAGGTCCCTAACATCAGAGCCTCCTTACACCGTGTTCTATAAGGACAAAGTTCAGCTCAGGCCCCATCCTGCTTTCTTCCCGAAGGTTGTTTTGCAATTTCACATCAACCAGGACATTTCTCCTGGTATTCTACCCTAAACCATATTCTAGTGGCAGGGAGCAGAGGCTTCACTCACTAGATGTTCGCAGGGTGCTAGCTTTCTACATCGAAAGAACAAAGCCGTTTAGAAAATCAGGCCAGCTTTTCGTGGCAGTGGCAAACAGAATAAAGGGCGTACTAGTGTCCTCACAACACATCTCGTCCTGTAGCATTCACATATGCAGAACGAGATCCAACCTGGCAGGGGTTCCCACACCCCTGATCACCATGCACTCCACCGGGGCGCAGGCTTCGTCAACAGCCTTCCTGGCCCAGATCCCTACTCAGGAAATCTGCAGAGCAGCAATGTGGTCCTCCATCCACACCTTTACCACGCATTATACCATTACCCAGCAAGCCAGAGACATGCAGCCTTCTGACGAGCAGTGCTCCAATCAGTGGAAGATTCTGTCCCCACCTACTGAATTTGGGCTTGTGAGTCATCTGGTTGGAATTGATATGGACAAGCACTAAAGAGAAAACTCTTACTCACCTTCTCGTAACTGTGCGGGGTCAGCAGGGCTCTATATTGGATGCCATGAAGTGAAGACACGACTCCAGGGGGTGCCCAGACCGACCCTACGGTTTTTGCTAGGGGAAAAATCTTAGTGCTACTGTGCACGTATGCACGCATATACCTGATTGGAATGGACATGGACATGTACAACACATCTCTAAGGACAACAGTTACGAGAAGGTGGATAACTGTTTGTTTTTTTTTCTCACAACAAATTTTTTTGGTGGCCTCAAATTTCAGCCACCAACTCCTTGCTGGTGGCTGCTCTGACAATTTTTCCTAAAATACTTAACTCTAGGAAAAACAAATGCCCACGTACATGCTCAAATTGTAACTCATTTATGTAGGGTTTTGGGTTGTGTTTTGCAGACTCAATAAAAATAATGTATAGTTGTGTCTCTATTCTTTACTGGACCAAAACAGAATAAAAGCACAATTAAGGTGCTTTGCATGTTGTTCCCCTTGCACATTTTTTTTTTAAGAGACTTGCTAGCTACTAAGTTTGCTGTTAAGTGATATAAACATCAGTTTTCACAGCAGACTTACTCAATTCTGGGAAGCTGGGGGACAAATTAAGTTCTGGATGGGGCGGTGGGTAGGGAGGCAGCAGGGGGATGGAGCCTGCTGCCCACCACCCCAGGGCTGAAGCCCTAGACTCACTGACCCCGGGAAGGTGGGGACTCCCACCCGGCTGCCTACTCCTCTAGCGTTTGTGGTTCCAGGGGAGAGGCTTTGGCCACAATAAAAGCCCCTGTTAGCAGCATTTGAGAAACTCTGCTCTAAAGTACTCAGGCCGTGTCTACACTGGCACTTTTCAGCGCTGTAACTTTTTTGCTCAGAGGTGTGAAAAAAACACACCCCTGAGAGATGCAAGTTTTACCACTGTAAAGTGGTAGTGTAGACAGTGCTGGGAGCTGCTCCCCTCATGGGGGTGGCTTCCCTCCATCCCTCCCACACACACTGGGAGAGCTCTCTCCTAGCGCTGGTGCTGCGACTACACAGCCGCGTTAAAGCACTGCACTTCAACGTTGGTAGTGAAGATGTACTCTGTGTTTAGCTTTTCAGTAGGGATTATATATGGAGCAGAGGGGGTCTTGATGTTAGCCCTGAAAGATGCTAACCCCTTATCTTACTCAGTTTGCATTTATAAATCCAAAGATTCTTGCTGATCTGTGCAAAATAAACTATTGGGTGGGGGGGGGGGAATGTGTGTGGTGTGTGGGGTTTGCTTTGTTTAAGGCTGACGTGTTTCCAGGTAAATATTTATTTTGGGTCCAAGTGTGTCATAAGCCATTTTTAGGGGGTGACAAGGCTTTGGAAGAGGAAGGTTTTGCTGGATTTCCTAAAAATGCTCAGACTCTGGGTTTGCCTGGCTTTCCTCGGGAGGTTAGTTCGACCCCATAGCTCTTCCATGCTTTGTGATCCACATCCACATCTTTGTGGAAGAGCACAGTTGTCAGTGGTTCATAGATCAAAATTTGGTCTGATGGAGCTGAGGCTTGATTTTGCTACTGCTTTGAAGATTGGGACCAAGGCCACACGCTATCATCAGAAGCTGAGGGCTTGTCTATACTGGCAATTTATAGCGTTGCAACTTGCTCAGGAGTGTGGGGAAAAAAACCACATCCCTGAGTGCAGCAAGTTTGTGCCATAAAGCGCCAGTATAGACAGTGCCTCAGCCCTGGGAGCCGTGCCCTTTGTGGAGGTGGGGTGTGTGTTTGGTTTTTTTTGTATTTTTTTTTTTAAACAAATCAAAGTGTTGAGAGCGTTTCCAGTGTAGATTCTCAGCCATTGGAGAGACTGCATGAGGTGCTTCTGCACTGTATGAATTAAGGGTAATGAGGTACTATTCATGGGTGCATCTCAGAAAACTGCTCCCTTCAGATACACTCAAGGGGTATTGGAGAGTGGGTGTGGGGAAGGGTGAGTGGGGTGTTCTTGGTGTTGAAAAGTGGGAGAGACGTAAGGCTGAAGGAGCTGCTTTAGCCTTGCATGCAAACAAAGTTTAAGGGCATCTGTCTGAATGCTGAATATGGTAGGATGCCACTATACTGTGGCGTGAATGGTGTCTGGGATTAGGGTGTTCTGTATGTAATCTATTCTAGAACTGCTACTGCTTAGTGCTAATGAAAACCTAGATCTCTGAAGCCTATACAGAAGGAGACGTCAAAAGAAGCAATATTCTCGAGTGGCTAAGCCTTAGCATGGGACTCAGAGTTCTTTCCCCAGCTCTCCCACTGACCTGCTGGGAAGCCTTGCACATGTTGCTTTGCCTGTTTCACCTCCCTGCCCTTTGTCTTGCCTTTTTAGATAGCTCTTGATCTGAAGAGCTTATACAACTCAGCGTATATACAGCACCTAGCACAACAGGGCTCCAAGGTGCTACTGTGATAAAGGGGTAATAATCACAAACACTTGGTCTGCCAAGGTTCCCATGTTACTCGCTCTCCTCTGGAGGAAGATTGTACCTTGTTTCTGATTGGGAAGTACTTGTGCCATCGTGGGGCTGTTTGTATCCATTAGTCATGGATACTTGACAGGCCTGATCTAGTGGACTTGAGTGTTTGCAGTCTGGTCCTCAAGGCAGAGCCAGAACAAGTGAACCAGACTGACATGTGGGTGTCTGCATGGTCTGGAGTGCTGCTCACGCAGATGTGTTCTACCGTGGGTAAAGAGAAGCAAAGGCACCATCTTGTTAAGTGCTCTCTGGCTGACTGGGGGAACACTGATCTCTCTACAGTGCTGGTTCTCCCCCTGAGGGGAGGTGGGATCATAGATTTCAGGGTGTCATAGCCGTTTTCCTCCATGTAATGGCAGGTCTGTCCCTTTTCTCTTGTGTGGAAAACACTGGGATTGTAATTTTGGTCAGAAGGGTGCCTGGCTGAGTCTTGGAGAAGCCCAACGTGACTGGGTATAGCACAGGAATAAGGACACAGTGGGCAAGGAACTGAATTCTTGCCCCTTCTTTGTGTCTCCCAGTCTCTAATGAGGAAGTTTCCTTCCTGTCTCCTTCACATTACTGCTACATTCCTGTATCTTGTACATCATACTCCTAACCATTCTGTTCATTGCATTAAGTTGGGAACTAAAGAACTGGCTAAATACACCTGTTAAAACCAGATTCCCAAAGGGCATGGGCTTGCTAAGTATTCTCTTGTGCAGATCCGTGCCAGTGACAACAGATGCCCATCCAGTTGGGCCTAAGCTGGCAGCTAGGCAGAGGTTGCGATATCTTTTACGTACCTCTTACCATAGTATTTTGAGCACCTTGCAATCTTTTAAATAGTTATCCTTGCAACATCTCTGTGAGGCAGGATGGAGCTATTAGCTACTCTCTGCCTCAATTCCCTTCTGTACAATACAGATTAATGACTCCCCCAAGGTCCATACAGGAAGTCTGTGGCAGAGTAGGGACTCGAATGCAGTGCTCCCAAATCCTAAGCTCATCCTCTTCTCTCTGCTTTGAAAACTACGTATTCCACATGGCTAACAGGGCAGCTGATTGCAAGGGAGAGAGGATGGGGAGCTGTTGTCACAAATGTGCTATGAAGAGACAGGAGTAGCTGTCTAATAATGACTCTGCTGGGATTGGGTGGCAGACCCCTAAAAAAAAGGTCTTTGGGGAGGGGGGTGGCTTTTCTCCAGGGTGGAGCACAGGGCAAAATTCAGCTCTGAAAACTAATGTTGGAGAAGCAAATAAAATAGGCCAAAGGTTCTGGCAATGGCTTTCAGAAGCCCCTTTGCTTATCAGACCCAAGGGGTGTGATTATGCTCAATCCTTGGAGAAGGAGCTGGTTCCTTGTGTTTCGCTGGCTAATAGATAGTGAAGGGGGAGGAGGTTTCTGTCTGTCAAGTCAGCAGTGCTGCCATGTCTCAAAGTTTTGGCTTGCATGCTCTCTAACTACAAGTCGGTGCCTCTTCCCCCATGCCCCAGTACCTCATAAATGCCAGAGCCCATGGACAGCCTGGGGCCCAGCCCTCACCCTTGCTTAGAGTGGCAGTAGAAAGTCACTCGCCAACCATTTGGGGCTAGCAGGCAGCCTGCAATCACTCCTCTCTGGACAGACTTCCCTCTTTCTCACCCCTAAACCATGGTGCTGGAAGATAAAGCAAATTGATTTGTGTGTTGGGAGAAGAGGCAAGTGCTGGTGGGGATAGTTGTGTGCATGCATATCCTGGTCTCTCTTGCTCATGCTTCGTATGTGCCCAGCAGTAGAACTGGATTTTTTTTTATTGGTGAAGGAAGATTACAGGGCGGAGGCCACCAGATGTTAAAATGCAATTCAGACTGTCTTCAAAGCAAATTAAAAATCTCTTGCTGGACTCAGTCCTCTCTGTGCTGTAGTGTCTGATAAGAACTGAAGCCAAGAAGGCTATTGTATGTCTGAAGAGGTCTTGGACAATGAAGGAATAAGACCTGCTAAAAGGGGCAAGCCTGATTTGGTTTTACTGTTACAAGTAAAATGACTGGAAGGCCTCTGCTTTAGAGATCTGTGCGTTGGAGTAACTGGGTTTGCTGTATATTAGGTTTGAGGGGCATAAGTGGAGCCCAGAGTTGGAATAGCAGGGTGCAATGGGCTGGGGGACATCAGCAGGAATGGGGCAGGGCATGCTTTGGAGGGGAAGAAATACAGCACAGACTTCCTGTCCCTGCACCCTGTGTCTGTTTTTCAAACAGTGCCTATGTGTTCCTTGTAACTTTGGTGCACAGCCTGCCTGCAGCCCACTCTCCACACACTGGTGTCTTGCTGGGGAGCATGGGAAAGTGAGCCAAGGCAGCTGGTACAGAGACCAGACTAGCCCTGTCATGGCTGTATCTGTTGCTAAAATATCTTAGCAGACATACTGGGACGTGGTCGCTCCTGAGATGGGTGAAGGAGGGGCCCATCCCTCGACACCAGTGTAGGTTTCTCAGGAGAGGGGGTGCTGAGGGTACCAGTGAAAGGCTACCTTGTCCTGGTGAAGTAGTGGGAATGCATCTGGATGACCGTATGAAGTAGTGGGGACCAGCAACCTTTGGAATTGGGAAGGCAGCACTGGGGCAGGTCTGGTTAGAGCCAGTTTGCAGCAGAAAGTAAAGATCTACTGTGTTGGATGCTGCACAAGGTGTGTACAGCTGACCCTGAGGAGCCCCCACTGATGAGGCATTCTCTTCTCCCATGACCATGACCATCCCCAACCCTTGCAGAAGGGGTTGGAAATGGTACTTGAAGGTCACATTGAGCAATTCCATGTCCCCTCCCATAATTCCCTTCACGCCTGTTCAGTTCTAGCCTGCCCTCTGTTGCCTCCCTCCCTTCATTAGGTTCACTCTGGTTTTCCCCAACTGTCTCTACAGCTCTCTTCCCTCCTGCTTCCTCACTGGTGGTGGCTGGGCTGCTTCTCCCATGATTTTTTGCATCTAGACCTGGCTGTGCTGTGCCTTAGCCAATCAAATCCGACCTTCCTTCCTTACAGGTGTGTATGGAAAACTATTTTATTTATTTAAATATGTAATTAAACTCTTGATTTCTTCCTTTTTTCACTATATGTAATGTAATTCTCTGCAAATACAGAAGATGGGTCAGAGGGCAGTGCGACTTCTGCCCCTTTAGGACTTGGGGTCACAGATGTTCCTCACAGGTTGTCCAACTGTCATAGGTCTTACTGGGTAGAGATTCAGAAAGTTAATGTGGAAGCTGAATGTTCCTCATGGGGCAGGGACCCATTAGGGGAGCAGTGTCTAATGGGGTTTATGAAACTCTGGACTGAATTAGCATGGACTGGGTTGGGCCTCACAGGTCAAGTAGGTTTCAGAGTAGCAGTCGTGTTAGTCTGTATTCGCAAAAAGAAAAGGAGTACTTGTGGCACCTTAGAGACTAACAAATTTATTAGAGCATAAGCTTTCGTGAGCTACAGCTAAATTGCAGCACTCGTCTCCATCAATGAATGGGGTGGCAAGAAGCCTCTCCCCTTACCAGAGCAGATGCCCACCAAAATTCTAGTCAAAACACCTCCCTAGAGGGCCTTTTCTCATCTGGAGCTGGTGAAGGAGCCTATGATTCCTCTCTCCCTTCCAGCCAGACTTACCACCTGTCCTATGACTAAAAGAAAAGGAGGACTTGTGGCACCTTAGAGACTAACAAATTTATTAGAGCATAAGCTTTCGTGAGCTACAGCTCACTTCATCCGAAAGCTTATGCTCTAATAAATTTGTTAGTCTCTAAGGTGCCACAGTACTCCTTTTCTTTTTGCGAATACAGACTAACATGGCTGCTACTCTGAAACCTGTCCTATGACTGTGTCACTCTCGCCCTTCCTTCCACCAGGTTGTGAGAGGGGAGTGTTAGATGCCCCTTGAATAAAATGGGAGTGTGTTTAAGCACTACTGGCTTTGGAGATTTCCCTCTGGGCTGCTTACTCATGCTTCTCTCCTGGTCAGGGTTGGCTCCCTTCCTATCCATCAGGGGATCCTTTCAGAGGAGAGAAAGATTGGCTCTGGCAGGACTGCACTGGGGCAGGGGGGTAGAGAACTGCCTTGTCCATACAGATTCTACCCTGGTGAGGCCTTCGTCAAAGAAGGGAGACTGAAAAGTCTCATTCCTAGACTCGAAGGCAGGAGCTGCTGAGAGCACAGATCAGGGTTTCCTGTAGTAGAGGTGACACTTCTTCTGCCATGTATGGCAGGACAGTTGCCCTGGCCAGCCGCTGCTATTGTCCCCTGGGAAGGATGGCAGAATTGACACTTGTTCTTTCTTTGAGTGCTGAGAGAACCTAGCCTTGGGATTGATATTTCATCTGTCTGTTCTGATCTCTTCTCTCCTTCCTTCCCTCAACTGTTTGTCGTGAAGTGAGGGGCTCCTTCCCCTCTTTCTCCCCCCCCAACCCATCTGACGCTGGTTTTCTCACACGCCCCGTGCCCTACACCCTCCCTCCTCCCCACCCCCTGTGTGGGGCCCTCGTCACCATGGACGACTCGGAAGTGGAGTCAACTGCCAGCATCCTGGCCTCCGTCAAGGAGCAGGAGGCACAGTTTGAGAAGCTGACCCGGGCGCTGGAGGAGGAGCGGCGCCACGTCTCGGCGCAGCTGGAGCGCGTCCGGGTCTCCCCGCAGGATGCCAGCCAGACGATGGCCAACGGCACCCTCACCCGCCGGCATCAGGTAAAACCCCCTTGGGGGAGTGGTGGGCTCAGCAGAGCCCTTTTGGCTGCTGCTGCATGAACTGTGGTGGACATGGGAGGAGTATCTGGCAGTCTGGCTCCTATCAGAGTTGCCCTTTCCCCTCCCAACTGACACACCTCACAGAGGAGCTGTCTCTGCACCCAATAGATTTGAGTAACTGCTGTAAGAACTTACCAGATGAGCTGTTGGTCTGGGGGCATGAGGTGGCATTGCTTGACCTCACTGATGCACAGAGGGCCCTCCATACATTTGAGTATAGGATTAGTGTGCTGGGGAACAGCTGCATGGGCCAGCCTCCATAGTGCTGTAGACTTGTGGATTGGGACTCCATGACAGATGCAGCCCTGCCCAGAAAACCAGGGGCCTCTGGCTCCCTTGCCCCAGAAGCCCCATAACTAGTTGTGAGGCCAGAGGTACTGGCATTTCTGCTCTCCTGGGTACTTGCCTGGTATCCTCTATAACCTGGTGACATGACGCCTGTTGAGCAAAGTGCCCACCCTGGGGATGTGGCAGGCAGAGTCCAGGAACTCTCACAGGTGGCTTTGAGTGGCACTCTGGGCTCTAGCTAAGTGCCACTTCTCTACTCTGCCTGTCTCCTCCCCCCCCCCCCCCAAAAATCTGCTGCTGCCCCAATCTAGAGGCCATGTTGTATTTGTAGCCCTCACTGTCTCAGTATCTGGGCACCTCATAATCTTCAATGTATTCATTCACCCCCTGGTCTTTGGTATGGCAGGCAGAGTTGCTGTTATCCCCATAGCTCCAGATCGGGAACTGAGACACAGAGATCAAATTACTTTCCCAGGCTCCCGCAGGTGTAGTGTGGCAGAGACCTGGGTTCAATACCCTACTCTGAAGTCCCAGGCTAGCACCTTTAAACACTGAATAGTCAAACGGGACAGGGCAAGTGCCAGGAGGGGATGAGGGAAGAGTCTGCCTGAGTCTCCAGGGCTCTTAACTTACACTGCAGCAGGCAGTACATCTGGCTTGATCTCCTTTCTCTTCTTGTGGTTATCTTGCACTCTGTACTGTTGGGTTTTGTTAAGGGGTAGAAGTCAAGACCCTCCTTGCCCTGTTTTAAAGGGCCAGAGGACAGCTGCACTGGCAATGTTGGGCACAGAGGGTTTGGTTGTCTGGCTGAGGATACTGGTGCTACTGAGAAACTTCCCAGGCCACATTGGAGTTAGACAAGTGGATTTTTATTCTTCAGAGCGGGGGCGGGGGGAGAGAACACTTCTCCTCCCACTTACCATCCAGAGAACTGAACATGTGTGAATATTATAGGCAGTGAAAAGCCATTACGCTTTGTGTTCTGCTTTTGACTCTCCACGCTGTTCCCTCTAATCTCCCTGAAATGCTGGTATGTCTCATCTGGTGGCCTGTGGCTTCCACATCAAAAGAAGATGTGAAATGTCTTTGTCTCTCTCTCTCTCTGGTGGAGTTGGGGTGTGCGTACCCAGAGTGGGCCTTAGCGCTCCTAGTAGGAGGTACATGGAGTTCTGAATAGTCTGGCCGCCATGTGGAGCACTGGGATGTCTGGAGGGTGGAGCACTAGAAATGGCTGCTTTTTAACTCCTGGGGACTCCCCAGACTGCACTGGGGAACAGCATCGGTCTCCTGCTTGGCTGTGTAGCACAATCTCTGCAGTACCATGCCCTTCACCTAGGGGATTGAGATCTCGGGGCATGGAATCGCCCTGGCTGCTCTTACCACCTCCACCTGCTGCTAACCTCTGGGGCACTGGAATTGGATGCTGCTGCGTCTGGAATTGAGACTAGGGTGTGAGGTTGTTAGTACAGCCCTCACAAGTGGAATAGGGCACTAATCCCAAGGCATGAGGCCTGGCCTTTCTTGCTCGGAGGCAACAGGACAATGCATCTGAGGCAATGGACTAGGAAGCATTATAACGAGCTGATGTGGCTTGTTTCAGAACGGCCGTTTCCTGGGCGATGCTGACTTGGAGAGGCAGAAATTTCCAGATCTGAAACTCAACGGACCACCGGTAAAGGACTTCTGGGAGGAGCTGGGACCTCTTGTTGGGGGCAAGGCCTGAGTTCAGGGGCACAGTGACTGGTCTTTTCTCCTTGTGGAAGGGACCCATCTTTTTAGGTGTTGCCGGCAAGGCTTCCCCACCCTATCTGTGCCATAGTGCATTCTCTGCAGCCACCAGCAAGCAAGAGTGATGCCAGGGAAGCCGCTCTCCTTTGGGTAGATGTTTTCTGGCTTTAGGCAGAAAGCCCTACCACAAATCCCTTCATCCTGGGGACTCCTCCCATTTCACTTCTAGGGCATATGCCCTGTAGTAGAAGCTGGAGGGATGGGGCTTGGCCGGTGTGGTGGAGAACTGGGCTCTCCAGGCAACCACCTATGTGAGGGGCAGTGTCAGCACAGGGCCAGTCTCCTCTTGTAGCTAGTGGTTTCCATTTAAAGTGTGTGTGTGCGGGGGGGGGGGGGGGGGAGGGAAGACCCTCCCCACTGTGGTGTGGATAGAAAACTCTAATAAGGGCTCCTGCTACACCCATGTAGTTTCAGTTATCACTCCTTTAAATGAGAATGGAAGACAGGATCCAACAGGAAACACAGAACAGCCCTCCAGGCTCTGAGATCCTCTTATTTCCTTTATGCACCACCTCCCAACAAGGGGACCATGCAATCTGTCTTCCCCCGCATCAAGATGAGGAGAGCACCCTGCTTGGCTTCCCCCCCGCCCCCTGGTCTGGCCACCATTGCTACCAGACTGCTGCTCCCCAGATGCTACTGCCTACTGTGCCAGCCTAGCAACAATGAGAATGGGGTTGGGGGAGCTTCTGGGGCCTGAGAGTGGGGGGCAATGACAGGTGACCCATTTAGATCCTTCCCACAACCCCCTAGTGGGTTGGGACCTACTGTTTTGGAAATGCTGCTCTAGCCAGGAGATGGCTCAGTGCATCCTTGCCTAGACAGTATAGATAGAGAGCTAAGGTCATGGAAATGCTGTCTCCTGTGGGTGGGATCTGGCACTGTGGGCCCGCAATCTGGGCTGACTTGGTGTGCTCTTCCCTCATCCTAGGACCGCAGCCACCTCCTCTACAGCACGATCCCCAGGATGCAGGACCCAGGCCAGATTGTGGAGGAGACATATACCATGGAGGAGGACCCAGAGGGCGCCATGTCGGTTGTCTCAGTGGAGACATCTGATGATGGGACCACCCGGCGCACAGAGACCACGGTGAGGGACAGTAAAAGAAAGGAGACTGTCTTGTCTTCAGTAGTGTTGACCTGGCCTGCCCTCCCCCAGGGTTGGTGAGATAGCATATACGCTAAACTCTCTATCCTACATGTTTCTGTAGCACTATTAACTGAAGCTGGGGATGAGGGCTACTGGTCAAGATGGAGGGGAACAAGCAGAGCTGGGGGAGTCCAGGCCTTAGATAGCAGAGGGGTTTGGATGATTAGGGGACATCAGCAGCCCTTGCATTTGTGATCTGAGAGCATATCCTTTTCCCCATCTCTTCAGGTGAAGAAGGTGGTGAAGACTGTGACCACGCGGACAGTACAGCAGGTCCCCGTTGGGCCAGATGGGTTACCTGTGGAGGGTTCTCCTGTATCCAATAACTACATCCAGACAGTGGACAGAAACTTCCGTAAAAATGGCAACGGGGGGCCTGGCAGCTACATGAGCCAGCCTGGCACTGCCACACTCCCACGCAACTATCACTATTCAGATGGCTATGGTCGCCCCTATGAGGATGGCTACCCTAGCAGCGACCATAGCTATGGCAGCCTGTCCCGTGTGACCCGTATCGATGAACGTTATCGTCCCACCATGGATGGCTACCGGGCCCCCAGCCGTCAGGATATCTATGGTCCGCAGCCACAGGTGCGAGTAGGGGGGAGCAACGTGGACCTGAACCGCTTTCATCCAGAACCGTATGGGCTGGAGGATGACCAACGCAGCATTGGCTATGAAGACCTGGACTATGGGATGATGCCGGACTATAGCACGGCCAGGCGGGCGGGGACTCCCTCGGACCCCAGGCGGCGACTCAGGTAGGAACATCAGGCTTTACACACTGTAGCAGACCATTTTTCCTCTGAGTATTATTCCCCTCTTCTCTCTCTCCCTCTCCCCCCCACCTCGTGCCCAGCAGTGGTTGATTCCAACAAAGGTGTGGACCTCCATAAGGCAACTTTTAATAGCTTGTGTATGTGTTGGGGCTGTGGTTATTACTCCTGAATGTCTGAGCCTAATTGTCATAGCTGTGGCATCTAGTTGACTCTCAAATTCTGCAGCTACGGCATTTAACCTGCTGCAGCAATGAGTACTACAGAGCTATTGTGCACTGCCTGGAGGCTTTTGTTCTGGTCATGCTGTCTCATGCCCCATGGTTTTGATGTTGGTGGGCAAAGTTTTAATGAGGGAGACAGGGACTGATTTGTGAGGTCCTAAGATGCCTTGATCTCCCCTCCCCCCCTTGCATTGTGTCAAGATGCGCCCTGACAGTTTGGCAGGGGTTTCTATTCCTGTAAGCCTGGCCCTATAGCAGGGGTGGGCAAATCTTTGGCCTGAGAGCCACATCAGAGTGCGAAACTGTATGGAGGGCCAGATAGGGAAGGCTGTGCCTCCCCAAACAGCTTGGCGCCTGCCCCCTTCAAAACCCCTGACCCATCCAACCCCCCCTGCTCCCTATCCCGACTGCCCCCCCAGAACCTCTGCCCCATCCAACTCCCCCCGCCTCCATCCCCGGTTCCCTGACCACCTCCACCCCGTCTCCTGACTGCCCCGGCCCCCTTACCATGCCGCTCGGAGCAGTGTATCTGGCCGCCGGGCCAGAGTCAGATGCGCTGCCCTGTATGAGAAGGCAGCCCTGCCGCCCAGAGTGCTGCCCAGGTGGCAGTATGGCTGTGGGAGAGGGGGGACAGCAGGGTAGGGGCCAGGGGCTAGCCTCCTGGGCCAGGAGATCAGGGGCTGGGCAGGGCAGTCCCGTGGGCCAGATGTGGCCCATGGGCTGTAATTTGACTACCTGTGCCCTATAGCCTGAGTCTGCTTGGGTTGAACAAAATAAGTTTGCTGTCAAAGGCTGTATTTTGGTTCATGCCACTGCCCAACAGCATCAAATCTGTTTGTTGCTGCGCATTGATGCAAAGACATGAACGTCTCCGCGCAGTGTTGACTTAAACTTGCAGCTACTGCTGAGCTGGGATTCTAGGGTGTGAGGGGTCAGGCTGCAGGAGGATTGATTCCTGGGCAGGTGGCTGACTTGGGGTGCACAGCCCCTTGAAGGAACAAACTGGGGAGGAGAAGTGGTCAAATCTGACAATAACAATTGGTTCACCTGTGCCTTGTGCAAATCAGTTGCTTCCCTAGCTGATTAGCCAAGTGCTGCTTTGACTGGATGACTGCACTCTGGGGTCCTATAAAAGTCTCTGGCATTGCTGTTTCTGTGACACTGTATTGTCTTAGGAGTGCTGCTAATGTACTATTTACACAGAATAAACTGAGGAGCCAATGTGAGGAAGGGAACCAGACAGGAACATCCCCACAGGAAGTTGCTGCCTGCACTTTGATGCTATCTAAGTATTTGATGCTCCAACCTGCTCCAGTGTGTGTGTGGTTTTTAAAAAAAAAAAAAAAAAAACTGTGGAAAGGCTTTGGCCTTGTGCAAGGGACTTGGCTCCTTTTAGCTGAGACGCTCTAGGTTTATTCACAGTCTTGGTGCTGCTGTATCTGAGGGGGTCTGAGCCCCAAAGGTGAATGCTCAGTAAAATTCCTAGCATGCATGTTGCTGTAGGGCTAGTCTTTGATTGTAGAGAATGAAACTATAAAGGCCTGGTTCAGCATCCAGCTAACCCCGTTCGCATCTTTGAGTCCTGAAGGTCACTTAGCTCTGGCTCTGGGCTGCCAAGGGGAACAAATTCCAAAGGCTAGAAGCCCTGCCACAAAGCACCATAGAGGGATCAAATTTGCTAGTCCTGAGCCTGGACTAGGAATCAGAGTAGCAGCCGTATTAGTCTGTATTCACAAAAAGAAAAGGAGGACTTGTGGCACCTTAGAGAGCAACAAATTTATTTGAGCATAAGCATCCAATGAAGTGAGCTGTAGCTCACAAAAGCTTATGCTCAAATTTGTTAGTCTCTAAGGTGCCACAAGTCCTCAAAAATTTGAGCATAAGCTTTCGTGAGCTACAGCTCACTTAGTCGGATGCTTATGCTCAAATAAATTTGTTGCTCTCTAAGGTGCCACAAGTCCTCCTTTTCTTTTTGGACTAGGAATGAGAAATCTTTTCTGAGTAACTTGCTCTGCAGCCATTCTAGACTCTGGCATCTTGATGCCTTCTTATCTAGGCTGAGCAGCAGCCCCTCTTCCATCCAGGTCCCCCACTCTGTCAGTCTGGGAGGAGTGGAAGGCTGTAAGATCCATACTCAGTGAAAGTAATGATACAGACAAGTGTTCTGGGTAGCTGTAGCAGCTGCAAAGGGCTCTCGAGTTCCCTCGTGGCTTTATGCAGACACCAAACAGGAAGGGGCACTACATGAACTCTGTGGGGCATGATCTGGGGAGAAGAAGCAGACTCCTAGCACAGCCCCATGGGCTCTCATCTGGGAAGAACTGAACTCACTGAAGGGTCATGCCATGTCAGCATCCTTGTACCTGGCAGCTAGCAGTACTGTCATCACTTGTGTCACAAACTGCAGAATCTGTATGGCTGTCATGCCCTTGTCCTCCAGCTCCCCAGCTGTGGAACAGGCTCTGTTTTTTTATCTGCAGACTGGCTGATAAAGATTACAGAAATCCATGGAATCCAAGCATTGTTGGAGTTGGCTCATCACCACTATCTCAATTACCTTTTTGTCTCAAATCTCCTGCTTTTGGGGATGGTACCTGGCAAGATTAACAACCCCAAGATGTTTTTGAGCAAGGTCCTAAACATTACTTACTTTTTTGAAGCATGGCTGGCAAATTGCCCTCCTAAAGGAAGTCATTAACAATCCATCTCTTTCTCCTACTCCCGGTGTGCCTAGTGTCTCTACTGGCTATAATCAGCCATGACGGACACGGGTCTATCTTGCATGTCTAGTTGCAACTTTGTTAAGCATGCACAAAACCTCAGGACATGAAACTGAATGAGATCAAAGCACCGTAGATGAATTCTTTCCTCTTTCGCTTTCCCATGGAAAAACTTGGACTGTCCTGAGTCAATAGAAACAAGTTGACCTTTCACTGTAGCAAGAGGCGTTCAGAACTGCCAGTGTCCTGATGCATCCACCCTAAATTGGGCTGCTTAATATTGAGCTGAACTGGAGTGAGAAGATGTAACAGTCAAGGAGTACTCCGTCTTGACCACAGCCATGGCATAGGAACCAACAGTCTTCAGTGTGGCTTGTTACTGAGGTCAGGTCTTGTGGAGCTAGAGCTTCAGCCTTTTGTCACCGACTGCCATGTCACCCTCTGCAGTCTTTGTACACCATGGCACATGACTGTGGGGCACTGGATTGCAGGGTAACCACTGATGGTGGTGAAGCAGCAAAATCTCCATTGACCCAGAACTTGCCAATCAAAATGGCTTCTGAGGGTGACTCAAACAGAATTGCCACCCCAACAGGAGTAACTGGTCTGACCTGAAGCTGTACCACTGATCAGACTGTTACTCCTTCTGTTTAATGCATATCCAGCATGCTCACCAGTGAGTGGAATCAGAAACCCTTCAGATAATCCATGGTTGTAATGTAAGAGTGGGCATGTCCTACGCTTGATCCGATGCAAAGAGACAACTGCACGATCAGTCAAAAACTCCTCTAGGCAAAGCTGATCCAAGGTACAGGACCTAGCTGGAGCCTTGTCCATACTAGAAAAGCTTTTGCAGGCATAGCTATACCACAAGCCCTCCTAGTGTAGGTGCAGCTTGTACAGCCTGGCATAAAGTGGTTTCAACTGGCATAGTTCACACTAGTTCTCTGACAAAATATATTGGCATAAAAGTTCTTGTCGGTATAGGTATATCTATACTAGTGCTTACACTGATATAACGCTGCTGGTATGTTCCAGGCCTGGTCAACACCTGTGTGAACACTGCACTGTATGAGTATTGCACACACAAGGCATTTTAAGCAGCCTTTTACTGCAATGCCTCTTAAGACTGGCTTTACTTTTAAACTAGGCTGCTTAGATCCGCAATCCAAGTTACAAAAGGGCAATTTTTTTTTTGAGATGACAAATACCTTTTTCTGTTCTCCTAATAAGGGCAGGCAAGTAGGAGGATATTTTTGTGCCTGGGATGATAGATTTAATTTCAGCATTGTAGGGATTGAAACAAACTAGGGCTGTCGTGCGATTAAACAGAATAGAATACCATTTATTTAAATATTTTTGTATGTGTTCTACTTTTTCAAATATATTGATTTCAATTACAACACAATACAACATGTACAGTGCTCACTTTATATTTTTGATTACAAGTATTTGCACTGTAAAAATTTTCAGTGGCACTATAGTACTCGTATTAGATTTTCTTTATCATGAAAATTGAATTTACAAATGTAGAATTGTGTGTGTGAAAAAACAAAACAACAACTTCAAAAATAAGTCTAAAATTTTAGAGCCACCATACTCCTCCTACTTCTTATTCAGCCAATCGCTCAGACAAACAAGTTTGTTTACATTTGCAGGAGATAATGCTACCCGCTTCTTGTTGAAAGTGAGATAGGTGTTCTTATGGCACTGTTGTTGCCGGTGTTGCAAGATATGTACGTGCTAGATGTGCTGAAGATTCATATGTCACTTCAACCACCATTCCAGGGGCCATGTGTCCATTCTGATGATGGGTTCTGCTCGATAACCATCTAAAGCCATGCGGACTGATGCATGTTCATTTTCATAACATCAGTCAGATGCCACCAGCAGAAAGTTGATTTTCTTTTTTGGTGGTTTGGGTTCTGTAGTTTCTGCATTGGAGTGTTGCTCTTTTAAGACTTCTGAAAGTATGCTCCACACTTCATCCCTCTCCAATTTTGGAAGGCATGTCAGATTCTTAAATTTTGGGTCATGTGCTGTAGTTATCTTTAGAAATCTCACATTGGTACCTTCTTTGCATTTTGTGAAATCTTGTACAACATGAAATATATAGCAGAATGTGGGTAAAACAGCAAGGGACATACAATTCTCTCCCAAGGAGTTCAATCACAAATTTAATTAACACTTTTTTTTTTTTTGTAATGAATGTCATCAGCATGGAAGCATGTCCTCTAGAATGGTGGCTGAAGCATGAAGGGGCATACAAATGTTTAGCACATCTGGCTTGTAAATACCTTGTGACACCAGCAACAATGCCACAGAAATACCTGTTCTCACTTTCTGGTGACGTAAATAAGAAGAGGGCAGTATTATCTCCTATAAATGTAAACAAACTTGTTTTGTTTTAGCGACTGGCTGAACAAGAAGTAGGACTGTGTGGACTTGTAGGCTCTGAAGTTTTTACTTTTTTTTGGAGTACAATTGTGTAACAAATGTACATTTGTAAGTCACACTTTCACAACAAATTATACTACAGTTCTTTTGCGAGGTGAATTGAAAAATACTATTTTTACAGTGCAAATATTTATAATAAACATTTTGATTTCAATTATAACACAGAATACAATATATAATGTAGAAAAACCTCATTTTTAATTTCAGTTGCAATAAAATTGATTAATCCAGATTGATTTTTTTTTTTTTTTCAGTTAATCACGTGAGTTAACTACAATTTAATTGACAGTCCTAAAACAAACCCAACGCAGTTGAGAAGGTTAACAGAATGGACTCATCAGCATATGTGCTATTTTCTTACTCTGTCTGCATCCAGCAAAAAGTGACACATTAGACTGGTCAAAAAGGAAAAGGAGTACTTCTGGCACCTTAGAGACTAAGAAATTTATTAGAGCATAAGCTTTCGTGAGCTACAGCTCACTTCATCGGATGCATTTGGTGGAAAAAACAGAGGGAAGATTTATATATACACACACATAGAACATGAAACAATGGGTTTCATACACACTGTAAGGAGAGTGATCACTTAAGATAAGCCATCACCAGCAGCAGGGCGGGGAAAGGAGGAAAACCTTTCATGGTGACAAGCAAGGTAGGCTAATTCCAGCAGTTAACAAGAATATCAGAGGAACAGTGGGGCGGGGGGTGGGAGGGAGAAATACCATGGGGAAATAGTTTTACTTTGTGTAATGACTCATCCATTCCCAATCTCTCTTCAAGCCTAAATTAATTGTATCCAGTTTGCAAATTAATTCCAATTCAGCAGTCTCTCGTTGGAGTCTGTTTTTGAAGCTTTTTTGTTGAAGGATAGCAACCCTCAGGTCTGTGATCGAGTGACCAGAGAGATTGAAGTGTTCTCCAACTGGTTTTTGAATGTTATAATTCTTGACGTCTGATTTGTGTCCATTCATTCTTTTACGTAGAGACTGTCCAGTTTGACCAATGTACATGGCAGAGGGGCATTGCTGGCACATGATGGCATATATCACATTGGTAGATGCGCAGGTGAACGAGCCTCTGATAGTGTGGCTGATGTGATTAGGCCCTATGATGGTATCCCCTGAATAGATATGTGGACAGAGTTGGCAACGGGCTTTGTTGCAAGGAAGGATAGGTTCCTGGGTTAGTGGTTCTGTTGTGTGGTGTGTGGTTGCTGGTGAGTATTTGCTTCAGACTGGGGGGCTGTCTGTAAGCAAGGACTGGCCTGTCTCCCAAGATCTGTGAGAGTGATGGGTCGTCCTTCAGGATAGGTTGTAGATCCTTGATGATGCGTTGGAGAGGTTTTAGTTGGGGGCTGAAGGTGATGGCTAGTGGCGTTCTATTTTCTTTGTTGGGCCTGTCCTGTGGTAGGTGACTTCTGGGTACTCTTCTGGCTCTGTCAATCCGTTTCTTCACTTGAGTATTGCTCCTGGTGATTTAGGGCCCCATTGTGCTAGGCACCACATGTATGATGGAGATAGCCCCTGCCTCAAAGAGCATACAGCCCTGAATAGACAAGTCAAAGTATGGGAGAAAAGTATTCTTCCTCCACTCTGCAGAAGAGGGGTAGCTAAGATGTACAGAGACTTGGCCAGGGTGACAGTATCTGTGTCAGGACTGGGAACTGACGTGAAATCTCCAGAGTCACACTCCAGTGCTGTAACCACAAGCTGACATTCGTATAGGCTTTTCCCTTGCTAGTCTCCATGTAGGAACACAGTAATTTTGTTTATATTGCATTAGCCCCTAGGCCAGGATCAGCACCACATTCTGTTCAGGGAGAATGTTTTTTTGTTTTGCTTTTTAAGTCTGTATCTCGCTCTCTCTTTTTGAAAAGAAAAGGAGGACTTGTGGCACCTTAGACTAACAAATTTATTTGAGCATAAGCTTTCGTGAGCTACAGCTCACTTCATCAGATGCAAGTGAGCTGTATCTCACGAAAGTTTATGCTCAAATAAATGTTAGTCTCTAAGGTGCCACAAGTACTCCTTTTTCTTTTTGCAGATACAAACTAACACAGCTGCTACTCTGAAATCTTCCCCCCCCCCCCCCCCCCCCGGCAAACCCCTCTGATACTTGACTTCAAAATTAGTTGTGTGAAAACAACTCTGTCCATATTTTGGCTTCTCAAAGCATTTTGTCAAAAGCAATTTTGCACTTAAACTGCGTGTTTTGGTATTTTCAATGTTATTACATAATGACTCCTGGCAAAGGGAGGAATTGACTGTCTTGATGCAGCAGCAGCAGTATTGCAATTTATTGTATCCCATAGGAATTGGGTATCCTTGAAATCTGATTCAGCTACCTAACAGGAGGCTGAGGCTCTGGAGAATACTAAATAGGAATGATCCTTTGCTAGGGTGGGGAGAGCAGGCTTGATGACCTAATAGGTTGTTTCCCTCTCTGACTTATCTGAATTTACACTGGTGGCATCAGCTTGCCCTCTAGTGGCCAGAAGATGGAACTGTTCAGCAGACCATTCTCTGTCTTAAAGTAGAGCTGCTGCTTCTATGGTTCTAGGGTCTCTGGGGATAATCACGACATGCTGATGTAACGCCCAGGTGCCCTGACTTACTGTTGTGTCAGGTGCTCTAAGCCTAGTAAGATGCTGCCCCAAAGGGCAGACAGGAAAGAGCAGCTGCCATTGCCCTGGGCAGTGCATCCTGCTATTGTACATTTATCTGACCTGGCAAAGGAAACTGCTGCCATCGCATGGCTTAGGTTGAAGGGCTGAGGGGAAGAGGGTGTAGACCTGGCTGGCCACAGTCCAGCTCCAAGCGGACAGAAACCCACATCGGGGCCCCCTTCACCACTGACAATTGCGGAGACTATTCATTGTAGAAGCCGAGAACCATAAAGACAGAATTGCCCTTCTGTAGGGGGAAGGAGCTCTGTAGTCCTGGGGGCCTGTATGAGGGGATGCTGATACTACCTGTGCAGAGGCATATGGTTTCTAGTGTTCTCAGAGTCCCAGTCTCACAATGGAACTTCTGTTAGCCTCTCTGGTTCTGCTGTTTCCCAGCACTAGGGGCTGGAGACTGAGGTCCACTCCCCTTCATAGAGCTCAAGTTCTGTTTCCCTTTCTAACTCCATTCCTCTCTCCTCTGCAGGAGTTATGAGGATATGCTGGTGGATGAGGTGGTCCCTGATCAGTACTACTGGGCCCCATTGGCCCAGCATGAGCAGGGCAGCCTGGCAAGCCTGGACAGCCTGCGGAAGGGAGGGCCCCTGCCAGCCAATTGGCGCCAGCCAGAGCTGCCTGAGGTGATTGCCATGCTGAACTTCCGTCTGGACGCAGTTAAATCCAACGCGGCAGCTTACCTGCAGCACCTGTGCTACCGCAATGACAAGGTGAAGACGGAGGTGCGAAAGCTGAAGGGCATCCCAGTGCTGGTGGGGCTGCTGGACCACCCCAAGAAGGAGGTACACTATGGGGCTTGTGGGGCCCTCAAGAATATATCCTTTGGCCGAGACCAGGACAACAAGATTGCCATCAAGAACTGTGATGGTGTCCCTGCCCTGGTGCGGCTGCTGCGCAAGGCCCGTGACATGGACCTCACTGAGGTCATCACAGGTAATGGGTGGCCTGGGAGTGGTTGCTGGGGAGGGTGACACGTGTAGTGCCTTGGTCTCACTGGCTGCATGTGCTCTGTCTCAGGGACGTTGTGGAATCTCTCCTCTCATGACTCTATAAAGATGGCCATTGTGGACCACGCGCTGCATGCCCTCACTGACGAGGTCATCATCCCACGCTCCGGCTGGGAAAGAGAGCCCAACGAGGACTCCAAGCCACGCCACATAGAGTGGGAGTCGGTGCTCACCAACACCGCTGGCTGCCTTAGGTATATGCTGGAGAGGTGATGGGAAGGTGGCATCTGAGCCTGTGGAACCTCAGGCTGAGCTTGTGCTGTAACTGGAATTCCCCTCCCACCTTCGGGAGGCTGGTAGCTTTTTCTTCACCATAGCTCTTTGGGGAAGGGGAGATTTCTAGACTTGGTATCTGGATGACTAGAGGCAGAACTGCATGGCAGTGGTAGTGCTTGTGATGGGAAGGTATTAATTTCCTCTCCAATGCATGATCAGTCCCTGGTGTGCCTTTTTATGGCTTGCCTAGCTCTGTCCTTTTCTAGGTCAGGGAGAGACTTGGGACGTTCAGCTTGGTGGGGAGCAGGAACATGAGCAATCTAGTTCTTCAGATGCTCTGAGGTGCTGCCACTACGGCTGTCTCATCCTCCAGTGCTCTCTTCCCCTCTAGAAATGTGAGCTCTGAGCGGAGCGAGGCTCGTCGGAAACTGCGTGAGTGCGATGGGTTGGTGGATGCCTTGATATACATTGTCCAGTCGGAGATTGGCCAGAAAGACTGCAACAGCAAGGTAATGGAGCAATACTTTTCCATCCCCAGTAGATGGGAGTATGTTGCGGGAGCCAAACAAGCGACTGTTCTGGCATCTGGGTCTGCTTTTGTTTCTGACAGTGCCTGTAGGAAGAGATGTCGTACTGACTGTCTTCAGTCACTGCCTTTTCTTTCTGTGACTCTCCTTCCTCCTTTTCAGCATCAGTTCCTTTCTAGGGCCAGGAGGGGAGGAGAGATTCTGGACCCACCTGATGTTTTAAAGGTGGGGACGGGACGGGACTGAGTTGTTTTTTTTTTTTTTTCAGAATGGTTTGGTTTGCAGCCTGGGCTGATCTTTCTGTGCTTGGAAGTAGAGGCTGCTCTGAATTAATGGTATCCAAACATTGGTCCATGGGTTGATCACCAGCAGGTGACAGTCCTTGGTGCCCACAGAGCAAAGCACGATCTGAGGATCGAGCACTGGGCTGGGGGATCTGAGGCTGGGAAGGAGAGGTAATGATGGAATTATCTTCTTAAGGAGTAGCCAGAAGCATGGAAGTGCTGGAGAGCTACTGCCCTAAGCCAAGTAACAGTTGCCCCTTCCTCCCTGTGACCTCTGAACCTTCACGCTATCTCCTATGGCTCTGAAGTATCAGGTGACCAGTAAGCCAGATGTGTTTCATTGTGAATGATACTCCCTCTCTTCTCTCCTCCCCCCCACCCCCCTTCAGCTGGTGGAGAATTGTGTCTGCCTGCTGAGGAACCTATCGTATCAAGTCCACCGTGAGATCCCGCATGCCGAGCGCTACCAGGAGACGCCCCTTAACCCCACCAACAATGCTGGGCCCCACGCTGCCAGCTGCTTTGGTGCCAAGAAAGGCAAAGGTAATGCCTGTCTTAGTGGGGAGGAAAATGAGGCTTCTTACCATCATTCTCTAACAATCTCTAGCAAGAAGGCTAAATCACTGCTTTCCCCAAGCTTCTTGTAACAGCAGTGAGACTGCCCCTGCCTGCATCTCTAGCCCTTGGTGTTCAGGGCCTTGTGGTGGGTTGATGTGCTGTGTTGTCAGGGAAATGACAGAAGGATCTCCACTAACTTCAGGCCTTTCCCATCTCCTTTTTTCCCCTCTCCCTTCTCCTTGCTTTCCTGCCAAACCACCCTGTGATCCTGTTGGTACCTATCCTCTTCTGCTTCCCCTCTCCCCTGTCCTTCTCTCCGCTTCACCAATAGACGAGTGGTTCTCCAGAGGTGAGTACTCTTGTCTTTTTTCCTCTTGCATGTTAGTTTGGGTTCTCTCCTCTGCCCATTTCCCAGTGAGTGCATGTGGCGTTGATGTTCATAACACTGGCTAAGGAATGCTCACTGTAGGAGATGCCCACACTACCCCAGTAGCACCTGTAGATTTATTCTGATTCTCTCACTAATTGGAGCAAGTGTAATGAGGGATCTGGCTGGGAGGTGGTGGAATAAGCTATGCTAATACCTTGTACTCACTACTTTCTTTCATTCCTTTTGAAGGCAAAAAGCCTCTAGAAGAGCCTGGTGCTGATACAGTGGACTTTCCCAAAAGAACAAGCCCTGCAAAAGGTATACTCCCCAGTGCATTTGCTCTACCCTTCTCCCCCGCTCCTGGTGATATTATCTCAAACTCCATTAAATAGAAGCCAGTTAAAGACTGGTTTTAGGAGAGGTGGAGATACAGATAACTAAATTACACCAAAATAAATGCTGCCTAGTGTAATAAATCCATGACACATAGGAGTTTTGGGAAAAGCCACTCCTGCTTGGCTTATAAGGAGGAGGATGGTGCAGTGGTCAGGGCACTAGCCTAGGACTTGGGGTCAATTTCTTGCTTTGCCATATTGTGACCTTGGGAAAATAACTTAGCCTCAGTCCTCAATCTGTACAGGAATAACAACACTACCCTGCCTCCCAAGGGGTGTTGAGCATAAATACATTAAATATTATGAGGTCCTCAGATACTACAGTGATTCGGGGTGTGTGTGGGGGGGGAGAGCAGATAAGCACCATGGGTGACTGGAGCTACATGTGACCTAGGGTAAGGTAAGGGCAAGAACAGGTATACCGTGGTCATGGCAAGTGTATAGTAGCCACTGTTAACTTTAACTTTCCTGCAGTGCAGAACAAGTGCAGCAGTGCTATTGGCAAATGTCCTGGATTCTTTTGAAACCAGGAAGAGACTGTGTGCACATTATACCTTTTTGGTAAAACAAATCGTGAGTGTTAAACTCCAGGAGCTGCAGGCATTCAGAACTAGAACTGGTTGGGAAAGATACAGGGTTTGAAATTCAAAGAGCTCTCTTCAAACATCTGTGAATTTTTGGCATGTGTGCGTGTGCTCGCTCACTCGCGCTCTCTCTTTTTCTCTTTCCCCACTGGAAAATGAAGTGTGGAGAAGAAATAAACCTAAAAACTCAATTTTTGACAAAATAAGAAAATTCAGAAAACTCTTGCAGAAACTTTGGCTTTTAAAAAGGCCATTTTTAAAAATGAAAATTTCAAATTAAACTTCACCAGCCCTACTCCAAACAAAGGAACGGGTGCTCATGGGACTTTGCACCCTAATCAGTGTGTAGACTAGTCTTTTTCAGTAAAGCACTTCGCAGGACTGGAGACCAAACCTCTGCCTAATGTCACCTGAATGTCACTGCAACCCCAGCACTTCCAGCTGATCTAGTTTGAAGATCTGTTCTGTGCAGTTGTGGCTGTGAACACTGTTGAAGTGTTCCTGCTGTGCTTGTGTGTTGGCGGGAAAGGCTTCTGTAAACATTACAGTTGCTTGAACTAGTTCTGTAGGTGCCAAGAGTATCTACTGGTGATGAGTCTTGAGTCCTCCCTCTTCTCCCTGTATCAAGCTTTCGGACACAGCTGTGGTTGGCTGCTGTGACCATTACCTCACCTAAATCTGGCCTGGTGTAAGAGGAATGGCATAAAGGGGCATGCCGCATCAAATAGCTAAACCTTATCCTTTCTTAGTAACACCTTAGATTTTAAAAATTCTATCACCTGTCTGAGTGCTCTGCTGCTTCATTGACTGAAGTAACTGTCTGGGCTAATGCAGGAGTGCCAGCCACAGTGCTGTGCTATACAGGTTTCCAGTGCTATGGGGCAATGGTTTAAAAACTAAATTTTTTTGATCTAGTTCTTATATTTCTAATCACTTGGGAAGGGGAGAGGCAAAACATACACCTTGTGTCAATTGTCTAACCTACTGGATAGGCCATTGCTTACTCTGCTACTTAATGAACCTCTCGGATAAGCCCTACCTGTTACTCCTTGACTCACTTTCTAGGGTATGAGCTCCTCTTCCAACCAGAAGTAGTCCGGATATATATCTCCTTGCTGAAGGAGAGCAAGACACCTGCCATCCTAGAGGCCTCGGCAGGAGCCATCCAGAATCTGTGTGCTGGTCGCTGGACGGTGAGTCACTTCCAAGAAGAGACAGACTGGGAATCTGATCTTAAAAATGAGGAGAGAATGAAGCCTTGAAGCTGGGAGGGGCTAGGGCACATCAGAAAGGAGAAAGAAAAGGAGTACTTGTGGCACCTTAGAGACTAACAAATTTATTAGAGCATAAGCTTTCGTGAGCTACAGCTCACTTCATCGGATGCTCTAATAAATTTGTTAGTCTCTAAGGTGCCACAAGTACTCCTTTTCTTTTTGCGAATACAGACTAACACGGCTGCTACTCTGAAATCAGAAAGGAGGGATCACCCATCCAGTACTGGCATAGGGGATCCAGGCACCCAGAGGCAGATTAAGGTTTCCTGGGTTCCTGGGCCAGAACAAGTGGGCCCTCCTTTCTGCCCCTTACTGGGGCCAACCCAGGGTCCACCCCTGACTGCAGTCCCAAGAGGCTCTATCCTTGTGTCTTGGCCCTAGGGCTGCAGCGGTGAGAGAGCTCCTCCAGGGCTGCAAGGGATGTCTGGGTGCTGGGGCTTCCCCCTGCGCTTCTACCAGGGATGGTGTGGGGGTGTGTGTCGGGCGATCAGGCTTCCCCTGCTGCTCCAAGGCTTCTTCCTGGGACAGGGCATGGGTGGGCGGTGCAGGGGGTTGGGAGCACTGGGGCTTCCCTTGCCACCCCAAAGCTTCTGCCCAGGACGAGGCATGGGTGGAGGATGCAGGGGCTAGTCGGGTGGGGGGAGGGACGCTGGGGGCTACCTAGCGCTTCTGGGGATCAGGGGTGGGTGCTGCTGCTGGAGCTTCCCCTTCTGCAGCAGATTTCCGCTGCACGGGGTGGGGGATATGGTCTTCCTTGAGCCCCCCGGGCATTGGTGTAACTACTGATTTCCAGCATTACCATGACATCAAAGCTGCTGTAGGAGCCATGTCCCACTCTGAGACTCATTACTGGGACCAACCCAAAGTCAAAGACATCGGTAATCTCGTGGAGAGAGACTAACTCAAATTCTAGCACATACCCCTCCCTCCAGAGCCATGCATGGGCACTCCTTCAGCATAAATGCCAGCGTCTCCCCTTCTGCCCAACATCTTCAACCATCTGTGCCCTGGGCATCAACTCTGTATTAGTGTGCAATATAACTGGTTGCACAAGCTAGTGGTGGGTTGTCTCTGATGTTAAGCCTCATGCAGGAGTGCTGAGCAGTTCCTGCTGTAGGAGGAGAGAGGGAGAGGAGAAATGAGAGGGTGGTGATGTAGGGGAAAACCAATCGGTAGCTCTTATTTCTTCTTTGAGTATGTCCCTGTGGTTGCTCCGCTTCAGGTGTTGGTGCGTCCCTGCACTGGAAATCTGAGATTTAGGTAGCAATGCTCGTTTGGGGCGTGAGCAGCAGCTGTCTTGCGATGTCGTTGGCGCCTCTTGTAGCGCGCACGCAAACAGACCCCCTCCGTTCCTTCTCTATTGTCCTCTGCTGCAGATAGAGCTCAATGGCAGTGCTGCCTCTTCAAAAAAAATCTTTAGGAAAAAAAATCATTTACATCGTAGTTTTAGCTTAGTTTGATTAGACTTGACTTAGGCAGTTATTTGGGGGGAGGGGTGGAATTTACTTTTTCTTTCCCTTCAGTTTTAGTTTTAGATTAGCAGTAGAAATAGTTTGTTTAACCAATTTCTACATTTTTCTTCACCTTTCCCAACCCAGTTGCGGGGAAAAAGAATAGAACACACTATGCCTAGCTCACCTGGTTTTCAGAGATGTGACTCCTGCCCCAACGCAGTGCCCATCTCTCACAGCCATGCATCTTGTGTCCGATGCCCAGGGGAAACTCGTATTCCCCCAGAAATGTACTCACTGTACAAGTCTAAAAGCGAGGGCATGGCGAGACAAAGATCTCTGCATTAAAATGATTGATGGAAAAATCCCTGCAGCCATCTCGGGAGACACCAACAACTCAGTCACAGACCAGCAAAACTTCTGACAAAGGCAATACTCAGCCTTCCAAAACGTCAAGGAAGTGAGATTTGACCTCCCAAAACAGGACACTTAAAGAGGAGTTCCCTAGCAAGGTCTTGGCCCTCGGTGCCGAGCTCATCCAAAGAGAGCTGCTGTGAGACTCCGGCACCGTCCCCTCGCAGACCTTTGCCAAGTCCTGATGCACAGGCTCGGAATAGAGACACCAAGTCTCCTCCATAGCACTGACTATCCTGGTGTAGAAGCCGGTGCCGAAAGCATGATCCCATGCTGCTGCCACTGGCACTGACTCATTTGTAGGCACCGACAGATCGACCTTCAACAGCACGAACTACCTTCTCGAAATCCAACTGCGATACTAATGTGTCACTGGCCACAGCGGAACCAGTGCTATTTTTACACCAGAGGGACATAATAATCTCCTCAGCACCGCAATCGCTCCTATTTGACACAATGCAATCTCCAGGCCAGAGAATGGGACACAGCCCAACTCCCTAGTGGTGGAAGCTGTCAATCACTGCAGCAAGCAACCCCAGTTCCATTCCACACAGAACAAGGAACATAAAAGACTAGACCTCTTTGGTTGTAAAATATACTCCTCACCCCCACTCTAATTCAGGGGGGTGAACTATTCTGCCCTCTTGGCAAATTATGACTTCTCCAATTATGGTAAACTGCAGGAATTCTCAGAGGATCTTCCTGAAGACAAACATCCCCAGCTCAAGGCCATCATGACCGAGGGACAGATAATAGCCCACACGGCTCTACAGGCTTCAATATATGTGGCAGACGCAACCGCACAAACTGCCACAGCAGTGGTGATGCACAGAGCATCCTGGTTGCAGGCGTTGGGAATCCTGAGAGAACTACAGCTAAAGGTGAAGACCTTCCTTTTGACCGTGAAAAGCTCTTTTTATCTAAAACAGATGAGGTCTTGCATACAGTGAAGGACTCTCGGGCCACATTACATACCATAGGCATATACACCCTGCCTAACAAACGACGTCGTTTCACACCATATCAAAGAACAAGACGCATCTTTCCACCCCAAACAGCGGCATTTTGACCATAATAGGAATAAACATCCTCAAAGACGTAGAGCCCTGCAACATCAGGCCTAGTCTTCTCAACCATCCACAACCAAGCCTCAATTTCTGAAGTCTAGGTCAAGGGTCTGAATGACCTCCCCCAGACTATAGCACTATCAGTCACACCCACATTTTTGGCCACTGCTTATGCCCATTTTACCACACTTGGGCAGCTATAACAAAGGACCAGTGGATACTGGAGATCATAAGATCTGGTTATGCTATCCCCCTTCCTCTCCATACCACCCACTCTCTCCCCCTTTCCCCATCCCTCTTCAGAGACCCCCCTCTCACGAGCACCTCCTACAACAGGAAGTGGACCACCTCCTGTATCTGGGTACTGTGGAACAAATTCCAAATAAATACGAAGGGAAGGATTTCTACTCAAACTACTTCCTCACCAAAAAGAAAAGTGGTGGATGGAGACTCATCTTAGATCTCCGGAAGGTAAACAAATTTGTCCGCAACCACAGTTCAAAATGGTCACATTAGCCACAATCATACCAGCACTAAATGGGTGGGGGGGGTGGGGGGGGCGGGCGGGATGGTTTTCAGCCCTCAACCTTCAAGGTGCATATTTTCATATCGCCATACATCCGGTCCACAGACAATTCTTGAGGTTCACAGTAGGATCCAACCAATACTGAGTCCTACCCTTTGGCCTCTCCACTGCCCCTCAAGTTTGTTTTTGTTTTTGTTTTGTTTTTAAGAAACCACTCTGTAATAGCTGCACACTTACAACCCAGAGGGTGCTGATCTTCCTGTAATTGGACTACTGCCTATTGAAAGGTACGACCCGGGAGGAGGCGACACACGTACAAATAACGGTAGAGCTGTTCCATTAGCTAGGGTTTCAGATAAATTCAAAGAAATCAACTCTAACCCTGACACAACACCTGGAGTTCTTAGGCGCCTACCTCGACTCCGTACAAACCAAGGCAATGCTACCAAACCACAGGTTCATGACAATGAACGCACTCATTTCGACGATCCCCATGAGTCCACAAACATCTGTGAGTACTTGCCTTCAGCTCGTGGGACATATGGCGGGAACGACCTTCATTGTAAAGCACGGAAGATTCTACATGCGCTGTCTTCAGGGCTGGCTGAGTGCTGTGTATATGCCCAGCGCAAACAGCCTAAGCAAAAGAGTCACATTGCCTCCAAAGGCCCTCACATCTTTACACTGGTGGATGAAACCAGAAAACGTTTGTACGGGCATCCCCTTTCAACAGGACCCTCCATCGCTCACCATCATGACAGACGCGTCCCTGATAGGTTGGGGCGCTCATTAGGACCACCACATCATATAGAGCAAGTGGTTGGTGATGGAAACTCAACTTCACATCAACTTCCTGAGCTCAGAGCGGTACACAATGCATGCGATCACTTCCTGCCAATCATAGTATACAAATTGATTGATTTTTGTTCTGTAACTGACAACATCACATGCATATTCTGTATTTAATTGACAAGGATGCCTTTCTCATATCATGGAACACATTACTCCTGTATGCATTCCTGCTGATACCTTTAATCTCACGACTGATTCACAAGATATGGACCGACAGAGCGCGCACCATTCTGATTGTCCCCACCTGGCTCAGACAGACTTGGTTCCCTTACCTTTCGCACCTGGCAGTGTGTGCTCCACACACCCTTTCCTTATGGGCGGATCTTCTTTCACAGAACAAGGGCTGAACACTCCATCCCCATCCGGAGAAGTTCCACCTCAAAGCATGGCTCCTACATGGTTTCAAAATGGAGAACTAGACTGTTCAGAAAGTCTACTGTTTAGTAATCTGTTTCACTCTATCTACCACTAGAAATGTGCTATGGCTACATCAATAGCCTTCCTAAACAGTGTCCCTTTAATGGTGGGTGGGTGGGTGTATATGGGGGGGGGGGCAGGCACGCACCAAAGCCCCTACCATCCACAGGAGGGCAGTCTTCTACAGACACCTAAAGTGGAGCACCCACAGGGACACTACTCACCTTGTGCAGTAACTACGGTTCTTAAGATGGGTCCCTTTGTGGGTGCTAAACTACCCACCCTCCTCCCCCTCTCCTGCAGAGTTTTTACTATCTGACTCCATGATGGTGAAGGAACGGAGGGGCTTGGGTTGTGCGTGTGCTAAAAGAGGCACCAATGACACCATGAGACAGCTGCGGTGCGTGCACTCCCCAACCGAGCACTGCTACCTAAAATCTCCGATCTGTGGTGCAGGGACGCACAGACTTGGACCTAAAGTGGAGCATCCACAACTACTTCTGTGTCCCACAAAGGGGTGCTAAGTGTCTTGAGTCCCACAGCTGTGAGTCAGATGCCAAAGTCCAGCTAAACTAGTTGTCGTCTGTGCCTTTGAAGCTGTCTTGCATGTGCTGTGCAAGCTGTCTGAATAACATAGCTTATTATGGGGCCTAGCTTCTTGGGGAGCCTCTGCTTTTCCTTTTTCAGACTGTTTGACCCTGCATTAAATGCAACTTCTCTAGTCAACGGTTGAGTTGCCCATAACTGCATAGTGGATTGTATTTTTGGTTCAAACTCTCTGGGATGGGAACTGTCCCTTGCCACGTCTAGCACAATGGACTCCTGAGTTGGTTGAGGCCTCTACCCATGCTCCTGCAAATGTCAGGCAATAGTCTCTCCAGCAGTGTATCCTGTCACTGATGTGGTCAGGCCAGCTTTGTCAGATGAAGGTGTGAGAAGTGCCATAATGGACAACTCTTAATGACTGGTCCCATATGCAGTTTCTTCCTGACCCTGGGCAGTAAGTCCATGGCACATGCTCTGAAATATGACCACTTACCCATCTGTCCTTAATGGTACTTACAACACAGCTCTGGTTCCTGTGTCGTGGCTGAACACGTGGTTAATTTGTGCTATTTAAGTCCATCAAAGCAGAACCTGGTCTCTCCTGTGCTGTTTAATCTAAGGGACTCGTACTACTAGTTTCCAGACAAGGTTACCCAAGTCTCTCTACTGTGGTGATTCAGCCATTATTTCAGCACCTCATTCATTCCCTGAATGACAATAGTTTCCTAGCTCAAATACTCCCATGGACTGCCTGAGGTGCATAGACCTGCCAGAAACGGCTCACTAGCTGGGGTCAGGGAAAGCTTCCCACTTCTGTTCTGCAGTAGTATTGCATTGATTAGGCTGTTAGGGGGCATTGCCCACCTTGGTAGCATCTAGTGTTAACTGTTCAATACCAGACTGCTTGAGTGGGATGATTCCCGTAGTTGTCCTGGGGAGGACCCTCCTTGCTTCCACTGAACCACTCCCCCCCTCCCCCATTCATGTATGGGGCTGGGTGCTAGCCTTAGAGATGGAAGTGGGGGGGGAAGGCATAATGCTGTCAGTGAGGACCCTTCCTTCCCTTGTAACCCCATGGCACCCTGCTCTCGTCCTCCTGCAGTATGGCCGGTACATCCGTTCAGCGCTGCGCCAGGAGAAGGGGCTTTCTGCTGTCGCCGACCTCCTGACCCATGATAGTGAGCGGGTGGTGAAAGCAGCATCTGGAGCCTTGCGTAACCTGGCAGTGGATTCACGCAACAAAGAACTGATAGGTAAGAGCTGTGGAGGTGATGTCTGCTCTGTAGCTGCTCTCCCCCCTCTTACACTCCACTCAACCAAGAGGACATGTCTTGTCTCTGCATCAGCCAGAAGTTGTCATGGTTCTTGCTTGCTGCCTTTGCCACCTCAAGGGTACTGTGATGCCCCTCGTTCCTCTGGGAACTGCTGACTTCTGTTCCATTCCTCTGACCCCAATCATGTCTAACATGGGTGCTGTGCTATCTTCCAGAATGCCTCCAGTAGGCTTTGTGGAGGGAGGAGGAAAGGCATCAGAACCAAGCATGGCCGAACACTTCTGTCCATCCATGATGATCCTCCTCTTCCCTCCTGCGTGGCTTCCCCCAATTCATCTGGCTGCTTAGCGTTCCTCATGCCTTCTGATCCAGTTGTCACTGACCTAATTCTCCCACCTGCTCCAGGTAAACATGCCATCCCCAACCTAGTGAAGAATCTGCCAGGCGGGCAGCAGACCCCAGCCAAGAACCTGTCTGAAGACACGGTGGTGTCGATCCTGAACACTATCAATGAGGTCATTGTGGACAACCTGGAGGCCGCAAAAAAATTGCGTGAGACTCAGGGCATTGAGAAGCTGGTGCTGATCAACAAATCTGGGTAGGTGTGTCCCAGGGGAAGGGTATGCTGGAATCTTGCCTGAGACTTCCTGTTCCCTTTTCCCCCACCCTCCGTCTTTCCATGCATGACTCGGAGGGGACTGGATATTACCCTGTGCTGCATCTTCACATTCATGTCTTGCTCTTTCCAGGAACAGATCAGAGAGGGAAGTCCGAGCTGCTGCCCTAGTCTTGCAGACAATCTGGGGGTATAAGGAACTGCGGAAGCCACTGGAGAAGGAAGGATGGAAGAAATCTGACTTCCAGGTACCTGAGGTGACTGGGAGGTTGTTGGTGAGGGGTCATTGGCTTTCAGAGGAGAGACAAGGTTTGTATTTGGGGAGGGGAACTCCACTGGACCTTCTAGCATGTTTCTAATAATGCTTCATGTTTAGACTCCTTCCCTGTTGCTGATGAGCAGTGGCCAGCCTTCTGACACAAGCTGGCCAGTAGCCCTGCTGCCTCATGGTGGGCTAAAATCCCAGCTGTGTTTATATGAAATCCTGGGGAGGAAGGCCATCCTGTGGAGAAGGTGCTGGCCTGGGACTCTGGACATCTGGGTTCAGTTCCCAGCTCCCCCTGTGTGACCTTGGGCAAATCATGTGGGGCCAGATACTCAGAAGCCAGCAGCTCCCATTCTCAGTGCGGCTAGGAAGGTTCTTGTTTTAAATAGATTCTGTTGGGTGCTGAGAACTCCAGACAATCTGGCTACTTCTCTAGGACCAGATCTTAGAATTCTGGCTTGAATCCCTGTCAGATTCCCATTTGACAGATGGGGATGGGCATTTCCTGCCTTTCTGTGGGGCTTCATGATTAGTGTGAGATCAGTATCTGAGGTGCTCAGATACTGGATCCCACATACATATGCAAGTTCCTAGATGGCACTAAACTTCCCCCTTGATAGATGGCTATTCTCACAACTCCTTGCAGAAGAGTCAAAATGCAAAGAAGCTTATTCACCAGGCCAAATCCTGTCTTCCACTGCATATTGAACCGCTCCTGTCAGCAGTGCCCAGCCTTCCCTGGAATGGGCTTGACCTCTCTTCAGACGCTAGAGGGCAGCACGCTTGGATCAGTCCGGATTCTGCCATTGCTGAACTCCAGCTGTAGAGGCCTGGGTATCTTAGTGTGGCGGGCTAAGGGACCTATCTCTGTGAGATCTAGCAACTGGGATGTATAGGTCATGGATGTTACAGGCCCCCCTCCTGTTTCAGGTGAATCTAAACAATGCCTCTCGGAGCCAGGGAGGTAACTCGTTTGATGACAGCACCTTGCCCCTCATTGACAGGAACCAAAAAGCAGGTATGTTGCGCCACTCCCTGTAGACAGCCATGCAGCCCTCACAAGTCCAGTCATACCTACTGACCCCCTACGTTCAGATTGCTTCAGTTGCTCTTTCTGCAAAACCCAACCTGATGTACAGTGCAGTTAGTGGGCTCCGTGCTCCAAGAGCTGCCTCTGCACCTCACTCTTGGTGGTTTCACTGGGAGCTGTTTGCTCAGCATCTCTGACAGTGTCTGTGCTCCAGACTTAACAGTCCATGGGTTAGACTGAGAATGTAGCTGGTGTTTATAAAGGCCCTATAGCATCTTGCATTGAGTTTGTGAGCCAGCTGACTTCACCGCAGGCTTAGGTAATTCTTACTTGCCTGAGTGAGCCCAAACAATGAACCAGCTTATCTGCTGCTTGAGAGTTTGCCTGGCTGGGTGAGTACCCTTGAGGTCTGGTGTCTGAAACTCCCATCCTCTTTCTCTAGATAAGAAATCCTCCCGAGAGGAGATCCAGATGAGCAACATGGGACCAGGTAAGAAACGGGCAGCTGGCTTACGGCACAGACACGCAGACTAGAGTATATGGGGATCTGCCTAGAACATGTCCTGCTGCTTAGATCAGAGCCAACACTGGAGAGAGAGGGAATGTGTAAAGGGTCAGGAAAGTCATTGTAAATAGCTCTTGACCGGCACTACCAGCTTCTTGTGGCCTAAGCTCCCAGTTGCTGGTTGGAGGGATCTGTCTCACTCGCCATGTGTCCTCCTAATCCAGACAACTACTCCACGCTGGACGAGAGAGACCACAATAGGACCCTAGACCGGTCTGGAGACCTGGGTGATGTGGAGCCGCTGAAGGGAGCACCACTGATGGTAAGACCTGCTGCTACTCTCGAGTCTCCTTAGTCCCTGCTACTTCTGCTCTGCTGAATCCCAGAAACCTGGGGCAGGTGGGGAGGGAAGGGCTCTGGACCTAAGTGGTCAGGACAGGCAAACTGGAAGAAGGATACTTGTTGGCCTCTATGTTGGAAGGAGCCAAGGAGAGGACCCAGGCTTTGTCAGGTGACTCTACTTTTCTGCTCTGCCCTCTCTGCTGCCTGGACAGTCCCTGTCTTCCCTCTCAACCCATCAAGCTCAGCCTCCCTTTTCCCCTTGCTGTGTCTTGCATCCTTCCCCACACCCCACTAACAATATGTGTCTGCAGGAGAATGAAGGGCAGGAATCCCTGCATGAGGAGGATGACGACTTGTTGGCTTATCCCCCTATGGTATGTCCCAGACTCTATTTGAGTCTCCTGCTCATGTACACCAGGAAGCTGGAGGATAACCTTCTTGGGTAATCTGGTGGTGCTTGGCCAGTCAAATCATACTCTATTCCAGATCCCAATCACTTGCTGATCTGTGACCATAATCTACCTTGATTTGTTTTGCTTGGTGCGCATTGTGCTCCAGCTTGATGACAACTCCTCCCCCCGGTGCTAACCTGTTTTCATTTTTTTTCTCTCTCCACAGCAGAAGATCTAGTCTTCTCCCTGCCTCCGCTCAGTTTGGGTTTATAGTATGTTATATACAACTCTTTGTGGTGGAATGGACTGATTTTTACCTTACTTTTGCTGGACTCTTTGTGCCAACTACCCAGCCAAATGATTGGCCCTCTGCACCCCTTCTGCCTGGGGGTGGGGGACATCCGGACAGGGCCCCCACACTCCCTTCTGTAGACGGCTGCCCCTCGATCCTTGGACGTCTTTTTTTATCTTTCCTTCCAAGAGCAACTCCTGCAGACCGAATGCTTCTGATGGATCTCACTGGAGCGACTAAGGCAGGCTCTTTAAGGAACTCTTCCCCTGATGCCACAATCTCCTGCTGCACTCTCAGCACAAGGTGGATCTCAGTGGAGCCCTGTTGTACTGAGTCTGCTTTTCCTTTTAAGAGACATCAGCTCTGCTCGTGGAGGCAGGGGTTAAAGCCCACTGCCTCCTCATTGCATATAGAATATATTTTTGTGTGTGATCACTTTGCAACAAAGGATGCCAGGAATACGGGAACATTCCAGGCAGTGGTGATGGGAGGGGTAGGGACTGGCAACTGGGGGGAGGGGAAAATCACAATATTCCTGTCTCATGATTGATTGCATTTGGATACCAGATGGCTATTTTGGGGGAAGGTCTGCCCTGAGCTGAGTTCTGTTTAGTTGGCCTATTGCCTCTTATATGGGGGAAGAGAGGCGTGTAAATGGACATGCAAGGGTGGGGATTGGATCACTTGGCTTCCCACTCTCTAGTGGGACCTGGGTGAGCCTTCATCCGGATGGGTTGTTCGGGGCAGGTATTTGAGAGAGGAGCCAGCTTGGGAGAAAGTGGCGAGGGATGTGAGGGAGAAGATCCTGGTATGTAGCAGAGGCAGGGCTGGCTCTCAGATGGGAAGAGGATATCAGGTTTTTTAAGAGATGCACTGTTTCGTTAACTGTCTTAAGTCTGAGAGTGCCATGGCTTAGGGTATGCTGGGAGGAGGGGGTGATGGATTGGGAGGGATGGTGATAGGAAGCAAAAACTGACTTGTAACTACTATCCCCATCCCATACACCTTGGGTGAATGCAGCAGTGTCTGTCGGTTTCTCGACATGTGCCTTTCTTTGCCACTGTGAAACAGTTTCTTCCAACTCTTAGGCTCTCTTGCCTGGTGGAAGAGGAGTGTGTTTTGGATTCAAGGGGTTGGGGATCTCTGGCATAGATTAGCTTCTGCTCTCCTCCCCACTTGGGGCTCTAGTCTTACTGTGTTGATACCTCGGCTTGACGCAAGGGGTAGCTGGATTCCCAGGAATGTCTGGGTTGTGGGGATAAATAAGGGCTTCTCTGTCCTACCTAAATCCTCATTGGAGTAAGGTGGGGAAGGGAGAGCATTGTCAACCTGCAACTGCAAAGCTTCAGGGACTTAAGTGGGAATACCAAGTGTTCTTGGCCTTCTCACCCCATTCAGCCAGGTGGAAGGGGAAACCATGGGTGCTCTGATGAAGGGGGTGTGTCTTTGCCTCCCCATGGAAGACATTCCTAGCCCCTTTTCTGCATACAGTGCAACTGGAAGCCTCCCCTTAAGGCCACAAACTGGACCTGGATTACTCTAGTCTTGCGTGCTCAAATGGGATTCTCATTTTGCCCTCCACTGTGCATGCACTACACAAGGGGGAAGGTCTGGGCTGGGAGATCTCTGTGCCTCTCTAACCCCACTTTTGTCGCTTCCAGCCTCTTCCCCTTGGAAGAGACTGAAGTACAAATCTAAGCTGTCTTTCTGGGGTCTAACTCTTATGTATGTAAAACACTAATTCCTTTTTTAATTCCAGATGAACCAAAAACACCTCCTTTCTCCCACGGACTGCTTTAGCGCCTGCAGCGGGGAACCAATAACTAACTATTTTGCTCTCTTCTGTACCCTTTGTTCTGGGGTGCCGGGAACCTGTTCTTTGTCTGATTCCTGCGCGCTCTCTTGTAATGCTTTTAAAACAAAATGATTTTTTATATAAATAAAGTTTTTAAAGTGTGGCTCTGGGGAAAGTGGAGTTGCTCCTTCAGAACAGGCTGCAGCCGTGTGCCAGAGTAAGGCAAACCAGTGTGGAGCTGGTCCTCTGGTAGGACTTTGGAAGGGGGTTTATCCAGTATTCTGACTCCTAATTACATTTGACTGAGAAGCTCAGATGCTACAGTATATTATCCTTGCACACCTCTGCAAGGTAGGGCAGTACTGTTTATCACCATTGTACAGGTGGGGGAACTGAGGCACGGACTAAGGGACTTGCCTAAGATCACAGGAGGAGGCTGTGGCAGATAAGGGAATTGAACTGGGGTCTCAAGTCCTAAGGTAGTGCCCTAAGCACTGGGCCTACCCTTTGCTTGTATCCGCTACTGTGGGGGATGAATTCATGTTGCTTTCTAGGGTATATGAGCCCAGCATAGGTTGGCTTGTGGCCATTACTGGGGTCATAGGCCACTACATTGAGCACCACTGGCCCATAGTGAGACACTTCATAAGAACACTCCCTCTTGGCTACAAAAGAAGCACTTGTCAGCCCAGCTCAGTAGGATGGGTTGTTTTTTATCCCAGATTCCCATAGCAGCTGCCCATTCCACTACATCCCCCTTCACTGCTTCTTGTTTCACCCTAAACCCTGTAATCTAGATGGCTGGGGCAAATCCCTTTGCCAATAGCGGCAGTGCCCATGATCTGAGGCCTTTGGTGCCAGCAGTCTTGACCGTGAGTTGGCCCTTGTAATCAGCCCCCTGTGGGGAGTATTCCTTGGGCCAGTATCATGCCCTTGACTCTTGGGTCAGTCGTGGGGTAGCTTGGGCTAGTTTAGTTGGCTGTTCAGTAGGCTGTTGAGTAAATGTTTACTCTGCATGCACAGGGCTGGGTGCAGCCAGTTCTTTACATCCCAGAAGAAACTGCACTTCATAACCTACTAGACCAGACAGCTCTTACTTGGACTCATTCTTAAGGGCATGACCACTAGCTAATTGCAAAGTTGCTATCACAGTCCCTTCCCTCTCATACTTCTGAGGTCCAGCTCTTTCTATGAGTGACTCTTCCAGGTCCTGTGGACCCCCCCTTCTTAGGCTGGGGGGAATCCTTTAGCAGTGGGTGGGCTTTGCCTGCCCACTTCCTGGATCCCAATAAGGCCAGTCCCAATTCTTGGCTCACCATGCCTCTTCCTCCATTCACAGCCCTTCTGCTCTCCAATTTCCAAAGGTTGCCCCTAGATGGGGTGAACACTTCCATGCACAGGAACAATATAGTAACTGGAGTTCTGAACAGCACAACTCAGTTGCTCTTAATCCCCCAAGTCTCTGAATAGTAGGCAACTGCCCCCAGTGGGTTGTTTAAACAAATCTATTACAAAAATGTCATTTGCAGTCACAATGCTGTTAACATGCAGTAGGTTTCTGCAATGGCCTCTGTTGGAAAACCAGCATTATGGAAAACACTATTTTAAATCCAGTTTAGGGGCCCCTGACCTTGCTACTCTGTAGCAACTGTGCTGGCCTCGGCTCTGCTGTGATGTGAGCTAACAAGGAGCCAGACCCGCATTTTCTCTTGGCTGGCTCCATCATCAACTTCCATGGTAAAATATTTAACTTAGAGATGCTTCAGTGGTTCAGCTGTTATTGCACCGATAGGGTTGGGGAGCTAAAAGCAAGGTCTAGCTTTGCAGCTGCATTGTAATACCTTGGAGAGCAGTGACAGGCCGAGTATGGAAGGTGTGACAAAGCTCTGTCCTTGCCTCCGTGGGTCCCGCATTTCCTGGCGGATTTCTCTAGCCTCAAAGGCTCACTGTGACCCTCCACATAACGCTTCTTTCTCTAGAGACAAGGATTACAGTCTACTGAGCCATTTTCATCATTAGCCAGCAAGGGAGGGGAGGAGAAGTTATCCTTCCTTGCACAGTCTCTTTTGTCTCCCAGCCTCAGTGATTAATGAGGGGGCAAAGGTGGGCAGGGGGAGCCCGGGCCCACTCTCTACTCCGGGCTTCAGCCCAGGGACCCTAATAGTATCAGCTATGGTAGCTGACCTTTTAGAAACATGACATGTACAATTCCCTGGGCTACTTCCCCCACAGCAGCCCTCACTTCCTCAAGCTCCACTTCACCCTTACCTCAGGGCCTCCTTCCTTGTGCCTGATATGGTGTGTACTACTCAGCCTCTCCAACAGCACAACTTCCTCCCACATCTCCTGACATGCCCACCCACCTGGGTAACTGGGAGGCTTTTAACTAGTTTCAGCCAGCCCCTCGTTGGCTTCAGGTGTCCCAATCAACTTAGCCTTCTCCCTGCCTTCTGGAAAGTTCTTAATTGGTCCCAGGTGTCTTAATTAACCTGGAGCAGCTGCCATTTCACTGATCCTGGTACTAGGGATTGGTGTAGCCTGGAGCGAATCTCTCCCCCGCTCCCACTGCTCTCCCATAGCCTCCTAGCTTGGAGGAAGGTGGGAAGCTGCTGCTACTAGGCCCTAAGCTCTCCCTGCTGCTCCAGCTGCTCCCCTGGCTGGGCCAGACACCCACCCCCCCCTTCTCTGCTACCTGGTTGCTGGACCCCCCACACTTGGGTGCTGCTACTGCTGCAACTGCAGCCCCGGGGGGGGGCTGCTAGCCCACTCCCCAGAGAGGAGGAGTGAGGGACCCCAGCCACTGCTGTTGTGGATACCACCACCACCACCACCTGAGAGGGGTCCATTCTGCCTGCCTGGACTACAACCTGGAGTTCCTAGAGCTGCTGCTGCAGAGGCCGCTGCCTGGAGCTGCTGAAGCCCGAGGAGGAGAAGAAGAGGATCATCTGCCAGTGGGGCAGCACCTAGAGACTTTGCAGACCACCGTGGAGGGGACCTAAGACTGAGTAATTTCAAACTGTGCTCTTGTGGTGGGGGTTTTGACTGTGTTTGTAGGGACACGGGGGGTGTGGCGTGGAGCTGCCCCCCGATCCATCTGTGTGTCCCCCCCAACCCCCACCACTATTACCACCACCGCTGCCCCCTCCACAACCCCCACTGGCTGTATACCATCTGCCTCAGCTCCTGCCTCTGGACTCAGCTGCTTGCTTGGCTTGCCACGCCCTATTTCCACCATTTGGGCCAGAAGCAGCAGCAAGCTAAAAAAGACTTGTGCAAGTGCACATGGGCACATGTGCCCCCCCCCGGACTGCCTAACCCCCAGCTTTGCCTTTTACTACCTGCCCCATTTGCCACTTGCTTTGCCTCCTCTTTTGCTCCAGCCCCCCTTACTAGCTTCAGTTTGTTTGCCTGCCCCGCCCATTTCCTTCTGCAGCCTTTGTTTGTTTGCCCCGCCCCAGCCTCTGAAGCTAGCCCCTTGGTTTCCCTGTTCTACCCCCAGACCGCTTAGCCCCTCGCTCCTTGTGCCCATGCCCCCTCCCATGCGCTTGTGCAACTCCCCATTTCAGTTGCAACCCTCTTCACTGCACCTTCAATGTTGTTGAATCCCCCCCCCATAGTGCACCAAGAGGAGCCGGAATTTCCACCTTGTGTCGGTGACTGACCCCTAATCCCTGATTGCCCCCCGTCCAGCCCACCCCTTTTGGCGCCCTCCTCCCCTGCCTGCAGCCTAGCGGGGAGGAGTGGTCGACCTGCTTCCCCTCTCCCCTCCTCCTTTTAATGTCCTCCCTTTCCTCCTTGCTCATGATGGCGGGGGATGAGACGGGTGAGACCTCTCCAGTAGCCCGAGCTCTCCCTCCCCCGCCTGCCCCTCTGTCACCCCCCCAAGCTTCTACGTCCGCTGCCAAACCATCTGCCATCGCCCCCGCTGGGGCACCAGCAGCGACGGGCACCGGGGTGACCTCCACTGCTGCCACGTCTATCACCCCCTCAGATTTGGGGGGAGTCCTCCCAGCCGGCGGGAAGGGCCAGGGGAAGAAGAAGGGGAAGGGCCCCGCTAAAAAGACCAGGCCCTCCATGGCAGGGGCTGCCCCCAATGCCCCGGCCCCATCTCCAGCTGGGGCGCCCCTCCCCGCTGTTCCCTCCACCAGCTCTGCAGGTGTCCCTCCCCCGGCCCCTAGAGCATACGCCCAGGTGGCGGCAGCCCCCCCGCCTGCCGCTACATCATTTCTCCAGCCCACCGCCTCCGCTACCATCTATAGCGGCCGGGGCCCCTTTCCCACCATGACCAGGAAGCACGGCGTCTGTTGCCTCCTGGTGCCCGCCTCGCCCCACGTGGAGACCTATGTGCGGGCGTTGGCGAGGGTGGTGGGGCCCACGGCCATTGTGGCGGCCTCCAAAATGTATGGCAAGGTCGTCTTCTTCTTAGCATCGGAGGCCGCCGCCCAGGAGGCGGTGGAGAAGGGCCTGGCGGTGGGGGGCGTGTTCGTCCCCTTAGAGCCGCTAGAGGACCTGGGCGTCCGCCTGGTCCTGACCTCCGTCCCTCCCTTTCTCCCCAATGCCGCCCTGTTACCCGCCCTTTCTACCTTGGGGAAGCCCATCTCTGTCATCAGCCCTCTCCCGTTGGGCTGCAAAGACCCCACCCTCCGTCACGTCCTCTCCTTCCGCCGGCAAGTGCAGCTTCAACTGCCGCCGGCGGCGCGCGACGGAGAGGCACTCGAGGGGTCCTTCCTAGTCCCCTACCAGGGGACCCATTACAGGGTGCATTATTCCACGGGGGAGGCCCGGTGCTACCTCTGCCGGGCGATGGGGCACGTCCGGAGGGACTGCCCCCTTGCCCGGGAAGAAGGGGCATCCAGGACACCCGAGCCCCGGCAGGGCACCGGCCCCGTCATCGCCGACGCCCCTGGCTGCCCGGCACCCGAAACTGCCCCTCCTCCTTCCCAGTCCACCATTGCTCCCGCTCAGGCCCAAGGGGCACCCCCCGCACTATGCCGAGCCGAGCGGGAGAACCCCGCCCCCGCTGTTTGCAATCTGGCGGGGCCTGTGGAGGAGGGTGCAGCAGGGACACCGCCAAGTATGGGAGAGGGCCCGCCCCAAGGGGAATCTTCCCTCCCTTGTGCTGCCCCACCATTACCCCCTCGAGTCCCTGAGCCATCGCCTCTGCCCCCTGACACAACCCCTGCTAGCCAGCCCCCGGATGATGCCATGGAGGGCTGGGCCCTAGTCCAGGGGAAGCGGGGCAAGCGGAAGGCTCGAGCTCCGCTCCTCCCATCTGATGCGGAGGCCCCCCGGAAGACCAGGAAGGGGGGCACCGATGCCGAGCCTTCCGCTCTACCCACGGGTGTGTTCCACCCACCAGAGCCGGCTGGGGAAGACGTGGCAGCACTAGAAGGCGGTATCTCCCCTCCACGGGAGTCCCTCCCCTCCAAGACCCCCGAGGCACCATCTGAAACCCCAGTGTGCCCCAAAGTAACCATCGCGTCAGGTGCCGGCGGGGAGAATCCTGGGGTAGTGGAAAACAATTTCCCCTCTATATATGAGGAGATCGAGGCCCTGGGTCTGACCCCGGTCACCCAGGGGGAGGACGATCCTATGCCAGCGGGCCTCGATCTGGGCGACTTCTTTCCAGCCCCCCTTTCCCCATACTCCCTCCCCCTAACCGTCGCTTCTGCTCCCACCTCCGAGGAGCCCCTGGACTCCTCCATCAACCCGGCTGCAGAAGGCACCCTGCTGAGAGCCACCGAGCCAGTTGAGGCGACGGCCAGTGCCACGCGGCTGGAACCTGAGTCACCAGGGGCATCCCTCGCTGGTGAGGAACATTCGACCTCCTTTCCGGGAGAGGACCCTACAGAAGAAAGTCCACCTCCTGATGCCGTGGCTGCCAAATCCACCAGACAGCTTGCGCCCGGCATCGGTGAGAGCCCTCTCCCGACCCAGACTCTCACCTCTACCCCTGCCCCTGCCCTTCTCCCGCCCACCTCCCGAGATATTATTGCCACCCCTGGGACAGTCTCCTTCCCCTTTCCAACAGATGACTCCCAGGGAATGGCCTTTGTGTTTGCCCGTCCCGACCCACCAGGGGCTGCTATCCTCCCTCCGCCGCCCCCTATCGCCCCAGCATTCAGGTCAACCCATCAAGAGCCCCGTCGGGGGTCCGCACCCTGTCTGCCCGTCCCGCTGGGCCAGGGGACTGTACCAAGGGCCCCATCGGGAAGCAACCAGACCATAACCCCAGCCCCCCATGCGCTGCGAGAGGAGTTGCGGGAGTTCCTAGAAGACGTCCGTGGCTCCCGCAACAAAGTCCAGCTTGCCCTCCAGCGATGGGGGGACTTTAATCAAATCCTCCGGGCCGCAAGGGCCCTCATGGGGGAGGGGAAAAGGACCGGGAGACAGGGCGCCGCGGCCTACCAGCGGGTCCGCCACTTCCGTGACTCCTTACTCACCAACGGGGTGGGTCACGGACTGCTACGCGGCCCGCCGGGAGCCACGAGCATCCCTGCCGGCGAGGATCCCCCCCAGCCCTCCTCATGGCACCCTTTACCATCGCAACATTGAACACCCGTGGCTGTAAGATGGGTCTCCGCAGGTCCCAGGTGCTCTCCTTCCTTCGAGAGGGGAGGTACTCTGTGGTTTTCCTGCAGGAGACCCATACGGATCCGACCGCCGAAGACAGCTGGCGGCTGGATTGGGGGGACAGGGTCTACTTTAGCCACCTCACAGTTCATACGGGTGGAGTGGCGACCCTGTTCTCCCCCGACCTACGGCCCGAGGTGCTGGGGGTCACCGAGGCTGTGCCGGGTCGCCTGCTGCACCTCCGGGTCCAAATGGAGGGGCTCGTAGTCAACCTCGTCAACATCTATGCCCCAGCAGCGAGCCCAGAGCGGCTGCAATTCTATCAGCAGGCATCCGCCTTCCTCGGCACCTTGGATCCTCAGGAGTGCCTGGTCCTGGGAGGGGACTTTAACATCACCCTTGAGGAACGGGACCGCTCGGGGACCGAGAAGAGCCCGGCCGCCGTCGCCGTCCTCCAGGAGATAGTCGAACACCACTCCCTGGTGGACGTCTGGCGCGACCACCACCCGGATGACACTTCCACGTTCACCTTTGTCCGGGTGGAGGCCCATCGGTCGCGCCACTCCCGGTTGGACCGCATTTATTTATCACGCTTTCATCTTACACGAGCCCACTCCTCCAGCATCCGGCCGGCCCCATTTTCTGACCATCACATAGCCACCGTGACAGCCTCCCTCTGCGCGGAGAGGCCGGGGCCGGCCTATTGGCATTTTAACAACAGCTTGCTGGAGGATGCGGGCTTCGTGGCGTCCTTCCGGGAGTTCTGGCTGGCCTGGCGAGGGCAGCGGCGTGCCTTTCCCTCGGCACGGCGGTGGTGGGACGTAGGGAAGGTGCGCGCCCGGCTCTTCTGCCGTGACTACACCCGGGGCACCAGCCGACGGAGGGATGCAGCGATAGAGCAGTTGGAACGGGAGGTCTTAGAGCTGGAGAGGCGTCTGGCCGCCAGCCCCGAGGATCCACCCCTCTGCGGAGCGTGCCGGGAGAAGCGGGAGGAGCTCCGGAGCCTCGAGGACCATCGGGCCCGGGGTGCCTTTGTTCAATCCCGCATCCGTCTCCTTCGGGAGATGGATTGCGGCTCCCGCTTCTTCTACGCCCTGGAAAAAAAGAGGGGGGCTAAGAAACATATCATCTGCCTACTGACTGAGGATGGCACCCCCCTCACGGATCCGGTGGAGATGTGCGAGAGGGCGAGAGCCTTCTACGCAAGCCTATTCTCCCCGGAGCCGACCGATCCTAACGCTTGCAGAGTGCTGTGGGAGGAGCTCCCGACGGTCAGCGTGGGCGACCGAGACTGGCTAGAGCTGCCCCTCACTCTGGCCGAGTTCTCGGAAGCCCTCCGTCGCATGCCCACCAATAAATCTCCCGGCATGGACGGGCTGACCGTGGAGCTCTACCGCGTGTTCTGGGACATCCTGGGCCCAGACCTAGTCACCGTCTGGGCCGAGTCTTTGCAGAGCGGGGTCCTCCCTCTTTCGTGCAGGCGAGCCGTGCTGGCCTTATTGCCGAAGAAGGGGGACCTCCGCGATTTACGAAATTGGCGTCCCGTCTCGCTCCTCAGCACGGACTACAAAATCGTGGCAAAAGCCATCTCCCTGAGGCTAGGGTCCGTGCTGGCGGACGTGGTCCACCCAGACCAGACCTACACCGTCCCGGGCCGCAGCATCTTCGACAACCTCTATCTGGTCCGGGACCTATTGGAACTTGGGTGTAGGGATGGTCTGTCGTTCGCCCTCCTGTCCTTAGATCAGGAGAAGGTGTTCGACAGGATGGATCACGGGTATCTCCTGAGCACTCTGCAGGCATTTGGCTTCGGACCCAGGTTTGTGAACTTTCTCCGGGTGCTGTACGCTTCTGCAGAGTGTCTGGTAAGGCTCAACTGGACCCTGACCGAACCGGTCAACTTCGGGCGAGGAGTACGGCAGGGGTGCCCCCTCTCAGGCCAGCTGTACGCTCTGGCGATCGAGCCCTTCCTCTGTCTCCTCAGAAGGAGGTTGACAGGGTTGGTGCTGAGGGAGCCGGAGTTGCGGCTGGTCCTGTCGGCGTACGCTGATGACGTGCTCCTCATGGTCCAGGACCCGGGCGACTTGGTGCGAGTGGAGGCTTGCCAGGCCATCTATTCAGCAGCCTCCTCCGCGCGGGTCAACTGGGTCAAGAGCTCTGGCTTGATGGTAGGGGACTGGCGGCAGGCGAGCCCCCGCCCACCCGCGCTTCAAGCCATCCGGTGGAGCATGGGTCCGCTGCTCTATCTGGGCGTTTACCTTTCTGCCACGCATCCCTCTCCGCCGGAGAACTGGCAGAATTTAGAGGGCGGGGTGATAGAGCGGCTCCGGAAATGGACAGGACTACTCCGGTGCCTCTCCCTTCGAGGGAGAGCGTTAGTGCTTAATCAACTAGTCCTGTCCATGCTTTGGTACCGGCTCAACACCCTGGTCCCGGCCCCGGCTTTCCTGACCAACCTGCGGACATCGATTCTGGAGTTCTTTTGGTCAGGACTGCACTGGGTCCCTGCAGGGGTTCTCCATCTACCTGTGGAGGAGGGAGGGCAGGGCCTCAAATGTCTGCTTACTCAGGTCCATGTCTTCCGCCTCCAGACCCTGCAGAGGGTCCTTTATGGTGCAGGTAGTCCGGCGTGGAGCATGCTGGCGCACGCCTTCCTGCGCCGCTTCCGGGGGCTCCGATACGACCGACAGCTCCTTTATCTCCATCCGAGAGGTCTTCCGCGAGACCTCTCCGGGCTGCCGGTCTTCTACCAGGACCTTCTCCGGACCTGGAAACTCTTTACAATGACCAGGTCCGTGGCGGCCACCGAGGGGGCAGATCTCCTCGCGGAGCCCCTGCTACACAACCCCCAGCTCCGTTTGCAGGTGGCGGAGTCCCGCTCGGTGCGCCAGAGGTTGGTCCTGGCAGAGGTCACGAGTCGGAGACCTCCTGGACTATGACCGGGGAGACTGGCTGGATCTCCTAACCTTCACTCAGCGCATGGGGCTTTCCAGACCTTGTACTCCCCGACGCATACTTCAGGAGGTGAAGGCCGCTTTGCCGCCCGCTGTTCGGGTTTATCTCGACCAGGTCCTGTACGAGGGCACGCCCCACCCACCCGTTACCCCAGGCTCGCCAGACCTTTTAATTGGACCCCTCCCCCGTGGACCCAACCGATCCCTTCACCCCTTCACTAGAAGCCGGCTGCACGAGATGCAGCCGGTCTGTTTTCAAACCGCGCCAAGAAAACATCTCTACACGCTCGTGCTCCACATCCTTCACGCCCGCACCCTCATGTCCCGCCCCGATACAAAATGGCGGGACCTCCTGCCACCTTTGGAGGGTGAAGAGCCCCGGTGGGCCAGCCTATATTCCATCTTAGTCCCAAAGCCCGCTGGGGATGTCAGTTGGCAGCTCCTTCACGGAGCCGTGAGCACGGGCGTGTACTTGGCGCGGTTCACCACAATCCCAGACACCTGCCCCTTTTGCGGCGTGAGAAATACCCTGGCACATGTCTACCTGGAGTGTGCCAGGCTGCAGCCCCTATTCCGGCTCCTCACCAATATCTTATTACGTTTTTGGTTGCACTTCTCCCCTCACCTTCTCATTTATGCACTCCCTATCCGTGGCCCCACAAAGTCCCGGGATCTCCTGGTCAACCTCCTCCTGGCCCTAGCTAAAATGGCCATCTACAAAACCAGAGTGAGGAGGTTGGCCGATGGAGTCTCCTGTGACTGTAGGGCCTATTTCCGTTCCTCGGTCCGTTCACGTATCCGGGCAGAGTTCCTCTGGGCAGCATCCTCTGACTCCCTTGATGCCTTTGAGGAGCAGTGGGCGCTGTCCGGGGTTCTCTGCTCCGTGTCCCTGTCCGGTTCCCTTCGTTTGACCCTTTGACCGCACTCCTATCCCTATTATTTTATTAGTTGTCCCCCGGAATTTTTTGGGCATCTAGGTCCTGTGGATCCCCCTTTTAGGCTGAGGGGGATCCTTTAGCAGTGGACGGGCTTCGCCCGCCCACTTCCTGGATCCCAATAAGACTACTTTTCCATAACCATCTGGCCTTGCCTCATCACAAAGGTAACACTGCAGAACTCAAGGTTTGGCCTGAGCAGTTATGGTTCCTCCTTGCTGACTGCATGTTAGGGAGCACAAAAGGTGGTGGCATACGTCCAGGCTCCACACTCAAACACTGGCCTCGCTCATTGGCCTGGAAGGTGGTGGTTGCCTACAGCAGTGGTCTCCAAACTTTTTGAATCAACCACCCCAGGGTCAGCTCTAGGGAAGTGTGCGCCAAAAAAAAAAAGCGGCCGCCGAAGACGGAGCGGGGAGAGCCGAGCGGCCGCTGTGGCAGTGGTGCTCCTTCGGCGGCACCACTCCTGCCGTGCACCCCCAGGGATGGTCTTGCACATTCCCTGAGCTGCACAAACCCCACTTTGGAGACCACTGGCCTACAGCCATGATTGTGACTTGATTACATTCATTATGAGTGGACTGCAGACAGTTCCACCCGCTAACATACTTGGTGCTGCCAAAGAGCCAGCTTCCCAAAGCAGAAGACTATTGGCTTTGTGAACAAAAATTCAGATGGAAAAATGTGAATCAAAATTGGGAGTTAAGAATTCACTAAAAAAGAAAAGGAGTACTTGTGGCACCTTAGAGACTAACAAATTTATTTGAGCATAAGCTTTCGTGCATCCGATGAAGTGAGCTGTAGCTCACGAAAGCTTATGCTCAAATAAATTTGTTAGTCTCTAAGGTGCCACAAGTCCTCCTTTTCTTTTTGTGAATACAGACTAACATGGCTGCTACTCTGAAAAGAATTTACTAGATGCCCAAAAAGTCACAATAGCCAGAGAACAACCCTGGTTAAAAGCTCATCCACGTTGAGAACTGAAGATTGCAATTAGAATTTTTATTTCTACATAATAAATGGGGTCTGGGGGGAGAGTGATGTGGATGACAATCACTACAAACTAGAAGTTAAAGTATAGACAATTGATAATTGGAGGGGGCTAAAATATTGGGGGTGCGGAACAATGGGAATCTTAGTAGTCCTTTAAATGTCTATTAACAGATGGAGACAGTAAATTATTGTTTAACATAGCTGCATTTTCTGTATCACTATATATTCTTTTTTGTCTGTATGTGGAAAGAAAGTTGTCTTCATCACAAGTGAGGCTAATGAACTACTTTTCAGTTCATTTGTAATTAGGGTGTGAAAAAGTTTCCCCTCCGATCCCATATTGGGACAGTTTTTAAAAAACAAAACAAAACAAAAACCCAAAATACTTTGGTTTGGATAAACCAAAACATTGTTTCGATGATTTTCTGAAATGATTGATCATGGCTTTTGAAATTTTTACTCTGCTTAATTTTTTAAAGTCCTTTTAAATCAGAAAACTGATATTTTTTGTTTGCTTTGAAAATATTAAATGGAGGCATTTTGACAATGCTGAAATGTCTTACATTTTTAAGTCTAGACATTAGAATCATAAGACTGGAAGGGACCTCAAGAGGCCATTTAGTACAATCCCCTGCGCTTGTGGCAGGACTAACTACTATCTAGACCGTCCCTGACAGGTGTTTGTCTAACCTGCTCTTAAAAGTCTCCAATGATGGAGACTCTTCTTCGAGTGATTGCTCATGTGTATTCCACAATAGGTGTGCGTGCTCGCCACGTGCACTGGTGTCGGAAGTTTTCCCCTAGCAGTACCCATAGGGGACTGCCCCTAGTGACCCCTGGAGTGGCGCCTCTATGGTGCAATATAAGGGGCACTGTGTGCTCCCCCTTCCCTCATAAGAATGGCCATACTGGGTCAGTACAAAGGTCCATCCAGCCTAGTGTCCTGTCTGCCAACAGTGGCCAATGTCGGGTGCCCCAGAGGGAGTGAACCTAACAGCTAATGATCAAGTGATCTCTCTCCTGCCATCCATCACCACCCTCTGACAAACAGAAGCTAGGGACACCATTCCTTACCCATCCTGGCTAATAGCCATTAATGGACTTAACCTCCATGAATTTATCTAGTTCTCTTTTAAAATCTGTTATAGTCCTGGCTTTCACAACCTCCTCAGAGAAGGAGTTCCACAGGTTGACTTGTGGCACCTTAGAGACTAACAAATTTATTTGAGCATAAGCTTTCGTGAGTTACAGCTCACACTCCTTTTCTTTTTGCGAATACAGACTAACATGGCTGCTACTCTGAAACAGGTGGACTGTGTGCTGTGTGAAGAACTTCCTTTTATTTGTGCTGCCCATTAATTTCATTGGGTGGCCCCTAGTTCTTATATTCTGGGAACAAGTAAATAACTTTTCCTTATTTGCTTTCTCCACACCACTCATGATTTTATATACCTCTATCATATCCCCCTTAGTCTCTTTTTTTTATGAGCTGAAAAGTCCTAGTCTCTTTAATCTCTCCTCATGGGACCCATTCCAACCCCCTAATCATTTTAGTTGCCCTTCTCTGAACCTTTTCTAACACCAGTGTATCTTTTTTGAGATGAGACCATATCTGTACGCAGTATTCAAGATGTGGGCATACCATGGATTTATATAAGGACAATAAGATATTCTCCGTTTTATTCTCTATCCCTTTTTAAATGACATCCTGTTTCCTAACATCATGTTTGCTTTTTATGACTGCCACTGCACACTGCGTGGATGTCTTCAGAGAACTATCCATAATGATTCCAAGATCTCATTCCTGATTAGTTGTAGCCCCCATCATATTGTATGTATAGTTGGGGTTATTTTTTCCAATGTGCATTACTTTACATTTATCCACATTAAATTTCATTTGCCATTTTGTTACCCAATCACTTAGTTTTGTGAGATTTTTGAAGTTTGTGACAGGGTCAGGCCAGATGGCTACAGGGGACTGATCCTATTGGGATCCAGAAAGACTTCCACCCCTCCGCCCCCCCCCCCCCCCAGCCTGAGGGGAGTATCCACAGGACCAGGATACCAGGCAAGTATGGGGGACAACTAAAGATAAAACAGGGATAGGAGTGAGGTCAGAGAACTGAATGAAGGGAACCTGACTGGGATACCGAGCAGAGAACCCCAGACAGCACTCACTGCTCCTCGCAGGTGTCAAGGGTGCCAGCGGACCCCAGACAGAGAAACTCTGCCCTGATACGTGAGCGGACAGAGGATCAGAAAAAGGCCCCACGGTCACGCGAGACCCCATCGGCCAACCTCCTCTCCCTGGTTTTGTAGTTGGCCATTTTGGCCAGGGCCAGGAGGAGATTGACAAGGAGGTCCTGTGACTTCATGGAGCCACGTATAGGGAGTGCGTAGATGAGAAGATGAGGGGGAAAAGTGCAGCCAAAAATGTAACATGATGTTCAAGAGGAGCTAGAGTAGGGGCTGCAACCTGGCGCATTCCAGGTAAATGTGCATCAGGGTCTCCCTCACGCCACAGAAGGGGCAGGTGTCCGGGATGGGGCTGAACCGGGCCAAGTACATGCCCATGCGCACAGCTCTGTGAAGGAGCCGCCAGCTGATGTCCCTGGTGGGCCTCGAGACCAGGATGGAATATAGGCTGGCTCACCAGGGCTCCTCACCCTCCAGAGGTGGCAGGAGGTCCCGCCACTTTGTGTTGGGGCAAGACGACAGGGTGAGGATGTGAAGAGTGTGGAGCATGAGCATGTACAGATGTTTCCTTGGTGCGGTCTGGAATTGAACCGGCTGCAAGTCAAGCAGCTGGCTTGTGGTAAAGGGGTGGGATGGCTGGGTAGGTCCACAGGGCAGGGACCCTATGAAAAGGTTCGGAGGGCCTGCGGTGGAGGGTGGGCGGGGTGTGACCTCTCGCAGGACCCCGTTGAGGTAGGCCTGAGCAGCGGCGGTAAAGCAGCCCTCACTTCCTGAAGTATGCACCAGGGAGTACGAGGCCTGGAGAGCCCCATGTGCTGAGCGAGCGTCGGGGTCCAGCCAGTCTCCCCGGTCATAGTCCTGGAGGTCTCCGACTCTGGTGACTTTCACCAGGACCAACCTCTGCCACACTGAGGGGGACTCCACCGCCTGCACACGGAGCTGGGGGTTGTGTAGCAGGGGCTCCAAGAGGAGATCTGCCCCCTTGGTGGCCGCTATGGACCTGGTCACCGAGAGCAGTTTCCAGGGCCGGAGGAGGTCCTGGTAGAAGACCGGCAGCCTGGAGTGGTCTTGCAGAAGACCTCTTGGATGGAGATGAAGGAGCTGCTGGTCGTATTGGAGCCCTAGGAAGTGGCGCAGGAAGGCGTGCGCCAGTATGATCCACGCCGGACTACCTGCACCATAAAGGAGCCTCTGCAGGGCCTGGAGGCGGAAGACCTGGACCTGAGTGCGTAGGCATTTCAGGCCCTGCCTTCCCTCCTCCAGGGGCAGGTGGGGGACCCCTGCAGAGACCCAGTGCAGTTCTGGCCGGAATAACTCCAGAATCAACGTTCGGAGGTTGGCCAGGAAACCCGGGGCCGGGACCAGGACCAGGGTGTTGAGCCAGTGCCAGAGCACGGACAGGACTAGCTGGTTCAGCACTACTGCCCTCCCTCGGAGGGAGAGGCACTGGAGTAATCCTGTCCATCTCCGGAGCCACTCTGTCACCCTGCCCTCTAAACATACCAGTTCTCCAGCGGAGATGGATGCGTGGCAGAAAGGTAAATGCCAAGATAGAGCAACAGACCTGCGCTCCACTGGATGGCCTGGGAGAGAGCTCACCTGCCATCAGTTCCTGACCACCAGGCCAGAACTCTTGACCCAGTTGACCCAGGCAGAGGAGGCTGCCAAGTAGATGGCCTGGCAAGCCTCCACCCGCGCCAAGTCACCCGGGTCCTGGACCACAAAGAGCACGTCGTCGGCGCATGCCGACAGGACCAGCCGCAGCTCCAGCTTTAGCAGCATCAACCCCTTCAGCGTCCAGCAGAGGAGATGGAGGTAGGGCTTGATCACCAGACAGTACAATTGGCCTGCACCCATGCTGTACTCCCCGCCTGAAGCTGACCGGTTCGGTCAGGGTCCAGTTGAGCCTGACCAGACACCGTTCCTCCATGTCAGAGTCACAGTCTTTGGGTCGGCGTTGCTCCCAGCGCTGCCGATCCTCCCCGTCCAGGTCATACATTAGCCAGGCCTCCCTTCGTAGCCATCCATCAGTGGGTCAGGCCAGCCAGGCCGAACTGCCTGCTCCACCGGTGCCACAGCAGGTGCAGTGGCACCGAGCCCTGCGGCCGGCCCAGTGGTACCAGTGGGCACTGTGGTCCCTGATGCAGCCCCTGGTGGGGGCTCACTCGGTAGCCGGAGCCTTGGAACAGCAGTCTGCCTCCCTCTCCCAACCTCCAAGGGAGGAGTCGCTGGGACGTACATCCTCGGTGCTCTGCCCAGAGAGCGAGCAGGTGATGGATCCCCCGGTGCCAGCGGACACTCAAAGTACCACGCCTGCCTCCTCGCCTCCCCTGATGAGGCGATTACGGCCTCTCCTCCCTCCGTCCCGCAGGAGGACTGTAAAGCCCACCAAGAGCCAATGAAAAGGGTGGCATCAAACCTCAATCTTCAGGCAGAGGAGGTGGAGGAGCCCTTGGACTCCCTTTTTAACATCCTGTCTGCCTCGGTACTGGGCAGGGTGGCCTTGCCTCTCCATGAAGGGGTGGCAAAAATTTCAAATGCCCTGTGGCAAACCCTTGCCTCATTGGACCCCTATCTCTAAGAGAGTGGAGCCCACGTATTTTGTGCCCACCTGAGGGCATGCATACATATACAACAACCCTACTCCTAACTCCCTGGTGATCGAGTTGGTCAACCACAGGGAATGGCAGGGCCAACCAGCCCCTACTCCAAAAAATAAGGATTCAAGGAGGCTGGATTCATTTGGCAGGAAAATTTATTCATCCTCGAGCTTCCAGTTATGGGTTGCAAACCATCAGGCTCTCCGGGGCCCGTATGAGTTCAATCTGTGGGTGTCTCTGCCCAAGTTTGAGGACTCCCTCCAGGAGCATGACGGGAACGAGTTCAAAGCGCTGGTGGAGGAGGGTACAGTGGCTGCCAGGGCAACCCTGCAGGCAGCATCGGATGCTGTGGACAAGGCCGCATGGTCTATGGCCTCCGTGGTGTCCATGAGAAGGGCATTGTGACGGCTGATCTCTGGGCTGTCCAGTGAAGCACAGACCTCCTTGCAGGACCTCCCATTTGACAGCAAGACTCTGTTTGTAGAACAAACGGATATAAAACTGCATTGCCTGAAGGACTCCTGCACCACTCTTCAGACTCTGGGCCTCTATGTTCCGGCTCCGGCTAAACCCAAGTTTAAGTTTCAGCAGGCTCCCGCCCAGGCCACCCACTTTCTAAATGTGAGCCCCCTTATAAAAAGTCACAGGATTATAAGAAGCGCCTGCAGAGCCAGTCTCGGCCTGCCCCCCAGCCTGGGTCCTCCAAAGGCAAACGGGCAGGGAAACGGCGATTTTGACAGGATGCCTGGGGGTGACCTACCAGTTCTCATCAGGGATCCACCCTCAATAAAGCTTCCCTTCTCCAAGTGGTTGTGTGCTTTCCTCCTGGAATGGTTGAGGCTGACCTCGGACCGATGGATTCTCAACACCATCTCCCAGGCTTACACACTACAGTTTACCTCCACCCCCCCAACCACCCTCCTTTGGGACCCCTCTCACGAGGATCTGCTCAAGCAGGAGGTGGGGCGGCTCCTTGGACTAGGAGCAGTGGAAAGAGTACCAGCGGAGTTTGAACGCAAAGGGTACTACTCCCACTATTTCCTTATCCCAAAGACTGGGGGGTGGCTCAGGCCCATTCTGCACCTGCAAGGCCTGAACCAGTACATGGTAAAGCTCAAGTTCTGCATGGTCTCCCTGGCCTCCATTGTTCTCTCCCTGGATCCCGGGGATTGGTACACCACCCTCGATCTGCAGGACACTTACTTCCACATTCACATATTCGAGGGGCACAGATGATTTCTCCCCAGAACCCTTGTTCATTGTGTGTACTCCCTGTAGTTAGTAGTTTTTTAGTTTTAGCTAGTGCATCTGGGCCGGGTTGGGCAGGAGCACTACCAATTTACGGTCCTCCTGTTTGGCCTGTCCAGTGCCCCCAAGGTATTTACAAAGTGTATGTTGGTGGTGGCAGCCTACTTCAGGCACTGTGGGGTCCAGATCTTCCCCTATCTAGACAACTGACTGGTCAAGGGCAGCTTCCGGTCGCAGGTGCGGGATCATGTGGAGCTCCTCCTGTCGAAGTGCACCACTCTGGACCTGTTGGTAAATGACACCAATTTCACATTAGTTCCAGTGCAATGCATAGAGTTTAAGGGGGCAGTCCTGGACACCACGTTGGCCAGAGCCTCCCTCCCACCGGACAGGTTTGAGACCCTGAAAGGGCTCATCGACATGCTCACAAGGTTTCTGGTGACAACAGCCAGAGCGTGTCTCCAGCTATTGGGTCACATGTTAGCGTGCATGTATGTGGTCTGCCATGTCAGGCTCTGGGTGAGGCCCCTCCAGCTATGGTTGGCCTTGGTGTTCTCCCAGGCCAGAGACAGGATGGACAAAGTCCTCACTGTGCCCGAACCACTGACTGCCTCCCTACAATGGTGGTCCTCCCTGGGGAACATGCTCCATAGGGTCCCATTCAGAGGCAGGTCCCCGTCGATGGAGTTGGTATCTGATGTATTGGACATGGTGGGGGAAGCCCACCCAAGGTCTGTTGTCTGTGCAAGACCTGGCCCTCCACATAAATGTCAAGGAGCTCAGGGCTGTCCGGCTGGCATGCATGGCCTTCCACTCGCACCTGAAGGGCTGCATGGTCAGGGTTTTCACTGACAACACGGCCTCGATGTTTTACATCAACAGGCAAGGTGGGGCCCGGCCCTCTTCCAGGAAGCCCTCAGGCTCTGGCACTTCTGTATAGTCCACACAGTTGCCTACAGGCCTACCATCTACTGGGTGCATGGAACTTGCAGATGGATCGCTTGAGCAGGGACTTCTCCTCTCAGCACAAGTGGTCTCTTCACCCAGAGGTGGTGCATAGACTTTTCCAAGAGTGGGGAATTCCCCAGGTGGACCTGTTCATGACTTGTCAGAACCGTCGCTGTCCCTGGTCCTGCTCCAGGGGGTGGGGTGGAGGCTGGGACAGGGAGCCATCTCTGATGCCTTCCTCCTGTCCTGGTCAGGCCCATTCCTCTATGCCTTCCCCTCCATTCCTGCTGATAGGCAAGGTTGTGGAGAAAATAAAGACGGACAGGGCCCAGGTCCTCCTGATTGCCCTGGCATGGCCCAGGCAGCATTAGTACGGGACCCGCATGAGTCTGGCACTCACCTTGCCGTGGCTGTTGCCGTCCCACCCGGACCTGCTCTCAGGACTAGGGCCACCTCCTCCACCCAACCTAGCAGTGCTTCACCTCATGGCGTGGCTGCTCAGTGGTTAGGCTGGGAGGAATGGATGTGCTCAGAAGGGGTTCAGCACATCCTCTTGGAAAGCAGGCGACCCTCCGCTCCGAGCCTACTTGGCTAAGTGGTTTCGTTTTTCCCAATGGGCGGCTGAGCAGGGTGTTTCCCCCATGGCTGCCCCAATCCAGCTCATTTTGGACTACCTCCTTCACCTTAGAGCCCTCGTCCGTTAAGGTGCACCTGGTGGCCATATTGGCTTTCCACCTGCTGGTGCAGGGACACATGGTATTCTCCCATGCCATGACTGGCTGATTCCTGAAGGGGTTGGATCGTCTCTTCCCGTACACTAGGCCCCCTGTACTGCAGTGGGACATGAATTTGGTGCTGGTCTGGCTAACGGGGGGGCCCCCCCATTCAAGCTGCTAGCTATGTGCTCCTGGTCGCATCTCTCGTGGAAGGTGGCCTTCCTGGTGGCAATCACATCAGCTAGATGGGTCTCAGAACTCAGGGCCCTGACCTCCGAGCTCCCGTACATGGTGTTCCATAAGCATAAGGCCCAGCTCTGCCCACACCCCTCATTCCTCCCAAAGTCTTTGCCTACCACATGGGTCAGGACATCTTCCTGCTGGTCCTCTGCCCCATGCCTCCAGCGAGGAGCACCGTCTCCACACGTTGGATGTGTGGAGACTTTTTACCTTTTTTTACATTCAGGAAGTCTTTGCAGCTGTTCATCGCCTCAGCTGCAAGCACGAGGGATCGGCTGAGCTCCACTCAGTGGCTCTCCAACTGGATCACCTTGTGCATCTGTACCTGTTATGACCTGGTGGGAATCCCTCCACCGCCAATTGTGAGAACGTACTTGACTAGGGCACAGGCCTTGTCGGCTGCCTTTTTGGCCCATGTCCCCATTCAGAACATTTGCAGGGCTGCCACATGGTCTTCGGTTCACACATTCACTTTGCATTATGTGATTGTCTCCCAGACCAGGGAAGATGCCAGGTTCGGCAGGGCTGTGCTCCGTCCCGAGAGGTTGTGGACTCCTACCCACCTCCAATGGATATAGCTTGGAATCACTTATTGTAGAATACACATGAGCAATCACTCGAAGAAAAGACTGTTACCTTTTCCATAACTGGTGTTCTTCGAGATGTGTTGCTCATGTCTATTCCACGTCCCGCCCTCCTTCCCCTCTGTTCGAGTTGTCTGGCAAGAAGGAACTGAGGGTGGGGGGAGTGTGCAGGGCCCCTTATACCGTGCCATAGAGGCGCTACTCCAGGGTTTGCTAGGGGCGCTCCCCTAAGGGTATTGCTGGGGGAAAAACTTCTGACCCCTGTGCACGTGGCAAGTATGCACGCTTATTATGGAACAGACATGAGCAACACATCTCGAAGAACACCAGTTATGGAAAAGGTAACAGTCTTTTCCAAGACCTCCATAGGCAGTCTTATTTCAGTGCTTAACCACCCTGACAGACATGTCCAACCTAAACTCCCTTGCTGCAATTTAAGCCCCATTTCTTCTTGTCCTATCCTCAGAGGTTAAGAACAATTTTTTCCCCTCAACCATTTTCAAGTACATAAAAGGTTACAAGATAATCATGTCCCCTCTGTCTTCTCCTTTCCAGACTAAACCAACTCAATTTTTTCAATCTTCCTTCATAGGTCATGTTTTCTAGACCTTTAATCATTTTTGTAGCTCTTCTGTGGACTTTCTTCAATTTGTCCACATCTTTCCTGAAATGTGGTGCCCAGAACTGGACACCATATACTCAGTTGAGGCCTAATCAGCATGGAGTAGAGCAGAATAATTACTTTTCGTATCTTGCTTACAATACTCTTGCTAATACATCCCAGAATGATGTTCGCTTTTTTTGCAACAGTGTTACACTGTTGACTCATATTTGACTTGTGATCCACTATGACCCCCAGATCCCTTTCTGCAGTACTCTTTCCTGGGCAGTCATTTCCCATTTTGTATGTGTGCAACTGATTGTTCCTTCCTAAGTGGAGTACTTTGCATTTGTCTTCATTGAATTTCAACCTATTTACTTCAGACCATTTCTCCAGTTTGCCCAGATCATTTTGAATTATAATCCTATCCTCCAAAGCACTTGCAACCCCTCCCAGCTTGGTATCGTCCACGAACTTTATAAGCGTACTCGCTATGCCATTATCTAAATCAGGGGTTCTCAATCTTTTTCTTTCTGAGCTCCCCCCCCACATGCTATTAAAAACTCCATGGCCCACCTGTTTTCTGCATATAAAAGCCAGGGCCTGTGTTAGGGGGTAGTAAGCAGGGCAATTCCCTGGGGCCCCATGCCCAGAGGCCCCTGTGAAGCTAAGCTGCTCAGGCTTTGGCTTCAGCCCCGGGTGGTGGGGCTTCAGCTTTCTGACCTGGACCCCAGCAAGTCTAATGCTGGCCATGCTTGGTGGACCCCCTGAAATCTGCTCTTGGCCTGTAGGGAGCCCTGGACCCTGGGTTGAGAACCATTGATCTAAGTCATTGATGAAGATATTGAACAGACCCAGAAGAACCAGACCCAGAACTGATCCCTGAGGGACCCTACTTGTTACGCCCTTCCAGCATGACTGTGAACCACTGATAAATTCTCTCTGGAAATGGTTTTCCAACCCAGTTATGCACCCACCTTGTAGTAGCTCCATCTTGGTTGCATTTCCCTAGTTTATGAGAAAGTCATGAGAGACCATATAAAAAGCTTTATTAAAGTCAAGATACATCACGTCTTCGGCTTGTTACCCTGTCAAAGAAGCTATCAGGTTGATTTGACAAGATTTGTTCTTGACAAATCCATGCTGATCGTTACTTATCACCTTATTCTACATATTTGCAAATGGAGTCCTTAATTGTTTGGTCCATTAACTTTCCGGGTACAGAAGTAAAGCTGACTGATCTGTAATTCCCTGGGTTTGTCTTTATTTCCCTTTTTATAGATTGGCACTATATTTGCCCTTTTCCAGTCTTCCATGACTTTTTTCAAATATAATCGCTAATGACTCATATCTTCTCAGTCAGCTCCTTGAATATTCTAGGATGCATTTCATCAGGCCTTGGTGACTTGAAGGCATCTAACTTGTCTAAAGAAAAGGAGTACTTGTGGCACCTTAGAGACTAACAAATTTATTTGAGCATAAGCTTTCGTGAGCTACAGCTCACTTTCATCGGATGCATGCAGTGGAAAATACAGTGGGGAGATTTTAAATACACAGAGAACGTGAAACAATAGGTGTTATCATACACACTATAATGAGAGTGATCAGGTAAGGTGAGCTATTACCAGCGGGGGAGGGGAGGAACCTTTTGTAGTGATGATCAAGATGGGCCATTTCCAGCAGTTGACAAGAAAGTGTGAGGAACGGTAGCGGGGGAAAATAAACATGGGAAAATAGTTTTACTTTGTGTAATGACACATCCACTCCCAGTCTTTAATGAAGCCTAATGTAATGGTGTCCAGTTTGCAAATTAAGTCCAATTCAGCATGATACAGTTCTGTGGTGACCTAGAATCCTATTTTTGATGTCTCTGACTCAAGGAATATTTCCAACACGCCTCTGAACAGCATACTAACCCACAGAGATCTTCCTACCACCACTACAAAAAGGATTCTGGGTGGACTCCTCCTGAAGGTCAAAACAACAGACTGGACTTCTATGTAGAGTGCTTCCACTGACGTGCACAGGCTGAAATTGTGGAAAAGCAGCATCACTTGCCTCATAACCTCAGCCGTGCAGAACACAATGCCATCCACTGCCTCAGAAACAACTCTGAGGTCATAATCAAAAAGGCTAATAAAGGAGGTGCTAAAAGAAAAGGAGTACTTGTGGCACCTTAGCAACTAACAAATTTATTTGAGCATAAGTTTTCGTGAGCTACAGCTCACTTCATTGGATGCATTCAGTGGAAAATACAGTGAGCAGATTTATATATATATATATATATATATATATATATATATACACACACACACACACACACACACACACACACACAGAACATGAAACAATGGGTTTTATTATACACACTGTAAGGAGAAAAAAGAAAAGGAGTACTTGTGGCACCTTAGAGACTAACAAATTTATTAGAGCATAAGCTTTCGTGAGCTACAGCTCACTTCATCGGATGCATTTAATGAGCCTCTGATAGTGTGGCTGATGTGATTAGGCCCTATGATTGTGTCCACTGAATAGATATGTGGACAGAGTTGGCAACGGGCTTTGTTGCAAGGATAGGTTCCTGGGTAAGTGGTTCTGTTGTGTGGTGTATGGTTGCTGGTGAGTATTTGCTTCAGGTTGGGGGGCTGTCTGTAAGCAAGAACTGGCCTGTCTCCCAAGATCTGTGAGAGTGATGGGTGGTCCTTCAGGATAGGTTGTAGATCCTTGATGATGCGTTGGAGTGGTTTAAGATGGGGGCTGAAGGTGATGGCTAGTGGCGTTCTGTTATTTTCTTTGTTGGGCCTGTCCTGTAGTAGGTGACTTCTGGGTACTCTTCTGGCTCTGTCAATCTGTTTCTTCACTTCAGCAGGTGGGTACTGTAGTTGTAAGAACGCTTGATAGAGATCTTGTAAGTGTTTGTCTCTGTCTGAGGGGTTGGAGCAAATGCGGTTATATCGTAGAGCTGAGGAAGCGTTGTTCTAAGTCAGCCATAAAAATGTTGGCATACTTTGGGGCCATGCGGGTACCCATCGCAGTGTCCTTTTTCTTTTGTAGAGAAGCAAAGTGTGTGTTGTAGGTGGCTTGTCTAGTTTTTAAGACAAGTTTTTAGTTGTCTAGAACAACGCTTCCTCAGTTCTCGTCCCCTAATGCCCCTACTCTACTTGCGCTACATTGATGACATCTTCATCATTTGGACCCATGGAAAAGAAGCCCTTGAGGAATTCCACCATGATTTCAACAATTTCCATCCCACCATCAACCTCAGCCTGGACCAGTCCACACAAGAGATCCACTTCCTGGACACTACGGTGCTTATAAGCGATGGTCACATAAACATCACCCTATACCGGAAACCTACTGACCGCTATTCCTACCTACTTGCCTCTAGCTTTCATCCAGATCACACCACACGATCCATTGTCTACAGCCAAGCTCTACGATAAGCTCTTGCCAACTGTGGCCACGTATCTATTCAGGGTACACCATCATAGAGCCTAATCACATCAGCTACACTATTGGGGGCTCATTCACCTGCACATCTACCAATGTGATATATGCCATCATATGCCAGCAATGCCCCTCTGCCATGTACATTGGTCAAACTGCACAGTCTCTATGTAAAAGAATAAATGGACACAAATCAGATGTCAAGAATTATAACATTGAAAAACCAGTCAGAGAACACTTCAGTCTCTCTGGTCACTCGATTACAGACCTAAAAGTGGCAATTCTTCAACAAAAAACTTCAAAAACAGACTCCAACGAGAGACTGCTGAATTGAAATTAATTTGCAAACTGGATAGAATTAACTTAGGCTTGAATAAAGACTGGGAGTGGATGTGTCATTACACAAAGTAAAACTATTCCCCCCCCCCCCCAAAAAAAAACAACAACAAAAAACCCTGTTCCTCACACATTCTTGTCAACTGCAGGAAATGGCCCACCTTGATTCACTACAAAAGGCTTTTCCCCCCCTCTCTCCTGCTGGTAATAGCTCACCTTACCTTATCACTCTCTTTACAGTGTGTATGGTAACACCCATTGTTTCATGTTCTCTGTGTATATAAATCTCCCCACTGTATTTTCCACTTCATGCATCCGATGAAGTGAGCTATAGCTCACGAAAGCTTATGCTCAAATAAATTTGTTAGTCTCTAAGGTGCCACAAGTACTCCTTTACTTTTTGCGGATACAGACTAACACGGCTGCTACTCTGAAACCAGTTACAGGAAGGTGAGTAATCTTTTTTTTTTTTTTTTTTTAAAAGGAATTAGTACTTTTTGACAGTTTTGTCTAATTCCTAGCTAGCTCTATTAGTAACAGAAGAGGGTGTTTTAAACAGCATCTACTAGGGCTGAAGACTTTAAATGGGCAGGTCTGAGTAAAGAGACAGCCTGAGGAGACCTCTGGCTTGCTGATAGATTTTAATAAATAAGTATCTTGGACTACTGGGAAAATTCCAGAAGAGTAGAGGAGTGCTAATGTGCCAATAGTCAAAAAAGGGCAATCACCATCTGGCTAATTATAGACCACTTAACCTGACATAAATCCCCAGTAACATAAAGGAGAAGGTGATATAGGGTTCAAACAGGGCTCTTCGAGGAGTGTCCCTGTGGGTGCTCCTCTTTAGGTGTCTTGGCGCCCTGCACTTCTAGTCAGAGACTTGTGGTAGCAGTGCCCTAGGTGGCCACGCCACTCTGAGTGGCTACCCTGCATGTGCAGCTAACCACCACCCAGTTCCTTCTTTACTGCCCTTGGTTTCGGTCAGAACGACAGCAGTGCCCTTATCTACTCTGCCCTTTTGTCAGTTAATTTTCCTTATTGTTATCTCTGTTCACTTTCTTTTTTTTTTTTCACATTTAAAAAACCCCCCAAAACATCTCCCTTTTTTTCTCCCCACCTCCGGCAGCAGTCATTGAAGAGGCATCAGACCGGGACTATTCCCATTCTTCATTCAGCTAGGCTCTTGGACATGCCTGGCCCTCCAGGTTTCAAGCACTGTCTGACCTGCAGACTCTCAATGCCAGGGACAGACAGCCACTCGTAGTGTGTCGGTTTCCTGGGGGAGACGCATGTTACCCAAAAGTGTCCCCACCGCAAGAAGCTCAATGTGGACAAGAATGTCCAGGGACCTCTAATGAAAACTTTTAATGCTGGAGAAATCCCTCTGATCCTGAGTCCAGGACCCCTCTTCACCTACAGGGTCCTCTTCAAAAATGGCTGCTAAGAACCCTGGTCCTACCACAAAAAAGCGGTCTCGCTCCTTGCTGCACTGCAATTGGCCTCCAAAAAAGTGATCCCTGACGGCAAAAACTGCCCTGGTACTGACGGCACCCAGAGCACCGGACCGCAAAGCACCAGGACCGTCCGGTACCGAGACGTCTCATCTCATAGCAGCAAAAAAGACGGCTACTCAACTTTGTAACTGTTGCTCTTTGAGATGTGTTGCTCGTATCCATTTCAATTAGGTGTGTGCGTGCCGCATGTACAGCCATCGGAGAATTTTTACCCTAGCAATACGTGGTGGGTTGGCTGTGGAGCCCCCTGGAGTGGCACTTTCATGGCGCTGGATATATACCCCAGATGACCCAGCACCCCTTCAGTTCCTTCTTGCCAGCTACTCTGGCAGAAGGGAAGGAGGGCGGGTTTGGAATGGATATGAGCAGCACATCTTGAAGAACAACAGTTACAAAGGTGAGTAACTGCCTTTTTTTTCTTCTTCAAGTGCTTGCTCATATCAATTCCAATTAGGTGACTCCCAAGCTTTACCTAGGCGATGGGGTCGGAGTGAAGTACCGTGGATTGTAGGACCGCTTTTCCAAACGCCGTGTCGTCTCTGGCTTGTCGGACGATGGTATAGTGTGAAGCAAAAGTATGTACTGAAGATCAAGTAGCGGCTCTGAGGATCTCCTGGATTGGCGCCTGGGCCAGGAAAGCCACTGACGAGGCCTGAGCCCTTGTGGAGTGAGTGGTGAGGGACGGGGTCGGAACACCAGCCAGATCATAGCAAGCACAGATACAGGATGTGATCCAAGAAGTCCACTGAGAGGAGACTGGGAGGCCCTTCATCCAGTCTACCACCGCGATGAAGAGCTGGGTTGTTTTCCTGAATGACTACGTACGCTCAGTGTAGAAGGCAAGGGCCCTACAAACATCGAGGGAATGTAGCCGCTGCTCCTGATGACTGGTGTGCAGTTTTGGATAAAAAACCAGGAGGAAAATGTCTTGGTCGATATGGAAGGTTGATACCACCTTAGGAAGAAAGGCAGCATGAGGTTGAAGCTTCACCTTATTGTTATGGAAGATGATATAGGGGTGGTTCTGAGGTAAGAGCCCTGAGTTCGGAGACATGCCTCGCCGACGTGATAACAATGAGGAAAACTGTTTTCCAAGAGAGGTATAGGAGGGAACAGCTGGCCAATGGCTCGAACGAAGCCTGGAGAGGACCAGGTTAAGGTCCCAAGTGGGGACTGGCTGCCGTACCTGCGGGTAGAGACGGTCCAGGCCCTTAAGGAACCTACCGACCATGGGGTTGGCAAAGACAGATCGGCCATTCACTCCCGGGTGGAAAGCTGAGAGGGCCACCAGGTGAACTCTGATGGATGATATCGCCAGGTCCTGCTGTTTCAGACACAAGAGAGAGTCCAAAATGAGAGGCACGGACGCTTGGGAGGGGGGCGTGCTGTGGTGAGTGCATGAGATTCGCTTCCACTTAGCCATATATGTGGCCTGGGTGGCAGGTTTCCTTCTACCCAACAGAACCTGCTGCACCAAATGCGAACAGAGAAGTTCTCAGCCATGCAGCATCCACACCGTGAGGTGGAGGGATCATAGGTGGGGGTGACGGAGGCAGCTGTGATCCTGAATGATCAGGTCTGGAAAAAGGGGCAGCGGTACTGGGTGTCCACGGAGATCTCCAACAGTGTGGTGTACCAATGTTGCCTGGCCACGCTAGGGCGACCAGAATCAGCTGTGTCTTGTCCCTGTGCACCTAGAGCAGGACCTTGTGTACAAGGGGAAACAGCAGGAAGGCGTAAAACAATCAGCTCATCCATGGGAGTAGGAAGGCATCTGTGAGAGAGCCCAGGGAGTGGCCTTGAAGAGAGCAAAACACCGGTCATTTCTGGTTGCTGCGGGAGGCAAACAAGTCGACCTGGGGAAACCCCCACTTTAGGGAGATGGAGTAGATGACATGCGGATGGAGCGACCACTTGTAGGAGTGGAAGGACCTGCTGAGGTGGTCCGCCAACGTGTTCTGGGCCCTGGGAGAAATGACGCTACCAGGTGAATGTAGTGGGCTATGCAGAACTCCCACAGTCAAATGGCCTCCTGATAGAGGGTGGTCCAGGAAATCTCCACACCAGATTTTAGCATTGAGAGGGAAGAAGACGAAGTAAGAAAGGATACAGCCGTGGGTAGGAGAATGTATATAAGGAGCGAGGGAGGTGTGGATACTAGTCTAATAGGTTATACTGGCTATAGAATGACTGTGCCTAATAGGGTACAAAATGTGAGCGAGGCCAAACAGCAAAAATTAACATGTTTATACACCAATGCGAGGAGCCTAGGTAACAAAATGGAGGAACTAGAGCTACTGGTGCAGGAAGTGAAACCAGATATTATAGGGATAACAGAAACATGGTGGAATAGTAGTCATGACTGGACTACAGGTATTGAAGGGTATGTGCTGTTTAGGAAAGACAGAAACAAAGGTAAAGGTGGTGGAGTAGCATTGTATAAATGAGTCCGTCTGGGCAAAAATTACATTGGGGAAGATAACTAGTAAAGCATCTCCTACGATAGTGCTTGGGGTGTGCTATAGACCTCCGGGATCTAATTTGGATATGGATAGAGCCCTTTTTAATGTTTTTAATAAAGTAAATACTAATGGAAACTGCATGATCATGGGAGACTTTAACTTCCCAGATATAGACTGGAGGACCAGTGCTAGTAATAATAATAGGGCTCAGATTTTCCTAGATGCGATAGCTGATGGATTCCTTCATCAAGTAGTTGCTGAACCGACTAGAGGGGATGCCATTTTAGATTTAATTTTGGTGAGTAGCGAGGACCTCATAGAAGAAATGGTTGTAGGGGACAATCTTGGCTCAAGTGATCATGAGCTAATTCAGTTCAAACTAAATGGAAGGATTAACAAAAATAAATCTGCAACTAGGGTTTTTGATTTCAAAGGGCTGACTTTCAAAAATTAAGGAAATTAGTTAGGGAAGTGGATTGGACTGAAGAATTTATGGATCTAAAGGTAGAGGAGGCCTGGGATTACTTTAAATCAAAACTGCAGAAGCTATCAGAAGCCTGTATCCCAAGAAAGGGGAAAAAATTCATAGGAAGGAGTTGTAGACCAAGCTGGATGAGCAAGCATCTTAGAGAGGTGATTAAGAAGAAGCAGAAAGCATACAGGGAGTGGAAGAGGGGAGGGATCAGCAAGGAAAGCTACCTAATTGAGGTCAGAACATGTAGGGATAAAGTGAGACAGGCTAAAAGTCGAGTAGAGTTGGACCTTGCAAAGGGAATTAAAACCAATAGTAAAAGGTTCTATAGCCATATAAATAAGAAGAAAACTAAAAAGGAAGAAGTGGGGCCGCTTAACACTGAGGATGGAGTGGAGGTTAAAGATAATCTAGGCATGGCCCAATATCTAAACAAATACTTTGCCTCAGTCTTTAATAAGGCTAAAGAGAATCTTGGGGATAATGGTAGCATGACAAATGGGAATGAGGATATAGAGGTAGATATTACTATATCTGAGGTAGAAGTGAAACTGAAACAGCTTAATGGGACTAAAGCGGGGGGCCCAGATAATCTTCATCCAAGAATATTAAAGGAATTGGCACCTGAAATTGCAAGCCCTTTAGCAAGAATTTTTAATGAATCTGTAAACTCAGGAGTAGTACCGAATGATTGGACAATTGCTAATATAGTTCCTATTTTTAAGAAAGGAAAAAAAAGTGATCCGGGTAACTACAGGCCAGTTAGTTTGACATCTGTAGTATGCAAGGTCCTGGAAAAAATTTTGAAGGAGAAATTAGTTAAGGACATTGAAGTCAATGGTAAATGGGACAAAATACAACATGGTTTTACAAAAGGTAGATCGTGCCAAACCAACCTAATCTCCTTTTTTGAAAAGGTAACAGTTTTTTAGATAAAGGAAATGCAGTGGATCTAATTTACCTAGATTTCAGTAAGGCATTTGATACCGTGCCACATGGGGAATTATTAGTTAAATTGGAGAAGATGGGGATCAATATGAACATTGAAAGGTGGATAAGGAATTGGTTAAAGGGGAGACTACAACGGGTCCTACTGAAAGGCGAACTGTCAGGTTGGAGGGAGGTTACCAGTGGAGTTCCTCAGGGATCGGTTTTGGGACCAATCTTATTTAATCTTTTTATTACTGACCTTGGCACAAAAAGTGGGAGTGTGCTAATAAAGTTTGCAGATGATACAAAGCTGGGAGGTATTGCCAATTCGGAGAAGGATCGGGATATTATACAGAAGGATCTGGATGACCTTGTAAACTGGAGTAATAGTAATAGGATGAAATTTAATAGTGAGAAGTGTAAGGGTATGCATTTAGGGATTAATAACAAGAATTTTAGTTATAAGTTGGGGACGCATCAATTAGAAGTAACGGAAGAGGAGAAGGACCTTGGAATATTGGTTGATCATAGGATGACTATGAGCTGCCAATGTGATATGGCTGTGAAAAAAGCTAATGCGGTTTTGGGATGCATCAGGAGAGGCATTTCCAGTAGGGATAAGGAGGTTTTAGTACCGTTATACAAGGCACTGGTGAGACCTCACCTAGAATACTGTGTGCAGTTCTGGTCTCCCATATTTAAAAAGGATGAATTCAAACTGGAGCAGGTACAGAGAAGGGCTACTAGGATGATCCGAGGAATGGAAAACTTGTCTTATGAAAGGAGACTTAAGGAGCTTGGCTTGTTTAGCCTAACTAAAAGAAGGTTGAGGGGAGATATGATTGCTCTCTATAAATATATCAGAGGGATAAATACAGGAGAGGAATTATTTCAGCTCAGCATCAATGTGGACACAAGAACAAATGGGTATAAACTGGCCACCAGGAAGTTTAGACTTGAAATCAGACGAAGGTTTTTAACCATCAGAGGAGTGAAGTTTTGGAATAGCCTTCCAAGGGAAGTAGTGGGGGCAAAAGATCTATCTGGCTTTAAGATTCTACTCGATAAGTTTATGGAGGAGATGGTATGATGGGATAATGGGATTTTGGTAAGTAATTGATCTTTAAATATTCAGGGTAAATAGGCCAAATCCCCTGAGATGGGATATTAGATGCATGGGATCTGAGTTACCCAGGAAAGAATTTTCTGTAGTATCTGGCTGGTGAATCTTGCCCATATGCTCAGGGTTTAGCTGATTGCTATATTTGGGGTCGGGAAGGAATTTTCCTCCAGGGCAGATTGGAGAGGCCCTGGAGGTTTTTCGGCTTCCTCTGTAGCATGGGGCACGGTTGACTTGAGGGAGGCTTCTCTGCTCCTTGAAGTCTTTGAACCATGATTTAAGGACTTCAATAGCTCAGACGTGGGTGAGGTTTTTCATAGGAGTGGGTGGGTGAGATTCTGTGGCCTGCGCTGTGCAGGAGGTCAGACTAGATGATCAGAATGGTCCCTTCTGACCTTAGTATCTATGAATCTCTGGTGGTAAGCCGGAAGCTTGCAGCCAAGAGATACGCCTCATTGAGATTCCTGAAGAGAGGGTCCGAGCGGTAGAGTCCACAGTGTCCAAGGAGGCCTGCAATGAGGTCCAGGCCACCATTTTGCCCTCTTCCACCAGGGCCCCAAACTCTTCTCTGGACTCCGGAGGTACCAGCTCCTTGAACTTCATCATGGAGTTCCAAAAGTTAAAATTGTATCGGCTCAGGAGCACCTGCTGGTTCGCGATCCAGAGCTGAAGTCCCCCCCGAGGAATAGACTTTGCACCCAAATAGATTGAGGCATTTGGCCTCTTTTGACTTGGGCACTGAGGTTTGCTGACCATGCCGCTCCTTCTCGTTCACTGAGGCTACCACCAGTGAACAGGGCTGTGGATGAATGTATAGGTAGTCGTATCTCTTGGAGGGGATGAAATACTTCCCCTCCACCCCTTCAGCAGTCGGCAATGGATGCGGGCATTTGCCAGATTGTTCTGTCCATGGTCTGAATGGTCCAGATGAGTGGTAGGGCCACCCTAGATAGAACCTCTGAGGACAAAATGTCAACCACAGGGTCCTCCACCTCTATAACCTCCTCTGCTTGCAGGTTCATATTCCATGCCACTCTACATAAAAGGTCCTGGTGGGCACAGAGGTCTATTGGAGGGGGACCTGATATAGCAGTTCCTGCCACTGCATCGTCGGGTGAGGATGAGGAAGAGGCCATGGGAGGAAGAGGATAATTTGGAACCTCTTGCTGAGATGGGCCCCATTGCACTGAACTTGCAACCTTGGTGTCCGGACCATGAACTGGAGTTGGAAAGGATGACACCACAGTCTCCATGCCTCCAGGAGCAGGACGGCTGGTGGTAGCCTCCGGCACTTGTGGCTTGGACGGGGCTGAATGAGAAGCCCCAGACGGAGTACACTGGGCCTGGTGGTACGCCCAGGGCATCCAAAAGGGCCATTGAGTGTACCCTTGAGTGGGACCTTGCTCCTGTGCCTGCCAATGTCCAACCCCTGAATCCAGGTGGCTGTGATCCAAGTGGCGGCGGTCTGAGAAACGCAGCCCTGCCTCCAACTCTGATGAATGAGAGGTCGAATAGGTCTGCGCTGAGTCACATCGACAAGACTACAGAGAGCGGTGCCGTGACTCTGGGGACCTGGGCTGGTGCCTGGATCTGGATCTAGGCCGCGATGATGACTGGTGTCAGGAGCGGTGTCTGGATCAGGATCTACTCCTGGACGGTGACTGGCGTATGGAGCGGTGTTGAGACTGGTGCTGCGAGTACGACCGGTGCCGCAATGGAGAGTGGTGCCTGGACTGCAAGCGGTGTCGGGAGCAGAAATGGTGCCGAGAACGGGATCGGTGCTGTGGCTCGACCAATGGTGCCAGCAGGTGAATAAGAGCCGGCTTGCCCTGGGATGGTGCCACATGAACAGTGTGCCTTGGTCTGCTGAGGGGATGCAGACACTGTCATGGCAATCAGATCCCTTGCAGCCGCAAAGGTATCTGGAGTAGACGGCAACTGGACCTCAACCACGCTGCGAGTTGGGCAGTCCAGTCGTACCGGACTCAATGGCTCTGCTTTGTGCCGGAGTCAATGGTGCTGAACCTGCCACTTGTGCTCCTGGGCTCTCCATGGATTCAGGGAGGGTGGAGCCTGCTGAGGTGGGCCAGCCTTTTCCGGTTTGCGGTGCTGCTTGTGGCCAGGCGAGTGGGAGTGGTGCCGGACTGATGATGTCTGTTGCGGTGCCGGGGAAGGTCAGTGCTGCGGGTCTCTATCCGAGTCCAACCATGGTGCCGTTCCTACTGCTGTCGCCGGGGTGCTGCTCACCGAAGCGCTCGGTGCCAGGTCTTGGTGTGCCACTGGAGGCTGAGGACTAAGAGCTGCCTCCATGAGGAGCTGTCTTAAGTGAAAGTTCCACTCTTTCTTGGTCCGGAGACGAAACCCCTTGCAGATCCTGCACTTGTCTGCTTGATGAGACTCCCCCAGACACTTCAGGCAAGAGTCATGGGGGTCGCCCGTTGGCATGGGCTTAGAGCAGGAACCGCAGGGCTCACAGCCTTGGGCATGAGCCCAAGCAAAAGATGGGAAGAAGGGAAACCCCTTCTAACCCCACTAATACAAACAACTATAACTATAAGCTATTAACAAACCATGTAGGAAAAACGCTAGGGAGAGTGGAGAGCAGCAAAGTCGAGCTCCACGGTTCCAATGACCTTCACGGGCAGTAAGAAGGAACTGAGGGGGTGCTGGGTCATCTGAGGTATATATCCAATGCCATGAAGGTGCCACTCCAGGGGGCTCCACAGCCAACCCACAGGGTGTTGCTAGGGTAAAAATTCTCCAATGGCTGTACATGCGGCACGCACACACCTAACTGGAATCGATATGAGCAAGCACTCGAAGAACTAAGCCTCCTAGCTGAGTGCCGAGGGAACAGACACCTACGGCACAGAGCAGCGCTATGGTGCCACTTGCTGCACCAATACAATATGACAAGTCTGCGGCACCAACAACGCTCTCTCTTGTTCCCAGCCTGAACTTGCTTGTGCTGCTGGCACAGAGTCTCCTGGTACTGCAACAGATTGTCAGCCATGTGGACCTACACACTGCTTCCACCCCAGGAACTTTGTTCTTTGGCACCGATGGCACCCTGGTCAGGTCCGGGCCAAGCTTTATCACTACACCTGCTGGCTCAGCCCCTCCTCTCTCCAGTGATGAAGAGGAGGAAGTGGAGACAGGAGTGGTCACACCTCACCACTCCTCTCCTAACCCTGGACCCACTCAGCCACAGGGCATGGGTTGGCAACCCCCCACAAATGGTACCCCTTCCCCTGGCCTTCGCACCGCAGTGGGCATACTGGGACCTCTGGGCATTATACAGAGCTCAAGACACCCAGTCATCCAATCCACCTAGGTCCAGGACACAGCGATCGCTTCTGCCATCTGCTCCAGCTTCCCCAGAACTGCTGGAGGAGGAAGCTGAAGAATCTGAGGACAGGCCGGAGGGTGACACCTTCCCACCTGCCCACATCCCGATTTCATCTCTGGATGAAATAATAATGCTGCCTCCCCTCACATTGGGAAAAGACTTCAAATCCTTTCAGGATTTGTTTAAAAGAGCAGCTGATTCATTTGACATCTCACTGGCTGAGTTACCAGATTCATCATAAGGTGACAGATATATTGCAGGTTTCTCCGTCAGCCAAGATAGCATTACCCATTAATGCTGCCGTCATGGACCCAGCAAAAACCATATGGCAGACTCCAGCCACGGCCCACCTTCTTGTAAGCGATCTGACAAGAAGTACTACGTGCCGGCTAAAGGAGCTGAATTTTTGTTTACCCACCCTACTCCAAATTCATTGGTGCAGACGCAGTTAGTCAAAGGGGGAAGCAACATCAAACCAAAACCAGCCCCTATGATAAAGACTGGAAACGCCTAGATCTCTTCAGCAAGAAAGCCTCTTCATTGGCGACCCTCCAGGTTTGCCAAGTCCTGGCCAAGTACACACAACGTTTTTTCTCAGATGTCATCTTTTTTTGAGCACATCCCAACTGACCAAAAAAACAATATAAAGCCAATATAGCAGAAGGTTTCCTCATCGCCAGAACTGCCCTGTAGGCTTCTTTGGGTTCTGCTAACATGGCAACCTGCTTGTTCGCCACGTCCGTTGTCATGTGGAGGGCTTCATGGCTCCATTTCTCTGGCTTCCCCAGGGAAGTTCAGGTGACAGTAGAGAATTTGCCTTTTGAGGGGCAAAAATTGTTTGCAGAGAGCACGGCCGTCTCCTTACACACTCTGAAGGACTCCCGCATGACACTAAAGACACTTGGAATCTATATCCCTGTGAACAAAAAGAAACAGGACAGATTCTACAACCAATGATTCCATCCTTCTCCATACACTCAGCCTCAACGACGTTATGATCACTGCCTCAAGCAGCACCAGATGACACGCTGTCAGATGCAGGAGCAGTCATCTGTGTCTCAGCCATCCACTTCTAGGCAAACATTTTGAAGTGTTGGTCGAGGACATAAGAGTTCTACATTCTCCAATTCCAGAGTCATCTATTTTTCAGCCCATTTGGGGACCGTCTTACAACCTTTTACCCAGTCTGGAGAACCATCACCACAGACAAATGGGTTCTGGAAATTATACAGAAGGGCCATTCCATCCCCTTTCTTTCCATTCTACCTATTCACCCCCTTTCCCTGTCCCTCTTCAGGGACCCATCTCATGAGTGCCTGTTACAGCAAGAAATACACTATCTCCTGCAATTAGATGGAGTGGATGGAGGCCCAGTCTGGACTTGCACAAACTGAACAAGTTCGTGAGAACACAGCGCTTCAAGATGGTACCCCTAGCAAGCAAAATTCCGGCATTGGAGAAAGGAGATTGGCTCTTGGCCCTTGACCTACAGGACACTTACTTTCACGTCACTATCCTCACAGGAGATTCCTAAAACATAATGGCGCACACCCACCTTATACCACATTCCTCAAGAAGAAAGTCATCCCACACCCTAAATTCATACCCAAGGTCACCTCCCTCTTCCATCTCAACCAGCCCATTTACTTACCTGTATCCTTTCCTAAGCCGCACGCCGACAACAGGGAGGCGTCCTTTCACACATTAGATGTCTGTAGAGCGCTTGCGTTCTATGTAGATAGAACAAAAACATTGAGAAAATCGTCCAGGCTATTCATATCCACAACAGAATGATCAAGATTATACCACATGGCGAGGTATAAGGGGTTCCTTCTTGCTGCCAGTGAGGGTGCTGGAACGTCTGCTGCTTCAGCTAGCATTGTTTCGTTAATCCACCAAACCATTTCCAAACAGAGACTTTCTAAATGGATCTCTAATTGTATCAAACTGTTACCTAAATTACTATCTGCAAGCTCCTTCCAGACTTCGCACACAGTCCACTAGAGCTATGTCCACATCGATGGCCTTTCTCAAACATGTACCTATCATGGATATTTGTAAAGCAGTTACCTGGACATCACCCCATACTTTCACCAGACATTATATCCTGGAACAGCAGTCAGCTGCAGCCACTGACTTCGGTCTATTAGTGCTCTCCACTGTACATACATCAACTCCGAAGCCCCTCCTCTCCACCGAGAGGTACTGCTCTTCAGTCCCCTAAAGTGGAGCACCCACAGGGACACTCCTCGAAAAAGAAGAGAAGGTTCCTCACCTTGCGCAGTAACTGAGGTTCTTCGAGATGTGTCCCTGTGGGTGCTCCACTACCCACCCTCCTCCCCTCTGCTTGAGAATTTTGGCTCAAACCTTTGGGGTAGAGAAGGAACTGGATGGCAGTTGGCTGTGTGTGTGGGGTAGCTGCTCCGAGTGGCATGAGATGACTGCCACGCGTGTGCGGCCAACCAGGGCACTGCCACCACACATCTCCGACTAGAAGTGTGGGGCACCAAGACACCTGAAGTGGAGCACCCATAGGGACAACCATCTCGAAGAACCTCAGTTACTGCACAAGGTGAGTAACCTTCTCATATAATTTCATGCTAGTCAACATGCTTTGACAGAAAATGGTTCTTGCCAAACAAACCCAAATTCATTCTGTGAGATACCTTTATCAACTACAGTTAACTGCGTAGGTGTTCATAAGTCATTTGACTTAATACCACAACCATCTTAATTTAAAAAAAAAAAAAAAAGCCCTATTTGATTTAGTTGGGGATTGGTCCTGCTTTGAGCAGGGGGTTGGACTAGATGACCTCCTGAGGTCCCTTCCAACCCTGATATTTTATGATATCAATACAGCACATTTTAAATGGGATAAGAAGTTACCCACCTTGTACAGTAACAACGGTTCTTCGAGATGTCTGTACCTATGGGCTCCAGTGTAGGTGTGCTTGCATCCCTGAGCTGCTGATCAGAGAACTTTGGTAGTAGCGTCCGTTCGCCCTGCATGTGCACTGTTCCCCTCTTGTGCTCTGCCGCAAGGCTAACCATTGTTGCTTGGGGTGAACCCTCCGTGGTTCCTTCTCTACTGCCCCAGTTAGAGATGGAGCTTTTAACGGTCTATTGGATCATTAAGGCACTAAATACTTGCTAATTGTTCGTTTTAGTTCTTTGAGTGCTTGCTCATGTCCATTCTATGTTAGGGGTGTGTGCTCGCCACATGCTCCAGTGCTGGAAGTTTTTCCCTCTGCAGCATCTGTACGGGACTGGTGCCCTCTGGAGTGGCGCCTGCATGGCGAGGTATAAGGGGTGCTGCTGGCTCCCCTTCGCCCTCAGTTCCTTCTTGCTGCCAGTGAGGGTGCTGGAATGTCTGTTGCTTCAGCTAGCGTTGTTTTGTTAATGCACTAAATTCTCGTTAATCGTTCCTTTTAGTTTCTTTTGTTGCTTTTACTTAGTTTCCTTTGGGTTTCTTTTTCTTTTGTTCCTTTATAATAAAATTAATTTTTTATTCACCTTTTCCGCTCTCCCCTTGTTCTTTAAGTGCAGAGCCCAGTAAGTAGCTATATTGCTAACTGCAGCTGGTGAGGAAACTCTAGGGGTATGTCTACACTACAAAATTAGGTCGATTTTATAGAAGTCGATTTTTAGACATTGATTTTATACAGTTGATTGTGTATGTCCCTACTAAGTGCATTAAGTTGGTGGAGTGCTTCCTCACTACCATGGCTAACATCGACTCACAGAGCGGTGCACTGTGGGAAGCTATCCCACAGTTCCCGCAGTCTCTGCTACCCATTGGAATTCTGGGTTAAGCTCCTAATGCCTGATGGGGCAAAAACATTGTTGTGGGTGGTTTTGGGTACATGTCGTCAGTCTCCCCTCCTTCCCTCCCTCCGTGAAAGCAATGGCAGACAATCATTTTGCGCCTTTTTTCCTGGGTTACCTGTGCAGACGCATGGAGCCCACTCAGCTCACCGCTGCTGTTGAGAGCATTGTAAACACCTCGTGCGTTATATTGCAGTATGTGCAGAACCTGGCTAAACGATGGCAGCACGAGGACGATTGTGAGGAGGACATGGACACAGACGTTCCTGAAAGCATGGGATGTGCAATTGGGACATCATGGTGGCAGTGGGGCTGGTTGATACTGTGGAACGCCGATTCTGGGCCCAGCAAACAAGCACAGACTGGTGGGACCGCATAGTGTTGCAGGTATGGGATGATTCCCAGTGGCTGTGAAACTTTTGCATGCATAAGGCCGCTTTCCTGGAACTCTGTGAGTTGCTTTTCCCCCACCCTGAAGTGCAGGAATGCCAAGATGAGAGCTGCCCTGACGAATGAGAAGTGAGTGGCGATAGCCCTGTGGAAGCTTGCAACGCTTGACTGCTACTGGTCAGTCGGGAATCAATTTGAAGTGGGCAGGGGTGGCAGGTTTGTAGAAATTTTGGTGGTGCCCAGAACACGCTCTGCCCCCCCCAAACTCCACCCCCCACCTGCCTAAGGCTCTGGGAGGGAGTTTGGGTGGGGAGAGGAGGTCTGGGATGCAGGCCCTGGGCTGGGGCAGGAGATTGGGGGGCAGGAGGGGTTCAGGCTCTGGGAGGGAGTTTGGCTGCAAAAGGGGTGAGAGCTTGGGTTCTGGGAGGAAGTTTGGGTGGGGGAGGGGGTCTGGGGTGCAGGCTATGGGATGGAGTTTGGGTGTAGGCTCTGGGCTAGGACAAGGGGTAGGGGTGTAGGAGGGGGTGAGGGGTGCAGGCTCTGGGATGGAGTTTGAGGATGGGGGTGCGAAGGGAGGGGGTGCAGGGGTGAGGGCTGTGGGGTGGGGCTGGGGATGAGAGGTTTGGGAGGGGGCACAGGGCTAGGGCAGAGGGTTGGGGTGAGGGCTGTGGGGTGGGGCTGGGGGTTCATGATGCAGGAGGAGGCTCAGGGCTGGGGCAGAGGGTTAGGGTGCCAGGGGGTGAGGGCTCTGTCTGGGGCTGGGGATGAGGGGCTTGGGGTGTTGGAGCAGCTCAGGATTAGGACAGAGGGTTGGGGTGCAGGCTCTGGGAGGGAGTGCGGAGGGCTTGGTGCAGGCTCTGGGAGGGAGTTTGGGTGCTGGGTGCAGGCTCTGGCCTGGGGCATGGGGTGGGGGTGCAGGATAGATGGAGGGGTGCAAGCTCTGGGAGGAAGTGCGGAGGGCTGGGTGCAGGGTCTGGGAGGGAGTTTGGGGGCAGGAGAGGGTGTGTGGGAAGAGGTGGGGGTGCTGGGATAAAATGAAGCTACAACGTGCCGGTGCCAAAAAATTACAAGGGTTCAATTAAAAGTGGATAGTCAGAAGCAGCACTTGCCTGCTTACAATCATAGAATATCAGGGTTGGAAGGGACCTCAGGAGGTCATCTAGTCCAACCCCCTGCTCAAAGCAGGACCAATCCCCAACTAAATCATCCCAGCCAGGGCTTTGTCAAGCCTGACCTTAAAAACTTCTAAGGAAGGAGATTCCACCACCTCCCAAGGTAACGCATTCCAGTGCTTCACCACCCTCCTAGTGAAAAAGTTTTTCCTAATATCCAACCTAAACCTCCCCCACTGCAACTTGAGACAATTACTCCTTGTTCTGTCATCTGCTACCACTGAGAACAGTCTAGATCCATCCTCTTTGGAACCCCCTTTCAGGTAGTTGAAAGCAGCTATCAAATCCCCCCTCATTCTTTTCTTCTGCAGACTAAACAATCCCAGTTCCCTCAGTCTCTCCTCATAAGTCATGTGTTCCAGTCCCCTAATCATTTTTGTTGCCTTCTGCTGGATGTTTTTCAATTTTTTCACATCCTCCTTTAGTTTGGGGCCCAAAACTGGACATAGTACTCCAGATCAGGCCTCACCAATGTCCAATAGAGGGGAACGATCATGTCCCTCAATCTGCTGGCAATGCCCCTACTTATACATCCCAAAATGCCATTGGCCTTCTTGGCAGCAAGGGCACACTGTTGACTCATATCCAGCTTCTTGTCCACTGTAACCCCTAGGTCCTTTTCTGCAGAACTGCTGCGAAGCTATTCGTCCCTAGTCTGTAGCGGTGCATGGGATTCTTCCGTCCTAAGTGCAGGACTCTGCACTTGTCCTTGTTGAACCTCATCAGATTTCTTTTGGCCCAATCTTCTAATTTATCTAGGTCTCTCTGTATCCTATCCCTACCCTCCAGCGTATCTACCTTTCCTCCCAGTTTAGTGTCATCTGCAAACTTGCTGAGGGTGCAATCCACACCCATCCTCCAGATCATTAATGAAGATATTGGAAAAAAAACCGGCCCCAGGACCGACCCTTGGGGCACTCCACTTGATACCGGCTGCCAACTAGTCATGGAGCCATTGATCACTACCCGTTGAGCCCGACAATCTAGCCAACTTTCTATCCACCTTATAGTCCATTCATCCAGCCCATACTACTTTAACTTGCTGGCAAGAATACTGTGGGAGACCGTGTCAAAAGCTTTGCTAAAGTCAAGGAACAACACGTCCACTGCTTTCCCCTCATCCACAGAGCCAGTTATCTCATCATAGGAGGCAATTAGATTAGTCAGGCATGACTTGCCCTTGGTGAATCCATGCTGACTGTTCCTGATCACTTTCCTCTCCTCTAAGTGCTTCAGAATTGATTCCTTGAGAACCTGCTCCATGATTTTTCCAGGGACTGAGGTGAGGTTGACTGGTCTGTAGTTCCCTGATCCTCCTCCTTCCCTTTCTTAAAGATGGGCACTACATTAGCCTTTTTCCAGTCATCTGGGACCTCCCCTGATCGCCATGAGTTTTCAAAGATAATGGCCAATGGCTCTGCAATCACATCCGCCAACTCTGTTAGCACTCTCGGATGCAGCGCATCTGGCTCCATGGACTTGTGCTTGTCCAGCTTTTCTAAATAGTCCCGAACCACATCTTTCTCCACAGAGGGCTGGTCACCTCCTCCCCATGCTGTGCTGCCCAGTGCAGTAGTCTGGGAGCTGACCTTGTTCGTGAAGACAGAGACAAAAAAAGCATTGAGTACATTAGCTTTTTCCACCTCCTCTCTCACTAGGTTGCCTCCCTCATTCAGTAAGGGGCCCACACTTTCCTTGACTTTCTTCTTGTTGCTAACATACCTGAAGAAAACCTTCTTGTTACTCTTAACATCCCTTGACAGCTGTGACTCCAGGTGTGATTTGGCCTTCCTGATTTCACTCCTGCATGCCAGAGCAATATTTTTATACTCTTCCCTGGTCATTTGTCCAATTTTCCACTTCTTTTAAGCTTCTTTTTTGTGTTTAAGATCAGCAAGGATTTCACTGTTAAGCCAACCTGGTCGCTTGCCGTATTTACTATTCTTTCTACACATTGGGATGGTTTGTCCCTGGAACCTCAATAAGGATTCTTTAAAATACAGCCAGCTCTCCTGGACTCCTTTCCCCCTCATGTTATTCTCCCAGGGGATCCTGCCCATCAGCTCCCTGAGGGAGTCAAAGTCTGCTTTTCTGAAGTCCAGGGTCCGTATTCTGCTGCTTTCCTTTCTTCCTTGTGTCAGGATCCTGAACTCGACCATCTCATGGTCACTGTCTCCCATTTTGCTTCCCCTACTAATTCCTCCCGGTTTGTGAGCAGCAGGTCAAGTACAGCTGTACCCCTAGTTGATTTCTCCAGCACTTGCACCAGGAAATTGTCCCCTACACTTTCCAAAAACTTCCTGGATTATTTGTGCACTGTTGTATTGCTCTCTCAGCAGATATCAGGGTGATTGACGTCTCCCATGAGAACCAGGGCCTGCAAGCTAGTAACTTCCGTTAGTTGCTTCAATATGTTATATTTTGTTGTACCTGTTGTGACGAAGTGGGAAGTTCTTAATGTTTTCTCTGAATACTGTGTGGCTGCCTCAGTTTCCCCATGCACTTCTTAAGGATCTAGGTCGTAGGATAAGGGTTTGTGATTGTTGTAGAGCCCTAGAGGGTCAGTGTGATGCTGTCTGCCACACTGTGCGCTTCCTGCAGCAAGTCTGCCTGGTCGGGGCTCCTGGGGAAGCTAGAGAGCCCTCCACCCCAGCTCCACAGTCAGATGTGACTCTCAGCCAGCCGGTAAAACAGAAGGAACACAGTCTAAAACAGAGCTTTTAGGTACAAAAAACAGGCCCCCTCTGTCAGGTCCATCTTGGGGGGTGGGGAGCCCAAACCCAAGTTCTGAGCCTCTCCCTGGTTCATAAGAACATAAGAACAAAGGTCCACCCAGTCCAGTATCCTGTCTACCGACAGTGACCAATGCCAAGTGCCCCAGAGTGAGTGAACTTAACAGGTAATGATCAAGTGATCTCTCTCTCTCCTGCCATCCATCACCACCCTCTGACAAACAGAGGCTAGGGTCACTATTCCTTATCCATCCTGGCTACTAGCCATTAATGGACTTAACCTCCATGAATTTATCCAGTTCTCTTTTAAACACTGCTATAGTCCTAGCCTTCACAACCTCCTCAGGCAAGGAGTTCCACAGGTTGGGTGTGCACTGTGTGAAGAACTTCCTTTTATTTGTTTTAAACGTGCTGCCCATTAATTTTATTTGGTGGCCCCTAGTTCTTATATTATGGGAATAAGTAAATAACTTTTCCTTATTCACTTTCTCCACAGCACTCATGATTTTATATACCTCTATCATATCCCCCCTTAGTCTCCTCTTTTCCAAGCTGAAAAGTCCTAGCCTCTTTAATCTCTCCTCATATGGGACCTGATCCAAACCCCTAATCATTTTAGTTGCCCTTTTCTGAACCTTTTCTAATGCCAGGATATCTTTTTTGAGATGAGGAGACCACATCTGTACACAATATTCAGATGTGGGTGCACCATGGATTTATATAAGAGCAGTAAGATATTCTCAGTCTTATTCTCTATCCCTTTTTTAATGATTCCTAATGTCCTGTTTGGTTTTTTTGACTGCCGCTGCACACTGCGCGGATGTCTTCAGAAAACTATCCACGATGATTCCAAGATCTTTTTCCTGATTAGTTGTAGCTAAATTAGCCCCCATCATATTGTATGTATAGTAGGGGTTATTTTTTCCAGTGTACATTACTTTACATTTATCTACATTACATTTCATTTGCCATTTTGTTGTCCAGTCACTTAGTTTTGTGAGATCTTTTTGAAGTTCTTCACAGTCTGCTTTGGTCTTAACTATCTTGAGCAGTTTAGTATTCCCAGCTAGCTCCAAACTGACACTCCCTTCAGCCCCTCTTCTGGCCTTTGTCTCTTTTCTGGACAAGGAGGCCACCTGATCTCTTTGTTCTCTAACACCTTCAGTTGGCACCTTGCAGGGGAGGGGCCCAGGCCATCAGTTGCCAGGAAACAGGGTGATGGCCATTCTCTATGCAGACAGCATCACACTGGCCCTCTAGGGCTCTACAACAATCACACACCCTTATCCCACTACCTAGATCCTTAAGAAATGCATAGGGAAACTGAGGCACACAGTATTCAGAGAAAAAATTAAGAACATTCCCACTTAGTAATACCTGTATACAACCAATTATATACTTTGAAGGTTGTAAAATAATCAAGTATTGTGCTAAACACGATCATACCCCAAACTGACAGCCCCATTTAAGTTGCATTTTTCCCCCTCAGGTGAGGGCTCTGGCGTGGGGCTGGGGATGAGTGGCTCACAGTGCAGGAGGGGGCTCAGGGCTGGGATGCTGGGGATGCAGGCTCTGGGGATGAGGAGCTTGGGGTGCAGACAGGCTCCCCCAGGGCTACGGTCAGAGAGGACTCCCCCCGCCCTTCGCCTCCCTGCTGGCAGCAGAGAGCTCTGGGTGAGGGAACCCTCCTCTCCCCTGCTGCCCCTCACTGTAGTCTCACTGGGGGTGGGGATGGGGCTGCCCCTTGCCCAGCATGGGGCAGGAGTGGTGGCTGCGGGGTGGGGGGGGAGGGCAGGGTGTCACAAAATTCACCCAAACCCCAGCTGCTCAGGTCCAGGGAGCCCCCCACCCTGTCTCCCCTGCAGTGGGTGCTGAGGGGGAAGGGGACTGCCATCACAGGTGGCTTCCTTCCTTCCCTACTGTCCCTCACCATAGCCTCACTGTGGGGGTGGGGGATAGGGCTGCCCCTTGCCAAGCATGGGGCAGGAGTGGTGGCTGCAGGGTGGGGGAGCTGGTTCATGGGGTCAAATAGTCACCGAAGCCCCAGCAGCTGCTTAGGTGAGTGAGGTCTACTCCGGATGATCATGTCTCCTGGAAGCTGCCTCTGCCTCTCCTCCTGGTGGGTGCCAGGGGTGGGAAGGGAAGGGCTGGCAAGCATGTGTGTGCCCCCTCTCCCTCCCCTCCTGAGGTGCAGCAGCCAGCTGCCTCAGCGTCATCTCTTGTGCTGTTGCCATAGGCACCAACAGCAGCAGCGCAGGCAGACAAGGGGGAGCCCGGCGCGGCCGCTTTCATTCAGGCAGGGGCGCTCCGGGGCGGGGAGGGGCGCAGGGTGCTCGGGGCTGGGGGTGGCAGGGGAGCTAGAGTCTGCTCCAGGCAGGGCTGGGGGAGAGAGTCCCAGATCCAAATATTGGTGGAGCAGGGCCCCCAGCCTTGAATATTCCTGGAGCCTGGGCACCATGAGTGGATATAACTCGCCGCCCATGGAAGTAGGCAAAGCTACTGTGGGGAATGCATCCGATGAAGTGAGCTGTAACTCACGAAAGCTTATGCTCTAATAAATTTGTTAGTCTCTAAGGTGCCACAAGTACTCCTTTTCTTTTTGTGAGGACTGCTGTGATCCAAGTAGCCAATGCAGTCACTGACATTCTGCTATCAAGGGTAGTGACTCTGGGAAATGTGAAGGTCATAGTGGATGGCTTTGCTGCAATGGGTTTCCCTAACTGTGGTGGGGTGATAGATGGAATGCATATCCCTATCTTGGCACCAGACCACCTTGCCAACCAGTACATAAACTGCAAGGGGTACTTCTCAATGGTGCTGCAAGCACAGGTGGATCACAAGGGATGTTTCACCAGCATCAACGTGGGATGGCCAGGGAAGGTGCATGATGCTTGCATCTTTAGGAACTCCCACCTGTTTGAGCAGCTGGAAGAAGGGACTTACTTCCCAGACCAGAAAATTACTGTTGGGGATGTTGAAATGCCGATAGTTATCCTTGGGGATAATGCCATGGCTCATGAAGCCATAAACAGGCAGCCTGGACAGTAGTAAGGAGCAGTTCAACTATAGGTTGAGCAAGTGCAGAATAGTGGTAGAATGTGCCTTTGGACATTTGAAAGCTCGCTGGTGCTGTTTGCTGACTAGGTTAGACCTCAGTGCAACCAATATTTCTATTGTTATTACTGCTTGCTTTGTGCTCCATAATATCTGTGAGACTAAGGGGGAGACATTTATGGCGGGGTGGGAGGTTGAGGCAAATCACCTCGCTGCCAATTTTGAGCAGCCAGACACCCGGGCGATTAGAAGAGCACAGGTAGGCGTGCTACACATCAGAGAAGGTTTGAAAACCAGTTTCATGACTAGCCAGGCTATGGTGTGATAGTTGTGTGTATTTCTCCTTACTACAAACCCACCACCTTTGTTGATTTTAATTCCCTCTAAGCCAACCACCTTCCTTCTTTGATCACAGCTGGCAAAGGAAATAAAGTCACTATTGTTTTGAAACCATGAATTCTTTATTAATTAAAAAAAAAAAAGGGCAGCTAACTGATAAGGTAGCCCGAGTAGGATGGGCTAGGGGAGGAGGGCAGGACAAGGGCACATGGCTTATTGTAGCCACACTACAAATCAAAATTGTTTGAATGACAGCCTTCTGATGCTTGGGCCATCCTCTGGAGTGGAGTGGCTGGGTGCCCGGAGCCGCCTCTTCCCCCACCCCCCCGGAGTTCTTGGGCACCTGGGTGAGGAGGATATGGCACTTGGGAAGGAAGGCAGGTGGTTGTACAGTGGATGCAGTGGCAGTCTGTGCTCTTGTTGGCTTTCCTGCAAGTCCACCAGACGCCTGAGCATGTCTGTTTGCTCCACTGTTAGCCTCAGCATTGCATCCTGCCTCTTCTCATTGCGCTCACTTAATGCTTTCCTGGCCTGTGCCACTGAATGCCTCCATGCATTCAGCTGTGCCCTATCAGTGTGGTAGGACTGTATGAGCTCGGAAAACATGTCATCGTGAATGCGTTTTTTTCACCTTCTAATCTGCGATAACCTCAGGGACAGAGATGATAGGGGGAGCATGGAAACATTTGCACCTGCAGAGGGATAAAAAGGGAGAGTAAAATTTAAGATGATACATTTCTGAGAACAAAAGGGAGACTCTTTCACAGTGAATCAAGCAAAAAAAAGAAAAGGAGTACTTGTGGCACCTTAGAGACTAACAAATTTATTTGAGCATAAGCTTTCGTGAGCTACGGCTCACTTCATCGGCTGCTGTAGCTTACGAAAGCTTATGCTCAAATAAATTTGTTAGTCTTTAAGGTGCCATAAGTACTCATTTTCTTTTTTGCGAATACAGACTAACACGGCTGCTACTCTGAAACCAGTGAATCAAACAATTCACAGAAGACAGCACATGTGCTTTAGGTACAAGGTCACATTTTGCCTTTTATATTGAGCATCTGCCAATATCGTGACATATCACACATGGCTGGGCAACAGAATTCGGTTTCCAGGCAGCCATGGTAAGCCAAAGGGTACGCAGGTTTAGCTTCTAACACCTTAATAACACGTGGAAATGTTTTCAAATTGCAGCACCCTCCTTTCCCATAGCAAGCAATGCTGGTTGGGTTTGCCATTTAAAAGGAGGGGCTGCAGTTTTCAGGTGGATGTCTAGCACACACCTTCCACCATCCCTCCGCACGGCTATTTGGGATGATCCCTTCACCCCCTCCCCCTGCCGCTTGGCTATTCTCAAGGCTGTTCCCTTTTAGCCAAGCACAAACAGCTCAGCATGAATGGGGTCCTTTTACTGTTCCCTTACAAAAATTCCCCTTTTTCAACCAAGTGACCATGAATCTAGACTGTTCTCAGTGGTAGCAGATGACAGAACGAGGAGTAATGGTCTCAAGTTGCAGTGGGGGAGGGTTAAGTTGGATATTAGGAAAAACTTTCACTAGGAGAGTGGTGAAGCACTGGAATGGGTTACCTAGGGAGGTGGTTGAATCTCCTTCTGTCATAAAAAAATAAAGAGAAGGGTAAACACCTTTAAAATCCCTCCTGGCCAGAGGAAAAACCCTTTCACCTGTAAAGGGTTAAGAAGCTAGGATAACCTCGCTGGCACCTGACCACAATGAGGAGACAAGATACTTTCAAAGCTGGAGGGAGGGAGAAACAAAGGGTCTGTGTCTGTCTGGGTGATGCTTTTGCCAGGAACAGAACAGGAATGGAGTCTTAGAACTTAGTAAGTAATCTAGCTAGAGATGCGTTAGATTATGATTTCTTTAAATGGCTGAGGAAATAAGCTGTGCTGAATAGAATGGATAGTCTTGTCTTTGTGTCTTTTTTGTAACTTAAGGTTTTGCCTAGAGGGATTCTCTATGTTTTGAATCTAATTACCCTGTAAGGTATTTACCATCCTGATTTTACAGAAGTGATTCTTTTTACCTTTTCTTATATTAAAATTCTTCTTGTAAGAAACTGAATGCTTTTTTCATTGTTCTTAAGATCCAAGGGGTTGGGTCTGTGGTCACCTATGCAAATTGGTGAGGATTTTTATCAAGCCTTCCCCAGGCAGGGGGGGTGCAAGGTTTTGGTGAGGATTTTGGGGGGAAAGACATTTCCAAACAACGCTTTCCGAGTAACGAGTCAAACGTTTGGTGGTGGCAGTGGAAGTCCAAGGGCAAAGGGTAAAATAGTTTATACCTTGGAGAAGTTTTAACCTAAGCTGCTAAAAGTAAGCTTAGGAGGTTTTCATGCAGGTCCCCCCATCTGTATCCTAGAGTTCAGAGTGTGGAAGGAACCTTGACACCTTCCTTTGAAGTTTTTAAGGTCAAGCTTGACAAAGCCCTGGCTGGGATGATTTAGTTGGGGATTGGTCCTGCTTTGAGCAGTGGGTTGGACTAGATACCTCCTGAGGTCCCTTCCAACCCTGACATTCTATGAATGACATCACTCTCCTGAGGCTAACACAGAAAGATATAGACCAAATGTTGCTTGAGTGCGACCAAAACCCAGGATCATTCGCTGGCATGCTTTGTGCTGCTACTTCCTAGGCGTGGTAAAGTGTCCTACTGTGGAGGACGAAATAAGGCAGCCCTCCCCAGAAACCTTCTGCAAAGGCTTTCAGAGTACCTTCAGGGAGCTTCATGGAGATGTCCCTGGAGGATTCCCGCTCCATCCACAGACACGTTAACAGACTTTTCCAGTAGCTCTACTGGCCGCAAATGCATCCCAAGTCTTCAGGGCAAATCAAACATTAAACACCATTGCTTTTAAACCCTGTACTGTAGTTACAAATGTGCACTCACCAGTGGTGCCTTCTCCACCTTCAGGGTTGGGGATCCTGCCTTGGGAGGGTATTGGCTCCAGGCTGATGAAAAGGTCCTGGCTGCTGGAGAGAACAGATTCACCACTTGCCTGCTGCACATTCTCCTCCTCCTCCTCCTCCACAAAATCCTCCTCCATGTTACATGAGACTCCCCCCTTGCAGGTGTCCATGGACAGTGGTGGGGTAGTGCTAGGGTCCCCCACTAGAATACCATGCAGCTGATGATAGAAGTGGCATGTGCGGGGCTCTGATCCAGAGTGACCATTTGCCTCCTTTGTCTTTTGGTAGGCTTGCCTGAGCTCCTTGACTTTCACGCGGCACTGCTGTGGGTCCCTGTTGTAACCTCTGTCTATCATGCCCTGTGTGATTTTGGCATATATATATTAGCATTTCTTCTTTTTGATTGGAGTTCTGCCTGCACAGATTCTTCTCTCTATACAGCAATCAGATCCAATGTCTTCTGTTCGCTCCATACTGGAGCTCGTTTGTGATTCTGTGGAGACTGCATGGTCACCTGTGCTACTGAGCTCACCATGCTGACCAAACAGAAAATGAAATTCAAAAGTTCCCAGGGCTTTTCCTGTGTACCTGGTTAGTGCATCAGAGTTAAAAGTTCTGTCCAGAGTGGACACATTGGAGCTCTCTGGGATAGGTCCCGGCGGCCAATAACGTCGATTAGTGTCAGCACTACCCCAAATTTGACCCAGCAAGGTCGATTTTAGCACTACTCCCCTCGCTGGGGAGGAGTACAGAAGTGGATTTTAAGAGCCTTTTAGGTCGACGGAATGGGGTTGCTTGTGTAGATGCATTGATTATAAAATTGACCTAACATGGCTAAATTTGACCTAACCCCATAGTGTAGACCAGGGCTAGATCTTTTTAACAGCTTCCAGCTCTCCCCTGAGGACAGTGAAGATTTTAATAAGGTCTTAACACAATCTGAAACTCGTTGCATTCCTCAAGAGAATGAAACTTGTGAAAGATTCCTTTTCCACACACAAGAAACACAAAGGAATTGAGGATGACATCACAGACTTGAAACATAAGAGCCAGTCTTGCAACTTTGGGCCTGTAAGAGATTCCTTGATTAGAGGTAGGTTGGTGTCAGGCTCCAGTAATGCAAATAGACACAATAAATCCTGCATCTTGGCAGGGGATTAGACTAGATCAGTAGCTCAACCTTTCCAGACTACTGTACCCCTTTCAGGAGTCTCATTTGTCTTCCATACCCCAGTTTCACCTCTTGCTTACAAAATCAGACAAAAATACAAAAGTGTCATAGCCACACTATTACTGAAACATTTACTTTCTAATTTTTAACCATATAATTATAAAATAAATCAATTGGAATATATACCTGCATTTCAGACTGTAGTACATACAGCCCTGTAAACAAATTGTTGTCTGTATGCAATTTTAGTTTGTATTGACTTTGCTAGTGCTTTTTATGTAGCCTGTTGTAAATCTAGGCAAATATCTAGATGACTTGATGTACCCCTTGGAAGACCATTACATACCCCCAGGGATACATGTACCACTGGACAAGATGACCCTTGTGGTCCCTTCTAACCCTATGGTTCTATGATTCTATAGCTATAGGAGCATCTACTGGGACACAGTGACTTAACTTTGGAACAAGCCATAAAGATCTGCAAATCAGCAGACCAGGCAAAACTGCAAGTGCAGAATTTAAGCAAAGAGGATCACAGAAACACAGGTCACTGCACAGTAAGGCAAGAAGGAAACCCCCACAAAAAAGCAATACACTGACAACAGTCTATATAAGGAAGGGTGGGGAAAAAAATTCTCTGGAACGGCCAGGCCAAGTAAATGTATGGGAAGTGTGGACCTAAGCATGCATACAGACAATGCCCAGCATTTGGACAAAGTGCAGAGTATGTTTCAGGTACAACCATTTTTTTTAACCACTGCAGACAACAGAAAACCAGGGATGCAATGCAGGAATATGGTGAGAGCTCCACGGAGAAGCCAGCATATGTTGATGCCATACAGCAACGGCTGCCAGTAAACAAGAACTGGTTCATCGCTCATGGCTAACAAATCACATATAAAGTAGATACAGGTGCTGATACCAATGTACCCCCAGCACAATTGTGGCAAACATTACAATCTAAGTCCCTGCAGGAGAAACAGGCAAATGTCTTGACAGCTTGCAATGGGCTCCCTATTCCTGTAGTGGGCAGATGCCGGCTCAGTCTGACATATAAGAGAAGACTAAGGACGGCTTTGTTATTGTTACAGGAATGCCTGTATTGGGCTGGGAAACAAGTCAAAAATTAGGACTAACATGCAAACAGTTTAATATAGAACACAACTTGTCGCAAGGCATCAGAACCTTAGGAAAGAAACATACAGATGTGTTCAAAGGCTTGGGAAAACTGCCAGTCATGCATAAAGTCACTTTGAAGAAGGGTGCAAACCCTGTTATACATACAGCCAGAAGGTACTTGTGGCCCTGAGAGGCAGACTCCAGCGAGCACTGCAATGTCTCCTAGCCATGGAACTAAAGAGTTGAGGAACCTACAGAGGGGGGGGCACTCACTGGTGATAGTCCAAAAGAAATCTGGATCTTTGTGCTTATGTCTCAATCCCAGTTAATTAAATGCTAACATTAGAAGGGAGCATGATCAGAGAGGAAATATTGGGAGGGATGGTGGGTGCCAAATTTTCACCATTTTGGCAAATTCCCTGGACCTCTAAGAGCTCACGGCTGTGTACTTTTAATATTCCTTTTGGCGGATGCTGTTTCAGACCCCTACCTTTTTGCTCTGCACCTGAAGTATTACACAGAACCATGCAACGCTGATTGGATGACACTGAAGGTGTCATGGTGTGCATAGATGAGATTCTTCTCTGGGGCACTACAGAGCAGGACCACACTGTGAGGCTGGTGAAAGTTCTGCAGCTTGCCAGGGATAAGGGATATGAACTAAACTTCATCAGCTGAAGATTAAACAGGGTGCAGCTCAAGAACAAATGCATAAATGGGTGCAGAAGGAACGGGAAGACATAAAGGCATAAAAAAGTCCCACTATGACAAAACCGCAGTGCACCGGAAGGAACTATACCCTGGAAAAGCTGTTCAGGTTTGGAATAATGGTTCTCAGGGAGATAAGGCTGAGGTGATTTGGCAGGTTGCTCCAAGATCATAACAGAAAAGGGAATTTTGTTGAGATGGAACCATAAGCATCTCTCATGATAAATGTCCCAGATGAGCTACTGCCACATGTAGTGCAGGATTTGCGAGTAAAACCATCTACACATCAGACTGGGTTCAGTGGAAATGAGAACACTTTGTAGCAAAATGGTCAAAAAATCAGAGACCAACTGAAAGCTCAGGGGTAGGCAACCTATGGCATGCGTGCCAAAGGTGGCACGCAAGCTGATTTTCAGTGGCACTCACATTGCCAGGGTCCTGGCCACCAGTCTGGGGGGGCTCTGCATTTTAATTTAATTTAAATGAAGCTTCTTAAACATTTTAAAAACCTTATTTACTTTACATACAACAATAGTTTAGTTATATATTATAGACTTATAGATAGAGACCTTCTAAAAAAATGTTAAAATGTATCACTGGCACGCAAAACCTTAAATTAGAGTAAATAAATGAAGACTCGGCACACCACTTCGGAAAGGTTGCCGACCCCTGTGACAGCTACTGAGCAGCAGGGGCATCATGTCTCACCGCTGTATCGTTTAGTTTGTTTGGTGTTTTTTTGTTTTTTTTTTAAAGGAAGGGTGTGCTGCATATGCTAATGAATTAATGCATATGCCTGGGAAGGATCAGAAAGCCAGAATGTGATAGTCAGAAATCTTACAGGAACAGAGGACAATGCAAAGCTAGGACCCAGTGCAGTTCTCGGCAACACAGCAACCACTAACAGTTGTTTTCCAAATGTAAAATAAAAATCCTTTGTACAAAACAGTGTATGCTTCATCAAAGTAGCAGAACAACATGAGAAACGGTGGTATCCAATGGCCACAGTCACACCTGCCTGCACAGCTTTTCGGGGGGGGGAAAGAGTCTTAGAAAGAGCTGACTGAGATGATTTGTGAAAAGCTGGAGAAACACGTCAGTCTGGTCCTCTTGTCTGATCGGGTAGAAGCTGGATCAAACGCACCATGGAGCAGACAGAAACCAGCTTGGGAGCACGTTTTCTGCAGGTAGGGTGACCAGATGTCCTGATAAAACTGGGACTGTCCCAATATTTAACTTTTTGACCCACGTCCCGACCGAGGACGCCATTTGTCCCGATATTGTAAGGTTGCCAGGTGTCTGGTTAGCGCAGGGCTGGCAGGCTCCCTACCCAGCTCCGAGCAGCTCCCCGGAAGTGGTGACATCTCCCTCCAGCTCCTAGGCGCAGGGATGGCCAGGAGGGCTCTGCGTGCTGCTCCTGCCATGAGCACCTGTTTTGCAGCTCCTATTGGCTGGGAACCATGGTCAGTGGGAGTTGCGAGGGCAGCACCTGCGGATGAGGTAACATGCAGAGCTGCCTGGCCGCGCCTCCCCCTAGGACCCAGCGGGAGATGTCACCACTAAGGTAAGCACCAGCCCGCACTCCCTCCCACACCCAAACTTCCTCCCAGAGTCAGCACCCTGAATCCTGCTGCGGACCAACCTCCTGCTCCAGCCCTGAGACACGCCCCCCCTGCAGTGGGGCTGGAGCTGGGGCCCTGCGTCCCCAACTCACTTGCAGCATGCGGCGGGATCGGAGCCTGGGCTGTGAAGCCCCAACCAGCTTGTGACAGGGGCCAGGGCCAGGGCTGTGCACCTCTGACGAACTTACAGCCCTTGCATCCCGGACTGGCTTGAGGCGGGGCTGGGGACTGCTGTTGGGGCTGTGCGATCCGACCTGCAGCTTGTGGAGAGGGCTGTGGCTGGGGGCTTCCAGGGCCGTATTAAGCTTTTGTGGGCCCCCATGAGGGCAATGGAGCATGGCACAGGGGGAGGGGGGTCAGTTCCCAGAGCGAGGGGTCAGCCGGAGCAATGGGGCATGGCATGGCAGGGATGGCCCCCTCTGCCCAGCCCAGTGTGAGGGCACTATTTACACAAACCAGCAGTTGCCAGATGCACAAAGGCCTCCCCAGCCCTGTGCTGTCAGAGTGCCCCTTCCCATCAGGGGCAGGCCCATGCCAGGCCACACAGCTCCCCCGCCCAAGACCAGAACACCCCCCCACCCTGATTCCCTATGGCCAGAGCCTCCCAGACCCTGCTACAGATGCACAGCCCTTTGCACAACACCACCCTTACCCAATGCCTCCCTGCTCACAGCCCCACCACAACTACACAGCACCCCACACAGAACCCCACTCCCTAGTGCCCCAACACACAGAGATCTTTGCCCCCTCATAGCCCAGCACTCCCTGTCCCAGGCCCCCCAGAGACCCACTCCCCCATGCCCTGCCTCCCGGCCACACTCACTGGCCCTGCTGGGAGGTGCCTGTGTCTGCTGGGCTGAGCCGGCAGCCCAGCCATAACAGATCTCAGGGCGAGGAATTGCTCCAGCCCCTTGGGTGTGGTGCGATCATCCAGGCAGGGGTCTGCCCCCGCCGGGCTTCCTCAGGACCCATTTGCCTGCAGGGGCCCAGGTAAGCCCCCCATCCCACACTGTTCCCCCCGCCTTCCCCTGGCCGAGACTGGCCAGGCTTCTGCACCAGTCCCAGGTGGCTCAGGTATGGGGAGACAGGTGGGGCCCTACAGGTTTTAGGAAGCAGAGACTGACCGGAGTTGGAGGTGCACTGGGGTCCAGCCAGGGGGCAGAGAGAAGCTGGCAGGTGGGGCCAGGGGGCGGAGAGGAGTCCCCGGCTGGCCAATGGGCAGGTGGAGAGGAGCAAGTAGTAAGTAGGACAGGGAGACAGCAGGCTGGTGGGATCTCAGGGCACAGTGCAAGCAGAGCAGGTCAGCGCCCCTTCTGAGCATGGGCCCAGCTCCATGGTGCCACTGGTGCCATTGTAAACCCAGCATGGGGGCTGCTGTTGGGGCTGTGCGCCCCTGATCTGTAGCTTCCTTGGGCTGTGCACCCCCTTTCCTCATAGTTCCGATGTGGGCTGTGAGCCTGTGACTGCCCCCACCCCATGTGTCCTGATATTTTATTCTTGCAATCTGGTCTCCCTATCCGCAGGACGTTCCACACCAGTGATGTCTATTGAATATACCAAGCCTTCAATAGAGGCAAGCCGGTAATTTGTGATCAAATCAGTGCCTTGTCCCTGATGTTGCTACAAGTGGCCCTGATGTCATGGAACAGGGAGCTGTTGTTCATACAGCTACTGCAGAAAGTGCAGACACTGCTCCAGATACTGTGGAGATGCCTACGAGCTGCTATCCAGAGAGGTCATTAGCCACCTCTCAGACTGAAGTTGTGCATTGAGTGACAGCAATGTGGTTGTAACTCTTTGAAATATGTCGTTCAAAGGAGGAGGTATGTCTGGTGTACAAGAACAGGACGTGAGCCTTCTAGTGGCGCTCTCTGTTTTAGAAGCTGCCACAAACCTGCCAGAACAGCTTGTGTTAGTCACCAGGCTTGGCATGTCTGTTATTTGGGACCCAACTGTGCCGGTGTGCTTTCCTCATGTTGTTGTATAAAGAGCAAAAGACCCCAACAGAGGAAGAGTTCAGTGAGGCCAAACAAGATACTTGTCTTATTATCTTGATGGAATAAATAGGTCTGGAGTCAAAGGTGTTGATATGTCCCTGTTACTGTACAATATTAAACAGTTAAGCAAGGTTCAGGGTTTGGTAGGTAGAGACCTCAGCGTGCTTTGTCCCATGGCAAACACAAGTAAGCAGAGTCAGAATGAGCTCTACCCTGACATCTGGTGGTGAGCTGTGGAAAAGGACTTCAGGGGCTGATCTTATTTGCATGGGCACTCTTGTTTGCATGGGCACACCCACCCTGCCTAGCATGATGGACTGCTTGCCCAAGTCTGCTTAGAGACTAATCCTGGTTATGTGAATCAAGGACAGTAGAACTGTACTTGGCATTTTATGCTGGAGGGACTCGCCCTCAACTAAGTAGCACTCGCTAGGCAAGGGACATGGGTTCCAAAAGCTAGTGAATTGAGAGAGGGTTGTGTTTGTGACACACTATTTTGATCCTGCCTCTCTCCATGGTGTAATAACAGAGCTAATTTTGGCTCTATTAGGAGTCTTGTTACATGCTGCAGAGCTGAAATCACTGATGCCTAAGTCTAAGCATTAGACCTACTTTGGGCTAGTGGTGCATCAGTACTGTGGCTCCCATTACTACCAGCCGAGAGATGTATTAAATAAGTGTGGGGGCACCTGAAGAGAAGTTGGTGAGTGGATGGCAAGAGTGTAGTGGGTGGCTGGTGGAGAGGAGAGGAGAGGACGGCTAGAAGGGCAGCTGATGGAGAGGTGTGGCTGGTGGTGAAGATTGCAGCAGAGCCCAATGGAGAGGTGTGGCACTTGGCCATCGAGCAGAGGAGCATGTAAGATGCCCCCCCATACCTCTATCTGCAGAGTTTACCTCCCAGCAGAGGAATTTCTGAACTCGGGGGGTGATGCACTGACCAAGGACCGAAACTCGGGGCGGGGGTGTGTGTGTGACTATTGGGTTGCTGGACTTAAGACCCTGAGGGGAAAAGGACACTGCCAAACTTACTTGGGGGTTTCAGAGTAGCAGCTGTGTTAGTCTGTATTCACAAAAAGAAAAGGAGGACTTGTGACACCTTAGAGACTAACAAATTTATTTGAGCATAAGCTTTCGTGAGCTACAGCTCACTTCATCGGATGCATTCAGTGGAAAATACAGTGGGAAGATTTATATACATAGAGAACATGAAACAATGGGTGTTACCATACACACTGTAAGGAGAGTGATCAGGTAAGGTGAGCTATTACTAGCAGGAGAGCGGGGGGGAAGGGGGACCTTTTGCAGTGATAATCAAGGTAGGCCATTTCCAGCAGTTGACAAGAACATCTGAGGAACAGTGGGGGGGGGGGAATAAACATGGGCAAATAGTTTTACTTTGTGTAATGACCATCCACTCCCAGTTTTTATTCAAGCCTAAGTTAATTATATCCAGTTTGCAAATTAATTCCAATTCAGCAGTCTCTCGTTGGAGTCTGTTTTTGAAGTTTTTTTGTTGAAGAATTGCAACTTTTAGGTCTGTAATCGAATGACCAAAGAGATTGAAGTGTTCTCCGACTGGTTTTTCAAGGTTATAATTCTTGACATCTGATTTGTGTCCATTTATTCTTTTACATAGAGACTGTGCAGTTTGGCCAATGTACATGGCAGAGGGGCATTGCTGGCACATGATGGCATATATCACATTGGTAGATGCGCAGGTGAACGAGCCTCTGATAGTGTGGCTGATGTGATTAGGCCCTATGATGGTGTCCCCTGAATAGATATGTGGAGACAGTTGGCAACGGGCTTTGTTGCAAGGATAGGTTCCTGGGTTAGTGGTTCTATTGTGTGGTGTGTGGTTGCTGGTGAGTATTTGCTTCAGATTGGGGGCTGTCTGTAAGCAAGGACTGGCCTGTCTCCCAAGATCTGTGAGAGTGATGGTTTCAGAGTAGCAGCCGTGTTAGTCTGTATTCGCAAAAAGAAAAGGAGTACTTGTGGCACCTTAGAGACTAACAAATTTATTAGAGCATAAGCTTTCGTGAGCTACAGCTCACTTCATCGGATGCATTACAGTGATGAGTGAGAGTGAGAGTGATGGGTCGTCCTTCAGGATAGGTTGTAGATCTTTGATGATGCGTTGGAGAGGTTTTAGTTGGGGGCTGAAGCTGATGGCTAGTGGCGTTCTGTTATTTTCTTTGTTGGGCCTGTCCTGTGGTAGGTGACTTCTGGGTACTCTTCGGGCTCTGTCAATCTGTTTCTTCACTTCAGCAGGTGGGTATTGTAGTTGTAAGAATGCTTGATAGAGATCTTGTAGGTGTTTGTCTCTGTCTGAGGGGTTGGAGCAAATGCAGTTGTATCATAGAGCTTGGCTGTAGACAGTGGATCGTGTGGTGTGGTCTTTTGCTCATGGTTGGTGTTATGAATCCTGTTTGTGGTGTTTCCCCAACATAATGCCACATTGTTTCCCTCCTTTATTAAAAGGCTTTTGCTACACTCAGACTCTGCTTGCGAGAGGGAAGTATTTCCTCTTAGAGGTGCCCAGGGGGGTAATATGTAATTGTCCTAGGTCACTGGGTTGGGGCTCAAACAGGTTTTGCATTGTTTTATTGAAACAGAACCCCTAGATACTGAACCCAGCCCTTGTTGCTGCCAACTCTGACAGGCAGAAGGGTTACACACGGTATCACACATCTTTGAAATCTTTTATTAAAGATACAGAAAAAGAAGGGAAAACAATTCAAGCCTTTGAAAGATAAAGTGTTAAGCAAGGTTTTCATTCTACCAACATTCCTTATTCCCTTTCCTTTTAGCTGGGGAGCGGTTTTAGAAGGAAAAAATGCCCTGTGTAACAGTCTTCTAGGTAAAAAGAAAAGGAGTACTTGTGGCACCTTAGAGACTAACAAATTTATTAGAGCATAAGCTTTCGTGAGCTACAGCTCACTTCATTGGATGCATTTTCCACCAAATGCATCCGATGAAGTGAGCTGTAGCTCACGAAAGCTTATGCTCTAATAAATTTGTTAGTCTCTAAGGTGCCACAAGTACTCCTTTTCTTTTTGCGAATACAGACTAACATGGCTGCTACTCTGAAACCAGTCTTCTAGGTGATATTAAAGATGGTCATAACTGTCCCTTTTCTCTTTTCTCCTCTCAAAAATTAGTTGAGCTGGGTTGGATCTGTTGCTGAAGTCTGATCCTGCTTTCTTTAAGGCAAAACAAGACAAAAACACACAAAGGGGGAGGGGGGAGAAAAACCCAGCAGAAAGAGAAAATGCGGCTTTTGGTTTTGTTTCTCCAGCAGCAAGGTTACAAGTGAGAGTCGGCACCGCAGGCCCAGCCCACAGTGTTAGCAGCTGCACCAAGACCTGGCTGCCGCCTCCTCTCTGGTCACATGTGTATGGCACTGTTGCAAAACACCGTCTTGGTTGGCTAAACCAGACTCCTATTAAACCAAAGGCAACAGGGGAAAGGGAAGAAATAAGGTGGGGAAGGAAAGGACACACGTTGGGGGAGGGATGGATTGACTAAATGTCACATTGCAGGAGGAGTCTAGGAGTCAGCTGAGGTCACTGGAGGTGGTGATGTCAGATGGGTCCCACCCTCTGGCCCAGTCTTGTCAGCAGGGCCGGCCTTAAGGAAAATGGCACCCTGGGCGAACTTGTATTTTGCCCCCCCCATCACTCCTGGTCCCCACAGGCTCCCTGGGCTTCTCCCCCACCCATCATCTCTGGGCCTCGCTGCCTCCCCTCATGTTTAATTTGTATTGAAAGAGATGCCAGAGCTCAGCCCTGGCACAAATTAAGCTCTGAGAGGGTGACCTGATGCTGGCGGATGTTGGCCGGGCATCCGGCCCTGAGGGCAACACCATCGCCAGCAGCAGCGCAGAAGCAAGGGGGGCACGGTATATGGTGCATTGCCACCTTTCTGCGCTGTGGCTTGTGGTGCCTGGTGCTCGGCATGTGGCTCAAGACAGGCTTTGAGCTGTCACATGGGAGCTGCATCTTTCCAGAGCCCATGGCCCTCCTGGCTCATCCAGGGCACCATTTCAGATTTGGGGAGCGGGACAAGGAAACTTTAACCATGATTCCAGGGACTACTTAGGCACCTGAAAACTCTAAGTTTTTTGCAGATAATAACTGAGGAATTAGCTGACAGGAGCACTGTGTCTAATAGTTATATAAAGAAAGAAAAAATATATACTAACTCCAATTAAAGCCACATTTAAAGTTTATATGTAAATTTAGAACAATCAGGAGCTAATACAGCAAGATATTCCTAATCCCAAGCCTTGAGGTATCAGTTCTAGAGTTTTAAGACATCAGAAACACACGTTTGATACTTTGTACACTATCTTTAGTAGAGATACATACAAATAAATAAAATCTGCTTAAAATCTGTGTTACTGCCATTACCTACTCTATTTTAGTTAATTGTTTTTCACTAAAAACATAATTTTATAAGTGTTTAAGGGTTTTTTTTCTCTTTTATTAAGAAGGGGAATTTATTTTTCTAATTATTTTGGCATTTATGTTTACCAATCACAATCATGTGTGTGACTCTATCATTGCTATTGGTATCATAGTTGGAACTGCATTTATTTTCATGCAAATTTTAAGTTGTTTTACAGATATAACTAAAAATACAATTTGAAAATAAGCGACCTTCGTCTGCCCCGTGTCTAAAGTTATGTGTTTAGCTAATGTTTTTTAAACTGGCACTGCTAAGGTTAGTAGAAGCTAAAGTTACATTCTAGAAGGATACTATTATTTGATTGTATCACTTTAAATAATGAATGACAAAAAACAATATAATAATAAAAATAATAATGATAATTACTCCAGCCAGGACAGGTTAGGCATTTTAGAACTCACTATTCAAAGAATTAAATGTAAGCATGAGAGAGAAATAAAATTATGAAATGCACAGACTAGTCAAAAAACTAAAATAACAGCATTTGGAAAGAATAAAATTAGAGAACATATGTGTATTGCAGCAAGTTACAACAATAATATAAGGATATGTTGGGGGATGTGTGTGAAAGAGAGAGTGTGTGTGAGCTGGGGGAATGTGAGAGAGACCGCACGCTGCCCCTTTAAAAGAGTGGCACTCACCAGACTGAAGGAAAGCTCCTTCAGATACAGCAGCACCTGCCAGCAGCTCAGTCCCTTTCTTGGTGGGGCCTGTTTCCCCGCCCCACCACCTGCTGTGCAGAGATGGGGTACATGGGCCAGGGGGGTGGGGGGCAGGAGACACCCTGACATGACCTCCCCTCCCCCGTACAGCAAACAGGAAGCGCCTAGGAGCAGTTGGCCAGGGGCGGCTCCAAGGCAGGGGGCAGAGCCGTGGGGCTGCAGACGCCAGCAGAACAGCTTTGGGAGGGGAACCCCTGCTTCGGAGGTGCCCCGTTTATAACAGTGCCTGGGATTTCACCCTGTTTGCCCCGATGTAAGGCCGGCCCTGCTTGTCAGGACATCCCTTGTGATCAAGATAACAAAGGTGCAAAGCTGTCACAGTGGAGTCAGGGCTCTCAGGACAGGGTGGGGGTAGCAGTCATGACGGTGAAGCTTGCGCCTTCCTGTCCACCCACCTGCTTACCCACCAGCTAATTAATTTTAAGAGCTCAAAAGGGAGCGATGGTCTCTCCCCTCATTATTTTGTTCACCAATTAGGCTAATTTCCCACAAACCGATTTTGATCTGTTGATTTCCGGTCCCATCCTCTTATGTACCAGATTTGATCTCAACATATGCCTGGAGCTAGAGCAGGAGGCTTTTTTAGTTTGGACTAATTCAGTCTCTTCCTTTTTGTACCTTTGCCCATCGACATTCATTGGGGCAGATTATGGTGACATTTTAGAATAAACCTTTACCCACTTTTCAACAACTGAGCTCACGACTGAAATAGGGCTGTCAGACCCCAGTTATCCAGGGCTGATGAGAGGGGAGGAAAAGGGGGACAATTGTACCAAGGCCCTGAGATCAGGTGTAATTGTCTGTAATGTCTGTGAAAGGGGAAGGAGATCACAGTGAACATGATTTATTAGGTCCCCAAATTTCTTGTGACAGGGCCTGCTGCCTCTCTGGGGACAGAAAACCAATTGTCTCTGAGGGAGGGGGACCCAATGTTGCTGTCAGTGCCTTTCTGGAGGAGAGAAGCGCCCCTCAGCCCCCCACCTTTCCCACTAGGATGGGGCCATGGGAGATCCAATGTGAGGGCATATAGGCGCCAATTCTGCAGGGGGCCATTTCAGATTTTGGTGTGTGGGGTGCAACTTTAACTGTGAATCCAGGGGCTACTTAAGCACCTGGGAACTCTGGGGTTGAACTTTTTTGCAGATAACTTAGAAATTAGCTGGTAGGGCACAGTATCTAATTCCGATATACAAAAAGAAGATTAAATAAATATTAGACCCACTCAGCTCTAATACTAACATGTTCTCAAATCTTTTGTCAAGTCACTTAAGGAACACTGGTTAGGTTTAAAATTGTAATGTATATTCTTTGTTACTAACTCTTGAATACAAGAATTGTAGAAAAATCTATATTACTTTTCATCACTTTTTTGCGGTTCATCAAAGAAATAGATCATTTAACTTTGGAAACATCCTACTATGGCAAAGCCCCCCCCCCCCCGAATTTATAAGGCACAGGGCCTAGGGTGACCAGACAGCAAGTGTGAAAAATCGGGACAGGGGGTGGGGGGTAATAGGAGCCTATATAAGAAAAAGGCCCAAATATCGGGACTGTCCCTATAAAATAGGGACATCTGGTCACCCTACATGTGCCTGGGGCTCTAGGGGTGTCACCTCACTATAAATAATAGACTAGAAACTAACCTTAAACAGGAGTGAAACTGACACTTTCAAGTCACTTTCACAATATTGTCAATCCCAAATGTTCAAAAATAATGAATCAGGCTCATCAAAAATCATGAAATTGGCTTTAAAATCATGAGATTATATAAAAATAATAGATTTGGTGTTCTTTTCATTTGACTTCTGCCTTTTGAGCTTTTAGGGTGCACTGGGGTCACATTTCGAATATTTCTCCACAGCCAGGAGGGCTAGAAGCTTCATTTTTCTTTAAGAATGAAGGCTGAAATCATCACATATCCACTTGACTCTAGGAGCTGGAGCTTTAGGGAAAACAATTATCATGAGACTCATGACAAAATCATGAGCGTTGGCAACACTGCTTTTACTTCTGTTTAAAGTCTAGTTACTTTCCAGAAGGCTCTTAAACACTACACTGCAGTAATTGGGTTGCAGTTCTCACAGGAGACTATTTAAAACCAAAAACCAAGAAAAATTCTATATTTTAAAGTTGAGAAAAAAACCTGAGACTTCTGAGGTATATCAGGGCCACTGCAGGCAGGAAAGGAAAATAAACAGGCACAGGAGCTCTTGGCAGCTCTTCCTCTAAAAAGAAAGTTGGAGAGTGAAATCTTCTAGTCCTTAATCCAGTAAAACTTCTTTTGCCATCAGAGCCTCCAATCATAGATATTAATATGTGCTTAATAAGATACACTTCATACTTAAATATCAGCCATTTTATGTAGGGCTACCTATTTTATACATAGGTTTCAGAGTAGCAGCTGTGTTAGTCTGTATTCGCAAAAAGAAAAGGAGGACTTGTGGCACCTTAGAGACTAACAAATTTATTTGAGCATAAGCTTTTGTGAGCTACAGCTCACTTCATCGGATGCATTCAGTGGAAAATACAGTGGCTCTCAGGGATTGAGATTGATCCTGCTTTGAGCAGGGGGTTGGACTAGATACCTCCTGAGGTCCCTTCCAACCCTGATATTCTATGATTCTATGACTACATTGTCTGGAATATTCTGAACAGTGCTGAGCACATAGATGGTGCCCAGTGAACAATACAAATCATGACAATAATTGTTGACTTTATGGACTCTGAGGATGCAGTTTCTGTTCTTTGTTCTTGATTTGGCCTGGATATAGCTGAAACCCTAAACTTTTGAGGCATAAACATATCTGATACTTATGACACATTCTAATTCCTTCCTTTTCTCAGGTTTCAGAGTAGCAGCCGTGTTAGTCTGTATTCGCAAAAAGAAAAGGAGTACTTGTGGCACCTTAGAGACTAACAAATTTATTAGAGCATAAGCTTTCGTGAGCTACAGCTCACTTCATGCATCCGATGAAGTGAGCTGTAGCTCACGAAAGCTTATGCTCTAATAAATTTGTTAGTCTCTAAGGTGCCACAAGTACTCCTTTTCTTTTTCCTTTTCTCAAACTCAGAACCAAAAAATGACAAACCAAAATGGTTTTCAGTCAAAATGTAAAATTGCACAGCAGCCATTGCTCTACAACCCAGCCTGGGGGAGAACCTGACACCCCCTTAGGAGTTAAGTGATCTCCTCTCATCTGACTCTCATTCTCCATCCTTCCTGGCCTCTGTGCTACTTTTCACCATGACCTCCATCCCAACATCCTGGGACCATGTGCTGGAGTCTCAGAGAACTGGCTGCCTTGGTTTTGCTCCCATCTATCAGAGTCCTCTTTTTTTGCAGCATGCAGCAGAGAGAGAGGCTGGTCTGCGGGATAGGCAGCTGGCCCCAAGAGACCTGGGTTCTATTCCCCCTGTGGACCTTCTCTATGACTTCAGGCCAGTGCCTTAGGGACAGAGTTTCAAAGGTTTTTAGGCTTCCAAAGATGCAGTTAGGTATCTAGTGGGGTTTACAGACACCTAACCTTCTATGCACTTTTGACAATTTCACTAGGTGTCTAAATACCTTTGAAAGTCTGGCCTTTAGTCTCTCTGTGCCTCACTGGTCCATCTGTACAATGGGGATAAAAGCCCTGTTCTCTCTCACTGAGGGGCTGTGAGGAGAAATAGGTTAGACCTTGTGAGGCGCTCAGATACTAAGGTGATGGGAATTTCTCTGTATCACTGCTATCCCTTCCCTGGGTTTTGGCCCCTTCTTTTCACCTACATCTCCAAATCTCCCCTTTTTCTGAATGTAACAAAAAGGGCTCAGAGGGCTTGGCTGTATTTTTTCTGAGTCCCCTACATTCACTCTAAAACAATCCCCACCCAGGGCTGGAGCACCCCTGGAGAAAAGTTAGCAGATGCTTAGTACCCACACCCCCCTTGCTCCCACCAGCAGCCCCACTGATCACTCCTCCCCCTCCCTCCCAGCACCACCTGCCCGCCGCAAACAGCTGTTTCACGGCGTGCAGGTTGGCTCCGCGAGGGAGGGGGAAGAGTGGGGACGGGGTGCACTCAGGGAGGGGGCAGAAAGAGGAGGGGAAGAGGCTGGGTGGGGAATTGGGGAAAGGGATGGAGTGGGGAAGGGGCCTGAGGCGGAGGTGGGGGGTCGAGCACCCCCCCAGGTAAAAGGGAAGTCGGCACTCATCCAGCCCTGGACGGAACACATTTAATAGTCAGAGAGGAGAATTGTACAGAAGCGTAGAAACTTTTGATTCTCTGGTTCCCCAAGAAGGTGAAAAGGGAGCTCTGGTTCTGAGCTTCTCCGGGGCGACATCAGTCCCAGCCAATGAGCTTCAGTTTATACGGTGTCACGGAGTCCCCGGGCGATGCTCTGGAACTGCTCCCTACGAAGCCAGTCAGGACTCTGGGGAAGTCTCCTTTCTGTGAGCAGCCTGTCTTCAGGACACACAGCTCACCCGGCTTCCCCCTTCCTGGGTCTGATCTCGGAGCATTCAGCATCCTCTACCCCTCCGTGTGCTTCCCACAGCGAGTCCGCCCAGGCAGGCTTCTGGGGAAGCCAGAGGGCCCTGCACCCCAACTTCGCAGTCAGACGTGACTCTCAGCCAGCCAGTAAAACAGAAGGTTTATTAGACGACAGGAACATGGTCTAAAACAGAGCTTGTAGGTGCAGAGAACAGGACCCCTCAGCTGGGTCCATTTTGGGGGGCAGTGAGCCAGACAACCATGTCTGCACTTCACTCCATGTCCCCAGCCAGCCCCAAACTGAAACTCCCTCCAGCCCCTCCTCCTCTGGGCTTTGTCCCTTTCCCCGGGCTAGGAGGTCACCTGATTCCTTTGTTCTCCAATACCTTTAGCTCTCACCTTGCAGGGGGGGAAGGGCCAGGCCATCAGTTGCCAGGAAACAGGATGTTGGCCATTCTCTGTGTCCAGACCCCTGCACACACCTGCCCTCTAGGGCTCTGCAACGATCATACACCCTTATCCCACCTCCTAGATACTTAAGAACTGCATAGGGAAACTGAGGCACCCCACAATATTCAGAGGAAACATTAAGAACAGTCCTACTTTGTCACATACGGTGACGTTCTTAAATCTCTATAAGTGGTTTTGCAAAGGGTGGGGATAGCTCTCAAGGGAGGGTGGATGGGTCCGTGTCCCTCTAAAACGCCCTCTGAAGCCTCCCCTCTCACACATCATTACTTGTGCCTGACGAGCTGCGAGTGAGGCAAGACACTTTTTCTTTGAGTATCTCTCTCCCTCCGGATGCTCCATCCTAGGATGTGGGTGCGCCCGTGGACTCGATAGGCGCCTGCAATGTCGTGTCTGTGGGCCCAGCCTTCCTAATCCTATATCTCTTCAGTGCTTCCTCTGGGAGCCAGTGAATCTGTGTCTACAGCAGAGCAGGCTGATGTCATATCCAGCTCCGGCTGACATCCCCACACCAGTCGAGTGAGCGAGCTACAAGTAGCAGTGTAGCCACGGTGGTGCAAATGGCAGGCGAGGGTAGCTGTCCGAGAGTGATCCCCTCTGAAACCACAGGTACGTACTTGGGCTGCTAGCCCCTCCTGTTGCTTGTGCTGCAGTGGCTACACCACTATTTTTAACACCCTGGCACAATCAGAGCTAGCACGGAAAGCTGGAAATGACACCACCTGCTCCAGTGTAGATGAAGCCTGAGTGGGGAGGGTGAATAGCAAATGGTTAGCTGTTGCTGTAATAATTAGCCATTGTTACTGCAGTGCTAGGGTGTGACCTGGGAACCTCTTGCCAGAAGGCATGAGGAGTGTGTGGAGCTGGGTCTGATGTGACACTCAGCACCCCATATTCACACTCTACACACTAGTGTAATAATCTTTGTACAAAATATGCCTCGTGAGGTGTCATTGGAAAACTAATAACTCACTGATTACTAATAACCATGTGTGATGTATGTCCATGGAGTAAGAGTCATGGATACAGGCTGGAATGATAACTAAAATGTGTTCAAGCCAGGCATGTTGGGGTGGGGTGGGGGAAGTTGGTAAGCAGGTCTGGCTCGGATAAAGGAATGTGTATTTGATTCTCTGACCAGCCTGGTTTTCAGGCAAAGACAATGAAGGTGCATTCTTACACATTAGGTAAACAAAGCTATTATGGGTTTCAGAGTAGCGGCCGTGTTAGTCTGTATTCGCAAAAAGAAAAGGAGTACTTGTGGCACCTTAGAGACTAACAAATTTATTAGAGCATAAGCTTTCGTGAGCTACAGCTCACTTCATCGGATGCATTTGGTGGAAAAAACAGAGGAGAGATTTATATACACACACACAGAGAACATGAAACAATGGGTTTATCATACACACTGTAAGGAGAGTGATCACTTAAGATAAGCCATCACCAACAGCAGGGGGGGGAAAGGAGGAAAACCTTTCATGGTGGGGGGAAGAAAGAGCATGGAGCTTCCTTCCCCATCAGACTCCATGTCGCCTTCCTCACAGCTTGAATAAACTTTACTTGGAGGGCTAACCCTCGCAAGAATACATTGCAAAGGTTTACTGGTCCATAAAGACATGTGGTCTGAACCTCAAGTGATAAGCAATTGAGTCAACTGTATACAATATTACTGCCCTATAAAAGTATATAGAGTGCGGTCTTTTCTGAAAGCTAATGATACACTGTGACATTCTGTACCTTGGGGGAGCATACTGTAACCCCCATATTCTTCATTTTCATATAATCATGATCTCACATATAAAGTATGCCTTGTAAGGGAAAGGTTATGATCTGCTGAAAATCATTTCTCTATCCATATATGAGTATCATTAATGCATATAAAGTTATGAGAATTGTGTTGTATGGTGGTCACTAAAGCATGCTGTAAATTGGGGAATCAGCCAGATATTAGCTCGCCAGAGGCAACAACAAGAAAAGTAACCAGCGCCCGGGTGGGGTGTCAAACAACCATTAACAGCCATTGTACAGCAAGGGAGCAACAATGCAATGACTCACCTGCATGGGGTGTCACCAGGGGAATTGCTCAAACTTGCTTGAAGAGACTTAGCAATGCCACACAGACCTGCCAGGACTTGTGTTCTACAAGCACATGGACTGAGAGTATAAAACAGGCAGAGTGGACACATGCTGAGCCCTTCTCCTGCCCCACCTCTGCTGCAAGCAACCAAGACACAAGACTCTAACACAGGAGATTGGCCCAGTTTAAGAAACAAACCTGTATAAGGGACTGTAATATCCAGTGGGGTGAGAAAAACTGCTTAATCTAGTTGCTGCCCAGTCTAATAGGGTTGAGAGTTTAGACTGTGTGCTTATATTTTCTTTTATTTTGGTAACTACTCTGACTTCTTGTGCTTTGACTTATAATCACTTAAAATCTACCTTTATAGTTACTAAATCTGTTTGTTTATTCTACCTGAAGTAGTGTGTTTGGTTTGCAGTGTGTCAGAGGCTCCCCTTGGGAGAACAAGCCTGGTACATATAAATTTCTTTGTTGAATTGATGAACTTATATAAGCTTGCAGCATCTAGTGGGCAGAACTGGACACTGCAAGATGGAGGTTCCTAGGGTTGTACCTGGAACCGGAGATATTGGCTAGTGTCATTCGCTTGCAAGTAGCAGGAAGCAGCTTACATGCCAGAGGCTGTGAGTGAACAGTCCAGGAGTGGGGGTTCTCATGGCAGAGCAGGGTAAGGCTGGCTCCCAGAGTCAAGGATTGGAGAGGCCTAGCAGATCACTGGTCCAGATAACACCAGAGGGGAACATCACACAAACCGGTAATTAATATCATTGTGTACTGTATGTATTGACACCATATAAGGAATTATGGATACTTATTAATAGCAATGTACAAAGATTATTACAGGGTGTGACTATCGGGGTGCTTAGTGTCACAGGTATATGCATATTAAATTTCCCAAAGGGTGGCATGTGAGGTCTCTACCAAGAGCCCACTGATCATCATAATCATTTTTTATCATAATGATTGATATGATTTTATCATATCATAATCAACCCAGCTTCCCAGCCCACTATCTTAGTCAGTAGCCATCCTTCCTCTCTACACATCCAACATGATAGACTCTTCCTGGCCTGCCTTCTAACCACACCAGCGGTCAGAATGCTGTGACACTTGGCAACAGCTGACAATTGTGACTTTGTGCTTTGGTGCATGACCCTAAGACTCCAGCTCCATCCCCTACACTCAGAACCGTGCTGGATCCAGCCTATGGCCCATCTGTGAGATAGGAAGATACACTCCCTGCAGCTGGATCAGTAGAAATAGCCCTGCCAAGGCAGCCAGGTGGAACCATATGCCCCTCCTATCTCAGTGCTGTTCTATTGTGGCTCTGAAGGCAGGACCCCCATGGAGGTGGGATGGTACCAGACTGGGATTGGTGCAAGGAAGTACACTTACCAGGACTGCACTGTGGATGGAACAACAGTGGTTTGGGTTTAGGAGTCAAAGGCCCATTCATACATGTGTTCCCAGGAACAAATGACAATTCCATCACTTGGTCCATACCGAGACACGAGCACAACAAAAGAGATCCTAACACAGGCATCCTCCTAGGGGAACAGACCCCATCGACACAGGAACAATCAATCAACACCCCCAATTTCCAGAAGAGGAACATTTCCCTCAATGCCATGCCCACAACTCTGAGGATGAATCAAACCTCAGGCTTCAGACTGTGGGAGGCGGATGTCTCTGGGAGATGTGTTTTACCCATGCACCATGTAGAAAATTCTACAATTGGCCACAGGCATTTTGCCTTCAACTGACACATCAGATAGCAAAAAGAAAAGGAGTACTTGTGGCACCTTAGAGACTAACAAATTTATTAGAGCATAAGCTTTCGTGAGCTACAGCTCACTTCATCGGATGCATTTGGTAAAAGCTGAGATTGGCACTCTTAGCTGTACGTTTGTAATGGCAGGTACAATAATGAAATTGTTTGACATCTCCCCAGCACTGAACAAGAATGACCAGCTTAAACTCAACCCGCGTTTCTAAGTGATTATTAGAAATACCTTGCCAAAGCAATGCAGGTATTGACAGGTAACGGGAAATTCACACGGACTCGGGGGGGGGGTGTCTTTGGAGGGGATCCAAAACTGGCGGAGCTCCCCGGGGGGCTTGGAGCGGAAGTGCCATCTGTGCTGAGCTGTTGCCCCATGGCGTGTGGGGCAGGGATCCTGCTCTAGGTGGATTTTTGGGGTGAGGAGAGAGCTGTGAACCAGATGCTCCTCCCCACCACTCTCACTCTCTGCACTGAACCTGTTGCCCATCAGCTGCCTATGTGGAAACACCAGGTAACTCCCGGAGTCCCCTCTGTGCAGCGTCAAAGGGCAGCACCACTGTGTGTGGGTCCAGAGGGAACAGGCTATGACTGGGAAGGGAGGGAGGGAGGGGAAAGAGCAAGAATAAATTCTGCTCCTTTTTTGTGCTCAGAAAAGGACAAACAGAGAACAGCAGCAAAGCGGGGTGGAGGGGTGGGGGAGAGTTGGACTCTGCCCTCCCCTGGGGCATTTCCTGGTCTGCTGCAAGCAACTAGAGAAATAGGAACAGAAACTACCTGTGTCTGCGCCGGGGTCCAGCTGGTTTCTGTTTCCCCAGATGGGTGTGTGTATGTGTGTGTGTGTGTGTGTAGGAATTGGGGCGAGGTTTCAGGGGGAGGCTGGGGCATTCACTCTAGGGTGATGGGGGCACTGGCTGAGATTAGTATGCAGCAGGGCAATAGACAGACAGACAGAGCAGCATCACATCATAAGAATCAGTGCAAAACACATGCACCACCACCACCACAACACAGGGATCAGGGCAGTACACAAAAACACAAACTAGTCAGCACCACACCACACAGGGATCAAGGCAATACGCACCCACACATGCAGCACCACAACTCCAGGGTACTGGCAGAATGGTCCGTTTGGGGACAGCCCCGCATGGTGCTGGGCTGAGAACTCAGAGTGACTCCTCTGAGGCAGCTGTATGGAGGAATTGCCATCTCGCCCTGCCCTCCCAGGGCAGCGCGGGGCCACCCACCACCACAACCCCCCAGGACACCTGCCAGGTGGGGCCGTGCTGGAACACCGTGTGTGGAACAGTGTCCCAAGGGGACAGGCTGAAAGCACCCACCAGGGCAGGAGTTTGGGTATGAGCAGCCGGGTGCCTGTCAGTGGTGCTACCAGGGAGTATCTGGGAACAGCCGCTGCCTTTAGTTGACTGGCTGCCATGTCTGTACCGGGAGAGCAGGATGACAAGGGCCTTTTTGGAATCCAGCCCCCTTCCCCGGTGGGGGCACATGGCTAATCTCCCCAGCAGAGGCCACAATGGGTAGCCAGGGCTCCCACCTCGTGGGCAGCACTGCACAGGTGCATTGTGGGACATGCCCCCTTCTGCAGCTGCAGGGGGTGTTGGCTCCTGCCCAGAGACAGGGTAGAGAACCAGTGCGAGCAGATCCCTGTTGAGGCAAATCCTGTCTCCTGAGGGAACACAGGGATCCTGGTTCCTACTGCATTGGAGTCCCCTGCAGGGTTGGGGAGAACAAGGAGAACAAGGCCTGGAAGGTGCGGGGGGATGGGGGGGAGAGGCGGTGGAAAGGGGAAGGAGTGGGGTCCATGAGCTAGTTTAGCTCCATACAAAAGGGGTCACAGGATGGAAACACCCTCCCCTCCCGGGGATGCAAGAACCACCCTGAGTAATCGAAACCGAACTTGACTGATTTCCTGGAAAGGGGTTTGAGGGAGGGGTGCAGCACCAGAAACAATTGTGCCAAACCCACATCCTGCTGTCTTGTGATCACTGATCATGTGTGGCTGGCCTATCAGCTCATCACACCCCCTTTGGGCCAGAGAGAGCTTGTCCCCGCCCCACATCCTTCCCCTATAAAGCCCAGCCACCCATCTCACTTTCACCACACAAGGGTTACATCTTGCACCATGAGCAGGTCTGTGTCCTCCAGCATTGCCATGACTGCAGGACTGTGGAAGAGGATGGCTGTGAGTCAAGGTAAGGGAATCATAGAATATCAGGGTTGGAAGGGACCTCAGGAGGTCATCTAGTCCAACTCCCTGCTCAAAGCAGGACCAATCCCCAATTTTTGCCCCAGATCCCTAAATGGATCCCTCAAGGATTGAACTCAGAACCCTGGATTTAGCAGGCCAATGCTCAAACTACTGTGCTATCCATCCCCACAATCAGAAAAGCCGTTCTGATTCTCTGCTAGGCATGGTGGGGTCAAACAGATGGATCTGACTTGCCTGGTGTAGTTATCTGAGCTATGTGTCATCAGAATCTCAGCTGTTATTCAGAAATAACGATCCAGCCCTCATGGTGGCAGAGACCTTTCCAAAAGTGCCTCAAGTGTTACCAATGCAGACATGTCTTGCCTGAGTCTGCAGAGAGCCTGAAACGATGGCTCAGCGATATGAACTCCCCTGCCCTCTAGGCCTTCTGCGGCACTCCTACATCAGCCCATGGGTAATAATTAAACATCGACTCCAGCCCTCTCCTCTGAATGAGACTGCCCTGTTGCTCTAGCGATCCCCTGGATTCACTGGGCTGTTTCTCTCAGGAGATCGTCTATAACAGTCACAGCTCTTACGGCATGTGATCTCGGCTCCGGGCAATATACTCAGGCAGCCAGCGGGGATTGGTCACTATGGAGAGTGGGGAGGGAGTAGGAGTGCTGGGGCAGAGTGGGCCAATGGCATCAGAGCGGGATGCCCCCTGGTAATGTATTATTAGCAGACAGACCCCACACCCCTGGCTTCTCCCGGAGATACCTCAGCAATGGGATTCCAGATGAGTCAACTCTACCTCTGTGGAGAGGGTCTGAGAGCAGGAGTGACCTGGGGAAGTGGCTGGCCAGCAGGGGTGGACTGTGTCCACTGCTTATCCTGCTGAACGCAGTCAGCCCAGTGTCCTCTTGTCTGCCTGGTGGATCCCATGGTGTCTCTGCTCTCACACTGAGCCTGCAGGCTGTTCAGGGCAGGGAACATCTCACTGTGGGGTCTGTGCAGTGCCCAGCACTGTGGGACGCTAATTGCAATGGGCAGGGTAGCTGGGATCCCCAGTGACTAGCATCCAGCAGGGAGGGACACGTGTGGAGAAGGTAAGCCAGCCTGTGTTGAGAGCAGTGAGGAAGGGGTGGTGGAGGGAAGGGAAGGGAGTAACTGCAGCCAGAGCAGAGGAAAGGGATAGCTCAGTGGTTTGAGCAATAGCCTGCTAAACCCAGAGTTGTGAGTTCAATCCTTGAGGGGGCCATTTAGGGATCTGGGGCAAAAATTGGGGATTAGTCCTCCTTTGAGCAGGGGGTTGGATTAGATGACCCCTTCTGACTTTGATATTCTATGAAAGCTGAGGCAGCCTGAATGAACCAGGCCGGATTCCCAGCTTGTGTAAATCGGCCATTACCATTGGCATCAAATCCCCAGCTGCTGTGCATCAGCATGGCCTTAACTCCAGTGGAGCAATGGCTGATTGACACCAGCTGGGGACCAGACTCGCTCTAGTTGAGGTGACAGTCAAAGAATCTGCTTCTCATCTCCCAGGCACTGGGAGCTGCTGCTTGGTGGCAGCCCCTGTGAGGGGGTTCTGCAGAGATATTGTCCCATCCTCCAGCAGAGAGAGTGGGAGGCAAGGAGCTGAGTGTTGGAGCTGGGCAGGGGCTGGCTGGTGTGCACCAAGCTGCAGCTAGGAGCCATGTAGTGGAGTTGGGGCTGAACAAGGGTCAGGAGCCGGAGTCTAAGGGTCACAGCAAAGCAAGGTCTGGAGCAGAAGCAAGCAGGCAATCAGCATTGTTGCTCAGACAGCTCCCTGTATTGGCTGTCTGGTTTATATACCAGTATGGGCCAATCAGTGGGCTGAGGTGGGCGGCTGCCACTCAGGCCCCCTGGGTGGTACTTCCTGTCATGTCTATGGCAGGATCCTCCGGAGAGAACCTGTCTTGAACTCCCGGTGTCAATGAAGTAGTGTTGGTAGCCCCCAGTCGCCCAGGTTCTAGTCCCTCAGGTGCTTACAGTAAGATGTGCAATGTAAACAAAGTACAGACACCCCACAGCTCTTCTGGATGGCCATCACCCTGGTGTCAGGGCACCTTCCAGGTGAAACAGGTAAGCCCTGTTCTTCTCCCCTTCTTTGTGACAGAGAACCCTGCTCGGGGGGAATGAATGGGGGTGATGGATGCTGCAAATGGTATACTGGGAATGATGGAAAGATCTCCCGTCTTTCCATACTTGGAATAGACACAATCACTTGGCTGCAAGGATCTGGGACTAGAACTGGTTGAAAAGTGTCACCTATTTTTCTTGGGGAAATTATTCTTTGATTTCCTGTGAAAAATGTTCATAGGAAAAATGTTCAACAAAAAACTGAACCCAACGCCTCCTTTTTCTCCTCCCCTTTTCATACACTTGGTTTCAATACATAAAACCCCTGTCAGTCTGTGATGAACACTTTTGGTTTCTAAAACTCAAGATCAGCAAATGTTTGCCAACTCTGCTTACAGGCCGCTCTGGCGACTGGCTTGATCTCAAGTCAAGAGTTGTTGATGGCAGCTTGACCCTAGAACATCAACAAGAGGAGGGAGAGATAGCTCAGTGGTTTGAGCATTGGCCTGCTAAACCCAGGGTTGGGAGTTCAATCCTTGAGGGGGCCATTTAGGGATCTGGCACAAAAATTGGGGATTGGTCCCGCTTTGAGCAGCAGGTTGGACTAGATGACCTCTGAGGTCCCTTCCAATCCTGATACCCTGAAGAGTTCAGAGAAGAGCAACCAAAAATGATCAAAAAGAAAAGGAGTACTAGTGGCACCTTAGAGACTCACAAATCTATTTGAGCATGAGCTAGTGAGCTGTAGCTCACAAAAGCTTATGCTCAAATAAATTTGTTAGTCTCTAAGGTGCCACAAGTACTCCTTTTCTTTTTGCGAACACAGCCTAACACGGCTGCTACTCTGAAACCTGTCAAAAATGATCAGTAGGCTGAAAGGCCTGAATTACAGGGAAAGATTAGAAAAGATGAAGATACCTAGCTTCAGGGCTGTGTGTGTGTGAGAGAGAGTGAGTGAGCAGTCCCATGTACTCAAGGATTGTAAAAATCAAGAAAGGGAAGGAAATTTTAGGGTGAGTCAAATAATTGTGGCTCTCTGAGGAATATACATGGCCCCCATCACTGTACGTGCTCAGTGCCTCACAATCTTTAATATAGTGTTAGTGATTTATGTGTGTTGTAGTGATTCCCTTGGACCGCCCATGCTCTTGTGTGGTTGGATGGTGCTACTACCTCCAGTTGACAGATGGGGACCTGTGGTCTGGATACAGTAAGGGACTTGCCAAAGATCACACAGAAAGTCTGTGGCAGAGGAGGGAACAGAGCACTGGTTTTCTCAGTGCCAGGTTAGGGCCCCAGCCATTGGGCCACCCTGGATCTTCTGGAAACATATTAAAAAAAAAAAAAAGGAAATGCAGGGTGAATGCCAGGAACCATTACTGAACTGCTAGAGTGCGGCTCAAGGGAAGTGGTGGGACCCCACCACTAGGGTTGTTTATAACTGGACTAGACAGAGCCCTGGAGGAATGCATTGAAGGGATCAAAAATACAACAATGCCGGGCTGCTGGAGGTGCCCGGGCAGGACCTATTGGTGGGAAAGTCTGAGGTTGTCACTGGGAACTGGGGGAGAGGGACTTAGAATCATACAGCCATAGAAGATTAGTGTTGGAAGAGACCTCAGGAGGTCATCTAGTCCAACCCCCGGCTCAAAGCAGGACCAACCCCAACTAAATCATCCCAGCCAGGCTTTGTCAAGCCGGGCCTTAAAAATCTCCACCACCTCCCTAGGTGACCCATTCCAGTACTTCACCACCCTCCTAGTGAAATAGTTTTTCCTAATACCCAACGTAGACCTCCACTGCAACTTGAGACCATTACTCCTTGTTCTGTCATCTGCCACCACTGAGAACAGCCTAGCTCCATCCTCTTTGGAACCCCCTGTGATGTTGCACTCCATAATGTTTTATGGAAATATGCTTATGAGTGTAAATATGATGTAACTAGAATATGCTTTATGCAAAAAGTCTCTTGTAAGGTATCATTACAAAGGCTTTAATCTACTGAGTATATTCATCCTATTTGTATGAATGTATCATTCTTGTATCTGAAACTAGGAATATGAGGTCCTATTGTAATTATGCAAAGTGTGGGCCATTAATGGTGGTTTAGAATCTTGATGGCTCCCATTGACTAGGACAATTGTTTGTAAATGGTTTATTTACCTGCAAGCCTTCCTGTATATGTGCAGGCCAGTCCTGGAAGAATGGAGGGGGTCTCACAGGACATGTGAACATGTCACCTGATACTGGAATTTATCTTAAACCTGGGGCTTTTCCATTTAGAAGGAGGGGTGGGAACCCAGAGAGATAAAAGATTCCTGCCTTGTGCCAAAGATATAAAAGGGGGTGGAACAGAACAAAGGGGGTCCCAGTCATGAGAAAACCTCTGCTTTTCACCTAAGGTGCCTGCTGGAACTAACAAGGACTGTACTAAGGGAAAGGATTGGGCCCAGATTTGGAAGGAGTCTAGTCTTTGAAAGAAGAGTATTTGAACATCTCTGAGAGTGAGATTTACCTGTAATCAGTTTCTTAATGTATTAGGCTTAGACTTGCGTGTTTTGTTTTATTTTGCTTGTTAACTTACTTTGCTGTGTCTGTTATTATTTGAAACACTTACATCCTACTTTTTATACTTAATGAAATCACTTTTGTTTATTGATAAACCCAGAGTAAGTGATTAATACCTGGGGGAGGAAACAGCTGTGCATATCTCTCTATTAGTGTTATAGAGGGTGGACAATTTATGAGTTTACCCTGTATAAGCTTTATACAAAGTAAAATGGATTTATTTGGGGTTTGGATCCCATTGGGAGCAGGGTGTCTGGATGCTGGAGATAGGTAACCTGCTGAGCAGTTTTGTTAAAGTCTGCAGCTTGGGGGTGTGGACCAGACCTGGGTCTGTGCTGCAGCAGGCGAGCGTGTCTGGCTCAACAAGGCAGGGTTCTGGAGTCCCAAGCTGGCAGGGAAAACGGGCTCAGAGGTAAATTCAGCATGTCAGGTGACAGTCCCCAGGGGGTCTCTGTGACGAAACCTGTCACACCCCTGTTCAGGTAGTTGAAGGCTGCTATCAAATCCCCCCTGACTCTTCTCTTCTGCAGACTAAACAACCCCAGTTCCCTCAGCCTCTCCTCATAAGTCATGTGCCCCAGCCCCCTAATAATTTTTGTTGCCCTCTGTTGGATTCTCTCTAATTTGTCCACATCCTTTCTGTAGTGGGGGGCCAAAAACTGCACGCAATACTCCAGATGTGGCCTCACTAGTGCCTAATAGAGGGGAATAATCACTTCCCTCGATCTGCTGGCAATGCTCCTACTAATGCAGTCCAATATGCCATTGGCCTTATTGGCAACAAGGGCACACTGCTGACTCATATCCAGTTTCTTATCCACTGTAATACCCATGTCCTATTCTATAGAACTGTTGCTTAGCCAGCAGGTCCCCAGCCTGTAGCGGTGCATGGGATTCTTCCATCCTAAGTGCAGGACTCTGCACTTGTCCTTGTTGAACCTCATCAGATTTCTTTTAGCCCAATCCTCCAATTTGTCCAGGACACTCTGGACTCTATCTCTATCCTCCAGCATATCTACCTCTCCCCCTAGCTTAGTTTCATCCGCGAACTTGCTGAGGGTGCAATCCATACCATCATTCAGACTATTAATGAAAATGTTGAACAAAACCACCCCAGGACAGACCCCTGGGACACTCCACTTGATACTGGCTGCCAACTAGACATCAAGCCATTGATCACTACCTGTTGATCCCAATGATCTAGCCAGCTTTCTATCCACCTTATAGTCCATTCATCCAATCCATACTACTTTAACTTGCTGGCAAGAATACTGTGGGAGACCGTATCAAAAACGTTGCTAAAATCAAGGTATATCATGCCCACCGCTTTCCCCATATCCACAGAGCCAGTTATCTCATCATAGAAGGCAATCAGGTTGGTCAGGCATGACTTGCCCTTGGTGAATCCATGTTGACTGTTCCTTATCACATTCCTCTCCTCCAAGTGCTTCAAAATGGATTCCTTGAGGACCTGCTCCATGATTTTTCCAGGGACTGAGGTTAGGCTGTTGGTTCCCGAATTCTCCTTCTTCCCCTTTTTTAATGATGGGCACTTTTTCCAGTCATCCAGGCCTCCCCCAGTCACCACAAGTTTTCAAAGATAATGGCCAATGGCTCTGCAAATCACATCAGCCAACTCCATCAGCACCCTTGGATGCATTAGATCCAGACCCATGGACTTGCATGTCTAGCTTTTTGAAATAGTCCTTAACCTGTTCTTTCACCACTGAGAGCTGCTCACCTCCTCCCCATGCTGTGCTGCCCAGTGCAGCAGTCTGGGAGCTGATCTTGTCTGCGAAGACAGAGGCAAAAAAAGCATTGCGTACTTCAGCTTTTTTCACATCATCTGTCACTAGGTTGCCTCCCCCATTCAGTAAGAGCCCCACACTTTTCCCTGACCTTCTTCTTGTTGATAACATACCTATAAGAAAAGGAGTACTTGTGTCACCTTAGAGACTAACAAATTTATTTGAGCATAAGCTTTCGTGAGCTACAGCTGCTGACTAACACGGCTGCTACTCTGAAACCTGTCAACATACCTATAGAAACCCTGCTTGTTACCCTTCATTTCCCTTGCTAGCTGCAACTCCAGTTGTGCTTTGGCCTTCCTGATTATACCTCTGCATGCTAAAGCAATATTTTTGTACTCCTCCCTAGTCATCTGTCCAAGTTTCCACTTCTTGTAAGCTTTCTTTTTGTGTTTAAGCTCACCAAAGATTTCTCAGTTAAGACAAGCGGGTAGCCTGCCATATTTGCTATTCTTTCTGTACATCGGGATGGTTTGTTCCTGCACTCTCAATAAGTCTTCTTTAAAATACAGCCAGCTCTCCTGGACTCCTTTTTCCCTCATATTAGCCTCCCAGGGGATCCTGCCCATCAGTTCCCTGAGGGAGTCAAAGTCTGCTTTTCTGAAGTCCAGGGTCCATATTCTGCTGCTCTCCTTTCTTCCTTTTGTCAGGATCCTGAACTTGACCATCTCATGGTCACTGCTGCCCAGGTTGCCACCCACTTCTACTTCCCCTACCAATTCTTCCCTGTTTGTGAGCAGCAGGTCAAGAGAAGCATGTCCCCTAGGTGGTTCCTCTAGCACTTGTACCAAGAAGTTGTCCCCAACGCTCTCCTTGCTATCCCTCGGAGGCTGGAGGCAGGAGGAGGTCCCCTACAAGGATGGGCAGTCTTTGTTGTCAGAGGGAACACGCAGTGTGTGCTTTAGGCACACAGGTTAGGAGGTGTCCTGTAATTTGGCGTCTCGCTGCTCTTTAGGGTCTGCCCTGGGAATTTCACATTTGCACACCCGTAATCCCTTTGCAAGAAGGCTAGGGCTGTCAGCTCCCCACTCAGCACTTGCACAAGCAGGTCCCTGGTTTGCCAGCTGAGAGTGTGCCTCACTGAGATCTTTTCTTTGCGTTGTTTCAGAATGCGAGTTGCCAATGGAGACAGAACCGTACTATTATTACCAGGAGGAGGAGATGGAGACAGACCCGCCTTCAGGTTGCACTGGGGACAGAGTCAGCACCAGGAACGTCCTGAGCGTCCCAACAAAAACCCTCGGGGGGAAATTTATCTTCCTTCAAAGCAGACAAAGAAAGGCCGGTTTCACGATGAGTCTAGTGATCTCAGTCAAGGTTCCAGTGGGCAAATGTCCCCTCCCTCCCACAGACACAATCACAGCAGGCAACAGCACCTGAGCCTTCTACACTGTCTGCAAAGAACCAAACAGGTCCCAGGTCCCCTTTCGCCCCAAAGGTGGGTGACCCCTGCTGGGGCAGGGCGAAGGCACAGGCAATAAGTATGTTAGTTTGCACTGCTGCTTTTGCCAGTGCTGTACCTGCTCTGTGGGGAGAGGGAAGGCTTCAGTGTCCTGGGATCATGGCTTGAGTTAGGAGCATGTTAATAATTACTACTTTATACTCAACAATGCTCATTCACTACTGTGTGCACCATGCTGGAGCAGTGTGGTTCTGTCTCCATCTAGTGGCTAAGCAGTGCATGGAGGTCAATGTATCTGAGTAGTCATAAAGCAAAGAGAGCTGTCCTGTAGCTCAGGCAGTCAAGGCTCATGTGTTTCAATCCAGAGAACCTGGGGTTCCGTCCCCACAGCTACCCAGACCTGGGTCTTGGTACAAGAACAGTGAAACCAGCACGCCCTTGTCAAGCTGCCCTGCAGTGTCTGAAGCGTGTGAATGCGGGTTTTAGGAAACAGGGTGCAAACCCCACATGGATCATGAGTTCTATAGCGTCTAAGTAAGAAGGGCTGAAACACAAGGTCTAAAGGCTGAGGCCTGTAAGATTTTAGCTTAGCTATATTAGGCCTTAGAGATGAGAAATGCTCACATAAGTAAGTGACTGAAGAATAACCCGATGCTGTAAGATTATGGGAAAAGATGTGCCAAGGGGGTGGTATTGTGAAAAATTAGCTCTAAGATTAATTTTAGATCACAAAATGCACATTTTTTCTAACACGTGCCTTAACCACAGGATACAGGCTGTGTGTCAATGCTAATAAGAATAAAAGAAACTATACACAACCCATGGAAAATGGGATACACCAATATTCTTGGGGGCCACCACACAAATAAGGGAAAAGAGGGCTGACACCTTCATGCACATGTACAAGGATATGAGGTATAGTCAGAATCACATGATAAAGAGGGTGCCCAGACTGGGAAAACTGAGCTCCCTATGGGAAAACTCCAGCAGGAACCATCCCTCTACTGATGATCAACCCATGAGAGACCCATCAGACCCTAGCACTATCTAGGCGGATGTGAGTTTGACTGTAGTGAAAGCTTGTACATGGATGTATTTGTGATTTATTTATGCTTAATATTTATAACATTGCTGGTAACTATAATAAAATTGATAAAAGATATTAGACCTTGTTCTTGTGACTGTCTGCGTTACTTCCCTTGGGGCTTGTCTACACTGGCAAATTTTGTCTCCAAAAATTGGCTTTCGGCGACAAAATAGTGATAGCGTACATATTGCAATGTGACTTTAAAAAAGCCTAGTTTTGGCGACAAAAAACTTCCACCCCTGTGAGAGACTTTTGTCTTTTCCCCTCCCTTTATTGTCGACAAACATGCAGTGTAGACACCACAGTTTTCCCCCCCCCACCACCAATTTTATTGACCCCCAGAAAGTATCCCACAATTCCCATGCTGCTGCTCTGGTCAGCAGTTTGAACTCCGCTGCCCTGCAGCCAATCTGCCCCTCCCCCTTGCAAGCCCTGGGAATTTTAAATCTCATTTCCTGCTTGCTGGCTTCCCAGAGGAGCTTTCTGGGTGGCTTCCCAGGTGAGCATGGCTGGCTATCGTACCAAACGCACTCCTGCTTGGACCACCATTGAGTTCTTGCATCTGATCAGTATATGGGGAGAGAAGTCTGTTCAGTTGCAGCTGCGATTGACCCGTAGGAATCAGGACACATATGGGCAAATTTCTTGAGGCTGGCGTGGAAAGGGCTATGATTCGGACACGCAGCAGTGCAGAGTGAAGATAAAGGAGCTGAGGCAGGTGCGGGAGGCAAACCATCACTCTGGTGGTGCACCTAAGACCTGCCACTTCTATAAAGATCTGAATGCTATCCTCGCTGGTGACCCCCCCCCCCATCGCCAATAGCCCCATGGATACTTCTCAGGCAGCAGAAAGAGGGGGTAACCCGCAGGCTGAAATTCTGGATGAAGAAATCAAACTGGAAGAGGCTGTGGTGCTCCCAGCGGGGTCGCCCGCTGGGGCAGGCAGGTAGGAACTTTTCTCCACTCCAGAAGTGCTCAACAGGGAGCAGGAGGCAGATGAGTTGCCGGGTAAGTTGCTGTGGCTTGTGTAGCTTTTAACTCATGTACTAAGCTTCAGAGGTCCCATCCCACTTGTAACACCGACAGACCCCTGTTGTTGCCAGGCGGGATTGAACGTCGGCCCTCCAGAGCTAAATGCATGAGCCTCTACCGCATGAGCTAAAAGCCCTATGCCTCTTAGCTAAGGCTGTAGAGCAGACTCCTTAATCTCTCTCTCTAAGGGTATGTCTACACTACAAAATTAGGTCAAATTTATAGAAGTCAGTTTTTTAGAAATTGTTTTTATATAGTCAATTGTGTGTGTCCCCATACAAAGTGCATTAAGTGCATTAACTTGGTGGAGTGCTTCCACAGTACCGAGGCTAGCATCAACTTCCAGAGCGTTGCACTGTGGGTAGCTATCCCACAGTTCTCGCAGTCTCCGCCGCCCATTGGAATTCTGAATTGAGATCCCAATGCCTAATGGGGCAAAAACATTGTCGCGGGTGGTTCTGGGTACATGTCGTCAGGCCCTCCCTCCCTCCGTGAAAGCATCGGCAGACAATCGTTTCGTGCCTTTTTTCCTGGGTTACCTGTGCAGACGCCATACCACAGCAATCATGGAGCCCGCTCAGCTCACTGTCACCGTACGTCTCCTGGGTGCTGGCAGACACGGTACTGCATTGCTACACAGCAGCAACCCATTGCCTTGTTGCAGCAGACAGTGCAATAGGCCTGATACCCATCGTCATCATGTCCGAGGTGCTCCTGGCCGCCTCGGTAAGGTCGGTCAGGAGCGCCTGGGCAGACATGGGTGCAGGGACTGATATAGAAGTGACTTGACCAGGTCATTCTCTTTAGTCCTGCTGGCAGTCCTACTGCACCATTTTTTTGGTGAGCAGCCAGGAGATGAGGATGGCCAGCAGTCCTACTGCACCGTCTACTGCCAGCCAAAGATGTAAAAGATAGGTGGAGTGGATCAAAACAAGAAATACACTAGATTTGTTTTGTATTCATTTCCTCCCTCCCCGCACCTCCGTGAAATCAACGGCCGATAATTGTTTCGGTGAGGTCTGTCAGGGGCACCTTGAAAAGTTTAATGGATATTCAGTCCTGCCTGGAATAGCAGGGGGGAGGGATAGCTCAGTGGGTTGAGCATTGGGTTGAGCACTGGCCTGCTAAACCCAGGGTTTTGAGCTCAATCCTTGGAGGGGCCATTCTGTATGACAGTTGTTTTTGATTCTCCTTGATGTAAAGCCACCCTCTTTGTTGATTTTAATTCCCTGTAAGCCAACCCTGTAAGCCATGTCATCAGTCGCCCCTCCTTCCATCAGAGCAACGGTAGACAATTGTTCTGCGTCTTTTTTCCAAACAGACGCCATACCACGGTAAGCATGGAGCCCTCTCAGATCACTTTGGCAATTAGGAGCACATTAAACATCATACGCATTATCCAGCAGTATATGCAGCACCAGAACCTGCCAAAGTGAAACCGGACGAGTAGGTGATGTCAGTGCGGTGACGAGAGTGATGAGGACCTGGACACAGACTTCTCTCAAAGAACGGGCTCTGGCAATGTGGGCATTATGGTGTTAATGGGGCAGGTTCTTGCGGTGGAACGCCGATTCTGGGCTCAGGAAACAAGCACAGACTGGTGGGACCGCATAGTGTTGCAGGTCTGGGACGATTCCCAGTGGCTGTGAAACTTTCGCATGCGTAAGGGCACTTTCATGGAACTTTGTGACTTGCTTTCCCCTGCCCTGAAGCGCCAGAATACCAAGATGAAGCAGCCCTCACAGTTGACAAGTGAGTGGCAATAGCCCTGTGGAAGCTTGCAACACCAGACAGCTACCGGTCAGTTGGGAATCAATTTGGAGTGGGCAATCTACTGTGGGGGCTGATGTGATGCAAGTAGCCAACGCAATCAAAGATCTGCTGATATCAAGGGTAGTGACCCTGGGAAATGTGCACGTCATAGTGGATGGCTTTGCTGCAATGGGATTTCCTAACTGTGGTGGGGCCATAGTCGGAACCCATATCCCTACCTTTGCACCAAAGCACGAAGCCGGTGAGTACATAAACTGCAAGGGGTACTTTTCAATAGAGCTGCAAGCACTGGTGGATCACAAGAGACGTTTCACCAACATCAATATGGGATGGCCGAGAAAGGTACATAATGCTCACATCTTCAAGAACTCTGGTCTGTTTCTAAAGCTGCAGGAAGGAACTTTCTTCAGAGACCAGAAAATAACCGCTGGGGAGGTTGAAATGCCTATAGTTATCCTTGGGGACCCAGCCTACCTACCCCTTAATGCCACAGCTCATGAAGCCATACACAGGCAGCCTGGACAGTAGTCAGGAGCTGTTCAACTACAGGCTGAGCAAGTGCAGAATGGTGGCGGCGCAGTTTACTGACTCGCTTAGACCTCAGCGAAACCAATATTCCCATTGTTATTACTACTTGCTGTGCGCTCCACAATATCTGTGAGAGTAAGGGGAAGACGTTTATGGCGGGATGGGAGGTTGATGCAAATCACCTGGCCCCTAGTTATGTGCAGCCAGACATCAGGACGGTTAGAAGAGCACAGGAGGTCGTGGTGCGCATCAGAGAAGCTTTGAAAACCAGTTTCATGACTGGCCAGGCTACGGTGTGAAAGTTCTGTTTGTTTCTCCTTGATGAAACCACCCTCCCTCTTGGTTCACTCTACTTCCCTGTAAGCCAACCACCCTCCCCCCTTTGATCACCGCTTGCAGAGGCAATAAAGTCATTGTTGCTTCACATTCATGCATTCTTTATTAATTCATCACACAAATAGGGACATAACTGCCAAGGTAGCCTGGGAGGGGTGGTGGAGGAGGGAAGCACCGGGTGGGATGGTGGAGGAGGGAAGGACAAGGCCACACAGCACTTTAAAAGTTTAAAACTTTAAAATTTATTGAATGCCAGCCTTCTGTTGCTTGGGCAATCCTTTGGGGTGGAGTGGCTAGGTGGCCGGAAGCCCCTGCATTGTGTTCTTGGGTGTCTGGGTGAGGAGGCTATGTAACTTGCGGAGGAGGGCGGTTGGTTACACAGGGGCTGTAGCGGTGGTCTGTGCTCCAGCTGCCTTTCCTGCAGCTCAACCATATGCTGGAGCATATGTGTTTGATCCTCCAGCAGCCTCAGCATTGAATCCTGCCTCCTCTCATCATGCTGCTGCCACGTATCAGCTTCAGCCCTCTCTTCAGCCAGCCACCTCTCCTCCAGGTCATTTTGTGCTTTCCTGCACTCTGACATTGTCTGCCTCCATGCATTCATCTGTGCTCTGTCAGCGTGGGAGGACAGCATGAGCTCAGAGAACATTTCATCACGAGTGCGTTTTTTTCGCCTTCTAATCTTCGCTAGCCTCTGGGAAGGAGAAGATCCTGTGATCCTTGAAACACATGCAGCTGGTGGAGAAAAAAAGGGACAGTAGCATTTAAAAAGACACACTTTATAGAACAATGGGTACACTCTTTCACGGTAAACCTTGCTGTTAACCTTACATACATAGCAATGTGCTTTCATTCCAAGGTTGCAATTTGCCTCCCACACCGCGTGGCTAACCCCTCGCCCCTCTTCCCACCACGTGGCTAACAGCTGGGAACATTTCTGTTCAGCCACAGGCAAACAGCCCAGCAGGAACGGGCACCTCTGAATATCCTTTTAAGAAAAGACCCTATTTCAACCAAGTGACCATGAATGATATCACTCTCCTGAGGATAACAGAGAGATAAAGAACGGATGTTGTTTGAATACCAGCAAACATACGCTGCAATGCTTTGTTCTGCAATGATTCCCGACTACATGCTACTGGCCTGGCGTGGTAAAGTGCCCTACCATGGTGGACGGAATAAGGCTGCCCTCTCCAGAAACCTTTTTCAAAGGCTTTGGGAGTACATCCAGGAGAGATTTATGGAGATGTCCCTGGAGGATTTCCATTCCATCCCCAGACACATTAACAGACTTTTCCAGTAGCTGAACTGGCCGAGAATGCCAGGGCAAATTAATCATTAAACACGCTTGCTTTTAAACCATGTATACTATTTAAGAAGGTACACTCAGCAGAGGTCCCTTCTCCGCCTGGCGGGTCCGGGAGGCAGCCTTGGGTGGGTTCAGGAGGTACTGGCTTCAGGTCCAGGGTGAGAAACAGTTCCTGGCTGTTGGGAAAACCAGTTTCTCCGCTTGCTTGCTGTGAGCTATCTACAACCTCATCATCATCATCATTTTCCTCATCCCCAAAACCTGCTTCTGTGTTGCCTTCCTCTCCATTGAAAGAGTCAAAGCACACGGTTGGGATAGTGGTGGCTGAACCCCCTAAAATGGCATGCAGCTCATCATAGAAGCGGCATGTTTGGGGCTCTGACCCGGAGCGGCTGTTTGCCTCTCTGGTTTTCTGGGAGGCTTGCCTCATCTCCTTAAGTTTCACACGGCATTGCTTTGGGTCCCTGTTATGGCCTCCGTCCTTCATGCCCTGGGAGATTTTAACAAATGTTTTGGCATTTTGAAAACTGGACCGGAGTTCTGATAGCACGGATTCCTCTCCCCATACAGCGATCAGATCCCATACCTTCCGTTTGGTCTATACTGGAGCTCTTTTGCGATTTTGGGATTCCATCATGGTCACCTCTGCTGATGAGCTCTACGTTCACCTGCAGCTTGCCACGCTGGCCAAACAGGAAATGAGATTCAAAAGTTCACAGGCCTTTTCCTGTCTACCTGGCCAGTGCATCTGCGTTGAGAGTGCTGTCCAGAGCGGTCACAATGGATAGCTCCCGGAGGCCAATACCGTCGAATTGCATCCACAGTATCCCAAATTTAACCCGGCAAGGATGATTTCAGCACTAATCCCCTTGTCGGGAGTGGAGTAAAGAAATCGATTTTAAGAGCCCTTTAAGTAAAAAAAAAAGGACTTTGTCGTGTGGACAGGTGCAGGGTTAAACAATTTAACGCTGCTAAATTTGACCTCAACTCCTAGTGTAGACCAGGGCTAAGGGGTCTTGGTGCCACTAGATGGGACAGAACACCACACCCAGGAGGTTTGTGGGTTACACATATGTAACTCAGAGGCGATGGAAGGTCCCTAAAAGTGGGTGAGCCATTGGTGCTGGAACTGTGGCCTCTGCCCCTTGAGGCCTTGCCCTCCTGCCACCACTTCCCCCCCAAGATGCTACCCCCCATGTACTCCTCTCTGCCCCCTCCCGCCCTGTCACTCACTCTTATGGCCAGTAAAAAGTGATGGGGCCATGGCCCCTTGGCTCCCCCCTGTTCTGGTGTTCCAGTGTAACTCCTTGCACATTATTTGCACCTGCATGTTGCAAGGAGTATGATAACCAATGTGACACATGGTTTTATTAGAGACCTTATGTGACCCCTTTTGGGTCCCTTAAGGGGTCCCTGTAACCCTATGTACCCCCGTGCCTTCTTCCAGTTGGCACAGTGAGGTTTCTGGGTCACAGGTTTCCAATCTAATGATATTGCCTCCTCTCTGCTGCTGAATAGAAAAGTCCCCCTAACCCCAACCCAGGCAGTGCGTGTGTGTCTGATGAACAGCAGAGTCCAACCCATGGGCCCTTAGCTCACACAGAAGGAGCTCTGTGGGTTGGTGCGTCTGCAATCCTGCCATCTGGGAGGGCTGCCCCCCATCCAGACAGGACCCACTAGGGCTCACTCCTGCTCCAGATACTCCGTGCTCACTCTGAGATTTTCATTTCACTGGGATTTGGGTGTCTATTGTGACAAAGTTCCTCCTCTATGTTGGTCTTGCGCTTATTGGCGGATTTGCTTGCCTTGGAGCTTCACAGCAGCCCTCAGTTTGGCCGTTTTCATGAACCCACAGTCCAGGTCAACTCCTCCTGTATCTGACCAGGAGTTGGGAGATTTGGGGGGAACCTGGGCTCGTCCTCTACTTCGGGTTCCAGCCCAGGGCCCTGTGGAATGCAGCTGTCTAGAGTGCCTCCTGGAACAGCTGTGCAACAGCAACAACTCCCTGGGCTACTTCCCCATGGCCTCCTCCCAACACCTTCTTTATCCTCACCATAGGACCTTCCTCCTGATGTCTGATAATGCTTGTACTCCTCAGTCCTCCAACAGTATGCTTTCTCACTCTCAGCTCCTAGCACCTCTTGCTCCCAGCTCCTTACACACGCACCACAAACTGAAGTGAGCTCCTTTTTAAACCCAGGTGTCCTGATTAGCCTGCCTTAATTGATTCTAGCAGCTTCTTGATTGGCTGCAGGTGTTCTAATCAGCCTGTCTGTCTTAATTGTCTCCAGAAGGTTCCTGGTTGTTCTGGAACCTTCCCTATTACCTTACCCAGGGAAAAGGGACCTACTTAACCTGGGGCTCATATATCTGCCTTCTATTACTCTCCTGTAGCCATCTGGCCTGACCCTGTCACATATCTCCCTGTTCTGCTCAACACTATGGGGTTGGGCAACTTGGGACGTCAGGCAGTGTACTCATGACAAGCCATCTGCATTGCCATGGTGGCTTCCAGCCCAGTGTTGTATGATGAATTGGAAAGGCTGTAAGGACAGGAACCATCTGGTCACCCTTGTGTTCTTCTCTTTATTTCACTGCATCCACTGGAGGGGTGCATGGTCGGTCACAAGGGTAAACCATCGTCCCAGAAGGTAATAAAGTAGTGTTTCCATGGCCCATTTCACAGCTAGGCACTCTCTTTCAACCACGGCATACTTCTGCTCTCTCGAGAGGAGTTTTCTGCTGAGGTAGAGGATTGGGTGTTCTTGATGCATCTGTTTGTAAAATGAATTCTTTGTTGAAGTCTGGGGCTATAAGCATGGGGTTACTGCAGAGGGCTGTCCATAGATCCATGAATGTTTTCTTTGCGGCAACTGTCCACTTCACCATGTCTGGACCCTGGGCTTTTATCAGGTCTGTCAGGGGACTCACTCTGGTAGCAAAATGGGGAATAAATCATCAGTAGTACCCCATCACCCCCAGGAATGCCCGTACTTGCTTTTTCCGATTTGGCTGGGGCCAATTTTGGATAACCTCTAGTTTGTTTAGTTGGGGCTTGACCATGCCCCTTCCTACAATGTAGCCAAGCTATTTAGCCACGGCTAGCCCTATAGCACACTTGGCTGGGTTGGCTGTGAGGGCAGCCCATCTTAGCGTGTCCAGAACTGCCTCCACTTTTTCTAAGTGGGTTTCCCAGTTGGGGGTGTGAATAATATCATCATCCAGGTATGCCGCTGCATAACTGGTATGGGGCCGTAGGAGCTTGTCCATAAGACGCTGGAAGGTGGCAGGTGCCCCATGCAGTCCAAAAGGAAGAACAGTATATTGAAACAGACCCTCTGGGGTACAGAATGCCGTCTTTTCTTTCGCATCTTTGGCAAGGGCAATCTGCTAGTATGCCTTTGTTAAATCAAGGGTGGTCAAAAATCGGGCATTGCCCAGGCAGTCAACTAACTCATCGATATGGGGTATGGGGTATGCATCGAATTTGGATATCTCATTCAGCAGGCGAAAGTCATTACAAAACCTAGTGGTGCCTTTGGGTTTGGGCACCAACACAATCGGGCTCGACCACTGACTGGGACTCTGATGACTCCCAGCTCCAACATCCTTTTTACCTCTGCCTTGATCTCCTCCCTTTTTGCCGCTGGGATCCAATAGGGCCTTAAAGATACCTTTGCCTCAGGGTCTGTGATAATGTGGTGATATGCTTCAGTGGTCCGACCTGGTTTGGTTGAAAACACATCCTGGTATCGGTTGATCATCTTGGTTGATCCTATCGGTTGATACCCTGATCTGCTCCTGCATGTCATTTCCCTGGCTCAGGGTCTCTTGAGCCACTACACACGCCTCTCGTTGGTGCCAAGACTTTAAGAGGTTAATGTGATAAATTTGTTCTTGTTTCTGGAGTCCTGGCTGCCGCACCTTGTAGGTTCCCCCATGGGTTCAACCACCTCATAGGGCCCCTGCCATTGGGTCAACAGCTTGCTTTCTGCCGTGGGTACCAACACCATCACCTGATTCCCTGGTTGGAACTGTCGGACTTTTGCCTGGCGATTGTAATGGGTTCGCTGGGCCTCCTGCACCTTTTCCAAATATTCCCATACAATAGGGGTGACCCGGGCTATCCGTTCTCGCATCCGCAACACGTGGTCCATTATATTTCTCCCCTCATTGGGTTCCTCTTCCCAGGTTTCTTTTGTGATATCTAGTATGCCACAGGGGTGGCGTCCATATAATAATTCAAAGGGGGAAAAGCCAGTTGAGGCCTGAGGTATCTCCTGGATTGCAAACATAAGGTAGGGTAGTAGGGTGTCCCAATCCTTCCCGTCCCGACTTACCACTTTCCTTATCATTGCCTTGAGGGTTCGGTTAAACCTTTCTACCAGCCCATCAGTCTGTGGGTATGTATATGGAGCAGCGTACAGAGGTCCTTCATTAGCTTCGACATAAATGGGGTACCTTGGTCTGTTAATATCTCCTTTGGTAGCCCTATTCGGGCAAAGATCCCCACCAACTCTTTAGCTATCATTTTAGACGCCGTGTTCCACAGGGAGACGTCTTCTGGGTGGCAAGTAGCATAATCCAGCACGACAAGTATATATTGGTGGCCCCGGGCTGTCTTCTCCAGGGGTCCCACCAGGTCCATGGCTATTCGCTCGAAGGGGACCTCTATGATGGGAAGGGGTACTAAAGGTGCCCTCAAGTGGGGACGGGGACGGTGCAGCTGACACTCCGGGCAGGACACACAGTACCTCCGTGCTTCTTCATTTACTCTGGGCCAGAAGAATCGTCACAGGACCCATGCCAGGGTCTTCTCTACCCCCAAATGACCCCCAAAAAGATGACTGTGGGCCAGACTTAATACAGCATTCTGGTGTTTTTGAGGTACTAGGATCTGCTGTACCTTCTGCCCCTGTACTGGTGCAACCCGGTATAAGAGATTCTTTTTCATTATGAAGTAGGGTCCCCGGTCCCTGGGTTTTACCTTCCACAGGGACCCCATCTATTTCGGTCACCTCCTTCCTAATGTTGTTGTACCTTGGGTCTTCAGCCTGGTCCCGTCCAAAATTTCCTTTCCCGGGGCTAATCTGCCCGAGATCTAGGGGGCCAGTCTCTGTTGCCTCTACTGGTTCAGAGGCTTTAGGGTGTGGGTCAGACTCAGATGCTTCTCCCTCCTGGATGGCCTCCTTTTCAGCTGCTCTGGTCCACCTACCGACGAGAGCAACCCTCTGGCTTTGGCCAGTATTTGGGTTCCCAAGGCCTTAGCTGCCTCTCTTTCCCTTTTCATCTTTCTACGCTGTCTGGGAGTGGAGAACAAATCTGGGGATATTTCAGAGAAGGTTGCAGGCCTCACTACTTTCAGGGCTTCCCTCTTTCGCCAATTCCCCTACCGGGAGTAAGTCTTCAAAGCCTGGGAAGGCCTTCCTTATGAGCACTGGGTATGGGAGTTTAGGGACTACACCTGCTGCTATCTCAGTAGTGTTCCCCTGAATCTCAATTTTTACTGGGATGGTGGGGTTATAACCAACTGTCCCATGGATGCATGTTATCCCCGTATGCTTAGCCCACAGCAGCTGACTACGCTTCACGAGCTTCCCCAAGACAAGCGTGATAGCACTCCCCGAATCAACCAGTGCTGTGGTCTAAACCCCATTTAGCTTTACTGGTCTGATGTACATATGTGGGGTTAGTAAGACCCCCACAAGGTGGATTAGGGAGCATGGGTCTGCCCAGTTCCCCAGGTTACACTGCATATGCTCCTTGGCATTGGGACACTGTGCAGCTATGTGTCCCCACTCCCCGCAGGCGTAACATCTCTATGGAGCCCTAGGCATTCCCCAGTCTCTTGGTTTGGGTAGTCTAACATCACGATCCTTTTCCCCCTCAGTGCTACGACTCTTGGTGGCTTCTGGTGGGCCTTCAGCCCCTCTCGTTTTCCACCTGGGCTCTCCTGGTGTCCCAGTCACCTGAGCTCTAGAGCTTGGTGCTGCTAGTTTAACCCAGGGTGCTTCTTCCTTAACTGGTTGGGTCAGCTCCCTCGCCGTCCTTCACCTTTCTACCAGCGTGACAACCTTGTCATAGGTGGAGGGTTTGTTCTGGCTTACCCAGGTGCGAAGGTCTGCCGGTAGTCTTCCCATGTACAGGTCGATGACAAGAACCTCTAGTATCTCCTCTGGACTCGGGGACTCAGTTCATAACCACTTTCATGCGAGATGGATGAGGTCATAAAATTGGGACCGCGAGGTTTTGTTTTCCTGGTACCTCCACTCATGATATCGCTGGGCCCGCACTGTGGTGGTTACCCCAGATCTGGCCAGGATCTCTGCTTTCAGTTGGGGGTAGTCTGCCGCAGCCTATTCAGGCAAATCATAGTAGGCCTTCTGGGCCTCCCCACACAGGAATGGAGCGAAGAGGCCAGACCACTGTTCTCGGGGCCAAGCCTCCCACAGGGCTGTCCTCTCAAAGACCAGGAGGTATGCCTCCACATCATCCTCCTGCATCATTTTCTGCAGCCAATTGCTGGCCCGCATGATCTGAGTCCCATCATGGCTGTGGTTCAGCTCTGTAAAGGCCTTTACCTGGCTTACCAGTTCCCGCAACATAGCCCGGTCTTGAGCAGCCTGGTCCATCAGCAGGCGATTAGTCTCTTGCTGCAGCCGCCCTGCCTCCTGTTGGGCGGCTGCCTGCCTGCTGATAGATCTGCTAGGGCAGAAGCTGAACCCCAGCAGAGGACTCCGGTCCTGGAATCTGATTGGCAGGATGCTGGGGGTCTTGATTGGTCCACAGATTCTTTGTAAACACAGCAAGGAAGAGGAAGTTGTCCCTGCATCTATGGGATCTATGCTGCTCTTGATCCCCTGGCTTCTCTGACTTGAGTTCCTATCTCTGGGCTGTCTCCTGCCTCTGACCCCTGGGTATTCCAACCTGGCCTGACTCTGGTTACCAATGTGTGGTTCTGCTTTCAAATTTATCTCCTGCTTCTGATCTCCTAATCAAGCCAACTCTTGGCTCCTGTTTCTTGACTGTGGACTCTGGCTCTGACCATTAGGTCTGGTTGCCCATGACCCAGTTGTGACAGTTTATCACCTTCAGATCAGGCTCAGAACTGCCTGAATCTTGTCTTTAACTTTGATATAAACACACATGCATTTATTTTTGTGTGTAATCATGGATGTTTCATCCGTTCTGAGAGTCACTGATGTTCACCTGCTTTGTTGTAAGGGGGGAAACCCCCTCAGGAAATCAAATGTAAAAAAATCTCTGTTAATGCAACATGAATAGTGAGATTTTCAAGCGCCCCAAAATTCAGGAATTCTGCCTTTCACAGCACCTGCAACTCAGCCACGTATTGAGCGGTGGCTTGACTCTGAAAAGTGACTGTGTCAGAATTCTTGGGGTAAGTGCCTAGTGGGCATATTTTGTCTTTTTTCAATAATATCCACAGTCAGTGCTCAATTCGCCAAAGTGAGCTCAGTACACCATAGGCCCAGAGAGACGTCTAAATGCTTTGAGAGCAAATGCCTTAGAAAAATTATTAGGTGTTGAATATTGGAACAAATGCCTAGATCCATCAGAGAACTCAATACATCCTCCTTCCCAAAGTTTTCCAGAAAAGAAAATGGAAATCCCTGGGACATGTGTGATAAATGAAAGCAGAGCGTCCATCATGGCAGGCTGGAGGAACATGCAAAAGGGACCAACCAAACAGGAGTCACTCTGTTGAACCCTACTTAGAGAGAGAAAGCTTATGGGGCTCAACAATACGGATGATATGCAAAAAGTGCGCCAGGATAGATGGGGTGGCAGAGCTTTATTTGTGCCCTAAGTGATGTCTAACGGCAGGGGATGGGAAGGATTCCGACTCAGATTCAGGGTGTGCTCAGTTTACAAGTAATCAGCTCTTTTCTCAGCCTGGAATCAGGGAGTCAAGCTGGGGTATTTCCTTCTTGGCAGTGATATCAATTTTACAGGCCAGATCCTGCTTCTTTACGGCCCCGTCACTTTCACCCCCCGTCCTCAGTGACTTGTAGAGTGAGGCATGACTCTTCAATAATGTCCTTTTGCACAAGTTTTCTAAGTTCCTCTGAAACAGCTTTCCTGACTGAAAACGGCAAGTGCCATAACTTCTGTAGTACAGGCATCACATTATTCCACATTTTAACTTTATGAAGGAACCCATAAGCACAGTCGAGTTTCTCCTCAACCTGTTGTTGGATCCCAGCTGAAACTGGTGTGTGTTCTGCAAGAGTGCTTTGCTGACGAAGAGCAATTCATCCATTGCCTACCCTGAGATTTATTTTTAAATAAAAAAAGTGTAAAGCAGCCAGTAAATCTCTACCAAAGATAGGAGTGCCTTTGTGGACAATGTAGAATTTTGCAGTTACACAGCAATCACCAAAGGTAACTATTGCTGGCAGGCAGCCATGTGTTGGAATATGGTTTTTCAAAAGCACACCAACTGAAGTTTGGGTTCAGTAAGAGGCACATCTTTAAAGTAATGCAAACAGATGGAATCAGGTAGTATAGATACTGCTGAGCCAGTGTCCAATATTAGCTGAATAGAGTGTGATTTGCCTGAAGGTATGGCAGAAACGTTTACAGTGCACTTTATTTGTTCTGGAATATGTGCAATAGTGATTTTGTCCACGCTCAGCACAGTAACATCTGGTATTGTAACTGCATGCACTTGTTGATTGAACTGGCTGCTGTGACATACTTTAGCAAAATGCCCAATCTTTTTGCAATGATTGCACTGAGCTACTTTTGCCAGACATCCTGTGTTGCTTGCAAGGTGTTGCGGGGATCCACAGCGAAAGCATGCTTTTACTGTATTTTGAATTTGCTGATTTGGTGGTTTTCCATTAGTTTTCCTCTTGTAATTGTTTGTCTGCAGTGATAGTGAACTTTTCTGCAAAGGAGTCACAGCCTGGACTGTGCCTCCTGTATCCATGCTCATTATTTGGCTTCAGCTGTAGCTGACTCAATCTGAGTAGCAATGGTTATTGCTTTTTCTAGTGTAAGTTGTGGTTCTAGAAGTAAGCGTTCTCTTACACAAAGCATGGTTGTTTTCGAAATGAGCTGGTCTCTAATCATCCCATCCACCATATTCCCAGTCACAAGTTACAATCAGACTCCTCAGAGAAGCAATATACTGCATTATAGGTTTCAGAGTAGCAGCCGTGTTAGTCTGTATTCGCAAAAAGAAAAGGAGTACTTGTGGCGCCTTAGAGACTAACAAATTTATTAGAGCAGAAGCTTTCGTGAGCTACAGCTCAGTGAGCTGTAGCTCACGAAAGCTTATGCTCTAATAAATTTGTTAGTCTCTAAGGTGCCACAAGTACTCCTATACTGCATTATAGTGTTCCCTGTTTTCTGCTCATGCTGGCGAACTCTGTAGCGATTATCTACTACATTCACTTTTGGCACAAAAAAGTTCTTTAATGCAGTGAGTGCAGTCTCATATTTATCATCTGCAAGGGGAAAAGTGTAAAATATATGCTGCCCTTCTACTCCAAGGCAGTGGATTAGCAGAGCACACTTTCTTACTTCAGAAATCTCTGTAGCAGTGATTGCAAGCAGATAAGTCTCAAACATATGGACCAAGGCAGTAAAAACAATTGGAGGCTCACCGGGGCTTTGCAGAAAAGGTGCAGGTGGGTTCAGAGGCAGAAGATCCATCCTCTTCACCAAAACGTTGTAGCAACCAGGCAAGGTACTAACAAACTTCAACAGGAATTTATTTTTAAAGTGGAAACCTCTTTACCAAGCTGCTGCTGCACCCTCGGTAGCTCTCACTCCGCATCCTCAACTTCCCCCCCCCCTTCCTGTTTCCTGTCCTTTCAGACTCCCAACAGCCAGTGCTCCCAGTTCTAATAATTACAAGCAGCATCTAAACACCACATAGGGGGGCTTCTAAATGGAGGCAAAAGGGAGCAAGGAGCCTTGTTTGAGCATCTTGCACGTTAGACTCTTTAGAAAATCCCAGTGTTAAACTGAGCCCTACATGAATTAAGCTTTTGTATTTCATAGAATAGTAGACAGAGGTGGGCTATTGATCTGAGTTTGACAAAAAAACCCCAAAACCCTGCATCTTGGATACAATTTTCCACACAAAATTGGTGAAGGCAAAGTTCAGTTTCCCCTACAACTGGCCCCTGTCTCCTTTGTACATCTGCTACCCTTTGCCTTACTCCAGGTGTGACATTTTACATCATAAAGTGCAACAGGAACCCACTGGTGAGTGTATGACACAGACCTCTCTCTGTTACCGCCCCAGCTAAGCTGGTTCACTCTTTAGCTCAAGCTGTAGCAGCTCAAAGTTGCTGGGGCTGTCACAGAGTCATATCCTCTGTGGACCAGACACAGAAGAGGTGCCGGTGACACACACATTCACCAGTGGGTTACACAATTCTACTGTGTAAAGTGGCTGTGGGCTGCATCCTGTCACCTCCTCGGAATGGGTTTCACCTATAGTAGTGATGCAGAAGAAGGGTGGAGGCATTCGCCTTTGTATGGACTTAAGGGAGCCAAATAAAGCCAAATCAAATTGTGATTGATAGACATCCTCTTCCTCACATAGAAGAAGTATTTGCAGAACTCTGTGGAGCAAATATGTTTTCTACTCTTGATTTGCAGACCGCATACTACCAGGTTATGTTGCATGAAGATAGCAGAGACCTCACAGCATTTATTACACATGAGGGACTATTTCATTTTAAACGTGTTCCATACGGTCTTGCATCTGCCCCAAGGGCCTTCCAAAAAAGGATGTCATTGATTCTGAAGAATCAACATGGAGTTCAGCGCTATCTGGATGATATTATTGTGTTTGGAAATACTTCTGAGGAGCATGACAATAACCTGCAGTCTGTACTAAACTGCATCAATAAAGCAGGTCTCAAGTTCAGTAGGTCCAAATGCAAATTTAGACAAACTGAACTCTCTTTTCTGGGGCATATAATTTCACAGGCTGGACTAAAACCTGATCCAGATCATATCCTGGCAATTTCAAATGCTCCTCCTCCAACAGATGTGCAAACTTTATGTTCCTTCTTGGGTCTTACCTCATGGTATGCAAAATTCATTCCCAATTATGCTTCTGTCATTGAACCGTTACGAGAATTACTACGGAGAAGTTCAACCTTAGTGTGGACAATGGATGCAGAAGCTAGTTTCAAAACGGTGAAAGACTTGATTGAACATAGTCCAGTACTTGCACTATTCACTCCTACATTGCCCACAATTGTAACTACTGATGCTTCTGATTATGGACTTGGGGCTGTCCTCACACAACTTCATGAGGACAACACAGAGAGGACTGTTGCATTTGCTTCAAGGACACTAAGTAATGCTGAGAGGAAATATTCTACAGTCAAAAAAGAAGCACTTGCTTGTGTCTGGGCTACTGAAAAATGGAGAACTTACCTGTGGGGCCACACATTCAAGTTGCTCACCATGAAAGGACTGGGAAGAGCAGGATATCATATTGCTAGATGGTCTGCAAAATTACTCTCTTTCAATTATGAACTGGAATATAAGTCTGGAAACAAAAATGTGGTAACTGATTGCCTTTCTTGCCTGCCTTTGCCTTCACCAGATGGTCCACCGGAGGATGAGGATGTAGTAGTTGCGCTTATTACAAGCACTCTTACTGCAGTTACAAGAGAACAATTTCAAGCTGCTTGTTCAGCGTGTCCAATTCAACAAAAACTATGGGAATTTCTGACAAAGAGATGGCCCAGTAACCCTAAAAACCTTGACCCAGTTTTGCTGCTTTATTTTAGAGTTTGGGATGAATTTTCTTTTCTTGATGGCTGTGTGCTACGAGGTACATACTGGCTACTTGTGCCAGAAGAATTACAGTCAAAACTCATACACCTGGCACACAATACTCATCAAGGAATTGTCAGAACCAAACAATGACTATGGAATCTGTATTCGTGACCAGGGATGGACTCTCAAACTGAAGCACTCATAAAATCCTGTGTCACTTGCTAAATGCATAATAAGACAGCAGTGACATGTACCCCCCTCCACTACAGCCTGTTCCTCTTCCTGAATCTGCATGGGAAAAAGTGGCAATTGACATTGTAAGACCCTTTGATACTGCTCCAAGTGACTGCTGTTATGCCATCACTTTAATAGACTATTTCAGTAAATGGCCTGAGGTAACATTTACATTGCAAATCTCTTCTGCTACAGTAATTAAGTTCCTCTCTTCAGTTTTTAGCAGGGAAGGTAACCCCAAAGAACTGGTTTCAGATAATGGTAGTCAATTTACTTCCCTGGAGTTTGAAACTTTTCTAGGAGAGAGGAACATTTTACATAGAAGGTCATCCCTATATTACCCTCAAGCCAATGGGGAAATCAAATGGTTTAACAGAAGTTTGAAAGAGAGTTTGCAGACAGCTAAACTGGAAGGGCGATTGTGGATAACCTTCACTTCTGATTTCTTGCAAGCATACCGGGCTACACGACATGCCACAACGCAAAGATCACCCACAGAGTTACTGCATGGGAAACAGATGAATACTAAACTGAACATTGCTGGATTGTTAAAAGCATGACCTAATGCCTCAACCGAGGATGATGTGAGAAAAACAGTTGAACAGAACCAAGCAAAGTATAAGGTTTTCACAGACAAGTGGCTGGGTGCTAAACGAACCAAAGTTTGAATGTTGTTCCTTCATTAGAATACAAAAACCTGGAATTTTATGCAAAGGGGACCATAAATTCACAGCTCCTCTTAAAATCATAGAGAAGAAGGGACCTTACACCTATCAACTTTCTGATGGGTGGGTATGGAATGCTTCTTATCTTGCACCTGCCTATGCACCAAGAGGAGATTATGCCAACACCCAGTCTGCATTGAATGACTTCACCAAAGTATCAACACAACAAGACATTGCACTGGAACCGGGGCTTGAGAGATGGCCTGTCAGACCCAGATGACCACCTGTCTGGACTAGAGATTATGTTATGTAGTATCTACAGTGTGTGGCAAATTGCTGGCACTACTTTGATGGGTCTCACGCTTTCTCTTCTTGGGGAGGGTTCAGAGCACCATTTCTCACCCCTGAACTGGGGTATTAACTGCCCCATTAGTGTCCTAGAGGAGAAGAGGGGAGGGAGGGACCTAGGCCCTTGAACTAGCAGTTCCTTCTCCTGGGTTACTTCCCTCTCCTGCCCTTTAGCTTGTGGGGCTTCCTGCCCTCCCTCTGCGCAAACCAGGTGTCCCTTTACCTAGGGTCTTGGTCTTCTTAGCCCACCGCAGCACTTTTACAAACTCTCCTCTGCTTCCCTCCAAACCTCTCTCTGCTCCAACACCAATCCACTCTGCTTCAACTCCTTCCCTTGTCTGATTGAAGCAGGGGGGTTTTATCAGGTGACTGTCTTCAGGCGCTCTAATTGGCTTCAGGTGCTCTAATTGGCTTCAGGTGCTTTAATTAATCTATAGCAAACTTTCTTCTCTCTACAGGGAATAAGGCTCCCTTTTAACACTCTCCTGCTGCCCTCTGGCCATCCTGTATCACGTGTTTTCAGTGTAATATTTCTGCCAACAGTCTTGTTTCATATTTGTTCCTGTGATTAGAAAAACAATGTTTATTTTAATTGGGAGAGTTTTTTAAGAGAGGAGGGAATGTGGTGTTTAGATGCTGCTTGTAATTATTAGAACTGGGAGCACTGGCTGCTGGGAGTCTGAAAGGAAAGGAAACAGGAAGAAAGGGGGGAAGTTGAGGAGACGGAGTGAGAGCTACCGAGGGTGCAGCAGCAGCTTGGTAAAGAGGTTTCCACTTTAAAAATAAAGTCCTGTTGAAGTTTGTTAGACCTTGCCTGGTTGCTACAACACCCTACTCCCCACTTTTTAACACCCAGAAGTCAAGAGGCACAAAATTAAGGTTACGTGGCATTGTTCGTACTTTCATTTCAAGGTTATCCTGCATTCTGGCAAGGAAAGTTCTACATGGCATTTTGGACACTGCAGATTTGTGACGCCACCTTCTGTGACATGGATAGAGATGTCTGTGGTACAGGACTTCATTAATGGACATTTTTTCCTGCAGTCATCTACATTCACCGTTCAAAATGTAGCTCTTTTGAAGTTGAAAGGAGCTGTAACAAAGCTGCTTTTCAAATATGGGAAGAGAGTATTTTGAAATGTGTTGTAACTTCAGAACCATGTCAGGAAATTGCTTGAAACTTAAGGATAAAATTCAACTACATCCTCACAGGCAAACATTCAGAGGCAAAAATCTTTCCCAAGTCCTCAATCCAAGGCAGTGGTATGTACATTTCTGAGGAAGTCAGGCCTGTAATGGGGGCTTGGTTGCAACCATAACATCTCTAAGAACATAAGAATGGCCATACTGGGTAAGACCAATAGTCCATCTAGCTCAGTATCCTGTCTTCCAAAAGTGGTCAATGCCACTGGTGCTTCAGAGGAAATGAACAGAACAGGCAATCATCGAGTGATCCATCCCCTGTTGTCAGTCCCAGCTTCTGGCAGTCAGAGGCTATGCAGAGCCATCCAGAACATGGGGTTGCATCCCTGACTATCTTGGCTAATAGCTGGTTGTTGGACCTATCCTCCAGGAACTTCTCTAATTATTTTTTGAACCCAGTTATATTTTTGGCCTTCACAACATCCCCTGGCAATAAGTTCCACAGGTTGTTTGTATGTTGTGTGAAGAAGTACTTCCTTTTGTTTGTTTTAAATCTGCTATCTCTTAATTTCATTGGGTGACCCTGGTTCTTGTGAGATGTGAAAGGGTAAATAACACTTTTTTATTCACTTTCTCCACACGAGTCATGGTTTTTTAGACCTCTCTGGACTAAATAGTCAATTTGCCCATCACTGAAATGCAGCCACCTCTGGGGGGATGGAAAAATAGCAGTCATTTCAAAACAGCCACATTACACAGTGGGATTTAGGAGAATAATGGTCCAACTCCCCACTTGGTATGCACTGGTGCAGTGCAGTGAAGCTGGGCAGATTTACACCAGCTAACGATCTGTCCTAATGCATCCAACCAGCACTTTAAACCCAGCTGACTCAGGCCTCTTCCAGCCAGCATCCAGACACTCCGAGGTGGATTTAGCTAGAGCATCTTGCACATTACCTCAGCTGAGACTTGAATTTGTAGCCTCTTGTGGGTCCTTATAGGCAGCAGCACTGCTGTTTTACCTATCAGCTCTGTGTTCTTGGGGAACCAGGGCTCAGTACCCAGCCTGTCTGACTCACAAAAGTTCTTCCCCCCCACAGCATCTGCTTGAACCAAAGCCAATCAGAAGAAAGACTTACAAAAAGCTATGAAAAAGCAGGGAAAGACACACCTAAACCCTTCTGGACAAGGGTGACAGGATTAAGGAAACTCCCCTAGCCTTATTTGCATCTGAGATGGGACAGGATGCTTTCCATTAGCATACAGAATGGAGAACAGAGATTCCAAGGCAAGAACCACACGGAACTCTGGGACCAGAAAAGCAGGAAAGCACTGCATGATGGGGAATCTGTGCTCCAGATGTTAATGAACCCCCACCTGCACACACCAAGCTCAGTAGTTATCAGACCAATTCTAGTAATAAATCATTTATTGGTATCCAAAATACTGATGCTGCCTAATTACATTGTGAGCTCTCTTGAAGGAACACCACCCATAGCCAGGAATGATCAGCTTCTATTGTCTAGCCTGAACAAAACAACTTTGGTATACTCCCTTGAGCCATCAGTTTACTCATAAACAAATCTAGTGTTCTACCTTGAACCATTGTTCTTCCCCTTCAGAAACCCCATACCCATGCTCAAGTAAGTGTTCTGATGCCTGTATCCAACATTTGCATCAGTTCCATTGGGACTTCATCTTCTCCTGACTGATCCTGCTGGGGGGCTCTGCCTGTCTCTAGCACTTCGGACCCTCAGCTACCACCACCACCTGGGAACCCCGATCGATTCAAGCTTCATGGAGTGGTGAGAGCCCAGCTCTCTCGCTCTCTCTCTTTCTCTAGGTACAGCCTTCTGACTTGTGTGATCAGTTAGAGTTTTCTAAACCTGACTTTTATAATCAAATTTAAATTAGATTTAATATTATCACTGTTTTGTTTGTTTGGTTCCCCTTGTATGGTTATTATCTGGCAATAAATAACTTTCATGGTTAAACTGGTTCTCTCTCTCTCTCTCTCTCTCATAGAATCATAGAAGATTAGGGTTGGAAGAGACCTCAGGAGGTCATCTAGTCCAACCCCCCCACTCAAAGCAGGACCAACATCAACTAAATCATCCCAGCTAGGGCTTTGTCAAGCTGGGCCTTAAAAACCTCTAAGGATGGAGATTCCATCACCTCCCTAGGGAACCCATTCCAGTGCTTCACCACCCTCCTAGTGAAATAGTGTGTCCTAACATCCAACCTAGACCTCGCCCACTGCAACTTGAGACCATTGCTCCTTGTTCTGGCATCTGCCACCACTGAGAACAGCTAAGCTCCATCCTCTTTGGAACCCTGCTTCAGGTAGTTGAAGGCTGCTATCAAATCCGCCCTCACTATTCTCTTTCGCAGACTAAATAACCCCAGTTGCCTCCAGCCTCTCCTCATAAGTCATGTGCCCCAGCCCTCTGATCATTTTCATTGCCCTCCACTGGACTCTCTCCAATTTGTCCACATCCTTTCTGTAGCGGGGGGCCCAAAACTGGATGCAATACTCTAGATGTGGCCTCACCAGTGCAAATAGAAGGAATAATCACTTCCCTCAATCTGCTGGCAATGCTTCTACTAATGCAGCCCAATATATCATTAGCCTTCTTGGCAACAAGAGCACACTGCTGACCCATATCCAGCTTCTCATCCACTGTAATCCCCAGGTCCTTTTCGGCAGAACTGCTGCTTAGCCAGTTGGTCCCCAGCCTGGAGCGTGCATGGGATTCTTCCTTCCTAAATGCAGGACTCTGCACTTGTCCTTGTTGAATCTCATCAGATTTTTTTTGGCCCAGTTCTCCAATTTGTCTAGGTCACTCTGGACTCTATCTCTACCCTCCAGCCTATCTACTTCTTCCCCCCATCTTAGTGTCATCTGTGAACTTGCTGAGGGTGCAATTCATCCCATCCTCCAGATCGTTAATAAAGATGGCCCCAGGACTGACCCCTGGGGCACTCAGCTTGATACCGGCTTCCAGCTAGATATGGAGCCATTAATCACTACCTGAGCCTGACAATCTAGCCAGCTGTCTGTACACCTTATAGTCCACCTTACAGTCTCTCCCTCCCTCCCCCTCCCCTATGGGTGTTTTTTTGGCTTCCCCATTTGCTCGGCAGCAACGTTCCTCGTATCTAAGCTAAAGATCCCTGCAGCGCCCAAAAATCCTGTGCGGTTTGCTCATCAAGTTACTACCAGAACAATTGTAACATGAAAGTGGGGATAGGGACATGCTGAACCTGGGAAATATGAGGGTTGCAGCTTGGAAGTGCTGCTCAACCCAACCTATTCAGGTGTGCTCTATTCCAGTGCGGTGCCCATGGCATATGAGGGTGACAGCTTGGAAGTGTTCTTCGTCCCAGCCTACTGAGTCCGGGGACATATGGGGTGTTGGCTTGGGAGTGCTGATTAACCTGGTTCTCTCAGATGCGCTCTGTTAATGTGTGTGTGTGTGTGTGTGTTCATCTGATTCTGGGGCTGGAAGAACCCAGCCCTGGGGAACGTAGGTCCTGCAGGATAGCTCCATTGGGAGGGAACAACTTGCAGAAGGGAGAAGTAGAGCTCTGTGGGAGAACATGGGTGACAGAACACTTCTCCCACCCCCCAGAAGATTAACCCTAATAAATTGACACATTCCTGCAGGGTTTTAGGTTTTGACAATTGGCATTTTCTGGCAGAATAATGGGCCATTGGAAAATTTTCAACCAGCTCTACTTGTTAGGCAAATCAGCAGGCACATTTTCGTACACAAATTTGAACCCCTAAAGGAAATAAACAAGCCAATTGGTACCAAAATGTTGGAAAATTAAAATATTCTTTCGTAATCTGAATTTGCTGTGTCTCTTTCCCTGCATTTCTGCAGGTTCCTCTCTGTGTTTTGGGAGGCCCGGTTCAAAGTCCGTTCAGAGCTCAACTGCTGGAGTTCTGCATAGTTGGCTCAGCTCAGTGGAGTTGAAATGAGTGGCCCAAGGAGGCGTGAAAGCAGACCCTTGGCAAATCCTGCAGATATGGGCTTCCTCCCCTCATGTCACCCAAGGGGCTATCCCTGGCTGGTAGCATTTGCCCATCTACAAACGCATTCTCAGCTTGACACATATGAAGGCTGTCTCAGACTGACACACAAAGACAGCTATAAACACATGTCTAAAGGGCTGGGCTCAATGCTCCATGAGGTGCCCTATGGGTGGGAGGAGGAGTGTAAAATAGAGGGATTTTCTATAGCGGACTTGGCAGAATTAAAATTTTATTTTTGGGATGGATAATGTCAATGTTTATTCTAAAGCATTTTTGTTCCAATTTAAATTTTCAGAGTTGCACAAAATTATGGGGCTTAAGCATTTTGTGTGTGTGTCAAAGTAAATTTTCCCAGTTGTTGGCAATTATGGGGGTGTCAGGCAATAATTATTCAATGACAGTAGATGTTGAGATTCAAAAAGTTAAAGCTTTAGAGCTGTTAAAACACAGATTGTCAACATCACATGTTGAAATATGCAAAGTCAATAGCCTTAAATCAAGCTCCGATAAGTTCTCAAGCAGCAGTTTTCTTACTTTGCCTGCCTGCAACTTTCAGTTATCAGGGGTGGAAATGTTTTGTCATTGGTTTTGTATGTGTGGTGAAAATGACGCTTACCAGCATTTACTGATAAAAATCATCCTTCCAAGCCTATCTATAGTTTTAATACCCATGCAGCTTGGGTGGGGGAAAGAGGGAGGAAGGTCTGTGGTTTGATATCGGTTGTAATAACTGGCAGGGTGCATCCAGTGAGTCTGGCCCATGGATGGGGAACTCCACTGACAACATCTGGTCACCTTGGTTTATTGTAGATATTGCCGACTTGGGGGTGCAAAGGGTTGTCCTCCTCCCCACCACACACACTTGGGGAGCTTGGGGTGTATGTGTGGTGGTGGTACTGGAAATCCATTGGGTTATATGTGTGTGTATATGTGTGCTCATTTGTGTGCATGGGCGTGTATGTGCATGTGTGCATGCATGGGCACAAGTGTCTGCTCATTTACATTCAGCGGTGTGCATGTGTGTGCCTATATACTCATTTTTGTGCATGTATGTGTGTGTGTGTGAGCTCATTGGCATGCAACTGTGTGTGTGAGTGTTTGTGTGCATGCACATGTGCTTGTCTGCATGCACGTGTGCGCGCATTTGTTTGCCTGTGTGCATGTGTGTGTTTGTGTGCCTCTGTGTGCTCATTTGTCTGCAGATGTGTGTGTTCAAGTGCATGTGTGCATTCATGTACTCATTTAGGGGCAACTATGTGTGTACGTGTATGTGTGCATATTTGCACATTTGTGTGCAAGTACGTGTGTGTCCATGCATGTATGTGTGTGCACATGTGTTTGCATGCAGCTGTGTGTGTTGGTGTGCATATGCTCATTTCTGTGCAGTTATGTGCCTTCATGTGTGTGTGTAGGTGCATGGACGTGCAAGTGACAGGTCACTCAATAATGCCGTCAATGATAGTACCCAACGTCCAAAGAAGACACTGACGGGCGAATTAAGGGCACTTGGAGGAAAAGTACCATCAAACTGTGTGAGAACTGGGATGCTCAAACAGTGGCAGGATCACCCTCTAGCTGCTCCTGGGGTCTCCAGATCCTTCATGCAGCCTTGACCCCAGGAGTGTCTTCCTTCCTGCAAGAGAGAGATGGAGCAGCTGCTGGAAGGAAAACCATGCACACCCTCTTGTGTCCTAGCAGTTTCCACTGGCATGTCACCTTCCAGAGAAAGTCACCTGGTCTCTGCAAGTTGACTTGGAAGTCACCTGGCCAAGCATCTCTCCTTGGTCTTAAATGTCCAACAAGATCCTTGGCACCTTCTAATCCTGACCAATTGCCTACCCATGAAGAAACTTCATCCCCAAAACTTCCCAGCTATCAGATATTGGGGTCCTTCTGGCAAGGAGGCGTGGCCTTCCCAACCCACACTGCTGTGCTGTGGAGACCTTGTTTTAATGGCTAGTTTCCAGGATTCCCAGGCAGTGGACAAACCAGAGCATGTGCAGCATGGGGCCTATCAGGGCAGTGAAACTGAGTATCTAGGATTGTGAAAGAACAGTTTTAAAGAGAATGTTTGTTAAGAAGTGGGCTGGTCACTACAGTCCAGACATACATGCTGCTCCTCCCTCCCTCCTACCAATGGACCTCAGCCTAGACCATGAAGAATCTAGGATCAAGAGAGGAGTCCAGTTCCCATGGCCATTCAAGCTTTGGTCTCTCTGCCTAGACTCACTACATGAGATGCCAGTTGTTTTTGAGATGTGTCCTTCTGGGAGCTAGATGGAGAATCTCCATCTCTTTTCACAGAGGCCAGCAAACAGCCATCGCACAATAACAGAGTTTGGTCTCTACAGATCTGGGACTAGACTGGAATCTATGACCCTAGCGCTGGATGGGTCAGTATTATTCCCCAGAACCCTGAGCCTTCTGGATTGCCAGGGGCTAGTCTGTGTCAGCAGTGAATAACACCAGAACAAAGGGCCATTCATGAATGGCCACAACTCTGGCCACCTTCTCAACTGCCTCTGCACCTTGTGTGTCACTCACCATCAGCACAAAGTGTATGCAAAGAGCTGCCATTGTGACCTGGTAGCGTTTCACCCTAGCTTTTCACAGGGGTGAGTGATGACATAAGCTGCAAGATCAGGGAGTCTTTAGCCCTTTGAATGAGGTGACTGACTGTGTTGTGTACCTGGGAGGAGAATCCAAGGGGCTCATCTAGCCCCTATATGAAGCTCCTTAGGTGAGTCTGTGATGAAAAGTCCCAGCATCTCCACAGGTCAAGTTGGTCTTCAAACATCTGTCCACGAACAAGAAGGGCAGGAGTTTCTGCTGCAAGGTGGGTCTTTAGCTGCTCAAATATCACAAGCATCCTCTCCTTTGTAGATTTGCCTTGTGCCTTGGTTCTGACGACCAGGGGAGTTGGGAATCAACTCAGAGAATAATCTGTTGTTGTCTGGTTGCGTATAAAATTCTGTCTCAGTCACAGGTATTGGATACTGCACCTATCTATGGCACTTGTATGGCCTGCATCACCACAGTCTTTGAGTATCTCAAAATCATTAATATATTTACCCTCACAACTAGAGCCAGATGAATAACTGATTTTTCAGTTTGCTGGCAATTCAAAAACAAAATAATTGTTTTGGATTGTCCCAAAAAAGAATTTAAATCTTTTTTCAGCAAATTAAAAAGTTGGAAAAAATTGTCCTGGGTCAAATGAAACATTTTGTTTCAATTCCAAGCATTTTACATTTTTTTTCTTAAAAATTTAAATGAAGTTGATGGAAATTTCAGCATGATAGGAAATTTGGTTTTAATTGAAAAAAATGAAAAAAAATTGATGTTGGGGGGATTTTTTTTGTTGGGTTTTTCCTTGACTGAAACAATTTGGCATATTGCCACAAATTTGCCAAATGTTTCGGTTGATCTGAATCTTTGTTTTTCACTAAAAGAAGGTTTTGTTGAAAAATGTCACCACGCTGTATTAACAATCCCCTCTGTGGCAGAGGGGGAACTGAGGCAGAAGCTAGGGGCCAGATTTCTAAAAGTGTTTAGGTACCTCAAAAGCCCCTACACATCTAACTCCGGAGTTAGGCTCTAAAGCACCTTGAAACTCTAGCTTTAATTGACTCACACAAGGAATCTGTGGCAGAGCAGGGACTTGAAGCTGATTTTTTGGATCCCAAGCTTTCTGCCTGATTTCTTTAGGATAGGTAGGTATCTATGTGGAAATGGGACACAGTTATGCACTTCCATGTAAATTAACTCCACTGAGATGTCCTGCTCAACCAAACTTAAGAGACATTCATGACTGCAGTTAAGTCTTCTCCAGTCAGTGTGCTGGGCACCAGACTGCCTGAGCCTGAATTTGGTACCTGAGTGACACTGGTCAGCTCCAATGGCCTAATCCAAGGCCGAGTGGAAGCGTTTTGGGGCAAAAGACTGTCTTTTTTATTCTGTATTGGTAGCAGATGTCACAGCCCAGCTGCGATGCAAATACAGAATAATGATAATTATTGATTACAGTCCAGAGGAGGCTTTTTAAATGACTGCAAAGGGCTCCAGCCATAGAATCATAGAATCATAGAAGATTAGGGTTGGAAGAGACCTCAGGAGGTCCTGAAGTCCATCCCCCTGCTCAAAGCAGGACCAGCACCAACTAAATCATCCAGCCAGGACTTTGTCAAGCCGGGCCTTAAAAACCTCTAAGGATGGAGATTCCACCACCTCCCAAGGTAACCCATTCCAGTGCTTCCTAATGAAATAGTGTTTCCTAATATCCAACCTAAACCACCCCCACTGCAACTTGAAACCATTGCTTCTTGTTCTTCTTGGCAGTTGTAAGTGGGTCTTGATTTTTGCCAGTTTAAGGATTTGGAGCTTGATCCAAAACTCCTTGAAGTCAGTTGAGAGATTCTTTCTGATGTCAGTAGCTTTAGGGTCAGACCTTTGCACCTCATTAGTTTGTCTTTCATTTTCAGTAGCTTAAGCCTCATTTTTTTTCCCGACCAACCTTCAAGCACCGTCTTCTGAACATGCTGTCTGGTTTAGCCAGGGTTCCTGGAACATGGGGCTGAGTCTGTGACTTGCTGAGCTTTGTGCTCCCCCAGGAGGCTCAGTGGGCTGCATTGTCCCACCATTGTGTTTGACAGCTGTTGAGTGAACCAGGTTTTTTCTGCCTTCCTCTGGAGCAGCAGAGAACATCCACAACTGAAGATGGGAAACCAGATAGGGTGAACCAGTGAAGTGGTACAGAGAATTGTATTTCTCAGGCACCTGGCTGGTGTATCTTGCTTGCATGCTCAAGGTCAAACTAATCCCCAAATTAGGGGTCAGGAAGGAATTTTCCCTCAGGTCAGATTGGCAGGGACATTGGGGTTGTTTTGCTTTCCTCTTCAGCATGAGGTGTGGGTCACACCTGCTGGGATCATCTGGGCCTACCTCACCTGAGCAACACTCTGCCATTGCAGAGGCTTCAGGCACTGCTGACATCTTGGTCTCGCCTCTCCTCTGCCTGTGACACTGTAACGTTATGAGTGTAATATAATAGCTCATTGACAGGTGACAGGGCCAGAAAGAATTAATTAACTCATAGACTGATCTGACCCACGGCCGAACTTTAAAGACTGGTTAGGAAGATATGTAAATGAATAGAGCACACCCAATCAGCCAATGAATTCTGTTAAGCAAGAGAAATCAGGGTTTGATCCTTTGGGGCAAGGAGGAAAGAGAGACCTTAATTTTGCAAAGGGAAGTCACAGGTTAACCCTAAAACGCCAAAACCCCAATGGTATTAAGCCAAAGGTGTGGCATGACAAAAATGATTGTAGATGGACACTTACAATGAATTTATTGTTATTGCTGATGGTGATTGTTGTAACTAATGTGTTGCTATTACTAAGAACTGTAAAAATGTACAATGTGCATAATCTTCTGAAAAACCCCTTAAACATGTTAAAAGGAATACATGAGAACACACTTGGTGTTAGAAGGCCTTGTAATGCTAATGCTTCACAGTTAATGCCTGTAAACAGTCTTGGAACTTTTCACAGGGGAAAAGACATTCCAAACCTAGTGTGCTGTAGGAAAAGGGAAACTGAGGCACACTACCACATTGCTTTCACTGCTAAATGCCAAGATTCCTGTACTATGAACAACATTAATATCTACATTGATCTGATGTTAATTGGGTTCCAAACATTTGCCAGAGCTTGTATGGATAAAGTAGCTATGTTCTTTAGCTCTTGGCAAGATCACATGAGACATACAGGAACCATGCTGCAAGAGCAGATCTAATCCATTATTGTTCTAACCAAGTTTTACCTTGAGTTTGTAAAAAGATTCAATCATGTTATGGAACATGACTTTGATAAACCATTTCTGTTATACACTGGGTACAGCTTCTAACCCAGTACAAGCTGTAGTGAGACAGAATCCAGGATGAGGAGCTCTTGGGATGCACTCAGTGATGTTTGTGTCATTCCTTCCTGCATCAATTTTGCGTTGGGGGTGTGACATTATGAGTGTAATATAATATCTCACTGAAAGGTGACAGGACCAGAAAGAGTTAATTAACCCACAGACTGACCTGACTCATGGCCAGACTTTAAAGACTGGTTAGGAAGATATGTAAATGAATAGAGCTTTGAAATGCAAGTCTGCATTGTTAGAGGTAGAAGGGTAGATGTTTGCTCAGGTCTTGTGATATAAGCAAACAAGTCTTGTCTATTGCTATAGCTTTGATTCAAAGATCCAAAAAGGAATATTAACATTTAGGAAGACACTTGAGTGAAATAGTATTATTGTCTATGTCTCTTTGAAGGTTGTGATAACCTGTATCTGAACTGTTTAATGGATAAATTATCCTGTGCTAATGACCGTGATGTTTGGGAGAAGGAAAGTTAAGCCTATTGTTTTCTCAGGCCAAAAGGCTGCAGGAACCCTCTCCATCTCAGATCTGCGTTGGGTTTCAAGAGGGGGAAACCTTAAGCCATAAGGATTGAGATCCCCAGTCATTGACTGGAGTCACCCTTAACATGGACATTGGACTATAACCTTTGAACTATTTCTGAAAGGACTTTTGGCCACTACAAACTCAACTCTGCTGTGTATCTGAACCTCAAAAATTGAACTCAAGTCTGTATGTGTATTGATCTTTTAACCAACTCTCTCTCTTTTTTCTTTTTTAATAAATTTTAGTTTAGTTAATAAGAATTGACTATAAGCGTGTATTTGGGGTAAGATCTAAGTTATTATTTGACCTGGGTCTGGGTCTTGGTCCTTTGGGATTGGAAGAACCTTTTCTTTTATATGATGAAATAAGATTTTCAGAATTTATCATCACATGTTTGACTTGTGTGTCTGGATGGAGGCCTGAGGCTGGGTACTTTAAGGGAACTGTATTATTTGGACATCTAAGTAACCAGGGAGGTAACTATAGAAGCTGTTTTGTGCTGGCTTGGTAAATCTAAGTATTGGAATATCCACCAGCTTTGGGGATTGTTTGCCCCATTCTGTTTGCAGTTGACCCTAATTGAGTTTATGGAGGAGATGGTATGATGGGATAATGGGATTTTGGTAAGTAATTGATCTTTAAATATTCAGGGTAAATAGGACTAATCCTCTGAGATGGGATATTAGATGGATGGGATCTGAGTTACTACAGAAAATTCTTTCCTGGGTATCTGGCTGGTGAATCTTGCCCATATGCTCAGGGTTTAGCTGATTGCCATATTTGGGGTTGGGAAGGAATTTTCCTCCAGGGCAGATTGGAGAGGCCCTGGAGGTTTTTAGCCTTCCTCTGTAGCATGGGGCATGGGTAACTTGAGGGAGGCTTCTCTGCTCCTTGAAGTCTTTAAACCATGATTTAAGGACTTCAATAGCTCAGACATAGGTGAGGTTTTTTGTAGGAGTGGGTGGGTGAGATTCTGTGGCCTGCGCTGTGCAGGAGGTCGGACTAGATGATCAGAATGGTCCCTTCTGACCTTAGTATCTGTGAATCTATGAATCTATGAGTGACCTCAGCTGGCTCCCACAGGCAGCACGTCACAGGCACATAATAGTTTAGTCTCCTGAGGACTGAAATGCTTTGACCTAACTAAAATCTTTGAGCTTAATATGAGGGTGGCTGAATGAAAGTTAGTGGCCTGTGTTATACAGGAGGTCAGACTAGATGATCACAATGGGCCCTTCTGGCCTTAAAACTCTATGAAACTATGGAATGAGATTGGGGGCGGGGGCACCAAGGCCCTAGTTTGCCAAGCGTTCTCACCTCAACAGTCTCAGTCAGAACTGACTCCAGTTGGCTTTCCTGCTAGCAATGGTGGTCGGCAGGCCAAGCATGGGATGGGCCAGAGACTGAATCTACTCTTGCCTTGTACTTCAAGGTGAAGGCACATTGGCACGGTGTGTCTGAGAATGAGTGGTGAGGTGATCAGCACACCTCCCACTGCCCATGTAGTGCCCGTTCCGCGGGCTCAGGGGCTGGGAGTCCAGCACTAACCATATACTGTGTCTCACTGAAAGGTGTCCAGTGTCCACTCCCCATGGCAGGTGAAGCACCCCAAGGCGATGGGGTTGACATCTGCTACTCCTCTGTGGTCATCCCCCGGCTGCTGGCTGATTTCCTCACCACCGACAAGTCCATCTCCTACACTGGCTGCATGGCACAGATGGCTTTCTTCTTACTCCATGGCACAGTGGAGTGCCTGCTCCTGGCCACCATGGCCTATGACCGGTTTCTGGCCATCTGCCACCCCCTTCTCTACCACACTCTCATGTCCAGGGGGATGTGCGTACGACTGGTGGCTGTGGCCTACACCCTCAGCATGGCCAACTCAGCCGTGCAGACCAGCAATGTCTTCTGGCTTCCCTTCTGCGGCCCCAACAACATCAATCACTACTTCTGTGATATCCCCCCTCTGCTGCAGCTCGTGTGCACCGACACCATCACGGCCAAGGTATTCTCTACATCTTCTCCGCCCTGGCAACATGACCACCTTGACCATCATCCTGGTGTCCTACTGCTACATCCTGGTCACTGTTGGGAGTATGAGCTCAGCAGAGGTCCGCCGGAAGGCCCTGTCCACCTGTGCCTCCCACTTCACAGCCATCTTCCTCTTTTATGGCACAGTCTTCTTCATGTACATCAAGCCCAGAGCAGCAGACTCAATGGATCAGGACAAGGTCATCTCAGTGTTCTACACCATTGTCATCCCCATGTTGAACCCCCTGATCTATAGCCTGAGGAACAGGGAGGTAAAGGACTCCCTGAAAAGGAAGATCTGTGGGAAGATATTTCCTTAATGACCTCAATAGAGAAAGGTGGTGGGAATTACCAGGGGGGAAGGGAGCTCACAGCCCCACATAAAAGGTCATTTGGTCTCATAAGAGGGAGCTGCTAACCATTACAGCTTGGGCTCAGAAGGCATTTGCTAAACAGCAAATGTCTAACATATTAAAAAGAAAAAAATCTTCAGCCTATTTTGTGTTCAGGGAAATGCAAAATGACTTCAGTTTGACCCTTCTGCGAGGAGCCAAGTCTCTTGGCCAGACTGAACACCACTATGTTTGATGTTCAAAGATTCATAGATGTGAAGACTGTTAATACGAGCTTGTCATAGGTGATGACTCTGGACTATTCTGTTATAGATTTCGGAGATTCATAAAAGTTTAAGGCCAGAAGGGAAAATTAGATTATTTAGTTTCATTTCCTGCATCATACAGGCCATTAAATTTCACTCAGTTACCCTTGTATTGAGCCCAGCAACTTGTAATTGACTAATGCAAATCTTCCAGAAAGGCTTGATTAGAAGATTCCAAGAAATGGAGAATTCACCAAATACACTGGGAATTTGTTTCTGATAGACTCATAGATATTAAGGTCAGAAGGGACCATTATGATCATCTAGTCTGACCTCCTGCACAATGCAGGCCACAGAATCTCACCCACCCACTCCTGTAATAAACTTCTCACCTATGTCTGAGCTACTGAAGTCCTCAAATCAATGGTTAAGCAACCTCCTTGTGTGCCTTATGTCCAGTATGAATCTCTCTAGCTTTAACTTTCAGCCATTGGTTCTTGTTATGCTATTCTACACTATTAAAGAGACCTTTTGCAAATGGATACTATCACTAATTGCTAAATCATGCTATTACTAACAGGAAAGTACTGATGTTGGAGAATGGTAGAGTGAGGCTTTGATGAATTGAAATAAAGTTGTTCTGACAGTGTTTCCAATCCCACGTGTTCAGAAATTATGAGTTGCCTCTCCATCCCAATCCAGAGATCAGCTTAAAAGTCTTGAGATTTTAAAAAAATCATAAATTTAGGATTCTTATTCACTTGCTGGTTACCGAGCCTTCAAGGTGCCCTGGCTTTACGTTTGTAAGCTTTCTTGTGTCACCACCAGTGGTAGAAACTGGCATTTTATATTGAATGGAAGCTGTGAGTCTTAGTCAATCTTGTGAGTCCAAGAGCTGGGGCTTGAAGAAAAACATGAGACATTGCAAGATACATGATAACATCTCAAGAGTTGGTGACACTGTCCTGAATTCTCGTGGACACTTGGCTGGCTTTTGTTGACCTGGAAATCACTGACTGTAACCCTTCCCCACACTCTCATTAGTCTTTTGTGACACTGCACCCCATATTCTTCATAGTGATATTAGTATAATATGATTATATCATAATTATGATGCATTTTATGCAAGATGAGGCATGTGAGATGTCATTGGAAAGGTTATGATTTGCTGAATACGATTATCCTAGTTGTATGCATGCATCATTTCTGTATCTAAAGTTATTCATAATCACTATGTATCTGTATCTCACATGTAGATATACCTTGGTAACGCCCACTAGGCAAAATACTCTTAGTCTAGAGTGAGGGGCATACCTTGGGCAGGGCAGTGGTTGGAGGGGGTGGCCCTGTAGTGCCCAGCACTATGGGAATTCTGGGAGAAGCCATAAAATTCACCTTTCCCCCCCCACACCAAGGCCATATGTTTTGTGGCTCAGCACCAAATCTTCCCTTCCTTCTCTACTTCCATCTTCTTAATGGTGGTTTGTTGTGATTGGTGCAGGGGTGGGGAAGTACAAGGAGATCATAAATTCAGGGTGGTCTTGCTGAAAACGCAATGTGTCATGCAGAGAGTTATTTTCACTCAGTCGTAGGGCAAGAGTAGTAGCTGGGCTGGGTCGGTAGACGAGGCTGGTGGTATGTGCGAGCAACATGCTGCTTGTTGGAGTTAAGGTTGCTAGGAGTCTGCCAGTCTTCTTGAATAACACACTACTGCCTGCCTAATCCTCAAACAGCCAGCACTAGACCCTCTTTTGACCTCACCCACTACCTTGCCATTTCCAACCTCCCTTCCCTCGGTAAGAACACCAAGGAAGAAATTCCCCCGCAAACACCCATCAATGTGTGACATTTGCCAACATTCACAAATACTGCCAGTTCTAGCTCCAGACCCAATCCCAGCACTCAAAGTTAACTTCCATGTGTCCCTGGGTACAGGCAATGTCTCCATTCCCATGCAGCTAGACTTCTGTACATAGGACTGGAAGGGACCTCCTAGGTCATCAGGGCCGAGCCCCCTCATGTAATCCCATTGACATGTAAAACTAATTAGATTGTTTGCCCACCCTTCCTCCTACTTGGAGGCCATTCAAGAACCTCCCTCCTCTGATGGATAGAAACTTTCTTGTACGCAGTGTTGTTGTAGCTGTGTTGGTCTGAGGATATGAGAGAGAAGGTGGTTGAAGTAGTATCTTTTGTTGGACCAGCTTCTGTTGGTGAGAGAAGCGAGCTTTCGAGCTCATACCAACCTGAAGATGAGCTCAGTGTAAGCTGGAAAGCTTGTCTCTCTCACCTCCAGAAGTTGGTCTAATAAAAGATATTACCTCACCCACCTTGTTTCTCTAGAAACCTTCTTCTAATTTCCACCCTGAATTTACTCATGGCCAGTTGTAATCCATTTGTTCTTGTGTCAACATTGTTTTCTAGCTTCATAGCTCTTCTCTGTGCCCTGGTGTATTTATAGAGAGCAGTCAGCTCTCCCCTCAGCCTTTGTTTTGCTACGCTAAACAAGCCAAGCTCTTTTAATCTCCTCTTCAGTAAAATAGACCCTCCATTCCCCTGGTCATCCTAGCAGCCCTTCTCTGAAGCTCTCTGTGACTTTAGAAAGCAATTCTCCACCAGCTACTGTTACCCTGCCCATGTGATATAGTATAAGTAGAGTGAATGGCTTCCAATTGTTCCTTCCCAACAGAACCTGGGGGCAGTGCTGGGTACCTGCCCCTCTTTCTCCAGGTTCCTCACCTCCGTCCTGTTGTTTAGACTGTCTGGACAGAGGTGCTGACCTAGCAGAAAGCTCATCATCTACTCTTCCAATGGGTTTAAAGAAAGACGTGTGGCTGATATAATTCGTAATTCTTCCCCTTGAACATGAACTCTTCTCTATTATGGATTTTTTGGGGCAGGGCACTTAGAAAGCTCAGTGCTACACAGGACTTGGGCCTGGAAGTCACACGTCTACTTCTCCTGGACACAATGACACATGGTAGGTTGCTTTAGCTAGTTACAAAGCATTTGGATGCACCCCTTAATTCTACAGAGAAGAGGAAAGATGGGCCAGTAGGAGTCTAAGATGAGAGCCAGTGGGATGGTCCATTTGGGATCCTAGCATTGGATGTGGAAGACCCAGGTTAAATTAACTGATTTCCTGTGTGCACCTTGGGCAAGTCACATAGGTTCAGATCATCAAAGGTATTTAGGTGCCTAATGCCTATTGAAATAGGTGTCTTAATACCTTTGAGGATCTGGGCTTTAGTCTCTCTGTGCCTCACTTCCCAACCTGTACAATGGGGATAACAGCACTGCCTTGCCTGACAGGTGTACTGTGAGGGCAAATACATGGAGGATCATGACGCACTCAGATGCTGTGGTGATGAGGGCCACACAAGTAGCTAGTACTCAAGTACAACTAATCCTGACATCTTCCCCATGACATATTCAAAATCAAAAATCCTATCCCAGGCAGAGTTATTAATCCTAAAAAGGAAGAAGTGCCAGAGACTCCATGAAGTCTAACAGGGACTTCGCTGTTGCTGTTCATTTTACATGGATGGCACACAGACTCCGCAGAGTCTGCATCCGATGAAGTGAGCTGTAGCTCACGAAAGCTTATGCTCTAATAAATTTGTTAGTCTCTAAGGTGCTACAAGTACTCCTTTTCTTTTTGCGAATACAGACTAACACGGCTGCTACTCTGAAACCTGAATCATCAAAGGTTCAATAGGAGGGAATCAGGAGAAGAAAATCCATGGAAACATTTCAGTGGATGAATAGAGATTTCTTTGAGGCAGCTATCAATTTCCAGGATGCTTTCACTGAGGGAATACATATTTTAGGGGATGAAAATATTTCTGAAAGGAAAGTAACTTTATTCCTTGTCTCCTCACATTGCATTGATCACTAAGACACCATGCCCAGCCTTTAAAATAATCCCTTGATATGGCAGAGCAAGCGCTACCTTCCAATTAGTCAGCAAGAAGTTAATTGTTTTGGGGCTCTGTCACACAGGCAGCAAAAAAGGGAACCACAAGGTCTCTGGATGGAGTTAAAGGCAGAGCAGCTTCTAACAGAGACTTTAGTGCAACAGCTGCTGTCTCCTTCAGTTCATCTGATGCAGTAGCCGCAGATGGGACCCCACGAAGGTCCCTCGGTTCTGGTCGTGGATGTGGGGATGCCCATCCAGCAGCTCACTCAGGTCCAAGGACCCTGCTAAATATTTCCCCTTGAAGCACCTGGCTGCTGGTTCTAGCAAAACCAGACATCAGCAAGCATCTTTCCTCCCTCCAGAAGAACATGACCTGCTGAAGAACATGATTTTGGAGTGATCCCTTTCTTAGTGAACCGGGGGAAGCTTGGCAGGTATATAGTACGGACTGTCTACATTTGCAGTGGTTGCATCTCCATGTAAGAGTGATGGTCTTGCAATTAGGCATGGAGTTTTGTTCATGAATTATGGCAGTGCAGCAGTGATTCTATAGTTAAGGCTGAGTTTGGAAATCCATTGCAATCTTCTTCTGACCTGCTCTCCCTTCCCACCCAAACTTTTGATCTGCATGAGCCATTTATTTGCAAATTTCTTTGTGTAAGAGCCAAGAGTGAAAATTTGGTGCTCAACCTGCTTAGGCATCTTTGAAAATCCTGCTAGGCACCCAAGTGCGTCTTTAGTAGCCTAAATACCATAGAAAAACGCCCTAAGTCCTGTTGAGATCAGTCGGAGTTGTTAGGGCTGAGAACTTTTGAAAATTTGGCCCAGTGTTTAAAATTCTCACATGAAATTCTCAGCTGATGTAAATGAATGAAATCCCATTCACTCCTCTCTCTCTCTCTCGCTCTCATGGTCCTCACAACATCCTTCCATCTTTACCAGTCTCCTGCTGAAGTCTTAGCTTCTTCCCATGTCATTTTGATAGCTTTCACTTCTGCTTAATTGTGCATTTCCATGTTATCCTTGGTCTACCTGGTCGCCTCTGCCCTGGGTGTTCCAGTCTAATGCCTGCCTTATTATGTTATTCGGGTCTTTCCTCCATGTATGTCTTAGCCATCTCCATTTTCATTCCATAATTTCCTGGGCTATCAGTTTCTGTTTAGTCCTTCTCCATAGTTCTTGGTTTGTGATCATTTCTGCCCATCTGATACTAAGGTTTTTTTCTAAGACAGCTGTTTATGGAAACTTCTGGAGTTTAGACAGTAAGATCTTAATAAGTCTCCAAGTTTCAGCACCATATAAACACCATTCACTTCATTGGAGCTTGTGTGATAGGAGGTGAATAGAAACGCCTGAGCAACCTTCTCTAGATCATTCATTATTATATATCCCATGTCATGTCCCCATCTCATTCCTCTCCTCTTTAACAAACCTAAACTTCAATTATTCTTTTTGTACAAGCATATTGGTTAGCTGGTGCTGAGTAACAACATGAGAAGACTTCATGTTATTAAAACTAATCTAGTTGTTTATTAAGAGAACTATTCACAGAAATGTTGCAACTGCAGATAGCATTCCAGCCATGTGCACACAGACTAATTCCCTGGTGTCTCCTCCAAACTCTTCCCTCTGTAACCTGGGCTTCTCCCTCCCAGTTCCATACAGGTAGCTATGTGCTGCTGAGTGCCTTCAACTCTCATTGGCTGCTGGAGGTTTTGAGAATGCTCAGCATCTCACTGGATTGGGCTTAGTCCCTGTTAAGCAATAGGGAAGTTCTAGAATCTCAATATTCATAGATTCTAAGGCCAGAAGGATCCGTTATGATCATCTAGTCTGATCTCCTCTACAACACTGGCTATAGAACTTCCCCAGAATAATTCCTCTTTGAACTAGAGCATATTATCTAGAAAAAATATCCAATCTTGATTTATAAATTGCCAGTTATGGAGAATCCACGACAACCCTTGGTAAATTGTTCCAATGGTTAATTACCCTCATTGTTAAAAATGTATGTCTTATTTTCAGTCTGAATTTGTCTAGCTTCAACTTCTAGCCATTGGACGTTTGCTTTGTCTGCTAAATTGAATAGATCATTATCAAATGTTTATTCCCCAGGCAGATACCTATGGATAAGTCATCCCTTATCCTTCTCTTTGTTAAGCTAAATAGATTGAACCCCTTGAGTTTATCACTCAACTGATCACAGAGACAGCAGAAGGAGCTAGGAATGTAAGCAGCTCCCAAATACATCCTTAATCCATCCTCCAACCCAATACAGGATACTGGCTTGGGGGCTCAGATGTATGAGTCTCTTGTGTCTCTCTAGGGCTCAGGAAGATATTTCCCCTGAAAGTTTCTGATTATTGCTGTTGGTACTGCAGGAGAAAATGCACCTTTGTAACTATTTGCTCCACATAGAAACTAGGGATGAAAAAATCAGCAGTCCCTCCAGCCCATAGGGTATGTCTACACTGCAGCTGGATACCTGGGGCTGGCCTATGCCTGCTGAGTCAGGCTCACGGGTCTCGGGCTAAGGGGTTGTTTCATTGCAGTGCAGACATATGGACTCAGGCTGCAGCCTGAGCTCTGGACACTTCCTACCTCATAGGGTCCTAGAGCTTGGGCTCCAGCTTGAGCTTGCACATCTACACTGCAATGAAACAGCCCTTTAGCCCGAACCCGGAAACCAGAGTCAGCTGGCATGGGCCAGCTCCAGGTGTCCAACTGCAGTGTAGACATACCCTTAGTTTGCTCCCTGCAGTGCACTGTGCAGTTAGTTTTAAATGATTCGAGAGATGTGACTCCCAGGGCTTCTGTGTTACACAGGCTGGCTGGCCAGGATATCAGGAAATGTCCCTGATCTTCTGCCTACATTTTCCTTTTATCAGATTCAGCCCATCATCCCTAGATTTGTATCATCCTTGGAGCATCCTAAACAACTCCTCACCCTCCTGGATGTGTCTAGTGACTAGGTCCCCAGCTGGTGTCAATTGGCTGTAGCTCCATTGGAGTTAATAGTTACACCAATTTACCCCAGCTCAGGATCTGGCCCAGTGGTTCTATCATATGATCCTCAATTCGGCCCTCTACTAAGCCCTCTCTTCATGCTTAACTCTGTTAATATTTCCTCATAACTACAGCTGAGCTAATAATTAATTTGTCAGTTTGATGGCTGAAATGAAAAATCCTCTCCCCCCTCCCCCCGCCGCCGCCAAATGTGTTTCAAGTCAATCTGGAATTATCTTTTTTTCCTGATTTTTTGTTTTGGAGCATTTACAGGTAGATTTGTGGTTGTTGGTTTTTTTAAAAAATGTAACTAAATATGTGAAACAAAATGCCGTTTTGAAATGAAAAGCCAGAATGTTTTGTTTCAAAAATGTCAAAACTAAATGTTTCAACTTTTTAAAAAAAAATTTTTTTTTTTTCTGGCTAAAACTTTTTGCTGAAATCCAACCTGAATTCATGAATAGTTCTGGTAACTCCAAAACTGCATATTTCATCGAATAAACTATTCCTCTGAAAACATTTCACCTTGCTCTGCCCATAACTCAGTGTCTCCAGGGCCCTCCACTTCACCGGCATCTTCCTGGTATCAAGGTGCCTAAAACTGAACAGAAGACACCAGAGGTTCCTCTTCTCCCCTTATAGGATGCAAATAATACCCTTGTATCCTTCAAGGGAGAGAATATAGCCCTCTATATTTGGTCACAGCAGAGACACATAAAGAGACACCAACCCTTCCCTGATCTCTGTGCCTGCTTTCCCTGAATTCTTTCTCTGCTTGCCTCTTGCCCTTAGCCCCCGTCCCATTCCTCCGTCTCTCACACTCGCTGTTCCTCTGAAGGTAACACCCTTGGCCAACGCGAGCATGGAGAACCGAACATCTGTCACCAAGTTCATCCTGCTGGGCTTCCCCCTCCAGTGGGAGCTTCGGCTCCTCTCCATCGCCATCTTCCTGGCCATCTACCTCATCACATTGCTTGGCAACATGGTGATCATCGTCCTCTCCCAGCTGGAGGCTGGCCTGCGCACCCCCATGTACTTCTTTCTCAGCAACTTCTCCCTGCTGGAGATTTGCTACACCTTAGTCATGGTGCCCCGGCTGCTGAAAGATTTCCAGCATAGCCGTTGTGCCATCTCCTTCCGTGCCTGCATCACCCAGATGTACTTCTTCTTCTTCAGCTCTACAGAGTTCTTCCTCCTGGCTACCATGGCTTACGACCAGTACCTGGCCGTCTGCCACCCGCTGCGCTACCTGGTGCTCATGAATGGCCAGGCCTGTGCCCGGCTGGCCCTCGCCTCCTGGGTGAGTGGCTTCCTTATCCCCTTCCTGCCCAAAGCCTTCATCTCACAACTGCCCTTCTGTGGCACCAACCAGATCAACCACTTCTTCTGTGACACAGGGCCCCTGCTGAGGCTGTCATCCGGTGATACCCACATGGCCAACATCTTGATCTTCCTGGTCTCAGCGGTGGTGGTGCTCAGCTCCTTCCTCCTGATCTTCACCTCCTACACACTGATTGTCTCTGCCATTTGCCATATCCCATCAGCCACAGGGAGACACAAAGCATTCTCCACATGTGCCAGCCACCTCACTGTCATCACCATCTTCTACAGCATGGTCATATTCATGTACATTCGTCCAGGATCTGGCTGGGCCTCCGACGTGGACAAGGTGGTGTCAGTCTTCTATGCCATTATCATCCCGCTCCTGAATCCTGTCATCTATACCCTGAGGAACAGGGACTTCAGGAGAGCCCTGGGGAAGGTCCTGAGGAGAGTGAAGGCTGCCCTTACTATCCTGATCTGAACCTCATCACATCCCATCAATGGGATCAGGAGTGGCCAAGCCGGCTGTGTATCTGCAGAGAGGAATGATCTTCATGGAGCTGACTTGCCAGCTGGGACTTATTTCCAGACATCTTTCATACAGTTTAAGGCCAGAAGGGACCATTAGATCATTGAGTGTGACCCCAAAAGCTACAGCTGGAACTGGGACATGAATCCTGGACCCTCAGATTAAAAGTTTGATGCTTTTCTGACTGAGCTATCTTAGCAGGGATGGAGGTCAAGCAATAAAACCATTGTACTCAAGGTGTGTTGAAGTGTCTCTCTTTCTTTCTAACAGCAGAACTTTCCTGTTATTATTAATTATTATTATGGTCCTATCTAGAGTGCCCAGCTGGCCTCCAGTTGCGCTGAGGGCTGCACATGCACAGACAGATTGTTTCACAAGGAGGGGTTTATACATCTATTTGTGATAGTGCAGGTAGGCGAGCATGCCAGAGTTAAAAAATCCAAGTGGTCAGAGAAGGCGATATGGGTTTCAGGCTTCCTGAGTTCTAAGCTCACTGCTGCTATTGATTTATGTGCTTTTGGGAAAATAGTTGCATTGATGTGCTTCAGTTTCCCCAATTGTGAATGGGAACGATGATAACACTCACCTATCTCACATCCCCCTATGGAGAACTGTGAAACGTCTGATCTATTTTTATGGAAAAAATAGGCATGACTCCGTTTCCCCTCTTACCTTGTATTGCTACCTGGCGGGGGGGGGGGGGGAGAGGGGGAGGAAGTTAACTTCTTTCTCATCCTGTGGGAAGCTGTGACAGAGTGAGACCTTATAAGTACGGAAACATCAAAGACCATTATATTGAGATGTTGCAGACTCTATTGGCACATGGGGTATTCAGTGTATTATATTAAGTGTTGTATGTATCCCTGTGTTCTTTATTCATTGGTGAGTTACCTGTGGAATCTAAAATCAGTAGTGGGGAATTAAGGCAAATCCCTAGACAATTAAACAAACCTGTAGAAGTACCAGCCCTAGTTACTCCATGTAGCAGATGGGCAATGCCTGGTAAGCTTAGCATGCATATAGAATATGTATTGTTTTATTGTAAGTTTCCTCTGTAATGCTTTTGTCCTAAATAAATGTACTGTGCTTTGTGTAACCCTGTTCACTAGTAACCCTGTCATAGTCTGAATTTATCTAGCTTCAGCTTACAGCCATTGGATCTTATTATGCATTTATCTGTAATTTAGGAGCACAGGAGTTGCCAGATTGGATCAGCGTCCAGATCCATCTAGCTCAGTCTTCTGTCTCCAACAGTGGCTGGCATCAGATGCCACAGAGGGAGCTGTAAGAACCCCACAGTAGAAAATGTGGGATAATCTGCCCCCACATTAGGGCTTATTCTGGTCTCTGATAGCCAGAGATCAGCTTAAACTCTGCAGCAGGAGGTTTAATATCTCAATATTTGCTAACATTGACTGTTGTAACTCTGGAGAGTCTTGTTATCCATAGAAATGACCAATCTCTTTTTGAATTTTGCTAAATTCTTGGCCTCAAAAACATCCTCTGGCAAGGAGTTCCACAGGTTAATGAAGTACAGTGTGAAAAAGTGTTTCCTGTTATCAGTTTGGAATTTGCCACCTCCCTATTTCACTTACTGTCCTCTTGTCCTTGTGTTAGGAGTCAGTGAGAACAGCAGCTACTAATCTCCCTTCTCAGGGTCAATCAGTATTTTATAAACTTTCAACCTGGCCCCTCCTCCTCACCCCCTCTCTAAGGTAACAATTCTGATATTTTCAACCGCTCTTCATAGGACACTTTTTCCAGCCACTTGATCATTCTCATCGTTCTCCCTCTATTCTGTGATAGCCTTCTGGAGATGGGATGTCCAGGCCTGCACAGTATCCAGATGAGACTGCACCACTGATTGATATAAAGACATTAAAATATTTTCCATGTTATTCTCCATCCCATTCCTTATGCATCCCTACATCTTGTTTGCTTGTTTGGCCACAGCTCTACCTCAAGCAGAGAACTCCACTGAGCTGTCTACAATGGCATTGTGGTCCCTTCTCTGAGCTGATACAGTTAATTTAGACCCTTATAAGGTGTAGAAGTCATTTTTTTCCTTCCAATGTGCATTATTTTGTATTTATCTACATTAAGTTTCATTTGCCATCATGCAAATTTGCCCATTCCCCTGGCTTGTTTGGGTCACTCTGAGGTTCCTCAAAGACCTCTCTGGCTCTGACTAATCTAAACAACTTTGCATCATCTGCACATTTTGCTACCTCCAGATCATTAATAAATATACTAAACACAGGACTTAATATGGACTCTAGACACCCCAGCTGTTCAGTCTGCCAAGATGAAAATGGACCTTTTTATCGTAGTCTTTGCTTTGTGTGTCCTACCCAGATTTTGATCCATAACAACACTTTGCCTCCCACCCCATGATGACTTAGCTTGTTTGGTAGTCTTTTCTGAGGGACTTTCGGAAGTCTAAATAAATCACTTCACCTGCTTTTCCTTTATGCACCCGATGAAGTGATCTGTAGCTCATGAAAGCTTATGCTCAAATAAATTTGTTAGTCTCTAAGGTGCCACAAGTACTCCTTTTCTTTTTGCAAATACAGACTAACACGGCTGCTACTCTGAAAAGACACTATTTTCCTGATTAAAGATCTGTCTACTATTAGAAATCTCCTTCCCATGTAGGAACTTACAGAACATAATCAGGTAAACTAAACTGATTGAGCTTCTCATTGAAGTTTCCTAGACTTTGAATAATTCTTGTAGCTCTTTTCTGATCCCTTTCTGATTTTTCAACATCCTTTTTGAAGTGCGGGCACCAGAACTGGACACAGTATACCAGTCATAGCCTGATCATTGCCATATGCAGACATATCACCACCTCCTTCCTCTGACTTGATGTTCCCATTGCCTGTACATCTAATAAGAGCCTTCACCTTCTCAGCCACAGCATTGGTCTGGGAGCTCAGGCTCAGATGCTGGGACAGTCCCTCACTGTTTACTTTCATTTTGATGACGTGTTGCTAAGCAGCTGTTGAAATGTACAAATAAATCTAATTGTCTTTCTTTGAATGCTATATCATTTTATTAATTAAAAAATAATTGACCATTTATCATTCCTATCAATCAGAGGGTTTTGAGGCAACAGCTAGTCCAGCAAGGTAGTGTGTAAGGGTTCCCTGATCCAGGCTGTAGAGAGCTTGGACTCTCACAGCCCATTTCCAGCTGGACCTAGAGGATGTCTGGGAAGCAATAAAGTGAGAGGAACCATTGCCATTGCCCTTAAACCAGGCAGTTCTCTGATCCTCAACTCCCCATGGGATGCTCCTGGTTGGTTCTTTGTGCAGCCTTCAAAGGCTGCCTCTGCTCTCTAGGATGTAAGACTAGATGATCCTAATGGTCCCTTCTGGTCTTGGAACTTTTCAAAAGGGCAATGATCCAATTATCCAGCCAATGGAGGGAAACATAAGGGAGGTAGTGGGGAAAAGGGCAGCATTTCAGAGCTACCACAAGTCTGTGCCTAGAAGAACAGCTGCAAATCAGAATGGGAGAGAGAAGTGAATTGGGGACAAGAGTGAGAAAAGGCTGATAAAACTGCTGTGGGTAAGTGGCCACATAAGTAGCAGGTACAGATCTGTGTGAGCAACTGGCCACCTAGGGTAAACAATGCCAGATCTAAGGGTCAGATCCAGTGGAAGTTGACTTTGGTCCATTGATGTCAGAGCAGTGATGCCGATTGGCATCCAATGAGGTGTCCATTTGTGCCTGTAAACATGGGGTTTAGGTACAGAGGTTAGCTGGCCTCTTCTGCAAACTGGGCTCCAGCCCAGAAGGAGCGTTTTTATTCTCAAGAAACTACAGTTCTGTGGATGACCCAGCTACTTCTTCCTCAAAGGCCATGTGTTATAACTGGAGTTAGTGGGAAATATTCCATCAAAATGTTTTTTTCGGAGACAGAAAATGGCTTGTGCATTAAATAAAAATGTCACCCTAAAATATACATTTTCATAGACATTTTTCAGGTTTTCATGGGGTAAAAGGTCGCTTCTCAACCCACTCTAATGCTATCCCTCCCTCTAGCACCAACAGCTCCACTCTATCCCAGAAGCGGTTACTGGAGCGTAACATAGGGTACTGCTTCTCTGACCCAGGAACTGAGCCTGATGACATCCAGCATGTTCTCCAGCCCTTAGGGAGTGAGAGACCAGGCCAGGCTGCCAATCCCTGATCTCCTGGTGCATTGAACTGCTAAAGGCCCCAGACCTGATCTCCACTGTACTCCCAGTCTCACGGTCCTGCCTGGACCACGCTAGCTCAAAGTGCTACGTCCCAGGAGTACTAGATGATCTCTGCACCCTACTAATGAGGGTACTCAACCTCATGTTTCCCACAGTTCACTGGGCTTCAGGCCTTGCCCTTTGCAGTACTCCTAGAGCTTCCACCCACTCCTGGGAAATGGGAGACTGGAACTAGGCACAGAAGCGCTCCTGCATGGCTGTACAGGACACTATCAGCTAGAGGTAGTGGGCCTGGCCTCGGCAGCACTCCCAGCCCCTGCTAGCCTAGTCTGGTCCTCATTTGAAAGAAGTCCCTTAATTAATATCAGAGCTCAGCAGTTAGTTTCCCACAACTCCTTATTAAAGAGACTTCTCAGTGCCTTGGAGACTTGGCGCTTAGGGACACTGGCCAAGTATTGCACAGACTCATGCACCAGTGCAGCGAGCCATTTCTAAGCTGGTGATGGCCTGGGAGAGAGCTCCCGGCTCCTTTCGGCTCTGCCCCCACTGGACTTCAGTGACCCAGTCCTTATGATCTGAGCGGGACTTGGGGAGACACGGATGAGAAATAATACTGCTGAAGAAGTCTCAGTGTGCCCTCCTCAGAGGGAAAGCAGCAAGAAAGCTGAGGCTGGGCAATGAAGGGCTGTGGGTCTCTGACTGGTAAGCACCATCTCTGATCCCACTACAGAAAGGATGGGGACAAATTGGAAAGAATCCAGCGGAGGGCAACAAAAATGATTAGGGGGCTGGGGCACATGACTTACGAGGAGAGGCTGAGGGAACTGGGGTTATTTAGTCTGGAGAAGAGAAGAGTGAGGGGGGATTTGATAGTAGCCTTCAATTACCTGAATGGGGGTTCCAAGGGGGATGGAGCTCCGCTGTTCTCAGTGATGGCAGATGACAGAACAAGAAGCAATGGTCTCAAGTTGCAGTGGGGGAGGTTTAGATTGGATATTAAAAAACACTATTTCACTGGGAGGGTGGTGGAATCTCCATCCTCAGAGGTTTTTAAGGCCCAGCTTGACAAAGCCCTGGTTGGGATGATTTAGTTGGTGTTGGTCCTGCTTTGAGCAGGGGGTTGGACTAGATGACCTCCTCAGGTCTCTTCCAACCCTAATATTCTATGATTCTGTGATCAGAGGGAAGTGGGAGGCAGGTTACAATGAATAGGCAGGAGGAAGAGCTGGGCTATGAGGGCGGAATTGTCAGATGAAATCAGACCAGCAGGCCATCGGGTCCAATGCCCAGCACTAGGGCTGGGTGCAAAACTTTTGAAAAAACTTTTTAAAAAATTGTCTATTGTCAAAACCAAAACTTGTGGAAAAGTATCAATTCAGACATGTGTTCTTTCTGCATGCTGCACTGGTTCTGTTAAGTTAGCCTGTGTAGGAGAAAGAGCCTAAAATATAAGGCCTTGTATTAGAGGCCTGGTGTAAGGCCTAAGCTAAAGTAGTGGGCAAGCTTTGCTGATGTAAAGCAAAGTTAGCAAAAGTTAGGCTGTAAGCAAATGTCAGGCTCTGCCTGCTTGCAATTTCACAAAATTTGGCAAGAACAGGGTTGATATTGCAAAAATACACATTCCTAAGAAGTGCTAGGCACAGAGTACTCACACAAACACATTTCAATATCAAGTGATACCAAAATATCCCAATATCAAGAATGGCATAAAAACATTCCCCAAGAATAACAGGCACACACGAACCCCTCCTAAAAGATAAGGTCAGGATAACAGCACATAATAAAAATGTTTTAATCAAACCAACATTGTCAAGGTGATGGGTAATAACTAGCCATGTCAGGGGGCAGCAACTAACTATGTCAGAGTGGCAGTACTAACCTGTTTATATGAGGGTATAAAAATGGAGTATCTTTGTCCAGCCGAGGGGGGGGGGGGGGAAGAATGGAAAGTCCCACCATTCACTGAGCTGTATCCATTGTCATGGGCACACGTCTTAATATTCTCGTAGAGTCTCACAGGTGCTATTACTGTGCTTATAGATTCATAGATACTAAGGTCAGAAGGGACCATTCTGATCATCTAGTCCGACCTCCTGCACAGCGCAGGCCACAGAATCTCACCCACCCACTCCTATGAAAAACCTCACCCGTGTCTGAGCTATTGAAGTCCTTAAATCATGGTTCAAAGACTTCAAGGAGCAGAGAAGCCTCCCTCAAGTCAACCATGCCCCATGCTACAGAGGAAGGTGAAAAACCTCCAGGGCCTCTCCAATCTGCCCTGGAGGAAAATTCCTTCCCGACCCCAAATATGGCAATCAGCTAAACCCTGAGCATATGGGCAAGATTCACCAGCCAGATACTACAGAAAATTCTTTCCTGGGTAACTCAGATCCCATCCATCTAATATCCCATCTCAGGGGATTTGGCCTATTTACCCTGAATATTTAAAGATCAATTACTTACCAAAATCCCATTATCCCATCATACCATCTCCTCCATAAACTTATCGAGTAGAATCTTAAAGCCAGATAGATCTTTTGGCCCCACTGCTTCCCTTGGAAGGTTATTCCAAAACTTCACTCCTCTGATGGTTAAAAACCTTCGTCTGATTTCAAGTCTAAACTTCCTGGTGGCCAGTTTATACCCATTTGTTCTTGTGTCCACATTGGTGCTGAGCTGAAATAATTCCGCTCCCTCTCCTGTATTTATCCCTCTGATATATTTATAGAGAGCAATCATATCTTCCCCTCAGCCTTCTTTTAGTTAGGCTAAACAAGCCAAGCTCCTTAAATCTCCTTTCATAAGACAAGTTTTCCATTCCTCCGATCATCCTAGTAGCCCTTCTCTGTACCTGCTCCAGTTTGAATTCATCCTTTTTAAACATGGGAGACCAGAACTGCACACAGTATTCTAGGTGAGGTCTCACCAGTGCCTTGTATAATGGTACTAAAACCCCCTTATCCCTATTGGAAATGCCTCTCCTGATGCATCCCAAAACTGCATTAGCTTTTTTCACAGCCATATCACATTGGCAGCTCATAGTCATCCTATGATCAACCAATACTCCAAGGTCCTTCTCCTCTTCCGTTACTTCTAATTGATGCGTCCCCAACTTATAGCTAAAATTCTTGTTATTAATCCCTAAATGCATAACCTTACACTTCTCACTATTAAATTTCATCCTATTACTATTACTCCAGTTTACAAGGTCATCCAGATCCTCCTGTATAATATCCCGATCCTTCTCTGAATTGGCAATACCTCCCAGCTTTGTATCATCTGCAAACTTTATTAGCACACTCCCACTTTTTGTGCCAAGGTCAGTAATAAAAAGATTAAATAAGATTGGTCCCAAAACCGATCCCTGAGGAACTCCACTGGTAACCTCCCTCCAACCTGACAGTTCGCCTTTCAGTAGGACCCGTTGCAGTCTCCCCTTTAACCAATTCCTTATCCACCTTTTGATGTTCATATTGATCCCCATCTTCTCCAATTTAACTAATAATTCCCCATGTGGCACGGTATCAAACGCCTTACTGAAATCTAGGTAAATTAGATCCACTGCATTTCCTTTCTCTAAAAAAATCTGTTACTTTTTCAGAAAAGGAGATTAGATTGGTTTGGCACGATCTACCTTTTGTAAAACCATGTTGTATTTTGTTCCATTTACCATTGACTTCAATGTCCTTAACTAATTTCTCCAGGACCTTGCATACTACAGCTGTCAAACTAACTGGCCTGTAGTTACCCGGATCACTTTTTTTTCCTTTCTTAAAAATAGGAACTATATTAGCAATTCTCCAATCATTCGGTACTATTCCTGAGTTTACAGATTCATTAAAAATTCTTGCTAATGGGCTTGCAATTTCAGGTGCCAATTCCTTTAATATTCTTGGATGAAGATTATCTGGGCCCCCTGATTTAGTCCCATTAAGCTGTTTCAGTTTCGCTTCTACCTCAGATATGGTAATATCTACCTCTATATCCTCCTTCCCATTTGTCATGCTACCATTGTCCCCAAGATCCTCTTTAGCCTTATTAAAGACTGAGGCAAAGTATTTGTTTAGATATTGGGCCATGCCTAGATTATCTTTAACCTCCACTCCATCCTCAGTGTTAAGCGGCCCCACTTCTTCCTTTTTAGTTTTCTTCTTATTTATATGGCTATAGAACCTTTTACTATTGGTTTTAATTCCCTTTGCAAGGTCCAACTCTACTCGACTTTTAGCCTGTCTCACTTGATCCCTACATGTTCTGACCTCAATTAGGTAGCTTTCCTTGCTGATCCCTCCCCTCTTCCACTCCCTGTATGCTTTCTGCTTCTTCTTAATCACCTCTCTAAGATGCTTGCTCATTCAGCTTGGTCTACAACTCCTTCCTATGAATTTTTTCCCCTTTCTTGGGATACAGGCTTCTGATAGCTTCTGCAGTTTTGATTTAAAGTAATCCCAGGCCTCCTCTACCTTTAGATCCATAAGTTCTTCAGTCCAATCCACTTCCCTAACTAATTTCCTTAATTTTTGAAAGTCAGCCCTTTTGAAATCAAAAACCCTAGTTGCAGATTTATTTTTGTTAATCCTTCCATTTAGTTTGAACTGAATTAGCTCATGATCACTTGAGCCAAGATTGTCCCCTACAACCATTTCTTCTATGAGGTCCTCGCTACTCACCAAAATTAAATCTAAAATGGCATCCCCTCTAGTCGGTTCAGCAACTACTTGATGAAGCAAAAAAAAACCTGTGATTACTTGATGAAGGAATCCATCAGCTATCGCATCTAGGAAAATCTGAGCCCTATTATTACTAGCACTGGTCCTCCAGTCTATATCTGGGAAGTTAAAGTCTCCCATGATCATGCAGTTTCCATTAGTATTTACTTTATTAAAGACATTAAAAAGGGCTGTATCCATATCCAAATTAGATCCCGGAGGTCTATAGCACACCCCAAGCACTATCGTAGGAGAAGCTTTACTAGTTATCTTCCCCAATGTAATTTTTGCCCAGACGGACTCTGTCTTATCCATTGCATCGCTTCTTATTTCTTTACATTCTACCTCATGATTGATATACAATGCTACTCCACCCCCTTTACCTTTGTTTCTGTCTTTCCTAAAGAGCACATACCCTTCAATACCTGTAGTCCAGTCATGACTACTATTCCACCATGTTTCTGTTATCCCTATAATATCTGGTTTCACTTCCTGCACCAGTAGCTCTAGTTCCTCCATTTTGTTACCTAGGCTCCTCGCATTGGTGTACAAACATCTTAATTTTTGCTGTTTGGCCTCGCTCACATTTTGTACCCTATTAGGCACAGTCATTCTACAGCCAGTATAACCTATTAGACTAGTATCCACACCGCCCTCACTCCTTATATACATTCTCCTACCCACGGCTGTATCCATTCTTACTTCATCTTCTTCCCTCTCAATGCTAAAATCTGGCGTGGAGATTTTCTGGACATCTCCCATCCATCTCCCCCCAATTCCTAGTTTAAAGCTCTCTTTATCAGTTGTGCCAGCCTCGATCCTAGAAGTCTATTTCCTTCCCTACTGAGATGAAGTCCATCCCGAGAGAACTGACCTCTGTCCGTGAATGCCTCCCAGTGGTCATACATCCCAAAGCCCTCCTTATAGCACCACTGCCTAAGCCATCTGTTGACAGTCATAATCTTGTCAGACCTTTGTTGCCCTTCTCTAGGAACAGGAAGGATCCCGCTAAAGATCACCTGAGCCTCAATTTCCTTAAGCGTCTTCCCTAGCCTAGCATAGTCTCCCTTAATACTTTCCAGCGAGAATCTAGCCGTATCATTTGTTCCCACATGAAGGATAATTAGGGGATTCTTTCCCGCTCCCTTTAGGATCCTTTTCAACCTCAGGTCTACATCCCGTATCTTAGCACCCGGAAGACAGCACACCCTTCTATTCTCAGGATCAGCTCTAGTTACAGGCCTGTCTATTCTTCTCAATAAAGAGTCCCCGATCACATAGACCTGCCTTTTCCTGGTGACAGTGCTATTCTCCAAAAAGAAAAGGAGTACTTGTGGCACCTTAGAGACTAACAAATTTATTAGAGCATAAGCTTTCGTGAGCTACAGCTCACTTCATCGGATGCATTACTATTCTCCAGTGTCTCCCCTGTTCTCTCTGGCTGCAAGTTCTTTCCATTCCTATTTTCCCTTACAATCTTCTTCAACCCATCCTGTATCCTCCTGGGGCTCATATTTGGTATAGTCTCCCTTGACTCTTCCCCTTTTTCTATAGGGCTAGCCTCTCTTCTCTTCTTCCTTACCCTTCCACCTTCAACAAGTACCTGCTGAGCCCCGTCTTCATTTTCCAACTCTGCAAACCTGTTCCTAAGCTCTATTTCTCCTTCACTAGCCCGTCTTTTTCTCTGCTTGGTTCTTTGAGTCACATGTTTCCACTGACCACTTTCCTCACCCAGTCTCCCCTCAAAATTCCCCAGCCCTGCTTCCATCTGTGAGTCTGAGCTTTTCCCTTCAGATACCTCATGTCTTTGCTCCATCATCTGCTCAAACCCCTTCCTAAACTCAACCAGACTTTCCACCTGCATCTCCAAACCTCAGATCTTTTCCTCCATCAGCTCTATCAGACGGCATTTCACGCAGAAAAAACTCTTACCGGTTCCCCCCTCCAGGAGCATGTACATACCACAGCTTCCACATCCAGTCATCCTCAATGTGTCTTTCACTGCAGGAGTCACTCCCACAGCTGCCTCTGTATCTGTCATCTCCTTCCCACCTAAATCCTGTTAATCTGGGAAACACAAGCCACACCAAAAAGACCACAACCCCCCAGCAAAAGCAAACCCCAAACAAGCACCACAATCCAAACTCCCCTTGCAAACTCCCACCCAAACTCCCCTGTTTAGAGCTCTGTTTGCTAGCTCCTGTGCCGCTGCAGCTGACTTGTTCTCCCATCTACATTCCATGAGGCTCAGAAGGATGCTGGGGAAGGCCTGTCTGTCATTCCAATGTCAATGGGCTGGTGAAAAGGGCCCAGTGGCTAAACTAACCCTGTCTCAGGAGCTGGGAAAAAGGTGCAGTTCATGCTAACGGCTCCCCCACACCACTACCCGGGACATTCCAGCCTCATCAGCCGGCACTTTGACTGGAGTTGTTTCAAGATACCCAGAGCTCCTCCCTCTGATGTGGAACTGAGGCCCCAAAGCTGAAAGGCTCCACATCCCCTCCCCTCCCTGGACCAGTCCCTCCCCCTCAATCGAGTTTGGTGGATTGTAAAATCTTTTTGTTCTGTGTTTGTACAGCACCTAGCCCAGTGGGGGCCTTCTCTGGGTCTGGAGTTCTTGGGCAACAGCAGAACACAAATAACGATGGAGGTGAGAAACTATGGATCCCGTTCTCCCACACCCGGGGTTATCCAGCCTCAGGCCAAGTTAAAACCAGTGACTTAGAGCTCAAGAGATCCTGCCTCAGTCTCCTGAGCAACCCATTCTCCCTGCCCTAGCCTACATGCAAACCACTGAGCTACAAGTGAAGTAGAAGGATGGAGAAGGTGATGTTACATCTGTGAGGGCATCAGTGCTGAATCCTTTGGAGCCCTGAGGCTTTCCTGTGCAAACCCTTGGAGAGGCCGGGAGTGTATGAGAGAAAGGTGCGAAGTCGGTTGCCCTGGGATGGTCAGTTTGGCTTTTCTCTTATGGAATCTCATTGCTGCTTTCCCTGCACCTAGCACTGTGCCCATTTTAATATATCCCTCTGAGCCCCTTGGCAAATGTTTCCTTTGCCACTGGGAAATGATTTAGGTGGCAAAGGGGCTTGTTAGGAAGAGACGACAGGTCTGATCTGAGAGACGCAAACTTGGCAAAATGACAGGGTGAGACACGGACAAGGGTTGTGTCCAGCAGAGACAAAGGGACCATCATGAGTGGAAGGGAAGTAACTCCATTAAATGCAGGGTCAGCTCCCCACACACAGCTCTGATGCTGCACCTCCATTCCCACTGCTAGTACAGTCCCACAACAAGCACAGCCACAGCTCCTAGCCTGCATCACTCCTGCCAGTCCACTTCTCCACCCCTCCCAGCTCTGCCAGTTCCTCTTGGTCCCTTTTCCATGTAGCACCTTGTGCTACTTCAGTCCTGTCCCTCACCCACACACGCAGCTCTACCGCAACATCATCTTCATCCTCTCCATTACAATCTTCCTCCTGATCAATCAGAGTCAGTCATTGAAGACTGACCAGACTTAATGGTCTGACACACGCCAGGCCCAGTTGTCAGTCAGGTCTCTTTAGGTCCTACCTTGATGGACCAAGAGTGTGGTTCTAGCTCAGTGGCATTATCTTGACTTGACTGAAAAATCTCATTAGGAGATAGGCTGACATATGAGAGGTGACTAACGGCACTTGGCTTGTTTGTTAAGCCTATGTTAAAGACCAGGACATGGGTGGACTTGCCTAATGGTCAGGGCGGGAGGCTGGCCTAGTGGTTGGAGCAGAGGTGACCAGAGCCCAAATCAGGAGTCACGTTACCAAGCCCAGGGAGTGATCTGGAGCCAAGAGCCAGGAATCAGGAGCCCAGGGTTGGAGCCAGAGTATCAGTTGTAGCAGGAATAGGAGTGGAAGCCAGGATCCTGGAGCCATAGGAAGAAAACCAGGAGTGAAATGCAGGACCAGAAACACAGCTGCAGGTGTGGAAAGCCACTGAACAGCCAGAGACCCATGGCTGTGGCAGTGTTTAAGAATGTGCCTACTGGAGTCATTGGCCAATCAGGGGGCCAGGGGTGTTCGATGAATCAGCTGAGGGCAATGAGCTGTGTCTGGCCTCAGCTGTGGGTCTCTGACAGCCTGGCAAACCGGCAGCTGAGAGGGGATCTGATTGCTCTCTCTAAATATGCCAGGGAGGGAGAAGAGCTGTTTAAGCTAAAGGATAGCATTGGCACAAGAACACATGGAGATGAAATTGGCCTTGAGTAACTTCAGGCTGGAATTTGGAAATCCGTTTCGAACCATCAGAGGAGGGAAATTCTGGAGCTGCCTCCCAGGAAGAGTAGCAGGGCCAAACAACCTAACTAGTTTGGAAAAAGGCTAATGTAGTGCCCATCTTTAAAAAAGGGAAGAAGGAGGATCTGGGGAACCACAGGCCAGTCAGCCTCACTTCAGTCCCTGGAAAAATCATGGAGCAGGTCCTCAAGGAATCAATTCTGAAGCACTTAGAGGAGAGGAAAGTGATCAGGAACAGTCAGCATGGATTCACCAAGGGCAAGTCATGCCTGACTAATTGAATTGCCTTCTATGACAAGATAACTGGCTCTGTGGATGAGGGGAAAGCAGTGGACATGTTATTCCTTGACTTTAGCAAAGCTTTTGACATGGTCTCCCACAGTATTCTTACCAGCAAGTTAAAGAAGTATGGGCTGGATGAATGGACTATAAGGTGGATAGAAAGCTGGCTAGATCATCGGACTCAATGGGTAGTGATCAATGGCTCCATGTCTAGTTGGCAGCCAGTATCAAGCGGAGTGCCCCAAGTGTCGGTCCTGGGGCTGGTTTTCTTCAATATCTTCATTAATGATCTGGAGGATGGTGTGGATTGCACCCTCAGCAAGTTTGCAGATGACACTAAACTGGGAGGTAGATACACTGGAGGATAGGGATAGGATACAGAGAGACCTAGACAGATTAGAGGATTGGGCCAAAAGAAATCTGATGAGGTTTAACAAGGACAAGTGCAGAGTCCTGCACTTAGGATGGAAGAATCCCATGCATCACTACAGACTAGGGACTGAATGGCTAGGCAGCAGTTCTGCAGAAAAGGACCTAGGGGTTACAGCGGACGAGAAGCTCGATAAGAGTCAACAGTGTGCCCTTGTTGCCAAGAAGGCCAATGACATTTTGGGCTGTATAAGTAGGGCCGATGGACATAATCATTCCCCTCTATTCGACATTGGTGAGGCCTCATCTGGAGTATTGTGTCCAGTTTTGGGCCCCACACTACAAGAAGGATGTGGAAAAATTGGAAAGCATCCAGTGGAGGGCAACAAAAATGATTAGGGGACTGGAACACATGACTTATGAGGAGAGGCTGAGGGAACTGGGATTGTTTAGTCTGCGGAAGAGAAGAATGAGGGGGGATTTGATAGCTGCTTTCAACTACCTGAAAGGGGGTTCCAAAGAGGATGGATCTAGACTGTTCTCAGTGGTAGCAGATGATAGAACGAGGAGGAATGGTATCACGTTGCAGTGGGGGAGGTTTAGGGTTGGATATTAGCAAAAACTTTTTCACTTGGAGGGTGGTGAAGCACTGGAATGCATTACCTTGGGAGGTGGTGGAATCTCCTTCCTTTGAAGTTTTTAAGGTCAGGCTTGACAAAGCCCTGGCTGGGATGATTTAGTTGGGGATTGGTCCTGCTTTGAGCAGGGGGTTGGACTAGATGACCTCCTGAGGTCCCTTCCAACCCTGATATTCTATGATTCTATGAGTTTTAAGATAGAGTTTGATATATTTTTGAACGGGCCTATATGATGGGGCTTCCTGAGAGAGCAGGGGACAGGACTCAAAGACCCAAGATCCAGTCCAATGTTCCTATTTGATGCCTAGCTCCCTTCTAGTCTATAAAATGGCCAGCTAACATGGCTACACACTTCAGCCCGTGTGCTAAGGGAACTCCTTTAAGCTAGCATATTGGAAAAACATATTTTTTGCCCATGAAGAGAAGGATCTAGCAGCTCGGACTGGTCTGCAGAAAGCATTGCTTTGACTGCATTCCCTGGTTTTCTTAGATTTGTGGTTTGGGTTTTGCTCTTGTTGTAACATTACTGTTCCTTTAAAGTGTAGAGGGGACACAATGATGTAGCATTTTCTCCGGGGAGATTTTCCAACAGCTGCGTCTGGGATACAGAAGTCTCATTGGTATATTCATAGATCATATGGCCAGAATTCAAACTGGAACAGGTGCAAGGAAGGGCTACCAGGATGAGCAGTGTAGAGGAGAGCCTATTTTATGAGAAGAAAAGGAATACTTGTGGCACCTTAGAGACTAATAAATTTATCCGAAAGCTTATGCTCAAATAAATTTGTTAGTCTCTAAGGTGCCACAAGTACTCCTTTTCTTTTTGCAAATACAGACTAACACGGCTGCTACTCTGAAACCTATTTTATGAGAGCAGACTAAAAGATTCATAGATTAAGTGACCAGAAGAGACCATTGTGATCATCTAATCTGATCTTCTGCATAACACAGACCAGAGAACTTCCTTGACTTAATACCTGGTTGAGCAAGCAAAGAAAAACATTCAATCTTGATTTACAAATTGCCAGTGATGGAAAATCCACCACAACCCTTGGTTCATTATCCTCACTTAGAATCATAGAGTATCAGGGTTGGAAGAGACTTCCAGAGGTCATCTAATCCAATCCCCTGGTCAAAGCAGGACCAACACTTAAAATGTTGCATTATATTTCCAGTCTGAATTTGTCTAGTTTTAGCTTTGGCTGCTAGATTGAAAAGCCCATTCGCAAATATTTGTTGCCCACATAAATGCATATTAACCAATGTTCTGGAAGGCAGCCACAACTTTAACTCCCCTCCACAAAGTTTTGTGTAAATGAATAGTGTCTCAACAGGACAGACTGGGCAATATCGGTATTATTTCAGGTGAATGAGGTGCTTGCCTCTGTGTGTCTGTTTGTGAAGGGATATTTGTTATGAAGTAAACTGCCCAGCACTGGACATCCCAGGATTTCCTGGATCCCGCCTCTGGGGCAGTGCTTCCAGGCTTTTCCTTCAGCTGGGAAGATCACTGTCAACCCAGAACAAAATATTTTGATATTTCTGAATCAACATTTTTGGTATTTTTTGTTGTGTGAAAAGTTTTTGTGTTCACATTGCATCCCAATTTGGGACAAAAACAATGATCAAAATATTGGACTCTCCCACAGGATGGAAATTCCAATTTTTTGACCCCCAGCTCATTATTCTTAATTATTAGCCACTAACTTTGGGTGCTTCCATGGCTGGTGCCCAACTTAAAAAGGGCGTTTCAGTGAAGCTGAGCACCCGTAATGCCAGTCAGTGTCCCTGGGAGTTGTGGATGCTCAGCACCTCTGAAAATCAGCCCAATACCACTCAGATTGTACCCAGACATGTAGGGACCCAATATTAGTTGCCACTTTTAACAACTCAGACACCTTAATCATAGGTTTTAGTAACACATGATGCCAGAGAAAGGAGAATCATTTGTCATATATTTTATTAACCAGAGTGCCACGTAACCAATAATTTTTTCTCCAGGGTGAAGCAATTCCCTGGCATCGCTATCTGGAGCTGACTCTAAGAGGATTCTTGGCCTGCCCCTTTTTTATTTCCCCCTTCCCATACAACCAGTCCAGTAAGAGTCAACAAGAACAGGAAAATCAATGATCACTTGGTTCTGGTGTATTGTGACCCTTCAGCCAGGTGTTGTCAGCAGCAAAAAGGGCCAGGTAAAATATCTAAGGGTTCCCCTTAAAATCAACAAACACACCAGCTCGAGCACCCACAAGAAACCTGGGAAAACCCTTCCCTGTGAGCCCTTAACAGGCAACACTTCCCCTCTCATGAGCAATGAGTCTGTGTATAGAAACAAGGAAATGTTATTAAGGGGAAAAGAAACGCAGCATTCATTTGGGAAAACACAACAAATCAACTCTTATATTTACATGAATAGTAAGTAAAACACAATATCATGGGCAGTAATCCTTTGCCTCAGTTTCCCCACAGGCCAGCGTGCCTGTCTGATGGACAAATGTCCCTATCACGCACCCCTTTCTTCCCTTCCCCTCCAGTCCATGGTTAGCATAGTCCAGCCCAGAATGCAGTCAGACAGGTCCATCCCAAGTCCCCGGGGGTGGGGGTGTGGTGCTTGATTTCTATGAAGAGATGATTTGCCTCTGCCTCTCTGTCATGTCCCCTCTTCTAGCTGCAATGCTAGCTTTGTGTCACCTCACACCACACCATCACTTGTAGCCTCAATGCCAGATCTGCAGCCTGAAGCGCCAAACACAGCTATTGCTGTTATAACTCTAGTGGTACTGAATAGGGGCACCTTGCTACAGAGGACTATCTGTCAGCACAATGGTAGATTCATATTCTCAGGATCCTAACCCACATCCCTTCCCCCATTCACTCACTTCTATCAGAGAAGACGTTAAAGAGCTCAGATGAGGCTTGGGCATGATCCTTGCATGTTTGTTTGCATGCATACATGCACTTGCTCAACAAACCAAATGAAAACACCAATTATAGCCCCACTTCCATTACCCAGGAGTGCCAGATGGAGATTTTGTTCGGGTGACTCTTCACTCAGTACACACTAAGTACAGTCCCATTGTCTTTTTGTCACACAGTAAGGATGAAAACATTTCATATCCTTATCCCCCAAAGTTAATTGTTCACACTGGAAGGACAGGTAACAAACATGCGAACGAGGTCAGGCATTGTGCCTTTTCCTCCAGTTCACCAAGAGATGGCGGCCGAGAGCTCCTTCCCTAGCAGCCACAGGCTGACGCTAGTTTTCACCCTGATCCTCTGATTTCTCTTGTCCTCCACAGGTTTACACTTCATGCACTGCAGCAACTAGGGCTGCATTTCAGAGCCCGTGTACGTTCCACTCCCAAATCGGGCATCCCTGCCTCCTCCCTGCCTGTGGCATAGAAATAGGTGGCTTCTGCTGCATGGAGCGACCAGGCCTAAGAGTGGAACCTGGGTCTCCCCATTGCAGAGGGGCAGGGGAGGCAGGAATGGGGCTGACAGGCATAGCCTGGGTCTGCCCATGGTGTGGGGGGGCAGGGACTGGCTGCCGAGACATGGCTGTCTGGCCCCTCACCGAGGCTGGGATGCCAGTGCCTGCCTCATGGCTCTGCTCAGGGCCTGCTTGATGTCCTTGTTCCTAAGGCTATAGATGAGGGGGTTGAGCAGTGGTGTGACAAAGGTGTAGATCAGAGCGATCTGTCGGTCCTCGTCCTCTGTTGAGTTGGCCTTGGGGCGCAGGTAGACCAGGCCGCAGCAGCCATACTGCAGCAGCACCACCGTCAGGTGGGAGGAGCAGGTGTGGAAGGCGCGGCGCCAGCCCTCAGCCGAGCGGATGTGCAGCACGGCAGCCGTGATGAGGGCGTAGGAGAGACAGATGAGGAGGAAGGGGACGGCCAGCACAGCCGCGCCCACGCTGAACAGCACAGTCTGGTGGAGGCGCGTGTCACCGTAGGCTAGACGCAGCACGGGCGGCACATCGCACAGGAAGTGGTTGATCCGGAGACCGCAGAAGGACAGGGCAAAGACCAGGGCCGTCAGCTCCAGTGAGAGAAGCCCCCCAAGGAACAGTGAGGCAACCACCAGCCACCGGCAGAGCTGTCGTGTCATGATGAGGGCGTAGCGCAGCGGGTGCCGGATGGCGACATACCGGTCGTAGGCCATGACTGCCAGCAGGAAGCAGTCAGCACTGCCGAGTGCTACAAAGAAGAACATCTGGGCCCCGCAGCTGGCCACGGTGATGGTGGTGTGGGCATCCCAGACACTGACCAGCATCTGGGGCACTACCACAGTGGTGTAGCAGACCTCCAGCCCTTAGAGGCTGCCCAGAAAGAAGTACATGGGGGAGTGGAGGGTGTGTTCGGTGCAGACCACCCAGAGGATGGAGGCATTGCTGATGATGATGGTCAGGTAGAGCAGGAGGAAGAGCACGAAGAGGAGCTGCTGTGTCGTAGGCATGGACGAAAAGGGGCAGAAGACAAACTCGGTGGCGAAGGACTGGTTGGCGTGGCCCATGTGCCCCAGATGCACCTCACTTGCTGGGAAACCACAGAACCAAGAGTTACACAAGGGGATGTGTGTCTCACTGCGTCTACTGGCTCTCACTGTGCACTACACTCAGACTCCTCGTGCTTAGGCACAGGGTTCAGGGTACTCTGCAGCAACGCAGCCTGGATACAGCACCTTGCTGGGAGCCTGCAGCCCTAGGTCCTCATCCCTACTTTACTGTATGAGCCCAGTGTCATCACCTCAGCTCATAGGGCAACTTTAGACTTTCACAGCTAAGAGTTTCAAAAGCAACTGTTGGTTTTGGGACCCAAATGGATGTCTCTTAAAGGAGCCTGTTTTTTAGAGGGTGGGGCCAGATCCTCAAAGGCACCCAACTTCCATTGATCTCAATGGGAACAAGGGCTGAATACCTTTGAGGATCTGAGCCTGAGTACTCAGGACTTTGTTAAAATCACCCTCGCTTGTGCTGTCCCAGACTGGGCACTCAAAATCACAAGTCACTTTGAAAATGTGGATCCCATCATTGTGATATTTCCTGACCTGTCTTTCACCTTGGCTCGTTTTTTACCGTTCCGGGGCAGGGCTACAAGGCCAGCGGAACTCAAAAGTGGCCCAGCTTCTTCCGTGGATGAGTTAGCTGAGTGCAGATGCCACTTGCAACGTGGGAAGGAATCAGTGCGTCACTCCACCCTCGCGGCATTCTGAAGGGGCTCCCACGCTCCTAAAACAATCATGCTCCCAGCAAATGGAATGATCACCGCCCGCAGGGACCTGGAGAAATTCTGAGTATCTGGAAATGTGGGGTTAGAATGGAAACCAGAACTCTAGGTCAGTCGCACCCAAGCACTGCTGTCATGGATAGATAGATAGATAGATAGATAGATAGATAGATAGATAGATAGATAGATGGATGGGGTGTATGGAGCTAGCTAGCCTGAAGGAAGCACCCCAGATCTGGGAGTTTATGGAAATTAGCCAGTCCCACACCTGAGGGCAGTGATGGGGCCTTTTGTTGCAGCTGGGTTCAGACCAGAAGGGCAGTTCCTTCTGATGGATTGCCCCCCCACCCTTGTCTCTAAGCCCTGGATCCTGATCGGAATGGCCAGGTTGCTTGTATCCCCCCACATCCTGGAGGCTGGGGTGGTGTCTTTGCCCCCCTAGATTGAAGAGCAGCAATGAAGCTGCTGCCTAGTAGTTATTGCAGCCCCAGGGCCATTGCCTTCCCTGGGCCTGACCTTGCTCTCACACACACTGGTGAGAATCAGGAGTGACTCCAGGGAAGTTTGTGGGTTCACACTGGAGATCAGTCAGGTCCTGTCTGCAGGGTATACTGGCCAGTGGATCCAACAATCCAGTCGCCAGACCAGGGCAGGGAGTGTTTGCCGGGCACACAGATCGGGGCAGGTTGGCACAGTGATCCCTGTGGGAAGAGACAGGGTCACAGATGCCTGGGTTCAGCCAGCTCTCTGCCTGGATCCCTCCCCTCCAGGCCTGCAGCGGAGAGAGGACAGGACAGGACACAACCAACCATCCCCTTGGATGGGCGTCATGGGAACAGGCATGGAACACACATGCATGCACATGAATATACACATATAGGTGTATACACACACGTGGATACACAGACATGTACATGTACACACGCATATAAATGTACACATGGAGACCCACATACATGCACATACACATATAGAAAAGGAGTATTTGTGGCACCTTAGAGACTAACAAATTTATTTGAGCATAAGCTTTCGTGAGCTACAGCTCACTTCATCGGATGCATCTGATGAAGTGAGCTGTAGCTCACGAAAGCTTATGCTCAAATAAATTTGTTAGTCTCTAAGGTGCCACAAGTACTCCTTTTCTTTTTGCGAATACAGACTAACACGGCTGCTTCTCTGAAACCTGTCAATACACATATACACACTCTCATGCATGTGCACTCATACACAGGAATTCCAGCTGCCAGGAGGGTCCATCCCTGGCAGGTTTAGTTCCTCTCAAGACATCCAGCCCACAATCAGAGCCAACCTTGCCTAGCACATGGCCTGACTCTCCTCCAGCCCTATGGGGGAGCTTTGTGGTTGGTGTTGTGCCCATTCCCATCACTGAGGACACAGGTAAGCAGGGATATGGTGTCCCAGTGGCCAGGACAGAGTTACCTGCCTCCTCATTATTATCCCCATCTCTGGGCAGCACAAGGCACGTCTGCAGGCCGGACGCCCCAGTCCCCAATCTCACCAACAGACCCTGGGTTGGTATAAATCACCACACAGTTAATGCAGCTCATTGACACCAGTGGAGGGCTCCAGTAACCCAACGGTTACCATGATGGGGCTAGAGCTGGGGAATGCACTGTAGGGAGCAGCCGTGAACTGGCTAGGGGGAAACCCAGTGGGGTTCACCTACAAGAGCAGATGGTACATCCACCCTTGTAGGCAAGGAGGATGGCCCAGTGGTTAGACCACTAGCCTGGCTTCCAGTCCCCATTCTGCCATACCCGTCCTGCCCAAGTCACTCAGGGTACATCTGCCTTTGAGCCAGGAGGTGCGATTCCCACTTTGAGTAGCTGTACCTGCTTGAGCTAGTGCCTAGAAATAGTTGCATGTCTGCTGTCGCAAGGGCTAGTAGCCCGAGTTATACACCCTGGGGGCGGGGTTGGATTGTACTCGGAGCATCTGACCAAGCCACTGTGCACTCGCTGCTATCTTTAGGCACTAGCATGAGCAGAGCTAGCATGGGTGTGACTCACCCCTCCCAGCTCAAACATAGGTGTGCCCACAGTCTCTCTGGGCTTCACTACCTCCTCTGCCCAATGGGGATAACTGCCCTACTGCACAAGGGATCTGGGAGGCACCCATATTCTCTGGGGGTGGCTAAGTGCCCGTGATAGCTGGGTGAAGGGAACGGATGGAGATGCTGCAGGATTGACTGCCCCGAGGTAGTGAGCCACGGCATTGGTCCAATAAACCACAGTGATAAATCAGTTTCAAGGAAATCTCTATATCTGGCCACCTCTTCTTCTCCAGTGTGGGCAGCTGACCGTGGCACGGGGTCAATGAGTCTCCAGCCGCGTGCTTCAGCATCCAAGCTGAGCAGGGAGGAGTCCTGCATCAGCCGCTGTTGGATACCGGGCCAGATGGTCTGATCCAGGCTGGCAGTTGCTGTGGCCCCCTTCCCTTCACCCTGTCAGTCGGTGCAGCTTTTTGATATTAGCAGAGAATCCCAGAAAGCTAACAGGGGAGACATCAGCCATGGCAGGGTGAGATTTGGGAACGCACCTTAGAGAGCAACCCCATACTGGCTCTGCAGGACCCAGCAGCCTTCACTTACAGGAACCCATGGTACATTCAGCCTTTCAGGGAAGGAGGGTGGGTGAGTAGTTAGGGCCCCCTTTCCCCCTGGATGGGTTATCATCATGGGGATCAAACCCAGGATCCAAAGACCTGAGCCCAGGGCCCAGCTCTTCCCCCCAAGGCTCCAGCAGAGTCATCAATCACTCAGTGGTGCAGTCGCTAGCAGAGGACAGAGTGCTACATGGAGTAAGCCAGGGTTACAGAAGCATCCAGGCTGCAGCTACTGACTGAGTCAAATTATCAGACCATAGAGATCATTGCTCTGCTCCAGCTAGAAAATTTCTGAGCAAGCTCACCCCATGCTAGTTGGGGGCTGAGAGCCCAAATAGTCTGACACCACTTTGCCAGCAGTGCTGCTGCAGTTGTACTGAAACAAGCCAGCCCTGACCTACTCCCAGTTCCCTCTGTGCTGAGGCTTAGGGCATTTTCCTACCACTCACTAAGACTGGGGAGAGGCTTATATTAAACATCACAGTGCAGCCTGGAGCTGGACGGAGCAGCCATGGGAGAGAGCCCCCACCCATTCCAATCACAGCCAGCAAAGCCCAGAGACAAGAAACGGGGGGTGGGGAGGGATTGCCACTAAGTCATTGTCCCCTCCCCAACCCCATCCCCACCCCAAGCTAGGACACCACCATGAAACTGGTGCATGCTGCGTAAATACATATGCAAATAAGCCTGCTGAGCATCTCCCCCCACACACATTCTGGGCTTCCTAATTCCAGGCCCCAGGGCTCCATGGGATGCTGAAGCAGGTGTTTGCTGGCTAAGCACAGGGGTTGAAATGATGTCCTTACCCTGCCGAGTCCTGTCAGGTTCCTGGAGCTGTTTGGGGCGGTGATGGGCTGAGCTGCATGCTGTCACCTGGCTAGGAGGCCAGTCCCAAAGGCTGAGGATGACCCATGGCCCAGCTGAGGCCTCGAGGACTATTGGACAATGGAGGGAAGAGAGCTAGTGAGTCTGGCAGTGTCCAAAGGCTCCTTGACAATGGGCTCTGGCTGCAGAGGAAGCCGGTATAGGGATCTCAGAAAGGGGGAGTGTCTTTCTCTAGCAGCAACAGGAGACAACATCAAAGTGTCCCCCTCTCCTGTGGCTACCTCCACCTCCACCCTGATGCAGCTGGGGTATTTAGCTTCCTCCCCAAGATCTGTCCCTAGGGGGGCTGCCTTCCCCCCCTGCATCCAGCACTGACATGCACTTCCTCAGTCAGAAGCAGTAGATCAGAAGCCTACCTGTGCCATTCCGGGTACGGAGGCCACACATACACCCCGTCCCCCTTTCCCCCCAGCAGGGTCTCTGCGAGGGTCTCACTCTGGGTTCAAAGAAGAGCTGGATAATTTCATGGAGTGTAAGTCCACCATGGCTGTTAGCCACAGTGGTCAGGATGCAATCCCATGCCCAGGGTGAACTGAAACCTCTGCCTGCCAGAAGGGGATCGGTCTTAACTGCCCTGCTCTGTACACTTGCCCCGGAGCTCTGGTATGGGCCACAGTCGGAGACAGGATACTGGATGAGACCATGGTCTGACCTAGTATGTCAGCTCTTAAGCTCTTCTCACTGTGGAGTACCTGACAACAAGGCTCAATGGATCAGAAATTTGACAAGGGTCTCAGATTGCCCACACCTCACCTTTGCCTCTGATGGGCACCAACTACTCAAGGAATCTTTGCCAGTGCCCTCTTAGCCTAACCAGCGCCTTCTTCATGGAAGTGTATCTACTGGCTATTCACCACCTGAATCTCCACAGTCACCAGATGCTACAGCTCCAATCCCAGCAAAACCTCTACACCCCCTCCCCACCTTCTCTGTACAACCAATGCTTTCTTCCTAAACTCCAGTGTGGTCCTAGGCTCTCTCAGTGCACTTGCTGTGTGCCACCAGAGCATTGTGGGTCATGGTATATTCAAATGAGCATCACATGGCAGGCCCCCCAATTTGTCAACTGAGTTCATTTCTCCTAGTTCCCCTGAGCCCCCTAGCTGTGAGTAGGCAAAGCATTACGGGTAGGGTATATGCAAATGAGCAGCACGTGGGCATCCCCATTTGGCATCCAAATTCCTTAGTCCCACTCAGCTCCCTAGCCAAGAGTTGGCAATGCATTGTGGGTAGTGGCATATGCAGATGATGGCACTGGGTATCTCCATTGGGCCTCAGAATCCTCTGATCCTCTGCCTCCCATAGGCGCTTCAGGGACTGCTGGCAATATTTAACCCCAATAGAAATCATGGGGGCCTGGTTGCATTGGGAGTGGAGGGGTCCCTACATCCATAAATCTGCCCTGTGTTGGATTTCAGGGTATTTTATGCCAGATAGAATCTGTCCCCTAGCAGCCAGTCCCAGGTAGCTCCTGTGCCAGGCTGTGCCAGTCACAACCAGTCCATCCTCTCCAGCCACTGCAGCATGCTATTCTCATGTCACCCACCACAATGAGCATTACCCACCCAGGCTGGACATTAGGGCTATTTCCTGAATCATATCAGTCTTCATGTGTCTCTAACAGTGCTCCAGATAGCAGCTCCATTGCCTTTTTATTGGTCACTCCCTCCCTCTGCCACCCAGTGCCTTGGCACCCCCTGCTCTCCACCAGAACCCTGTTGGCTGAGGTAGATGGCTGTTCCAGATGCTCTAAGGTCAGACCCTGCGCCATGTTCTCAGCTGCCCTGTTCCTGTGCCCAGGACAGAGGTAGTACTAAGCCACCTATGACCTCCATGCCTTCCATGGCCATCCATGGCACTGCCCAGCCCCTGCTGGATGGGGCAACTGCTGTTGGTAACAACACAAGCTCTCCATTCCCTAATGCAAAGAATGTGAGTTAGAGCAGTGTCAGGACTGCTCCAACTTAGTCTCTGCTCTGCAGGCCGTGGGGAGCAGAGAAGACCTAGAGTCCATGCACTCCGGCCATGCAACTGATACATCCCCTATGTCGGAGGCTGAGAACAGGATTGATGCAGGTTCTTATGTCAATTCCACACCAGCCAGAGAGGCCCCTGCTCTGGGGGATTCTCAGAGAGACTTTAAGGCCCTTCTACTCTGCCAGAATGATGGAAAAGGGTCTGCATGAAAAATCATGCTGCTATCAGACAGGTGAGGCCAAGACTGTTCCAGGAGCTGAGAGCCTGGAAGACCTAACTCGTCTCCAGTTCACTGGGTGTGCAGCCATGGAGCCTGGGAGCCCAAAGAAGTGAGACTGCAATTTTCTAAAAATTCAGTTTGGAAGGGGTTTTTTTGGGGGGGACAAGTGTTACCAAAAAGTTGAAATTTTCAGCTGAAAATTTTGACAATTTTTCCCCATTTGCCTTGACATTTTCTGGGGGAATAAAACCCCATTTTCCAAACAGCTCTAGAAGACAAAGGCAATGGACTGGAAGGAGAGAGGATAAATCATTGTTCTGGCTGAATACGTTTGGATGGATACGAAAGGATGGATACAAAGGAAGGTTCCCTTCTGGTCTTAACATTTATGACTGCAAGTATGGACACCAGATGGACCACTGTATGGATGGGTGGACCAATGGATGAATGAGTGGATGGATGGATGGACCAATGGATGGACCACAGGATGAACCAACCATGGGATGGACGGACCGATGGAGCTACTATAAGGTGGATGCATAAATGTGTGGAAAACCATTCCCAGAGAGTAGTTATCAGTGGATCACAGTCAAGCTGGAAGGGCATATTGAGTGGGGTCCCGCAAGGATCAGTTCTGCATCTGGCTCTGTTCAATATCTTCACCGATGATTTAGATAATGACATAGAGAGTACGCTTTTAAAGTTTGCGGACGGTACCAAGCTGGGAGGGGTTGCAAGTGCTTTGGAGGATAGGATTAAAATTCAAAATGATCTGGACAAACTGGAGAAATGGTCTGAAGTAAATAGGATGAAATTCAATAGGACAAATGCAAAGTACTCCACTTGGGAAGGAACAATCAATTGCACACAGACAAAATGGGAAACGACTGCCTAGGAAGGAGTACTGCAGAAAGGGATCTGGGGGCTATAGTGGATCACAAGCCAAATATGAGCCAACAGTGTAACACTGTTGAAAAAAAAGCAAACATCATTCTGGGATGTATTAGCAGGAGTGTTGTAAGCAACACACGAGAAGTAATTCTTCTGCTCTACTCTGCACTGATTAGGACTCGGCTGGAATATTGTGTCCAGTTCTGGGCACCACATTTCAGGAAAGATGTGGACAAATTGGAGAAAGTCCAGAGAAGAACAACAAAAATGATTAAAGGTCTAGAATGTGACCTATGAGGGAAGATTGAAAAAATTGGGTTTGTTTAGTCTAGAGAAGAGAAGACTGAGAGGGGACATGATAACAGTTTTCAGATACATAAAAGCTTGTTACAACTACAAGGAGGAGGGAAACAATGCAGCAAAATCCCAAATATTGGCAGACTGCTGAGGTTGAGGGGCAACACTAATCAGCCAGCATCAGATCTCATCCTGGTGTCTAGTAGAGATCAGCTTAAGTCCTGAAGCAGTAGGTTTACTATCCTATCACAAGTTTTTTAGTATTAACTATGACAATATTCTTGATAGCCATAAAAATAGCAACAAAATTCTGTCAAAACTGTTTTTGAAGGCAACTTTGGTTTATCTCAACAAAATATTTTTGCAAAAACTGAGAAATTTTGGCTGAAAATCAATTTTTTTCTCTTCTTTGGGCTGGGCTTCCCAGCTGGACTACATCTCCCATGTTGCATCACAGCAATATAGCTCCCATGAAGCTGTCACAATAAAATGCCTCCCCCCCGGGGTCCCCTGGGTAAGCACCAGCGTTGTATATTGCTAACGCCTTTATATGCATTGGAAAGTACCTTGGAAAGACTTGAAGGTGTGAGTGTGGAGCGAAAGATTCCTTTGTAGATTACGAGAGGCCAAAGGGGGAGGAAGGAAGAAAGGAACAGGTTAACTCAACGATCCAGCTAGGCCCGAAGATAAGAAACGAAACTGCAGCGCAAGGCAAGCGCACACAAACAAGCTCTGTGCTGCCAAACAGCCAGATGCCTGTGTCTCAATCCCGGCCAGCCGTGAAAAAGGAGACCTGAGCCAGACAGAACTGAAGGGGTTGCAAAACTAGTAAGATTGGAAAAGTCGGTGAGTGGAAAAACAACAGAAACCGGTGTGTTTTGGGGAAACTAAGGGAGCCACAGAAGGCCGGTTTGGACTGGTACCGAGAGCACAGGGGACGAGAGTCCCTGGACCAAAATGCCCCCAGAAGAACCCAGGGCTTATAGCCCTCCTGAGAACTGAAGCAAGTCAGAGATTTACAGCGGACCCTAGATGACCTGTGCACAGGGCAGAACTCTTGTCTACCCTTTTCACGCTCTTCTTCTTACATTACACCCAAGCTTGGCCAGCCTTGGGTTGTGCCTGTGTAAGTATGAAAGTGGGTTAGGGCTCGGGCACTAACGCTTTCTTCCTCCCTCTGAGTGACATGGGGTGCGCCCAGCACTCACCATTGTTATTTGGTTAATAAAGCTTTAAACTTAGTCACATGGTGTGGTCCTTCATCTCCTCCCCTAAAGGTTCTGCAGCTTCAGCCTCATCACCTGAAGCCCCAGGCAGATTGGTAACATAAATCTGTCCCAATACACCACGGTATCTCAGCAACAGGGGAAACCATGATGCATTATAGGAGATGTAGTCCAGCCAGGCAGACTGGCCCATGGGGAAAATGGGGGCATGAGGCACTCAAACCAGCTCCCATGAAACACTGAAGTTGCATTTCTAAATTAATTTTTTGGTTTTCACCCCTAAGTTTTCCATTTTAGGGGGAGGGGGAGTAAATTTTGGCTCTAAATTTTTGATTTTTCACCAAAAAGATGACATTTTCAGGTTCAAATATCAAGAGATTCCTCTTAAAATTAGCAAATGCACTGCCTTGAACCCCCTCACCTAGAAACTTACTTTCCCTGGATGCCTTTAACAGGCACTACTTCCCCTATCACAAGCACTGGGTCTGTGTACAAAACAAGAAAATGTTATTAAGAAAAGGGCATTATTTTGGGGAAAACACCGCAGCAGTAAATCAACAATATACTGATATGAATGTTAGCTTGTGGGAGCTCGAGAGAAGGAGCTCTCTGCTGCCATCTGTTGATGAAACTGAAGGAGGAGACAGAGTTAGAAAGCCGCGTGTTTGTTATCCACCTCCTTGCCCCCCAGTGGGAGCATTTTGGTTAAAATTCATTTACATTTTGGGTGTAGGGGTAATGAAATGTTATTATCCTTGTTGTATGACAAAAGGGCTTTAGGACTGTACCTAAGAGAAGAAAGAAAAGGAGGACTTGTGGCACCTTAGAGACTAACAAATTTATTTGAGCATAAGCTTTCATGAGCTACAGCTCACTTCATCGGATGCATTCAGTGCATTCATCGGATGCATTTTCCACTGAATGCATCCGATGAAGTGAGCTGTAGCTCACGAAAGCTTATGCTCAAATAAATTTGTTAGTCTCTAAGGTGCCACAAGTCCTCCTTTTCTTTTTGCGAATACAGACTAACACGGCTGCTACTCTGAAACCTAAGAGAAGAGTCACCCAAACCAATGCCTCCCTCTGGCACCAATGGGTAATGGAACTGGGACAACCAGAAAAGTGAAAAAGCTGCTTCTTGGAAACGAATATGATTATAAAGGTAAGGGTTCTGTTTAATGTTGCAATATACTGTTGAGTTCTCTTGACATGTCAGGGGATAACTGAGTGAACTCCAGTAGGGAATTAGATCTAGTCCATGTCTAACAGTTCTAGAGTTGTTTCACTAACTAAAGAACCTGAATCCCTGGGTGTGGTATTTTAATACGATGTGACAGCGCATTGAGAGAGGGCAGTTTGGTGACAGAAGACAATATAGAGGCAGGTTTACTTCCCCAATACTAATTTCTGCCTACTGTTACTCACACCTGCTTGTCAACTGTCTGTAATTGGCCACTCTCTTACCACTTCAGAAGTTATTTTTCTTCCCTTGGTATCCTGCTGTTAATTGATTTATCTCATTAGACTGACCTCACACTTGGTAAAGCAACCCCCCATCCTCTCATGTATTTATACCTGCTCCTGTATTTCCACTCCATGCATCTGATGAAGTGGGTTTTAGCCCACAAAAGCTTATGCCCAAATAAATTTGTTAGTCTCTAAGGTGCCACAAGGACTCCTCATTGTTTTTGCTAATATAGAGGCAGTGGTCAGTTGTCTTTTCATGGAAGCGGAGCAGCACTTCCCCTACGGGCAGGAGATGGATCTGACCAGGTGTACTCCTAAACTTTAACACTTCACCTACTACTGACACAACACCATGCATGAGGGTGTGCAGAAGAGGAAAAGAGTGTTTAAAAAGGAATGTTTGTCCATTGGTTGTTCATGCTGGCTGGTGGGGAAACTGAGACAAAGGATGACTATCCATGATACTGTGCGGGCTAGACATGCCCAAACATGTGCTGGCAGGGATATTATATCTGTGTCCGAACATTTTCTTGCTGCTACCCCAAAGGGGCTCATGTGGGGTCTCTGCTGAAAGTGATGGTCGAACTTATTGCCATGGTTATTGCGAGATGTTTGTCCGGGAAACAACTGTAGAGTTATGGAACACATAGGGTCTTGTGTTCCAAATCTAGACTCCTGGCAGTGAAACCCATTGTAACCTTTGGGTGGGCTAGAGTTTGCTAAATTGCCCTTCTCCAATGCTCCCCTCCCAAAACCCAAAACCACCCAACTCACATAGAAAAGCAACCAGAGACCCAGAATTCAGTCTCTAAGGATTTTCAACAAGGATTGCACAGGATCAACCTCCCCACATTCAAGTCCCAAAAGGAACAAAAACAATAAATTTAATTAAGTAACAACTTTATAAAATCTTATGATAAAGAAACATAATAAATTATGATAATTTAATTTTTAACAAAAATGATTAGAGGTATGGAACAGCTTCCATATGGGAAGAGATTAGAAGACTGGGACTTTTCAGCTTGGAAAAGAGACAGCTACGGGGAGATATGATTGAGGTCTATAAAATCATGACTGGTGTGGAGAAAGTAAGGAAGGAAGTGTTATTTACTCCTTCTCATAACACAAGAACTAGGGTCACCCAATGAAATTAATAGGCAGCAGGTTTAAACAAACAAAAGGAAGTATTTCTTCAAACAACGCACAGTCAACTTGGGCGAACTCTTTGCCAGAGGATGTTGTGAAGGCCAAGACTATAACAGGGTTCAAAAAGGAACTAGATAAGTTCATGGAGGATAGATCCATCAATGTTTACTAGCCAGGATGGGCAGGGATAGTGTCCCTAGCCTCTGTTGCCAGAAGCTGAAGTGAGCTTATGCTCAAATAAATTTGTTAGTCTCTAAGGTGCCACAAGTCCTCCTTTTCTTTTTGTAAAAGATGGTGTCTTAGGTCACATGTCTTCATCACATGTCCTTACTTGCTTTGCTGAATCACAAAGTTACCATTAGGGGTGGCCAATGGCCCCACACTGTCTGAGGCATTTTCAGGAAGGGCTCACTGAAGAGCTGATTTCCCTTAATGGCCCATCATCACACGGATGGCCCACCATCAGTGATGGCTAGTCTGAATGAAAGTTTGCCTGGAGAGTGTCATCCAGCAACACAATACATGTTTGAGATACAAATACATAGCAAGTATTCATAACTTCAGATACACAGATGATACATGCATATAAAAAGGATTGTCATATTTAGCAGATTGCAACTTTTCCATTGATACCTTACATGACATACTTGGTATCAGATTTAGTGCAATTATGCAACAGTAGTGATACATTAATGATTGGAACAGTAGTGTACACCTGGTCATCATTCTTTTCTATAAAGCATCACACAAGCAATGGGCTGGCACCATCTGTAATTACCCAGGGGTCCAGGCAGGTATTACCAGCCCACACAGCTGCATCTTCACTGCTCTGGGACCCAAGCTAGCTCGAGCGGCAGTTACACCCAGTGATTGCACTCTAGACAATCCAGATTAAAACTAGCTCAAGTACGTTAGCTCAAACTGCCATCACATGCCATGATTGCAGTCTAGACATACCCAGAGCACATGACAATCCCTTCCCCAAAGAGCTCACGCTCTAAATACACAATGGAAGGATCATTATCCCCAGTTAAAAATGGGGAGCTGATGCTAAGGGATTTGACCAAGGATATACAGAGAGTCTGTGGCAGAGCCCAGAAATGAAGCCAGCTCTTCAGCCTCTCGGGCCAGTCCCCTATCCACATGGCTGCCCTTAATCTCACATAGCTGTAGTGCACATTCCCATGAGCTGTCCAGCAGCATTCCCATTAAAGATGTTCTTATATGATGTCATGCTGGTTGCCCTGAAGTGCTGATCTTGGTCCATTGACATGCATGATGGGTAATGCTCAATAATCTGACTGAGGCAGAATGGGGTCCTTTCCCTCAGTCACCAGTGGTGATGTTTCCGTTGTAATGCTGAATGTGCCTTGGCTAACGACTTTTCATCGACTGCCACAGCAGCTATGCATGGTGGGATCTGCCGTAGGAACACAGGGACCATGGAGATGTCCCCACCCCATCCCTGTTATGTATATCTCTGTGGCGGTTGCTGCACGCTGCTTATTGTCCAATAGTGGCGAGAGCACAGGGAATTGAAGACAGCAGGCTACAGGAAGGACATGTGTTTCCTTGCTAGTGGGGCAGGGAGGTTTAGCACTGTGGGCACTAGAAGAGCAGCTGTGATACAAGCCTTCTATTGCAGCTTCCACCAGCTGTTTCCCCTTAGCTGAGTGCAGGAAGCAGATGCGTGGGCATGAGAATCCATTTTGATGCAGAACAGCAAATGAGAAGCTCATAGAAACTCTTCTCTCAAGATGATCTCTGAAAAGACAAGGGTTCGCTGCACTCATTTCAGTATGGGCTGGCTGGGCCAGTGCCCTTATATCACAGACCCACCTCCCCTGCAGCAATCAGTGGAATGAACTAACAGCTTTTATTGTTTGCAACACAGGACACCTAAAAGGCCCCAGCTGAGATCCAGATCTCACTGTGACAGGTGCTGCACAGATCCCCACCAAGGCTGGGGCTCCATTGCACTAGGTGCTGGACAGACCTGATCAGGTTCCCCCATTATGCCAGACACTGCACAGACCCTCATTGTGCCAGGCACTGTGCAGACATATAGTATAAATCTCCCTGCCCTGAAGAGCATACAGTCTAAACAGATTAAAAGGGAAACTGAGGCAGAGGGCGATGGGGGGGAGAGATAGCTCAGTGATTTGAGCATTGGCCTATTAAACTCAGGGTTGTGAGTTCAAACCTTGAGGGAGCCACTTAGGGATCTTGGGCAAAAATTGGAGAGTGGTCCTGCTTTGAGCAGGGGGTTGGACTAGATGATCTCCTGAGGTCCCTTCCAACTCTGATATTCTATTTCCAATTTCCAATGACTTGCCCATAGTCACCCAGCAGGTCAGCAGCAGAACTGAACTAGAACTCAGATCTCCCAGGTTTTTCATCTGCTGTCCCTATCATAACTAGACCTTTAATTTGGTTACCTCTATTATTTACAGGCAGCCAAATCTCAAATCCAGCCCCCGGGAGCTTAGGGCTGCCAGCAGAATTCCTCCCTGAGGCATGGTCACTTGTGCACTAACAGTGGGTAGCCACAGAGCTGTGTGACCTGACCCAGAGAGGCCTGAGCAGCGATTTGTGTTTTACTACACCTGCAGGGCAGCTAGGCTGGTAAAAGGCAATGTATACACATGGGCAGAGGCCCCAGTGCTTATTGCTGGGCTGCTTCTGGCAGCAATGTTACAGCAGCTAGGATGGCACTCAGGGTACCCTGGGAAGGAAGGCTGGAGATGTAACAAATGACAGGGTCTTTGTGTAGCTCCTAAAGGAGTTGACCACCCAGCCATGGTGGCCACCAGCTTTGTGTTCCAGACCCTGTCATGGTGGGCCAAGACCCATGCCTCCACCCCCAGCCCGAGCCCAATCTCATTAAAAGCCTGAAGCATCCCTGCTGTGATGGAACCGCTCCTCTTTCCCAGAGCACCATCTCTTTCCCCCACTGTGGCACCTTAGAGACTAACAAATTTATCTGAGCATAAGCTTTCGTGAGCTACAGCTCACTTCATCGGATGAAGTGAGCTGTAGCTCACGAAAGCTTATGCTCAAATAAATTTGTTAGTCTCTAAGGTGCCACAAGTACTCCTTTTCTTTTTGTGAATACAGACTAACACGGCTGCTACTCTGAAACCTTTTCCCCACTGGAAGTTCTACTGCAACCTAAGCAGTAAGAGCTGTTCTCACTGAGGGAGGCTATGGGGCCCTGGTGCTGAGAAGCTGTAAGATTGGCACATGGCCTGTCCATAACCAGAATGGCCATTGCCATCCTTGCTCAGGGATATTGGACCTACGGGTGTTCTCTCTTCACAGCATGGTTAGTCCAACTGGGCAAGCCTAGATCTGGCCTGATTCTCCACTCCCAAGCCTTTTGCAAAGGAGGGCTGAGAAGCCACCAGAGCAGAATGGCAGCAAGGGGAAGCCCAGATCCTCAAAGGCATTTAGGTGCCTAAATCCCATGGGAGGATCTGGTGCCTAAATGCTTATGCAGGGGGCATGGCAAGTGGAGAACCGTGCTCAGTGATTTTGGCTGCAATCTCCTTCCACGGCTGTTGATTGCATTCTGCTAAATTACCACCAGCCAGAATGGATTAGTCATGTCAGACCACAAACACCACCTTCCAGGAGAGCAGCTAGCTACAACAGTTGTTCTGAGGCATACAAAGTAGCTAGCAGCAAGGAGGAGGCAACCTGCTGTGGTTTGATGCAGCAAGCGCTGGCCGGTAACACCTACCAAGGCATTTCCTGTTTATATGAGCAGCATTAGGCCTGCAGGATGGCAGCTGGCCAGGTTGTGCTGTGTCAGAATGACACAATTACAGAGAACTCTGATACCCAGGGCAGTTACGACAGGCAGAAATTTTCCATCAACATGAAAATTTGGGTTTTTAACTAGCCTTTACCGCCCCCACCCCCCACCCCAAGGGTTTGCTTTCCTTACAATTTTTTGTCCCAAAACTTCCAATCCCCCAAATAATTTGATTCTGAAAAGCCGTTGTGGTGCCTCATGGGAATGGTAGAGTGCGTACCTCATGCCACCATTCTCCTCTGCAGGTTGGGCTCCCCAGCTGGACTTCATAGAATCATAGAGGATTAGGGTTGGAAGAGACCTCAGGAGGTCATCTAGTCCAACCCCTCCTTGCTCAAAGCAGAACCTAAGCAGGACTTCATCTCCCATGATGCACCATGGCAACGCAACTGCTAGGATGCAACCACCTCCCCTCACCAAGTGGGGAGATTGTGGAGATCTTGGGAGATGTAGTCCAACCAGGAGCCCAGTCTGTAGAAGAGGATGAGAGCAGGAGATACCCTGAACTACAGATCCCATGAGACACTGTGGCTTCACTGGGAGCAGGACGAGGTGCTCAGTTGGTGCTGGAGTCAAGCATTAAGCTCTCCAAAGTTGGAAAGACAATGATGGAAGAAGCTGACGGACCCTGTTTACTGTTTATTTTGATAGGTGGATGTTTTGTTTTAATATCCCCCAAAAAGCTCACATGCAAACCATACCTCTGTCTTTCCCTGTGTGGAGAACATTATAACACCATTCTATAAAGCCCTGGGTGGTCTCATCTGATTACTGTGTGCAGCACTGGGCAACCCATCTCCAGAAGGATGTTGCCAAACTAGAGGGATTCAGAGAAGGGTGACAAGAATGATCAAGGGCCTGGAAACAATCTCTTAGGAAGGGAGATTGAAAAGATGGGGATTGTTACTTTAATGAGGAGCCAGGTAAGAGGGGACTAGATGGAACTGTATAAAATAATCAATGGTTTGGAGAAGGTAGATTGGGAGTTTCTATTCTTCCTGTCTCCTAACACAAGAACAAAGGGACAGTCAGTGAAATTGAAAAGTAGGAAATTCAAAAGGGAAATACTTTTTCATACAATGTGGAATTAGACTGTGGAACTCACTGCCCTAGGAAGTCACTGATACCAAGAACATAATAAAATTAAAAAAGGGAGCAGATATTTACACAGATAACAAGAATATCCAGAATTAGACTAATTTATGATTACAAAAATATTGTGGAACACATTGGTTTAAGCTGATCTCTGACTATTAGAGACCAGAATGAATTCTGCTTTGAGCAGGGGATTGGACTAGATGACCTCCTGAGGTCTCTTCCAACCCTAATTTCTATGATTCTAATGCAAGGGGCAGATTATCCCATAGCTTCTACTATAGGGTTCTTACACTTTCCTTTGCAGCATCTAGTACTGCCAATGTCGGAGACAGGAGACTGGGCTAGATGGATGTGGGAGTCTGATCAGGTTGGGCCATTCCTAGAGGAGCCCAAAATGGAAATGTGGATGTGATGGCTCGGGAACAGAAAATAAAGAAGGATTTTGCTAATGAAAGGGACATGTCAGCTGCTGGGTGGACCCAAGTCTTTACATGTAGCAATGAGCTTGTTCTATGTTAACCTGCTCCCCCAAAACTGAAAGGTTCTATCCCACCTCTTGACCCCACTGTGTTTGTTCTTTATCCTTATCGTTTCCCTCTGAGGTGAAATCCAGGGATGCAGCTTCGGAAGTCTCAGAATCAATCCCTCCCCTCCCCCCCCACATCCCTGTCCAAACCTATATGCAGAACCAACCACAGAGAATACCAAGATGTTTATTTCTGGGCAGCACCCTCATCCAGTTACATTTACCATGAGTATAGCTCAAAGGTGAGAAAAGAGGAGCAGATGAAATCGTGCATTGGAGGGGAGAGAAGCAGAGCACAGCTTGAAGGAGCAGAACATCCAGGAAGGGATGATCAAGTGGCAGGGGCAGGTTCCTGGGAAGGAAACCGCAGTGGCTGTCACTGGGGAGGGAACCCTGCTCTCTCCAAACATATTGGGCCAGACCGTCAGCTAATATTTACCAGAAAGGACATCAGTGGAGTGCTATTGATTTAAACAATCAGTGGTTCAGGCCCATTGAAGAAGGCTGCTCTTTGTTGACTCTGGCCTGTGGTCCTTCTCCCTGTATCTCAGCCGCTGGCTAAGGATGCCAGAGGATGCTGTCCCACAGAACCAGTTTTGGTACTTAGCCCCCTCCCCTCGGGCCAGTGCAGGAGTCACACAAAGAGCTTGCCGTAGCAGGCGTGGCAGTAGGCTTTGTCACCATGGTCCCGGAAGGTGCCCTTCTGCAGCTGGCTCAGGCAGAAGGCGCAGATGAAGTGCTCGGGGTGGAACCGGTGCCCCATGGCACTGATGCAGCGCCCGGTGATGGGCTTCTCACAGCCGTGGCACAACGAGCCCTGGCGCTGGTGGAAGTGAAGCTCACAGTAGGGGTGGCCATCTAGCTCGAAGAAGGAGCCGGTGGTGAAGCTGCTGAAACAGTCCTAAGGGAGGGGGAAGGAGCATTGAGACCTCATCCCTAATTAAGCACCTTGCCAACCTGCATATGGTGTTCTGCCTCTCACCCATCTGGCCTCCATATGGGCCCTGCTCCCTTGCCCATCCAGCCACCATATGGGACCCAGTCCCCTCACCTATCTAGCCCCTGGCGCCTCTACCCTGGTGCTTCACCCAGCCATCCTCCATAAGGGAGCTGGAATCACACTCAGCTGCTATAGAGGTTCTTAGTGCTCCATAGGGAAGAACTTCCTGACCCTCACCTGGCCATGCCCTGCATCACCTTCCTGAAGATTAAAGCCCAGGTGTCCCTCCAGCCCCCTGTGTGGGACTCTGCACACTCACCCCACACACAAAGCACTCGGGGTGCCAGACGCCCTGGAGCGTGGACAGGTAGTTATCCATCACAGGCCGCTCACAGGCTCTGCATTTAGGAGAGAACATGGCCAGGAAGTCCTTCTGGCAGTACGGCTTCCCGTTCTTCTCATGGAAACCTGCAGAGGCAAGCAGGGAGAAGACATCCATGAAGTGCACCTGAATCCCAATGGGAGGACACAGAGAGGGACCCTTCCAGCCAAGCTCCAAACCTAGCCCAGGGAGCCGGAGAACGTACCTGAGTTACACTGCCCACTCTGATTCATGCTGGGCCTGGACAGCAAACACTGTGCACGGATATTCCCCTTTAAGATGCAAATTTCTCACAGCCACACTCCCACTTTCCTTCTCATTTGCTCCCCCTGTGGCCAAACTCAGGAATTACAGGGAGAGATTCTCACTAGTCCCTAGGGCCCAGATTTTCAAAGGCATTTAGACATCACTGTCCTCAGTGTTGTGATGACTAACTGATTTAGGAGCCTAAGTCACAGAAAGTGCCTAAATGCCTTTTGAAAATGAGATTTTAGCTCCTAAATCAGTCAGGCATTGCAACACTATGGGGCTAATATGAGGGGGAAAGGAGTCCAGGAAAGCTGGCTGTATTTTAAAGAGGCCTTATTGAGGGTGCAGGAACAAACCACCCTGATGTGCAGAAAGAATAGCAAATATGGCAGGCAACGAGCCTGGCTTAACAGTGAAATCTTTGGTGAGCTTAAACACAAAAAGGAAGCTTACAAGAAGTGGAAACTTGGACAGATGACTAGGGAGGAGTATAAAAATATTGCTCGATCATGCAGGGGTATAATCAGGAAGGCCAAAACACAACTGGAGTTGCAGCTAGCAAGGGATGTAAACCATAACAAGAAGGGTTTCTACAGGTATGTTTCAGAGTAGCAGCCGTGTTAGTCTGTATTCGCAAAAAGAAAAGGAGGACTTGTGGCACCTTAGAGACTAACAAATTTATTTGAGCATAAGCTTTCGTGAGCTACAGCTCACTTCATCGGACGCATTTGGTGGAAGATACAGTGGGGAGATTTATATACACACACAGAGAACATGAAACAATGGGTTTTATCATACACACTGTAAGGAGAGTGATCACTTAAGATGAGCCATCACCAGCAGCGGGGGGGGAGGAGGAGGAAAACCTTTCATGGTGACAAGCAAGGTAGGCCATTTCCAGCAGTTAACAAGAACATCTGAGGAACAGTGGGAGGTGGGGTGGGGTGTGGGGGAGAAATAACATGGGGAAATAGTTTTACTCTATGTAATGACTCATCCATTCCCAGTCTCTATTCAAGCCTAAGTTAATTGTATCCAGTTTGCAAATTAATTCCAATTCAGCAGTCTCTCGTTGGAGTCTGTTTTTGAAGTTTTTTTGTTGAAGGATAGCCACCCTCAGGTCTGTAATCGACCTACATGCCTCTAGCTTTCATCCAGACCATACCACACGATCCATTGTCTTCAGCCAAGCTCTACGATATAACCGCATTTGCTCCAACCCCTCAGACAGAGACAAACACCTACAAGATCTCTATCATGCATTCTTACAACTACAATACCCATCTGCTGAAGTGAAGAAACAGATTGACAGAGCCAGAAGAGTACCCAGAAGTCACCTACTACAGGACAGGCCCAACAAAGAAAATAACAGCACGCCACTAGCCATCACCTTCAGCCCCCAACTAAAACCTCTCCAAAGCATCATCAAGGATCTACAACCTATCCTGAAGGATGACCCATCACTCTCACAGATCTTGGGAGACAGGCCAGTCCTTGCTTACAGACAGCCCCCCAACCTGAAGCAAATACTCACCAGCCACCACACAACAGAACCACTAACCCAGGAACCTATCCTTGCAACAAAGCCCATTGCCAACTGTGTCCACATATCTATTCAGGGGACACCATCATAGGGCCTAATCACATCAGCCACACTATCAGAGGCTCGTTCACCTGCACATCTACCAATGTGATATATGCCATCATGTGCCAGCAATGCCCCTCTGCCATGTACATTGGTCAAGCTGGACAGTCTCTACATAAAAGAATAAATGGACACAATCAGACGTCAAGAATTATAACATTCAAAAACCAGTCGGAGAACACTTCAATCTCTCCGGTCACTTGATTACAGACCTGAGGGTGGCTATCCTTCAACAACAAAACTTCAAAAACAGACTCCAACGAGAGACTGCTGAATTGGAATTAATGGAACAAAGGACTGGTAAAATCTGGCTAGAAATCTGGCATGCCATGAGAAGGCAGCAAATCACCAGAGAGTATTCCATAGGTGGAAAGAGCTTGAGATGAGACTAAGGTTAAAGGCCACCATAGATGATCAGCATCAAGAGAAGATTGCATCAGAGTCTCTTTACTGGCAAAATGTTCTGAAAAGGCTCATTGCCATTGTGAGAATGCTTGCTACCCAAAACCTAGCAATGCGTGGCACATCAGATCAGCTGTATGAGCCAAACAATGGAAACTTCCTTAAAATTGTGGAGCTGATGGCTGAGTTTGATGCTGTACTCCTGGAACATCTAAGAAGAGTCACCGCCCAAGAAATGTACACACACCATTACCTTGAAAAAACAATTCAAAATGAGATCACACATACTGGCAACAAAAGTCAAATAGAAGATTGTGGCAGATCTGAAGTCAGCAAGATATTACTCTGTTATTCTGGACTGCACACCTGACATCAGCCATACGGCACAAATGTCTTTAATGGTGTGTTTTGTAACAACAACAGAACCTAGTGAAAATGTCCCTGCAATGGTGACTGTCAGAGAGCATTTTCTAGAATTTATTGACATTGATGATAGTACAGGAGCTGGTATGAAAAATGTGCTTCTTAAAAAGCTGGAAGATATGGGAATTGCGATAGCTGACATGAGAGGTCAGGGCTACGATAATGGTGCCAACATGAGAGGAAAGAACAGAGGAGTGCAGACATGGAACTGAGAGTTAAACCCTTGAGCTTTTTTTGTCCCATGCAGTTCTCATTCATCAAACTTGGTGGTCAGTGATGCAGCATCAGCTTCTAGTGAGCCTGCTGAATTTTTTAATGTAATTCAAAGCATCTATGTATTTTTCTCTGCATCAACTCATCGATGACAAATTTTGAAGCAACATCTGGGAACATCCTCTCTGACACTGAAACCACTGAGTGCCACATGATGGGAAAGTCAAGTGGAAGTGATAAAGCCTATCACACACCAAATTGGGAAGATAGATGATACCATAGTTGCCATTATGGAGGCTAATGCTATGACAGGAACTGTTCGTGGGAGAACAGTGGCAGAGGGAAATGGAATCACCAGAAACATACATAACTTCAAATTTCTGTGTGGCTTAGTGTTGTGGCATGACATACTGTTTGAAATAAATGTTGTAAGCAAGAGACTCTAAGGTGTTGACCTTGATATATCTGGAGCAATGGAACAACTGAACAAAGCAAAGTCATACCTACAGTCTTACCGGTCAGATGAGGGATTTCAAAACGTTCTGAAGAGTGCACAGAGTGGGCAGAGGAACTTCACACTGAAGCTATTTTCCCACCCATTCAAGAATACAAGAGTCACCGAAGAAGACGACATTTTGATTATGAGGCACGGGATAATCCCATAAGAAACCCCAAACAACAATTCCAAGTTGAATTCTTTAACCAGGTGCTAGATTGTGCAATACAGTCAGCTGAAGAAAGTTTCATGCAGCTCAAGGAACACAGCAGTATATTTGGGATGTTGTATGATATTCCAAAACTCCTCACTATACCTGAAGAAGACCTACACCAGAAATGCAGGGCACTAGACAGTGTTGACACATGATGACATGCGCGATATTGATGCGAGTGATTTAGGTGGTGACCTGAAAGCCCTTTCAAGATACATTTCTGCAGGATCTACTCCAAAGGCTGTTCTGGAATATATGTGCACAAATAAGTTGACCACCCTCTTTCCAAATGCTTTTGTTGCTCTGCGCATACTTCTAACACTTCCTGTAACAGTTGCCAGTGAAGAACTTCTTAAAGTTAATAAAAACACATGACACAGGAGGAGCTGGTTGGCCTTGCAACCATCTCAATAGGGCATGAGCTGGCCCAGACTGTGGACCTTCAGGAAGCAGTTCAAATTTTTGAAACCAAGAAGGCATGGAAAGCACCACTTTGATTATTCAAACAGATAAAAATGCTAGTGTTTACTATGCAGACAAGAAAAATTACATTTGCTGTTCAGGCATTTGAAAGTTAAGTGTTACTTAAAATTTTTGAACAAGGCATTTTAAGTTGTTAGTTCTCCTTTATTGGGGTAAGTAACAGTACCATGAGAGGAGTAGAACAGGAAGAAGGCAGAATTGAGACCTTTCAAAGTTTTGGCCCAAGCGAGGAGGTATGGGGGCATCATTTGAGCTCCCCGCCTCAGGTGCCAAAATGTTGTGGGCCAGCCCTGGCAGGGGGATGGACTAGATGACCTCCTGAGGCCTCTTCAAACCCTGATCTTCTAGAATTCTAGGATTCTATGAATGCTGGTCACAGCAATGCCTGAAATACCTTTAAAAATCTGAGCCCATGGGATGTTGCTTTATGACTTTCCCTGTCATTACTGAGAACTCTCTCAGAGAATTGCCCTGTCTTGCAGAGAAAGGCTGTAAGGGTTTGTGCTTACAGCCTTGCACTGGGCCCTCGAATTTGGATCCAGTGCCCAGCTCTGTCACAGACTACCTGTGTGACTTTGACATGTCACTTCTCTACGGACCTGAGTTCCCCTTCTATAAAATGAAGATAACGAATCTTCCATTCTCCCAACCTTTGTCTTGTCTACTTAGCCGAGAAGCTCTTTAGGGCCAGGACTTTCTCTCACTGTGTCTGTGCAGTGCCCGATGCAATGGGACCCTGATCTCAGCTGGGGCAGGGCCTGTCTCTCGCTGTGTCTGGGCAGTTCCTGGCACGATGGGGCCCTCATCTCAGCTGGGGCAGGGCCTGTCTCTCGCTGTGTCTGAGCAGCGCCTGGCACAATGGGGCCCTGATCTCAGCTGGAATCTCTAGGTGTTACCATAATAATAAATAATAGTAAAGGCAGAAGGTGGATTCCTAAAACAAACCAAACATCCCTAAAAGCAGGAATTCAAATTCAACCCATCAGCCAAGGAGCTGAGTTAGACAATCTCATGACAATGGAGTGTGCTACAAGAGATGGGTGCAGGCAGAACTGGCTGCCACCTGTAGGGACTGAGCTGGGATAAGACAAGATCACTGTGCCAGGAATAGTATTGGGATCATGGAAGAGGTCCGAGTTAGCATCATGGCCCCGTTGAACTGGGCATCATACAATACAGTGCACAGTCCCTGCTCCAGTGAATAAGCAGCCTATTGCTAGCCAAACTCCTCAAACTTAGCACTAACAAGAAGTCACTGATGTGGGGAGAGGCCCTGGAGAACAAAGACAGGATGCAGGAGGGGACAAAGAAAGAACCAGCCCCAAGAGGGGCTGGGGCCTGAACTCATCAGTTAAACTTTCCACAACACTGCTATAATTAGCAGCGTGGGAATGAGCGGGGCCCTCGGCGCTGGTTCTCCCTCAGGTGTCAATTACTGAGCAGGGCTGGTGGGAACACAGCCGCTGAGTGCCTGCCTAGAAAGCCAATCCCCTGGCAGGAACAGAGTGTTTTTGCTTGGGCTGCCTGGGGAAATTAATGAGCACCTACCATGGGCGGCCCAGCAAGCAGGAATTAACACACACGCACACTGCACAGGGAGAGGATGGGGCCTTAAAGGGGAACTGATGGCAAAATGCGTAGATGGACAACTGCTGCTGCTGTGACGATTTTGTGCCACTGGCTGGGCTGTGAGCAAGTGGTCACCGGGGTTGTTACAGGGGCCGCTGTGCCACCATGACACAGTTAAACACTGTCTGTATGACACTTATAGGAAATGGTAACCAGCACTCCACACTGGTGCTAACGGCCGGAGCTCCGACCCCAAAGCCTGCATCCCGTAGGGCCTCAGAGGGAGGGAATCTAACCCATGTTTCATGTTCTCTATGTGTATATAAATCTCCCCACTGTATTTTCCACCGAATGCATCCGATGAAGTGAGCTGTAGCTCACGAAAGCTTATGCTCAAATAAATTTGTTAGTCTCTAAGGTGCCACAAGTCCTCCTTTTTTTTTTGTGGATACAGACTAACACGGCTGCTACTCTGAAACCTATTCATATGACTGAGCACTTTAGCAGTGAGCGCCCATCAAAATGGCTGCTCCCTTCCAGAATTTTCCCTGATCTGTGCACCTGACAGAATCACAACTCACGACTGGAGGCCCTGGGGTGGAATAGCAGGAGGGTGGGGAACCGAAGTAAGGAATATGGGGAACTGGCAGAGGTGTAGGGGGAAGCCCAGAGCTAAGATAGCAGGCGGTTGCAGTCAGGATTGAGGGGCAGAGACGGGGGTGAGAAGGAGCTGAGGGTGGGGATAACAGGGGCCCGCAGGTCGGAATTGAGAGGGGGGGAGCTTTTGGGGAGAGGCCAGGGCTGGAATAGCAGTGGGACTGTGGGTCAAGACAGAGGCCTAGATCCCCGTGGAATCCCGACTTTCTACGTAGGGCAGGAGAAGAGCAGGGGACGTACCATCATTGCTGAACACCTTCCCACAGTGAGCACAGAAGAAGTGCTCCGGGTGCCAAGTCTTGTCCATGGCCGTCAGAACTTTCTGCAAAGAGAATGAAGTGACTGGGGTGTGCACTATCGGCAGAGAGCTACGAGAGGAGAGGGGCAAGAAAAAGCAAGGCTCCTGGTTAATCCAGCCGGGAACCTTGCCTGGCAGGAGTTAGAACCAGGGGGGCAGAGTCAGCTCTATTTACCTCCAGGATGGGCGCCGCGCAGTAGGCACAGCGGGGGGAGAAGAGATGGTGATAATCCTCCTGGCAGTAGGCCAGGCCGTCTCGCTCGTAGAAAGTGCTGGAGCCCATCTCCCGTCCGCACTGGGTGCAGGTGAAGTGCTCATGATGCCACGTCTTTCCCAGAGCAGTGATCATCTAGAGACAGGACAAAACCCAGGAAGTCTTTGCACAGAGAATCTCCGCCACTGAGCCCATTGGTACATCGGGGACCCAGCCCATTGGTACATCTGGGGAAGCTATGATAGGAATAGGGACCCTCACGTGGTCCTAGAGATGGTGGCTGAGACAGCAGGAGACTCAGCTGTTATAGGACTTTTTGGGGAGAAAGAGATCCCCTCACCTACAGGAGGATTGGGGGAAACATACTGTCCGACCAAGCAGATCTTATAGCTCTGAGCAATCAAGAGTGGAAGGAGCCAACCCTGGTGAGACAGAGGGACACGCAGATGGACTGACAGACAGCCGCAGGGTCCATGCCATCCCCTCTCACCTTTCCAGCGATGGGTTTGCGACAGGAAGCACAGTTGCCCTTAGGCACGGCAGTGATGCCGAGGTCCTGCAGCTCTTGCGTCAGGTCCCCCAGCATGCTCTCAAGGGTGCTGCCGGGACTTGGCCCCACTGCTGATGGCCCCCTGGCATGTTCCGGCTCTGCAGCAGAACCCACCGCTGAGATCTGCCACAAAGGAGGAGAAGAGGCCGTGCGAATGTTCAGCTTCATGTTCCCGCCAGGGGCTCTGCCCTACAGCTCCCCCCTTTTCCCCACACCTAGGGAACTGTTTCTATTGCACATGGGACCCACCCACAGAAGAATGCCAGGCTTTGCCATTGCCGGCTGGTACGTGGGACAGGGGCAGTGCCAGGTTGCCAATGGCGCCATGGTACTGGGCCCACACTCAGAAGGGGCCCTGGCGCCCAGACCATGGCCCTGCTCCCCCACTCCACCTGCGTGCCATCCCGAGGCCCTGTCCCCACTTGGCCTCTTCCCCACCGCAGGCCCCACCCACCACTCACTCATCTCCACCCCCTCCCGGCCTGTGCAAGTGGTGGGCGGTGCCTCAGGGGATGAGTCTTGAGTGGGGGTGTGGTCTCATGGCAGAGCGGGGGGCAGAATGGGAGGGTGGGCCATGGCCCAGCAGTGCTGGGCCCACGAAAGTTTAATCCAGCCCTGGGCAGGGGCCATTCCCAAGGAAGAGCTCAAGGCCTGCATCTCAACTGAAGCTTTGCAAAGTGGTGCCCCTGGTTCTTCTGGAGGAGGGGGTTGCGTGGCCAGGACTCACCTTGGACTGCATCTGACCCAAATAGGATAAAAGCTCATCCAGCTGCTGAGCAGCCATCGGGGTGGGAGGGGAAGGAAGCGACAGCTGCGGAGTTGGAACCTCACTGCGGGTAGAAGAAAGACATCCGTGTCAAAGAGAGTAGGTCACAACTTCAACCCCACCATGAGCCTCCTTTACCCAGCACCCAGCAGCCAGACCCGCCCTGCCACCACCAGACCACAGGAACACCAAAGTGTTCACTGGAAGCATGGTGTTCACCCCAGTGAGCATGGAAGTAGAGCAGGGTGTGAGGGACACCCCTAGAGAAGGGAAACAAATGCATCTCCCCATCATCAGTTATCGTCTGATCCCCAGAGCAGATGCTGGGTGTTCCTGTTCAGGAACAGTATTAAGATAAACTGAATTAAGGGCACTTTAATTCTGAACGAGACCATCCACACAGGGGTTTAATGAGGTTTAACTAACCCACTTTAAAAGGTAATTTAGATGAGCTTTCCTAAGTGTCCCCACGTAGACAGGCACTAAATACAGTCAGGGACTTGTGAGTGGAGGGCAGGGCAGGTGGGAATGTGTCTGTGGAGGAAGCTGTGGAGTTTAGGGAAGGTTTCCCCCAATAGCCAGTCAGCGAGCAACGGCCCACTGAACTAGTGGCAGGAAGGGAGGGGTGGAGTCTGATCTGGGTGTTTGGAGGGGGAGGAGTATAACCAGCAACTAGTGGAGGAGGAAGGAGAGGAAAGGATTAGTAATTGGGGAGAGGGTCAGTGGAGAGGTTCAGGGGTATTCTACCCAGGTACCATCCCCTTAGACAAGCCACACCCACACACCCAGGTACCATCCCCTTAGCCAAGAAACTCCCACACACCCAGCTGCCCTTTCTTTAGCCAAACCATGCCCACACACCCAGGTACCAATCCCTTATCCAAGCGACTCCCACACACCCAGATACCATCCCCTTACCAATCCAGAGACCATCCCCTTACCCAACCAGGCCTACAGACTCCCCAGCCACACCCCCTTAACCAAACCCCTCTCACACCCTAAGTACCACCCACAGACTTCCAGTAACTGGATATTTCTTGTACAACGGTCAGCAATGACTTAAAGAACAATATGACATTTAAATCATTATTAAGCTCCTGATTCAACTGTTTTAATCAAAGATTGTAAGGCCTTCAGGCTAGAGGCCTTTTTGCCATGTGTACAGCAGTTAGCGCAATGGAGTGATCCTGATTGAAACCTTTGCTACCCCAATACAAATAAATAATTAACCCACTAGTACAGCTCTCTCCTAGCCCACCCTGTGCCACACTTCACACCAGGGAGCCAAGGAGACTTGGGCACACAGGGGAGCTGAGGAGACTTGGGCACACAGGCACCAACTGGTAGCTTGGTGCAGTTTTGCTGCTCTATGGTCACTACTACCAGTCCACTGGTTGTAAGCAGAGGTTGTGGATTCTCTCCACCTCCTGTGCGGGGTGTTAAGTCTGTTGATTTGCATACTGGCAGATCCACAGGTAACTCCTCTGCACCACCGTGTCACCAACCCCCTTCTCCAAGCTAGCAGTTCTTCCATGTTTAGGCCTTTCTATGCCCTGGGATGGGGCATTATTCAGTATTCCCCCCTGCCTGCCTGTAGACTCAGCCCTGAATTGGGTCCTGTTCAGACTGAGATGGGCACAACCAGAAGGGTTGGAAACTTCTTTTTGATCCATGCTTAGACCCTGCAGAAACTGACGAGGCTACCAGAGAAGGGCTGGTATGGGCAGTACCACCTCAAACCGGCTCTGTCCTGCCGTGGTGGGGGATCAGGGTAGGTTAATTTTTCATTAAGCATCATAGGGGAGCAGGCATTTGTAGGCTGAGGAGATACGGTACTGGAAGGATCAATAAAACAGCTTTCCCTCCCTGGTACAGCATTTACCTGTAGACATTTTTGTCATCTGATTCCTGGAGCCAAGTACTTAATGCAGGCTGTACCTGGAAACACAAAGAGTAAGGGATATACAAAGAAAGCAGCCCATTTCCTTATACCCAGTCCAGTTATACTGTATTTCCAGATCCTGTCTTACTGTGAACATGGCTAATTAAGGAGAATTAGTGACTAATTGATCATCTGGAAATCCCTTCTCCACTCTCGGCATTCTCCTAAATTATAGTCAGGAGGGGCTGGATGGGCTGTAACATCTCTAGGGCACAGATGCAACTGTCTGCATGGGACAACCTTCATGTGCTGAGTTCTGCAGGGTCTCAACCTCCCTGTTGTAGAGGATGGATTTCTGCCGGGTACCTTGTGTGTAGGCAGCTCCTACAGGCACTGAAGGAAATACCTTATGGGTCCCTGAGGCGACTAGTTTCGCTTTCTGGACAGCGTCTGTCTCAGGCACTGCTGTGGCTGGTCTCTGCTCACTGGAGCTGTGTGTCAGAAGGCAGTGGTCCCCTTTGAGCTCCTTAGAGCTTTCTTCCAGTTCTGCCAGCAAAGCGTCTGAAGAAGAAAACCGGTTAGAGAAAAACAATATAAACTGCGCCCGCCACACAGGACACACAACACTCCCCCCAGTGCTCTCTCCCCACATCAGCACTGGGGCCCCAACCTGCCACAGGAGGGGTACCCCTCCCCCAGCCCCAACTCAGCCTGTGGCCTGGACCAGCCCCAGGCACAGCTGGCCTGCTCCGGCCACCCCGGGTCTGGGCCGCTCCGGGGTCAGGCCGCGCTGTGCCACCCTGGCCATGCCTAGGGCCGGGCTGCTCTGGCTGCGGCAGACCCAGGGCTGGACTAGGTGGGGGTTAGGGGAGGGGTGCCCCCTCCCGGTCACAGCAGTCACTGGGCGGGTGGCGCTAAATAGGCTGCTGCACGGCTTACAGGGAATTTAGCTATAGACCATGATCAAGTCTCCTCCTAACCTCTTGGATAAGCTAATTCGATTGAGCTTCTTAAGTCTTAGACCTTGAATCATTCTTATATCTCTCTTCTGATGCTGTGTCTGCCACAACACCCATAAGAATCACCCAGCATTTAGGTTGGTGTCTGCCAGAGAGCCTGAGGATGTTCGGCACCCAACTGCCACTGCAAGTGAATGTAGGTCTGGCACCTGGAACCCTAAGGGTCCTTTGGAAATCCCAGCCTAAAATACCTAGGTTGAGGGGCAACCCGAGAAAGTAGATATTACTGATGTATTATCCGATGTCATGCTGTAAAGGGTATATTAGAGTCACAGCCCCTTCTATTTTGTCTTCTAAATTTGTAATTTAGGGGAGGAACAAAGAGGAAAAGAGAAAATGAACAACAGAAATCCTCATGCCCTCCTGGTAGCCTGGATGCTGTGGTGTCAGCATCAAACCCAATTTGGGGGCCTAACTCAAGAGTCCACTCCTTGCTCTTCCATTGGAAGGGGGGTTCACTTACCCAAGTCGTCCATTGCACTGAACCCTCTCTCCCCTTTGCTCCAAGGAGGAGAGCCAAGATGTGTCGGGTGACAGAATCACAGGGGAAATGAGCGAGGCAATGAGTGAGAGGCTCCTGCAGACTCTTTCAGTTCCTCTCTTCAGCTGCACTTCCTCTCTTCAGAGGCCGGGGACTTTTTTCGTGAGTCACATGTTTCAACTAAAGCATGATGAACCCAAATCACTGAGAAGGGAAAGCAGGGAGGACTGGTCCAGGTAGAGTCTTACAGATGTACCACAAAGGTGATCTGGCTGCTTTCTTCCATGTGATCAGGGCACTCTGCTGACCCCGTATCCAGGAGAGCAATTGTACACAGTGACACTATCTCTGAACCCATTCTGGTGGGAGTTAATGGGTGAAAAACTCCTCATGGCTGTTGAAAGCTAGCAAAGATCCATTATTGATGAGGATTGTTAATTGCTCAAGAAACCACCCTATAATGTTAATATCTTTATCTATTACCGTTTTGTCCCAAGCCTACCCTTTCTGGGGAAGTTCACCGCATAGGTCATGGGATGGAAGCTCCAGCTTAAAAGCATTCAGAAAGCTGGAGGAATCTGCACCAAACTCATTTCCAGCTTACACATGGTGTAGAGGCAGCATCAGCCTTCTTCATCACCGATTTCCTTCTGGAAATGAACAATGGTCATGGGGCCATGTAGATTATAAGAGATCTAGCATCAGCCTTTGATACCTTTCAGCCTGAGGTGTTGCTGACAAGCCTGTGACATCTAGCAGGGAGGGATGGGGCACTGGATGCTTTCTGGAGCATCAGGCAGCTTTTCATCCAGCCCTCTCTGGTGAGGCCCCACAAGGCTCCTTCCTGCTCCAGACTGCCCAAGGATATGGAGGTGTTTAGGGCTTCAATGGCTTCAGTATGCTCTTCTCTATGTCTCCTTTCCATCAGATCTGGACCATGCAGTTTCCTTGCTTTCCCAGTGCCTCACTGAGATAAGGCTCTGCAACAAAGTTGCCTGAGATGTTGGATACAAACAAGTCAAGAGGCACTCATTTGGGAAAGATGAAATTGTTGGTTAGCACAGTGGTCTCCAAATTTTTTGGATCACGTATCCCCAGGGCCAGCTCTAGGGAAGCAAAAAAAAAGAACAGCTGCCACTGGTGTGCCGCCAAAGATGGAGCAGGGAGAGCCGAGCTACCACCGGTGGGCCACTGAAGACGGAGTGGGGAGAGCCGAGCTGCCGCCGGCGTGCCGACGAAGAATCAGAGGTCTGGGAGTGCTGCTGCCGCCGTGCCAGCAGCACTCCTTCAGCAGTGCTCCTCCTGCCGTGCACCCCCAGGGATGGTCTTACGCACCTCCTGGGGTGCGCGCACCTCACTTTGGAGACCACTGGGTTAACAAAGGGGAGCAACTAGAGAAACTGGCAAGGATCGCACTGCTCCATCCATCAGCAGTTACCTCCCCAGAAAGGTCTGCAATTTCAGAGAACTTTTTTTTGGCCACCAGTCTGCCCTCGGATTCCCAGGTGTGACACTACGCCCCTTATTCTTCATAGAAATATTGTTATAATATTATTTTAGCATATTTAAGATGTATTTTATGCAAGATGAGTCTTGTGAGATATCATTGGAAAGGTTATGATTCACTGAATATGATTGTCCTATTTGTAGGCATGTATAATTTTTGTATCTAAAGTTAGGAATATTGACTATACATCTGTACTACAAAAGTGTTTGCAACTGGGGAATGCCCACCAGACAGAATGTAACCTGGCTGGCTGGTTAGCTGGGGACAAATCAATGAACCATTAAGGAGAACAATAGCTCTTTGAAGATGCTAATATCCCACCTTCCTTTGACTCATGGCTGCTTTGACACTGCAGGATTCTGTCTGGTGGGCCTTTCCCAGATGCAAACATTTTTGTAGTACAGATGTATAGTCAATATTCCTAACTTTTAAGACAGGGGATTGTGATGGTTGGGGTTCATTATTCACTCAATCCCTGCCCAGGAAGACTGCTGAAAACATATAAAAAACAAAGACACAGGGGGATGTAGGAGAAGAACTGAGCCCAGGTAAGAGAGTGTTTGGCCTGTGAAAGAAATACTGGGAGTTTTAAGCTGCACGCAAAAGCAGCTTGCCTTCAAGATACTTTGCAACCTAAAACAACATTTAGGGTGAGAAATTGTTAGTTATAGCCAAAAACAAGGAGGAGTCTTTGTGGCACCTTAGAGACTAACAAATTTATTTGGCCATAAGCTTTTGTGGGCTAAAACCCACTTCATCAGATGCATGGAGTGAAAAATACAATAAGCAGCATATATATACAGCACATGAAAAGATGGGAGTTACCTTACCAAGTGGGGGGGGGGCAGTGCTAACGAGGCCAATTCAGTCAAGGTGGAAGTGGCCTATTCTCAAGTTGGCCAGAAGGGGTGAATATCAACAGAGGGAAAATTACTTAAATTTGTTAGTCTCTAAGGTGCCACAGGGAGTCTTCATTGTTTTTGCTGATACAGACTAACACGGCTACCCCTCTGAAACCTAGTTATAATTAGTTTCTTTAGTATTAAGTTTAGCTTGCATATTTTTTGCTGGGTAATCTGCTTTGATTTGTTTGCTATCCCTTATATTCACTTAAAATCTATCTTTTGTAGTTAATAAACTTGTTTTTGTTTTCTCTAAAATCAGTTTGTGGAATTCATAACTGGGGACAAAAAGCTGTGCATATCTTGCTCCACATTGAGGGAGGGAGCAAATTTCATGAGCTTATGTTGTACAGTTCTCTGTGCAGCACAAGACGATACCATTTTGGGTTTACACTCCAGAGGGGGTGTGCACTTGAGGGCAATTCCCTAGCTGAGCTTTCCCATGCTGAGCTGATTTTAGCGTCTGTGTCTTTCTGCAGCTGGGTGTGTCCTTACCTGTGTGTGTGCTGGAGGAGGCTTGAGGGCCTGGCTCAGCAGAACAGTGTAAGGGTGTAAGGGTGCTCAGACTGGTGGAGCAGGCGGGCTCAGTGGCACCCTGGAGGCTGGAGGGGATCCGTCACACGAGGTACCAGTGAATCCACCTTCATGTAATTAAAAGATGCAACCTTTTCTTAAGAATGCAAATTTCTCTACTGACACGCAAGGCCTTTGTCACTTCCAGGTTAGATTGCTGTATCATGCTCTGCTTAGTACTGCTCTTCAAAGCCATGCAGAAATCGTAGTAGAAGCAGCCTGCTTTCTCAATGGAGTAAGGTCTCCATGAGTCAGAAGTGTACCCTTGTTGCTAAGAAGGCCAACGGCATATTGGGCTGTATTAGTAGGAGCATTGCCAGCAGATTGAGGGAAGTGATTATTCATCTATATTTGGCACTGGTGAGGCCACACCTGGAGTACTGTGTCCAGTTTTGGCTCCCCCACTACAGAAGGGATGTGGACAAATTGGAGAGAGTCCAGTGGAGGGCAACAAAAATTATTAGGGGGCTCGGGTGTTAGAGGGCTTATTCCTTCACCCTCCCACTTCCCTGGTCCTTCTCAAGTGAACAGAGAGCAACAATACCCGAAGTCCAAAGGTGCAAACAATTCAAGTGTTTATTGTGGTGAACAGCCAGCAAGTTTAAATCCCAGTTCCTTTTTCCTTATTTTCGAATCCCAATTTACTTCCTGTTTGCTCCTAATTTATATAGTAATATTCTCAACTATACCTTAGCCAATCATTTTACTGAAATTTACCAAACCAATCCTAACATATTGTAACATGATTAGCTAACCAATTATATCCCACAACCTTAATTAGTTTACACCCAGCAAAATTAATTATACAGCAGACAAAAACAATCACAGAACCAGGCAGAGACTATGCAAATAAACAATAGCAAAGTAGGAACTATAATGACAAAACAATGCAGAAGTGAGGATTTTACAACTACATCTACATCTTCCCAACTATGTCTATTGATAAGTGAGTTCTTACCAAACAGAAAACTATCAAACTAAATTTCCTTTTACATCTTCTAGGCTCTTCCCTTTATCTGGAGATGATAGATTGGATCCCCTTGCTAACAGCCCCAGATTGCCTTATTTCAATATGACTGGTTTGAAATGTGTGAGGATGTGACCGTACGCTTCCCAGCTTATGGCTGCTCCCACTGCTTAGCCAGAGGCCTTAGCTTAAGAACAGGGCCTCAGACTGGCACAGTGAGAGAAGGCCCTTACACAGGCAGACAGTGATTTTGATTCTTTCTTTTATACCTCTGTAACTAGCTAAATGATAAACATATACCTACATTCTTAGAGTATAGGCCTTTGCAGACAGGCCTGAATATCTATATCCTAACACTCCACCCCACTGCCTTTTTTTCTTTTTCCTTTTGGGATCCTCCTGCCCAGATATCCCTGGAAAAGCATAGGACATATGCAAAAAGAAAAGGAGTACTAGTGGCACCTTAGAGACTAACAAATTTATTTGAGCATAAGTCCGATGAAGTGAGCTGTAGCTCGCGAAAGCTTATGCTCAAATAAATTTGTTAGTCTCTAAGGTGCCACAAGTACTCCTTTTCTTTGTCAAATACAGACTAATATGGCTGCTACTCTGAAACCTGTCATAGGGTATATGGTGACACACTTCCTGATAGGGCCAGACATCAAGGTGGAAGGTGTTGATGCTCCATCTGTCCCACCGCCCCTTGTGTAGTACCATGCCCTGCACCTTCTCTTGTACGGGCATACCACACCTATTCCAATTAGTGTTCCAGACTTCTCATTATAGTGCGCAAGAGAAGGTTGGGTCCGGGTTGTCTAGTACACTGTGGGGGAGGGCTTACTACATTACTTTTAGGTTATAATTAGTGGCTGTTCTCTAGGGGGTTTTGCCCCCCCTTGATCGTTTCCATATGCAACATAACACAAATACAGTTAAAAATACACCATCTGCTATGATAATCCACAGCAACACTGAGAGTCCTGACCACTGCAGTATGGTCCAGTGCTTCTGAACACTGCTTCTCCTTCTTTGAAGGGTTAAAATTTTGTCAGTGCCATCCTGTAGTGTATTGTAAGTGTGTCAAACTGTTGGCGCTTGCAGCAAGTTGCTCTTGTAATCTTTGTATACTTTTGTCCATATTGTGTGTCCATTGAATATCCACAGTGAAATTTGGTATTGTCCAAACCAATTCAACTACTTGGTACTGCATGGGGTAGTAAGTGCTGGTTTGATTGTTTACAACAATTAAATCCATTGATGCACCATAGTTCAGGTGGCAGTGTATAGAAGTTCATAATTTGGTCATATAGTGGAAGAATATTGCCTCTTAGTGTTATATTGCAGGATTGCATACATTCCCAACAGAGTACATCATACCCCATATACATTACTCCTAAATGCCCCCCCCACCCTTTGCAATAGGCCATTGATCCTGCTCCTCCATAGTCATAGGAGGGGGCACATTCATATTCCTCCTCTATATATACAACTGCATAATGTGATGACAGTCCAATTTACCCCATTCCACCCTGGCCCCCACCTATTTTCTAGTGGCTCCCAACACGCTCCCCCTTCCCTAGTTACTCCCATAGGGTTCAAGGGGACCACCTTATTTGCATTTCCTTCCCATGGTATCATAGTAACAATTACACAAGAACTGTCTCCACAGGTCGGGGATGTTATTTTCCGGGTAGATGGGTATGTTTTTGCAATTGTTGGATAAATATGGACTAGCCTCCTGATTTAATACTGAAGACCATTGTTCTGACCAAGCCTCTCTCATAATATCCATTAACATTATTAACTGAGCATTTTGAATACCTATGCACACTTTTCCCCATGTTAGTCTTCTGAAGCCATCTCCCACCCATGTCACCAGGTCCCCAGCCCAATGAGTTAACTGCAAGTTTTCCTCTACTGCTGTCCTCCACCCTGTGGCAACTGTCGATAGTTGCTGTGCCATTAATTTGTTGTTGAAATCTCACATTTTGGCTACTAATCATTTGGTTACTCACTCATTCCCCAGATTCCATGTACCCAGTATCGTGTTCCCCGCTGCCCACAATCCCCTTTTCCAATGACGATTCCAGGTGTGTCCCCTCACCCACCCATTGAATTGTTGTTTCAATCCTTTGATGTACATACTACCATTAGGATGAATTTGGTCCACCCACCGTTCCTTGGGGCGTCCACCCCTGGAATAGAGTGAAAGGACACATTAAACAGTGCTGGCTGCATCCGCTCTCACAATGGCTCCCATACGTTTGCTCATCGGGGAATATTCTCGGCTCCAGGCTGTGACCACTTTAAATTTGGGTTTTTCCAACTTGGCATCCAGATCACCTGTAGGGTTACAGTCTGTAAAATGGTTAACTCATCGTACCCCCAGTGTCCCAAAGGGGATTTTACGCCCAGTGTAATATGTACATAACAATCACACCTTTGGGGATTATCTTCCATGGAAGTATCATTGGGGTTACATATGGTAAAATCACACCCTAAATGTGGGGCCCTATTTTTCCCAAAGGGTTCATTTGCTCCAGGAGACCAGAGGGTTATATTCTTTGGATCCTCGGTAACAAACCACATAGCTGGGTAACTGTGTTTTCCACTATCATTAATCATGGCAGCACCCAGGGAGTACCATGCAATATTTCCTGATAAATTGGATATTCTCCACCGGGTTGGTATTCCCCCATCTAATCCATAAACCATATACCAACATGCCAAATTCCTGTTGGAGTATTAGTGGTACATCTTTCTATGGGGAGATTCTCATAGTCTTCATTAGCTTTATTACCACAGGTTGCAAGTGTAGTAGTTCATGTGTTTCCTCCTTTTGACACTTCACATTGTGGGATCTGAATAGAATTTGTAAATGTGACAATTGTGATTAGCATTAGTAATTGTTTCATCCAGGGCCAGAGAATTTTCATCCTTTTCTCCTTTTTGAATTAACCTGTAATACACATATAACAAAATTTACACGTCCCCTTTCCCAATCCCGTTTGTACCTTTCTATTTGCGTGCAGTGAACCTACTCCCTTCCTCCATTCTCTGTACCCAATAATAGCAGACTGGGCCCTAATTGGTCAAGGACAAGATAGGGGCCGTTTCATTTAGGAGCTGGGAATGGATGGTGTTGATCTGGAATCTTGTACATCACTAGATCTCCCACCATGGGTAGATCACACTCCCCGGGCAGGTCATACCATGCTTTGACTCTTGCTGCTCCTTGATTGTCTCGCCAGGCCACCGCCTGCTGTATCGGTTTTACATGGTCAGAGTTAAAATCCATTCTTGTGTTAAGCCATGTTAGTGAATTCCCCAGGTACTGGGGTAAGAAGATTTTCCCACGGTTCCATGGGCCTTCCCATGAGAGCTTAATATGGAGAAAATCCTGTGCTCTTTGATTCTCGGGCCCTTATTCTCATTAAGACAAAGGGCAGTAACTGTGACCAGTTTTTCCTCCCATTTCCACTCCCTTTCTTAGCTCTCTTTTAATGGTGCGGTTCATGCGTTCCACCTGCCCCACAGCCTGTGGGTGATAAGCAATATGGAACTGTGTGATTCCAGTGAGGGCTGATAGCTCTTCTAACAGATCTGACCGAAAAGCAGCTCCTTGGTCTGAGTCAATCACCTTTGGGACCCTTCAGTGAGTGAATACCTCATTTACCAGTATTTCAGCAGTTACCCAGGCAGTTTGATACTTTGTGGGGAAAGCTTTCACCCACCTGCTGAAAGCATCCATCACCACCAACATGAATTGTTTTTTTCTGTGATCTGGTGGTAGGGGTCCTGTGTAGTCAATTTGTATTCTTTCCCAAGATCCCCTTGGGGCTTGTCTCATTAATTCTCCCCTTAGCACCTTGTGAGGTGGGTTGTGCCTGGCACAGTCCAAACAACGGTCCAGATGTGATTTTAAATTAGCTGCCATTCCTGGCCTCCAGCACAACCTTTTTAAAGTTCCCAGTGTCTCCTCAAACCCGGGTGTCCCCCTGCCAAGCTCCCAAACACCCAGCATAAGAAAGCCGTCTGGCTTCCCAGTGGGCACAACATTACTGGTCCCTCAGCTGTTAAGACACCCCAAATCCCTTCCATTAGTTCCACCTTTGGCACATACCTGTCCCCAAGTTTCATGATGCCTTTCAGTCCTGGGTCAGATTCTTGCAACTCTCGAATTCGCCCTCCCCAATCTGTATCCAACCTCCTTCTTGTTATCCGTGCTACAAGCACACTCTCTTCTGGCTCCCAGGGCCTTGGGGGTTCCTCTGTTGCAGCCCACTTGGCCTCTACATCGGCCAGATTATTCCCTTTGCTTAGGGGTCCTGTTTTCTTGTGTGCCTTTACCTTTGCCACATTGATCCGTGTAAAACAGCGACTGAGCTCCTCCACTCGCTTCCACCAGGTAGCATGCTTGACTGTGGAGCCGTCTGTTACCCTGAAATGATTATCCACTCACCATCTCAGCATTAATGTGGCACCATGAAATACATCATCTGAATCTACCACCACCCAACATTCTGGCTCAAATTTGGGATCCACTTCATTTAAAGCTGTTAGCAAGGCTGCCAGTTCTGCCTCTTGAAGTGACCTTGCTTCTAGAGAGAAATCAATGGTGCTGACTGTCTCATTGCCTCTGATTCCCACAACAGCTAAGTGTGCAGTTTTCTATCCCCCCGATACCTACAACTTCCATCCAAAAACCATACCAGTGTCCCCTCCTTTACCTGATTGGGGTTAGCCGCCCGAAACACCTGATGTTGGGTTTTACTTGGGCTGGCTTCACATTGGTGTGGGGTGCCAGCCAGATGTAATCTGGCTACCCAGACTATGGGTTCCTTTAACACTTCTGCTGTAATGTTTTCTGCTTGTAGAGCCAGCAGCCATTGGGCAGTATGCTGCCCACCACTGGTCCCCTGTAAGACAGTGTGCGTGTGTAACAGCTGCAGGGGTCACAATGAGATCTGACTATTACTTTCTGCATTCCCGGGAGGCGTTTGAATTTCCCTGCCCCCCAGTAGGTGCACAAGAGCACCTTTTCACATCATCCACACTTCAGTTCCACAGCACTCAAAAGTCGAGAGGCAAAGGCCACAGGTCAGTCCTTTGCTCCATACTCCTGTGTTAACGTACAACCAATGGTAGCGTCCAATACCAAAGGGTACAGATAAAAGAGTTTCTCCCCATTCGGGGAGGCCAGCACTGGAGCACTGGCCAGGTTTTCCTTTGGTATTCTCACTGCCTCAGTACACTCTTTTGACCACTCCCAAGTTGAGACTCGGGTTAGGTCAAATAGAGGCTGGACTATTTCTGCATAATTGGCCACAAAATCCCTGCAAAATCCAGTTAGACCCAGAAAACGTTGTAAGCTTTTAACATCTGTAGGCAGTGGCAGGCAATTGCACCTGTCTCTTATCAATTTCCCTTACCATCTGGGACACTTCCACTCCTAAGTAGGTCACTCTTGTCTGTCCCATCTGAGCTTTTTTCCCATTGACTTTCAACCCTGCTCTTGCCAAAGCTTGCAGGACCTGCTCGGTTAGATTCCTATCTTCCTCCTCTGTCTCTGACATTAGTAACAGGTCGTTTATATATTGTATGCACCTTGCTGAATCCACCCCTTCCAGTGCCTGTCTCATGTATCTGTGAAAAATTGCAGGGGTGTCCTGATATCCCTGGGGTAGGACTGTCCAGCAGAATTGTCTGCCCTCCCATGTGAATGCAGTTTTATACCAACACGAGGTAGCTAGTGGCAGAGACCAAAACCCATTAGCTATGTCCAAAATAGTAAAAATTTGAAATTGGGGTCCAATACGGGCTAGCATTTCAGGGTACACTGCCACCAGTGAGGCTGGTGAACTGGCCAGAGCATTTAGTGCCCTGTAATCCACAGTGAGGCACCAGGTACCATTTGGCTTTCTCACTGGCCACATAGTAGCATTACAAGGGGATGCAACTGCTCTAATCAATCCCCTCTGTTACTATTCCCCAGTAGTTGCCCCCACCTCTGGCAATGCTTCCCGAAGAATAGGATATTGTTTCTGTGGGGGAGGGTCCCCGCCCTGGAGCAGTACCTCCATGCTGCCTGTACCACAATCCAGGTTATCCTTAGCCCATACAGGGATGTGTTCCCACCCTGCCAGGAGTGGTGGGAGGGCATGTGCTGCTTTAATGGTCATAGTGGCTATCCCCATAGGAATGGAATAGCCCTGTCCATCCTGGGTCTGCCCAGTAAACACACCCAATTGGCTAAATTCAGTACAAGTCCCAGTTTGTTTAAATCTCCTGCCCCCAACAGATTAAGCATATCATTACAACCCCATATAATCTCCCCTTCCCCCCAGATTCCTTTTATCTGTCCCCACCTCCTGTTAACTGTGTCTCTCCCCCCGTTGCCCCTACAATTGTCACAGTTCCTTCTGAGGGCCTCCCCTGGCCCCATGTGGTTAAGCTGATGGCTGCTCCAGTGTCTATCAAAAAATCCCTCAGACTCCCTTTGATTGCCCCCGGAGTGTGGGGCGACCAGATTCATCCCATCCTAAACTGAGAACATGGACAGGACGCCTCCAGGGGTGCCCCTAAATTGCAGCACCCACCTCTGTCCCGCCCACTCAATCACAGGGGGTCCGGGGGTCCTGGCATCAAACACATTCCTGTCTCCAAGCAAAATTGTGTGCCTGGCATTTCAGGCAGTCCCAGTCCCCTAGCCTCCGGGGCCACTTTCCCCCTGATCTGGTAAGATCCTGGGTAGTCAGTTTAGCCTGCAGTCTCTGGATCTGTTGCTCTATAGTTGCCCGCTCATCCCTGACTACCCCCATAAAGCCACGAACTCTCCCTCTACATCATCCCCTCTAGGCTGACCCACCCCTTTCCACCTTGTATTGATCCCCTGCAGTGACAACATGGACTAGCTCTCCCTCCTGATGCTTCTGCCTCCACACATCTGCCTGTTCCAGAAACTGGGGTAGCTGATTGGGAGCAAGTTCAGGGTGCTGCAACCTTAAATGCCCCATGAACAGCTCCAACCGTTTCTCCAGCAATTCCACACCCCGACCCTGCTCCACACCCCCACCAGAAGCTGGTGCCCCTGTTTCGGGTATCACCCATGGACCATCCAAGGGATGCACCCAGCACTGTGCCCATTCCTGTATGCAATTAAGTCAGTGTTTTCCACAGGAACTGAAATTGGGGCGGGGAGGTTGTAGAAATTTACCCCAATCATCACAATCCCCTGTCTTAAAAGTTAGGAATATTGACTATACATCTGTACTACAAAAATGTTTCAACCTGTAGAAATTTACAGGGTGGGGTCAGGGCCAATGAGGGGTGAGTCCATGAGGGTGAAGGTGGGCTGTATGGCACCATAGTAAAAACTGAAAAAATGTTTCATGACCATTTTATTAGATTTTTAAATCATCACACAAATTAAAGTTTGCTACTCAAGCCTTCTATGAAGCACGACATCTACATCCTTCTTGCTTTCTTGTTATAATTTTGCACAACTCTCTTATTGAACTTCTTGAATGCAATGCATTCATCTTTGGTGGCTTCTTGTGTGTCCAGTACTTCCATTCCTTCAATTGATATGCTTATTAGTTCATTCACATAATCAGGCAGAAGGTGACTTCTTTCAAAACACAAAATTGTATTCAATGATGAAAAAGAACACCCAACTCTAGCTGTTGTGACTGGCAGTAGCAAGAGATGAATTCCTACTTCTTTCAGCCCAGGAAACATAGCATAAAGATCAGGTCGAGCCACTAGTGATGATAAAAAAGTTGAAGTCAAATCTTCATTCATTCATCGTATGATATTCCACTCTGTGTTCAAATTTTCTATTCTGTCCTGAGCACATGGCAGCCCCATTGCTGGTAGTGCCTCACTCCACTCAACTGTCAGTGTTTTATAAGACAGGGATCTGTAAAAGCTACGCAGGGGTTGAGTAGAATCTAGAAGTTGCTGTTGTAGATTATTAAGAATCAAGTCTGTCTACTTTTTCAGTTGTCTTAACAAACACTTCTTGTCCTCTTCACTTAAGGATTCAATATAAATGCCTTCATTAGTCAACTTCTGAACTGAAGTCTTTGCTTCTTCCAGACTCACAAGAGAGAGAATGGCAATAGTCTTCTCTGAACGTAGTAGCAAAAGTAATCCACCAGCCTCATGACTTAGATCCATCCCATCTTGGTAGATACTTTCCAAAGCCAGTAATAATGGCTGGAGTAATTTTAAGACAACAGCCAAGGATCGCTCATGAGAAAGAGAGGGTTTTCCCAGGTTGGACTAATTTGAACTTCAGTCCCAGTGTATCTTCTAAATTTTCCAAGATAGTCAGCCTTTTTGGACTCTTGTTGAAAAAAGAATATAATGAAGACATTACATTTATAGCTTTTTAAATGCCTTTCGAAGTCTGCAGCTCGTACTAGCGCTAGTTGGAGTAGATGGCCTCTGCAATGTGTATAGGAGAGACTAGGGTTACACTTTTCTCTGAGCAAAGCTTGTGTTCTACCATGTCTTCCAGAGAAATTTGCAGCTCCATCAAATGCACAAGCAGCCATCTGTTTGGGGTCCAGTTGACAAGCATTTAACTCTTCTAAGATGTGGGTTGTCACCAATGCAGCCAATCTGTCTTCTATGACTTGAACATCTAGAAATGCATCTACTGCCCTACCACTGACATCAAGATAACATACACAATGACTTAGTACTTGATGACCATTTGCATTGGTGCATTCATCAGCCATGTATGCATATTTTTTGAATGTTGTGAGAGAGTTCTTCACTTTTTCAACTGTTGACTCTTTCACTGTTGCACCACATGCGTCTAGCCAGTCTGTTGAGTTTCTTGCAGAAAGATAGTGAGCATTTGCTGGTCTTGTTCGGAACCAATGTTCAGCTTCAGGATGAACAAGTGACAATGCACTTAACATTGGCCTCCAGTTTGTAGTGTGTGGTATCTCTTGCTTAAATATGATGCCACGGCCATGTTTGTTCGCATGAACTGTGTTGTGTAACAGCCTCATTAACACTCACCAGTGTTGTCCTTGGTCAGTGGAGACTCAGAGTTCAGAGGTGCTTTCACATGAGTTCACCTCTCAGGTGGGGGGCAAGAAGGCACTTTGCTCTTTCCTCCAGCTGCTTACTGTTCACTCTGGCCACTGTTGTTCATTGTGCCACCGTTCACTCCATCGCTCTGTTGCCAGTGGCCCTGCGCCCTCACCTTCTGCTGCCACCTGCCACTGTGACCTCTGCGAGTTGGTGTCTTGAGGTACCACCCAACTCTCAGTGATTTCAGCTGAGCTCTCAGTGAGGGAACCTCGCTGCTAGAGCAGGCTGGGCCGTCTCTTCCACAGAAACACTGTCCCTCAGCAGGTCTAAGCATTTCGACCTGATTATCAATGATTTCAGCTGTAGCGGTCACTTAACACAACAAAAGACTATCTATGGAGCCTAATCAGCTCTGTCTTTAAACAGTGGAGAGGGGCAGGTCAAATCATACTTGTGACTCAGGCAGACCATCAAGCAAAACACCTGCCCCCACCCTCTCTCTTGATGCCCTCAATCAGCACAGGCTAAGTACAATTCTACTGCCCTTTACTCATACAATAAGAACAAATGTAGGGGACAATCTTGGCTCAAGTGATCATGAGCTAATTCAGTTCAAACTAAATGGAAGGATTAACAAAAATAAATCTGCAACTAGAGTTTTTGATTTCAAAAGGGCTGACTTTCAAAAATTAAGGAAATTAGTTAGGGAAGTGGATTGGACTGAAGAACTTATGGATCTAAAGGTAGAGGAGGCCTGGGATTACTTTAAATCAAAGCTGCAGAAGCTATCGGAAGCCTGTATCCCAAGAAAGGGGAAAAAATTCATAGGAAGGAGTTGTAGACCAAGCTGGATGAGCAAGCATCTTAGAGAGGTGATTAAGAAGAAGCAGAAAGCATACAGGGAGTGGAAGATGGGAGGGATCAGCAAGCAAAGCTACCCAATTGAGGTCAGAACATGTAGGGATAAAGTGAGACAGGCTAAAAGTCAAGTATAGTTGGACCTTACAAAGGGAATTAAAACCAATAGTAAAAGGTTCTATAGCCATATAAATAAGAAGAAAACTAAGAAAGAAGAAGTGGGGCCGCTAAACACTGAGGATGGAGTGGAGGTTAAAGATAATCTAGGCATGGCCCAATATCTAAACAAATACTTTGCCTCAGTCTTTAATAAGGCTGAAGAGGATCTTAGGGATAATGGTAGCATGACAAATGGGAATGAGGATATAGAGGTAGATATTACTATATCTGAGGTAGAAGCAAAACTCAAACAGCTTAATGGGACTAAATCGGGGGGCCCAGATAATCTTCATCCAAGAATATTAAAGGAATTGGCACCTGAAATTGCAAGCCCATTAGCAAGAATTTTTAATGAATCTATAAACTCAGGAGTAGTACCAAATGATTGGAGAATTGCTAATATAGTTCCTATTTTTAAGAAAGGAAAAAAAATGATCCGGGTAACTACAGGCCAGTTAGTTTGACATCTGTAGTATGCAAGGTCCTGGAAAAAATTTTGAAGGAGAAATTAGTTAAGGACATTGAAGTCAATGGTAAATGAGACAAAATACAACATGATTTTACAAAAGGTAGATTGTGCCAAACCAACCTAATCTCCTTTTTTGAAAAAGTAACAGATTTTTTAGATAAAGGAAATGAAGTGGATCTAATTTACCTAGATTTCAGTAAGGCATTTGATACTGTGCCACATGGGGAATTATTAGTTAAATTGGAGAAGATGGGGATCAATATGAACATCAAAAGGTGGATAAGGAATTGGTTAAAGGGGAGACTGCAACGGGTCCTACTGAAAGGTGAACTGTCAGGTTGGAGGGAGGTTACCAGTGGAGTTCCTCAGGGGTCGGTTTTGGGACCAATCTTATTTAATCTTTTTATTACTGACCTTGGCACAAAAAGTGGGAGTGTGCTAATAAAGTTTGCAGATGATACAAAGCTGGGAGGTGTTGCCAATTCAGAGAAGGATAGGGATATTATACAGAAGGATCTGGATGACCTTGTAAACTGGAGTAATAGTAATAGGATGAAATTTAATAGTGAGAAGTGTAAGGGTATGCATTTAGGGATTAATAACAAGAATTTTAGTTATAAATTGGGGACGCATCAATTAGAAGTAACGGAGGAGGAGAAGGACCTTGGAGTATTGGTTGATCATAGGATGACTATGAGCCGCCAACGTGATATGGCCATGAAAAAAGCTAATGCGGTTTTGGAATACATCAGGAGAGGCATTTCCAGTAGGGATAAGGAGGTTTAAGTACCATTATACAAGGCATTGGTGAGACCTCACCTGGAATACTGTGTGCAGTTCTGGTCTCCCATGTTTAAAAAGGATGAATTCAAACTGGAGCAGGTACAGAGAAGGGCTACTAGGATGATCCGAGGAATGGAAAACTTGTCTTATGAAAGGAGACTTAAGGAGCTTGGCTTGTTTAGCCTAACTAAAAGAAGGTTGAGAGGAGATATGATTGCTCTCTATAAATATATCAGAGGGATAAATACAGGAGAAGGGGAGGAATTATTTCAGCTCAGCACCAGTGTGGACACAAGAACAAATGGGTATAAACTGGCCACCACGAAGTTTAGACTTGAAATTAAACGAAGGTTTCTAACCATCAGAGGAGTGAAGTTTTGGAATAGCCTTCCAAGGGAAGCAGTGGGGACAAAAGATCTATCTGGTTTTAAGATTCTACTCGATAAGTTTATGGAGGAGATGGTATGATGGGATAATGTGATTTTGGTAAGTAATTGATCTTTAAATATTCAGGGTAAATAGGACTAATCCCCTGAGATGGGATATTAGATGGATGGGATCTGAGTTACCCAGGAAAGAATTTTCTGTAGTATCTGGCTGGTGAATCTTGCCCATATGCTCAGGGTTTAGCTGATTGCCATATTTGGGGTCGGGAAGGAATTTTCCTCCAGGGCAGATTGGAGAAGCCCTGGAGGTTTTTCGCCTTCCTCTGTAGCATGGGGCATGGTTGACTTGAGGGAGGCAGCTCTGCTCCTTGAAGTCTTTAAACCATGATTTAAGGACTTCAATAGCTCAGACATAGGTGAGGTTTTTCGTAGGAGTGGGTGGGTGAGATTCTGTGGCCTGCGCTGTGCAGGAGGTCGGACTAGATGATCAGAATGGTCCTTTCTGACCTTAGTATCTATGAATCTATGAATCTATAAACAACATTTCTTTACCCCACACATTCAAGTGATTTGTAACCCAACCACAGCCAAAATCTATCACTTGGGCAACACAGCTCTGTTTGCTGGATACCTAGGAAGATTAGGTGTGAATGTAAATGCAATCTGGCCCTGAAGCCTTTCCCCCCAGCTCATCACTAGCTGTCAGGGAGAGCTCATTTAGACTTTGCTTATAAATCATAATTTTACTGAAATTTACCTAACCAATCCTAACATATTGTAACATGATTAGCTAACCAATTATATCCCACCACCTTAATTAGTTTACACCCAGCAAAATTAATTATACAGCAGACAGAAACAATCACAGAACCAGACAGAGATCATGCTAATAAATAATAGCAAAGTGGGAACTATAATGACAAAACAATACAGAAGTGAGGAGTTTACAAATACATCTATAAAAACATAGTCATCTATAAAGTCATCTATAAAGACATAGTCATCTATCTGCCATCCTGACCGGGAAAGCCGAGAAGTGTGTGCTTGACAGGAGATAGGATTCACGATGTGGCAGAGAAACTGCCAAGACTCATCAAGCCCTCGGATCGCTTCCCCATCCTGCTTCTCCATGTGGGCACCCGTGATACTGCCAAGAATGACCTTGAGTGGATCACTGCAGACTACTTGGCTCTGGGAAGAAGGATAAAGGAGTTTGAGGCGCAAGTGGCGGTCTTGTCCATCCTCCCTGTGGAAGAAAAAGGCCCGGGTAGAGACAGTCAAATCGTGGAAGTCAACGAATAGCTACACAGGTGGTGTCAGAGAGAAGGCTTTGGATTCTTTGACCATGGGTGGTGTTCCACGAAGAAGGATTGCTAGGCATAGATGGGCTCCACCTAATGAAGAGAGGGAAGAGCATCTTCGCAAGCAGGCTGGCTAACCTAGTGAGAAGGGCTTTAAACTAGGTTCACCGGGGGAAGGAGACCAAAGCCCTGAGGTAAGTGGGGAAGTGGGATAGCAGGAGGAAGCACGAGCAGGAGAGTGCAAGGGGGAGGACTCCTGCCTCATACTGAGTAAGCAGGACGATCAGCGGGTTATCTTAAGTGCCTATACACAAATGCAAGAAGCCCGGGAAACAAGCAGGGAGAACTCGAAGTCCTGGCACAGTCACAGTTATGATGTGATTGGAATAACAGAGACTTCGCGGGATAACTCACATGACTGGAGTACTGTCATGGATGGAGAGAAACTGTTCAGGAAGGACAGGCAGGGCAGAAAAGGTGGGGGAGTTGCATTGTATGTAAGAGAGCAGTATGACTGCTCAGAGCTCCAGTATGAAACTTTAGAAAAAGCTGAGAGTCTCTGGATTAAGTTTAGAAGTGTGAGCAACAAGGGTGATGAGGTGGTGGGATTCTGCTTTAGACCACCAGACATGGGGGATGAGGTGGACGAGACTTTCTTCCGGCAACTCACGGAAATTACTAGATCGCAGGCCCTGGTTCTCATGGGGGACTTCAATCACCCCAATATCTGCTGGGAGAGCAATACAGCAGTGCACAGACAATCCAGGAAGTTTTTGGAAAGTGTAGGGAACAATTTCTTAGTGCAAGTGCTGGAGGAACCAACTAGGGGCAGAGCTCTTCTTGACCTGCTGCTCACAAACAGGGAAGAATTAGTAGGGGAAGCAAAAGTGGATGGGAACCTGGGAGGCAGTGACCATAAGATGGTTGAGTTCAGGATCCTGACACAAGGAAGAAAGGAGAGCAGCAGAATACAGACCCTGGACTTCAGAAAAGCAGACTTTGACTCCCTCAGGGACTGATGGGCAGGATCCCCTGGGAGAATAACATGAGGGGGAAAGGAGTCCGGGAGAGCTGGCTGTATTTTAAAGAATCCTTATTGAGGTTACAGGAACAAACCATCCCGATGTGTAGAAAGAATAGTAAATATGGCAGGTGACCAGCTTGGCTTAACAGTGAAATCCTTGCTGATGTTAAACACAAAAAAGAAGCTTACAAGAAATGGAAGATTGGACAAATGACCAGGGAGGAGTATAAAAATATTGCTCAGGCATGCAGGAGTGAAATCAGGAAGACCAATCATACTTGGAGTTGCAGCTAGCAAAGGATGTTAAGAGTAACATGAAGGGTTTCTCCAGGTATATTAGCAACAAGAAGAAGGTCAAGGAAAGTGTGGTCCCCTTAGTGAATGAGGGAGGCAACCTAGTAACAGAGGAGGTGGAAAAAGTTAATGTACTCAGTGCTTTTTCTGTCTCTGTCTTCACGAACAAGGTCAGCTCCCAGACTACTGCACTGGGCAGCACAGCTTGGGGAGGAGGTGACAAGCCCTCTGTGGAAAAAGAAGTGGTTCGGGACTATTTAGAAAAGCTGGTCGAGCACAAATCCATGGGACCAGATGCTTTGCATCCGAGGGTGCTAAAGGAGTTGGCTGATGTGATTGCAGAGCCATTGGCCATTATCTTTGAAAACTCATGGCAATCGGGGGAGGTCCCAGATGATTGGAATAAGGCTAATGTAGTGCCCATCTTTACAAAAGGGAAGGAGGAGGATCCAGGGAACTACAGGCCAGTCAGCCTCACCTCAGTCCCTGGAAAAATCATGGAAGAGGTCCTCAAGGAATCAATTCTGAAGCACTTAGAAGAGAGGAAAGTGATCAGGAACAGTCAGCATGGATTCACCAAGGGCAAGTCATGCCTGACTAATCTAATTGCCTTCTATGATGAGGTGACTGGCTCTGTGGATGAGGGGAAAGCAGTGGACGTGTTATTCCTGGATTTTAGCAAAGCTTTTGACATGGTCTCCCACTGTATTCTTGCCAGCAAGTTAAAGAAGTATGGACTGGATGAAAGGACTTTAAGGTGGTATGACAAAGCTCTGTCCTTGCCTCCGTGGGTCCCACATTTCCTGGTGGATTTCGCTAGCCTCAGAGGCTCACTGTGACCCTCCACATAACCCTTCTCTCTCTAGAGACAAGGGTCACAGTCTACTGAGACATTTTCATCATAAGCCAGCGAGGGAGGGGAGGAGAAGTTATCCTTCCTTGCACAGTCTCTATTGTCTCCCAGTCTCAGTGATTAATCAGGGGACAAAGGTGGGGGGGGAGCCTGGGCCCACCCTCTACTCCGGGCTCCAACCCAGGGACCCTAATAGTATCAGCTATAGTAGCTGACCTTTTAGAAACATGACATGTACAATTCCCTGGGCTACTTCCCCCACAGCAGCCCTCACTTCCTCAAGCTCCACTTCACCCTTACCTCAGGGCCTCCTTCCTTGTGCCTGATATGGTGTGTACTACTCAGCCTCTCCAACAGCGCAACTTCCTCCCACAGCTACTGACATGCACCCCCACCTGACTGACTGGGAGGCTTTTAACTAGTTTCAGCCAGCCCCTGATTGGCTTCAGGTGTCCCAATCAACCTAGCATTCTCCCTGCCTTCTGGAAAGTTCTTAATTGGCCCCAGGTGTCTTAATTGACCTTGAGCAGCTGCCATTTCACTTATCCTGGTACCAGGGATTTGTTTAGCCTGGAGAGAATCTATCTATCTATCTCCCACTGCTCTCCCATAGCCTTCTAGCTCGGAGGGAGGTGGAAAGCTGCTACTCCTGCTGCTGCTAGGCCCTAAGTTCTCCCTGCTGCTCCAGCTGCTCCCCTGGCTGGGCCAGACACCCGCCCCCCCTTTCTCTGCTACCTGGTTGCTGGATCCCCCACTCTCGGGTGCTGCTACTGCTCCAACTGCAGCCCCGGGGCGGGGGGGGGGCTGCTAGCCCACTCCCCAGAGAGGAGGAGTGAGGGACCCCAGCCACTGCTGTTGTGGACACCACCACCACCACCACCTGAGAAAGGTCCTTTCTGCCTGCCTGGACCACCACCTGGAGTTCCTGGAGCTGCTGTTGCTGCTGTGGAGTCTGCTGGCTGAAGCTGCTGAAGCACGAGGAGGAGAAGAAGAGGACCATCTACCAGTGGGGAAGCACCTAGAGACTTTGCAGACCACTGTGGAGGGGGCCTAAGACTGAGTAACTTTCCAACTGTGCTCTTGTGGTGGGGGTCTCGACTGTATTTCCAGGGACACAGGGGGTGTGGCGTGGAGCTGCCCCCTGATCCATCTGTGTTCCCCCCCCAACCCCCACCACTATTACCACCACTGCTGCCTCCTCCACCACCCCAACTGGGGACCTCCGTGATTTACAAAATTGGCATCCCATCTTGCTCCTTAGCATGGACTACAAAGTCATGGCAAAAGCAATCTCGCTGTGGCTAGGGTCCATGCAGGCGGACGTGGTCCACCCAGACCAGACCTACACCGTCCCGGGCCTCAGCATCTTCGACAACCTATATCTGGTCCGAGACCTTTTGGAACTTGGGTGTAGGGATGGTCTGTCATTCGCCCTCCTGTCCTTAGATCAGGAGAAGGCGTTCGACAGGATGGATCACGGGTATCTCCTGAGCACTCTACAACCATTTGGCTTCGGACCCCAGTTTGTGGGTTTTCTCTGGGCGCTGTACGCCTCCGCAGAGTGTTTGGTCAGGCTCAACTGGACCCTGTCCGAACCGGTCAGCTTCGGGTGAGGAGTACGGCAGGGGTGCCCCATCTCGGGCCAGCTGTACACTCTGGCGATAGAGCCCTTCCTCTGTCTCCTCCGAAGAAGGTTGACAGGGTTGGTGCTGCAGGAGCTGGAGCTGCGGCTGGTCCTGTCGACGTACGCTGATGACGTGCTCCTCGTGGTCCAGGACCCGGGTGACTTGGTGCAGGTGGAGGCTTGCCAGGCCATCTATTAGGCAGCCTCCTCTGCACGGGTCAACTGGGTCAAGAGCTCTGGCTTGGTGGTAGGGGACTGGCAGCAGGCGAGCTCCCTCCCACCCATGCTTCAGGCCATCCAGTGGACCACGGGTCCGCTGCTCTATCTCAACGTTTACCTTTCTGCCACGCATCCCTCTCCGCCAGAGAACTGGCAGAATTTGAGGGTAGGGTGATAGAGCGGCTCCGGAAATGGACAGGACTACTCTGGTGCCTCTCCCTTCGAGGGAGAGCGCTGGTACTCAATCAACTAGACCTGTCCATGCTCTGGTACCGGCTCAACACCCTGGTGCCGGCCCCGGGTTCCTGGCCAACCTCCGGACATCGATTCTGGAGTTCTTTTGGTCAGGACTGCACTGGGTCCCTGCAGGGGTTCTCCATCTACCCCAGGAGGAGAGAGGGCAGGACCTGAAATGTCTGCTTACTCAGGTCCATATCTTCTGCCTCCAGGCCCTGCAGAGGCTCCTTTATGGTGCAGGTAGTCCAGCGTGGAGCATACTGGCGCACGCCTTCCTGCGCCGCTTCCGATGGCTCCGATACGACCGGCAGCTCCTTTATCTCCATCCGAGAAGTCGTCTGCGAGACCTCTCTGGGCTGCCGGTCTTCTACCAGGACCTCCTCCGGACCTGGAAATTCTTTTAAACGACCAGGTCCATGGTGGCCACCGAGGGGGCAGATCTCCTCGCGGAGCCCCTGCTACACAACCCCCAGCTCCGTATGCAGGTGGCGGAGTCCCGCTCGGTGTGCCAGAGGTTGGTCCTGGCAGAGGTCACAAGAGTCGGAGACCTCCTGGACTATGACCGGGGAGACTGGCTGGATCCCCTGACGCTTGCTTAGCGCATGGGGCTTTCCAGACCTTGTACTCCCCGGCGTATACTTCAGGAGGTGAAGGCCGCTTTGCCGCCCGCTGCTCGGGTTTATCTCGACCGGGTCCTGCATGAGGGCACGCCCCGCCCACCCACTACCCCAGGCCCGCCAGACCTTTTAATTGGACCCCTGCCCCGTGGACCCAACCAACCCCTTCACCACTTCAATGTAAGCCGGCTGCACGAGATGCATCCGGTCTGCTTTCAAATTGTGCCAAGAAAACATCTCTACACACTCGTGCTCCACACCCTTCACGCCCTCACCCTTGTGTCCCATCCCAATACAAAATGGCGGGACCTCCTGCCACCTTCGGAGGGTGAGGAGCCCCGGTGGGCCAGCCTATATTCCACCTTAGTTCCAAGGCCCACCGGGGATGTCAGTTGGCGGCTCCTTCACGGAGCCGTGAGCACGGGCGTGTACTTGGCGCGGTTCACCTCAATCCCAGACACCTGCCCCTTTTGCGGCGTGAGGGAAACCCTGGCACATGTATACTTGGAGTGTGCCAGGCTGCAGCCCCTATTCCGGCTCCTCACCAATATTTTATTACGTTTTTGGTTGCACTTCTCCCTCGCCTTCTTATTTATGCACTCCCTATCCGTGGCCCCACAAAGTCACGGGATCTCCTGGTCAACCTCCTCCTGGCCCTAACTAAAATGGCCATCTACAAAACCAGAGTGAGGAGGTTGGCCGATGGAGTCTCCTGTGACTGTAGGGCCTATTTCCGATCCTCGATCTGTTCACGTATCTGGGCAGAGTTCCTCTGGGCGGCGTCCTCTGACTCCCTTGACGCCTTTGAGGAGCAGTGGGTGCTGTCCGAGGTTCTCTGCTCGGTGTCCCCATCTGGTTCCCTTCGTTTGACCCTTTGACCACACTCCTGTCCCTGTTATTTCATTAGTTGTCCCCTGGAATTTTTTGGTATCTAGGTCCTGTGGATCCCCCTTTTAGGCTGGGGGGGATCCTTTAGCGGTGGACGGGCTTTGCCCGCCCACTTCCTGGTTCCCAATAAGACTACTCTCCCATAGCCTTCTAGCTTGGAGGGAGGTGGGAAGCTGCTACTCCTCCTGCTAGGCCCTAAGCTTTCCCTGCTGCTCCAGCTGCTCCCCTGGCTGGGCCAGAGACCCGCCCCCCCTTCTCTGCTACCTGGTTGCTGGATCCCCCCACTCTCGGGTGCTGCTACTGCTCGAACTGCAGCCCTGGGGGGGAAGGGGGGCTGCTAGCTCACTCCCCAGAGAGGAGGAGTGAGGGACCCCAGCCACTGCTTTTGTGCACACCACCACCACCACCACCTGAAAGGGGTCCTTTCTGCCTTCCTGGACTACAACCTGAAGTTCCTGGAGCTGCTGCTGCTGCGGAGTCTGCTGCCTGGAGCTGCTGAAGCCCCGAGGAGGAGAAGGAGAGGACCGTCTACCAGTGGGGGAGCATGTAGAGACTTTGTAGACCACCGTGGAGGGGGCCTTAAGACTGAGTAATTTTCAAACTGTGCTCTTGTGGTGGGGGTCCTGACTGTGTTTGTAGGGACACAGGGGGTGTGGTGTGGAGCTTCCCCCCGATCCATCTGTGTGTCCACCCAACCCCCACCACTACTATCACCATCGCTGCCCCCTCCACCACCCCCACTGGCTGTATACCATCTGCCTCAGCTCCTGCCTCTGGACTCAGCTGCTTGCTTGGCTTGCCACACCCTATTTCCACCCTTTGGGCCAGAAGCAGCAGCCAGCCAAAAAAGCGCAAGCGCATGTGGGCACACGTGCCCCCTCCCCGGACTGCCTACCCCCCAGCTTTGCCCTTGCAACCTGCCCCATTTGCGCTTTGCAGCTTTTGCCCCCTTATGCCCCAGCCCCTGCTTACTACCTTCAGTTTGTTTGCCTGCCCCGCCCATTTCCTCCTGCAGCCTCTGTTTGTTTGTCCTGCCCCAGCCTCTGAGGCTAGCCCCTTGGTTTCCCTGTCCTACCTCCAGCCTGCTTAGCCCCTTGCTCCGTGTGCCCATGCCCCGTCCCATGCGCTTGTGCAACTCCCCGTTTTAGTTTCAACGCTTTTCACTGCACCCCGAATGTTGTTGTATCCCCCCCACCCCTAGTGCACCAAGAGGAGCTGGAATTCCACCCTGTGTCGGCAACTGACCCCTAACCCCTGATTGCCCCCTGTCCAGCCCACCCCTTTTGGCGCCCTCCTCCCCTGCCTGCAGCCTAGCAGGGAGGAGTGGTCGACCTGCTTCCCCTCTCCCCTCCTCCTTCTGGTGTCTCCCCTTCCCTCCCTGCTCATGATGGCGGGCGATGAGACGGGTGGGGCCCCTCCAGCAGCCCGAGCTGCCCCTCCTCCGCCTGCCCTTCTGTCACACCCCAAGCTTCTACCTCCACTGCCGAACCATCTGCCATCGACCCCGCTGGGGCACCAACAGCGACGGGCACCGGGGTGACCTCCACTGCAGCCACGTCTATCACCCCCTCAGATTCGGGGGGAGCCCCCCCAGCCGGTGGGAAGGGCCAGGGGAAGAAGAAGGGGAAGGGCCCCGCTAAAAAGACCAGGCCCTCCATGGCAGGGGCTCCCCCCAATGCCCCGGCCCCACCGCCGGCTGGGGCATCCCTCCCTGCTGTTCCCTCTAACAGCTCTGCGGGTGTCCCTCCCCCGGCCCCCAGGGCGTATGGCCAGGTGGCGGCAGCCCCCCCGCCTGCCGCTTCGTAATCTCTCCTGCCCACCGCCTCCGCTACGATCTATAGCGGCCGGGGCCCCTTTCCCACCATGACCAGGAAGCACGGCGTCCGTTGCCTCCTGGTGCCCGCCTCACCCCACGTGGAGACCTATGTGCAGGCGTTGGCGAGGGTGTGGGGCCCACGGACATTGTGGCGGCCTCCAAAATGTATGGCAAGGTCGTCTTCTTCTTAACATCGGAGGCCGCCGCCCAGGAGGCGGTGGAGAAGGGCCTGGCGGTGGGGGGCGTGTTTGTCCCCTTAGAGCCGCTAGAGGACCTGGGCGTCCGCCTGGTCCTGACCGCCGTCCCTCCCTTTCTCCCCAATGCCACCCTGTTACCCACCCTTTCTACCTTGGGGAAGCCCATCTCTGTCATCAGCCCTCTCCCATTGGGCTGCAAAGACCCCGCCCTCCGTCACGTCCTCTCGTTCCGCCGGCAAGTGCAGTTTCAACTGCCGCCGGCGGCGCGTGACGGAGAGGCGCTGGAGGGGTCCTTCCTAGTCCCCTACCAGGGGGCCCATTACCGGGTGCATTATTCCATAGGGGAGGCCCGGTGCTACCTCTGCCGGGCGATGGGGCACGTCCGGAGGGACTGTCCCTTGGCCCGGCAAGGAGGGGCATCCGGGACCCCCGAGCCCCGGCAGGGCACCGGCCCCGTCATCGCCGGTGCCCCTGGCTGCCCGGCACCCGAAACCACCCCTCCTCCTTCCCAGTCCACCATTGCTCCCGCTCGGGCCCAAGGGGCACCTCCCCAACTATGCCCAGACGAGCGGGAGAGCCCCGCCCCCGCTGCTTGCAATCTGGTGGGGCCTGTGGAGGAGGGTGTGGCAGGGACACCGCCGGCCATGGGAGAGGGCCCGCCCCAAGGGGAATCTTCCCTCCCTTGTGCTGCCCCACCATTATCCCCTCGAGTCCCTGAGCCATCGCCGCTCCCCCTGACACGACCCCTGCTAGCCAGCCCTTGGATGATGCCATGGAGGGCTGGGCCCTAGTCCAGGGGAAGCGGGGCAAGCGGAAGGCTCAAGCTCCACTTCTTCCATCTGATGCGGAGGCCCCCCGGAAGACCAGGAAGGGGGACACCAATGCCGAGCCTTCTGCTTTACCCACGGGTGTGTTCCATCCACCAGAGCCGGCTGGGGATGACGTGGCAGCACTGGAAGGCAGTATCTCCCCTCCATGGGAGTCCCTCCCCTCCAAGGCCCCCAAGGCGCCATCTGAAACCTCAGTGTGCTCCGAGGCAACCGTCACATCAGGTGCAAGCGGGGAGAATCCCGGGGTGGCGGAAAATAATTTCCCATCCATTTATGAGGAGATCAAGGCCCTGGGGCTGACCCCGGTCACCCAGGGGGAGGATGACCCTATGCCAGCGGGCCTCGATCTGGGCGACTTCACTCCAGCCCCCCTTTCCCCATGCTCCCTCCCCCTAACCGTTGCTTCCGCTCCCACCTCCTAGGAGCCCCTGGACTCCTCCATCAACCCGGCTGCAGAGGGCACCCCGCTGAGGGCCGCCAAGCCTGTTGAGGCGACGGCCAGTGCCATGTGGCCAGGACCTGAGCCACCAGGGACACCCCTCGTTGGTGAGGAACATTCGACCTCCTTCCCGGGAGAGGGCCCTACAGGAGAGAGTCCATCTCCTCATGCCGTGGCTGCCAAATCCACCATAGAGCCTGCGCCCGGCATCAATGAGAGCCCTCTCCCCGCCCAGAATCTCACCTCTAACCTTGCCCCTGCCCCTATCCCTATCCCGTCCACCTCCTGAGATATTATTGCTGCCCCTGGGGCTGTCTCCTCCCCTTTTCCAATCGATGACCCCCAGGGAGCGGCCTTTGTGTTTACCCGTCCCGACCCACCAGTGGCTGCTATCCTCCCTCCGCTGTCCCCTAACGCGCCAGCGTTCGGGCCAACCCATCAAGAGCCCCGTCGGGGATCCGCACCCTGTCTGCCCATCTCGGTGGGCTACGGGGCTGTACCAAGGGCCCCATCGGGGAGTAACCAGGAGACCGTAACCCCAGCCCCCCATGTGCTGCGAGAGGAGTTGCGGGAGTTCCTAGAAGACGTCCATGGCTCCCGCAACAAAGTACAGCTTGCTCTCCAGCGATGGGGGGACTTTAATCAAATCCTCCGGGCCGCAAGGGCCCTCATGGGGGAGGGTAAAAGGACCGGGAGGCAGGGTGCCGTGGCCTACCAGCGGGTCCGCCTCTTCCTTGACTCCTTACAAACCTACGGGGTAGGTCACGGACTGCTGCGCGGCTCGTCGGGAGCCGCGAGTGTCCCTGCCCGTGAGGATCCCCCCAGCCCTCCTCATGGCACCTCTTACCATCGCAACATTGAATACCCATGGCTGTAGGATGGGTCTCCACAGGTCCCAGGTGCTTTCCTTCCTTCGGGAGGGGGGGTACTCTGTGGTTTTCCTGCAGGAGACCCATACGGATCCGACCGCCGAAGACAGCTGGCGGCTGGATTGGGGGGACAGGGTCTACTTTAGCCATCTCACAGTTCGTACGGCTGGAGAAGCGACCCTGTTCTCCCCCAACCTACAGCCTGAGGTGCTGGGGATTGCCGAGGCTGTGCCGGGCCGCCTGCTGCACCTCCGGGTCCACATGGAGGGGCTCGTAGTCAACCTCATCAACATCTATGCCCCGGCAGCGAGCCTGGAGCAGCTGCAATTCTATCAGCAGTCGTCCGCCTTCCTCGGCACCTTGGATCCTCAGGAGTGCCTGGTCCTGGGAGGGGACTTTAACATCACCCTTGAGGAGCGGGACCGCTCAGGGACTGAGCAGAGCCCGGCCGCCGCCGCCGTCCTCCAGGAGATAGTCGAACACCACTCCCTGGTGGATGTCTGGCGCAACCACCACCCGGATGACACTTCCACGTTCACCTTTGTCCAGGTGGAGGCCCATCGGTCGCGCCACTCCCGGTTGGACCGCATTTATTTATCACGCTTTCATCTTTCACGAGCCCACTCCTCCAGCATCCGGCCGGCCCCATTTTCTGACCATCATATAGCCACCGTGACAGCCTCCCTCTGCGCGGAGAGGCTGGGCCGGCCTATTGGCATTTTAACAACAGCTTGCTGGAGGATGCGGGCTTCGTGGCGTCCTTCCGGGAGTTCTGGCTAGCCTGGCGAGGGCAGCGGCGTGCCTTTCCCTCGGCACGGCGGTTGTGGGACGTAGGGAAGGTGCGCGCCCGGCTCTTCTGCCGTGACTACACCCGGGGCGCCAGCCGACGGAGGGATGCGGCGATAGAGCAGTTGGAACGGGAGGTCTTAGAGCTGGAGAGGCATCCGGCCGCCAGCCCCGAGGATCCACCCCTCTGCGGAGCGTGCCGAGAGAAGCAGGAGGAGCTCCGGACCCTCGATGACCATCGGGCCCGGGGTGCCTTTATTCGATCCCGCATCCATCTCCTTCGGGAGATGGATTGCGGCTCCCGCTTCTTCTACGCCCTGGAGAAAAAGAGGGGGGCTCAGAAACATATAATCTGCCTACTGGCAGAAGATGGCAGCCCCCTCACGGATCCAGTGGAGATGTGCGGGAGGGCGAGAGCCTTCTACACCAGCCTTTTCTCCCTGGATCAGACCGATCCTAACGCTTGCAGAGTGGTCTGGGAGGAGCTCCCGACGGTCAGCGCGGGCAACCGAGACTGGCTAGAGCTGCCTCTCACACTGGCCGAGTTCTCAGAAGCCCTCCACTGCATGCCCACCAATAAATCTCCGGGCATGGACGGGCTGACCATGGAGTTCTACCGCGTGTTCTGGGACGTCCTGAGCCCAGACCTAGTCACCGTCTGGCCCGAGTCTTTGCAGAGCAGGGTCCTCCCTCTTTCGTGCAGGCGAGCCGTGCTGGCCTTATTGCCGAAGAAGGGGGACCTCCGCGATTTACGAAATTGGCGTCCCGTCTCGCTCCTCAGCACGGACTACAAAGTCGTGGCAAAAGCAATCTCGCTGTGGCTAGGGTCCGTGCTGGCAGACGTGTTCCACCCAGACCAGACCTACACCGTCCCGGGCTGCAGCATCTTCGACAACCTATATCTGGTCCGGGACCTTTTGGAACTCGGGTGTAGGGATGATCTCTCGTTCGCCCTCCTGTCTTTAGATCAGGAGAAGGCGTTCGACAGGGTGGATCACGGGTATCTTCTGAGCACTCTGCAAGCGTTTGGCTTCAGACCCCAGTTTGTGGGTTTTCTCCGGGCACTGTACGCCTCCGCAGAGTGTCTGGTCAGGCTCAACTGGACCCTGACCAAACCGGCCAGCTTCGGGCGAGGAGTACGGCAGGGGTGCCTCCTCTCGGGCCAGCTGTACGCCCTGGCGATCGAGCCCTTCCTCTGTCTCCTCTGTAGGAGGTTGACAGGGTTGGTGCTGCAGGAGCCGGAGCTGTGGCTGGTCCTGTCAGCATACGCTGATGACATGCTCCTCGTGGTCCAGGACCCGGGTGACTTGGCGCGGGTGGAGGCTTGCCAGGCCATCTATTCGGCAGCCTCCTCCGCACGGGTCAACTGGGTCCAGAGCTCTGACTTGGTGGAAGGGGACTGGAGGCAGGCGAGCTCCCTCCCACTCGCGCTTCAGGCCATCCGGTGGAGCATGGGTCCGCTGCTCTATCTCAGAGTTTACCTTTCTGCCACACATCCCTCTCCGCCGGAGAACTGGCAGAATTTAGAGAGCGGGGTGACAGAGCGGTTCCAGAAATGGATACGACTACTCCGGTGCCTCTCCCTTCGAGGGAGAGCGCTGGTGCTTAATCAACTAGTCCTGTCCATGCTCTGGTACCGGCTCAACACCCTGGTCCCAATCCCGGGTTTCCTGGCCAACCTCCGGACATCAATTCTGGAGTTCTTTTGGTCAGGACTACACTGGGTCCCTGCAGGGGTTCTCCATCTACCCCTGGAGGAAGGAGGGCAGGGCCTGAAATGTCTGCTTACTCAGGTCCATGTCTTCTGCCTCCAGGCCCTGCAGAGGCTCCTTTATGGTGCAGGTAGTCCAGCGTGGAGCATATTGGCGCACGCCTTCCTGCGCCGCTTCTGATGGCTCCGATACGACCGGCAGCTCCTTTATCTCCATCCGAGAAGTCGTCTGCGAGACCTCTCTGGGCTGCCGGTCTTCTACCAGGACCTCCTCCGGACCTGGAAATTCTTTTAAACGACCAGGTCCATGGTGGCCACCGAGGGGGCAGATCTCCTCGCGGAGCCCCTGCTACACAACCCCCAGCTCCGTATGCAGGTGGCGGAGTCCCGCTCGGTGCGCCAGAGGTTGGTCCTGGCAGAGGTCACAAGAGTCGGAGACCTCCTGGACTATGACCGAGGAGACTGGCTGGATCCCCTGACGCTCACTCAGCGCATGGGGCTCTCCAGACCTTGTACTCCCTGGCGCATACTTCAGGAGGTGAAGGCCACTTTGCTGCCTGCTGCTCGGGTTTATTTCGACCGGGTCCTGCATGAGGGCACGCCCCACCCACCCCCTACCCCAGGCCTGCTGGACCTTTTAATTGGACCTCTGCCCCGTGGACCGAACCGACCCCCTCACCCCTTCATTGTAAGCCGGCTGCACAAGATGCAGCCGGTCTGCTTTCAAACCGTGCCAAGAAAACATCTATACACGCTTGTGCTCCACATCCTTCACGCCCTCACCCTCATGTCCCGCCACGATACAAAATGGCAGGACCTCCTGTCACCTTTGGAGGCTGAGGAGCCCCGGTGGGCCAGCCTATATTCCACCTTAGTCCCAAGGCCCGCCGGGGATGTCAGTTGGCAGCTCCTTCACGGAGCCGTGAGCACAGGCATGTACTTGGCGCGGTTCACCTCAATCCCAGACACCTGCCCCTTTTGCGGTGTGAGGGAAACCCTGGAACATATATACCTGGAGTGTGCCAGGCTGCAGTCCCTATTCCAGCTCCTCACCAATATTTTATTATGCTTTTGGTTGCAATTTTCCCCTCACCTTCTTATTTATGCACTCCCTATCTGTGGCCCCACAAAGTCACGGGATCTCCTGGTCAACCTCCTCCTGGCCCTAGCTAAAATTGCCATCTATAAAACCAGAGTGAGGAGGTTGGCCGATGGAATCCCCTTTGACTGTGGGGCCTATTTCCGATCCTCGGTCCGTTCACGTATCCAGGCAGAGTTCCTCTGGGTGGCATCCTCTGACTCCCTTGACGCCTTTGAGGAGCAGTGGGCGCTGTCCAAGATTCTCTGCTCGGTGTCCCTGTCCGGTTCCCTTCGTTTGACCCTTTGACCACACTCCCGTCCCTGTTTTTTCATTAGTTGTCCCCCGGAATTTTTTGGTATCTAGGTCCTGTGGATCCCCCTTTTAGGCTGGGGGGGATACTTTAGCGGTGGATTGGCTTCGCCTGCCCACTTCCCGGATCCCAATAAGATTACTTTTCTATAGCCGTCTGGCCTTGCCCTGTCACAGTGGATAGAAAGCTAGCTAGATCATCGGGCTCAATGGGTAGTGATCAATGGCTCCATGTCTAGTTGGCATCCAGTATCAAGCAGGGTGCCCCAAGGGTTGGTCCTGCGACCGGTTTTGTTCAATATCTTCATTAACGATCTGGAGGATGGCATGGATTGCACCCTCAGCAAGTTTGCAGATTACACTAAACTGGGAGGAGTGATTGTCAAGGTTCCTTCCCCACTCTGAACGCTAGGGTACAGATGTGGGGATCTTCATAAAAACCTCCTAAGCTTACTTTTACCAGCTTAGGTTAAAACTTCCCCAAGGTACAAACTATTTTACCATTTGCCCTTGGACTTTTGCTGCCACCACCAAATGTCTAACCGGGTTTTTTTTTTTTTTAGAAAAGAGCCGTTTGGAAACATCTTTCCCCCCAAAATCCTCACCAAAACCTTGCACCCCCCTTCATGGGGAAGGTTTGGTAAAAATCCTCACCAATTTGCATAGGTGACCACAGACCCAAACGCTTGGATCTTAAGAACAATGAAAAAGCATTCAGTTTTTAAAAAGAAGAATTTTAATAGAAGAAAAAGTAAAAAGAATCCCCTCTGTAAAATCAGGATGGTAAATACCTTACAAGGTAATTAGATTCAAAACAGAGAATCCCTCTAGGCAAAACCTTAAATTACAAAAAGACACAAAAACAGGAATATCCATTCCATTCAGTACAGTTTATTTTCTCAGCCATTTAAAGAAATCATAATCTAACGCATATCTAGCTAGATTACTTGCTAAGTTTTAAGACTCCATTCCTGTTCTGTCCCCAGCAAAAGCATCACCCAGACAGACCCAGACCCTTTGTTTCTCCCACCCTCCAGCTTTGAAGGTATCTTGTCTCCTCATTGATCATTATGGTCAGGTGCCAGCGAGGTTATCCTAGCTTCTTAACCCTTTACAGGTGAAAGGGTTTTTCCTCTGGCCAGGAGGGATTTTAAAGGTGTTTACCCTTCCCTTTATATTTATGACAGTGGTAGATACGCTGGAAGGTAGGGATAGGATAGAGAATGACCTAGATAAATTAAAGGATTGGGCCAAAAGAAATTTGATGAGGTTCAACAAGGACAGGTGCAGAGATCTGCACTTAGGATGGAAGAATCCCATGCACTGCCCCAGAATAGGAACCAAGTGGCTAAGCAGCAGTTCTGCAGAAAAGGACCTAGGGATTACAGTGGACAAGAAGCAGGATATGAGTCAACAGTATGCCCTTGTTGCCAAGAAGGCTAACGGCATTTTGGGCTATATAAGTAGGAGCATTGCCAGCAGATTGGGGGACGTGATTGTTCCCTTCTATTTGACATTGGTGAGGCCCCATTTGGAGTACTGTGTCCAATTTTGGGCCACACACTACAAGAAGGATGTGGAAAAACTGGAAAGAGTCCAGAAGAGGACAACAAAAATTACTCGGAAAGGCTGTGGGAACTGGGCTTATTTAGTCTGCAAAAGAGAAGAATGAGGGGGGATTTGATAGCTGCTTTCAACTACCAGAAAGGGGGTTCCAAAGAGGATGGATCTAAACTGTTCTCAGTAGTAGCAGATGACAGAACAAGGAGTAATGGTCTCAAGTTGCAGTGGGGAGGTTTAGGTTGGATATTAGTAAAAACTTTTTCACTAGGAGGGTGGTGAAGCACTGGAATGGGTTACTAGGGAGGTGGTGGAATCTCCTTCCTTTGAGGTTTTTAAGGTCAGGCTTGACAAAGCCCTGACTGGGATGATTTAGTTGGGGATTGGTCCTGCTTTGAGCAGGGGGTTGGACTAGATGACCTCCTGATGTCCTTCCAACCCTGATATTCTATGATTCGGTTTTAAGGGTTTCCTACTATGTCTATTGATAAGTGAATTCTTACCAAACAGAAAACTATCAAACTAAATTTCCTTTTACATCTTCTAGGCTCTTCCCTTTATCTGGAGATGATAGATTGGATCACCTTACTAACAGCCCCAGATTGCCTTATTTCAATATGACTGGTTTGAAATGTGTGAGGATGTGACCCCGTACGCTTCCCAGCTTATGGCTGCTCCCACTGCTTAGCCAAAGTCCTTAGCTTAAGAACAGGACCTCAGACTGGCACAGTCAGAGAAGGCCTTTACACAGGCAGACAGTGATTTTGATTCTTTCTTTTATACCTCTGTAACTAGCTAAATGATAAACATATACCTACATTCTTAAAGTATAAGCTTTACAGACAGGCCTGAATATCTATATCCTAACATGGGGCACATGACTTATGAGAAGAGGCTCAGGGAACTGGAGAAATTTGGCTTTTCTATGAGCAAGGAGACACTGACATCTATTTCCCCAGCCGCTAGGAGGAAGGCTGGCCACCAGAACCCTGCTGCTGAATCACTCAACGCCATCTCAGACTTTGGTTAACTATAGCCTGGGGTGCTCTAGATTATTGCTATTTTTCATGGGTGCTTCGTACTCAATAAAAACAAGGATTTTTGGGTGAAAGCACTCTTGTATATACCAATCATTTATCAGATGGAGGAGCTGGGTTCCCCACTGATATTTTCTGACACTGCCTGGAAAACTAGAGACTAGTTACCATAGCTTTGGGTTCAGATAACTCTGGGCAATGGTACTGACCTCTGTGGGCAGTTTTACTTTATCACAGTGTAACCCTTCTGCCAGGTGGAGTCGGCAGCAACCAGGGCCTGGTTCAATATCTAGGGGTTCCTTTTCAACAATACAGCACAGAACTGGCTCAAGCCGCCACCCAGTGACCTGGGAAAATTACATACCACCCCTGGTACCTCTAGGAGGCAATACTTCTCCTCTCACAAGCACAGCGTTTGGGTGTAGAAAAGAAACTTTTAATGAAAGGAGGGAAGCAACCCAACATTATTTAGGAAAAATGCCGCAAGCAGGATTCATAAACATAAAACCATGAGCAAAACACCCACCCCAGAGTGCGTGGAGCAGTGTCTTCTGCCTTATGCTCTGGAGTTCTACAACCTAAAATTCCTTTATTGTGCCCCTTTCTGCTCCCTCACCAGACCCCACTCACAGTGATTGTCCTTGTTCAATGAGGACCCAGAGGTGCATCTGTGTGAGCCCACCACCCAGACCTCTGCTATCTGAGCACTTGCCCTGGCTGGCCACCTCGCCAGCTGCCATTCCCTCCACTGGCCGCCCCGCCAGCTGGCATTCCCTCCACTCGCCACCCCGCCCAGCTGCTTGCTGCTCCACTCGCCGCCAAGCCCAGTCACTCGCTGCTCCACTGTCCGCCCCGCCAGCTGCCATTCCCTCCACTGTCCACCCCGCCAGCCGCCATTCCCTCCACTGGCCGCCCCGCCAGCCACCATTCCCTCCACTGGCCGCCCCGCCAGCCGCCATTCCCTCCACTGGCCACCCCGCCAGCCGCCATTCCCTCCACTGGCCACCCCGCCAGCCGCCATTCCCTCCACTGGCCGCCCCGCCAGCCGCCATTCCCTCCACTGGCTGCCCCGCCAGCCGCTCGCTGCTCCACTGGCCACCCTGCCAGCCGCCATTCCCTCCACTGGCTGTCTCACCAGCTGCCATTCCCTCCACTGGCCACCCCGCCCAGACACTCAGTGCTCCACTGGTCACCTCGCCAGCTGCCATTCCCTCCACTGGCTGCCCCGCCCAGCCACTCACTGCTCCACTGGTCACCTCGCCAGCTGCCATTCCCTCCACTGGCCACCCTGGCAGCCACTCACTGCTCCACTGGCCACCCCTCCAGCTGCCGTTCCGCTGGCCACCCTTGCTGGCCGTCCCACCCGTCTGTCACCTTCTGCTCCCACCTCTCTGCTGTGACCTCTGCAGTGACCTCTGCAATCTTTTGAAGTTTCACCCAGCTCCTAGTGATGGTCATCTCATAGTGGGAGAACTGCCTTGCTGATGCAGGCTGGGCTGAAATGCTGGCCCACAGCAAGTGATTCCAGCTCTAGTGATCACTTTACAAAACAAAAAGCTCATGAAGCCTTAATTAGCTCTATCTTTGGGCGGGGCAGAACCATGCCTGGGGCTCTGAGATAGAGCCCACACCTCCTGGCAGGGACATCTGTCCCCACCCTTTCTTACCTTCACAGGGGTTGGAGCCCTGGCTTAGCAAGTTCATTTCAGCTGAAGATGACTCGCTAGTCAGGACAGGCTAAGCACAGTTCTGCTTTCCTTTACTCATACAACAAAGATAACAACACTGATAACATTTCACTACCCCTGCATTCAGTACTTACATGATTTGTAACCCAACATCAACCAAAGCTGACCACTTTGGCAGCACAGCTCCTCTGTCTGCTGGATACTGGTCCTGAAGCCTTTCCCCTCCCCAGCTAGCTGTCAGGGGAGAGCTCATTCAGACCCTGCTTACATTAGAATCGTAGAATTGGAAGGGACCTCAAGAGGTCATCTAATCCCACCCCCCGCACTCATGCCAGGAATATGTATTATTTAGACCATCCTTGACAGGTGTTTATCTAACCTGCTCTTAAAAATCTCTAATGACAGAGATCCACAACCTCCCTAGGCAATTTATTCCAGTGCTAACCTACCCTGACAAGTAGATAGTTTTTCCTAATATCCAACCTAAACCACCCTTGTTTTAATATAAGCCCATTGCTTCTTGTCCTATCTTCAGAAGTTGACAAGAACAATTTACCTCCCTCCCCCTAAATGTTGCTTCATTTTATTGTTCCCAGTCAGTAGGAGGAGTAGTGCATACAATTTATTCTATGTATTGCATTTTAATAGGGAATGCACTTTGCATTACCTGAACTAGCCACTGGGTATCAGGGTAGCACCACAAGAGAGACCAGAATCTCAGAAAAATGCTTTCCTGATTTTACTCTCTCTTCACGCTGAGCTGTGTGTACAATTTGCTGTAATGGGGATTAACAGATAATGAACTGAGACTGTGGATAAGAAAGGGGCATGAGGGAATGTCAAATTCATGACTCTTGTAACCAAATTCTGCCCTGAAGCCAATTCTGCTCTGAAACCAAATTCTGCCCTGAAGCTCAAACATCACCCCAACACTCAGTGTGACTTTATTAAATGTATCTCAAATTTATCTAGTCATTTTACACTAAACCTGGAGCTTAAGCCTCCACCCTCGAAGGCCCTGGTCCCCTCCAATACAATGCTAGAGTGCTTGCTGAATCAGTACTCCAAACCCCAAGCTCTAGGGCCAAAGGCACACCTAATCCTACACCCTGGGTCCCTCAAGATCAAGGTCACTCCCAATCTAGTGTCATGACCATCCTTACCTGAGATCTAGTGCTAGAGTCATCCACAACTCCGTACAACAACCCAACAACCCCCTCAAAACCCAATGCATGAATGGTTCATTAAAGCACAATCAGTACTCCTCGTTCCCAGATCAAATGCTACCCAATCCCTTGCTGTAAACTTTTCACCCCAGTCTAAAGCAATGAGTTTCTCTCCCCCATGAGATCCCAGGCCTGAGTTCCTAATCAAGTTCCCAGCCAGGGAAAGAACACGGTTTTATGTGGGGGGAAAGGTAACCCCTTAAGATGCTCAGCAACTAGGGGCTGACCAGGGGAGGAGAAAATTGAACTGAGAGCAGAGAACTGTGCATTCCCATCACAAACTATTCAGCCTCACCACAGCCTCAGACCTCAGCATTTCATTCCCACCCCTGCTCAGCTGTCACTCCTGGGACAGCCCCACCCTTCACAACTGCCATCCCCAGCGGCCATGGAACTAGTCTCTCTAACATTCCATTGCTGCTCATGTCACAGCTCCATGCAGCTGCATCCCCAAAGGGACAAGGACCAGCAGGACTCAAACCCAGGCCTACAAAGCTACCAGGCAGTGAACCCCTCCCCACTGCCACCCAACCGCTGCTGTAATCAACTTCACCACCCACAGCCCATTGAGGACACAGACCCCAGGAAGCCCCATCTCAAGGAGTCCGACAGGCTGCAGCCTCATGGCTCGAGACCTTGCTCTCTATAAACCCAAGGGGTGTTCCACGCAGTGTCCAGGCAACAGCGGGGATCTTCTGCCATGACCATTCCTGCTTTCGGCTCCTGAAATCTTCGCTTCAACCTCGGCTTGATTTCGACCTCACCTCCTGACCTTGACTCAGAAAGCAGACTTGGACTCTGATCCTTGGTATTAACCCCAGCCTGGAACTTAACTATTAATTTCTCTGCTATTCTTGACCTCAGGTTTGACCCTGTTCTGACCTTTGGTCCTGACTGTCCTTGTAAGGATCTTGACAGTTTGTCTGGACCAACCTAGCCCATGATGAAGGCCTATCCTGGGGGAGCATGGAGGCAGCATGGCACTCCCTTTCTGGCATATTCCAGAGGGTACTGAAGACTCCTTAATGGGTTGACTACTCCCAGAAAGCAGTCCCCATGCTGCAAGCCCAAGTAGCACAGGTCACAACAGAGAACCAAGCTCTGTGCAGGCAATCCACCTAGCTCCATGATGAAAACATGGCAGTGTGTAGCCAACTGGCACAGCTTGCTGCAGATAACCAGATGCTACACAGGAAGTATGGCTGTGGGACAAGAACACTACACTCCAGGTATGTGTTGTGGCTACATGCCTGGACCCAGGACCCCAGTCCCGCTCCCAGAATATTTTAATGGGGAAGATCAAAAATTCAGGGGGTTTATTAGCCAATGCTGCCTGCTGTTTCTGCTCCACCCCTGATCCTACCCCACTGACCAAGCAACTTATTAGCCTTCTGATGGGAGATGCGCTGGACTGAGCCTCACCCCTGTTCAAATGCGCAAGCCTTACTCTGCTTGAGGGGGATGCCTTCCTCAGGCATTTTCTGCCATATTTGATGATCCCCATCATGCCCACTTGGTGGAGGCGGCCCTGTGCAAATCCCAGGAGGGGCAGGGATTGGTCTTCTCCTATATAGGTTTCTTTCGGCAACTAGTCTTCAACACTGAGTGAAACGAAGCAGCCCAGCTCTACCAGTTCTGGTGGGGACTATGCAAGGAGATTAAGGATGAGCTAGCTCATGTGGAGGTTTCAACCAACCTAGATGCCTTCATTGACCTCATCATATGCATAGACAATAGGCTCCACAAGCAACATGAGGAAATGAAAGGAGTTGGGCTGTCATCCACCAGGCATCCCTTTTACTTATCTCTGACCTAGACCCCAAACCCATGCAACTGGATAACACCTGCTGCCATGTGACCTCTGAGGAAAAGAGTGCTGTTACCAACACAGGCTGTGTTTCTACTGTGCAGGATCTGGCCATACTCTTGTCAACAGCCCATCACAAGCTCTAGCATGACTTAGTTTGGGAAATGACTATGCTCAGGCCCAGTAGAAGGGGTTGACCTGGGCAAGCCCTGAGATAATGCCCTCCTACTCCTCACCAAGGCACACCCCAGGCACGGTGAACATTTGCCGCGCCTCAAAGTCCAGATCTGCCTCCATGTTCCACGAGAGCATTACTGAATTCCCCTACAGTGGGCACTGGTGGATTCTGGTGCAGCAGACAACTTCACAGATGCCAATACAGTCCAAGCCTTGGATATTCTGGTACAACAAAAAATGGTCCCCAACCTAGTTGAAACTATAGATGGTTCACTCCTGTCAATGGGGCCAGTGACAGAGAAGACAGTTCCTCTGGAAGTTGCCATTTGGGACCATTGGGAAATGCTTCAGTTTGGGATGATTCACTTGCCACACTTTCCCATAATCCTTGGCATTTTGTGGCTGGCAGCTCATGATCTGCACATCCTTCAGTGTGAACGCCAGGTTAGCTTCTGCTCCAAGTTCTGCCAGCAAGTCTGCCTTCATGCACCACCTAACAAATCCCAGAACCAAGACACTACACACCAGGCCCTGGACATGGGAAAGATGAGACCAGAGTAGACTTTGACACTGTCCCTAAATACAGTGAGTTCGACATCTTCGAGAAGAAGAATGCTGACACCCTACCATCACACTGACATTATGACTGCCAAGATGCCATTTGGCTGTATCTACACAATGATGGAACCTGAGCTGACAGCCCTGTGTTCCTATCTCCAGGAGAACCTGGCCAAGGGTTTCATCCAGCCATCTTCCTCTCCGGGTAGGGCTCTGATTCTTTTTGTCAAAAAGAAGGATGGAACCTTGCGCCTATATGTGGATTACTGGGCCCTCAATCAGGCAACAATCAGGAATCGGTACCCCCTTCCACTCATCCTGGAACTACTGGACTTTGTATGAATGGACTGGGTTCACAAAAATTCACCTGTGGGGAGCTTACAATCTAGTTTGGATTCTAACTGGGGATGAGTGGAAGACAGCTTTTTGAACCCAGTATAGCCACTACAATTACCTGGCAATGCCTTTTGTCCTCACAAACGTCCCTGCAATGTTCTAGCACTTTGTGAATGAGGTCTTCCCTGACATCCTAGACCAGGGATCGGCAACCTTTGGCACGCGGCCGTCAGGGAAATCCGCTGGCGGGCCGGGATGGTTTGTTTACCTGCAGCATCCGCAGGTTTGGCCAATTGTAATTGGCTGCGGTTCACCATTTCAGGCCAATGGGGGCTGCGGGAAGCGGTGTGGGCCGAGGGATGTGCTGGCCGCTGCTTCCTGAGGTAAACAAACTGGCCCAGCCCACCAGCAGATTTCTCTGATGGGCCACATGCCAAAGGTTGCCGATCCCTGTCCTAGACCAATACATCATAGTCTATCTAGGTGATATCCTCATCTTTTCCGAGGATCCCAAGCAACACACCTAGCACATCTGGTTGGTCTTGGAATGGCTCAGCCAACACAGCCTATATGGAAAGCTGATAAAAGTGCAGCTTCAACCAGTTTTCCATGAAGTTCCTGGGCTACTTTCCTTCCTTCCTTTCCTCTGAGGGACACCAAATGAATCCCTAGAAGGTGGAGGTGGAACAGACCTGGGCACCCCACCCACCCCCAAACATCAAGCAACTACAATGCTTTCTTGGGTTTGCTAACTTTTATAGGCAATTCATCTGTAGGTTTTCAGGCCAAACTGCCCCATTGACAGCACTTCTTTGCAAAACCACCACCTTCATCTGGTCTCAGGAGGTACAATGAGCATTTGAACAACTCAAGATGATCTTTACCAGTACAGGTTTCAGAGTTGCAGCTGTGTTAGTCTGTATCCGCAAAAAGAAAAGGAGGACTTGTGGCACCTTAGAGACTAACAAATTTATTTGAGCATAAGCTTTCGTGAGCTACAGCTCACTTCATTGGATGCTGTATTCACTATATTTTCCACCGAATGCATCCAATGAAGTGAGCTGTAGCTCCATGAAAGCTTATGCTCAAATAAATTTGTTAGTCTCTAAGGTGCCACAAGTACTCCTTTTCTTTTTGCGAATACAGACTAACACGGCTGCTACTCTGACACAAACCATAGAAACTTAAAGTACCTCTTCCAAGCCAAGGTGCTGAACCAGAGGAAGCTGCACTGGGCCCTACTCTTTACATACTTCAGTTGCACCATCATGTAACAATTGGGGGCCTAGAACAAAACCACTAATGCCTTGTCCCAAAAAGAGGAATATCTCACCAGCCAAGGCACCCCTCTCCCCTCCCCCAAGCTGAGCCCCACACATTCTTAAACCCTGGAATTTCCTGGATGCTGTAATTCCCCAAGACCTCATGTCACTGATCCACTCAGCTGCAGGAAAGAAGCCCCCTCCCAAGGAACCTGAGGCAGCAAACCATGGGCAACACCAGGTCCAGAATGTCAAGGGCCACTTGTATGTTCTCCTGGGACCCACTCAATTAGAAGCACTATGGTTGTCACATGATTCACTGTTCGCCGTCATCTGGGTCACCTCAAGACCTTCCATTTTGCTGACTACTCCTTCTGGTGGCCCCAAATGAGCATGACCCACTCATATGTTGATTCTTGTCAGAGATGCCACACCAAGATGCCACACTCAAAACTGCTCAGTGCCCTAATGCCTTCTGAAACCCCATACAGATTGTCATGCTGCCTGATATGGGACACATCTAAAAGCACCAATCTCAGGTCAGACTGCCAGAAAACAGGGCATGTACCCAAAACTGGTGGGTATACTCTATCATAAGATTTCACCAAACCAGTAACAAATGTGTGCTTCCAAAATACTGCACTAGTTATGCAGTCACGGACAGTCCCATTCAGTCCCATAAAGACAGGGCCTTTTAGCCCTTCAGGCACCACCCAGACAAACCAGCTTTCTGTGATAAATTATTATTAAAACAAGAAATTACATATATTAGGTTCTTCCAGTTCCAAAGAACCAGATATTCACCCCAGATCAATATGTACTTCTGGATCTCACCCAAAAACCATGCTAGTCGCTAATCCTTTAGTAAACTAAACTAAAAGTTTATTATTATAAGAGAGAAGAAAGTTATTAAATTAATCATATCAGGTGATCTCACATTACAGGTGATCTTAGAATTTGTGGATCAGGATAACAGTAGTGCTGTTAAATCTGCTAGCTTGCAGTAAATTTCTCTTGATCACCCAAAAGACTGGAGGTCCTCAGTCCACTGTTCAAATCTTCCCTTTGTTAGAAATCATAGTCCAGAGTTGTGGAGCAATAAAGAGATTAGGGGATGATCTCACCATTTATATCCTCAGCCCATGTGCATGAAAAGTTACTGTCTCAAACATGGAGTCAAGGATCCCATCATCAATGTGCCCTGCTGAGTCACTGAGCCTCCATTGTCCATATGCTCTTTGATGTGTTCTCAGGAGGCGTCCATTGGAAGAGTTGATTCTCCTTAATGGTCCATCAGCCATGGCTGGCTGGTCTTGATGTAAATCTGTCTTGTGGATGTTACCCACGAACACAACATGTTTGAGATACAAACACACAGCAAAGATTTATAACTTCATGTACAATGATAATTCATACATATAAACAGAATAACATTGTTCAACAGATTACAACATTTCCAATGTTACCTTACAAGGCATACTTTGTATGAGATTTATCACAACGTGCAACAGTGTTGATACATTATGTTTGCAACAGTGTTGATACATCAGTGGTGATACCTTAGTGCAGGGATGGGCAACATTTGGCACATGGCCCATCAGGGAAATCCGCTGGCGGGCCAGGATGGTTTGTTTACCTGCAGCATCCGCAGGTTTGGCCGATCGCAGCTCCCAAAGGCCATGGTTCGCCGTTCCAGGCCAATGGGGGCTGCAGGAAGCAGCGGCCAGCACATCCCTTGGCCCACGCCGCAGCAAGGTCATCTTTCTTTTTCCACAGTGTCATACAGACCCTGGGAAGCCTTTAAAGTCGAGCTCCCTGTATCTAATGGACATATTGTAATCCTTACCATGATTGACTAATTGCCAAAAATGGCCACTTCATTCCCATTGCACACCTGCAGAAGAAACCGCCCAGCTCCTGGTGACTCAGGTCATCCATCTCCATGGACTCATGGAGCAAGTCACAACTGATTGGGGTCCACAGTTTTTGTTATGATTTTGGCGCAAAACCCTATGTTAGCTCAGGGTTCATGCTTATATATCTATCGCCTATCACCCATAAACTGATGGTCAGTCCAAGCCAGCAAATCTAGGCAATGTGTGTTCTATGCAAACTGTGGCTTCCACCCCCATCTCTCCCTGCCATACATGTCACCTTCACCAATCTTGTGGCTGCCGACTGGGTATGCCAGATCAACCAGGTCCAAGAAGAACTGAAGGCATATCTGAACAGGACCAAGGAAGATTACAAGCGATACACTGATACACCAGGAAGGCCTGGCATTCCCCAGCAGGGAAAAAGTGTGGCTCCCAGCCCAACACCTCCACAAACACAGGCCATGTCATAAACTGGATTACTGATACCTTGAGCCATAGATAATCAAACCAGTGATCCTGCGGCTTCAATTACGAAGATCCCTCAAAATACACTCAATGTTCCATGTACCCTTGCTAAAACCCTACGTGGACAACCCCTTCACACACCAGGCCCAACTACCACCCCCTCCAGTGTGGATCCAAGGAGTTTGAGAGCCACAAGATATTGGACTCGAAAAATCAAACACAGGTACCACTGGGGTACCTTGTAGATTAGGAGGGCTATGGCCCAGAAGAGCGATTCTGTGAACCAGTGTCTCAAGTCCATTCCCCTAACTTCATGGCAGGTTTCTATGCAGCCCATCTGAACAAACCCAGGCTGGCAGAGGGCATCCCTCGAAGATGGGGGGAGGTTTAAATGTAAGGCCCAGATGTGACACTCTGTACCTCAGAAAAGCACCCTGGCACCCCCATATTCATATGTTTTGTAAAAAATACGCCTTGAGAGGTATCATTTAAAAAGTCTTGATCTGTTGAACATTACTATCCTGTTGGATTGTCTGTACTATCATTGTATGTGAAGTTATGAAGTACTGCTATATGTTTGTTACTGAAATATATGGTAAGTGGGAAATGCCCACAGCCAGACTTTCAGTGGCAACAAAGGAGAAACTAACACTGACAAGACTATCGAGGAGTCATTGTGGCACCTTAGAGACTAACAAATTTATTTGGACATAAGCTTTTGTGGGCTAAAACCTACGTCATCAGATGCATCTGATGACGTGGGTTATAGCCCATGAAAGCTTATGCCCAAATAAATTTGTTAGTCTTTAAGGTGCCACAAGGACTCCTCATTGTTTTTGCTGATACAGACTAACACGGCTACCCCTCTGAAAACTGACAAGACCGATTTACATCAAGACCTGCCAGACATGTCTTGATCAAGAAGAATCCACTCTCCCCGAGACTCCTCCAAGAGGACACATACACAATGGGTGCTACCTAACACCTATGTCACAGCAAGGATCTTTCTAGCAGAGAGAAAGTATAAATGAGGGTCAATGACATCACCACTTGGACTCTCTCCTCTCCCATCTCTACACCTGGAAGATCATTTGGAAAACAAAGACTTTGAACTGGGGAGATTGGTCCCAGGCGGAGAAGGAAATTCAGACTGTGTATTAAGAACTGTAAACTGCCTGGAACATCCAGTGGGGTGAGAAAAGCTGTTTGATTCAAATTTTGCTTAGTCTGTTAAAGTTAGAATTTACACTGTGATTCTATTTTTATTTATGTAACCAATTTTGACCTCTGTGCCTAACACTTATACTCATTTAAAATCTATCTTTCTATAGTTAATAAACTTATTTTAATGTTTTATCCTTACCAGTGAGTTTGTCTAAAGTGCTTGGGGAATCTGCTCAGGTCCACACCTCCTTGAGGCTCCCAACTATCTATTGGTCTATGCAGAGCCTTCACAACCTGGGGAAGGGGCGGATTTACTTTATAGTTCTGCTTTTCTAAAAGAATCCCATTTCTAGGTCTCAGCTCCCTAGTAGGAGACTGATGGAATGGCCCAGTTCTTCATTTCTTCTAGTCCCTAAAAAGAGCATTAGAGGCTAGCAACATGAGACACAACCCCTGGTCTTGCACCCACCCAGTCCCTGGCTGCTGAATGTTGACCCTTTCTGGCTGTTCCTGATTAAGCAGAAAAGCTGACTCTCCTCAAAATAAATCAACCACAATATTTAATTTAACTAAGAAAATATATAAGACAAGTTAACCCAGGGGGCCTGGGTAGAAAATGAAAAGTCAGAAGCCACCATCTCAAAAAGATATCCCTCTTAGATCCAAGAGGAGGTGGCTGGGAGTGAGATTCATGGAATAGCAGGGCTTGGTTTGGACTACTACCATTCCAAACCATTTTGCGCCATTCCTTGCCCTGACCTTGCTGCCAAAGGCACCAAATTTGAAACAGCAGTGCTGAACTTCTGCCTAGTGACCTCAGATTCAGGCAGTTGCATACAGCACAGGATCATCAGATGTGCTGAAAGACCCAAAGATGCTAGAGGGCAGGATAATTGGGGCTGCCCTATTTTGCAATCCAGTTCTGAAGGGAATAGAGGACCATGTGCAATTCCTAGTAGAGGACAAATCCAAGCAACTGTGCTTTGTACGAATATGAAACAAGGCCTATGGGGCTACCTCGAATACATCTATTTCTGAATCATCTTTGAGTCTTGATATGCCCCTTTAACTTCAAGCCAGGTCACAGCAGAGCCAAATGCAATCAGTCATTTAGTCATTGTCTTCTTAGTGAGAAGGATGCCAAGGGAAGTGATGTGAAAATAAGCAAAAATCTGGGCTATGGCCTTTAGAAGAGTCCTAATGGAATCTGCCACAGCCTTTTAAACAGCAGGTAGGAGAAGACGACCCTCATTGGTTTTAAAGGCATGGAGAGAATGGCAGGATGATGACTGTCTCATTAAGGCACAGTTTAGCCATATATTGTCCATATGAATTGGGATCACCTTTTGGCATCTCTGAAAACCCTTAATGCCTGTCTCCAAAACACTACCATATAGACTTTCTTCCTACAGAGATTGAGTTTTCTGGGCAGGCATAGACTCTGTCTCTCAGCTTTGATGAATACATGGTCACTACAGTTTGAACGTTAGGAGTTTGAAAGACCTTCCTGATTAAGGACTGGGCCTAGACCCCCACCAGGCCAGAGAGGCCCGGAGACAGTCCATCACTTGTAATACGAAAGTCCACATTCTACTGGGATCTCAGGGTCCGCTAAAGTGGTCTTACATGGACATGTACCATGGGCACTACAATATTGTGGCAGCCACAAAACTCAATATTTGTTGCATGGTTCAAGCTGACACCAGCCCTTGCATGTGATTGGAATAACAGAGACTTGGTGGGAAAACTCACATGACTGGAGTATTGTCATGGATGGAGACAAACTGTTCAGGAAGGACAGGCAGGGAAGAAAAGGTGGGGGAGTTACATTGTCTGTAAGAGAGCAGTATGACTGCTCAGACCTCCGATATGAATCTGAAGAAAAACCTGAGAGTCTCTGGATTAAGTTTCGAAGTGTGAGCAACAAGGGCGATGTCATGGTGGGAGTCTGCTATAGACCACCAGACCAGGGGGATGAGGTGGACGAGGCTTTCTTCCGGTAACTAATAGAAGTTACTAGATCACAGGCCCTAGTTCTCATGGGGGACTTCAATCACCCCGATAGCTGCTGGGAAAGCAATACAGAGCTGCACAGACAATCCAAGAAGTTTTTGGAATGTGAGGGGACAATTTCCTGGTGCAAGTGCTGGAGGAATCAACTAGGGGCAGAGCTCTTCTTGAACTGCTGCTCACAAACAGGGAAGAATTAGTAGGGGAAGCAAAAGTGGATGGGAACCTGGGAGGCAGTGACCATAAGATGGTTGAGTTCAGGATTCTGACACAAGGAAGAAAGGAAAGTAGCAGAATATGGACCCTGGACTTCAGAAAAGCAGACTGACTCTCTCAGGGAACTGATGGGCAGGATCCCCTGGGAGAATAACATGAAGGGGAAGGAAAGGAGTCCAGGAGTGTTGGCTGTATTTTAAAGAATCCTTATTGAGGTTTCAGGAACAAACCATCCCAACATGTAGAAAGAATAGTAAATATGGCAGGCGACCAGCTTGGCTTAACAGTGAAATCCTTGCTGACCTTAAACACAAAAAAGAAGCTTACAAGAAGTGGAAGTTGGGACAAATGACCAGGGAGGAGTATAAAAATATTGCTCAGGCATGCAGGAGTGAAATCAGGAAGGCCAAATTACACTTGGAGTTACAGCTAGCAAGAGATGTTCTGAGTAACAAGAAGGGTTTCTTCAGGTATGTTAGCAACAAGAAGAAAGTCAAGGAAAGTGTCGGCCCCTTAGTGAATGAGGGAGGCAACCTACTGACAGAGGATGTGGAAAAAGCTAATGTACTTAATGCTTTTTTTGCCTCTGTCTTCACGAACAAGGTCAGCTCCCAGACTACTGTACTGGGCAACACAGCATGAGGAGGAGGTGACCAGCCCTCTGTGGAGAAAGAAGTGGTTCTGGACTATTTAGAAAAGCTGGACGAGCACAAGTCCATGGGGTTGGATGCGCGGCATCCGAGAGTGCTAAAGGAGTTGGCGGATGTGATTGCAGAGCCATTGCCCCTTATCTTTGAAAACTCATGGCCATCAGGGGAGGTCCCGGACAACTGGGAAAAGGCTAATGTAGTGCCCATCTTTAATTAAAAGCGAAGGAGGAGGATCCGGTGAACTACAGGCCAGTCAGCCTCACCTCAGTCCCTTGAAAAATCATGGAAAATTAAGGAATCAATTCTGAAGCACTTAGAAGAGAGGAAAGTGATCAGAAACAGTCAGCATGGATTCATGCCTGACTAATCTAATTGCCTTCTATGATGAGGTAACTGGCTCTGTGGACGAGGGGAAAACAGTGGACGTTTTATTCCTTGACTTTAGCACAGCATTTGATATGGTCTCCCACAGTATTCTTGCCAGCAAGTTAAAGAAGAATGGACTGGATGAATGGACTATAAGGTGGACAGAAAGCTGGCTAGATCGTCAGGCTCAACGGGTAGTGATCAATGGCTCCATGTTTAGTTGGCAGCCGGTATCAAGTGAAGTGCCCCAAGGGTCGGTCCTGGGGCCGGTTTTGTTCAATATCTTCATTAATGATCTGGAAGATGGTGTGAACTACACCCTCAGCAAGTTTGCAGATGACACTAAACTGGTAGTATACACTGGAGGGTAGGGATAGGATACAGAGGGACCTAGACAAATTAGAGGATTGGGCCAAAAGAAATTTGATAAGGTTCAACAAGGACAAGTGTAGAGTCCTGCACTTAGGATGCAAGAATCCCATGCACCGCTACAGACTAGGGACCAAATGGCTAGGCAGCAGTTCTGCAGAAAAGGACCTAGGGGTTACAGTGGATGAGAAGCTGGATATGAGTCAACAGTGTGCCCTTGCTGCCAAGAAGGCTCATGGCATTTTGGGTTGTATAAGTAGGGGCATTGCCAGCAGATCGAGGGACATGATCATTCCCCTCTATTCAACATTGGTGAGGCCTCATCTGGAGTAATGTGTCCAGGTTTGGATCCCACACTCCAAGAAGGATGTGGAAAAATTGGAAAGAGTCCAGCGGAGGGCAAGAAAAACGATTAGGGGATTGGAACACATGACTTATGAGGAGAGGCTGAGGTAACTGGCTTTGTTTAGTCTGCAGAAGAGAAGAATGAGGGGAGATTCGATAGCTGCTTTCAACTACCTGAAAGGAGGTTCCAAAGAGGATGGATCTAGACTGCTCTCAGTGGTAGCAGATGACAGAACAAGGAGTAATGGTCTCAAGTTTCAGTGGGGGAGGTTTAGGTTGGATATAAGGTCAGGCTTGACAAAGCCCTGGCTGGGATGATTTAGTTGGGGATTGGTCCTGCTTTGAGCAGGGGGTTGAACTAGATGACCTCCTGAGGTCCCTTCCAACCCTGATATTCTATGATATCCTGTCCCCTAGGCTGCTACTGTCTTAGATTCTATCCTGGGGTGGGAAGGTTTGGGGTAGGTTCCTGTTGGGGATGAGTTGGTACTCTGGGGTTTGTGTTAAACTATCTAGTGTCTCTAACAGTGGTTTTATCTTTTGATTCTTTCCAGAATAGTGACCTTGACCAGCCAATTGTCTAAACAGAAGAACACATGCATCCCCCCTCTGCACAGACAGGCTACAACTACACAAGCATTCATGTCAACACATTAGGTGATAACAAACACCAGACATGAAATTGGTTGTGTTGTTTTCCTACCATGAATCTGGAGAGACATCCATTAGCTGAGAAGTATCCCTATGTGTAAGTAAGGCCCTGTTATACTAGGAATATTTTCTAAAAATGTCCCTATTGGGTCTAACTGATGTTAGAAATTTTGGGAGCTGTAGTGTAGATCAAATGGTGCTGGCATTTATAAACACCATGTTATGAAACCATAGGTAGGTTTAATTGACATTCAAAACAGTGTAAAAGGTGACACACAAAGCTCTTTGGAATGTTTCTAATTCTCATACATTAGCCTGTGTTAAAATCCTAATACATTAAAAACAAGGCAAAAAGAAGTTTAGTCTGTCTTTTATTCCTCCTTGAAGTTTGCCTTTTGATACCCCCTTTTGCCCTCAGCAGCAACTTGGCTTACTGCAAAATAAAGACATCACAGATCCTATGGACATGTGAATTACTGAGCTGCAATTTGAATCTTTTTTCCACCCCCAATCTGCTGAGAGGCAGCATTGTAATAGCTTTAAGCAGGACAATGTAGCTGTGTGTTAAGTAGAAAGTGTGTTCCTAGATCTTATCTAGGTAGGGGAAATTGATCGGCAGAGCTAGTCTAGTATAATTTAGCTATTCTGGAATAACACCCCCTTTGTAGACACTCTATTCTCAAATGAGTGATTTTATTCTGGAATAAGAAAAGGAGTACTTGTGGCACCTTAGAGACTAACAAATTTATTAGAGCATAAGCTTTCGTGAGCTACAGCTCACTTCATCGGATGCTCACGAAAGCTTATGCTCTAATAAATTTGTTAGTCTCTAAGGTGCCACAAGTACTCCTTTTCTTTTTGCGAATACAGACTAACACAGCTGCTACTCTGAAACCTATTCTGGAATAATTACTCTGCAACCAGAACAGAGTAATTATTCTAGAAGTCACTTATTTCGGTATAGAGAGTATTCGCATGGGAGAGTTATTCCAGAACAGCTGTAGCAGAATATTATTTTAAAATTGCTGTACTGGTCAATTTCCCTCACAAACCTTTAAAGAAAGACATATTATTTGTATCTGCTTGGAAAACAGCAGTGATGCCAGAGATAACTGTAACGTAAGTGATTCTCATTTAAGATTTTCCTTGAGAGGGAGAAAAATTTTGAATTTCAAAATGTGTAACAGGAAGGATTTTGTTAAAAAAAAAATGAGGACAGAAGTGCATCTTTATGGACCACGAGTCTCAAACTGAAAACAAACAAACAAAGAAAAAACTTTGCAGATTACTTATAAAAATGCCAGTTATCCATCCTCTATATTAGGGCTCCCAACATTGCTGACACAAGTGGAGCCAGAAAATTGCCCTGGCCCAGACAGAGCCAGAGCTTCTGCAAGGTCCTGATCATCTAACAGAAGGCACCTGCTTGTAAGTAGTGGGATGGTTTCCAGGATGACTATCTTCAAGTCTTTTGGCCAGATACAGATTTGGGTCCTCAGATGTACTTTTTGATATTTAGGGAACAAAAGAAATAAAGCCCCTTCCCTCTTTCATACAATGGCATGGCCTCGAGTGCTCTCTTCTCCAGGAGGGACTGGATTTTTTGCAGCAGCTCTTCATAATAAGACAGTACCCCAGAGCATTCTCAAGGGAAGAAAGCTGGAGGGTTTTTGAAAACCTGACAAAGTGGCTTCACCAAACAATGCTCAGGACATAAGAGGTCAAACCAGTGGTCCAGCTAGCCCAGTATCATGTCAGGTGCTTCAGGGGGAATGAACAGAACAGGATCTATGCATCCAAAGTGACCAGAGACCTTTGGGAATAAAAGGCTATCAACTCTGCTGCCACCAAACAAAGATCCTGCCAGGCTATTGAAAGTAGTTAGCTGGCTAAATGCTCTGGAATTCTTTAAATTCCCTTTGGTTTTTGATGTCTGTAGAAAGGGGATGCTGTACCTTACAAATTCTGCTTCTGAGGTTAGGCACCCTGCATAGAGGGGTACTGCACACCCTTGAAACCAAATGTGGAAATAAAAACTGGCTTACAAAGAGGAGCCTCCCCTTTCTGAACCCCATGGAGCGGGAGGTGGGGGCCCTCAGGAGCAGTACACAAACCTAAGAAGCTGCAGGGCGGCCTGCCTCTCCTTTGACTTTTGTAAAGTGACCTCCATCTGTTCCCCCAAAAAAGTTCTCTCCTGTGTAGGGTAGGTTCTCATGATTTTTCTGGATCTCGTGGTGGAAGCCAGAGGCCTGGAGCCAAGCAGATTGATGAGTGGCCACTCCAGAGGCAGCAGCTCTCGCTATTGTATTGCCTGTATCAAAGGTTGCTCAGACCTGATGCCAAGTCAGGTCCATGCCCTCATTTTGAAACTCCTGGTGTTGATCCTGGAGAAGGGACTTAACCAGGGTAGAACCTTTTTCCAAAGCTCAACTTGCTGTTTGGCCATGTTTATCTGGTAATTCATAATACAAAGAGTTGTGGCTGCAGAATGGTACACCCTTTATCCAAATGGATCCAAGCATCAAAGTGCAGGGTTCTGGGTCATGGCACCATGCATTTGATCAATCGTCTCTCTAACCATCACTGCCCCAACTACCATGTGCTCATGTGGGAGCTGAGAGTTGTAACCAACAGTGTCCTCAAAGAGTAAGTATTTTCTCTCATTGTCTGAGACAGGGACTGCAGTGTGAGGTGTCTGTCACACTCTCTTCACCAGCTTGTCCAAGATAGCGGGCAAGGGCATGGCAACAATGTTGGAGGGAGGCTTGTGATCCAGGTACCTATCAGTGATACTCCTTGTAGATTCCTGCAGCAGAATCAAATCAAAATCAGCTAGTTTAGCCAGCTTTTTCAAAAACTGGGGGAAAGTCAGATTTTTCTAATGCAAAATAACCGTCCTGCTGTTTCTCTGCACTAGAGACGTACTTAATATCAGATGAATCATCTATTGCAGATGTGTCACAGTAACAGCCACCAACCCCCAGAATGTCACCTGGCTTCCAGTCAGTTGACTGAGCACGCTACACTGATAAGGAAGTTGGGATAGTTGACACTGCCTTAAAGGATGTTGATAATGATTGCACAGGAGGCACTAGCATCTAACCCAATGCTTCATGTGATGAGTGAGCTGGCTTTTGGGGTGCAGAAGTCAAATCCGGTCCAAGAAGTATCCCAAGCACACTGGAGTTCAACAGAGAGTGTGAACTGAGGACAAAGGATGGTTCTCAATGCAGCCTTAGCAATTAACCGAAGGTCCGAGAGCATATGCTGCCATTGAGACTCTTTGGATTGGTCTTCCTATCCTGAACCTACAGGGAAGGAAGGCAGTGGAGACTTTGGCACAAAGCTGCCTGGAGTTGGATCTTCAGCAGAAATAGGTCTGAAGGCTGCTGTCTCTTGCGCTCACCTAACACCTCTTCAAGGGAAGCGATGCCTTGTCACATAATCCAGAGCTTGGTTCCATTTACTGCACGAGCTGAGACCTGAAAAGTATTGAGGTTGTGCTGAGGTTTGAGCCTTGAAAGATATTGCCAGGGGGCACTTCCATGGAGCTGCCATGCTGGGCCTAGTTGGAAGCCATGTCTGTGCCAGTGTAACCCACACACCTCCTGGGAGTGGTGTTTTGTCCCATCTAATGGCTCCGAGACCACTTACAGAGAGAGATTAATGAGTTTGCTCTATAGCCTTAGATAACAGTCAGTTGGCATTTAGCTCCAGAGGTCCCAGGTTCGATCCCGCTCACCAATGATCGGGGTCTGTTGGTGCTACACCAGCATGGGTAGTATTGCTGACACAGTGCTCATGCTCAGCGGCAGAGGCCAGCTCAAGCCTGTGCTTGGTGGATTGCCCCTTCATGGCCCCATTGGCCAGCTACTGAGGAGAGTCTCTCTCTGAGAGCAGCTGTTGGAGGGCTTGAAGGTGCTCTCTGTGGAGCTGGCTGCCCTAGGGCACCATTGTGCAAGTGCTGTGCCCCATGCCCTGGGCCAGGCCGCAGCAGTCGTGCTCATTTGTCACCAAGATAGTCCCATCGCACAGGCACTGCCAGGGGAAGCTGCCTCCCCCGCCCGCATGAACCCTGTGCCCAGGACGATACCAGGTGGGAGGCCCCAGGGACTGCAGCCAAAGGAGGTTAGACATGTTCTGGGAGCTACCACTGCCCCCAGGGGCAGACCTTGTGCAAGGATGACCTCAGCAGGAGCATTTCCCAGCAGCCTTCGGGGCAGCTCCCAGGTTAATGTCTCCTACGCGCCGACTCCCAGCCTTTGAATTCTTAGACTACAACTCCCACAATGCCCTACCTTGGAGCCAGGGCGCATGCGCGAGCGGGAGCGGAAGTGGATAAACGTTCAGCAAGCCGCGCCCCCCCTGCGCTGGCCGCCATTTTGTAACCGACTTTCACCCGCCGCCCGACAGGGCTTTTTTTTTTTTTTTCTTAAAGGAGAAGCGACAGCCAAAAAAACTCCTCCCCCGCTCCGGCACCGCGTGTGGCGGGAACGGTGCAAGAGCCAGAGAGGGAGGGTCTCGGGGGCAACCGGCTCCCTCGCGGCCTCTCCCACGGACCAGGGACTCGGGGGGACCAGAGGGGCCCAGGCTGCGGCGGGGGCGGTAGGAAGCACGATCGTAACAGCAGAGACTGGGCGACGCGATTACGCCTGCGCGGTGCGCGCGCCCACCCTCCCCCGAGCCGCGCGCGACAGGGGTTCCCGGGCAGAGTGGGTGAAAAGGTCACCGAGTTGGGCGCGAGAGGCGACTGTTAATCGGCTGGGGGAAGGGGGGAGGGGCGCGCGGGCGCCACGGTTGGGCACACCGACAGCGCGCGCGCGCGCGCGCTCCCGCGGAGCGGCGCTCGCCGATTGGTCAACGGAGCGGCGCGCGGACGAAGCTAGGCGAGGCTGCTGAGTGGCCGGCTCTGGAGAGGGGTGTGGCGCGCCCCAGCCCTTGCTGCTTGATTGGTGGGTGGCGGGGAAAGGGTGGAGTCTTGCTTCCGGCCTGAGGCCGACGCCGCCTCCTAATTGGCTGCAGTTCAGCGGGCGCGGCAGCGTAGGGCGGGGGGGGGGGGCGGCGGTGCGCCGTCGGGGAGGAGCAAGGAGGAGCAACCGCCGCGGCCCCCTCCGCTCGCCGCCCCGATGCCGGGGGGGACCGAGCTGCCGGGGGGCGCAGCGGAGCAGGTGGAGACCCAGGGGCCCCCCTCCGCTGCGGTCGGCCGCCGACGCGCCCCCGCCCCCGCCCCCGAGCAGGGGGAGGAGTCCGGGGGCAGCCGGGTGCTGAGGGGAGGCCGAGAGCGGAGCCGGGCCGCCGCCGGGGAAGCTGTGGGGGGACCCGCCGCCGCCGCCGCCGCGTCCCGCCGCAGGAAGGCTGAGTACCCCCGCCGCCGCAGGAGCAGCCCCGGCGCCCGCCCGCCCGAGCTGCCGCCGGCAGCTGCCGCCCCGCAGGGAGCCGGGGGCAAGAAGGGGACCTCGCGCCCTGTGTGAGTACCGGGCCCGGAGGAGAAACCGGGACATCGCCTGATGCGGGGTGGGGGGGAGACTTTGGACCTACACACACACACACACACACACACTGGGGGGGGGGGACGACACGAGGCTCTGGGTCTCCCCTGTTTCACCACACGGGGGGGGGGATGTCTCTGGGTCTCCCCTTCACTCTCGCGCGCACACTGGGGGAGGGGGGAGACTCTGCTCTTTAGCCTTATCATCATCTACTTGTACTTCACTTTTCTGTGCTCATGGGCACTCACAGTACAAGAGGGTCTTCTCCTCGGAAGAGCGCAGCCTTTTCCATTCTGCAAAAACTGAATTGCTAGTCAAAGGCATTGAATGAAGATGGTGATAATTTGGCAGAAACTTGTAGTGCTGGGGGGATGGGGAGGAGGGGTACGCTGGCTTGAAAGATGCATGAAGGCTCTTAGGCCTTGTCTGTGTGATAAAATTGCACGGGTTGAGGTTTCAGTTCATGCCTCGGATAGAATTGTTTGACTTTTTCATGTAGGCAAGTCTATAGCTGTAAGAGTTCTCTTGTTAGGATGCATTTCAAAAAGCATTTTTGTATCACCCTAAGAAAGCCATAGATGTTATTCAGTGAGGGAGGGATGCAATGGAGTTTTATTTGAAAGTGGTTAAAAACTAGCATTTCAAGAATAAGGGAACCTTTATTTTATTTTTTTCTAGGAACTGCCCACACAGTTTGGAAATTGAGATCACCTTCCAATTTAATGGGGTTAAATGTTAGTTTGTGTAATATGGCAGCAGAAATCTGTCACTTATATTTACTTTTAATTTCTTTCAGATGTGTGCATAAAGTAGCTGGTAAAGGTAAGATCTGAATGCCTCCTTCATTCTGATTTGTTCCTTATGATTAACATGTGGCGTCAGGGAAAGGGAGACTTTCCCTAAGGCAGCCTTCCATCTGATGCATCTTCCATTTTAAGATAACATTTCTTGTTTGTTTGCTGTTTAATATTGCAATTAATTGAGTTCCACTCAAGATTGGGGTTCCATTGAGGTAGGCTCCATATAAACATAGTCCTGGACTTGAAGAGCTACAAGGCCCTGGTTCTCAACAGTCTCTGTGAAATCATATTACAGGATCAGGCCCTAGTGTGATACATGAAAGGGAGGGAGATGGATGCATTCCAATGTATATATTTGTATATGCATATGTATTTACCTTCTATTGTAAATGTTGTCATCTAGCCCCATCTGCTTCTCCATGGATGACAGTAGGTTTCTTCTAGGTGCTGCAGCAGAGATGACTGAGGAGAGATTTGGAGGAGAAGGTAGCGCCCTTGTGGATCAAATCATGGAGAGCATTTAGTGTGTAAGGGGCAGCATAGGAGGAGTAGAAACATTATGTGCAAAAAGCTGACACATGGATACACAGGGCTGACAATGGTGGAGCAGGGGTATGACAGAGGCTTACTCCTGCTTCCTCTTGAAGCACTTTATAAAACAAAGTATTACATAGTGTTTTGCTGGCTGAAATGGACAGAGCCTCACAGAATGAAAATCTCCCAGCAAACCCAGAATGCAGAGACTGTATACATGCACAAACAGTTCAGTTTTCTCTGCTGCAGCATTCAGTTTAACTTTGATTTGTAGGCATTTGTGCCCAAAAAACCTTGGGACATCTCTAGTAAAATGATGTGCTGCAACTTCCTATTGGCAGTAGTCTATGTTGCCGTTTGTAGACAGACAAATAAATAGCCAAGGAGGAAAAGGAAGGATTGTAAGATGCAATGTTATTAACAAGCAATTTGAGCCTTAGATCCCAGGCGTATTATGAGACCTTAAGAAGGGAGAAACCAGGGGCCTCTTCAGAGTTCAGTCCAGCTGGGTGTTAAAATAAGTCACTCTTCTACCTACCATGCAGGAAATTAATTCTGTGCTGATTTGCAATGTGTGCTTATGAATTCATTTAGCGTATACACCACTAATACATGTTCACATTTTACTATGTAAAGAACATAATTAGTGATGTGGGTTGAGTTAGTGCCTTCTAAGTCAGAGTTAAGGTTGCTGGAATGTGTAACGGGAATATCATTGCTGTTTTCTGAATGTATGAAGCATAATTGAACATTTATGTAAATTATTTTATCTAGTCACTCCCAATCTATTAAATGTTTAGGCTTTTTTAAGTGATCATGTTGCTAAATTGGCCTAATGATTCCACTTTTTTTCAGTTGCTTAAAACTTTCTGAAACTTTTCCATGTTTCAGATAGAAATTTCCCAAGCTTAGTCTCTTTCTAAAGTTTATTTTTTTTAAACTTTGAGCAATGAATGCTTTAGCTGCCCTGGAATGTGAAAACGGGGGGAAAATTCTCCATATTGAAATTCTCGTTTTTTCTTTATGAACCAGCCCTAAAGCCAAAATGGATAGCTTGAAATTTGGCATGGAAATAGAGCTAACTGAAGAGCTGTGCCTAACCTCGTTTGATAGGAAAACTTGCTTTGAGTTTTTCGCCTCTTAAAATCCTTTTGTAGCTCAAAGCATGCATGAAAGTAACTATGTTCAGTGATTGAACAGCACCTAGCATAATGGGTTTCTACTGCAGGGCTGGGACCCCAGACCCTATGATAGTACAAATATTATACACTTACATGTTTCTACTGAGTGAACCTGGGAGTACATGGAAATGTCCAGTCAGCTACATTACTGTGCATTGACAGGGATGCTTGGGGCTGGGGAAATTACCCATAGTCAGTTTCACCTTAGCTTTATAGTATAAGAAGATGCCAGCATCCTTCTCAGCCACACAGCTCATTGTGTGCAGGAGAGAGGCTCCCACCTAAGATGTGTTGACTAGAATATTTTGGTGACCTTATTCAAATAGATCACATTGTGTAACTTGCATGGTATAGTGGTAGTTTTTGCTAGCCAGCAGACCTCTGAAGTCCTGGAGAGTGAAGCTGTTGCATGTTTAAAGATTTAAGTCAATAAATGCTAACAATAAGTTTATATGTGGAATTTAACTGTGCGTCCTTATGTACTTGCATTATGGTGGTATTGAATTATCACATACTATTAAATACAATACTGTATATAGGTTTTTTTATTTAGATCAGTTGTTTTCTACCACTTTTCATTTGCAGACCCCTAAAAAATTTCAAATAGAGATGCAGACCCCTTTGGAAATCTTAGACATAGTCTGTACCCCCAGGGGTCTGCGGGCCACAGGTTGGAAACTGCTGATTTAGATAAATGTGTACAGCATCTTGTAATGACTGCTTGTCTGCCATACACAGACAAACAGTTCATGAAAATCACTTAGTTGAAAAGTACACAGTAAACCATATATATATAATGAGCATCTTAGGTATTCAACTGAGCAGAAGTGTAAATTTTCTGCAGTGTATAGGTCACCAAAATGTTTAGCTCAAAAAGCTCTTCATACTTGGAATTGTACTTAGAGGTGCAAGCATCTGTGCTGTAGCTTGCCAAGAAAATGTATAGTTAATGGGTGCAGACAGAATTATTAGTATTATTATTATGTTTCTTACAATAGTGCCTCCAGGCCAACCAAAATAAGGGCCTCATTTGTGCTAGGCATTGCACAAACATAGAGTAGTAGTTTGCTGCTACCCTGCAGAGTTTACAAAGAGTGGGAGAAGGGATATCACACACCAGCAGGGTGAACCATGAGATGGCAGAATTATTAAAATAAAACAAGTGAACTTACACTATCAATAAAAAACATAAGGAATTGCTATGCCAGTAAAACTAGTATTGGGTAAAAGAATAAAAAAAGTTAGTGTAATGTGTATCTATGGGCTCATTTATTTCAGTGCATAGGCACAGAGGTCTGCCTGTGTGCACCTGATAGCAAGATTGTGAAGGTTAAGGTTGAAGAAGGTGTGTATTGTATTTCATGATTGATATCAATCACAAATACAAAACTAGCACATAAGAAGGCAGTTAAAATTACGAAGTCAGCCTTAATTGTTGTATTTTCTAGCTTGTGTGCTTTATCATGCAACTGTAATAGAATCCTAATTTTATGGGATGAATGTATTTTCAGATGTTCTTGTACAAGTACTACTATAGTTTTATTAACTGTTCTTTTCAGTATAATTAGTAAGTCCTTTTTATGTAGATGTTAAATTTTGTCAGTTTTCATAAACCTAATATCCATAAAGTTCTAGACAAACTGTGTACTATAGTTCATGTGCAGTTTCATACAGGTTTAGATATTCTTCTCATGAAAAAATGTTAAAACTGCAGTTCCAACTAAAATGCTACTGGGTTGTAGATTTAATTATTAAATTTTGATTCTTGCTTTTCCATCATCTCTGAATTGAAAATTGACCTCATACATTGAACCTGTCAGTCATGCAGGTAGTGACCCCTTCGAAGCTACAAAGTAGCTTTCTTTCTAAATCCAATCCCGCCATTGATCTGGCATTAGTCATTGATATATTTTCAGCTAAAATTTTACCTCTGGTTTCTGCCAGAAGCTGAATGTTTTGGAAAGTTTGAGTAAAAACCTTTCACCAGTAAGAAGTTCTGAAAGGTGTTCTTTTTTTTTTTTTTTTTAAGTCCTTTTCTTATCTTAAAAGAAAGATTCTTCTATGTGGGCTAACGTGGGTGGGTGGGGGGATAGCAGCTGAACTTTAAAACTTGATGTGTAAATAAGGTCTTAAATGAGCATGAAGTGCTTTGCTAAGTTTGGGGGGAAAAGACATGAATATCTGAAACTTCAAGACAAAGTGCTTGCAGTGGAAATGTGTGAAGATGGTAACTTCGCATTTAATGATTGATTCTTTGCATTTGTATGTAGCCTAAGGTCTCAGTTACTGGTTCACAAAATACATATGCTTTGCCTTCAGTCATTAGTGCTTGTAAGCCATACAAGAAGCCTACTTTTCTTTTTGCCTTTGGAAAAAGAAACTAGCATTCATGCAATATTAAGTTTGGAAGATCAGACACTTGAGTCACAAAATCCCCTTAATGTTGCTCTGCCAGTGTTATCACAAGCACTTTCAATGTTTATACAGTTTTCTATCCTTTCCCTTATTCATTGCACCCCCCCTAAAAATAGCATTCTTAAGATATACCATGAAATATACAAGATGTTTAATATGACAGTTAACTTTTCCAGTGTGACTTGAGTGCCCTGATATTGCAACTTTAATTTCGCATTGTTACTTTTTTGCATTTAATACAAAAATTACTTTGTGTACAGATATTTCCTAATTGTATTACTACAGTACACAGTACTACAACTTGTTACATCTGTGTTTCTAAAGTTGCTCAGAGAAGACTTATTCTGTTTGAGAAATAGACAGGGGCTACAAAAGACAGTATTGTAATGCTAGAAACAAGAGGGAATAGTTAAACGTGACCTGTAGGATATTTTTAAAAACTGGGTTTGCCCTTTTTTACTTATGATCAAGGCTGTGTGTCTGTCACAGATTCCGTGACTTCTGCAGCTGCCGGTGTGGGAGGGGGCTCAGGGTTGGGGCAGGGGGTTGGGGTATGGGTTGGCACTTATCTCAGGCAGGGGCGGGCCTCCTTGGCTCCCACCGGCATGTCCCTGCAGCTCCTATTAATGAAATTAATAGGCAGCAGGTTTAAAACAAACAAAAGGAAGTATTTTTTCACACATTGCACATTCAACCTGTGGAACTCCTTGCCAGAGGATGTTGTGAAGGTCAAGGCTATAAAAGGGTTCAAAAAAGAACAAGATAAGTTCATGGAGGATAGGTTCATCAGTGGCTATTAGCCAGGATGGACAGGGATGGTGTCCCTAGCCTCTGTTTGCCAGAAGCCAGGAATGGACGACGGGATGGATCATTTTGTGATTACCTGTTCTGTTCATTCCCTCTGGGGCACCTAGCATTGACCCCTGTCGGAAGACAGGATACTGGGATATATGGACCTTTGGTCTGACCCGGTATGGCCGTTCTTACGTTTTAGGGACTGGGGGCTTAGCATGCTAACTGCGCCCACAGGCGCCACTCCCATTGGCTGCGGTTCCTGGCCAATGGGAGCTGCAGAGCCAGTGCATGTGGCAGGAGCAGCGCGCAGAGCTTCCTGGTCCCTCTGCCTAGCAGCTGCAGGAACATGCTGGTCGGAGCTGGGTAGGGAGCCTGCCAGCCCTACCAACCTCCCCCCCGACCCTAGCACCAGTGGGGGTCCCAGGCCGCACACTGGCACCCACCCCTCCCCCCAGCACTAGCAGGGGTCCCAGGTCGCATTCTTCTCTTCCCTTCCCCTCCCCTCCCCCCCCCCCAGCAGTGGTTGGGGAGCCGGGCCTGGGCCATCACTTGCGGTGCCCCCGGATTGCCTTGGCCCAAGTTTTACTTAGGGGTATATAGTAAAAGTCATGGATGTGTCACAGGCCATGAATTTTTCTTTACTGCTTGTTACCTGTCCATGACTTTTACTAAAAATACCCATGACTAAAACATAGCCTTACTTATGATGTATAATGAAGGCCTGAAAGAAAGGTGTAGTCTGATTTTTTTTAACCTTAGAACTATCAGAAATATCAAGTCTGGTCTCTGTGTTTTGCTGGAGACTCTCAGATATATATTATATGCTTATGTCTTAGTTGGAGCGGGGGTATAGTGCTAGAGGGGTGGGGACCTAGAATTAAGGTGTTAATGAGACTCTTGTTTACTACCACTGAAGAATGACAAATCTTATTACAAATGTATCTTTTCTCCCAAGTGTTCATTACATATTGGAGTTAAAGGGATGATAAATTTTAAAACAACCTGACTAAAAATCCCTTCCAATCTCAGTTGCTCAGTTCTCCTGTGATGTCATAGTTCTCTAGTTATTATGGTCTGTCAGTGTGGACAAGATCTAAATTTCTAACTGAAAAAACAAGCCAGAAAGTCATCTTGGGAAACCTTTTGAGTCTTTGTACATTACAAAAAGGAGAAAAAAGGGGCTTCAGACCACTTTATTTCCTTTGCAGGTCACCTTTATGGTTGAGTGTGTAATTTAACTCTGCATTTTCTATATCTTTGTGTTTAACTGTGCGGCCTTCATATTGCATTAATGCAGTGGTTCTCAATCTATTTATCATTCTGGGTCATGTAAGCAGCTCACTCACTGTTTTATGTAGGTCCCATCCACACAATATATATACTACCTTTATGGCCCTGAGGATGTCACATGGGCTGCAGCTGTGTGCAGATTGGGCTGCAAGGGGCCCACAGGCTGAGAACCACTGCATTAATGGGATTTCCTTGGATTTTTCAGTCAAAAATGAAAAAGGATATGTGAAGTACATGTATGGACATTGTATGAGGATTTGACCTGTTAGAGGTGGAGTGTAGTAATTTTTGTTCTCGGAAGGGGGTTGTGGGTGCAATGAAGCTTAAGGACCACTGGAATATTCAGATGCTTATAACTTACTTATAAATGATGACTGGTCTCATTAGGAGTTAGTCATCACAAATTTGAAAACTGAAATTTAAACTATGAGTTAAGCCTGAAAAAGTGTATTGGACTTGAATAACTCCAGTAGCCAGGCTCATTCTTGAACTTAAATATACTTTATGTTGCATCCAAAAAAGTAAAGTTTCTGAAGTGTTTGACACACTTGCAAACCAGAGGAAATAGGGGCTTACACTAGACACATTTTCAGTCTCATTTCCTAGCTGTGCCACAGCAGTACAGTGAAATCGTATTTAATGCAACTTCATAGTCAAGCGATTGTACTAATTAAGAGTCTAAACGTATGTCCCAGAAAGCTAGCCTATGTTAATACAGTTTTGTCTTCAGATTAATATCTCACTTGAAACTCTAAAGCACAAGTGAGTCATTTTTCATTTACACTTAATTGTCCATGGTTAATTTCTGATTGTCTACTGTGTATGCGTAGAATGTCACTTTCAAACACTCATAATATAAAGATGAAATTTTTAAAATTTAACAAAGGTCCTGCCCCTCACTTAAAAACCAAGTTTAGTTGGTTTGGGCTTTTTGTACCTGGTGAGATGGGGAAACGTATAGGTAAATGGCATATTTGTTATACTGTTGCAACTTTTTAAAAAAAAAAAGAGAGAGAAAGAAAAATGTATTTTTGCAACAAAATTACCTTTGGGCCGAGGCGGAGCATAAAATGTTTCTATCCTAAATAGGAGTCAGAAATAAAAGTTCATAAACATCTGAAAATGGGTCTATAATGGGAAGGCCTGCAAACTTTGTATAACTTCCACTGGCATTGAAATCAGCAATTCAAGATTAAAAGATAACACTGTTGTAAAAACTAAATATAGCAAATTAAACAATTGCCATTTTAGATCTTACAGTGATAGTGGTTGAAAGGGTCCCCAAACTGCTGCTGAAAAGGTACCATGCCACACTGAGGGAAAGGAGCAACTTAAAACTCACTTTCTTCATTCCTTCTTTTTCTTCCCTGTCTGCCTGTTTCTTTAACCCTTCCCCCTTCTACTGACTCTCATCATTCTTCTGTTTAATGGGAGGATTGGAATTTTTGTTTTTAATTGATGGAATCTCAACTGTTCACTCTTGGGAGCTGGTGCATGGGGATGACACCATCAAGATAGCCCACCAAGCTAAGCAGAATGTGACTTTGCATGTTTGTCCTCAGCCAGTTCTAATGTGCAAATATCCCTTGAATCAGTCACTTGTAAAGTACTGATTTAGACTCTTCCCTCATCACATGATTCATTGAACCTGCTTATTGTCACTGGTTAACAGCAGCTGAAAAGTTTTAGCAATGATACATTTCTGGTGCATTTGGAAGTCAAGCTAAAGCTTCAGTTTCAGGTTCCACAGGAGACTGTGACTCTTAACAATGGAGCAAGTTACATTGGCTTTTCAGAAGACAAGAAATAAAGGTTTTAACCCATTTTTGGTCTTTATGATGAATTGTGTTTTTTCTGTCCAGTATCTGATACTCTCCAGGATTTCACTTTCTTTTCAAGAAGCACTTGTCTGTGGAGTGTCTTTCTCTTCTGCTGGGACTCTTTGGTCAGCCAGCATGTTAAAATACAGATGCACTATGGTACTCTTACATACTTCATTTGGTTGAAGAGATCAGGAATGTAGATAGACCAAGCTCCTGGAAAATTCCTCTTAAGGAAAAAGCTGGTATCAGACAATGGTACGCTACTGATGGATGAGAGAGTGTACTAAACTTGTGGAAATTTCACTGTTGCCTTCCAGTGAATTGTCATGAAAGCTGTGGGAATTAGATTTTTTTTTTTTTTTTTTTTTGCCATGCTGCAGAAAGCTGAGGTTCAGAAGGAAAAAGTTGTCTCAAGCAGTAGCAGAGTGGAGGGCTGCCAGAAGTACTTCAGCATTTAACCCTTTTGATATCTGGCTGCTTCAGCTATTCTTGCATACATTTAAAATAAACTGAATAACTCTATGATCTGGGGTTTGAAGGAGAGGACTTCCTGATCTCTGTGAAAAATGCCCCAAAATCAGAACTTGCACAGTGAGAAAAAAAAACTGTTTACTTTGTGCATCTAGAGTTGGGACTCATGATGCCCAGCAGATGTTGTATTGAGTATGGAGGGTTATTTGAGCGCATTCACTTGAGAGAAGTGAAACACTGAATGTCCAGAGCTCGCTCTCCTTTAACGTGGCATGGAACAATAAACATTTCATAACAAATCTGTGCAGCTAACTCCCTTATTTTCAGTGGATGGCATTTTCTTTGCTTGTAGTAATTAAAACAGTTTAATGGTTATTGTGGTGGAAGTGGAGCTACTCAGTAAATTACAAATGCAGTATGTTGACCTGATTATTGGGATGTTTACTATGTGAATGTATTTGTAATAGGGGACTGTAAGGGTAAACAAGTGGAAAGGGAGGAATGGCTCAAGATGAAAGCTGCTTCTTGGCAAACACTTAAGAGATAATGCCAGGATAGGGAAGGACCTGGAAACCAAAAACACTGAGACAGAATTTAAAGAAGGGACTCTGTCAGGAGACAAGGATAGGTGTTTGGGGTAGTTGTCCAGGATAATCAAAGTGAGGCACCTGTGGAGGTGTCTGAAGAAGGTCACCATGTGCCCAGGTCAGCATCAGGAGATGGGAAGCCTTTGGGTAAGACTAAACACGAGTGTAGACTGTTTTTTTTTTTTAATTCTTTTTTGTCTAAATGCTTTGTTCCTACTGTTAAAATAAACAATCCTTTGGTTTAAAAAGGCTGTTTGGTCACTATACACCAATGGTCATAGACTCCAAAAGGGAAGAACCATGGGTGCCAAACTCACTCAGACCTGCCTGATAAGCATGGTTGATACACAGGATGCTGTAGCCCAGGGCCCAGTCCAGGGGTAGGTGAATCTCAAAGCAGAGAAGGAGCACTAGGTGGAGTTGTAATATATCTGCAGCACCTCCAGAGGAAGGGTAATAGCTTCCTCTAACACATTGGGTTATGTGAGCTAGACAAGAATATGACAGTGGAAGAAGGTGCTGCTTTTTCCTTTAAAGGATTCTCAGCTCTATAGACACCGATTGCAGAGTTGTAATTGTTAGGGACACATGAATACTGAATTGAAAGGCTGGCTTCAAAAGAACCACTCTTTTCCTCTACAAAAATGGCTAAGCACTGTGAGGAGAAAAGGCTTAATCCTACCGTGGTTCATTGGGATCTCTTCTTTACGACTGGTGAATTGCAGTGAACATCTGTTCTGAGTTCATCTATTAGTAAGGCTGAATGTTTGTTGCAGCTGCACCTTGCATGACACAGATGCGACTTTTACACACATGGCTCTGCATGTATCCCAGGATAGTGAATTCTGGGGTTTGTAATGATTTTAAAATAATAGATGTACATTAGTTCACAACAGCTTTTAATGTAAAACAGAATATTTGACTTATCATTTCCCAGTATTCATCAAATATTTGTGTTTTGGCTCTACAGAAGCCAGCTTAACATGCAAAGAGCAATGAATTTGCTAAACAAAGTGATACTAAAGCAGAGGAACGTATGGAAATGAGAAATCAGGAAATGGCTTATTAAACATTTTTTATTTTGAACAAGTGCCATGAAATCGCCACGTGTTGTTTTGAGTGTACTTTATACATGGTAACTCTGAAGCCTGTTTCAACTTGATTCACTGGATTAAACTTTAAAATATTAGCTTTTGCTAGCCTGCCAGCCAAATAAATGTGTAGGACATATGTCCAATCTACAGTGTGGTTAAACATTTTTCAAGAGGCAGAACAAGGGTTAATATTTATATAGAAGTGGCACTAGATATGGAATAATTTGAGATTCCTCTAAAGTATTCAAATGAAGGGACTGTTTGGTATCTCCACCAAAATGAGTGTTTTGAATTGAGACAGAGGTAAAGCCGAATTAGGGCTAGAGATCTTAACATAAACTGGGCAGCAGAGAAATGGGGTAGGTCTGAAATTGTAGCTTGCTCAATTTATCTGTTTTACATACATCTTTTTCACTGTTTCACAGTAAACTTGCAAAACTTCATACAGGTCTAAGCCCCAGTCATTGATTACTTACTCTAACCATTGGCAGAGGGGCTTGAAAAATCCACTTGCCAGAGATCCAGGGAAATTTTGCCTGGTCGGATTGGAAGTGTTAAGCCACAATTTCTGCAGAATCCAAGTCTTCATCCTTTTAGGAAAAAAATGTATTTCTCTACCTTATGTCTGGGTGGCTAGGTGGGGACTTTTGAATACGACTCTCTGTGGGACTGTATCGTAAGGATGCAGAGGGAACTATTGTGTTACTGCTTAAACTTTCACTAGCAGCAGAGTGAAATTACCAATGCTTGTCTGTTTCACAGTTGCTATTCCCTACTTCTGGACAGCAGTGAAACTGTCAAGAATGATGTCAGTTTCACAGTATTGCTGTTGTCAAGAAAGCTTTCTGAGTAGCAGTAGAGGCAAGCATTTGAGCTATTAACTTTGGAGGACTCCAAAAAAGAGACTGAGAAATGAATACAGTAGAGAAGTACTCCTACAAACCTCCTCTACAACAAGGAGGCGGCCCTGGAATAGGAGAAATCAGTAAGTGCCTTTTTCAAATATCTGGAGAGTAGAGCTTCAAGTTTTATCAGACCGCTCTTAGCCAGAGGCTGATATAACAGATAATACCTCACATAGGGACTCCAGAGACAGCGTCCTGGTAGAAATCCCAGCTGGTGCTTATGGAACACAGGTTTCTCACAGGAGACCTGACTCTCTTGAATTATTGGACCAATCGGTTGCAGTGCAGAAGAATACGAATATATTGAAGATCCATGATGGTTGAGTTGGGGAACAATAATATGATAGCTGGTTCACTTTGCCCATCAGACTTCATTAATTCTGGGACTTTGAATTAAGATATCAGAATGGTGCTTTTGATGGTTTTCACGCCCACATGCATATGGGCTGTTCTTTTCCTATTAGAATTCAGCCCTCATATCAAGAGAGGCTGACTGTTGGGGAGAGATGCACTTAATAACCGTCAAGAATTGGGGGGTAGTCGTGTTAGTCTGTATCCACAAAAGCAACAAGGAGTTTGGTGGCATTTTAAAGACTAACAGATTTATTTAGGTATAAGCTTTCGTGGGTAAAAAACCTACTTCTTCAGGTGCATGGAGTGAAAATTACAGATGCAGACATTATCATACTGACACATGGAGAAGGGATTACCTCACAAGTGGAGAACCAGTGTTGACAGGGCCAATTCGATCAGGTATCCTGTCTCGGCCTATCGTTACAAAATTAGGACTGCCTCTTCTGCAGGTCCAAATGGAAAACACTTTTAGGTATTTACAGTTGGGCAACTAAATTGCTTGCTTAGCTAGGTTATTTATTCGCTTTGCCAGACTTTCCTAGAAAAGACAGTACATACAAATCAGCTAAAATGGACAAGTAAAAAGGAAAGGATGGATGCTCAATTTGGATTACAGGTCTCTTGGAGAGCTGCACTTAGTTCTAAAACCGTAACACAATACCTGAGCGTAGCCAACAATTAATTTCTTCTGCACATCAGGATTCACTAATTGTGAAGAAGCACATGGCTTCAGTAGGGCTAATCTGATGGCAAGTGGGAAATGGAAAAAAAAACCAAAAAACTTGGCGTTACTGGGGCACAAAAGGTTTTTCTGAAAGTTGCTCCCACAACTGTTCTACCAGTTTTATTGACTTCCCAAACATTTACATCTGGGGATCAATCTGAAGTGCATCCGCCCAAAAGGAAAAACTTATAGTAGTTATAAAGGAGTGAAAATGCAGGTTAAGAATGCGAGGGCTTGTTAAAATTGTTACAGGTGATTTTGTTGTTGCTTGCTCTTGCGTAGAAACCAGCAAGTCTCAGCTCAGATTCTTCGATTTTTGTAATGTGTAAATTTCAGTTTAAACAGCAGTGTTTGGGGATTCTATGAACAAGATTTTCAATGTGGGTCAAACTTTTGCAGGTCTTTCATAAAACTTGCTTACTGAAATCTGTTGTTTTAGTGCTTTATAATAAATTATAGGAGAATGATGGTTGGTTGAGGACAAAGGGCAACAAAGATGATCATGGGCATGGAATGGCTTCCATATGAGGAGAAACTAAAAAAACTAAGGCTGTTTGGCTTAGAAAAGACACAGCTAAGGGGGCATATGATAGCAGTTTCTAACATCATGAATGGTTTTGAAAAAGTAAATAGAGGGGTTTTGTTTACCCGTTCCCTCAATGCAAAAACCACAGGCCACCCAATGAAATTAATAGGCAGCAATTTTAATGCAAACAGGAGGAGGTACTTTTCATACAATGCACAGTAACCCTGTGGAACTCATTACCGGGGATGCTGTGGTGGCCAAAAAGTATAATTGGGTTAAAAAAAGAACTAGATAAGTTCATGGAGGATAGGTCCATCAATGGATATTAGCCAAGATGGTCAGGTACCCAACGCTATGCTTTGGGTGACCCTAAACCTCTGACTGTCAGAAGCTGGGAGTGGAAGTTCGGTGGATCTCTTCAAAATTTCCCTGTTCTGTAAACTCACCTTGAAGCTCTGGTACTGTCAGAGACAGGATACTGGGCTAGATTGATGATTTTTTTCCGACCCAGTGTGGCAGTTTTTGTGATAAGTCTTTTCCATGTGAGCCTTAGCTTGAGAAACTCAATTTTAAAAAACATCAGATTATTTTGTTTTCTTTAGTCTGAGTTAGAGATCAGGATGGCTTTCAGAGAAAATAAATGGGTAGAAAATTTTGAGTAGCAGTCGTGTTAGTCTGTATCCGCAAAAAGAAAAGGAGTACATGTGGCACCTTAGAAACTAACAGATTTATTTGAGCATAAGCTTTCATAAACTACAACTCACTTCATCGGATGCATATAGTAGAAAAAGCAAACTAACAAATTTAGCTGAGCGTAAGTTTTTGTTTTTTGTTTGTCTCTAAGGTGCCACAAGTACTCCTTTTCTTTTTATGGGTAGAAAAGTGTGATAAGATATGCTGTACAAAGAGTTCTTCTCTGTGAGGTGAAGGATCTGGCCTGTAGCCTATCTGTATCACTTTGCAGTGTTATAGTCCAGATCCTCAGCCCTCCACCCACTTACTGAAGATAGAATGACATCTCCATTATTGAATAAGCAACAAACTGGTGGAGATATGGCCAGCAAAGTGTAGAGATGGGTTTGTGTTCATTGTTAACCTAGGAATTGCTTTGTGTGTTTCCTTCATAGATCCCAAAGAAGAGAGGGAGGAGGAAGAGGTTTCCACCATCCTCACCCACGGGTCTCCCGTCAGTACAGCCAGGCCTGGCCGAGGCTGGCGCAGCAGCAGGACAGCTGCTGCTCGCCAGCGTGACACAGAAAATTCACGCAGCTCCAGGTCCAAGACTGGATCCCTGCAGCTCATCTGCAAATCAGAACCAAACACTGATCAGCTTGAGTATGGTATGTAGCAATTAAGGGAGTGGGAAATATTGGGATTAAAGTGTGAACAATGCCAGCAGGACAGTTTGAGGCTGATAAATTAAGTGTGGGAGACTGGTGCCAAAACACAAGCAATGTGTTAGAGACCACTGGCAAAAAGCATGGTGCCTTGCTATCTTGAGCATATTCTCATCAACTGCAGCACATCCTAGTGCTGGACATTGGCAGAAATACTTCCAGACAGATATGCATATTGCAGTCTGGTCTGTGTCCCTTGTGAACAGTGATTAAAAACCTAATGGTGGCTTTTCTTTTCAGAGGTCACGGAAGAGCATCAGTCTCCAACTGGAATCAGGTAGGATGCTCTGGTTTGGGCCTTTCTTTTTGGTTAAGGCTATGGGGAAAAGATGTGTATCACTTTGAATGGTTCCAAAGTTAACTCTTCAATCTAAAGGATCCTGAGCTTGCTGTGGAAGGACCTGTTCAGTTTCCATTTTCATTCAATTTTGGGTCTTTCCTCACTTCCCTGGATTGGTGGTGACATCTTATAACGTGGAGCAGTGAGGGTGCTAAGGCAGGCTTCCTGCCTATCCTGGCGCTGCAGACCACACTGTGCCCTGGAAGTGGCCAGCAGCAGGTCTGGCTCCTAGGTGGAGGTGCACAAGCAGCTCTGCTCAGCTCTTGCCTGCGGACACTTCCTCTCCCCCGCCCCTCCAAACTCTGAGCTGGTGCTCGGGGCGGGGGCAGCATGCAGAGCCCCGTGGTCCCCCCACCTAGGAGCCAGACCTGCTGCTGGCTACTTCCGGGGCGTAGTGCAGTGTGAGAACAGGAAGGGACTAGCCTGCCTTTGCCTGTCAGCACCACCCATGGGACTTTTAACGGCCCAGTTGGTGGTGCTGACCAGAGCCGCCATGACCCAGTGCCTTACATTCCATGATCCAGTACTGGGTTGCAACCCACAGTTTTAAAATCACTAATGTAGAGGATGAGGTGATGGTGTGGGGATGTAAATAGTACAGTGTGGATTGTATCCAGGCTTATTACATAGCAATGGGACTCCTTCTTCAATAGATCCTATAATCAGGTTGCTTGGTGGCCCATTGTTTCTAGAGCCTAGTAAATCTTGAAAAGGTAAAGCAGGATCGTGTTCCCATCAGGCTGTTAGAGTCTGATGTGCTGTACCTAGAGGGTCTATGTTGAAGCTGTCTCTGATGCATACTGTCACAGTGCAGGGCAACTGCATCTATAGTCCCCCCTCCATGGTCCAGAAAGGGCATGCACTCTCAGGCTTCTGGCTCCCCACCTGTCCTCTCTCCTGCAGGAGACCCATATTGCTTTCCCTCCCAACTCTGGAGTATTCCCAGGCTGCACAGCTCCCTGACTACACTGAATTTCCCCCAAAGGCAGACTGCCTTAGCAGGCTGTCTTGGCTTTCTCTTCAGAGGTTGTAAGCAATGTCACTGCCACAATTAAGTTACCACACTGCTCTTTCTAAGCAGCCACATATATTCTTCAGGTAAAAGTATTCCCTAGAACATGAAAACAATAGGAGAACCTACATGCATGCTAACAAGCTTTCCAGAGATTCCCCAACCCCAGCAAGGGCTCTGGCAGTTCTTCAGACCACACCAGGATTTTTTTTTCCCCAGTGGTTACAAATTCATAACCACATTGACTCAGAACAAGGACTTCCATGAATCTAAGAGTCATTCTCTTATCCACTTTGGGCCTTTTAATCTGTCCTCACATATAACAAGTGGTCAGCAGACAAAAGGTCTTCTCCTCCTCAGGAAGCTTCAAAGGCTGAGTTCAGTGCATTTCCAGAGGAGTTTACAGTTGCACACACCTCCCCCTAGGGACTTCCTGGGAAACCCACTTTAAAAAATTCACATTATTTCAGATAGTCCTTTGAAGCTCAGAACCCCTCCCAGAGCTTACATTAGTCAGCCCCCTACCCCACCCCCCTCAGATGTTCCATAATACAGAAATAATGATACGGGTATATTTTCAACATGGTGAACTCCCAAGATACTTAACCTAATTCAGTAAGGTTCAACTTAACTTCATAAGGTTTGGCCAGGATATAGGAGGAAATTGTCATGTCACATGTCCCCTTCCTTATTCTGTATAGTCTGTTCATTTTCCCTAAACAGTCTTGGCTGAAGGCTATCCTTCCCTATTCCAGGGAGTGTCATGCAATGACTTATTTCATATATAAACAGTTCTACTACCTCTTCTTTTGCCTTCTCCATCATAGCAGTGATGAAGAGGAGGAGATGCTGATCAGTGAAGAAGAGATTCCCTTCAAAGATGACCCAAGAGACGAAACCTACAAACCCCATTTAGAAAGGTATGCTGGATTATATACATGCATAGTTTGCAAGACCAGAAGGAACCATTATGATCATCTACTCTGACCTCTTGCAGAAAACAGGCCAAAGAACCTCACCACATAGCATCTACATCAAGTCTAGAACTTTATTTGAGCTATAGCATATATTTTGAAAGAAAGATGGTTCTCTTTTAGTCCAGATTGATGAGTCTCCATTGCTTAGAGCTAACAGGACAGTTATCTTATCGAACAGCTCAGGCAACTTGGGTTTGAGTGCCACTGACTACCAGCTTCTCCCTGAACCTTGGTTTGAGATATCCCTGTCTCTGCAGGGAGGTGTATGTAACATTTGTATAGGAGTCCAAAGTTGCCTATTGAACTCCCTCCCCTCATCATCCTTAATTAAAAGCATAGGTCAGAAGGAATATGACAGGGGGAGGCACTAGGTATGGTTACTACAATTCATATGAAAACTTAACACCATCAATTTGGGCTTGAATAGGGACTGGGAGTGGCTGGCTCACTCCAAAAGCAATTTTCCCTCTCTTGGTATTGACACTTCCTCATCAATTATTGGGAGTGGACTACATCCACCCAGACTAATAAATTGGCCTTCAACATTGGTTCTCCACTTGTAAGGTAACTCTTCATGTGCCACTATATATTTATGCCTGTATCTGTAATTTTCATTCCATGCATCTGAAGTGGTTTTTTTACCCACGAAAGCTTATGCCCAAATAAATCTTAGTCTTTAGGTGCCACTGGACTCCATTGTTTTTACTAAAGTTGTGCAGTTTCCTGGGATTGCTCAGGTGGAGCGAGAGGGAGAGCAGTGGTGTTGCAGTGTAAATGCAGAGGGCACTAAGATGGATGGAGGATTTCTGCTGAGTACTAGCGTATCATATTTGTATCTTTGCAGGGATGCTCCAAAGCCAAGGAGGAAAGCAGGCAAGGGGAAGGAAGAAAAAGAGAAACAGAAGGAGATTAAAGTGGAGGTGGAGGTGAAAGAAGAAAGTGAGTTTCGGGGAGATGAGGACCCTCCCAGGAAGTGAGTAAAAGATTCCAGGAACAGCTATTCCTGCATGTATGTTTTTGCATAGGCATTCTAGCCAGTGTCTTATGCTTCCCCTCAGAGTTTTGTGGGAGGCAGGAGTGGTTCTTTCCCCTTCACCTGAAAAGTGATTGAAATCAGTAGGGTGAAAGGATCAAAATTCCTTACCGTGGATGGGGAATCACCTCTTCTAAGATCCTGTCTCTGCTGGGCAAGGAGACATTAAAGAACGCTATTTCAGTATGGTTCAAGCTAAATTGGCTGGCCACGCCATGTTACAAGACAGTCTGGATGAGGCAGTATAGCGTGAAAAGTGGTTTGTTTTTTTTAAGTTTTGTGGGTTTTTTAAACACATTTCTATTGGCCCCATCTTTGCTGGTCATCTAAACTATATTAGAAGCCATGTTAGATGGAGCAGTTATTCAGTGGCTCCTTAGCTCATTTTTAAGCCCAATGCAGAAGAGACTGCCTAAAGAAATTAGTCTGGAAGAGTCAGATCTATTTCTGTAACGTGCATCCAGGAAGACATGAGTACTGTTTACACACTGCTATGGGAGAGGTGCCCCTCTTTCATATCTGAGGCAGGCATGCTTGGATGTGGGAAAGCAGAGAACATAAGAATGACCGTACTGGGTAAGACCAATGGTCCATCTAGCCCAATATCCTGTCTTCCAACAGTGACCAATGCCAGGTGCTTTAAAGGGAATGAACAGAACAGGGCAATCATCAGGTGATCCATCCTCTGTCATACAGTCCCAGCAATTGGCAGTCAGAGGCTTAGAGGGACAGAGCATGCAGTTGTATCCCTGACCATTGTGGCTAATAGCCACTGATGGACTTATCCTCCATGAACTTATCTAATTCTTTTTTTAATCCAATTATACTTTTGGCCTTCACAACATCCCCAGCAACGAGTTCCACAGGTTGACAGTGTGTTATGTGAAATACTTCATTTTGTTTGTTTTAAACCTGCTGTCTATGAATTTCATTAGGTGATCCCTAGTTCCTGTGAAGGGGTAAATATTTCCTTATTAACTTTCTCCACACCATGGTTTCACAGACCTCTGTCATAGCTGAATAGTATGTCTTTTTAAATTTTATTCATGTGGAAGCTGTTCCATACCCTTAATCATTTTTGTTGCTTTTCTCTGTACGTTTTCCATTTCTAATGTATCTTTTTCAAGTTGGGGCAACCAGAACTGCACGTAGTATTCATGGCCTAAATTTTTTAGGGATCCGCAAATGAAAAAAGATTGAAAACCACTGCCCTAGATGAACAAATAGTTTGTATCAAGCTAGGGTATAAATCTCCTTTGCACTAGTCAGCTGCACACCAGCTGGCTGTATGGACCCTGCTGCAGTACACTAACTGTTCTAGTTCTAGCACTTTGATTGACTCCATTTTCAAAGTGGGGTAAATCAGAATGCACTAGGGAACTTTTAGTACATGGCACCTGGGTCTCCATGGCCAGTTAGTGCTCAGAAGGCTGGTATGCTGTAGATTTACACCCCTGCTTGCCATGCACTGTTTGTCTAGACTTTTCCAAATTGTCTTGAGGCAAATAAAATTTTGCAACAAGCAGGCACGATCCCGTTGTTTTAAAAAAAGTAAATATGAAAGTAACTTGCAAGCACTTTCTGTGGAATCTCAAAAGCTTCAAGAATTGTTTTCCTTGCCCTGTGGCTTCTTGAGCTAAACATTAAGAAGCTCTTCTCTTTAGCAACTGAGATAAATCAGCTGGGATGCATCTAGGGCTGTGGTTTTCAACCTTTTTTTTTTCATTTTCAGACCCCTAAAAAATTATGAATGGAAGTGCCAGACTGCTTTAGAAATTGACATAGTCTGCAGACCCCCAGGGGTCCACAGACCACAGGTTGAAAACCACTGATCTAGGTTCAGGGGTTTCCAAACTGTGGTTCATGTGCCACTGGAGGTATGCGAGCTTAGTGTTCCATCAGTTCACTTCCCAACAGTTTCAGAAGGTGGTGTATGAACCAATAAAGTTTGGGATCCGCTGGTCTAAATCAAGGCCTTACTCTAGCACAGGGGTAGGCAACCTATGTCACACGTGCCAAAAGTGGCACACAAGCTGATTTTCAGTGGCACTCACACTGCCCCGGTCCTGGTCACCAGTCTGGGGGCCTCTGCATTTTAATTTAATTTTAAATGAAGCTGCTTAAACATTTTAAAAACCTTATTTACCTTACATACAACAATTGTTTAGTGTTATATTATAGTCTTATAGAATGCGACCTTCTAAAAACAGTAATGTATTACTGGCATGCGAAACCTTAAATTAGAGTGAATAAATGAAGACTTGGCACACTACTTCTGAAAGGATGCTGACCCCTGCTCTAGCATGACATAAAAAAGGGCATTTTAATCTCAAGAGAACTTCTGGATGGGAGAGGGAGAAGAGCAGGTCTTCCTCTGCTGGACTGCACTGCCAAAAAATCAACTGTATGTGGAGTTCAGTCTCCAACTGTGGTATCTGTTAAGCTGTGGTTGATTATATTTCTGCAACTCTAATATTGAAGTACAGTAGTCCTCAGAAAAGTAACTCTTCTAAACCCTGGCTTTGTGGGGCTCCCTGATCTCTTCAGTGACTCCAGATCAAATACTCTCGGTTTAAGGAATTAAAATTATGCCATTCCTGTGAGCTCATTCTGAGATTTAACAGTCCCTGTGGGTTCTTACTAGCTCACATATCGCTGCCAACAAAAATTCAGCAAACACAATGTTGTTAACAATTCTGCTTTGTGAGCCAGGAAAGAATCCACAAAGAGAAAAGGAGTACTGGTGGCACCTTAGAGACTAACAAATTTATTAGAGCATAAGCTTTCGTGAGCTACAGCTCACGCTCACGAAAGCTTATGCTCTAATAAATTTGTTAGTCTCTAAGGTGCCACCAGTACTCCTTTTCTTTTTGCGAATACAGACTAACACGGCTGCTACTCTGAAAAAAGGAAAGAATCCATCTCTCTCCTATAAATGTATTTGTGCTGCAGTGTTAACAGAAGTAACAAGTTAATTTAGGCAGGTCTGTTGCATAAGGTGGTGCCATTTTTATACAATTGTTCTTCAGAGCAGAACCACGCTTAGCTTTTTGTGTCTGGATGTGTGTTGGTGTCACAGAGTCACCGGGTCAGTGCTCCTGGAACTACTCCGTAGGTACCCAGTCAGGACTCTGGGGGAGCATGACTCCTCTCTCTGGACGTACTGTCTCCAGAGCAAGAAGCTTGCACAGCTTTTGCCTTCCTAGGTCTGACCTTGGAGCATTCAGCATCCCCTTGCACACCGTGCGCTTCCCGCAGCGAGTCCGCACAGGCAGGGCTCTTGGGGAAGCCAGAGGGCCCTGCACCTCAACTCCGCAGTCAGACGTGACTCTCAGCCAGCAGTAGAACAGAAGGTTTATCAGTCAACAAGAACACAAAGTAGAATAGAACTTGCTATTACGGAAAGATGCCCTAAAGATGCCAGATGCCCTAAATTCCCCCTCTTTCAGTCCCTCTATGCAGACTTCCAGTGACCTGACCTCCTGACAACCCCCTTGTTTGCTCCTCCTCCTTCTCTTTGTCACCTGGTTGCATCCCCCCTCCTGGGTCTCAGATTACATAGATACAAACAGCTGGGCAGCCTCACCTGCGCAGAGGGCCTCAGTAAAAATCACACACCCAACTCCCACCACGGTGCAGTAAACAGGAAAACTAAGGTACACAGTATTAGTATAGGACAGTGAGACTCGCGTACAACATAACAAGGTGAATAAAACCCCATTTGTCACAGTTGGACAATCGCATGGGCTACCGTGTTCAATTCTTGAGTGCTCAATTATTGTAAACTAGAAAGTGCTGAGAGAAAAGCAACAAAACAACACCATTAGAGTTGAAAAGATTCTTACGATATACATCATATCAGTCCTTTAATATATCTTTTTAACAAAAGCTGTCTTACTCCAAATCATCTTATATCCAAGTCACACCTGATTGCTTTTCTGACACGAGGTTTTTGCTATTTTTTTTAATGATTGTTAACTGTGCAAAGCAGATAGCAATGGAGAGTGACCTGGCTTCAGTAGATTAGCTTGGCTATTAACATTCACTGAGAGCAGCAGTTCTTGTGCTTATATACAAGCCAAAAGGGACCTTACTTAACTTTCAGATCCCAACTTGTTTTCTGGACAGTTAAAAACACCTCCTATAAACTGAGCAAACTTGATAGTGTCATTGAGAAGCTTGACAGTCCCAGGTACTGTCACATCAGAGAATCCTGAATCAGAGCGACTTCTTCTATTAGGTCATCTAAGCTATACCCTTCATCGCTGTCAGTGCAGGCTCTGATTTCTTTGGTTCTCTGTGGTGCCTGTGTGTTAACAGCTTTTATTTCTTTTTCACTACACAGAAATGTTTTGTGACTACTACTATGTTTTAAAGATTTTCTGTGAGCTCTTTGGTACAGGCACCGTCTTTTGTATGTGTTTGTACAGTATCTAGCATCTTGATGACCTCTGAGTGCTACACAACAAATAATTGATCTATATGACATGAATACTTGGCTGCAGGGAAAAACAGTAGGTGAAAAAGCACAATTTCCTGAGGACCTTTTTTGATCTTTCAACTCTTCATTCTGCTTGAGATCCAGAGCAGTGGGTATAGAAGCTAGCTACACGGACTGAACATAGCTGGATTGGTGGGTTTGGCACCCTCTGGTGGCATAAGAATACAAAAACCAAAAATTTAATAACAAAATTTAAATTTAATAACAAAAACTGGATACAATTAACTTAGGCTTGAATAGAGACTGGGAATGGATGAGTCATTACACAAAGTAAAACTATTTCCCCATGGTATTTCTCCCTCCCACCCCACCCCCCACTGTTCCTCTGATATTCTTGTTAACTGCTGGAATTAGCCTACCTGCTTGTCACCATGAAAGGTTTTCCTCCTTCCCCCCCCTGCTGTTGGTGATGGCTTATCTTAAGTGATCACTCTCCTTACAGTGTGTATGATAAACCCATTGTTTCATGTTCTCTGTGTGTGTGTGTATATAAATCTCTCCTCTGTTTTTTCCACCAAATGCATCCGATGAAGTGAGCTGTAGCTCACGAAAGCTTATGCTCTAATAAATTTGTTAGTCTCTAAGGTGCCACAAGTACTCCTTTTCTTTTTGCGAATACAGACTAACACGGCTGCTACTCAAAAACCAAAGTTATTGTTAATAGTTCTTATGGAGGGAACATCCCTGTGTGAGTGGAACATTCCCAGTGGAAGAAAAACCCCTATTACTTGGAGATCCTCTAGTGTAGCGTGCTGAGGGCTGAAACATGTGTCTTAAAGTTTGGATAGATGCTGGTTATCTGAGGTCATATACGCTATATGACCCTGATCCAAAGGCTGTGGAGATGAGTGCAAAGACTCCCATTGACCTCTGTGGGCTTTAGATCAGGCCTGTGGAAGCTATTCCCTGCTTCCCACCCCCACCCCACCCCCCAACTGGGACTTTCTGAGGCTTTGATATGGTGTATTTCTTCCATGACACAGAGTCGTACTCTGGATTGCTCATGTGGAGAAGGCTTCCCCATTCCATCTCAGGTGTGCCTTGCAAAGGAGAATAATTTTTAATCCTATCTCTGTAATCCTGTCACAGGAGGGGAAGGAGGAGAAAAGATGACAAGAGCCCACGGCTGCCTAAAAGAAGGTGAGTGTGATTTACCTTTTCTCCACCTTCTTTGCTATAGATTTTAGTCCTTTCCATTTCTTGTGTGAAGAACCCCCTCAGAACCAGCTATTTTCATACATGTTTTTATTGGGCATAGTTTAGAAATAATTGTAGCTCACTCTAAAACCACCATGATGGATTCTTGCAGTCAGGTCATTTTGAGTTGGTCGGTAGCATGTCAGAAGCCAATGATAAGGCTACAGGTGCTCTGTCACTGTCATCTCTTGGGAGATGAGCACGTGGCTAAAACCCACGAGCAGTCCTAGGGGTGGAGAGCTACAGGGGAGAGCACAAGTTGAAATGTGCCGACTCACAAGACAGTTGATCCGGAGACCATGTCACTTCCACATTTTTGGTGAACTGCAATGGCTTTCTTGTTTAATCTTGTACGGCATCTAATTCACATTTTCCAACTAACCTCCCTGTGCATTACTCTCCCATGTACTTCTTAGGAAGAAGCCTCCAATACAGTATGTACGGTGTGAGATGGAAGGCTGCGGCACAGTCCTCGCCCACCCTCGCTATTTGCAGGTCAGTCAGGCTCTTCCGCTCATTTGGATCTGGGGTCAAGGAGCTGCCACTCTTTCATCTTGCACTGCAGTGTTCCTTTTTAATATAGTTTGCTAAGGGAGGCACTGGTTTAGGAGGTGGTGCACTGCACTGGGACTCAGGAGTTTTGGGTTCTGTTCCTAGCTCTGGCAGAGGCCCATTGGGTGATCTTGGGCAAGTCACTTTCCCTCCCTGTGCCTCAGTTTCCCTATCTGTAAAATGGGGATAATATGCTGACCTCTTTTTGTAAAGCGCTTTGAGATCTACTGATGAAAAGCAGTATAGAAGAGCTAGGTGTTATTACTAGCCAGTAACAAGTAATGAAGCTAAGCCCAGCCCGGTTGTAACTGTACCCTATGTGCCTCTTCACCTGTATTTCTGCTTTTCATCAGACCTCAGAGCCTGGTATAATTGCATCCTGTTAGCTCTCCTGCAATGCACAAGGAGGTTGATTGTAGCCCTTACGGTCTGTCGCATTGCTTAACTTATCTTGTCACCTGGGATCTGATTTTCAGCAGTTCCTTTAGTCAGACAGGGAGAGGGTTTGTAACGTTTTTGTCATCTTTCCTAGCATCACATCAAATATCAGCATCTGCTGAAGAAGAAATATGTGTGTCCCCATCCCTCCTGTGGACGGCTTTTCCGGCTCCAGAAGCAGCTGCTACGGCATGCCAAACACCACACAGGTACTGGGAAAGGTGGGGAGACTTGAATCCAACCCATCATCCCATGGATGGATGGAGAGGGGAAAACACTCACCTCTCCTGAGGTGAGGAAGAGGTTAACCTAGGGAGCGCATATGGCTGGCGGTTATTCCCTTCCTGCTGGGACTGCTGCCGATTGGTTGTGCACACCCATTAGACAGTGCGAGTAGGTGGAAATAAGCCTCTGCGTTTGTACTGTAGCATTATTTTATTGGCATATAGGTTGCCTTTTTGCAACAGTGTCATCCTGTTTTCTTCACATTTAAGATGCTCTTGTCAAGCTTCACCTTGACAAGCATGTGGGATTGGTCAGGACTCCCATTCAAGCCCATCAGCTCTACCTGAGATGCTTCCTCCTTCATTAGTCCTGGTGGGATCAGACAGTTCTTAACACTCAAATTGCTGCCTCGCTTTCAGGTAGCTTCACCCGAGAACCTTCAAAATTAAAAGTGGGGTCATAGGGCAACTTCCAGATGAGTGGACTTTCAACCCAAGAATGTGGTTCTGATCCAGATGCAAGTATTAAGATGAGATGTGTGTGCTGCTTTACAGATCAAAGGGATTATATCTGTGAATACTGTGCCCGGGCATTTAAGAGTTCCCACAACTTGGCAGTGCACCGGATGATCCACACAGGCGAGAAGCCTTTACAGTGAGTACTCCTACGTTGTCTTGCCTTTTGAAATATGCCTCTTCCTCCTTCAGCTTGCCACATTTCCCTGGCCACAGCTGGCTTTGCCTCATGTGCCTGTCTGTGATTCTGCGTCTGGGCTTCATATGCCTGCATTCTCTGTTGCCCCTCCTTGTGTGTGTCCTGTTCCCATACTGACCTTTCTTTTTTTTTTTCCTTCCACTCCCCAGGTGTGAGATCTGCGGCTTCACCTGCCGGCAGAAGGCCTCTCTGAACTGGCACATGAAAAAGCATGATGCAGACTCTTTCTACCAGTTCTCCTGCAACATTTGTGGCAAGAAGTTTGAGAAGAAGGACAGTGTGGTGGCACATAAGGCCAAGAGCCACCCAGAGGTGCTTATTGCTGAAGCACTAGCCGCCAATGCAGGTGCCCTAATCACCAGCACCGACATCCTGGGCACTAGTCCAGAGTCCATTGCCCCACCCACCGATGGCCAGGGCCTTCCCCTCCTCCCTGACCCCCTGGGAAGCACTGCCCCTGGCGAGTGCCTACTGCTGAACCCCGACGGGATGCCAAAGGCGTACTGCAGTGGGGCTGAGCGCATGAGCCTGATGGCCGATGGCAAGATCTTCGTTGGTGGCGGTAGCAGTGGGAGCACGGAAGGGCTGGTCATGAACACGGAGATTCTGGGAGCCACCACAGAGGTTCTGATTGAAGATTCTGACTCTACCGGACCTTAGCAGGCAGGGAGCACGTGGTTGTTGGGACAACTCGGACTTTGTATTTAAAAGAAAAATGGAGAAACTTATTAAAAAAAGAGAGAAGTTAAACAAATTTAAAATACTAGTAAATAAGCGAAGGGCCTGCTCCCCTCCAGCGTGGATCACAGCACCCCTCTTCCTGACCCCTTCTCTGTCCTACTGTCCCTTTTCAGAAAGGGGATGCCACAGTTACTGGAGTGAGACAGAGCAAAGGAATTCTCCGAGTGAAGGGAAGCAGCCAGAGGCCCTCACTCACCCCAAACCCAGGCGCCTTCCCTGCTCCTCAATAAATCCCTGTTTGCAAACTTGAAGGAGTTTGGGCTCTGGACCAGCTTCTCGTTCTTAGGACTCCCTCTGCCCAACTTCTATGCATTGCTGCATTCTGATCCTTGCAGTCTTGTCTTCTTCCTCCTGGGTCTGGGAGTTTGGCTTGGCACTTTAGGGCCCCTCAGCAGGGTGAGCTGTAAAACAGCACCTGTTCCTGCCTCTCACACCCTTCCCCTCTGTCACTGATGGGAAGTAGAGGGCACGCCCTGGCGCTCAGATGGTGCTCGCTTGCTGATATGCTGGGGCTTGGCTCTGTACGAGAGCCCTGTGTTGGAGAGGCAGTGAGAAGTCTCAAATTGGTGACAGTCATTTGCACTTTGAACATGTTTCGTTTTTGTGTGGTGGTAACGAAAGTCCTTATTTATTGATCAGAGGGTCTGGTATTTTTAATTACATTTGGGGTGGATTGGGCTATTCCAGAGTGGGCTCCTTTACATCAGTGGAACTCATAGGGGTAAGCCATGCTGGAGCAGCAGCTATAGGGCTGATCCCCACCACAAAGATAATCAGGGTGAAGAAAGCACTACGGAAGCTGAGTAGCTGTTTGTAAACAGGTCAGTGTGATAGACCCCATTGGAGGAACTCCATTTGCATTGTGGAGTTTTGGAGCAGTTGTTTGCTTTGGGGTGGGGTAGGCGGTGAGGAATGACTAGCTTAGTTTAGGGCTCTGAACTGCAGGAACAACTTATATAGTGGTGTGTCTCCCTCCCCAGTTTATTCCAAGCTCCTTGCATTAACCCTTTTTTCTCACTGATTCATCCTCACTCCCTGCCATTGGAAGAATTAGCACTGTTAGCCAAGGAACTTGTTCCAGTCTTGTGACAGATGTGTAACTAAGTGGTGCAGGGTATCACATTCCCATCCAATTCTGCCTCTCCTTTCCTGAAAGAGATACAGCTATAGGGGGAAAAAACTGGGCTTAGTTATCTTGCACTTGATTTGAATAGAGGCAGACTGATTGACATCTGGTTGCGGGAATGACAACTTCTCTTCCTGCATGAACACCCCTGGGGACAGAGCATGAGGTGTGTTCCCTCTACACGTGCTCCTTACAAGGTCAGCTTTCGCAAATGTTCTTTGTTTCTAGGGGACATGGTGGTGTGGTTTTGCCCAAGAGCGAGAGATGGGCACACATAGCCTTGTAATTAAGAAAGCTATTGTCCCTCAGAAAGGTTTAGGACATAATGTATCTTAAGTATTAAGCACAGATCTTTGCTCTGTCCATTGTCAAACTTTGTGCAGTGACCGAGTGACCTTACAGTTTGCTTTTTGGAAAAAGCAATGAATAATCTGGTCATGTCAATGTGGTTTGGAAGGAAGTTACAATACCCTGTTTAAACACCGAGCCAGTAAAACTTCTTTGTTGTAGACCTGGTTGGAAAATGGAGTTTTTCTGCAGAAAATTTTGACAAACTGGAAGAACTTCTTTTGCATTGGAGATTTACCACAACGTTTTGATTTTGTCTGAAAACTGGAAACAAGCTGACTGCTGAAATCTTTTGGAAAAATCACAGCAAACTGTCTTGTTTCTGGTCAGGTCGACCCACATATGTCAAACCTATTGTGAAACAATTCACTTCAGTTTGGGTCAGTTCAACATTAAACTGTGTTTGCCTGAGCTGATGCAGGTCACCCTATGGGCTTGGCTCCCTGGTTAGACTGAATCTCCCTTGATGCACCATATTCTTCCCTCTTTCTGATTGATTGGTTGCGTGTGTCATCTAGTGACATGGTTGTGGTGCATCCTGGGAGATGTAGTCCATCTGAGAACATAAGAATGGAATGAGGGCTAATGGCATCAGACCTACAACTCGCAGCACCCTAGGAAGATGTGCTTTAATGTTGAAATGAGATCAAACTAACTTTCATTTGTAATGTTGAAATGTCTCATTTCAGTTATAAACATCAAAACGGTTTTAACATTTCCAAATTGAAGATTTTGGCTTTTGGGCAGGAAGCTGAAATTTTCTGCAGAAAATTGAATTAAATAATTTGCTCAAAACCAGTTTTGATGGAGAGCTTTCAACTAGCCCTTGATATGTGGTTTTGCTGGCCAGCACGGGTGTGGCCAATTCCTGACACCTGTGTTCAAAACTCTTCTATTCTAGGTCCTGACTTTGCATGATTAAAAGCTGTTGTGGTGCAGGTTAGCTTTGGCTGGCTGGTCAGCCAGCCAGACCCTGCTACAGACCAGTTCTGCGGGAACTCTGTGGAAACCCTCCATCACTTGGTTTGAAGTCTGGTGTAGACCGGGCCTTCCAGGGAACACTAAAAGGAGAACTTAGCCTTATCAATTTCCTTTTATTTCTAAGGATGGCACTAAAATGCTGTGTTGGGTGGAAATCTCACTCTGGGGTGGTGCAATAGCTAGACAGCGTGCTGTGGAGACTGCCCCATGACTTACCTGCAGAATGATGCAGCCCAGTCACCCAGCGTGGGAAATAAGAATGTGGACTGCTCAACTTCTCCAGTAGAGGGAAAGTTTCTCACATTTCCAGCAGGCAGCAACGAGTGGGTAATTCGCCTCTGAAGTCCTTCCTATCCCTGTCACTTCCTTGCTGTCATTCCACACATTCTTCTGGCTTTAGCCTTTCTCCCTCCCTCCCCCTTTGGTCTCATCCAATTGTTTCTGTCCTTAAACACAGCCTTCTAACCTCCAGGGCAGGAGAGACCTGTGTAAGTTACAGCCCCGGGTTTAAAAAATGAAAACTGACACTCAATGCCTTCCTGCTGCTTCTCCCCCTCTGTGTCTCTCCCACCACTCGCATGCAGTTTGCTTCAATAAATTATTGTAGTAGTTTGCAATAAACATTTTTGTATTTTTCCCCCATGTATTTATTTTTTTCTCCGGCGGTGGGAGCACGTTGGGGAGCTGGGCTTAGGGTGCTTCTTTTTCCCCTTTCACATAAGCTGGTTTGTGGTGACTGACTTAACATCACTCCCCACCCCTTCCTTTTAGTGTTCAGTGTGGGCGCTCATGTAAGCTGCACTCTCCGCAGTTGGAGTTGCTTCTTCCGCGCAAGCTTAACCTTGATAGCGGGACACAGAGTTGCACAGAGGGGCTTTTGCTTTGTGCATGGGGCGTCAGCTGCTCGCTGTGTCAATCTGCTGCCACTCCATCTGGCATTGATGCTTCCTGAAAGCTGGCTGGGCATTCTTCAGCTCCTGGGACAGGGTGGAGAGGCAGGGGACACAACCTGGATTAGCATGAAACCTGCCAATGGGGAGGGGGGTTAAACTTTATACTGCTTAGCAGCACTACCTGCAGTAGCCACCAGGTGGCAACACAGCTGTTGCATTGGCACACCCCTCTAGTGTTGAGGGGGGGAAGCTGGGGAGAGGAGATGCATAAGCTGACAAACCTTTGATTGCTATAAGTCTTGTCCCACAGCAATCTCCACAGGGAGAGGGGGAGCCCAAGTTACCTGAACCCAACTTGGGGAAAGGGTAATGTAAAATGTAATAATAAAGGGATACTCTGCTTTTCAACTCGTTTTCTCTTAATCTGGGTAAGACATAACCAAAATAAATGTATAAAGGAAAACACAATAAAAATTGTTTGTCTTGGTGCATGCAGCTTGTCTGCAGTGGTTGTAGTGGATTATGCTGGGATCACAGGGGAAGGGCATGGTTATGTATAAGCAGTGTGGGAGCCATTAGTTTTCAGTTACATTTGAGCAGGGTAAATACCCAATTCAATTCCCAGAAGACTGCAGATAAGCAGGGATGTGGGTGGTAAGGATGGATGGCACTAGTACCATGCCTGCTGGATGGGGCTTTCTCCCTTTGCATCAGGGGGTTTGCATCATGGTCAAAAGTCTGGAAATCAGATGTTTGGTGACATGAGTGTGCAAGGGCTGTCTTCTGCCTAGAAGGACACAGTCACCACTAAAAGCATTGGGGCCCTTTGAATCTCGGGAGAGAGACAAGCTTTCCAAGTGCATATTTGGGTGCAAATAAACTCCTGCTGGTGTGCAGAAACAGAGTGGCACATGCTGTCCTGGATTTGCCAGCCTTCAGCTGGGGGCTGTGGGCCTGAGCTCCCACAATGTGAGTGGTGCTCTCTCCAGACTCAGCTCAAGGGGAGGGAAGCAGCCCATGGTGATAGAAAACACCCCTTGCCTCTGCAATGACGGGCTCAGGAGAAGAACCTAGTGGGGAGCGGTGGCCAAGATTGTAAAACCAGCCTAAAGGGGTAGCTTGTTCTTTTCAAAACTGCTGAGCAGCCACTAGCTCCTGTGGACTGCCATGGGAAGTTATAGGGTGCTCAGCATTTTGGAAAATCAAGTCACTTATTTAGATACCTATATTTGCAAATCTTGGGCCCTGTGTAATGGTTGTGGTCTCTGGCTGTTGATCAGACCACCTTTGCTGGACAAGAAAATTCTAGTGTGGATGCAGCATGCATGCTTATTTTCTCTTATATTTATTTATCTCGCTGTGATTTGTCGTTGCTTAACATTAGCTAGTGAAATGACTACAGGTCTGGGAAGAGGGTTATGGGCACTAGACCTGGCTTAGCGTGATAGGAAAGAGTGAGAACTTCCCAGACAGAACAGGGAGGATGCGGGAAATAACGGACCGTATCAGGCTTTGTCTCGCATCTCAATGGGGGATTACCAGGAAATCCCTTTGGCAACTGTACACAACAGGGGTAGTCAATAGGACCATGGGCCAAATCCCAGTTGCCAGATGATTTTGAACAGACTCCAAAATCTTTTTATTTACTTTTTTCTTTTCTCTGGAGTTTGGACCTTGACTATACCTTGACCGAGAAATTTGGACCTTGACAAAAAAATAGACTACTCCTCATACAAGTGACGGATGGATGTAGCTGCAGATGAGTGGACTAGAGCTGTAGGGAGATGGGCTGTGCGGGAGGAAGGATGGAGTGAGTGGGAGACTGATTCTGGGCCAGACAACTTTGAAGGTGCATGGAGGAGGGACATATTAAGAGACAAAAAATCTGCCTTTATCAATCTCCAAGGCAGACATGTTCAGTCTCTCCCCAGGCCTTGGGGATGGAAGAGGGGGGGAGAGAGGCATGTGAGTGGCTAATGCTCTCTAGAGCTGGAATGTGTGAGCTGAGCATGGGATTTTTCTGTCTTGGCTGTGGCGCAAACAGACCTGTGTGAGCTCTCTGGCTTAGCTGCCATCTGCATCTGGGACAGATGGCTTTGGCCAAGCAAACCCCTGTGACCCTTCAACACCACAACCTCTGCAGCCGCACCATCCTCCTGGCCGGGAAGATCTACTCCGACATGGCCAGCCTCCTGGAGTCCTATGTGAGTCTCTTCCTCTCAGGCCAATCCCTCAGCTGCTCAAACTGCGACATCTCGTCTGGCAGCTGAGCATGGTGGCACCTTGCTCTGGCACCAACACTGTCTTTAAAAGCAAAGGGGGTGACTCTAGTTTGACCTCCCTGCCTGGGGGTTGGGTGCATCTTCCCATACTGGATATGGATGCATGTTGGGTATAGGTTTATAATGAGCTGGGGGGCGAGATATTCAGTCAATCAACTCAGCCAATGGATGGAATTTGCCAGGTGAGCAAAAGGGTCCTTGTGCAGCCTCATAGAGGTAGGGTGTAGACTGAATTCCTCCAGTGCTTTTCCCCTCTCTCTGTTGGTAGGGAGATGAGTAATCAATGTCTCTTGCACCTGTTGCAGAGAATCCAGGCTCTTCTCCTTTGTCCTACTGCATCTCTAGTGCAGGTTCTGTTCTTTTCTATCACCCCTGAAGCAGAAACACAGCCACTTCTAAGGTGGTGACTGATGCTTAAAAGCAGGCATCGCGCACACTCTTCTGGGGACTGAACTAGCAAGATAAAGATTGCTACAGCCTCATCACCACCCTCTGGATCAGGGAGAGAGGACATGTCACATGCTTCCCTTGTGCAGAAGTTGAAGTGGTCTCCAATTGACCCCTCAGTGGGAGGGAACGTACATCTGTGGGCGGTGTGGGAATCCAGGCAGGGTATGGGTTAAAGTTCCTGCCCTTCACCCCAAAATGCAGTGGGAGGTTTGGTGGGGGGGAGGCGAAGGACCTTGGGTTTTTCTCAACAGATGCTAAAGCTTGGTTGGGGAAAAAAGGGGGGAAGGTGGATGCTAATATTCAAGGTGCCTCAGGCATGGCGTCACCTTGTGGGCGCTGCTAGAGAAAGAAACAGTGCTGATGGTTCATGGAATCTGAGTCAGGTCCTGAATCTGCTTTCCACCAGCACATTGGTGATATGGGCTGACACTATCACAGGAGCACTGGATGCCAAGCTCTGGAAAAGCCCTGGTGTAAATTCCCCTAATCCTCACACCTTCCTTGAATGCTCCTGACTTTTCATCAGAGAGCTTTCCAGCAGGGATTTTCTAGCCAGTTCTAGAGGGTAACTCCTGCAGAGCTCCTGCAATTTTGCTTTTCCATTGGTTTGGTGCTTGCTTACAAGAGGCGTGACCCCCAAATTCATAGATTACACTGGAAGGGACCATTGTGATCATTTAGTCAGACTCCTGCAAAACACAGGCCAGAGGACTGCCCCAAAATCATTCCTGAAGCAGAGCTTTGAGAAAAATATCCCGTCTTGATTTTAAAACTATCGGTGATGGAGAATCTACCACAACCCTTGGTAAATTGTTCCAGTGGTTAATTACTCTCATCCGTAAAATTGTACTCCTTATTTCCAGCCTGAATTTGTTTAGCTTCAACTTGCAGCCATTGTTAGACCTTTCTCTGCTAGATTAAGAGCCCATTATTTAGTATTTGTTCCCCATGTGGGTACTTAGACTGTGATCAAGTCACCTCTTCACCTTTTTGTTAAGCTAAATAGATCTTGCTCCTGGATTCTTGCTCCTTGCTCATTGTAAGGCATCATTCTCTTGGCTCTTCTCTAATCCCTCTCCAGTTTATCAACATCCTCCTTGAATTGTGGGCTCTGGAACCAGACATGGTATTCCAGCAATGATTGTACCAGTGTCAAATACAGAGGTAAAATAACCCCTCTCCTTGAGAGTCCATTTGTGCATCCCAGGATTGCATTACCTCTTGTGGACACAGCATCATCCTGGGAGCTTCTATTCAGTTGATTAGCCAGCACCACTCCACAATTTTTTTTCAGAGGCCTCTATCCTGTATGTATGGCCAGTACTGTCATGGGCAGCACCTAGGGGCTGGCTACTGTTTTTGCTGACAATAGGCCTGGAAACAGGGACTTCCAGAGCTAAACCCGTAACCTGCTACATCTTCAGCTAAAGAACCAGCCTGAGTAGATGGAGACGGTAGCAGACCCATCTCCTCCGTGGATCAGGGACAGAGGGACGCACAACACTAGCCAGTGGCTACCTCCTAGCTGTTCCAGCTAAGGGCTGACTAAGGTGAAACCAAAACAGCAGAAGCTAGGCCAGGGACAGGCTACCCTGTCCCTTCTGGTGAGTTCACTAGCAACAATTTTGCAAACTCTTGTCTCCTCCTTGCTCAGTTCTTCATTGTTCAGACAATGTGGAGCAGCCAAGGCCCAGGGCGGTGACGGTAGCAAGCTGGTTCATAATAAAGATTCCCCTTCCTTCCCCGGCCGTACTGTGGTCTGGCTTGGTGTACGAGTGATTGGTGACTGTGACATTCCCCAGGGTACAATTTGGACTGCTGGACAATTGTTTCCCCTCAATACTCCAGCCTGGGGTGCCTTTTACACTATTTTGCTGTAAGAGCCACCATTCCTGGTCTGTTCACACACGGCCTTTAGCATGCAAAATCACCCACAACTGTATTACACGGTTGCTCTGACCAGCCATTCATTAATTATATACATGGCAACACCAGCCAATTCCTAGTGGCAGACCTTTCCCCAGAAATGTACATCTTGTACAGCCCAGCACCCACTGGATGATACAAGCTCATAGAAAGGTTGTAATTTCATCAAAGGACAATGATATGCACAGACCCTGCTATCTCAAGTGGATGTTCCCAAACACTTCAATCCAAACAACAATGGTTTAGCTAAAACAAGTTTATTAACTAAAGAGAGAGAGAGATTTTCAGTGATTACAAGTAATGAGGCATAGAATTCAGAATTGGTTACAAAGAAAATAAAAACATAAAACACCAGCTAATACCTAACAAGTGGAGTGAACTTAAAAACAAAAGATTTTTCTCAGTATATGCTTACAGCAGTCTGGATTGGCTGAAAAGCCTCCCAGCTAGGACCCCTCCCCCAGTTCAAAGATGTTTCCTTTGTTTCAAGCTTTGTAGCTCTCCTGAGTAGAGATGGGGGAGAGAGAGGTGATTTGTTGTGTGTGTCCTCCATTCTTATACCTGTCTCCCCTCTTAGAGGATTACCTCTAACTGGGGTTCAGGCAACAGGCAGTCTGTTTACACGGAAGCTCCCAGTTGTCCTATTGTCAATATGTAAAGTATGCTTACACCCTTCTTCCTGCTACAGAATGGCCATTTAACTAGGTGACTGTCCAATTGATTATGCTGATAGATGGCTGGGGTGCCAGGGTGTCTTTGTCTCTGAAGAACTGGTTTGGGCCTGCCTTTCTAACTCTGGAACATATCACAGCAACGTTACACAGTAGAATCTTATAACTTTACATACAGTGTTGCCACATATTTTACCTGAACAATAATGTTCAGCAGATTATGATTTTAAATACCATCTCACAAGGCATACTTTGTACAACATTTATCATGGTCTTGTTAAAAGGGTGAACGTGGGGTACAGTCTGTCTCAGTGACACTGGGATTTCTCTTCTCCCTGGCGTGGATTCTGGTTATCAGGAAAGGAGCGAGTGGTTGACATGGTGAGGACAAGTGAGTGGGTTTGGCTGTGGGGGCTGGTGAGGTGGAGTGAGTGGGTGTGGGGAAAAGGGGAGCTGATGAGATGGAGAAGGGAGGGGAGTGGGTGGGGCTAATAAGGGAGAGTGGAGGGCTGATCTTTCTGTTACTGAATCTCCGCCCTCAGGTGGAGAGGCAGGGGCTAGACAGGACCATCAGCCTGGACGCGGTGGAGGGCGTGCCAAGTGCGGCCGTGGAACAAGGGGGCGAGCTGACGGTGGCCGCACGGTTGGGCGACAACCTGCAGGCCTACCGGGCATTCCAGACATTGCTCGGTGAGGTCCTGGAAGAGCAGAGGTTTCACTTGACCCCACTGGACACGGACTTCCACGCCTCCATCCAGTCCATCCTGCTGCAGGTGGCGGCCCTGGCCTACCAGCTGGAGGAGCTGCAGGCACTGCTGGGTCACGGCAGGCCAGTCTGGGAGGCAGCCGGCCCCAGGCCATCGCAGCTTGTTTGACATGAAGCTGCGGGGGCTGAAGGTGCTGCAGGAGCTGGCTCACTGGACTGTGCGGTCCGTGCGAGACCTGCGCCAGGTTGCCAAGCACAGCCAGGGCTCTAGCACTGCCCATGGGGACCAGGCCCAGAAGGAATGAGGCCACCTGCCTCCCTGCCACTGGGGTAGATGGGGCCTCCCCATCCGCCCTCTCTTCAGCAAGCCAAGAGCTTAGAAGCCGATGGCCCCATTTGCTCACTGTGGGGATGGAGCTGTGAAGCGGCTGGAGCCTGGAGCAGCTCCTGAGGGGTGGAGGCGGGGGCTGCCCTGCTGGGAAGAGGAGGCAGGGCTGCTGCAGGGATCCCCCATATGTCCCAGCTGGGATCCCCCTCTTCCCTTTCCCATTGAGCTGCCTCCCTCTCAGGGATTTCCCTACACCCCCCATGGGGGTGTTTACCCCCCCCCGAATTTCCCCAACACCCCCCCCAAGTTTTGTGAACTAGTTACATGCAGTGATTGTTTGGAAATTTGAATTAAAATTGAAACATTAATACACACTTTAAAAGCATATAACGTGTATCATAAAATATGTAAAAAGACAAGGAGTACTTGTGGCACCTTAGAGACTAACAAATTTATTAGAGCATAAGCTTTCGTGAGCTACAGCTCACTTCATCGGATGCAACGATGAAGTGAGCTGTAGCTCACGAAAGCTTATGCTCTAATAAATTTGTTAGTCTCTAAGGTGCCACAAGTATTCCTTGTCTTTTTGCGAATACAGACTAACACGGCTGCTACTCTGAAACCTGTCATAAAATATGTGCATCTGAAAAAGTATAATAGATTTGAAAAGTATGAGCATAGACTAGCTTCTTTACACAACTCTTGTTTTTTATGACAATTTCAGAGCATTCATTTTGATGGTGTTGGCCAAGCTAATAATTTCAAATTATGATTTATAAGCAAAGTCTAAATGAGCTCTCCCTGACAGCTAGTGATGAGCTGGGGGAAAAGGCTTCAGGGCCAGATTAAGTGTGAATGTAAATACAATCTACCTAGGTATCCAGCAAACAGAACTGTGTTGCCCAAGTGATAGATTTTGGCTGGGGTTGGGTTACAAATCACTTGAATGTGGGGGGTAAAGAAATGTTGTTGTTCTTATTGTATGAGTAAAGGGCAGTAGAATTGTACTTAGTTTTTGCTGATGGAGGGCATCAAGAGAGAGGGTGGGGGCAGGTGTTTTGCTTGATGGTCTGCCTGAGTCACATGTACGATTTGACCTGCCCCTCTCCACTGTTTAAAGACAGAGCTGATTAGGCTCCATAGATAGTCTTTTGTTGTGTTAAGTGACCGCTACAGCTGAAATCACTGATAATCAGGTCTAAGTGCTTAGACCTGTTGTGGGACAGTGTTTCTGTGGAAGAGATCGCCCAGCCTGCACTAGCAGTGAGGTTCCCCCACTGAGAGTTGGGTGGAACCTCAAGATACCAACTCGCAGAGGTCACAGTGGCAGGTGGCAGCAGAAGGTGAGGGCGCAGGGCCACTGGCAACAGAGCGATGGAGTGAACGGTGGCACAATGAACAACAGTGGCCAGAGTGAACAGTAGGCAGCTGGAGGAAAGAGCAAAGTGCCTGCTTGCCCCCCACCTGGGAGGTGAACTCATGAGAAAGCACCTCTGAACTCTGAGTCTCCACTGACCAAGGACAACACTGGTGAGTGTTAATGAGGCTGTTACACAACACAGTTCGTGCGAACAAACATGGCCGTGGCATCATATTTAAGCAAGAGATACCACACACTACAAACTGGAGGCCAATGTTAAGTGCATTGTCACTTGTTCATCCTGAAGCTGAACACTGGTTCCGAACAAGACCAGCAAATGCTCACTATCTTTCTGCAAGAAACTCAACAGACTGGCTAGACGCATGTGGTGCAACAGTGAAAGACTCAACAGTTGAAAAAGTGAAGAACTCTCTCACTACATTCAAAAAATTTGCAAACATGGCTGATGAATGCACTAATGCAAATGGTCATCAAGTACTAAGTCATTGTGTACGTTATCTTGATGTCAGTGGTAGGGCAGTAGATGCATTTCTAGATGTTCAAGTTATAGAAGACAGATTGGCTGCATCAGTGACAACCCACATCTTAGAAGTGTTAAATGCTTGTCAATTGGACCCCAAACAGATGGCTGCTTGTGCATTTGATGGAGCTGCAAACTTCTCTGGAAGACATGGTGGAGCACAAGCTTTGCTCAGAGAAAAATGTAACCCTAGTCTCTCCTATACACGCTGCAGAGGCCATCTGCTCCAACTAGCGCTAGTACGAGCTGCAGATTCTTCAAAGGCATTTAAAAAGCTATAAATGTAATGTCTTCATTATATTCTTTTTTCAACAAGAGTCCAAAAAGGCTGACTATCTTGGAAAATTTAGAAGATACACTGGGACTGAAGTTCAAATTAGTCCAACCTGGGAAAACCCTCTGTCTTTCTCACGAGCGATCCTTGGCTGTTGTCTTAAAATTACTCCAGCCATTATTACTAGCTTTGGAAAGTATCTACCAAGATGGGATGGATCTAAGTCATGAGGCTGGTGGATTACTTTTGCTACTATATTCAGAGAAGATTATTGACATTCTCTCTCTCTCTCTCTTGTAAATCTACTGTTGAAACCACTTGGGTCATTAAACAAAGCCATCCAGGCGTCTGCTACAATGGTAGTAGATCTTTGTCCAGTAATAGAAACTATATTTGGATCAATCAGAGAGCTATCATTGGAAAAAGAACTGGAAGAAGCAAAGACTTCAGTCCAGAAGTTGACTAATGAAGGGATTTATATTGAATCCTTAAGTGAAGAGGACAAGAAGTGTTTAAGACAACTGAAACAGTACACAGACTTGATTCTTAAAAATCTACAACAGCGACTTCTAGATTCTACTCAACCGCTCCGTAGCTTTTACAGATCCCTGTCTTATAAAACACTGACAGTTGAGTGGAGTGAGGCACTACCCGCAATGGGGCTGCCAGGTACTAAGGACAGAATAGAGAATTTGAACACAGAGTGGAATATCCTAAGACGAACGAATTAAGATTTGACTTCAACATTTTTTATCATCACTAGTATCTCAACCCGTTCTTTATGCTGTGTTTCCTGGGCTGAAAGAAGTAGGAATTCATCTCTTGCTACTCCCAGTCACAACAGCTACAGTTGGGCGTTCTTTTTCATCATTGAATACAACTTTGTGTTTTGAAAGAAGTCGCCTTCTGCCTGATCATGTGAATAAATTAATGCACATATAAATTAAATGGGGAGGGATAGCTCAGTGGTTTAGCATTGGCCTGCTAAACCCAGGGTTGTGAGTTCAATCCTTGAGGGGGCCATTTAGGGTTCTGGGGCAAAAATTGGGGATTGGTCCTGCTTTGAGCAGGGGGTTAGACTAGATGACCGCCTGAGGTCCCTTCCAACCCTGATATTCTATGAAGGAATGGAAGTACCAGACACACAAGAAGCCACCAAAGATGAATGCATTGCATTCAAGAAGTTCAATAAGAGAGTTGTGCAAAATTATAACAAGAAACCAAGAAGGATGTAGAAGCTTCATAGAAGGCTTGAGTAGCCAGCTTTAATTTGTGTGATGATTTTAAAATCTAATAAAATGGTCATGAAACATTTTTCAGTTTTTACTATGGTGCCATACAGCCCCCCTTCACCCTCACGGTCTCACCCCTCATCAGCTCTGACCCCCCCCATTTCAATTCTTGGGGAAAACGCAGCTTGCCCTGCAGCTGATCCCAGCCATGGGCTCAGGCTGAGCCCTGACACTGGGGAGGCAGGTATGGGGGGAGAGACAGCTCAGAACTGATTGGATATAGGAGGGAGTGGAGTGAAATCTCTGCCCGGGGGGTGGGAAGCAATGTCTTCCAGGGCAGTGAGAGAGAGATGTGGGGCTTCTCTGAGACAGAGGGAGAAGGGTAGAAGGCTGGGGAGGAACCTGGAGCTGTTGCAGGGAGTTCTCCTACCCACCTGCCACGTGGTTTGAGGCCATCACCGAGTACCCACCTAGCACCACGTGTTCCCTGCCCTGAGATTACAGTTGCTCTATTTGATGGTCTTGCTACTGGGGGCTGAGCTCTTAAGGGAAGAAGGCCAGACAAGTTTCTTCATCTCACTGCCCCCCCCCGACCATGAAAGTTGGGGTCTCCTCTCCCACCCCTCCCAGCCTTGGCTGCATTTAACCAGTTTTTTGGCACTTGGAGAGCTAACCAGGAAGTAATGGCTCCTGCTTAACGGGGAGACGGGGGCCCAAGACCGGTGGCGCTCCTGAGCTGGGGGCCATGTGCCGCTGCAGCAGATACTCCATGAAACCCACTAGGGCCTGCACTGTTGCTGTTGGTTTGACATGGTGCCCAGATGCTATGGTGATGGATAGCAGGATAAAACCCAGAGGTGGATGCGAAAGGGTGTGAAAGTCAAGTGAGCAGCTGACCCATTCTGCCTGACGTAGGGCAGGTGGCTGAAGATGCTATAGGAGCTGGCTCACTGAACAGTGAGACCTGTCTGGCTAGGACCTTAAACCCTTTCCAGACCCTGATCCCCATTTTCCAGGTGAGAAAACTGAGGCATGGCATTGGGCAAAGTCACACTAGAAGCTTGCATCAGCCACAGGAGGGGAGCTGAGATCTGCCCCTTAACCATGTGACCCACAAAACTGGACTGATTGATCTGGCTGTTTTGGGATCAGACACTCCCACCTGGGAGCTGTGAACAGGGAGGAGCAACTGCCAGGATAGCCCTGCTGTGTCTGGTTTGGGCAGCCCTCAGGGTCCCAAAGTGGGTGTAGCCCTCAGTAAATTCCATTGAGGCTCCCAGAAAGACTGTTCTCAGCCTATACCCCTCTCCCACCCCCACCCCCTTCTGCATCTGCTCTGGAGATGGGGCAAGAGCAGCCTCCCAATGTGTATAGAAGGCTTGAAAAGCATGTTCTGTTTTATTTGCCCTGGTTTTCCTGACTGCCTCCTTGAACAGATGGTGAACAGGGGTAGGATCTGGCATGAAAGATCCAGATTAATCATGAAGAGAAATGACTTTTATCCAGACTGTGGGTTGTTGTTTTAAGCATGCATTTAACTCAAGCGCTTTGCAAACAGGTAGGAGAGAAGAGCTCTGTTAAAAATAAATTCAACTGAGGGCTGAGAGCTGGAAATCCAAATCTGCGCCTTCCTTCCAGCTATTGTGCCCAATCAGGTACACCACTTTGATCCTGATATTTGGAAGGCAAAACACAAGCAGAAAAATAAACTTTGTGTTGTTTCTTTATATGGAAAAACAGCCCTTTCAGGCTGTCATAAAAATAAAGGGAAGGGTAAACACCTTTTAAAATCCCTCCTGGCCAGAGGAAAAACCTTTTCACCTGTAAAGGGTTAAGAACTAGGATAACCTCCCTGGCACCTGACCACAATGACCAATGAGGAGACAAGATACTTTCAAAGCTGGAGGGTGGGAGAAACAAAGGGTCTGGGTCTGTTTGGGTGATGCTTTTGCCAGGGACAGAACAGGAATGGAGTCTTATAACTTAGTAAGTAATCTAGCTAGATATGCGTTAGATTATGATTTCTTTAAATGGCTGAGAAAATAAGCTGTGCTGAATAGAATGGATATTCCTGTCTTTCTGTCTTTTTTGTAACTTAAGGTTTTGCCTAGAGGGATTCTCTGTGTTTTGAATCTAATTACCCTGTAAGGTATTTACCATCCTGATTTTAGAGGTGATTCTTTTTACCTTTTCTTATATTAAAATTCTTCTTGTAAGAAATTGAATGCTTTTTTTTTTTTCATTGTTCCAAGGGTTTGGGTCTGTGGTCACCTATGCAAATTGGTGAGGATTTTTACCAAACCTTCCCCAGGAAGGGGGGTGCAAGGTTTTGGTGAGGATTTTGGAGGGAAAGACGTTTCCAAGCGGCTCTTTTCTAATCAAAAACCCAGTTAGACATTTGGTGGTGGCAGCGAAAGTCCAAGGGCAAAAGGTAAAATAGCTTGTATCTTGGGGAAGTTTTAACCTAAGCTGGTAAAAGTAAGCTTAGGAGGTTGCAGGTCCCCACATCTGTACCCTAGAGTTCAGAGTGGGGAAGGAACCTTGACACAGGCCTTTAAATCTATGTATCTAACAAAGGGTTTTCTCTAGTTTTCATCCCTTACAATGTGCTACTATGTGGTTTTTCTACAAAGAAGTAAAAGAGACCATACCACCTTGCCACACATTCACTCGCCCACTCTCCTCCTTCTCCTCTCACCTTTAACCACTGTCCTTCTACCATGGCTGGGTTTGTACTATGTGGTTGAACTGTTCTGTGAAATATTTTGACAGATGTGAGATGGTCTAGATCTGACTGGTTATTGGCTTTTTGCTTTTGAAAAATTAGAAGGAATAATTTAATCTGTGACTGGAGAAATTTTAATACTGACCCATGAAATTTGGCGCGCTGTAATTTTACAATCTCACTTCACGATCTCTGCTTCTCGTAGAGGGGATCTTGGAGTGATTTGTTTTGGCCTGTAGAATGTTGTCTTATTTTTTCCTGAATGTAACAAACAGATTCAGAAAGAAATTGAACCTAAATGGCATATCATGATTTTGCTTTTTCACTCCCCAAAACATTGCTTTACCAATTTTTGTTAGAGACAGAGTACTTTTGTTTTTTGGGGGGGTTTAATTTTTGTGGACACATACAATATTTTGGACTTAGCAGGAGTTGAAATGTTTAGTGTAGTTTGGGGAAAGGAAGGTGGGCAAAATACAGGTGGGCAGGGTCTTATTACCTCCCCTAGACCGCAGTGCTGGGCCTGCCTTGGCCTGCCTTAGCCTGCCATGTCCCCTGTCTACACATGGGAATGCAGAATAGTCAGCCTAGAACAGTGGTTTCTAAAATTTTCCGCCCTGCGCCATATTCACAGGGGTTACACTCCCCCAGGATCACTGCCCTGGTGGGTGCTGAGGAAAAGACAAATATTTCTGCAGTGCAACCTCTCAAAACACTTTACAACTACACGGAGTGAATCTGCCTCATAGCCCTGCCCAAGTATCACCCCGTGATTAATGGGGAAAACAGAGGCACAGAGGTTAGCAGTCAAGGGGCTGCTGAGCAACTCAGAGCTGGGACCAGAAGCAAACTCCTGCTTCTCAGCACTAACCACTAGCCTCTGCAGCCTCCTGGAAAGGGTTTGGCAGGGGGTCACGACCTGTGCTGCCTGCCTGTGGTTGGGGCCTCTGTCAGACCCTCCCTTAGCCAGGGAGGGGGCAGTAACTTAAAGGGATACATCCGTGTGCATGCAGCCTTTATTTGGTTAGCAAAAAACCAACCATGCATGACCCAATGATGGGTTTGAGAGAGGCACAGCCACACACACTCACCTCTGTGGGGGAAGAGGTATAAGGGCGGGTGTATGGCAATGTAATTGGCTTTGAGCTGTTCACCCCACCCCCAAATTACACCACAGCATCCATTTGTCCCTGCTGCCCCCACACAAGAAAAAACAACCAAACATAAAAGGAAGAGAGAGAACTGAAATGAAAGCCCTGAAACTGCGTGGTTGGGTGAGCCTGGAACATTAACCATTAGAGTGCTGTCGTTTGGCCTCCTCAGGCTTGCTAACTTGCTCCCCATCCCACCAGCGTCCATGTCTCCCACCATCCCCTGCTGCAAATTCCCCATTTCCCCACCAAGCCCCCATAGCTGGTTGCCACCTACCCCAAGCTGATGGCTCTTCTGTTACGGGCTGCTCGTATCCCCCCGCCTCCCTGACTCGCCATTACCTCCTCCAGTTATCCGCAAGCAACTGAAAATCCTTCTGTTCCCCACCCCCTCCCCCACAAAATGCAACCTCCATCACAGCCCCTAACCCCCTCCTCTCCCCAGCACTGTCCCAATCTTCCTGTAAACTACTGACAAGTAACCCTGATCCCCAACCCCTCCCCGACCATCCCACAATCTTCCCCCCAGCTGCCAAATCCGCCCAGGTTTCCTCCATCTGGAACCTCAGTATTGCTATAAGGGTCTGCAGGCTCAGCCCTGGCCCACAGCAGAGGCTTGTGGCAGCTGTTGGGCAGAATGGCAGCCCCAAGAGAGATGACGAAGTTTTGAGCTGGGATGAAGGTCTCTGGCCAGGCTCAGAATCCCCTAGAGGCTGTTCTGGGCTGGTAGGGGCGGGCAGGATCCTCACCTGGCCAACGCTCACTGGCTTCATTACGCTATTTAGTACATTTATCGAGGCCCACGAATCCCTGAGATTCTCAGCTTTCCTTTCTTTAATAACGTTTCCAGCCCTGTGGGTGGCGGGGAAGTGCTCAGAACCGTGACCCCGCAACACTGGCAACCCCCAGGAAGACAAAAGAAAAACAAATCCCTCAAAACGTTATTTTAATCAATCTCATGATTTTTGAACCTGGGGCTTGGCAATCCTGGGATCCATATATATATGTGGCCCCTTCCCCTTTAAGAGGTAGATTTTCTCACTGGCAGACACCTACTTTCCTTTGTCCTTGTTGGTTGGTGGAACAGTGCCCCCCTTTGGCTAAACATAGGAACTTCCTTCCAGTTGATAGGGGGTTCCTAGGGCTGTTCTAGACAAATGGGCTTCTCTTAAAGGTGCCGCTACCGTCCCTGGGTGCATCAGAGAGCTGCCTGAGCGCAGCCTGCAACAATAATGCATTCATGTGATTAAAAGCTACTGCTCCCCCAGCCTTGCCACGTCCCGTACCCCTCACCCAGGAGCTGTGAGCCATTCAGAACTCACCCCAGGGAGAGTCCTTGGCCCAGTTCCCAGGCTCTCAGGCTGAGCTAGTCCCAAGAGACATTGTGGTGGATCCATAGCTCCCTTGCTCTTCTACTAGATGGCTGGGGGGCTGTACCTCCTGGTACCCTCTGCTCTTGTACCTCCGGGTGCCATAGACAGCCCCTGCAATAGCCGCCGCCAGGACAAGCGTCACGGCCACTGAGATGCTAGCCACAGCGCCCCCCGTGGGCCCTGCGCTGGACTGAGCCTGGAAGAGCTGGGCCATCTCCCTTTCATCGGTGACATTAGCTGGTCGCCAGCGTCCACTGCCCTGCAGCTTCACCCAGGCCTGGCTGTCCTCTCCCAGAACCAGGATGGTTTCGGCCATGCTGACGTTGGGGGACGGCCGGCGGAGGAAGGGTGGGAGCTTGATGGGAGCCAGTTGCTGGGCAAAGAGGCTCCCAGCCTGAAGGCAGTAGAGGATCTGGCAGCCGTCACTCAGATAGGCTTTGTGCTGGCTGTACCCCTGGGGGCACTTCATGGGGTAGGCAGTGTCAGAATCCTGGTAGAAGAAATCCTGGAGGAGCCCAGGGCTCTGTCCCTTCAGAGACCCAGCCAAGGGGTTGCCGGCCTGGCAGCTGAAGAAGCCACCGAAAGGCAGGCCGAAGCGGGCACCCATCTCGTAGTCGTCGCTCACACACACCTTCAGCCCATCGAAGAGCGAGAGCGGGTAGAAGTAGGATGGGCAGGCATGGGTCCCGGTGAGCAGATTCTCCTCCCCGGCGCTGTACAGCCCCCCGAAGAGGAAGCCAGAGTCCTGGGGCACAGGGCCAGTGGCAGCACACCAGTAGGCCGTGAAGCGCACCGTGGTGGAGTAGTAGCGGACGCCGCACTCCTTATGGCAGCAGGAGAAGAAGAGCCAGCAGGAATGGCACTGCTCTTGGCACTCGGCCTGGGGCTTGCTGGCCGTGCGCTCCTCGCTGTGCAGCGGGATGGGTGTGAAGCCTTCTGGGCAGGAGAAGCCCCCCGTCAGTGGGTTCTGGGTGCTATATGGCTGGCACATCTCCTCCCCGTCCAGGCCCGACACCCCGCAGCATTCCTGGAAGACACCCCCGAAGGTAAAGTTGGTGCTGGCCCCCAGGCACGAGCCATCATCCACGTTGGCCTGGAAGTTGAAGTTGCCAGCGTCGGCCTTGATGCAGCCTGGGTGGGTGTTGATGGCATAATAAAGACGAATGGCCTTGTCCACCACAGCTGTCACCCTCTTGGCTGTGGGTGCCGGCAGCTCCGGCAGGGCTTCCGGGCTGATGAAGAAGGGCAGGGGCAGGCCGGCCCTACCGATGGCCACCAGGTGGTTGGGGATCCCCTCCTGCCACTTCTGGAGCGTGATGCCAGGGTAGAAGGGCATGCTGCCCCGGCTCTCGATGCGTGAGTCCACCGTGTTCTCTAGATAGCTCTTGGTCAGCTCATCCTGGACCTGCGCAGCAGCGCCGATCCCCATGTTGACTTTGCCGAAAAAGGTGGCGGAGGCTGAGGCAGTGATGCTCGCCTTCTCGGCTACCTTGTCCTGCAGGAAGGTCAGTTTGACCTGGTCCTCCTGGATCAGGCTGGCTCCGGCCTCCAGCCTGGTCAGGACATGGGTGCCGTAGTTCAGCACCAGCAGCTCAGCGAGGTATATGGCCGCGTGGCTGTGGTTGTTCTCCAGCTGGTTGCCGATGGCCAAGAGCTGGTGCCGGAAGCTGGGGTGGAGGGTGAAGGCCGGCTGGGCCTTCACCGAGTAGATGTGGTGCCGCACTTGCACCCGGGTGGTGACCGTCTGGTCGTAGACATTGTATGTCTTGGTCTCCTGGCACCCAGAAGAGAACTTTCCATTGAGGATGCCCAGGAAGGAGGCCTCGGCATTGATGGAGCGAGCAAAAGCATCGGTGTAGGAGAGCCAGTCCTCAATCAGCTCGGCGTTCACCTCCACCCTGCTCTCCCGGAGCGGCACCACTTCCACCTCATCCGGCAGCAGGTACTCGCCATCCTCCGTGGTGCGGCATTGCGAGTAGTTGAGGCTCATCACTCGCCCCACCTCCACGTTGCGCAGGTTGTCCCAGCCCCCGCCTGGCAGCACCTCCAGCACACTCACGTTCAGGGCCCTCTTGCAAGCTTGGAAGCCATGCTCCAAGGCGCCCACCCCAGCTGCCATCAGCAGAGCCCAGAGCCAAGGCACCATGGCTGCGCCGTCCTGCAGCCGAGCTTCCTTCAATGGGACGCGGCCCTTGCTCCTCTTGTGTTCTCTCCCGGCTCCTCTCTCTCCCAAACGCTGGCTTGACTCTTTTTCCCCAGTGAGGTTCCTTTTCCAGGAAGTCTCTGATTTTTAAATGTGCACCAAAAAAAAAAAAAAAGGAACTGTTAGATTGTCCAATGGCCTTCGTGGAGGCAAGGCCCCTGGGCGTGCCCGGAGCTAAGTCACAGGAGTCATCATCTGACTTACCCTCCCCACAAAAGAGGAAGAGAAACCTACCCTTGAAAAGTTCCCCAGCCAAAACACAACCACCTCTGCATCCCCAACACACACACCCACACACTCCCCTGCCCATCCACACTCACCAGCCCTGCCACAGCTGCTTTCAGAAAGTTCCCCGCAGCACCATCCCCTGGAGAGCAGATAAAAATAGGCTGGCGTCAGCCCTTAGAATTTCCAGCCCCCATCATAGGCCAGTCGAAACCTGCCTGTGGGTGGGACACAGAGAAAAGGGGATTCCCTGGCTGCTGCAAACTCAGCCTACTTGGGCTCTTCCAGCCAAGGCATTTCCCTAGGCTGAGGAGGCCCCGTGCCAGAGCAAAACTGAAAGAGCTGCACAGCGTGGAGCAGCCAGGCCTGGAGCAGGAAGACCCAGAGCTGTGGGGCTGGAAAGCAAAGGGTGGGGAGGCATCTGGCAGGCCTTTGCTGATGTCAGCTGGGAGGGATGGGGGGGCTCCTGTAGGGATGCAGGGGGCAGGAGGCAGATGGGACAGTGGTGTGATGTTGCAGGCTCAGTTCTCCACTGCCTTGCTCTGACCCTACCCACTAGGGCAGTGCCCCAGCTCTCCGCCCACCTTGAGCATAGTGCGCCCTGGGCTCTGCCTGTGGAGGGGTTAAGCCCCAAAGGGGGAGTGCCTGAGCCCTCAAGGGACGTGGATAGCTAGCAAAATTTTCCCCTTCTCCTGCACTGAGCATGGGTAAAAGAGGAGTCCTGGGGAGCAGACCTCCCGCTCTGTAACATCTCCCATGGCTGTCTAAAGTGAGGCCCAGGCCACACACCCTTTCCTTGCTCCCCTCCTCCCCATCAGCTGCCTCTTTTTGGCAGACAATCAAGGCCTGGCCCAGAGGCCGTGGGCTGTGCCTTGGTGTGAAACAGCAGCTGGGTTTCCTTGCACGTGGCTGCATGCGGCCGCTGGCGAGAGGCCCTAGGTCCAGGGCCAGAAAGGGAGAACGCGGGGCAAACAATTGCTGGGGAGGTGAGCACTGAGGGGCAGACTGGCGCTCGAGCCTGGCCCTAGGACAGCCATTGGCGGGGGATTTCCCTGCCTTGCTGATCTACTCCACAGCTCTAACGATGCCCCTCAATTCTGATCCGCAGCCCCCTGCTATCCCAGCCCTGGGCTCTCCACATACACAGCTCTAATGGTGCCCCTCAATCCCAACCCACAGCTCCCTGCTAGCCCAGCCTTTGGCTTCCCTTCCCCAGCTCTGCTGGTGCCCCTCAATAGTCCCATGAGAGAGCCCTAAAACAATCAATATGGTAACTCCTGTGTGGGCTTCCAACCTGCTGTTTTCAGTAAAGTCTCAAGCTAAAAACACAGTGTATTTTCCACGGTGACCTGTGACTGGAACAGACATGGGGTCACATCCTGCAAACCTCCCCCATCTCCAGTCCTGGGAGGTGGAGGTGGCTTAGCAGAGACACCAGAGGGTGCTTTGTTAGAGGGCTTGTTCCTTCACCCTCTCACTTTCCTGGTTCTTCTCACATGAACAGAGAGCAACAATATCCAAAGTCCAAAGGTGCAAACAATTCAATGTTTATTGGGGTGAACTTCCAGCAAGCAATGATTCCAATTTCCTTCCTTAGTGTCCCCCTTCCCAGCTCTGATGCCACAGAGCCTTGCCCATGTCCCTGTTCCCATTCCTATCCCCTTAGCAAAACATTATTCCAATTCCCCCCCTTAATTCCTGATTGACTGCAGACTATATAGTAAAACTTTGAGTTCTGCTTAGCTATATCTTAACCAATCGTTTTCCTGAAATTTAACTATCCAATCCTAACATATTGTAACATCATTATCTAACCAATTATATCCCACCACCTTAATTGGTTTACACCCCACAAAATTAATTATACAGCAGACAGAAACAATCAGAGAACCAGACAGAGATTATAAAGACAAACAATAGAGAAGTGAAAAGAAAAGGAGTACTTGTGGCACCTTAAAGACTAACAAATTTATTTGAGCATAAGCTTTCGTGGGCTAAAGAAGTGGGGACTACAGTGGTAGAACAACAAAGAAATAAGGATTTCACACCTTAGCTATCGATAAGTAAGTTCTTGCGAGCAGGATGCTATCAAACTAAGTTTTCTTTAAATCTTCTAGGCTCTCCCCTTTCTCTGAAGGTGATAAATCGAATCACCTTTCTAACAGCCCCAGATTGCCTTATTTCCATGTGACTAGTTTGAAATGTGAGGATGTGACCATAAATTTCCCAGCTTCTGGCTGCCCCTGCTGCTTAGCCAAAGGCCTTAGTTTAAGCACAGGGCCTCAGACTGTCACAGTGAGAAAAGACCCTTACACAGGCAGACAGTGATTTTAATTCTTGTTTTGTACCTCTATAACTAGCTAAGTGATAAGAATACATCTAAATTCTTAAAGTATAGGCCTTTATAGACAGGCCTGAATATCTATATCCTAACATGGTAGCATAGCCTTGTTCTTACACTTTGTCACCACTGGTCTGGCTTCTCTGCCGATAGAGTCTCATTGGCTGGAACTGAAAAAAGTCGAGGAAAGATGGTGAGTGCAGCACTGAGTCCCGAGGGGGAAAAGTCCTTCTGAGAGCCTCGTGTCAGCAATATCCTCTACAGGCTGAGTGGCTTTGTGGATAAGATGTGGCCCAGCTGTGGTACAAGAATTGTCCAAACTCTGATGAGCAACTATGGTGTGTCTGAGCCACATCACTGGACCCGACCCTGCTCAGTTTTGGTTAAAAGACATTTGAAGGCGAAAGGGGGTTTAACTGGAGATTTATGTGTGCGCATGCATCGGTGTGAAGTGGGGGGATCTAAAATGAAGCTTCCAACAGAAAAGTAAAACTCGGGACCAGATCCTCAGCTGATGTAATTCAACATAGTTCCACTGCAGCTCAGCTGCAATGAATCCAACAGACTTCACTGATTGACTCCAGCTGGGATCTGTCCCATGGACTCCAATGGAGCTATGGCCGATTAACACCAGCTGGGATTTGGCCCATGGATTCCAGTAGAGTTACAGCTGATTCGCACGAGCTGGAGATCTCTTTTATGACTGTGCAATTGCTCCCCCAGAACAACAACAGTTTTGTTTTAGGGTGACAGGTGAAAGTCCTTTCAGCATTCCAGTGCAGCCAGAGCCTGAATGTGGCCAAGGATCAGTCGGGGTGGGAAGGTGGCGTCATTAACTCAGATCTGCTCTAAGGCCTCCCCCACAGGAAACTGCCCACCCTCCCTCCTGTCCGGTGGCCTCACTCATTCTCTCCAGCATAGTCCCTGACCTTCTTGCTACATTTCAAGGGCTTCCCACGGCCCACTGAACAACCAGACTATTGTCTGTGATGCAGCTGGATGAAAACAATCTCCCCTGGCTTTGATTCAGAGACATGTGCATGTGTGAATTGCCAGTCTGCAAAGAGGGTGGTCCCCAGAGCAGAGAGCACATCAGCCACCCGCCATGGCTTTTCTGCACAGTCTAGATCATAGACCTCTTGCCTTCAGTGAGGATGGATGGAGCGGGGAGGGTTGGTGAGGAGCTCCCCACAAAGTCACTTGTGCAGCTGTGAAAGGTGTTCCCTGCTTTGGCTGCTGTTGTTAGATGGTGTGCATGTGTGCTCTCTCCATATGCTGTACCAACCTCACAGAGAGCTGGCTTAGCAGTCCTCAGTAGTACTATCCAGAAAAACCACAGACTCCGTTCAGTAGCGAAGGCACTTGGCCAGGTTTATTGCCGATGAAGCGCGCTACATGTATGCCCAGTACAATGGACTCAGCTCAGTCAGCAGTGGGACTGTCTGCTGCCCCCTAAGCCAGACAAAGGTGCCCCCCTGTGATTTCTCTTTTATACATTGAGACAAACAAATTATGTATTACACTCCTGGCATGTTACCAACCCTATCCAGTGCCTGGTACTTCTTGGGAGTGCCTGTATTTTAGTAATGCTCATTGTGCCTTTGCCAAGTTCATGTAACGGACAGCAAACTTGTAAGCAAGAGTCTGCTTGATGACAGGGCCTGACTTTAGCTCATAGCCTGGCTTTTGCTGACTTTGGTTCAGATCTCAGGTCTTGCACCAGGCCCGGTGCTCCAGGCTCTCTCTCTCTCTACTACAGCTGGAGGATGTGGGATTTCCTTGGGAGACCATGGTGTGACCCCCGTGATCCCTTGTGGACCAAAGAGACTTGGAACCTGTGTTATTGGGCACTGTGCCTTTAAGGACTGAGCTTCTCAGACAGAAAACCTGGGCAGGGTGCTGGGAAGCTTTTCTTACACAGCCAGCTGGAACGGGACACAGTGGGAAGCAGAGCTCTGGCAAGCCCCTTAAGCACTGAGGCCCAGCTCTTCAAAGGTATTTAGGTGCCTAACTCCCACTGATTTCAGCAGGAGTTAGGGGCCTAAATTCCATTGAGGATCTGCACCTAAGTGTCCACTGAACACCACAGAACTGGCCCCTGAGCCTTCCCAGGGTCTCCCAGCATCCATTGCTCCTGGTCCCACCCTCAGGTTCTCCCAGCAGTGGGCAGGGCAAGGTTATTTAGTCAAGGTTCCTAGTCCCTTTGCGGTGGTGGTTGAGTTGTTCCATTTCCTGATCTGACAGTTTCCCCTTTCCCAGGATGACTGGGGGCCTCCGCATACCTATCAGAGCCCAGGGGAACATCCTAACACCTGTTCCAACTCTGCAGTGGGGGTGGGGTTCAGGAGGGACGGGGCTGAGATATAGGGGGTGGAGGAAAGTGGGGGAGGGGGCAGGACAGACTGTGCCCTGCCCCCTCCCGTGACGCGGGGGGAGGAAGTGGAAAGTTTCGATTTGAGACGGATCAAGCGGGGTGCGGTGTGGGCTGATTAGTGGGACTCGGCTGGCTGGGAACGAGACACCCCGCGACCTGTGCAAGGCGAGCGGTGGGGCTGAGAGGAGCAGTGGGGGGCGGGAGTTGGGGGGAGAGGGGAGTTGGGGAGGGGGGTGGGAGTTGGGGAGTGAGGGGGCGGAAGTTGGGGGAGGGGGAGTTGCGGAATGAGGGGGGCGGGAGTTGGGGGAGTTGGGGAGTGGGGGGGCGGGAGTTGGGGGAGGGGGGAGTTGGGGGAGGGGGGGTGGAAGTTGGGGGGAGGAGAGGGGTGGGGGCAGGAGTTGGGGGAAGGGGTGGGGGTGGGGGCGGGGAGTGAGGAGGGACGGGGGAATGTCTATATAGTTTGACAGCTTGTTATGCAAACAGCATGATGGGGGCGGCGATGCCAAGTAGCCTGCTCTTGTGTGTCGGGGGCTGTAGAAATGACTGGGCCCTTGTCCACCCCCAGTCGGGGGGCTGGAGCCTCGCTGGGTTACACGCGCCTGGAAGGTGCAGAGGTAAAACATGCATTTGGTCACATAGTTCGGGGCCCGGGCTCTGCACTGTGGCTGTGTGACAGGAGAGGCCTCCATCCCAGAGACCAGACTGGACAGGAGTTCTCTTGACATTTCAGGATATGGGAGAGAAACAAGAGGAATGTGACAGGTTTCAGAGTAGCAGCCGTGTTAGTCTGTATCCGCAAAAAGAACAGGAGGACTTGTGGCACCTTAGAGACGAACAAATGTATTTGAGCATAAGCTTTCGTGAGCTACAGCTCACTGTATTTTTTTTAAATAGGCAGGGTGCATAAGGTACAGTAACTCCTCACTTAACTTTGTAGTTATGTTCTTAACTAAAAAATGTGACTTTAAGCGAAACAATGTTAAGTGAATCCAATTTCCCCATAAGAATTAATGTAAATGGGGGTGGGGGGGGGGTTAGGTTCCAGGGAAATTTTCTTTCACCAGACAAAAGACATCATATGCGGTTTGACTCACAGCTCGACTAGGTAATTGAATATCCTCTGGCCCCAGAGCTCTGGTGAGGGTGTCGGCCAACAATACCCCCACTCCTAGGCCTGCAGAGTCCTCCCCATGCAAGCTCTGCAGGTTTGGGCATGACACAGGAGCCAGGCAGAGCAGGCAAGTGGCATATAGGAAGAGAAACTGTTCTGCATCCTTCCCCAACACCTGAGGGGGATGTCTCTGCTGGCCTCTGAGCAGCAGATCACACAAAGGCATGCTCCAGTTAGTCACTGAACGCCCCTCCCCTGCCCCCTGGGATGCTGGAGAGACCAGTCGTCTCCTAAGGGAACCAATCTGCCAGGTTGCATGGTACACTCGGGATGCACAACGCAGATGCACTGGGCCTCTAGGTCCCTGCAGAGCTGGAGACAACCATGGGCTTCTGGGGCCACAGGCGCTGACTTTTCAAACTGCTGGGGGGTGCTCAACCCCCGGCTCTGCCCTGGGCCCCACCCCCACTCCACCCCTTCCCCTAAAGTTCCATCCCCACCCAACCTCTTCCCACCAGTTCCACCCCTTCCCCTGAGCGCACCACGTCCTCACTTCTCCCTCCCCCACGTCAGCCTCCCTGCATGCCGCAAAACACCTGATTGCAGCTGGCAGGAGGCGTGGAGAAGGAGTGGGGAGGCGCTGATCCGTGCGGCCCACCTGTGGGTGGAAGGCACTGGAGGTGGGGGACGGTGTTAGAACATTGTGTAACTTTAAACGAGCATGTTCTCTAGTAGAACAATGACATAATAATGAAACAAATTTAACCGGACAACTTTAAGTGAGGAGTTATTGTAATATATTTTATGGAGCCAACTACTGTTGGTGAAACAGACAAGCTTCTGAGCTTACACACAGCTCTTCAAGTCTTTTCAATTTATATATTTTTTCTTTAAATAAACTTTGCGAACCTCCTCAGCACCTCTGCCCCTTCTTTATCTATCATCTGTCCTTTCAGGTCAACTTTAAATACAAACTGATTTGGTAGCAATATTGCCAACCGCAAATATTCAGACAGCGTGTCAGGCCCCCAAATCATTAGATTGGTTTAAAAATCATGACATTAAAAACCCCTCCCAGTTTTTTTTTTTATTTGTCTTCTGAGGGGTATAAGCCTTTGGGGTTCACATTTTCATGCTTTCAACACCAAATATCAAAAGAATAGTGGTAATAGTGTGAGGTGGCAACACAACAGAAAGACACCTTGTTGTTAACATACCCTGTGCTCTCCTTTATAGTGTGCCTTCTCACTTGGCTGTCTCCAGACACTGAAAACTGTCTTTTACATGTTCTCAGTTACATCTTCTTTGAGTCAATATGGGACCCAAGAAGCAAGTTGATGGGAAGAAGCTCTCCCAGAATGGAAAATCGGGCAGATATGGAAATATCCTGAAATATGTTACGGTATATTAATATTGGCTTATTCTGAGCAGGGCTACCCCATCCCAACCTCCAGTAACCGTACAAGAAGAAGAGTGATTGGCCAGACACCCTTCCTAAAATATGCACACACAGAATGCAGGAAATGCTACATTGGATCACACTAGTGGTCCATGTATCCCAGTATCCTCTTTCCAACACTGGTCTATACTGGATCCTTCAGAAAGAGGTGTAACTCTCCCCCTCCACCCATAAGACACTTGTCATAGTCCTATGTGTCCATAGTGTCCACCATCAACCTCAGCCTGGACCAGTCCACACAAGAGATCCACTTCCTGGACACTACGGTGCTAATAAGCGATGGTCACATAAACACCACCCTGTATCAGAAACCTACTGACCGCTAATCCTACATACATGCCTCTAGCTTTCATCCAGATCACACCACATGATCCATTGTCTACAGCCAAGCTCTACGATATAACCACATTTGCTCCAACCCCTCAGACAGAGACAAACACCTACAAGATCTCTATCATGCATTCTTACAACTACAATACCCACCTGCTGAAATGAAGAAACAGATTGACAGAGCCAGAAGAGTACCCAGAAGTCACCTACTACAGGACAGGCCCAACAAAGAAAATAACAGAACGCCACTAGCCATCACCTTCAGCCCCCAACTAAAACATTAATTGGTTACAATTAACTTAGGCTTGAATAGAGACTGGGAGTGGATGGGTCATTACATAAAGTAAAACTATTTCCCCATATTATTTCTCCCCCCACCCCACCCCCTACTGTTCCTCAGACGTTCTTGTTAACTGCTGGAAATGGCCCACCTTGATTATCACCATAAAAGGTTTTCCTCCTTTCCCCCGCTCCTTCCTGCTGGTAATAGCTCATCTTAAGTGATCACTCTCCTTACAGTATGTATGATAAAACCCATTGTTTCATGTTCTCTGTGTATGTATATAAATCTCCCCACTGTATTTTCCACCGAATGCATCCGATGAAGTGAGCTGTACCTCACCAAAGCTTATGCTCAAATAAATTTGTTAGTCTCTAAGGTGCCACAAGTACTCCTTTTCTTTTTTGCAAATACAGACTAACACAGCTGCTACTCTGAAACCTGATATTATGCAAAGCTGGTTTTCACTAGCTCCTTGGTTTGAATATCTGACAAGGATCTTGATTTTGCTGTCCTGAAACTGGAAGGAGATAGAAGCTTGTTCCCAGCAGGTCTAGTGCCATTTTCTTACCAATTTCCATTTAATGGTCTAATCTATATAATTGGCCACCTGGATGGGCAAGCGAAATCTGCAGATGGCTGTACTGTGGTCCCTGTATTTGAGCGGAAACGGGAGTGCCATTATCGTATCCAGCGTGGTCAGAAGGAGGTGTGCAACAATGTCAAATGTGGCCCAGAGGACAGGCAGTGCATCCCCATGTTCACCCAAAGAAGTTTCCAGCATGTGATCAACAATCCCAAAGTAGTCACCTATGACACCAGCTTCTTCTTCGGGTCTTCCGGCTCACCCGTGTTCAATGCAGATGGCCAGCTGGTGGCCATGCACGCTGCTGGTTATAAATATAAAAAGAATAAGCAGCTGCACAGCATCGTTGAGTTTGGCTTTTCCATGGAGGCCATCCTTGCATCAATTAAAAAGAAGTATAAAGCCTGGTATGAGTTTGAGCTCCCCGCCCTTTGGGAAGATGCTGGGTCTTGTCCTGGTGAGCATGAGGATTTCACCAGTGCCTACACCAATGACATAGACATGGAAACCTTGGAATAAAATCTCCATCTTCAAGAGCCTCCCCAACGCACGTAGTGCATTTCACCCTTCATGTTGATCTCCATGCTTTGAAGTCTCCATTGTTCCTGACATGAACTTTCTTTGGTTGGTGATTTCTTACCAACTGCAGTATAAAGAAAAGGAGTACTTGTGGCACCTTATAGACTAACAAATTTATTAGAGCATAAGCTTTCGTGAGCTACAGCTCACTTCATCGGATGCATTCGATGAAGTGAGCTGTAGTTCACGAAAGCGTATGCTCTAATAAATTTGTTAGTCTATAAGGTGCCACAAGTACTCCTTTTCTTTTTGCGAATACAGACTAACACGGCTGCTACTCTGAAAACTGCAGTATAGTTATACACCTCTCTGCTTTCATTATTCTTATTGAAATGCCTGGTGACAAACCTTGAAATAACTTTTTATTTTTAATGAAGGGTAGTTAGTATGATGGGGTCAGTACCTTGCGTGTGGGATTCTTTCATAAGAAATGCATAGTCTTTGGACTTTTAAAGGCTGAGCTAGAGGGAGGAGTGATTCTACAAATAATTAGCAACCATTCTTATAATATAATTATTAATTGTGTTTATGTTTATAACCAAGACAAATAATATAAATATGTAATAAAATATTATACAGTTTTTAAAAAATGCAAAAGCTACTTTAATGCCACATTAAATTAGCACTGTTTGAAAACGGTCAAAGGATTCCACAACATTAACTTGTCCCCCTGCCCCTTGTGCAATATGTGTATTTTATTATGCATTGAACATATAAAGATTACATTAAATAGTGGCCACAGAGGGCCTGCTTCGTTTTGAAGTTAATAGGAATGGGCCTTTGAAGAAAAGAGGAAAAGAAAATACTACATATATGCAGTATGGCAGAGATAACACTATTGTAGAAGCCTTCGTTTTTTGCCTTGTCTGACTGATTTTTAATTTCATTATTGCATTAATGTGGCCTTTTGCATTTATTTTCCTAGTTCTCTCTCTTTCATTAAAAAGTGGAGTTGGGTGGAAGCGAGAGAAACGCTTCTACTGAAACCATTGAGAGTTGTTGTAAGTTCTGCACAGTTGCCACTATTAATTGCACTCTGCTTGAAATATGCAAGTGATCTGGTACCCTTGAAATGTACAGAAAACCAGAAGATCCAGGTTCAATTCCCAGCAATGCCATATACTTCCAAAGTGGCCTTGGGCATGTCACTTCATCTCTCTATGCGTCAGTTCCTGTTGCTAAAACTGGATTCTTTGTCCCACCCTTTGTCTGTCTTGTCATTTTAGACTGTAAGCTCTTTGGGGCCTGCAGGGTCTGTCTTTTACTATGTGTATGTAGAAATTCTGGCCTGTGGGACCTCAGTCCTGGTTGGGGCCTCTAGGCACCACAGTAATAACTTAATAGAAGGATAGTCATAGTAATAGTTAAATTGTAACAACCGTAACTTAAAACTTCCATAGCTATGCATCACTTTGATTGTAACCTATAAAGCCCTAAATGGTATGGGACCAAGTTACCCAAGGGATTGCCACTGCCGCAGCTGAGGTTGATAGATTGACTCTAGCTTGAGCTCCTCTCCCTACTCAGTTTAAAAGGTTTCCATGAAGGTGCCTCGGTTTTGAGAATTCAGTTCTCCATTTGCTCCATCAGAGCTTGGACTTGTTAATTGTTTTGGTCTTGCTGCAAAGTCTGTCTCTTTATATGGGTGTTAGGGATAGAGGGTTCGTGGGTTAGAGATTCAGTGGGCTTGGATCTGGAGTGATGGATATACATTTTTATAAATATTTAGCTTCACCCTTTAAGTAAAGCCAACTACATGCATGGAAAATTAAAAGTACCTAGAATCTGAGAGAGATGCTGGGCAAAATGCATAATATTGACATGAATCCCTTGAAATTAAGTGAATCTTTCTACTGTGCCTGCTTCTCAGAGTTAACAGTCACATATTAGCATGCACTAAAGTTCACACTTGTGACATGTATGTACAACCCATCTCTAAATTTGCCAACTCTGAGTCAATAGCACTTCATGTTGTGCTTGCTGGAGTACAGTGTCCAATTCTGGATGCCACACTTTAATAAAAATGCGATAAATTGAGGTCCAGAGGAGAGCAACAGAAATGATAAAAGGTTTAGAAAACCTGACCTACGAGGAAAGGTTTAAAAAAAAAAAAGTAGGTGTGTTTAATCTTGAGAAAAGGACACTGCGAGGAGACCTGGTAAGTCTTCAAAGATGCTAAGGGCTGTTATAAAGAGGATGGTGACAAATTGTTCTCCATGTCCATTGAAGGTAATGGGCTTAATTTTCAGCAAGGGCAATTGAGGTTTGACATTAAGGAAAACTTTCCAACTATAAGGATAGTTAAGTTCTGGACTAGGTTACCAAGGGAGGTTGTGGAATCTTTCATTGCAGGTTTTTAAGAACAGGGACAAACACCTGTCAGGGATGGTCTAGGTTGACTTGTCCTACCTCGGCGCAGAGGACTGCGCTTAATGATCTCTCAAGAATCTTTCTAGCCTTACATTTCTATGATTCATAGATGTGAAGGCCACAAGGTATGAATGTTGCATATTGATCAGACATGGTACAAATGATCAGTACAGCACCAAACTAATACTCTGGCCTGTGCTATGCAGGAGATCTGACCAGATTATCATAATGGTCCCTTCTGCCTTAACATCTATGAGTCACTTAATTGTTTTTTTCAGATTTAGTCATGGATGTTCATTTCAACAAGGACTATTTATGTGCTAAGAATCAAGCCTATATGCTTTTTTGTGTAGTTAGTCTCGATATCTTTTTTTCCAGTGAGGGAAAGGACCCCTTTACCTTCATATGACTAAAAAACAAAGGTTTTTTCCTTAAACTTTCTCTCATCACTCTCTTTTGAGCAGAGGCAAAGAATGAGGAAATTTGAGACTTTTTGGTAACTTATGAGCAAGTAAAAACAGGGTTGTAATGTTACCTCCTTAACTATAACAAGTTGTGACTGGCAAATGCTAAATGGAATGGCTTGTTCATTTTAAGTGGTTGCAGATGTACCATCTTAGCATTTATCAGCTCTCAGATTCTAAAGAGAGCCAGTTTAGGCTGATACTTAAACATGATTATCCATGTGCAGCTGGTAGTAGGGTGGGTGAGTCTCTAACTTCTGAGCCCATTCACTGCCCTTGAGATAGGGGCTCTCTGCTGTCAGAGGTGCTGTTTTCTGGAAGAAATATGAAATCAAGACCCCAATCAGTTGCACGAGCCTTGGTAAATTGTTCCAATGGCTAATTACCCTCACTTTAAAATCAGTGACTTAGTTTCCATTTGAATTTGTCTAGCTTCAACTTCCAGCCAATGGATCTTCCTAAATGTTTGTCTATTAGATCAAAGAGCTCATTATCAAATACTTGTTCTTTGTGCAATGTACTTACAGATTGTGATCAAATCACCCCTTAACCTTCTCTGTGTTAAGCTAAATACATTGAGCTCCTTGAGTCTCAGTATAAGGCATGTTTCAGAGTAGCAGCCGTGTTAGTCTGTATTCGCAAAAAGAAAAGGAGTACTTATAGCACCTTAGAGATTAACAAATTTATTTGAGCATAAGCTTTCGTGAGCTACAGTTCACTTCATCGGATGCATTTGGTGGAAAATACAGAGGGGAGATTGATATACACACACACAGAGAACATGAAACAATGGATTTTATCATACACACTGTAAGGAGAGTGATCACTTAAGATGAGCCATCACCAGCAGCGGGGGGCGGGAGGGAGGAAAACCTTTCTTGGTGACAAGCAAGGTAGGCTATTTCCAGCAGTTAACAAGAACATCTGAGGAACAGATGGGTGGGGGGGAGAAATAACATGGGGAAATAGTTTTACTTTGTGTAATGACTCATCCATTCCCAGTCTCTATTCAAGCCTAAGTTAATTGTATCCAGTTTGCAAATTAATTCCAATTCCGCAGTTTCTCGTTGGAGTCTGTTTTTGAAATTTTTTTGTTGAAGAATAGCCACCCTCAGGTCTGTAATCGAGTGACCAGAGAGATTGAAGTGTTCTCCAATTGGTTTTTGAATGTTATAATTCTTGACGTCTGATTTGTGTCCATTTATTCTTTTACGTAGAGACTGTCCAGTTTGACCAATGTACATGGCAGAGGGGCATTGCTGGCACATGATGGCATATATCACATTGGTAGATGCGCAGGTGAACGAGCCTCTGATAGTGTGGCTGATGTGATTAGGCCCTATGATGGTGTCCCCTGAATAGATATGTGGGCAGAGTTGGCAACGGGCTTTGTTGCAAGGATAAGTATAAGGCATGTTTTCTAATCCTGATGACTCTTCTCTAAACCCTCTTGCATTAGAAATAGCTGCCTCAGTGGTGCACAAATGATTCCTATTGTGACAGAGCTCTGTCCTTGCCTCTGTGGGTCCTGCATTTCCTGGCAGATTTCGCTAGCCTCAGAGGCTCACTGTGACCCTCCACATAACTCTTCTTTCTCTAGAGACAAGGGTGACAGTCTACTGAGCCATTTTCATCATAAGCCAGCGAGGGAGGTGAGGAGAAGTTATCCTTCCTTGCACAGTCTCTGTTGTCTCCCAGTCTCAGTAATTAATCAGGGGACAAAGATGGGGGGGAGCCCGGGCCCACCCTCTACTCCGGGCTCCAACCCAGGGACCCTAATAGTATCAGCTATGGTAGCTGACCTTTTAGAAACAGGACATGTACAATTCCCTGGGCTACTTCCCCCACAGCAGCCCTCACTTCCTCAAGCTCCACTTCACCCTTACCTCAGGGCCTCCTTCCTTGTGCCTGATACGGTGTGTACTACTCAATCTCTCCAACAGCGCAACTTCCTCCCACATCTCCTGACATGCCCACCCACCTGACTAACTGGGAGGCTTTTAACTAGTTTCAGCCGGCCCCTGATTGGCTTCAGGCGTCCCAATCAACCTAGCCTTCTCCCTGCCTTCTGGAAAATTCTTAATTGGCCCCAGGTGTCTTAATTGACCTGGAGCACCTGCCATTTCACTTATCCTGGTACCAGGGATTTGTTTAGCCAATATATCTATGTCCCACTACTTTTCTATAGCCATCTGGCCTTGCCCCTTCACATATTCCCCCCCTCTGCTCAACACTATAGAGTTGGGCAACTTGGGATGCCAGGCAGTATACTCGTGACAGACCATCAGCGTTGCCCTGGTGGCATCCAACCCTGTGCCATATGCAGAACTGGAATGGCTGGAGGGATAAGAACCACCCGGTGACCCTTGCATTCTTTTCCTTTTTCCGCTGCATCCACTGGAGGGGTGCATGGTCCATCAGAAGGGTAAATCACCGGCCTAAGAGGTAATAATGCAATGTCTCCATAGCCCATTTGACAGCAAGGCATTCTCTCTCGACTACTGCGTATTTCTGTTGTCTTGGGAGAAGCTTTCTGCTTAGAAATTGGGGTAGAGGATTGGGTGTTCCTCTTCTCCCACCATTTGCGACAGAACTGCCCCCAACCCCACCTCGCAAGCGTCTGTTTGTAAAATAAATTCCCTGTTAAAGTCCGGGGCTATGAGTACGGGGTCATTACAGAGGGCCATCCGAAGGTCTGTAAATGCCCCCTCTGCTGCGTCGGTCCACTTTACCATGTCTGGACCTCGGGCCTTCACCAGGTCCATCAGGGGACTTGCCCTAGTGGTGAAGTGGGGAATAAACCGTCGGTACCACACCTAGGAACACACGGACCTGCTTCTTTCGGGTTGGCCGGGGCCAATTTTGAATTGCCTCTAGCTTATTCGTTTGGGGCTTCACTATGCCTCTTCCCACAATATATCCCAGGTACCTAGCCTCTGCTAGCCCTATGGTGCATTTAGCGGGATTAGCAGTGAGGCCAGCCCGCCTTAAGGTGCGCAGTACTGCCTCAACTTTCTCCAAGTGGGTTCCCCAGTCTGGTGTATGGATGATGACATCATCTAGGTATGCGGCTTCATAACCAGCATGGGGATGCAGCAGCTTATCCATGAGGCGCTGGAATGTGGCAGGGGCCTCATGTAGCCCAAAAGGGAGGACAGTGTACTGGAATAGCCCATCCGGGGTGGAGAATGCTGTCTTTTCTTTAGCTTCTTTTGGTCAGAGGAATCTGCCAGTACCCTTTTGTCAGATCCAGTGTAATCAAGAATCAGGCACTACCCAGTCGGTCAACCAGTTCGTTGATGCGTTGTATGGGGTATGCATCAAACTGGGATATTTCATTCAGTCGGCGAAAGTCATTACAGAATCTCATGGTACCGTCAGGTTTAGGCACTAGAACAATTGAACTGGACCACTGACTGTAAGATTCTTCAGTGACCCCTAATTCTAACATTTTCTTTACTTCAGCCTTGATTTCTTCTCTTTTGGCTGCTGGGATTCAATGGGGTCTCAATGTTACCTTGGCTCCAGGGATCGTGCGGATATGGTGATAGGTCTCAGTCGTCTGTCCTGGTTTTGTAGAGAACACATCTCGGTTGTGATTAATCATGTCGGCTGCCTCGATCTTTTGGATCGGAGTCAAATTGGATGATATCCTCACTTGCTCATGTAAGTTATCCTCCTGGGGAAGGGTCTCCTGCATAACTAAGCATGCCTCTCGATTGTGCCAAGGTTTTAGAAGATTGATGTAGTAAATTTGCTCCGATTTCTGGCAGCCTGGCTGCCACACCTTCTAGTTCACCTCTCCCACGGCTTCGATTATTTCGAAGGGTCCCTGCCACTGGGCCAACAGTTTACTTTCTGCTGTGGGCACCAGTACCATCACCCGCTCCCCTGGTTGGAACCGTCGAAGCTTAGCATGGTGGTTATAATGGGTTCGTTGGGTCTCCTGTGCTCTCTCCAAGTGTTCCCGTACAATGGGTGTAACTCGGGCTATCCGATCTCTCATCTGCAGTACATGCTCAACTATGTTCCTTCTGGGATTTGGCTCCTCTTCCCAGGCTTCTCTGGCTATATCCAATATGCCCCGGAGGTGGTGCCCTTATAGTAGTTCGAATGGAGAGAAACCCGTGGAGGCTTGCAGAACCTCCCGGATGGCAAACATGAGGTAAGGCAATAGGGTATCCCAATCTTTCCCATCCCGGCTCACTACTTTCCTGATCATGGCCTTGAGGGTCCTATTGAATCTTTCCACAAGGCCATCTGTTTGCGGGTGGTATACAGCGGTCCATAGGGCTTGTACATGGAGTAATGAACAGAGATCTTTCATCAACTTGGACGTGAAAGGTGTCCCTTGATCAGTCAATATCTCCTTGGGTAGCCCAACCCGGGCAAAGATCTGTACTATGTCCTTAGCTATTGTCTTGGAAGCTGAGTTTCACAGGGGAACAGCTTCCAGGTACCGGGTTGCATAGTCCAGTACAACATGTTGGTGGCTCCGAGCTGTCTTCTCTAGGGGCCCTACCAGATCCACGGCTATCCGTTCGAAAGGAACCTCTATTATTAGAAAAGGTATCAAAGGAGCCCACAAGTGCGGGCGAGGGCTATGTAACTGACACTCCGGACAAGAGGTGTAACTGACTATGTAACTTCGGACCTTCCCATCCACGGGTATCCCATCGATCTCGGCCACCTCTTTCCTGGCGTTATCATATCTGGGGTCCTCCGCCTGGTCCGCCCAAAAGTCTCTCTCCCGGGACTAACCTGCCCAAGCTCCCAGGGGCCGGCTTCTGCTTGTTCCAACAGCTCGCCGCCGTCATGGCTGGGGGCAGCTTCTGGCTCACCTTCTGAGATGGAAGTTTCTCTGTTGGCTGCTCGCGTCCATCTGCCTACTAGGGAGGTCTTCTGGTCCTGGGTCAGGATCCGGGTTCCCAAGGTCTTCGCGGCCTTCCTCTCTTTTTTTGTCTTCCGGGTCTTTCGGGGGGCTGAGAACAGATCCTGAGAAATCTCAGCGAACATCGGGGGTTGACATTCCCGCAATGACGAGTCGCTGTCCTCAGGGTCCCCACCTCCCTCCAGCCTCTCTGGGGGGAGTAAATTATCAAACCCTGGATAGTCCCTCCCAATGACTACAGGATATGGGAGTTTAGGAACTACGCCCACGGTCACCTCAATGGGGTTTCTCTGAACCTCTATCTCCACTGGGATGGTGGAGTAATGGGTCACAGCCCCATGCACGCACTTCACTGCTACGCATTTGGCTTGTAGCAGCTGACTACTTTTTACCAGCTTACCCGATATGAGGGTGATAGCACTCCCAGAGTCCACAAGCGCTGTAGTCTCTGCTCCATTTATCCTCACTGGCCTGGTGTAATTATGCGGGGCTAATGCGACCACCGCGAGGTAGATAAGGGAGCATGGGACCTCCCAATCCCCCAAATTACATTGCATAGGCTTCTCGGTGCTGGGACACTGTCTGCTATGTGTCCCCACTCCCCACATGCATAACATCTATAATTGCTTTTAATCACTCCCCTATCCCGGGGGTTAGGGGGTTTAGTCCCGGGGTTCCCCCCACTCAGGCCAATCCCTTCTTTCTGGGGTCTTTGCTGGTTTTCAGCCCCCCCTTTCTTCCACCTAGGACTCCCCAGGGGTTTGGCTGCCCAACCTTCCAGGGTTGGGGTCAGGTGCTTGCTTTGAAAGGGGCCTTCCTTGGGTAGTTGGGTCAGTTCCCTGGCTGTCATCCGTCTTTCTACCAGTGTGATCATCTCGTCGTACGTGGATGGATCGTTTTGGCCTACCCTTTTGCGGAGATCTGGCGGCAGTCCCCGCACGTAATGGTCTATGACCAGGGTCTCCAAAATCTCCTCCAGCCTGCACACCTCGGGCTGTAACCACTTTCGTGCGAGGTGTATGAGGTCGAATAGCTGGGAACTCGGGGGTTTGTTCTCCTGGTATTTCCACTCATGGAACCTCTGGGCCCTTACCACTGCCGTTACCCCGATCGTGCTAGGATCTCTGCCTTCAGACGGGTATAGTTAGTGGCATCCGTGGCAGGCAAGTCAAAGTAGGCCTTCTGGGCCTCTCCACACAAAAAAGGGGCGAGAATGCTGGCGCCCTGCTCCTGGGACCGCGCTTCATGCTGAACAGTCCTTTTGAATGAGAGGAGATATGCCTCTACGTCATCTCCTGACATCATCTTTGGCAGACAACCAGTGGCCCTCAGGGTTCACGTCCCTTCGGACCCCTGGGCCTGGGTGGTGAGGATCTTCAGTTGGTCCACCACCTCTCTCAAGAGGGCACGATCTTGGATCACCTGGCTCATCAATAATTGACTGGTTTCCTGCTGTAGCCGCATAGACTCCCTGTTGTGCCATTGCCTGAACCTGGGTGGCCTCCTGCTGGGCTGCTGTGGCTTGTACCAGAGCTCTGACCACCTCCTCCATTGTGATACAAAGCAAACAAACAAACCAAAACAAAAAAAAATGCAAAACCCCAGTGCACTTTAAAAAAAAAAAAAAAAAAAACCTCTTTCTTCCACCACGTTGTGAACCAAGTCCCACTCCTGACACCAGTTGTGACAGAGCTCTGTCCTTGCCTCCGTGAGTCCTGCGTTTCCTGGCAGATTTTGCTAGCCTCAGAGGCTCACTGTGACCCTCCACATAACCCTTCTTTCTCTAGAGACAAGGGTGACAGTCTACTGAGCCATTTTCATCATAAGCCAGCGAGAGAGGTGAGGAGAAGTTATCCTTCCTTGCAGTCTCTGTTGTCTCCCAGTCTCAGTGATTAATCATGGGACAAAGGTGGTGGGGGGAGCCTGGGCCCACCCTCTACTCCGGGCTCCAACCTAGGGACCCTAATAGTATCAGCTATGGTAGCTGACCTTTTAGAAACATGACATGTACAATTCCCTGGGCTACTTCCCCCACAGCAGCCCTCACTTCCTCAAGCTCCACTTCACCCTTACCTCAGGGCCTCCTTCCTTGTGCCTGATATGGTGTGTACTACTCAGCCTCTCCAACAGCACAACTTCTTCCCACAGCTCCCGACATGCACTCCCACCTGACTAACTGGGAGGCTTTTAACTAGTTTCAGCCGGCCCCTGATTGGCTTCAGGCGTCCCAATCAACTTATCCTTCTCCCTGCCTTCTGGAAAATTCTTAATTGGCCCCAGGTGTCTTAATTGACCTGGAGCACCTGCCATTTCACTTATCCTGGTACCAGAGATTTGTTTAGCCTGGAGTTAATATATCTATGTCCCACTACTTTTCTATAGCCATCTGGCCTTGCCCTGTCACACTATGTACATTACTTGTAAAGCACTTTGGGACCTTTTAGGAGGAAAGATGTCTATTAACACAGGCCATTATGATTTTATAGGCTAAATTCTGAACCCCTGCTCAGCGAATATCTTTAATAAGAATAATCTATAGTGTTCTGGATCTTCCACCTCCTTTTTTTGCTGTACTGCTCAGGGATCTTGGGAAGTAAAGAGTTTCCAAGTAAAAGGACTTGTTTTCTCTTTTGTTTCTTAGTGTATTATTTGGCTATTGGTTTTTAGCTTTCAGTTTTTATTGAAATATGCCATGTGCTGCTTGATCAGTTCTCAGAAGGGACTGTACTTTTGGTTAACTGTATTAGCACTAGTTCAGTCTGAGTCCGCTCAAGCATCTAGAAACCTCTATCAAGAGATAGCCATGTTAGTCTGTATCCAAAAAAACAACAAGGAGTCCAGTGCTGGACTCCTTGTTGTTTTTGTAGAAACCTCTAATTCCCCATGAGCATGCTCAGAGGCATAGCATAGGCACCAATATAATAGCAATAGTCACTTCTGTACTAGCATTACTTTATCATTAGCATAATTATCCCTATACAAGCAATTTGATACCCACAGGAACATTTAGTGACTGTATATAAAATCCTGTTGTATCCATCCATCTCTTTGCTTCAAGGCATAAGATGAGCATCAATGGCAAGACAGGAATGAATTTCCCCCATTTGTTGCACAATTGAGCAGGTGTATTATGGGAACTTTTCACCTTCCTTTGAAGCATGCAGGGTTGGCCATTGCTGAAGAGGGCATTTTGGACCAGATAGACCAGTGCTATGAGTTTGATATGGGGTCTGTTCCTTATTGCAGTTGTACTCCCATAACATTATGGATTATGTTATATGTAGGGCCCTTCATTTTCAGTTTTTATTTGATTTTATTTTCCCCAGGAATTTATCAGTGTTTATTATCACAACAACAAGAACAGGTGAAAATCAGTGCAAAAATTACTAATTTTTCTGGGTAAATAGCAGGTTTATTTTGGTGGATGGAAAGCCAGGGGGGAAAGTATGCAGTAGATTGATGAACAGAATTCAAAGCATTAATGTGATTTAATGCAGAACTAAAACTGAACTCAAAACACAAGGCCACCTCTGAGTTTAAGAAAACAATATTTCTGCAATCCCCAAATGAAACTTTTCATGTGAATAAACAGTTTATTGATGTAGACTTGGAACTATTAGCCTATAAATATTTACATTTATTATTTGGGCCACACCATTTGCAGCGTATACACTCAGTTTCATCCTTTTCTCCTGTTCTTGTTTTTTTAAAAATTTTTGAACACTTCCTTGTGTTCTGAAACATATTCTGATACAGATTTTTGTTTTCTTCCCATTTTAGTGTCAAATCTTAAACCATGATCTAACAGCTTGAAATGTATATGTGAGATTCATCAGTATGCTCAGATGCGCACGCACTTCACAGCTTTTGTACGTGCCTGTTTGTTGGTGTGTATCTTCCACACTAATACATAGCATTACTTCAACAGGCAGCTTTGTATATACACACAGAACTAATTTATTATCCTAATATGTATATCTCATGCTATGTATTGTATTTTCATAATAATAAAATAAGTTTTTATATATATTTGAATGATACAAAAGTAGGGTGAAAATCAGAAAAAAACCTGAATAATACTTTTTGTAAAACCTGGGACACTTTCGGTAAAAATAGTTTTAAACTGAAAGCGAAGGGGCTTAGTTATATGTAGATGGATTTCCTAAATAACTAACGGATCAGTATTTTGTGTGCCTAGTGAGTTGACTCTGGCTCTCAAACGAGGAGCTGTGTGAAGTGAGAACCAGGACATCAAGCTTTCTACAGAGGATGAAACACGTATGACTAAAATTAGCTTTAAATTGGGCTCAGAAATGACACATTTCTATTAAAGAGACAGTCAGGTTAAGCTTGTCTTAGAACTTGGGCTTGAAGTGAGGAAGGGTAGGGGAGTTTCACTCATTTTGTCTTTAATTTCAGTGTGTTCAGTGCTCTAAGGTGGTAGAATCCCCTTTCTTAGATACCTGGCTGGTGTGTCTTGCCCATGCTCAGGGTCTAACTGATCACCAGACTTGGGGTTGGGAAGGAATTTTTCCCCAGCTCAAATTGGCAGGAGCCTTGGAGGGAGGGGAGTGTTGCCTTCCTCTGCAGTGTGGGATGTGGGTCACCTGCTGGGATCATCTGGCAATATCTCAACTAATCAATTCCCTGTCATTGCAGGGGCCTGGGCATTGGTGGTACCTAGGTCTCTTCTGTTTTCTGCCTGTGGCACAAAACAGCTTTAGTCTCCCGAGTGACTGAAATACTTTGATCAGACTAAAGTCATTGTGCTTAATATAAGGGAATCTGGGTAAAATCTAATGGTCTGTGATATACAAGAGGTTAGACTAAATAATCTAATGACCTTCTGGCTTTGTACTCTGAAATCAGAGAAACTTTTAAAACAAACATTGTCCCCTTTGCAATCCAAACATCGCAGCCTTGGGCTGAGGTATGAGAATTAAATGAAATTGACTAAACTATTTTCATTTCTTAAATTGAGGCAAGCACTAACAATATATCAAGGTCAGAGGTGAATGCTAGCACAACCTTATAAAGCTTTAAAAATCAATCTGAGAAAGGAAAGTTGTGTTTTTAAATATTTTTGAACCTGACCATGTCCATCCAACTTGGGAGAAAATAAACTGGAAATTTTTTCTTGTTTTTTTTGTGTTGATGCCCATGTACTACATATATGTATATATACTGTTGTGTGTACCAAATACCAGCATTTGTACTTACATTTGTATCCTGCCAATTTAAATACATTTTTAAAAAAGTCATACTGATGTCTTTATTATATTGAATATTCTTTACATGAAGGGGAGAAAATAAACAATCCCGTTGTATTTTACAACGGTTTCTGGGTTGGAGAAGGAAGTGGGCAGGAGCAATCTTTAAAGTTGAGAGACAGTGGAGTCCAGTGGATAGGACACTGGGAGGCAGGAAACATGGGTTCTGTTCCTTGGCTTTGCTACTGGCCTAGCTATGAGGTGAGTCACTTCCCTCTCTTCAGAATAGCAGCCGTGTTAGTCTGTATTCGCAAAAAGAAAAGGAGTACTTGTGGCACCTTAGAGACTAACAAATTTATTAGAGCATAAGCTTTCGTGAGTTACAGCTCACGATGCATCCGATGAAGTAACTCATGAAAGCTTATGCTCTAATAAATTTGTTAGTCTCTAAGGTGCCACAAGTACTCCTTTTCTTTTTACTTCCCTCTCTGTGCCCCTTTCCCCTCCCACCTTCTGTCTTACCTATTTAGGGTGTAAGCTTTTTGGGTAGGCACTTTCTTTCATTATGTATGCCCTGGACCTTCCCCTCCATCTGTCAAGGCAAGCTCTGAAGTTAACAAGGGGCCTTTGATAGTACTTTTTACTAGAGAGGGTTCTCCTAGCCCACTGCATCCAAACAGAGCCATGGATGCAAGTGAAACCCACAACTTTTAGAATAGTGGTAAAAAAAAATCCAGGAGATGCAGAACAGCAGTAAAGGGCAATATTAAAGCAATGAGATGAGAGAGAAGTCTTGCAAAGTTTAATTCCCAAATTGGATAGGTCCATTCATTTTCTGCAGGGGGCTGCTCTTTTGCTCTCTAATGCTTACCTCATGTCCTAACTCAGTAACTAACTCTTCTGGTCATGGAACAACAAATTCATCAACGTTGTTAGAGATAACAAAGGGATACAGGAAAATTCCCCTCCCAGGTGAGTCCAAAGAGAGCTGCTTTTACCCTTTCCCCTGTGGTCTCTTCACCTTTATGTTATTCAGATTGCATGGAGCTCCAGCCACCTTTCAGTGGCCCTATCTTTCAGCATCATCATTCTCAGTAGGTGGCTGCGTGACTAGGTGATTTGCTTATCTCTAGAGCTGGCTGGAGATTGTAGCTGTCTTGTCATTGTTGGAGGCAGAGCTGGGCAAAATTTTTCAGATGAATAGTTTATTTGCCAAAATATATAGTTTCAACCTTAGTCCCTTTGGTGCTGTTCTGTAAAGATATCCAGCTGAACCCCCAGAATCTGATTGCATCTTTCCACCATTCCATCAGAAGGAGACCCCTTTGGACGCAGCAGCGCTGACTGCAGTGTTGGCTGTATCTCAGGATAACCCATTGCCAAGAAAGCTCCAGTTTTCATTCACATGGGAATGCTTAAAGACCTGATGTGAAAGGGGGAAAGGAAATTAAGTCACAGGACAATGCAACAAATTCAGTGAGTGTTAATGCCACTTACTGGTACAGATAGGGCAAGGCAAGTGGCTATTGCTAATTTTCATGCCCTTGTAACATTTGTCACCACTATGCTGTACATATGGAGCAAGAACAGAGTTCAGGGAGACAGTGGAGATAGAGCAATGCTCCTCATGCCCTAAAAACTGAGCTTACCCACTCACCTGGACTAAAGGAGAATCTCGAGCAGTACAGGGCATATGACAAGTACAGTACTTCTGATTCCCTCCGTTAAAGGACACTAATAACACATTCACACTGCCAAGTTCATTATAACACCATGGGAGAAAGTAGTAATTTTTCTAATTATTTCAAATCAAGAAGGTCATAAACATGTAATTTTAGGTGGGGCTTAGTGTTGCTTTAAAATTAGTCGCTGGGAAATTATTGGGAAGGGGCTGAGGTGGAGAGGAGCAGAAATTAATTCTCTGCTGCTTTAGAGTGGGGTCATACACATCTGCACAGAGTGAGTGTTAAAATGTCACCGAATTGGCATGGGAACATTATGTACTCACTGTAGAGCTCTAGGACAGAAGCCGTGTCTTCTGGCATGTGGCTTCTGATGGCACACTGATGGTTTTTCATATGTGTATATAGAGACTGCACATATTACATTGTATTAAGCATGGGACTAGTTTGTAACAGTAAGACTAAAATCTTTTATGTATGTGGAACCTTTATACAAGTTACATTGAAACTACTGTATTTCCTGTATGTGATAGCTATTCTACGTAGTCTGTCCTATTTTTGCACCGCTTTATTTATATGATTCTTTAAATGTAATTCTATTGCATTTTACTATGTTCTGTGTATTCTTTCTTGCTTTATTAAATACATTGTAACCACTTATTTCCTTTAAATAAACAGTTCTTTTGTTTTCAAAGAATTATTGCTTGTGTGTCCATCCTTGAGTGGGAGGTTGTCTCCGTGTCCTTTCAGAGGATTAGCAAGATTAGCTTGCTCTGGAGAGCCCTCTGAAGCAGACACAAGCCCCCTGGTAACACCCTGGCAATTCCTTTAAGGTGGACCACAACCTTGTTACCCTTTTGTTAAATTAGACACATTTGTAGGTAATATAAGTTGCATCTAAACTTTAGGGTAACAAAGTAGTCACTCTGTCATGGCAGCATCAACCAGAGATATCAAGTGCATCAAGCCACTATCAAGATGATTAAGTGGGCAGTCCATAACCAGCTGGCATACGGTATGTTCTTAAGCTCCAGGTAGGTAGGATGGCAAGCTTGTAGTATTTGGGAATGTCTGCTTATGAAGTGTGGCTCCTTTTAGAAACCCAGAAGAGGAAGGGGCCCTGTCCCAGTGGGGGTCATGTGGAAGAGAAGCCAAGAAGGGGTGCCAGTAAGTCCCTGTAAAATAAAATTTGTTCTTGTTTACATTGAAACCTGAGTGGTCTTCAAGTTATTGGGATATCACCAAGCTCAAGAAGCCCCCATAATAAAGATGTGCGTTAAACCATTGTGTCCACAATGTATCCTAGTGTAATGCAGAAGAATTTCAGGCCATGTGGTTCTGAGAGTGAGGGAATCGCCCTACAGATACTGGTAGTAGATCACGGGGCAGCTGAAGGGGAAGATATGTGAGTGGGGATCAAAGAGCACAGGGATGGTAAGAGAGTTAAAAAGAGTGAGAGCTGGAGTAAAATATAAAAAGTGACTCTAACTGGCCCATTTCCAGGCCGGCCTCTGCCAGCCCTCTCCTTAGGGCTTCAGCCCCAAGCAGGGCCGGCCCTAAGATTTTTGCTGCCCCAAGCAAAAAGATTTTTGGCAGCCCCCGCTTTTTTTTCGTGCCCCCCACCTCCCACCCCTTCCCTAAATCCCCAGCCCTGCATCCTCCCCGGGCGTGCCAGATTTCCCCCCGCCCCCACCATTGCTTCCTGCGGCTCCCCCCGCCACAACCCCCCCCGTTACTTCCTGCGCCCCCCCACCCTCGCTCACCTCCGCTCCGCCTGCTCCCCTGAACGCGCTGCCTCTCCCTCACTTAAAGAAAAGGAGGTCTTGTGGCACCTTAGAGACTAACAAATTTATTTGAGCATAAGCTTTCGTGAGCTACAGCTCACTTCGTCGGACACATTCGGTGGAAAATACAGTTGGGAGATTTATATACACACACAGAGAACATGAAACAATGGGTTTATCATACACACTGTAAGGAGAGTGATCACTTAAGATGAGCTATTACCAGAAGGATGGAGCGGGAGGAGGAAAACCTTTTATGGTGATAATCAAGGTGGGCCATTTCCGGCAGTTAACAAGAACGTCTGAGGAACAGTGGGGGGTGGGGAGGGAGAAATAACATGGGGAAATAGTTTTACTTTGTGTAATGACCCATCCACTCCCAGTCTCTATTCAAGCCTAAGTTAATTGTATCCAGTTTGCAAATTAATTCCAATTCAGCAGTCTCTCGCTGGAGTCTGTTTTTGAAGTTTTTTTGTGGAAGAATAGCCACCCTCAGGTCTGTAATCGAGTGACCGGAGAGATTGAAGTGTTCTTCGACTGGTTTTTGAATGTTATAATTCTTGACGTCTGATTTGTGTCCATTTATTCTTTTACATAGAGACTGTCCAGTTTGACCAATGTACATGGCAGAGGGGCATTGCTGGCACATGATGGCATATATCACATTGGTAGATGCGCAGGTGAACCAGCCTCTGATAGTGTGGCTGATGTGATTAGGCCCTATGATGGTGTCCCCTGAATAGATATGTGGACAGAGTTGGCAACGGGCTTTGTTGCAAGGATAGGTTCCTGGGTTAGTGGTTCTGTTGTGTGGTGTGTGGTTGCTGGTGAGTATTTGCTTCAGGTTGGGGGATGGTTTGTAGAAAGTTGTGTTGGAGAGCTGCCTAGTAGCCTCTTGTTCATACTCCAACCTATTCATGTTGACGACAGCTCCTCCTTTGTCAGCCTTTCTGATTCTGATGTCAGAGTTGTTTCTGAGGCTATGGATGGCATTGTGTTCTGCATGGCTGAGATTATGGGGCAAGTGATGCTGCTTTTCCACAATTTCAGCCCCTGCACGTCGGTGGAAGCACTCTATGTAGAAGTCCAGTCTGCTGTTTCGACCTTCAGGAGGAGTCCACCCAGAATCCTTCTTTTTGTAGTGTTGGTAGGAAGGTCTCTGTGGGTTAATATGTTGGTCAGAGGTGTGTTGGAAATATTCCTTCAGTCGGAGACATCGAAAATAGGATTCTAGGTCACCACAGAACTGTATCATGTTCGTGGGGGTGGAGGGGCAAAAGGAGAGGCCCCGAGATAGGACAGATTCTTCTGCTGGGCTAAGAGTATAGTTGGATAGATTAACAATATTGCTGGGTGGGGTATAGGAACCACTGTTGTGGCCCCTTGTGGCATGTAGTAGTTTAGATAATTTAGTGTCCTTTTTCTTTGGTAGAGAAGCAAAGTGTGTGTTGTAGATGGCTTATCTAGTTTTTGTAAAGTCCAGCCACGAGGAAGTTTGTGTGGAAGGTTGGTTCTTTATGAGAGTATCTCGTACATTTTGAGAGCTCATTCTTAATCTTTCCCTGTTTGCTGTAGAGGATGTTGATCAGGTGGTTCCGCAGTTTCTTTGAGAGTTTGTGGCACAAGCTGTCAGTGTAGTCTGTGTGGTATGTAGATTGTAATGGATTTTTTACCTTCAGTCCTTTTGGTATCATGTCCATCTGTTTGCATTTGTAGACTATGATGTCTGTCTGTATCTGTACGAGTTTTTTCATGAAGTTGATAGATTTCCACCCTATACGGCTAAATTCAGTGCCTTGCATAATGACAGGTTTCAGAGTAGCAGCCGTGTTAGTCTGTATTCGCAAAAAGAAAAGGAGTACTTGTGGCACCTTAGCGACTAACAAATTTATTTGAGCTACCGCTCACTTCATCGGATGCATTTGGTGGAAAATACAGTGGGGAGATTTATATACACACACAGAGAAGACTGGACTTCTACATAGAGTGCTTCTGCCGACGTGCACAGGCTGAAATTGTGAAAAAGCAGTATCACTTGCCCCATAACCTCAGCCATGCAGAATACAACACCATCCACAGCCTCAGAAACAACTCTGACATCATAATCAAAAAGGCTGACAAAGGAGGTGCTGTCGTCATCATGAATAGGTCGGAATATGAACAAGAGGCTGCTAGGCAGCTCTCCAACACCACTTTCTACAAGCCATTACCCTCTGATCCCACTGAGGGTTACCAAAAGAAACTACAACATTTGCTCAAGAAACTCCCAGAAAAATCACAAGAACAAATCCGCACAGACACCCCCCTGGAACCCCGACCTGGGGTATTCTATCTGCTACCCAAGGTCCATAAACCTGGAAATCCTGGACACCCCATCATCTCAGGCATTGGCACCCTGACAGCAGGACTGTCTGGCTATGAAGACTCCCTCCTCAGGCCCTACATTACCAGCACTCTCAGCTATCTTCAAGACACCACTGACTTCCTGAGGAAACGACAATCCATCAGTGATCTTCCTGAAAACACCATCCTGGCCACTATGGATGTAGAAGCCTCTACACCAACATTCCACACAAAGATGGACTACAAGCCGTCAGGAACAGTATCCCCGATAATGTCACGGCTAACCTGGTGGCTGAATTTTGTGACTTTGTCCTCACCCATAGCTATTTCACATTTGGGGACAATGTATACCTTCAGATCAGCAGCACTGCGATGGGTACCCGCATGGCCCCACAGGATGCCAACATTTTTATGGCTGACTTAGAACAACGCTTCCTCAGCTCTCGTCCCCTAATGCCCCTACTCTACTTGCGCTACATTGATGACATCTTCATCATCTGGACTCATGGAAAAGAAGCCCTTGAGGAATTCCACCATGATTTCAACAATTTCCATCCCACCATCAACCTCAACCTGGACCAGTCCACACAAGAGATCCACTTCCTGGACACTACGGTGCTAATAAGCGATGGTCACATAAACACCACCCTATACTGGAAACCTACTGACTGCTATTCCTTCCTACATGCCTCTAGCTTTCATCCAGATCACACCACATGATCCATTGTCTATAGCCAAGCTCTACGATATAACCACATTTGCTCCAACCCCTCAGACAGAGACAAACACCTACAAGATCTCTATCATGCATTCTTACAACTACAATACCCACCTGCTGAAGTGAAGAAACAGATTGACAGAGCCAGAAGAGTACCCAGAAGTCACCTACTACAGGACAGGCCCAACAAAGAAAATAACAGAACGCCACTAGCCATCACCTTCAGCCCCCAACTAAAACCTCTCCAACACATCATCAAGGATCTACAGCCTATCCTGAAGGACGACCCATCACTCTCACAGATCTTGGGAGACAGACCAGTCCTTGCTTACAGACAGCCCCCCAACCTGAAGCAAATACTCACCAGCAATCATACCCCACACAACAGAACCACTAACCCAGGAACCTATCCTTGCAACAAAGCCCGTTGCCAACTCTGTCCACGTATCTATTCAGGGGACACCATCATAGGGCCTAATCACATCAGCCACACTATCAGAGGCTCGTTCACCTGAGCATCTACCAATGTGATATATGCCATCATGTGCCAGCAATGCCCCTCTGCCATGTACATTGGTCAAGCTGGACAGTCTCTATGTAAAAGAATAAATGGACACAAATCAGATGTCAAGAATTATAACCTTCAAAAACCAGTCGAAGAACACTTCAGTCTCTCCGGTCACTCGATTACAGACCTGAGAGTGGCAATTCTTCAACAAAAAAACTTCAGAAACAGACTCCAATGAGATACTGCTGAATTGGAATTAATTTGCAAACTGGATACAATTAACTTAGGCTTGAATAGAGACTGGGAGTGGATGGGTCATTACACAAAGTAAAACTATTTCCCCATGTTATTTCTCCCCCCCCACCCCACCCCACCCCCCACTGTTCCTCAGACGTTCTTGTTAACTGCTGGAAATGGCCCACTTTGCTTGTCACCATGAAAGGTTTTCCTCCTCCCGCTCCATCCTGCTGGTAATGGCTCATCTTAAGTGATCACTCTCCTTACAGTGTGTATGATAAAACCCATTATTTCATGTTCTCTGTGTGTGTATATAAATCTCCCAACTGTATTTTCCACCGAATGTGTCCGACGAAGTGAGCTGTAGCTCACGAAAGCTTATGCTCAAATAAATTTGTTAGTCTCTAAGGTGCCACAAGACCTCCTTTTCTTTAAGTGAGGGAGAGGCAGCGTGTTCAGGGGAGCAGGCGGAGCGGAGGTGAGCGAGGGTGGGGGGGCGCAGAAAGTAACGGGGGGGGGTAGAGGAACCGCTCTCCGCCCCAGCTCCCTGCCCCACCTCAGCACGCCGCCCCTCGGCTTCTCCTCCCTCTCTCCCAGGCTTGCTGCGCCAAACAGCTGTTTCACGTGTGGCAAGCCTGGGAGGGACGCGGAGAAGCGCAGCGGCGGCTGCGCGCTCAGGGGAGCAGCCGGAGGCGAGCTGGGGCGGCGGGGGCACATTCCTAGGGGCGGCATAGCCAGCACCAGAAAGCCACCCCTGGAAATGTGCCACCCCAAGCACCTGCTTGTTTTGCTGGTGCCTAGAGCCGGGCCTGGCCCCGAGGCGTCGCCCTGCCTGCACCTGTGCAGAGCCTGGGGAAATCCCCAGCCACCTTCCCACCTCGTGGGGGCAGGGCCAGGCACATGAAGGGGTGGTCATGGTGATCGAGCCCCCCTTGGCTGCGCTCCTTGAAGGAAGCCGAACTACCTCCCTGCCCCGTGCTCTCCCCAGCGCAGCAACCGCCGCGAAGCCAGCAGCCAATCAGCTTTCGAGGACGGCCCAATGACGTGGTGGAGTCACCCCATCTTCTCCCCCCCGCACCACGTCCTAGCGGCCAAAGACGTGAATCCCGCCTCTCCCCCATGACGGGAACCGTGTGACTGTCCACCGGCCTCCCGACCTGCGCAGCCGAGACCCAGTGAGAGGCTCGAGCAGCCCCCGGGGGACTGGCCGGGAAGCGGGGTTGATGGGGAGAGGATCCCGTGGGGGCAGTTCCTAGATCAGTGGTTCCTAACTAGGGGCGCCGCTTGTTCAGGGAAATGGGGGCTGCGGGAAGCGGTGGCCAGCATGTCCCTCGGCCCGTGCCGCTTCCTGCAGCTCCCATTGGCCTGGAGCCGTGATCCTTGGCCACTGGGAGCCGCGATCAGCCGAACCTGAGGACGCGGCAGATAAACAAACCGGCCTGGCCCGCCAGGGGCTTTCCCTGAACAAGCGGCACCCCTAATTTGGGAACCACTGTCCTAGATGGAGGCTGTGAGGGGGATGGATCCTGTGGGGACCAGGAGAGAGGGCAGGACTCTGTGGGGGGATGGGAGGGCTGAGCAGGGGAGGGCTGTACGGGGATCAGGAGGGGGGAGGTTGGATCTCATGGGCAGCCAGGAGTCGGGGAGGACCTCTCAGGGAGGGTCAAGTGGGTAAATGAATCAAAAATCTCTTTTGCAGAGAAAACAAAGAATCCCTCCCAGCTAGTCAGCTCCTCCTTCCCTTTCCCCATGGTATCTGCCTGCCCCACCACATTGTTGTGTGGTCAGTACTGAATGTGACCTGTTGCCCCAGCCAGGTGGGACGATCCATGGGGATTTCCAAAGGGGACAGGTTTCAGAGCGGTAGCCGTGTTTCCAAAAACCTGTGTGCAATGGTGCACTGTTTCCATACTCATTCTGCTGAGTGTCACGGATGTAGGGGTGGTGATGAGGTGGGAGGATGAAGGACAAAGCAGATGGGACATGAATAGGGATTGTCCGTACTCTCTCTCAGCTGTCTCCTAACACTGAAATCTCTTGACTCCTTAGTTTATTATTCCCGCTCCTGAGCCAGCATGAGTGCCAGGAAACCCCGCTCTGCCAGGAAGCTACCCATCTGCAGGAGTGCAGCCAGTGCCCCCCAGAAACATACCATCCCATATTACTTTCTCGTAATTCACTCTAAGTCAGATTTCCTCATATGATGTATTATTATTTTATTAGCACTGTGGTAGCACATAGGAGCTCCAATCATGGTCCAGGACCTTACTGTGATAGGTGCTGTCTGCACACATAATGTAAGACAGTTCCTGTCCCAAACCCGTTACAGCAGTGGTTCTCAAACTTTTCCTGTCATGCCCCCATAATGGAATTTGTCTGTACCCCACTCCACCACTGCAGAGTTGGCTCAGCAGAGGAGCTTGGGCTGAAGCGGAGCTGGGGGCAGAACTGGGGAAGAGGGAGGAGCTGGCCTGCGGGGCAGAGAGGGCAGAGCTGGGCTAGGGGCGGAGTGGGGCTGGGTGGCCATACAGCAGGGACCTGGAGAGGAGAGACGTGGGGGGGGGGGAGTGGGAACTGGGGACTGAAGCAAGTTGAGGCTTGCAGGGCTGCTGTGTGCCTCTCCCCAGCCGGAGCTCCTGCTGCCAGCAGGGGGAAGAAAGGGCCTCTTCCCCCGGAGCTCCCGTGCCGCCTGCCGGCAGGGAGAGGGCCGGGGGGAGTCCTCTGGCCATGGGAACATTATGTACTCACTGTAGAGCTCGAGGATAGAGGCTGTTGTCTTCTGGCATATGGCCCCAGCCCCAGGGCAGCCTCCTGCACCTCAAACTTCTCATTCCCAGCCCCACCCCAGAGCCTGCACCCCTAGCCAGAGCCCTCATCCCCTCCTGCATCCCAGTCCTCTGCCCCAGCCCTGAGCCCTCTCCTGCATCCTGAACCCCTCATCCCCGGCCCCACCTGGCAGGCCTCACCCGTGCACCCCACCCTCTGCCCCATCCTGGGTCACCTCCCACACTCTGAACCCTTCAACCCCACCCCGTGTGGCTCTCACATTGAAGTTTTTTGCCAAAGTGGCCCCCACTTCAAAAATAGTGAAGAGCACTGACATAGGGCTACAAAAGGGAAACTGACAGGTTTCAGAGTAGCAGCCGTGTTAGTCTGTATTCGCAAAAAGAAAAGCAGTACTTGTGGCACCTTAGAGACTAACAAATTTATTAGAGCATAAGCTTTCGTGAGCTACAGCTCACAACTGCAGCTGTTGTTCATTCACATTGTTTTTTGTTGTTGTTGTTGCTGTTCAGCAAGAGAATGTGCAGGGTTCAAACCCCCTCTCGCCAAACAGGATGAGATCGAACACTGGTGCCAATGCTCTGAAGGACATTGGCAATTCGCCAACGTCTACTGAAAAACCTGGAACCCGAGACCCTGAATCCGATGACAGTGAGGATAGAAAATTCACTATTAACTTAGGTAAAAATGGAGTGGAGTATGTGGTGAAAGGCAAAGCCAATGACAGTATTTACACGGCCCTGATGGCTCTGAAATGTATCCGGACTCACATCGAGAAGCAGCAGGGCAAGGAGATGTATCTGCAGGGGAAGAGGCAGATTAAGGGGTTTGTGAACTTGGGAATGCCCCTCAAGTGCCTTCCTCAGAAATCCCACTTTGAAATGAAGTTTTATAAAGTGAAGAGAGACCAGAAAGGTGGTGAGAAGGATACCGCCAGCTCAACAGCACAAGGACTGAATGCGTTGTGTTTTATATCGCATCCACTGGAAAGAAAGGGCCTGATGGGGTGCAAATTCAAAAAATAATGTTGTGCCAGGAGCTTACAAAAAAGTGCTGCAAGATATGCGTCTTTGCCCCAAAAGGGGAGACCATCAAGACTGCTCTGTGCAAGGATGGATGGTTTCTGCCCCTCTTGGAGGAAGAGGAGTGGTATCTAGTGGAGAACAGCGAAACATTCCACTATAGTCACTATTTTGTCAATGACTTAGACAATCAGTCATTTGAGGTGCAGGTTATATCTGAGCGTGCCGTTAAGGCAAGGAATGAGCAGCATGGTGGGGCCACTCGGGAGCGACAGGGGGAAGCATTCTATCAATTTAACCTAGCTGTTCTGGTCCAGTATCCTGAATTCAAGAACCAAAGTGAATTGATCAAAGAGTTCTTTAAGGAGGAGGTTAGAGAGTCAGGCAAACACGTCAAAGCTCTGCTGGAACTGCATAGAAAAAATTTTAGTAAGGAGGCGAAGAACTCCACTCCAGTTCAGGTGCATAAACTCCTTGCTGGACTCAGCAACTCAGTAGGGTATGTAGAATGGGACTATAATGGAAACAGGGGCTGTGCCACTTGCTTTGTATTATGTGATGGGTACATCCTCCCCTGTCATCACGTGGTGAGCAGTATAGCAGGATCAGGAGTCAAGGAGCAGCACTGGACAGAAATTAGTCAGTCTGTCAAGGTTGCCTTCTCTTATGAAAATAAACACCCTAAGGAGGATGATTGGTTCTACACAGAGCCTTGCTTGGAAATCTCAGACCAGCCTCTTGATTACGCCATCTTGAAATTGAAGGAAAGGAGCTCTAAATTCCCAAATGGGTTGGCAAAATATATATCTTCACCACCATGTAGTGGCCTGATTTATATTATTGGCCACCCAGATGGAAAGGAGAAGTCCACAGATGGCTGTTCTATAGTAACCCCACTTGAGCGGGGGTGGAGATGCATTGAATGCCTCCAGAAAGGGCAGGTGGAAAGCCCCAGCAGCACCAGTTGTGGTACCATCCCTGAGAGCAGAACCAGCCAGTGCATCCACATGTTCACTCCAAGAAGCTTCCAGGAAGTGACTGCCAATCCTAATGTAGTCACCTATGACACCAGCTTCTTCTGTGGCTCCTCAGGCTCACCTGTGTTTGATGCGTCTGGATGCCTGATCGCCATGCTCACCGCTGGCTACTTGTATAATTACTGTAAACAGGAGCACAGCATTATTGAGTGGGGCCAGTTGATAAAAGCCATTTTGTCTGATATCAAAAAGAAGAATCCAGAGTGGTGTAAGTCTGTGCTCAAAGGCCATCTGAGAGATACTGAGGCTCCCTCTGGCGGCTCTGAGGGCACTGCAGAGGTTCTCCATAATAACCGCGAGGGAGCCCCCAGCGCTGAGACCAATGATATGGTAATAGAAAGTGACAGTGACTTGGAAAATGAGGCCTTAGTGGCAGATTGCATTCCATCTCCGAGACCCAGGGCCTGAATCCTTGCGATGCTTTTCCAATGCCATCTTCCAATGGCCTGTTTGTTGGAGCAATTTTATCGCTGCGTTCCATAACCTTTGTCATTCAACTTATTTTTGCTTGGCAGTTCCCATCAAAATTGACCTGTGCATTTACCCACCCATAAAATCCCCATTCAGCTGACTTGGCTTCACTTAATCTACATGAATGATCACTTACACCTTGGGAGGTGGTGGTGGTAAGAAGAGACACATACCTTCATGGGTCCTGTTCCATCATTTGGCTATGTAACATGCATCTTCACTGCCAAGAGGTGCAACTAATTAGAGGGCTCTTAAAAAGGATTCTGTAACTAAGCAATCTTTTAAAATACCATGTTCTGTCTCCTACAGGAAGAACCTCCATCTGAGGCCTTTGTTTCTGGTAATGAAGCAACAGGGTCAGAGTTTCAAATTAGGGAAATTTTAAACCAGAAGTCTAATCCAAAAATGTACGATTTCTTAAATTTTGTCCAAGTCTTATTTTTTAAACTAAGTCATGAAAATAAGTGTTATAAAATAAAATTTCTAAAGCCTTAACCCAATTACAGTCTATCAGGGAGGGATTGAACCGTACTGCAGGATTTTTTTGCATCATGCTGAGGTTTTGTCTACATGAAAAAGTTGCACCAGTTTAAAGGTGTGAAATTAAACTGATTAGTTCACACAGAGATCTGCGCTAGTTAAACTAAATCACTTTCATTTCACATCTTTATTTTAACTGATGCAACTTTCTCATGGCCTCAAAACCAGCTGAGTCATTACAGAACTGTTCCATCTGGCAAACAAGTTTTATGGAGAGTAGAAACTTTGTGGGGTGAGAGGAAGCAACTAATAAAACAGTTGCTTTACTTGATTAGAATGAAAAGACCCCAGGACAGCAGCATCAGAACTTTACCCTGACGTGGTTAATTTGACTCGCCAAGATTGAAAGGTGAACTGCAAACCACTTTTAAAACTGTGCTTATGCTGTCTAATACCTCCAAGAGGCAAAAAGGTTTGAAAGTTCTTACTTTGTGTGTCTTGATCTCTGCTATCTCTCCTGGAGATTCGTTGTGAGCTCTCAATCCTTGACTAAAAGGGTGAGGGTGTTGAATCTTCCTTTCTGCAAAGGCTTTCTTTATCCAAAATGTTAATCAGTCATTGAAGTTAAATAGGTGTAAAACAAAACCCAAAGCTTTAAGCAGTCTGCACTTTTACAGCACTTTTTTTGGAGCAAAAACAAGGATATTAGCCATGCTATTCTAATTAAAATCTGTCCTTGATAATTAGATTTTTGCAAAAAGAAAGGAAAAAAACTTGTAATTTCAATCAAAGTGCTTCATGTCTCTTCCTGTACATTGTGCTGTGCATTGTCCCTGTTAAATTATGTTTCTCCCTCGCGGTAAAGGTGTTTTAGTGATAGGCAAGTGATCTCTATATATACAATATATAAAGCAGTTTGGACAGGATGAAAGATGCATGTAAACTATAGGCTTTATAGCTCTGGCATTTTAACTCTTTCTCCTTCTGCCTGTAGTACTCACTGGTGATGGATCTCAGAAATAAGAGTGTATTTCTACATTGCTTTCTCTTGTAGTCTATCATTTGGCTAATCATTTTTCGCTTTCTGTCTCTACTGTGAATAAGCACTCAGGAATCAGGCTTGTCAGGAGAGAAGAATCACTGTGCTTTTTATTCGCTGCATTAGCACTTAACTGACTCTGAGTCTGCTCAGGATTCTGGAATCATCTAGTTCACCCTTAGTATGCTCAAAGGCATAACACACAGGTATTAGCAGCATCACTTCCACACTAACACTGCATTATCATCAGCATAACTAGTAATTTATCCCTAGCATTACAAGCTCACTGGCAATATATAAAATCCAGTTGTCCGAGTCCTTGTGCTTCAGGGCATGAAACAATCACTCATGGTGGGGTCTGAGAAGGAATTTCCCTCGTTTGACACTACGCAATTGGCCAGGTGCATTATGGGGGCTTTTTGCCTTCTGTTTAAGCATCTAGCATTGGCCACAGATGGACTAGGATTCTGAACTAGATGGACCAATGCTCTGAGTTTTTATAGGAAATCTGTTCCTCTTTGCTGTTTCTTTTTTCCAAAACCCCAAGTGATGGGTTATAGTTGGATTTAATTTTATATCTAAACAATCAGTGTTTTGTGTGTGTGGCTGAGGAAGAGATTTTTCTGCCTTGTAGACTGGGAGTTGCATGAAATTTGAATTGGTGCAGCAAACTCTACATACAAGGAACGACTTGCACACTTATAACTGAAATATTGTCTTTAAACTGGTCCACAGAATGACACATCCTTCTCAGTTTAACCTGTCAGATTCCTTTTTATCTTAATGCCTGGGGGAGCGGGAGAAGTTTCCTGCTCTTTTTTGTTCTTGTTCCTATGAATCGTTTTAAAGTAAACAGTGTCCTACACTGCTGGCAACCCAGAGGTTGCAGCCTTATGTTACCTCATATGAACCACAAAGTGAAACTGACTCATCAGTTTCATTGAGCAAGTTGAGACTTACACAAAGAGTACATCAAGGTCATAAGTAAATTAGATGAGTGATTTGTTTTTTTAAACTCTAAAATGAAGTTAGTCACTAGATAGAGGAAATAAAGGCTGTTGAATCTGAAAATGTCTCTTAAAAATTCTTAATGGGATAAAATGTGTTCATATCTGTGTATTGATGCTCATGTGCCGATTATAAAAATACTTACTGTGCCATGTATCTTTACTGTTAAGTGCTTATGTATCAAATAGTTATGCAACCCGTCAATCTTTAAATAAATTTAAAAAAAAATCTCTCATGTTGATGTGTTCATTGAGGTTTTTATTAAGCCAGTAAGAAACCTCTACCATTTAGTATGTGTATTGGTAGTGGTCAGGAGTGGAGTTCAGTGGGTTGTCAGAAGTTGCAGAATCCAAAAAGTCTCCAATGGTATCACCTTGTGCTGTGACCACTACAGTCATAAGCACCCAAGTCAGCTCAGCGCATGGATAAGAAGTCTCCAGATAAATTCACTGTGCTGTAGGAAGCAGTGTCATTTCAGTGGGTGGCGCACTTCTCCTCTGTACTCAGCCAGCCTTGAGAGCAACACAGCTGCAGGGAGATGTAAAACAGACCCTTGCTTATTAGAGCCTATGGCACTCTAACCCTGGTGCCCAGGCAAATCCCCCATTGGGTCATAGGTCTGCAAAGCTCTGGATGAAAAGGCTTTGCCAGTGAAAACATGCTTACCAGCGCTGACTCTTCCCTGTTCCTCGCTGGCTGAAGATCTCATGGCTGCACCAAACCCCTTCAGTGTCTGGAAATCATACACAGCGCTGTGCTGGGTGTTACTGTAATGGCCAATGCCAGGAGCTCCCTGGCACAAAGACCAGGACACTGATGGGTCTTCCTTATCCTTGCAATCCCTCCAAACATGGCTCTGCCTGAGTGTCACGGAGCTGAGTGCTGGTCGCTAACTTGCTGCCTTTGTAAATCCCAGCCCATATGCTCAGGACTGTATGAGTTTCATTTGAGGAGTCACTTTAATCTCCAAGCAAGAGCCCAATGATGCCATCTCCTGCTAGGTATCCAAGGAAGGGTCTTGTCTGCAAGCCAGGTCTCTGCTCTCAGCCTCAGGGGCAGCTGCCCTGTCCAGTTAGGGTGACCAGACAGCAAATGTGAAAAATTGGGACGGGGGTGGGGGGGAAATAGAAGCCTATATAAGAAAAGGACCCCAAAATTGGGACTGTCCCGATGGTCACCCTATGTCCAATCACTGTCGCTCCGGGCACCTTGCCGCTGCACCGAAGGTATTGGCTCAGCCCTGAGAGCAGTGCTGAGCCATTTGCCAGGAGTGCATGGAGAGACTGTGACCACAAGGGACAGATCCCAGCTTCGCTCCTGAAACTTCACAGCACTTGGGCATCGATCCCAGACTCATTTGTGTCCTCTTCAACTTGGGCACTGGACCGGATTCTTTGTGGCAAAACTGAAAATAGACCTGATGGCTCATCACAAGTGGTCCCCAGTGCTGTGCTAGGGTAGGGCTGCTAACCTTGTGGTTCTGGCCAAACTCCAGTGGGATTAAACTCCACCCCTGCAGTTTCAGATCACCATGGGATCCCTTCCTGATTCCTGTGCTAAACACCATGCGTTTGCCACACTCTTTCCCCAGAGGTGGCTGCATCTTGGCACTGCGGGAAGCAGCCCCTGCCTGTAGGTTGTATCAGTCTGGGTCATTCAGGGAATGTAAGATCTTTGCTCTGGGTATTAACCCTTGAACCCCAGCTGGTGTGACCCCTGGGAAAAGCCTGTCATCAAAAGGTTACCTTGCTCCTCCTGAGTCTGAGGTAGGTGCTAGTTCTCCTCTCCCTGCTCTGTCCTTGCTCCTGGCCCTGCCTCTGCCTCTTGACTGGTGTTCTGCGGCTTCCCCGCACACAGCTACAGTGTGCAAAACTGTGCTCAGCCGAGAGTGATGGGCCAGGCAGCAGGAGCTTCTTAGGCTCCCCCGGCTTCCGCTTATCTGTGGTGAGGTCTCTGGCCCTCTGCCACTTCACTCCACAGTGTCCCAACTACTCCCCAGCTGCCCTTACCTTGCTGATCTCTGCCAGTTGCTCTGCATTCACACCTCTGCCCAATTATTTTTAAATCAGGAACAGAAGAGAAATGAAGGGATTTTTTTTTTTTTTTAAAAAAGGTCTACCCTTTAATTACTTTTTGCCTGGGCCTGGAAAGCCCTAGCAGCGGCAGGCTAAGCACACGCTCCCTGACAGTTTGCTTGCTGGAAGGGCATAGAGGCACCCTTGCTGTCTCTGTAGGAAACTGCTTTCTAGTGCCTGGCCCAGCCAGAACAAACTGGGGTTTGACTGTATCCATTGGAAGCTCACAGGTTTGAGGAAGTGAAGGATCCTCAGGATCTCTGCTCGTTACCAACCATTTTCCTTTCCTTCCTCATTGCTGGTGCTCCAGGCACAGAGGAGTAAATCTAAGGTTGTTTCGTACTAGAACTTTTAACTGAGTTTGTAGCCAGCCAGTTGGCTCTGAGCGTAGTTTGTGCCCGCCCTTCTCTTGGTGAGCTCAATGGCATGGCACATGGTCAGCTTCTTGCAACCAGGGCCTAATACTGTCTTAGCTGCACAGAGGGGAGAGGAGTCTCCCAGCCGTGCCCCTGTCACCGAACCGGCTGAGCTGTCTGTGCAATAGTGTGTCCCAGAATGCTTTGCCTTGCCAGTGCTACTCCATGTGTACGTCCTGTGCAAACTATCCCCTGGCAAGGCAGGCTGGGAAAATGGCCTAGATTTTCCCCACAATTCAATGGTTCAAAACACAGTGTGGGTGATACCGGTGCACAAATGCGGTTGATGGCAGGGTGTGCCATGGGACAACCCTTGCTGTGCAAGTGCAGCCCGGTTGTGTTGGTAGCCAGGGCAAAGGAGTGCGTCCCAAACAGCTTATAAAAATGGGGGGGGGGCCTTATAAGACCAAAGTTTGAGTGACTAGTGATTTGGGCGGGGGGCCATAATCTTAGGGGTGCCTGGAAAGGGAGACTCCCCACAAAGGCCTGGCTTCCAGTGAGTTAGTATCTCCAGCTGACAAACCCACCTCCCTCCCCGCCCCCTGCCAGAAACTGAAGCCCTCAAAATTGCTAATCGCTTCTGAAAACCATGGCTGTAGTGTAGACGGAGGTGGAACCAGCCAGTGAGCCTATACAATGGTCACTGGCACAAAACCTCTAGGGTATCGCTTGTGCCGTGCGCTCCTTTTCAGCTACCCAAGCTGTTAGCACACACCATCATCTGTATGCATGTGCCTGCCCATTAATTACACACATACGCTGGGCCTGTAACCTTTGGCAGCAGAATGCAGTGCGGAAATATGACCTTGACCTCCAGCTTTCTCCTGGTGCTAACATAAATTCCCAGGTGCTCAGTTACTGCCACAGTAGTTTACTAGAGACACAAGGTGGGGGAGGTAATATCTTTTATTGGCCCAACTTCTGTAGGTGAAAGAGACTAGCTTTCCAGCTCCCCACAGCTCTGCTTCGGGTCTGGGAAGAGCTGTGCGTCGCTCGAACGATTATGCTACGGAGCAGAATAAAGTTGGGTGACAGCTGGGTGACTGTGGCAGCTCATGAAACTGTTCGTGGGCCCTCCAGCCCCGCAGAAACAATTCCACAAATGCATTGTCATGTGGAAACCAGCCACATCCATCCACAAGCCCTGGGCAGCTCAGGAGCTCCACAGCAGAGAGATGCAGCTGCTGGGAAGAGGTTCCCAAGCCATGCAGGGGTCCTGCTCCATCCCATACCTCCCCTGCTCCCTACAAATCAGCACTTCCCCACTAAAAATCCCCACTCTAGAAAGGTGCCCGCAATGGGCTTGTCCCTTATTAGCCATGCTAAGACCTTTGCTCCCTGTTAAGCCTTACTACTTCCCAGCTCCCTTAGCCAATCCCCGCCACACTCCACTGGCTAGCTCCCTCTGCACCTCAGCTCCCCTCCCACGGTCCCCCACCTGGCTTAGCCCATCCCCCAAAGCTTCCTTATCCAATCCTCCCCACCTGGCATGTCCCATCCCCCTTTAGCTCCCCTGCCCCTTTCCTCCTCTCCCCAGTGTCCTCCCTACGTGGCCTGTAGAATCATAGAATCATAGAATATCAGGGTTGGAAGAGACCTCGGGAGGTCATTTAGTCCAACCCCCTGCTCAAAGCAGGACCAAGACCAACTAAATCATCCCAGCCAGGGCTGTGTCAAGCCTGACCTTAAAAACCTTTAAGGATGGAGATTCCACCACCTCCCTAGGGAACCCATCCCAGTGCTTCACCATCCTCCTAGTGAAACAGTGTTTCCTAATATCCAATGCAGACCTCTCCCACTGCAACTTGAGACCATTGCTCCTTGTTCTGTCATCTGCCACCACTGAGAACAGCCGAGCTCCATCCTCTTTGGAACCCCCCTTCAGGTAGTTGAGGGCTGCTATCAAATCCCCCCTCACTCTTCTCTTCTGCAGACTAAATAACCCCAGTTTCCTCAGCTTCTCCTCGTAAGTCATGTGCCCCAGCCCCCTAATCATTTTTGTTGCCCTCCGCTGGACTCTCTCCAATTTGTCCACATCCCTTCTGTAGTGGGGGGGGGGGGCAAAACTGGACGCAATACTCCAGATGTGGCTCACCAGTGCCAAATAGAGGGGAATAATCACTTCCCTCGATCTGCTGGCAATACTCCTACTAATACAGCCCAATGCGCTGTTGGCCTTCTTGGCAACAAAGACACACTGCTGACTCATATCCATCTTCTCATTCACTGTAATCCCCAGGTCCTTTTCTGCAGAACTGCTGCTCAGCCAGTCGATCCCCAGCCTGTATTGATGCATGGGATTCTTCCTTCCTAAGTGCAGGACTCTGCATCGTCCTTGTTGAACCTCATCAGATTTCTTTTGGCCCAGTCCTCCAATTTGTCTAGGTCACTTTGGACCCTATCACTACCCTCCAGCGTATCGACCTCTCCCCGCAGTTTGGAGTCATCCGCGAACTTGCTGAGGGTGCATTTAATCCCATCATCCAGATCATTGATAAAGATGTTGAACAAAACCAGCCCCAGGACCAACCCCTGGGACACTCCGCTTGATACCGGCTGCCAACTAGACATTGAGCAGTTGATTACTACCTGTTGAGACCTGTTGACAATCTAGCTAACTTTCTATCGACGTTATAGTCCAGTCATCCAATCCATACTTCTTTAATTTACTGGCAAGAATACTGTGGGAGACCGTATCAAAAGCTTTGCTAAAGTCAAGATATATCACATCCACCGCTTTCCCCATATCCACAGAGTCCCAAGTCCCATCCCCCCTCAGCTCCCCTCCCAGGCTCACCCCAGGAGGCCTGCCCTCCTGTCCACTCCTCAAGGCAGATGAGTTGTGCATGGATTGCATGGGCTCTCCTCTCCTAACTATTGGACAGGGGTGCTCTTCACACCACATCTGGCCACAAAGGGCTCTTCTGAGCTCCCCCATACAGGGAAGAAGGCTGCCCGATGGGTAGGGTCTTAGCCTGGGACCTGGATTCCACTCCCTGGCTCTGCCACAAACTCCCCGTTTGCCCTTGAGCGAGTCACTCGGGGCCAGCTCTGCAAAGGTATGTGGGCACCTAAAGATGCAAAGGTGTCTAGCAGATTTTCAAAAGTGCCCAATCTGGCCCTTAACCTCTCTGTGCCTCGGTTTCCTGTCTGTAGCAAGGGGGTAGATAGCACTGGCGTATTTGTGGGATGCACAAGGGATTGGGGCATAGATGACCCTTAGCTATGTAGCAGTAGATTGTTTGGTCAGTGAAGAGACATGGGTAGGACTGTTGGTTTACATGGAGTGGATCATCTCATCTCAGCTAATAAAAATACGACATTGAACAGCTACAGCACCTTTTATAGCTGGATCTCAAAGCACTTTCCAAAAAAGGATCAGGTCATAGCTTCATGGCACAGAGATCCATAGATTCTAGGGCCAGAAGGGACCAGTGTGATCATCTAGTTTGACCTTCTGTCTAACTCAGGCCAGAGATCTGCCCCCAAATAATCCCTGTTTGAGCCAGAAAAACATCCCGTCTTGGTTGAAAAATTGTCAGTAATGGAGAATCCACCACAAGGCTTGGCTTGGTAAATTGGTCCAGTGGTTAATTGGCCTCGCTGTTAAAAATGTCCACCTTATTTCCAATGTGAATTTGTCTAGCTTCAACTTCCAGCAATTGGACTTTGTTACAGCTTTGTCTGCTAGACTGAAGAGCCCATTATCAAACATCTGTTCCCCAAGTAGGTACTTACAGGCTGGGATCAAGTCACCCCTTAATCTTCTGTTTGTTAAATTCAACAGATTGAGCCCCTTGTCTCTCTCACTCTATGGCGTGTTTTCCAATCCTTTAATCATCTCGGGAAGGAACTGAGGCCCAGAGAGACAGAGACAGCTCCCGGACAATGGGAGCTGCAGAGTCGGCACTCCGGGTAGAGGCAGTGCGCGGAGACCCCCTGTTCCCCCCTGGGCCGCAGGGATGGTGCTGGCTGCTTCCAGGTGTGGTGCAGAGTGAAAGAAGGTAAGGGGGCCTGCTTTCGCTATGTTGCCGTGCTGGACTGTTAGCGCCCAAAATCTCCTGGTTTGGCTGAGGTAACCTTCGGGAGATAGAGAGTGATTGCAGGAGACTCCCAATGAAAGAGGGAGGGTTGGGAACCCTAATCCTCGGAGAGGTGGATTAACTATACTGATGGAAAAATCCCTTCCGTTGCTGTAGGACACATCTATACTATGGGTTATACTGGCACAGCTGCAGTACTAGCTAGGCCACTGAACAGCTGTAGTGTAGACATGGCCTAAGAAGGCCCTACGCTAGAATGCCAAACTAGGCGGCACCATCTGTAACATCCCTTCCCTGAGCATATACCAGCCATACCTGGCAGTGTATTCATGTCCCTTAAAGGGAACACATCTCTGATAACGCTTTCTCTGATGGATGGTCTGCAGCCAGTCCATATCTGGTACAGGTGCCTGACCTGCTAGGAGCAGCCCTGCAACCGACTGTGCACAAGGTGTACATGACAGGCCCAGCACCTCAGAGGTATTTAGCTGCCTGAGTCACCCAAGGCCTTGGAAAGAGTCCAGAGCAGAGCTGGGAAGTGAACCCAGACACTAAACCCACTGGAAGGATGTTAGGCCTCAGTGCTGCAGCTGTGGCATTCACTCATGTCACATAGCGAGGTGTTTGGGGGCACCAGGGAGCGAGATGTTTTGGGGGCGCCTAGGAGGGTGGTGAAGCACTGGAATGGGTTACCTAGGGAGGTGGTGGAATCTCCATCCTTAGAGGTTTTTAAGGTCAGGCTTGACAAAGCCCTGGCTGGGATGATTTAGTTGGGGATTGGTCCTGCTTTGAGCAGGGGGTTGGACTAGATGACCTCCTGAGGTCTCTTCCCACCCTAATCTTCTATGATTCTATGATCTAGCTGGTTTGTGAAGGAAGGGGGAAGCTGAGATCTCAGCTGGCTCTGACCTACTTTTCAGGGCTCATCACTAGCTCCACAATAATGATTTCCCTTGTTAGGTGAATGATAATGAATCCAAGTAACTTACCAGGTGCCCCTGCTGCAGTTTGTGGAAATTTCCTAGGGATATGAGAGCAGCCCCAGCTGGTTGACTCAGAACATTCTGACTGGGCTGGGGCAGCTCCCGCTACTGCAAAATTATTGGACCCTTGGCTCCTGGCTTGGTGTCTCAGGACTGTGGGTGGCAGTTGTAGTGCTGCTGATTACTCCCATCCAGCTGGCATCTGCTCTCCCAGCTGCACCTACCGTGCTAGGGAGTTCCTGGGCTCCGTGCTTCTGGGGATGGGGGGACCCTGCTCATGCGTAGGAAAGTGGAGGTTCTTGGGCAGGTGAAGAAGAAACTGGGGATGGGTCTCCTCCCCATGGTTACAGGAGATCTTTCTCTGGGCAACCAGCCCTGTTGGTTGGAAGAGATTGGAGACTCGTTCAGCTAAATGGGGAGCAGAAGAGGAGGGGGAATCAGTTGTGGGGGCGGAGTGTAGCAGCCAGGAGTGAGCAGGGTCGCAGTTAGGAAAGGGCTGAGACAGTTAGGGGACAATTTTCCAGGCATGCTATAACCCTAGGATCCCCAGGGAACTGCCTACGTCTTGGGGAGGTATCTTCTTGACCAAGGCAATTCCCCTCTGAGGAGTGTGATTTTTACCTGTTTAACTCAAAAGCTAAGCGAACAGCTGGGAGAAACACTCACTGTGAAAGTGGCATCAAGGTTTCAGGGCAGTCTGGCTGCAGGTGCTGTTGGCAACCAGTCAGAAAAAGCTATTGCAATTCACAGACAAGTGGGGCAGTGAGCTGTATGCATAACCCAGGCTAGCGGCACTCTTTCTTCCTCTAATGGGGACATCACTTATAGAGATTTATGATTTCTACAGCCTCGGGGCTGCAGGAGCCCATCTTTTAGCTCAGGCAATCAAAGCCCCTGCTTCATAGCTGCCCAGAGTCATGGCGACTCACGGGTTCAAACCCTGCAGCGGAGCTATGTAGGGCAGGGGTTCTCAAACTAGGGGTCAGGACCCCTCAGAGGGTCATGAGGTTTATTACATGGGGGGTTCGCAAAAAGAAAAGGAGTACTTGTGGCACCTTAGAGACTAACAAATTTATAAGAGCATAGCTGTCAGCCTCCACCCCAAACTCTGCTTTGCCTCCAGCATTTATAATGGTGTTAAATATATTAAAAAGTGTTTTTAATTTATTAGGGGGGGTCACACTCAGAGGCTTGCTATGTGAAAGGGGTTACCAGTACAAAAGTTTGAGAACCACTGTTCTAGGATGTCACTGCAATGCATGCTATAGGTGAGACATGCTGGCTTTGTGGCTGTTACCAGGTAAGAAGGGCAATGGGAAGAGAAATGGGTGATCGTTGCTGGTGGGTTGAACCTTCCAGGTTCCAACCTCCAGTCACTAAGCAATGGTCACTGTTCCCTTTGGGCCTACGCCCAAGTTTCTAGGAAGCCAGCTCCAACGGAATGACTCAACAACACACAGGGTTGATACTCAGGTCACTTCTCAGTAAAAGCCAATCCAAATGGCTCTGGCTGGGGGATCCTGTTCCTTTGCAAGGATTTGCACCACTGGCATGCTCGGGTCATAAAGACCCAGACACCTGGCTAGGAGTTGCCTATTAATCAGGGTTTGCAGCTGTTCAAACTGGTTCTGGCTGCGCACAGCACTCTATCTGCAAACACCAAGCAGATTGTGTTGACAAATTCTAAGGATGATTAGGAAGGGGAGTGCTGGCTGGGAGGCGGCCAACGAGCCCTGAGAGCTCCTTAAGGGAGATTCTAAAAGGGATCCTGCCAGGCTAAAAAAGCCACAGGTTTGATTTCTGAATTGAGTTAGGCATAGAACTGCAGAGCCATGTGGGGAAGGCCCCGGGCTGGGTTAGCAGGGGGTTGTGAGTCAGGATCAAGGAGCACAAGCAGAGCCTGGGGTGCAGGTTGGGATTGCGGGATTCTGGGGGCAGGGTGGGGATATTTTGGGGGCTGCAGGTTGGGATTGAGGGGTTCTGGGGGTAGGGCTGGGATGGGGGGGCTGCAGGTTGGTGTTGAGGGGCACTGGCAGGCTTTGGGGGGCAGGGTTAAGATAGCAGGGGACTGTGGATTGGGATTGAGGGGCAGCAGCAGAGCCGGGGGCACAGGGCTGGTATAGCATATGCAGGGCTGCAGGTTGAGGGACACAAGGCTGGGATAGTCGGGGGGCTGCAAATTGGGACTGACAGGCAGGAGCAGAGTTGGGGGTGTAGGCCTGGGATAGCAGGGGGCTGTGGGTTGGGATGGGGGGGCACTGGCCCAGCCGTGTGGGGGGGAGTTTCACAGACACCCTCAGGCCCACCCAGGGCCTGGCGCTTCCCTTTCTGGGGGGGGGAATCCCCCCACCCCTCCTCTCTTTACACCAAAGTGCTGATAAATGGTTTAACCCCCAGGTGAAATCCCCCTCTTTTGGGGTGAGATGGTTCGACCCAACCCTGCAGCTGCAGTTCCAGCTACGTGGTCAGCAGGTGGCGCCCTGGCGCCGGGCCGGGCATGAGGTAACGTGGTGAGAGTGGGGAGGGGGCAGCGAGGGCCCTTGAGACGCTACGCTCCTGGAAGCTCGCGCTGCGGCTCACGCTCCCCGGCTCCAAAACCCAAGGAAGTTGTTTGGGGAGGATACAATAGGCAGGAGGGAAGGAAGCAACCGGGCCGTGCAATGGGGCGTCGCTTCCCGGCTTTGGAAAGGGGACGTCGCGCTGGGTGACGGCTTGCATTTCCCTGCCTGCGTCCGGGAAAGCCCGGCCACCCGGATTCCATTAAAACGAGGCAGGAGAGCAACAGGGAGGTGGAGCTGCTGCTCATCCCGTGCAAAGGAGGGAGGAAAAAAACTAGAGCATGAAATTTCGAGAAGGGCTTGTGGCAGAAAGAAGCCGCAGCAGCAGGAGGCGGAGGCGCTGCAACTAGTGTAACTAAACCCCCGCCCCCAAGAAACCCAGAGCGAGCTAATCCCCCTCCCCGGAGCCCCATTGCAGAGCAGCGCCCTGTAGCTGGGTCTTGGCGGATGAGTGCAATGTCTCGGCGCTGCAGGGAAGCTCCGGGGGGGCACGTTGCAGGGAGGGGGGAGTGAGAGCAGGGGGGAGTGAGAGCGAGCTGCATTCCCCCCCCCTCAACAAGCAGCCCGGAGCCGCTCCCCCCCCCCCCCGCCGCCCCGATTCGTTAAGGTCGCGGGCCGATGCGGCGCTGAACCCGGCCGGCGGAGCCATGCTGCTGGCCTCAGCCGTGGTGGTCTGGGAATGGCTGAACGAGCACGGCCGCTGGAGACCCTACAGCCCGGCTGTCAGCCACCACATCGAGGCGGTGATCCGGGCCGGGCCGCGGGCGGGCAGCGTGGTGCTGGGCCAGGCGGACCGGCGGCTGGCGCCCTACCTGCTGGACCTGCACTCGATGCACCAGTTCCGCCAGGATACCGGTGAGTGGGGGCGCCCTGCACTGCTGGGCCTGGCCTGACCCGGATCGCCCTGGGGAAGGGGAGCCCGACCTTACGTTGTCCCGTCCCTGTCTCGGGTCCTTCTGTTTTCTGCCCTGTCGCGCCCTGGTCCGGATTGAGGGGCACTGCCAGAGCCGGGGCGGGGGCGGGATTGAGGGGCACTGGCAGGGCGGGGGGGGGGTCCTGAAGCGTGGCAGTGCCCGTGGTTTTTTTTGTTTTGTTTTTGTTTTGTTTTTTTCCAGTCCCCGAGACTTGGAGGCTGGTGTTCCCAGCCCAGCTGCACCTGGGCTCCCTGCGGGGAGGCAGCCCCCGGTTCGCAATGGGAAGGATGTGGGTGTTTCCGAGAACGGGAATATACCCAGGAAAGGCGGCTTGCCTGGAAATCCCTGGGCGCCTGTGCGCTCACACCGAGCTGGGGAATCCCCAGTGCACCCTGAGAGGAGGGGGAAGAGTATTGCAGGTGGGGCAGCTCCCCCAGCATGTAGGGTGTGGAGTAGCGTGAGCCCAGCCTGGCACCGGGGGGCTGCGGGTGGCCAGTGCACCTGGGTGGGAAGGGGTGGAACTGGGCGGGGTGGGGGGAAGAGTTGGCAGCATGGAGAGTGCCAGGGGCACAGAGGGGTTTGGCGGGGGGAGCGTCGGAACTGGAGAGGACTCCAGCTGGGATGGGGAGACCTCTGACAGTACAGGGGCTCCCAGCTTTATGGTAGCCCCTCCCCGCTTTGTTATAAAGCAGGGAAGTACTGCCTCTTGGCTGAAGCTATACCGCTCGAAAGGGCAGAGCAGAATCTGGTTGTTGGCATGGGGAGGGGTGCTGGCTGGGGCTACTGTGGGGCCACAATGGTTGGTTCCTCGGCTAGCCTCTCTGGGACTCTCGGCTTAGTGCCCCGTGCAGCCCCGTAGCTGCAAGGGTATAAGTTGGCTGTAGGGGCAGAGCTGGAGACATCAGCGGCCCTGCCCAAAAACAAGGGTGCAGTGGTGGCCTGTGCGTGGCCGGACATGATGCTGGGGAAGATGGGCACCATGCCCCTCCCTTAGCCCTGGATGTTCCCAGGCAGGATGGATCATGGACTGGTGCCGCTCCTGCTGTGGATTCCTTTCCCTCATGGGGTGTGGCTCAGCTCCCTCTCCCCATCCTTCCTGCTGGCCCTGTGTCTGCTCAGTCCAGGCCCTCCAAAATCACCCCACTCAGTGGGCTAGTCACCATGGACAGAGAGGCAAGTTCTCTGTCCAGGTTCATTGGGGCCAGATTTGTCTCTAGAGACTATCCAGAATAACCCCTCCACACACATACCACTCCCAGTGATGGAAGGGCCAGGCAATCCATTGCTCAGTCTGCCCAGAAAGGGGACATGGTGAGCCAGCACAGAGGAATGGGAGGGAGATGGTGACCCCCAGGGGATGCCTGGGAGAGGGGCGGTGACCCAGGGTGCGGGCAGCCCTTCTGAATGGAGTGCTGGTTTTGCTCTCGGCGTGATGCCCCTCCAGAAGCTACAGGTGTCCGTGGCTTGGGGCTGTGGCTTAATGGTGATTGCACCCACCCTCGGATCCCTTTTCATTTTCCATGTGGGTGGGGAGGGCGCCACAACCTCCAGATGAACTGTCCCTTGGTGGGCTGGTGCTCCTGGCACAGAGAGTTAAGCCCACCGCACTTCCAGCTCTGAGGTCTCCCCTGGGGTTATAGGGGAGGGGGGTCTCTCCATTTTTGTACAGGCCTGAGATCTGCAGACATCAGGGCCCTCTATCCACTTTGGTGGGATGGGGAGTCAGTTTCCAGTGGGGGTGCACCTACATACATGGGGCTCCCAGTGGCAACCCTCTCTTTCCCCAGGTTCCAGCTGAGAAGAAGGCAGGGAGTAATAGTGAAACAGGGGCTCGATGGAGGGAGGGGGGTGGGGTGGTGGCGGCTAGAGTGGGCCCCCGCCCCACCCCCCCAGCCCTGCTGCTGGGCTGAATGGGGAATTGTTCTGCCTCTGGCTGGCTTGCGCTGAATGTTGTTGTTTTGGGTCATTAAGGGGTTCTGATGTGGGGGGTCACGACCCCAGCTGAGCCTTGAATAGCTATTGTCCCTTTTCTTCCCTTCTTGAATGGGAGGCTGGCCCGCATGTCCCTGGCTATGGGAGGGGAGGGGGGACTTTCCCACAGGATTGCTGCATGGCACTGAACCTGCCAGATGCTGAATGCCAGCACTGGCTCTTCCCCTTCTCATCTGGGATTATAATAAATTACAGATGCTGTTCGGAGCTTGGTTTCTCTCCCCACCCCTCCCCACACACAGCTCCCTTGGCAATTCCCCCTTTGTCCCCCACACATCTCATTCTGTGGCCTTTCTCGATGGGGGAGAGTTAAAATATTTTCTACTGAAAACTCAGGACTAATTGGCTGAGGAATTCTGAAAAGCTCGGAGTTTGAAAAATCATGTGGGAAGCGTTCGAACTCCCTTCCCCTGCCATGTTAATGTGCACAATTAAAAATCCTAGTGTGACCTCCCATGGAGATGTAATGAAGTGTTGGCGCTGACAAAGTATGGGGTTGTACCCCAAAATTTTAGCACTTTAACTATATACCGGTGCTTATGATGTGATAGCTTTTGCCATTTGGGAAGAGGCAGAAGCTATACCAGTATAAACCATGCTAGGGGTTGTACTGATTTAAATGTGAGGTAGAATCTCACCAGAATAATTACAGTGGTACCAAACTGTTGTGTAGACCAGCTCTGAGACTTCCTTGTGCTTTACGGCATGCTTACGTGCATGTTACGAAGCACCATATGTAATTACAGTTAAACTCCAGTTTATTCTTTTTGTTCACACGCTGAGCTGCAAAATTCAGTGTTTTCTATTCTACTTCCACCATTGCAGTGTCTGGATGCCTCACAATCTCTAATATTTATCCACGCACATCTGTGTGTGTGTCTGCTTTACTGATGCAGATCTGAGGCCCGTAGAATCTTAGAATATCAGGTTGGAAGGGACCTCAGGAGGTCATCTAGTCCAACCCCCTGCTCAAAGCAGGGCCAATCCCCAACTAAATCATCCCAGCCAGGGCTTTATCAAGCCTGACCTTAAAAACTTCAAAGGAAGGAGATTCCACCACCTCCCTAGGTAACACATTCCAGTGCTTCACCACCCTCTTAGTGAAAAAGTTTTTCCTAATATCCAACCTAAACCTCCCGCACTGCAACTTGAGACCATTACTCCTTGTTCTGTCATCTGCTACCACTGAGAACAGTCTAGATCCATCCTCTTTGGAATCCCCTTTCAGGTAGTTGAAAGCAGCTATCAAATCCCCCCTCACTCTTCTCTTCCGCAGACTAAACAATCCCAGTTTCCTCAGCCTCTCCTCATAAATCATGTGCTTCAGTCCCTTAATCATTTTTGTTGCCCTCCGCTGGACGTTTTCCAGTTTTTCCACATCCTTCTTGTAGTGTGGGACCCAAAACTGGACACAGTACTCCAGATAAGGCCTCACCAATGTCGAATAGAGGAGAACGATCACGTCCCTCGATCTGCTGGCAATGCCCCTACTTATACATCCCAAAATGCCATTGGCCTTCTTGGCAACAAGGGCACACTGTTGATTCATATCCAGCTTCTCGTGCACTGTAACCCCTAGGTCCTTTTCTGCAGAACTGCTGCCTAGCCATTTGGTCCCTAGTCTGTAGCAGTGCATGGGATTTTTCCGTCCTAAGTGCAGGACTCTGCACTTGTCCTTTTCAGAGTAGCAGCCGTGTTAGTCTGTATTCGCAAAAAGAAGAGGAGTACTTGTGGCACCTTAGAGACTAACAAATTTATTTAAGCATAAGCTTTCGTGAGCTACAGCTCACTTCATCGGATGCATTCAGTGGAAAATACAGTGGGGAGATTTATATACACAGAGAACATGAAACAATAGGTGTTGCCATACGCACTGTAACCAGAGTGATCACGTAAGGTGAGCTATTACCAGCAGGAGAGCGGGGGATGGGGAGAAGAACCTATTGTAGTGATAATCAAGATGGGCCATTTCCAGCAGTTGATGAGAGAGTCTAAGGAACGGGGGGGGGGGGGGGCGGGGGGGGGGAAGATAAACATGGGGAAATAATTTTACTTTGTGTATTGACCCATCCACTCCCAGTCTCTATTCAAGCCTAAGTTAATTGTATCCATTTTGCAAATTAATTCCAATTCAGCAGTCTCTCGTTGGAATCTGTTTTTGAAGTTTTTTTGTGGAAGAATAGCCACTCTCAGGTCTGTAATCGAGTGACCGGAGAGATTGAAGTGTTCTTCGACTGGTTTTTGAATGTTATAATTCTTGACGTCTGATTTGTGTCCGTTTATTCTTTTACATAGAGACTGTCCAGTTTGACCAATGTACATGGCAGAGGGGCATTGCTGGCACATGATGGCATATATCACATTGGTAGATGTGCAGGTGAACGAGCCTCTGATATTGTGTTCTTGTTGAACCTCATCAGATTTCTTTTGGCCCAATCCTCTAAGGGATCCTCTAAGAAACTAAGGGACTTGCCCAAGAACCTGCAAGAAATCTGTGCCAGAGCAGCGAATTGACCATGGGTGTCCTAAATCCCTGGTACCCTAACCTCTGGGCTGTCAATCCTCGATGGGATTTCTAATGGGAATCTGTCATTAGTATTGATTAGTGTGGTTCCATTGCTGTTTGTTTGTTTTTTTTTTTTTTTTTTTAAAGTCTCTAGAAACTTTTTGTTTTTGGGAACGCCCTACTCACAAAGGGCTGGGCCCAGCAGCTGCACGTTTGTTTAGTGCAATAGTGACTGGATGAGGTATAGCGTACAGAGCTAAAGGTTAGGTTTTTCTTGAGAACTTTGATCCTGCAGTGTCGAAGTCAGGGGAAATTGTGCTGCTGACCTTGGTGGTGGCAGGAACGGGCACAAGAGGGGAAACACAACAGAGCAGTTAATGTGCCACAGAAATGTCTCTCTCGGAGATCTCATATTATCAGAATAAGCCCAGTAGGGTTTTAAAACTTAACACTCAGAGTTTGCGAGATTCACCAACTGAGCTGCGCTGGGTCAGAAAGGGTCCAGGCGGAACCCGCGGAGTACTGGATCCGAGTGTTGTCGTCTTGAGTTCCATTGCCTAACATGGTTCGGCTTTGCAGGGACTGTAGTCCCACGTGTATTGCCTTGTGACAATTTTTTTGCATCAGTGTCGTAAAACATTTCCTTTAAAAACTAAGGAAACTCCCAAACGCACAATTGTGTGAAGGCTACAAATGGAGGTTGGTTCTTAAAATGGAAAGAGAAATTTTGTAGTAATTTTAACAACAGAACATCTGAATTTCAGCAATCTCCTGGTTTGTGGAACCTCATTTAACTGGACTCTGCACTTTTACCAATGCCTGTCCTCTACCCATTCCCCACTCCCTTCTACCCCTATCCTTCATCCGCATTCTCAGTATGCACCGCAAACCTTGAATTACCAAAAATACACAGAATGCCATTGCACCGTGCCAGGGATGAAATGAGTTGCTGGGGCTCAGCCCAATTCTGGGGTGCCCACACACAGAGAACTAGAGCTCAGTGGGACTCTCCCAGTACTGGAGTCCCATGAATTTTGGGTTCTGATTCGTGCTGGGAATACTATCAACTACCGTAATGTAGATACACTTCTACTCCTCCATTCTCACCTCTCCATGGAGCAGCAACTCACACACAGACTCTCCTTCCATTCAGCCACCTGTCAACAGAAAGACACATCTCTGCTCTTACCCCTCTGCCTACAGCCCAGAAATAATGCTGCCCTGGATACCTGTGGCTTGGCTCTGCTACAAAATGTAGCCACCTCTGAATATAGTCCTCTACGACTCGCATAGATGGGCTGGCGCTGAGTGCTATAGACAATGTCAAACTGCATTCAGGTCCAATTCAACTAATGTCATTGGTGCAAACAGCATTTGGAGGTGATTATGTTTGGGAGGAAATCAAAACCAAGGGGACAGAAAGCTCAGGCTATCCTTTCTACCCTGTTGATTGCAATACACCTTGTATCTGTAACCTCCACATGAGCAACAGACTCCAAAGAGAGGTGGGTAGGGAGGTGGGGTCTGAGTTAAGGCTGTTTGTGGAACCATGACTGTAAATTTTCTGTCTTTTACAGAGTTAAAACAAAAATCATTATTTGTAGCCCATAAAGGCCCTAGCTCCAATTGGGCTCTATGGTGGTGGGTGCTGCACAGACCCTCAGCTTGTCTTTGCTCCCAAGTTCCATTTGTCTAACTTAAATTGGTTTAGTCAAATGAGTGCAACTTTTGAGTGGACTTGTGTACCAGCTTAGTGCTGGTTATATCTGTTTGTTTAGTTTCTGCTTGTAAATCTACTGATGAGGGACAAACTACTATCAGCTGGATTAAGGCCTGGTCTACACTTAAAATATTTGCTGGCATAGTTATGTTGATTATGAGGGGGGAGGGAGAATCACGCCTCTAGTCAACATAACTGTGCTGGTAAAAGCTCCAGTGTAGACAAAGTTACTCTGGCAAAAAAGGTCCTTTTGCTGGCTTTGCTTGTTTTATTCAGAGAACAGGTATAAACTATACCAGCAGAGGAACACTTGCTGGCATCAGCTGTGTCTCCAGTAGGAGGGGTTGCCAGGTTCGCTATACCTGCAAATGCTTTCCTTTGTAACAGGGAGGCTAATTAACTGTTCGAATGATTTAGCAAGTCTCATGGTGGATATTCCATCACTGGTCATTTTTAAATCCAGATGGGATGATTTTATTAAAAGCTGTGCTCTGTGAATTGTTTTGGAGCAGGTCTCTTGGCTGTGTTAGACAGGAGGTCAGACAAGATGATCGCAATGGTCCCTTTCTGGTCTTGGAATCTATGAATCTAGTGGAGATGAGGCCGGATGGAAGAGAGTCCACACGCACAGTCGTGCTGATAAATAAACTGGTATAAAATCAGCCCTTCCCCTTAAGCTCATGCAACTTTGTTTGTAGTGCAAGAAACACTCTCTGCCCCTAAAAACTTAAGTCCAGATCCCTAAATGGTATTTAGGTGCTTAATTCCCATTGATTTCAATTACAGTCTAAGGCAATGGCTCTCAACCTTTCCAGACTACTTTACCCCTTTCAGGAGTCTGATTTGTCTTGCATATCCCCAAGCTACACCTCACTTAAAAACTACTTGCTTACAAAATCGGACATAAAAATACAAAAGTGTCAGAGCACACTAATTCTGAAAAATTGCTGACTTTCTCATTTTTACCACATAATTATTAAAAAAAAAATCAATTGGAATATAAATATCATACTTACATTTCAGTGTAGAGTATATAGAGCAGTATAAACACGTCATTGTCTGTATAAAAGTTTAGTGTGTACTGACTTTGCTAGTGCTTTTTATGTAGCCTGTTGTAAAACTAGGCAAATATCTAGATAAGCTGATGTACCCCCAGGGGTACACATACCTCTGGTTGAGAACCACTGGTCTAATGATCTAACATCTTGCTTTGGACTGGTTATGTCTTGTATCTCCCAGCTCAGGAGGCTGTGGGTCTCCTATCCCATGGAGGCTGTGGGTCCCCAGCTTGTAACCCTTGTCCCTTCCCAGGGATGCTCTTGGGGAATGGGGTATGGACAATGTATGTAGCCTGGCTACCACAGACTCTTCTCATCTCTCTGTTTCTCCCTGCTCTCCCTAGGCACCATCCGCCCAGTGCGGCGGAGTTACTATGACCCCTCCTCAGCGCCGGGCAAGGGCGTGGTGTGGGAGTGGGAGAACGACAGCGGGTCATGGACGCCCTACGACATGGAGGTGGGCATCACCATCCAGCATGCCTACGAGAAGCAGCACCCCTGGATCGACCTCACCTCCATTGGCTTCTGTTACGTCATTGACTTCAGCACCATGGGCCAGATCAACCGGCAGACCCAACGCAAGCGCCGCATCCGCCGACGCCTCGACCTGGTCTACCCGCTGGTCACCGGCACCCTGCCTAAGTCCCAGTCATGGCCGGCCAGCCCGGGCGTTTCCAGCTCACCCCCCACCCCACCCTGCACCTGCCCCCAGTGCCTTCTGGTCATGAGTGTCAAGGCGGCAGTTGCAGCTGGGGCCAATGGTGGGACTGGCGCCACGGTCCCTCAGCAGCAGCAGCGTAAAGCCTCTGCCCCGTCGGGTGGCCCCAAGCCTCCCATCCCAGCACCTGGGCTCAAGCCCCCGGATGGCACAGCCACCACACGCAGCTCACTGAAGACCCTGGCCTCCCAGGTGAGCCGGAGGCAGGCAGCCAGCACGCCAGCCCTGAGCTCGGCCAGCTCGGCCACCAGCCCGCCTGCCGCCAATGGGAAGACCACACGCGCCAGCCTCAACACCCTCAACCGCACCCACCTGCAGCGCCTGGCCATCGCTCAGTCCCGTGTGCTGATTGCCTCCGGGTGAGTGAGCGAGCAAGCGAGGTTCTCCCTGGGGTTCTTAATAATCAGCCTGGGTCCAGGGGACCCACATCACAGAATGCCAGCCCTCCAATAGCTGGTGCTAATCAGCTTCTTAGCCAAGGGTCAGTGAAGTGGGCTATGGAGGCCGAACTCCCTGGTGGCTGTTGGCAGGACCGTGCATGCGGAAGGGGGGAATTTGCCCTGGGATAACCTGTTCAGTATCCACTCTGGGAATGGGCTCCAAGGGCTGCCCCACTGGCCCTTTCAGCTGCGTTCGGTTAACATCCATTGAAAGGAGAGCCTGCATCAGGGGTCCCGCTGTTTGTTTCCGGTGCCCTGCACCCTCGGCCTTGTCCGTGGACATCTGTGCTGCCACTATAGCATGGGTCCGTCTGTCACGGTTACCCATCTGGGACCGTGCATGTGCTGTTTCAATCTCGCGCTGTGTCTATACTTTCATTTTGGTGCTGCTGCTGTTTTACTTTAAAGGCCTTCGGCAGTTAAGACACCAAGCTGTCATGGGATGGGAGGCCAAGTGTTGTCGTAGATCAAAATCTGGATAGGAGTCGGAAAGCAAAAAGTAGGGTCCAGTGGTCAGTTCTCATCCCGGCAGAAGGTGAACAGAGGGATATAATTTCCATACTAGACCGTGTGGTATTTTATATATTTATTAGTGGTCTGGAAAGGAGGGTGGACAGGAAAATGTGCAGAAGACACAAAGGTATTTAGGTTAGTTAGGACCAGAGAGGGCTCCGAGGAACTTCAGAGAGATCCAAACAAGTCTGGGGAATGGGCAACATGATGATAAATGAAGTTCAGTGTCAACAAATGCAGTGTAATGCATACTGGAGGGGAAAATTTAAACCACTCATGCACCGTACATTAATCGCATCAGCTCTGGAATAAGTTGTCATTGTAGATAGCTCAGTGGAGATCTCTGCTCAGTGTGTAGCTATGGTCAGAAAAGCAGCAAAGCTGTTAGGATGCTCAAGGAATGGGATGGAGAATAACACAGAGACTTGTAGTGCCAATACATCAGTCAGTGGGATGGCTTTGCCTGGATGTCATTGATGGCACAGGTCACCCTGTCTCCAGAAGGAAGTTGTAGAATTAGAGGGGTTCAGAGAAGGGCGGTGTGAATGGCTAGGGCCCTGAAAAAACTTCTGTGAAGAGATAGGTTTCAGAGTAGCAGCCGTGTTAGTCTGTATTCGCAAAAAGAAAAGGAGTACTTGTGGCACCTTAGAGACTAACAAATTTATTAGAGCATAAGCTTTCGTGAGCTACAGCTCACTTCATCGGATGCATTTGGTGGAAAAAACAGAGGAGAGATTTATATACACACACACAGAGTGTGTGTATATAAATCTCTCCTCTGTTTTTTCCACCAAATGCATCCGATGAAGTGAGCTGTAGCTCACGAAAGCTTATGCTCTAATAAATTTGTTAGTCTCTAAGGTGCCACAAGTACTCCTTTTCTTTCTGTGAAGAGAGATTGCAAAAGATTACCTTAAAGAGGAGCTGTGCAAGAGAGGACATGATGGAAATATGTAAAATACTTACTGGTCTAGAGAAGGGAGATCCCTGTCTCATAACATAAGAACAAGGGAGAGTCAACGGAGAGGGGAGGGAATTCAAAATTGATGAAAGGAAATACTTTTCCACACGTTTTGTCATTAGCCAGTGGAACTCACTGCCACAGGATGTCGTTGAGGTCAATGACCTAGTAAGGTTCAAAAAGGAACTGGACATTTTCACTGTTAAGAAGATTACCCAGAGTTATAACAGTTAGTGCTAACAAAAGTAGCAGGGATATTAAACCTCCTGCTGCAGGGGTTAAGCCGGTCTCTACTAGAGACCACAATGAGACCTAATATGGGGAGAGATTATAACATGTCTGCTCCTGTAAGACTCATGTAGCTTTTTCTGCAGCATATGGTGCCAACCACTGTCAGAGAAAGGAGATTGGGCTAGCTGGATCTGGGGTCTGATCCAGACTGGCAGTTTTCTTGCGAGTCCCAGCCCAAGTGTGCAGGGTGCGTTTACGCCAGGTGACTGGGGTCTGGACCACGTCCGCCAGTCCCAGGTTCCAGCCATTAAGACCTGGGAGTTTCATTAACAATTGGCCTGGGGATTCCATAGTGTCTGTGTGTTTTAGCTGCCGTAGGTGGAGGAAACCCCAAGGTCCAGATCCCAGCTGGTGTAAATCAGCTGTAGCTCCAGTGGAGTCAGTGGGCCATTGCTCCCCAGCTGGGCTCAATGGGCCATCGCTCCATTGACTTCATCTTCTGATTTACACCCGCTGAAGATCAGGCCCAGAATCTTTGTGGTGGCTATTTGTCACCTCCAGATCTATACGGCACAAACCTCCAGGGTGGTGGAAAGTCCCTAAGGAAGAAATAAAGCCCCTTGTAACTGTAGCCCACACCCCAGCCCCTCTCTATCTCCCTCGACAAATACCAGAGCCTCTTTAACGATAAAATGGGGGAGGCCCGCAATCCCCTTTTGAATCTTAATGAGGCTATGGGACATTCTTTCACTCGGCCCTGCAGGGGGAGGGGGGCGCTATCAAAAGGCCTATAGAAAGCTTTTCATGCTGCTGCCTGATGAGGAAAACATTTCGCCCCTCTCCCCAGAAATCCCTTTCTTGGCCGTTTAATTAGCGTGGTTCTCGCCCTTTGTCTGTCTCTTCCATCGGCCTTCTGTTGCCATTCGCCTGGGCCTGTGACCCCTCCGGGAAACTTTCCCATGATGGAGAGCAGGAGGAAAGGGCCACAGGAACAAAAGGAGCTGTGAATGGTTCAGAGACTCGGGCAGGGTTTCTAAAGACCGAGAGAAAAGGGACGTGGGGAGGAGGAGCGCGGAGGGGGGGGCATGTCTCTAGATTAGAGGATTCTCTGGCTAGGCCTTGGTCTGTCGCTACGGCAACTGTTGTCCGGCTAGGAAGGTGCCCGGTTCTAGCTCGCCCTCCTCTGTTGCAGTGGTGCCGCCCCCAGGAATGAAATAGATCCCCCTGCTTCCCCCCGCCCTAAGCCATGTCAAAAGTCCAGCCAGGAAATGGCACATTCTGACTCGGCCGGGCGCGCTGGCGCCCTGGCGTTGTGCCACCCGACCCCTGTGTCTCGCCGGGGAGCTGTCTCTCATTCCGCAGCCTCGCGTGGCCATTTGTCCCTTCCAAGACTGCAGAATGGTGCAAAATGTGGGGGCTGTTTTGCCATCATCGCCTCCTAGAAGCCCCACTTCTTCCCCTGACTCTCCAGCACCACTTAGCCCTTCAGGGGCATAAGCATTGATGGAGAAAGTGGGCAAAGTCGGCCTCACTGGGACACCAGCAAGAAGCGCAGGGCATGGAAGAGAGAGAGAAAGAGAGAGGGGCACCAGTTGTGGGCTCAGCTGACTTCACTGGCAATGAGCGCTACATGCCCAGCCAGCAGTCTGCGACGGTGCCTATGTCTGCAATTTCCTGGGCTCAGCATGGTTGGCAGCAAACACTGGACACGAGAGTGGGTGGTGGAGTGGGACCTCTGCCCCCTGGGTTCTGCCTTGTGCCCAGAGCCCTCCCTTGGTGGTGTATTTCCCCGAGTCTTGTTGCAGTGTCGTTTTTTCCTTTCCGTAATTCCATCTCGGGTGGTGCAGTCGTTAGGTTCGGCACCAGCCCAAGGCCTTGTGATACTCAGTCCCGGCGCCTTGTTCCAGGCCAGAACAGCACTGCCACCCCTAAAGCTTGGTTGTGCTTCCAGGTCTGATAGATTTTAGCCCCACCAGCCCTAGAAATGATCTGTTGAATGAGTAGGAGATGTGTGTATAAAAATCCCATTGCCCGGATTATTGTGATGCTCCTGCCGTGTCAGTCCTGGCAGAAGAGCTAGCCCTGGAAAACAGGGCTGTGTACCATCTGGGTATAACTGGAGCTTTCTGCTACTCTCAGGCTGCCACGGACATGTCTGAAGTGCGTGGGTGGGTGGAGCAGTGGCCCGAGGTGATTTTTAGGGCCAGGTACAGAGGTTAGAAATATGCTGGAGTGCAGTTGTCATCAGGACGAGGAAATTTTGTGGGCAAGGCCTTGTGGGGACTAGAGCTCTCTAGCCTCTGCCCCATACTCCCCTCAGCCTGTCATTGTCTCTGGTGGCTGTATTTCCAGATCAGATCATGAGTGTCTCCCCCATCCACGTTCTAGCCCTATGCTTCTACCCAGATTGGGTGCACACCCTGGCTCGGGTGTGCACATGCTGGCCCTTGCCAGACAGGGTTGGCCCACAAGGTGTGTGAACTGCAGGATGTTAGCCGGAGGTAAACCTGCTGGTCTTGTTGTGTCACATGAACAATAACAGCTCCCATGCCCTGCAAGGTGCAGCCTGGAGAGGAGAGGAGAGGAGAGGACAAGTGGCTGTGGGCTGTCTGGTGGGAGCTGGGTGCAAGGCATCCTGGGAAAGGGAATGTGCCACGTGCCCTTGCTTTGCCAGCCCTCTTCTCCAGTGGGGGGTGTCTTGTGAACTTCGGGCTGAGCCACATTCACTCCCTGGTTTGCTGAGCCCCTTGTCCTTGGATCACTCAGCCTGCCCCAGCCCCAGACCATGTCCCCTGCTTTTCGGGCTCTCCGTTGTCCATTGACGTTCCCGCTCCCTCTCTGTTCGGAGGGCTCCTGTTTGCTCCTCACTCGCCCCCCCCCACTCTCTAGCCAGGACTCCCATGGTGGGGGGCAGTGGCCTGAGACAGGGGAGCCTCTGGAAACCGGTGGGTCCATGCATTGCACCAATCAGTGGGCCAGGGGCTTTCTCCAAGGGGATGGACTCACAGTGGATTCTGACCCCCCAATTCCTTCCCCTCAGGGTTCCCACCGTCCCAGTGAAGAATCTCAACGGTTCGAGCCCTGTTAACCCCGCACTGGCAGGTGAGGGAGCCAACCGGTTGGGCCAGCCTAGTGTGACTGAGCAGTAAAGACTTGCGGGGGCAGGGGTGCAGATCCACACTTCTGGGGCTGGTGTGGGGAGTGGGCTTTGAGCAGCACCTATGTAGAAAGGGATGGGGGGTTCTGGGCAAGCTTGTACCCCAGAGGAATGGGGACAGACAGTGATATTGGTCCATTTGTTGTAAGGGGAGGGTCCCTGTTCTAGGAAGGGGCTGGAGAGCACCACTGGAGGGCAGGACAGGGGGGGTTCGTGTGGCAGCAGGACAGGGGGCTCATAGGCTGTGATTTAGGAGCAAGTAGGGTTGGGATGTCCGTTCTATGAGGGTGCGGGGGATTCACAGTGTGGGTCTGGGTCTGTTAGAGGCAGGGTGGGGCTTTGGGTCGCTGGCCCAAAGGGCTTGTAGGGTTGCCTGAGATTCCTTGGAGCTGGCTTCTCAGGGCCTTTCCTCATCTCTCTCCGGCAGGGATCACAGGGATCCTCATGAGCGCGGCAGGGCTGCCTGTCTGCCTCACCCGCCCCCCCAAGCTGGTGCTGCACCCCCCACCTGTCAGCAAGAGCGAGATCAAATCCATCCCGGGCGTGGCCAACACCTGCCGCAAGACCACCAAAAAGCAGGCCAAGAAAGGTGAGTGTGAGCCCTTACCCATAGCCTCTGGGCATCTGCACGCCCCTAGGGGAGCCCCTTTCTGTCCCCATGTCCTGCCAATCTCCCCACCAGGGTGCCATTCACCCCAGCCTTATTACACAGCTTCCCCTCCCCCCAGGGCTCTGTCCCCACTCAACCCTTCCTTCCCCATGGCACCCCTTTTCTAGGGTGCCTCATGTCTCCCCAGACACGTTCAGGGCAGTGTAACTCTTGCTCCCATGTGCCGGTTCTCTTCCTACCTGCCCCAGGTAAAACCCCGGAGGAGGTGCTGAAGAAATACCTGCAGAAGGTGCGTCATCCTCCGGACGAGGTGAGAGCATGGTGTGCCAGGTTGCAGTCTGTTGGGGTGTAAGATCAGTCGTCTGTCTTGGGCTAGGTCTTCACTGCCAAAATCTCTGTAGTTCTGCAGTGCATTAGCGCTCTGGCTGTACAATCCTGGAGAAGGCAAAGCACAGGTATATTTGACCTCAGTGTAGCTGGTCAAAGTCAATGCTCTACCCCCACATCCCTCAGGTGACCTCCGCCAGCTACAGTGAGATCAGAGCCACGTCTACACCAGGATCGTACAGCAAGCTGGAGCTCTCCCTGGTTGGTTATCTTGCCATGCAAACACACCCTTTTGGGTGAGTTGTGAGGAAAGATTGCTCATGCTGTATGTGAGGTGTAAGGGGTTGCATGCTGTGTGCACATTGGGTGGGTGTAAGCACGTGGCAGAGTTGCGCTTGGGGCATTTCATAGCTGCTTGCTTCTGGCTGTTGGTGTGTCCTCGGGAAGGGGATCCTCGCGCCGGCAAACAGGGCTAGACTGAAGCCACTGGAGCTCACATCTGCCTGTCCTTCCACAGAGCAAGGCCAACTCTGGCTTCCCCTGCCAGTGGGCCCTGACCCTACCCTGGTGACGGGGCTCTGATTCCTGGTTAGCCTCGCTGCCCCACTGAACCTGCGTGGCAGTAGTTCTTGGCCAGTGGGACCTGGGCTGAAAAATGCTCCTCTCTTCCCCCCCCACCCACCCCAACGTGGCTCATTCACATTGGCCTGCATGCTCAATCGCTGCGAGCCTGGGCTGGATTCAGACCAGGTCCACCTCTCTGTCTGACTCGACTTTCTCCTCTCACTGCCTCCTCCTCCTCCCCCCCCCGCCCCCCCCAGGACTGCACCATCTGTATGGAGCGCCTCTCCACCCCCTCTGGCTACAAGGGACCCCAGCCAGCTGTCAAGCCCGACCTAGTGGGAAAACTGTCCAAGTGTGGCCACATCTACCACCTCCACTGCCTGGTCGCCATGTACAACAACGGCAACAAGGTACGTGGGGGGGCTCGGCCAGCTGCCACTTGGGGGCCATGGCTAGGACTGGGTCCTAGCATAGAATGTTCCCTGGGGTTGGACACTGAGCCAATCAGATCGCTTGCCTGGGGCTGAATCCTCCCTCCTGATAGGCTGTAAGAGGCCAGTGTTCTCTCTGCCATTTTTCCTGGTGTCTTCCATTGGCTCTGTGGGACAGGAGGGCTTGGCTTAGTCACTTTGCGGTGAACGCCGATTGACCCTTCCTGAATGCTTGGCTGTCTCAGTAAACGTTAGGAAGTCGAGTAGAAACCATTCTCGGCATGGGTCTTCCTCATATCTGGCCATCCCTGCCCCACTCCATTCTCTTCCCTCTTCCATTCTCTTCCCTTAAACCATCAGTGAATTTTACACAGCTTTCCCACGGTTTTATCCTGTTTCGTTAGGACACCTGTCTGTGCTGCAAAGATTATCTGGTTTGCTGCTGGGCGTGAGGCAGTAGTTAGAGATACAGATGGGGAGTCATGAGACCTTCGCTGATGTGCAGATATGGTTGGAAAATGTCCTCTCACCTGCTTGAGAATTTTTGAGTTTTTTCGGCAAAAAAATGTAAAGCTAAAGTATCTTGGCTACAGTCCAAATATTTCCATTTGGAAAGTAAGCTGTGGTGCCTCCTGCGAGTTACTTTGTGGGTGCCTTATGATGTCATTCTCCTCTATTGGCCAGGCTACCTGCTTGGACTGTGTCTCCCCTGTTGCATCATGGCCTCCTTGTCTTGGGTGAGGGGAGGCGGTTGCATCAGGACTGATGTATAGCCACAATGCATCATGGGAGCTGAAGTCCAGCTGAGGAGCCCAGACCATAGAAGATAATGGGAGCATGAGACAGCTGAAACTCGACTCCAATAAGGTCCCTGCTCTATGCCTCATTTTCCCCATCTGTACTACACAAGGTATTGTGAGTAGAGCGGGGTGAATCATTGCATTTTTTTGGTTTGTTGACCATTCTGGAAAATTTAAAAAAAAAAAAAAAATGGTTTGGGTCAAGCTGAATTTGAAAATTTTGAAAAAGTTTGCCACATCGAAAAAGTTTTTGTTTTGGGTCGAATGAAATGTTTTAGCGACCCAAAACATTTTGTGTTAGGCATTTTTAAAGGCCTAGAGCAGTGGTGCTCAACCAGGGGTATGCATACCCCTGGGGGTTTGCAGAGGTACATCAACTCATCTAGATATTTGCCTAGTTTTACAACAGCCTACATAAAAAGCCCTAGCGAAGTCAGTGCAAACTAAAATTTCATACAATGACTTGTTTATACTGCTCCATATACTGTACATTGAATTGTGACTACACTATTTATATCCCAATTGATTTATTTTATAATTAATGGTAAAGATGAAAGTCAGCAATTTGTCAGTAATAGTGTGTTGTGACACTTTTTTGTATTCTTATGTCTGATTTTGTAAGCAAGTGGTTTTTAAGCAAGGTGAAACCTGGGGGTGGTGCACAAGACAAATCATCCTCCGGAAAGGGGTACAGTAGTCTGGAAAGATTGAGAACCACTGATCTAGAGTCACAAAATGGCCAGAGAAGGAAGCATTGGTGCCACCTCCCTTAAAAGCTTTTTCCCAGGAGTTAGGACACTCCCCTGGATTGTGGGAGATGTGAATTCAATGCCCCTCCCTCCCCACCACCTGATCGGAAGAAGAGATTTGAAGTTGGGTCTCTCACATTGCAGAAGAGTTTCCTGTGGGCACTGGGGCAGGTTTCTCTCTTTCTTCTTGAAAACGATTCACGCAGATGACCATTGATCCGTGCGTCTTGGGAAGAAGATGCATTCAATATATTCTAGGGAAGGTTGAAATTTTTCTGATGAAAAATGGCTTTTCAAACCAAACAAATTTTTGTTTGGTTTGAAATTTTCTGGGGAATCAAAAATGTTTTGCATCATTTTGATTTTCATTTTTGGGTTTTGTCCCCCCCGCCAAGAAAAGCAAGGGAAAGGCGTGAGGAAGAAACATTAAACTCAGAACAAAACTTCTCGATTTTAAATTAAATGGGGGAGAAAAGGAAATTGTTTACTCAAAAAACCTGAAAAAAATTCCATAAACGTTTTTGAAAGAAACAAATAATGTTTCATTCTCAATCATTTTATGGGAAAAACCATTTTTGATCATTCATATTATTTCCTAGACAAGGTGCGGGGGGAGTGTGCGTGGTTCAGTAGAGGGGTGTGTGGCGGGATTGGAGGAATGTCAGTCTGACAACAGTGAAAGCAGAGGTGGGGGAGCGCTCCTAATCTGATTTTTCTCTCCTTTCTTCCTTCCTTGCTCTTGTTCTCAGGATGGGAGTTTGCAGTGCCCAACCTGCAAAACCATATATGGGGTGAAGACTGGGACTCAGCCCCCCGGGAAGATGGAATATCACCTCATCCCTCACTCGCTGCCTGGGCACCCTGACTGTAAAACCATTCGGATCATCTACAGCATCGTGCCAGGGGTCCAGGTGAGACCCCAGCTCTACAGGAGGGAGAGGGCATGTGTGACGCTTCCCGAAGTTATCTGGGGTTGGGAGGCACTTCGCTACCACCTGCCCTTAGCGTGAGGAAACCTTGTCTGTGCCTACAGGGGGTCAGCTCCCTGCCTCCACAGGCAACACACACAATCCCCTCTAAGCCTCGCCAGCCCCCCATCACTCAATGGCATAGCAATAGGCACACTCCAACCCTCAAACCCTCTGAGCATCTCCCTGGAGCATCCAGTCCTCGCTCCACTGGACGCTCACAAAATTCACAGATTGGCTGCTCCCAGTTTACCAGTTCCACCTCCAGTCATGGCTCTGTGAAAAACACAGCACTGAGACAAGTGTGTCGTGAAAACAAGCCAAAGTTTATTTAACAAGGCATAAGAACGGCCATACTGGGTCAGACCAAAGGTCCATCTAGCCCCGTATCCTGTCTTCCAATAGTGGCCAATGCCAGGTTCCCCAAAGGGAATGAACAGAACAGCTAACCATCAAGTGATCCATCCCCTGTTGCCCATTCCCAGCTTCTGGCAAACAGAGGCTACAGACACAATCCCTACCAATTCTGGCTAATAGCCATTGATGGATCTATCCATGAATTTATCTAGTTCTTTTTTTAATCCTCTTATAGTCTTGGCCTTCAGAAGATACCCTAGCAAAGAGTTCCACAGGTTGACTCTGCATTGTGTGAAGAAATACTTTTTTGTTTGTTTTAAACCTGCTGCCTATTAATTTCATTGGGTGACCCCCTAGTTCTTGTGTTATGAGAAGGAGTAAATAACACTTCCTTATTTGCTTTCTCCACACCTATCATGATTTTATAGACCTCCATCATATCCTCCCCTTAGTTCTCTTTTCCAAGCTGAAAAGTCTGTCTTGTTAATCTCTCCTCATATGGAAGCTATTTCATGCTCCTAATCATTTTTCTTGCCCTTTTCTGTACCTTTTCCAATTCCAATATATGCACGGAGATTCAAATGAAAGCAAGTAGAAATTTTAGAAACAAAAGGTTACATCTAAAGTAAAATCATAATGTGTGTTCGATAACCTAGACTGAGTCGGCTAAAGCTCCCCCCAAAGCCCTGCCAGTGTTTTTCAGCCAGGCCTGGCTGTGATCCTTTTCCCATGAGGCAAGTCACGCTTGTGTCCTCAGTAAAGAATGCCGGGGGTACCACTGCCCCCCCAGATATCCCCTGACAATCTGTCATCGGTACTTGTAAACAGGATCCCTTGTGTATTTCCTTACTTGATTAGCAGCTTGGCTATGTATGTATTGTGGAGCAGACAACAGATAATGCTCAGACAGGGAGGTAAGCTCAGCCTGGAATGGTCTGAGGCATGTCACCTGTTTACCCGCTGTGATGAGTTCCCCCTGGGGTGCCACTTGAAAGTTTGGTAGCACTGAGCCCTCTGACCCACCAGCCTGGGCGCTCCTTCTCATGCTATTCTGCTGTGACTAGCAGTAGACCCGCTCCCGGTCCTGCACTTTCTCCAGCATTCACACAGGGACACACCAGCTGCAGTTACATGCAGGCTTTCTGACTAGCCACTGCATGAACCAACAATAGAGAGGCTACAGCCAAAATAACCGCCAGCTTCCCAGCCTAGAACCGCCCCCCCACTGGAGTATAAACCCAAAATTATACCATCTTGCACTGTAAGCTCATAGAGTTCACCCCTCCCTAAATGTGGAGAGGAAATGCAACAGCCCCCTGAGCTAAGATTCCCAAGCACTTCACTCCAAACTTACTGGTTTAGATTAAAACATAAAATAAGTTTAACTACAAAAGATAGCAGATCAAAGCAGATTACCTAGTAAATAAACAAAAACGCAAACTAAGCTCAACATACTAGAAAGATAGGATTTGAATTAACAGTCTCTCACCCTGATGGATGATACAAGGAGGCTGCAGATTCTTAAGGCACAAGCTACATTTGCTTTGCAGCTTGGAATCCCCATGTTTTCATACACAGGCTAGAAATCCCTTTAGCCTGGGTCCAGCACTTCCCCCAGTTCAGTCTTTGTTCCTCAGGTGTTTTCAGGAGTCCTCTTGTGTGTTGAGTGAAGAACAACATATGCTGTCACTCCCTGCCTTGTATAGCTTTAGCATATGGCATGAATCTTTTGTCCCAAACTCAGTATGTGGAAAAACACTGACATCCCCAAGATGGAGCCCAGAGTCATGGGGCCTGGTTAAATACCCTTGCATACCTTGCTGAGTTATGGCAGCCATTACTTACAGGCTGTCTGGAATGTTTACAGGGGAAGATTGTTTTTCCATGGTCCATTGTCTTTGCTGATGGGATATCAGCACTGTCTGGCTTCTTCATTGTTGTACCAGAAAGGCTAGTTGTGGGTGTCACCCAGAGTAAGCAGGATGGAAATACAGCTACATAGTCAATATTCCTAGATACTCCTTTAGATACAAAAATGATTCATGCATGCAAATAATCATATTCAGCAAATTATAACTTTTCCAATGATACCTCACATGACCCGTCTTGTATAAAATGCATCATAATTATGTCCTTAGCATGACGTCATATTACTGTGAAGAATATGGGATGCAATGTCACACCTACCTTAACTCACATACCTTGAGAACATAATTTTCAGTATAGATGCATAACCCCTTAAATATTATCTGTACATACATGTAACAGTGATCGTGATGACCAGTGGGCTGCTGGCGCTCTGTAGAGACCTCATGTGCCACCCTTTGGTGAATTATTATGCAGATATCCAACTCGGGGATCCCTATAAAACCCTATGTACCCCCTCTGCCCATTGGCCTCAGGAGATCCCTGGATCACAGCAGATGGGTGTGGAAGGCGCCTCTCGTGAGAGCAGTTGCTGTATTGATGCGTGCAGCCGCCTTGGTGCAGCCATGGAGAGAGATCTGTGATAACTTCATACCCCCAAGGGCTGTCTCTAGTTGTGACCCAGTTCCTGGAGGGAATGATCATGCTGGTACAGCAGCTGTCTTGTGCTTGGTGATGACGAGTACATTAGAAGCAGCCTTGTTTGGAAGTGCTGCCGGACAGGCAGGCTGCATGGGGAGCTCAGGGTAAAGTCTCTCTGCAGGGCCACAGGCCCCTGGCTGTGCACCCTCCTCCCTGGCGGGGGGCTTGTAGCGGATCCAGCAGTGGGTGACGGGGGTTGACCCTGCAGTTGTGTAGCCCTGCAGCTGGTGGTGCTGTGATGACTCGAGATTAAACAGCGCTTATACGCCCTCTCAAAATCCCAAAGGATGCAATTTCTCTCTCTCCCTCTGCACAGGGACCAGAACACCCAAACCCCGGGAAAGGCTTCACAGCCCGCGGATTCCCTCGACACTGTTACCTCCCGGACAGCGAGAAGGGCCGAAAGGTGAGGGGTTTCCTGCCAGTGTTCCCTCTGATTTTTCCCACGCATATGCAGAATGAATTTTGTTATGTGCACCAATATGGAGGCAACGTGTGATACATCACCTTCATGTTGTGCACATTACAAAATTCATGTGGTGGGCGTGGGGCCGAGGGGTTTGGAGTGTGGGAGGGGGCTCAGGGCTGGGGCAGAGGGTTGAGGTGCGGGCTCCGGCTGGGGATGAGGGGCTCAGGGCTGGGGCAGAGGGTTGAGGTGCGGGCTCCGGCTGGGGATGAGGGGCTCAGGACTGGGGCAGAGGGTTGGGGTGGGGAGAGGTGAGGGCTCTGGGGTGGGGCCGGGGATGAAGGGTTTGGGATGCAGGCTGCCCCAGGGCTACAGCGGGGAGAGAGGACTCCCCACCAGCTCTCTCTCTCCGCAATAGCACCTGGGCTGGGGGGGGTGACAGGGGAGAGGTGCCTCTCCCCACAACAAAAGCTCTAGGGCTTGGCTGGGTTGGGGCCAGGGGTGGGGCATCTCTTCCCGCCACAGCCCTGAGCACCTACATGGTGCTTAATAGGCTGCAGCGTGGCCGTGCAGCTTAGAGGGAACTTAGGTCTTGTCCTGTCTCCCAAACCCAGGACATTCTGACTGGGGGGGGATTCTGCCTTCAGTGAATGGTTCATTAGGGTAGGGTGGGGTGGGGTGAGGTGAGCTTTACCCAAGAGAGCAGCTGGTTTGGGGCGGGACAATAGCCAAAGGAAGAATCACACACCCCTAACATCCCAGATGGAAAGTGTTCTCCAGACCTGGAGAGGGGACAGAGCATCCCTGCAGAGTGGGGTTATTGTTCTGTGGAGCTGAGAGAAGGGGCTGTCATAGGACAGGCTGCCCCCTCCTTGCTGGAGAGCCGATGAGGGAGGGAAATCTGTAGGAGATATAGGGTTGCCAGACTAGCCCAGGGGTCTTTGGATGATGATGGGGATTCATACAGGATCATAGCCTGGCGCATGTGTCCCCAACACAAGCTCCTCTTAGGAAATGAGCTTCAGCTCTGGGACGTACCAGCTCCTTTCACTTGGTCTCCTGCAAAAGACCTAAGATGCCAGGAGCCCACCATTTCAGTGACATCTCTAATGGACAATCGAGGCCTTTTCAGAGACTGTGGGTTCATGCCAGAGAAAGCCCCCTTATACTCCACAGTGAGCCAGACCTAAGTCCAGCAGCACTCTGTGCACAAGAGACCAGATACGACGTCAGTTGCAGACCATTTAAAAACCAAAAAACAAACCCCCAAATTGAACCCTGGAGTTTTTTATTGAATTTTGATATGAAAATAAACTCATGTTTGTTTTGTGCTGTTTCTGAATGTGCTGGTCGTAACATGTTGCAGCATTTTGTATGGAAAACTCAGTGCCTTGCTTGTCATGGGAGGCAGCTGGAGATTTTGGTTGGTGGTGGTGGGGAGAAGCACATCAGCTGGATGAACAGCTGTCAAATTAAGTTATCATGTTATCAGTCATCATTATGTTTCAGAGTTAACGACACAATGGGATGAACCGCGCCACTCAAGCTTGGGAGAGGCCGTGTGCAGACTCCAGCCTGTCTTGGGGTGGGCTCTCAGCTGCTTGTGTATTAACCTTTCCCTCCTGCACTCCCCCAGGTGCTGAAGCTGCTGCTGGTGGCCTGGGACCGCCGCCTGATCTTTGCCATCGGTACCTCCAGCACCACCGGTGAGTCGGACACGGTGATCTGGAATGAAATCCACCACAAGACGGAGTTTGGTTCTAACCTCACGGGCCACGGCTACCCAGACGCCAACTACCTGGACAATGTGCTGGCCGAGCTGGCGGTGCAGGGCATCACGGAGGAGAGCACGGCCCAGGAGAAGGACTGAGAACAGGGGGAGGGGAGGAGATGGCATTTCTTTGTGGCGGGAGCAGCGCTTTGCCACATGCCGGTGCCCCACACTCGCCACCGCCTCCTCCCTGCCCCAGTGCCTGGACCCTCCCCCACCTCCTCCCGCTGCTGTGACGCTCAGAGGGCACCAGTCACACCATTGAGACGTGTGGCTTGGGGTTGGAGTGGAGGAGGAGGCCCACGGTGCCCCATCAATGGGCATATCTATGGGGCCGGTCTCCCAACATGGGCGCCGCCCCCACCCAAGGTTACATTAATCTTGTTGCACTTGGCTGGGAAGGGAGGGGGGATTGAACCGCTAAACCCTGTGAAAATAAACTGCCTCTTAGGGCACTACCCTGCGGGAAGTGCTCCTGTCCCATAAGGCAGCTCCGGCACCGCATGGGAGCCGCTGCAAAAGCCTGTGGGAATGCCAAGGATTCAAACCGGTCCTAGTCTTGCCCGGTTAGGAGACTGGTTGCGTGTTGTCATGTCACTGCTGCTTTCATGTTGTGAACTCAGTGTGAGTTGGAAATGTGCTGTTTGCAGGTCTGGTACCCCCATCCCAACCCACCTCACCCTCCCAGGCCTGCCTGCCTGCCTCCCCGAGCCCACCGCACATTGGGTCAGAACCAGGTCTGCTGCCTGCTTGGATCTGAGCCTTGGGGAAATGAGATGGAAATCCCATCTCCTTGATATGTTCCACACTAGGTCAGGACCAGAACTAGCTGGGTACGAGTCTCCTGGTGCCGGTCCATAGTGGGTGGGAGCAGAACTAGTTCCTTAATGATTCATTCCAGCCGCTATGTGAACAGTACTAGAGCAGGGGATGGGAATCTGTGATGGATGGATCAGAACCAGACCCGGTCTTCTCTGGGTCCCTCTTCCCCTCCATTCTCACCTGGGTCAAAACTAGTCCAGATGGCTCAGCTTTGTGCAGTGGAGTGTGCGGAAGAGAAATCCCTCACTCCCTGATCCTTTCTGTACAGCTCAGAACCAGGTCTGGTTCTCCCTATCTCAGTAAGTGTAGATTACTCCAGCCCCATCCAGAACTGTGTGAGCTGATCTCCTTGTACCTGTGAAGGAGCCATACCCCCGGGGTGGCTCTGTCTGGTCAGACCTGGTGGGGGTGAGTTGTTATGTGGGGAGGGGAGGGGAGGTCTGATTTTCCCCCTCACCCCCCCATAAGAGGGGTTCTTTGAACTGTTTGTATGGGGGAGTCCCCCTGGATACTGATCTGAATTTATATACCTCATGTTTTGGGGGTTTGTCGTATATATGTACATATATCTATCACGTCATGCTTGAAGATGACGTTGGCGCTAGAACGCTTAAAGGAAACGGTACTTAAGTTAGACCTGGAGGCCAAGTCCGCTGGCGCTGGCCGTTCACCACGGCATGGGGGCGAGGCAAGCTGGGCGGCTATCTTGAAAGAGAGGCGCCCAGTCAGGCTTGGCCAAATTGCAAAATGGCCACCGCACGCCCCTTAGGAAGGTGGGAAAAGGGCACAAATACACTCCTATTAGTGTGACTCTGTGCTGTTTTGGGGGGGGGGGAATGGGGGCTGATTGGAAACATGCCTGACCTGGGGTTAGTCCCCATGTTGGGGAAACGGGAGCCCAGTAAAATCTATAGTTCAACCATAACCCTGCTCGGCCTCTGTGGTGCTGTGACCTAGTGGCCTCTTTGCAGCTAGTGAGTGAGGTGGGTCCCATGGGCTATGCCCCCGGGTCCCATCCCTGTAGTGAGATGGGGAAGGGGTAGGTGAGGTGGCTCCCTGCTGGGATCCTGACCCTCTCCTGTCTGGTTGCTTAGTTCTTTGGCTTCTTGGGCTTCCCTGGCTTGGGGATTTTCCCCTTGCAGCCCTTGTGAAGTCCCTGTGGGGCAGAGGAGAGGGGGGGCAGGACTGGGGAGGGATAGGAGTTGCGATTGGCTGCAGAGGGGGTTTGCTGGAGTGGTGGCAGGAGCAGGCAGAGGAGGAGGGGAAACCCAGAGGTGCTTCACAAGGCCTGTTCACCCTGCCCTGGAGAGATCACAGCAGCCCCTAAACTGAGATGCCTGAGCAACTGATCCTGTCCCAAACTGCCTGGAAACCACCTTCATTGCCACAACAACCCCTATTAGTGAGGGGCTGAGATCATCCTGTCCTGAGCACCCCTTTTCTCCCCCAGGGGTGTCAGTGCCCCAAGACCCACCCTTTTCTGTATTTCCCACGTACTTGCTAATGATGGGGGAATAATCCTACCCCCAAACAAGAACAGGGGGAAAAAGGAAAAAAAAGAAACACTAAAAAATGGAAATGTTTTGATTTTTTTACAAGGCAAATGATGCTTTTTTGCTTCGAAATTGCTTTCCATTTTTTTTTTTAAATCTTTAAAATGCTCTAAACTTGAAACTCTTTTTTTTTTTTTTTGAGTTGCCAGAATTTTTTGAACTATCAGCAAACTGAAAATGCTGTTAATCACACAGATCTCCCTCCACCCTTGAGATTCCCCACTGTGTATATCTGAGCTCCCTGCCCTAGCCTCCCCCACATCCTCTATCCCCCCCCAAGTATATCTCAGCTCCCTCCCCAGTCCCATCTTCCCCCTCCTAGCCAGTAAGATTGTCACACGTTACCCACCCCCTACTCGTGCACTTCTACCCCTCCCATGCTAGCAAGGAGTGGCCTCCAGTCTGACTTGGTTTCTAGGGTAGGGGAAGAGGCTTGGAAGGGGTCTCCTACAGGCCCCTGTGATTGTTCCTCCCAGGGAGGGGTGGGGTGTTGATTGTCTCTTCCTCCCTCCCCCTGCAGCTGTGCTTTTGTTTAATTTCTAACTGTGATTTTATACTTTCTCTAGAAGGACCTGGGTGGGGCAGGGTGGCTGGGCTGTGGAAAGGGTCATCCCTCCCCTCTCTTTGTGTGTCCTCGTGGTGTTGGATGCGGGGTGTGCAGCTGGGGTGGGGCAGTGTCCTGCTGTATATTGTGTTCTGTTTGTGAACGGTGCGCTGTGCCCATCTCTCTGGTGTGTTGCCACGCAATGGCACTGCCCCCTCATGTGGGGTAGATGTGCCAATTTAATAAACGGAGAGCTCTCCCACCAGGTGGTGGGGGCGTTTGCTGTCTGCGTCACCCGGGCCTGTCCGTGTATCTTTTGTTACCCGTTTGTGGCAAGTGGTCATGTGAGAGCCTCTTCCTTCCAGGGGCATGGTCAACCCAAGGCCAAGAGGGAGTTACAGAGTCTGATTCTCATTCACCAGCAGAAGTTGGTTCCCTTGTCCACCTGCTCTCGCTGGTAATCTGGGACCAGCATGGCTGCCATAACGCTGCCAACAATCGTTTCGTATCAGTGAGTTGAGTTGAAACAGTTCTCTGCTTTGGTCTGTCCGAGCAGGCACTGCCCCCTCACCCTCCAGAGGTGATACCCCCCTCATGAGCTGTGAGTGTTTAATTCCCTCTACCCCAAGGTAAAGGGCTGAGTTCACAAGTGGTAGAACAAGGTGGGTTATACTAGAAGTCACCCCTAAAAACCTGGGACTGTTTCCCTAGGGAAGAGCAAGGCCAGTCTATGAAAAATCCCTCTTGATCTAGGAATCTGTCCATCCAAACACATGCTGGATTTCATAGACTACAACACAGTATATACATATATATATATTTTTTACAATTTTTTTTAAGGCATTGTCCCCTGTGTAACTAACTGCTGGCTGAAATAAAAGAGAAAAGCTGCATCTTTCTAATCTATTCTGGTAACCTGCCAGAGGTTACAGAGAGAAGGTAGTGGCTGACTCAGGATACTGGGATCCTTTTCTATATCCCATTCCTAGGGGCCTGTCTGTCCTTAATGGCATGTGTGCTGACTGTGAGTGCTCAGAAAAGGGTAAGGGGGGGAAGGAATAGGGGTGAGAGGGGGTATTTTCAATAGAACACAACCTAGAACCATTTTAGTTCTTGCTTTTATGGATGACCCCTGGGAGCATGCTGGAAAAACTTCCTATGGATGGACAAAGGCCACGCCGTTCGTTGTGTCTCATGATTGTTGTCCAAAGCAGGGTCTTTGGCTTTCATTGGGGTTTGCTCTGCCTCCCTGGGTGCTAAGGAGGTCTTTCCATCAGTTACCACCCCCCCTCTCCTACAGGGTGAACATCATCCTGCCTTTCCAGCTGGGGAATCTAACATGGGGCAGGGGTGGGGACGCAGAGCTGTGCTCTGCCAATCTGCTGCAATAGCCCAGCAGCCCTGTGGCAGCTATCTCCATGCAGAAGAGGGCTAACAGAGGTCTGGGGCCTGTAGCATGAGAGAAAGGGGAAGGAGAGGTGTGGGTGGGGGAGGTTTCCCTTGTTCAAGGATGACCCTAAAGACACCCCAAACTACACAGCACCCCTGGTGGTGTCATGTAGGCATAGGTGAGACAAGGGGTATTAAGCTGGTGTGGCTGGGCAGGGGGTATCAGGGGTTAGAGAGAGGCAGGCTGCAGACTGAGGGTTCCTGGGAGGGGATGGGGGCTCTGAAATACAGAGTCCATGTATTTCCCCCTCCCTTGGTGTTGGCTCCCTAGCATTGCTGCAGGGGAGGACAGGTGTCTACATGGCTATAGACTGAGATGGCTCTGAACTTCCCCACACCTCGCAGGAGATCGATGACATCCCCTATTCATCGGAATGCATTCGATGAAGTGAGCTGTAGCTCACGAAAGCTTATGCTCTAATAAATTTGTTCGTCTCTAAGGTGCCACAAGTACTCCTTTTCTTTTTGCGAATACAGACTAACACGGCTGCTACTCTGATCCCCTATTCAGACACCTCAGCATTGCAACCCTGCCCTCCGGCTCCTGGCTCCTACCCTGGCTGGTTTTGCTTTTCCCCTCTACACCTGGGCATTGGGAAGGGGCTCATGACTTGCGGGGGCCCAAAAAGTGACACTCCAAAAGAGCTAGGTGCCAGGACAATGAGTCAGGGGCTTCAGGTTGGGCCCTGTGGAAATTGAGGCCCACATCTCATTGGGGAGAATTGGCAAAGGGGATTCAGGGGGGTGGGGTGGAGGTGAAAGGAGCAAAGACGCTCTGGGCTGGCCCCTGAGGGGGGCATTTAGAGTGATCCCTGCATGGTGTAGTGCCTGGATCCCAGACTGTCCCCCCACCCACAACTTGACCTCAACTGTGGCTCATTCCCTACCCCCTGCTGGGTTAATTCCACCCCCACAAGTCAGCCCGGTGGGAAGGCTAAGGAGTTGCCCTTGCTGTCTCTGCATCGAATCACTGGACGGTTCAGAGCCCAGCCACTCCACCATCTCCCTCAGGTGGGCTTAAGCATTACCCCTGCCCTGTGCACTGGTATCTCTAGCTCCAGGGGGCTGGGACACAGCCACAGCCTGGGAGGCGAGGGATTTCGTGTCTTTGCCCAGCAGAGGAGCAGCTTGTGGCCCTGCCATGCAGCATGGCGAGGGAAGGGAAAGAGGCGTTCGGGTTCTGCCCAGCGGGAGCTCACAGCTCTGTGCAGCAGGAAGCTTCTTGCTGTGCCTGGGGCCGGAGGGGGCTTTTCCCCATAGGAGCTAGTGGGAATTAACCTGTCTGGCTCTCCAGGTCTGGCTAGCATCTCTCCCCCAGCTCAGCAGCGGTGCTGTACACAGAGCTGTCTGGGACCAGGCTCTGTACCTCTTCCACCGTGCGGTAACCCCTGGCCTTGTGCCTCCAGGAGCTGTACACAGCCAGGGCGATGAGGATGGCCAGGCCAGTGGCCTTGCCAGACAGGCCCCCTCCACCACCCAGTCCTGCAGCAGGGCACGGCTCAGTGGGATCCCTGAGCCACCACAGCTGGGTCTGGGTGTCTGTGACCCAGCAGCGCTCTCCATTGGCATTGGTCACCAGGACTGTGTCCGTGCCCACCAGGGTCATGGCAAATATAGGGAGGGAGCTGCGCCGGGGGCAGGGCCCCTCCGGTGAAGATCCCAGACTGGACGCAGTACTCCACTTGGCAGCTGTTGCTGATCAGAGCCAGGTGCTGGCTGAATCCCACAAGGCAGCGTTTCAGGTAGGGGTCATCCATGGTCCCCTGGTGGGCCCCCACAAGGGGGTTCCCTGTCTTGCAGTTGAAGAGCCCCCCAAAGGGCACAGAATACCTGTGCCCCATCTTATAGTCCCTGCTGACACACAGCTGGTGCACTCATGCCAATGGGGGGGGCAGGGTGCAGCCCCAGCTTGGGGGGCAGGTGAGGCAGATGGGTAACCATGCTACATTCATGAGGATCCCTGGTGGACTTGCTAGGGAATCCAGAGTGCCAGTAGCCACAGGGTGGCAGTACAGGCCAGGGATCCCAATAGCATATTGACCATCAGCAGATCTCAAAGCGCTTCCCGGAGCAGGTCAGCATCATTCTCCCTGTGCTACACATGAGGAAACCGACACACTAAAGAAGCGAAGTGACGTACCCCAGGCCAGAAAGCCAATGACATAGAACCAGGTCTCTCCAGCCACAATCTAGTGCCCTAGGCCACACAGTAACCCTTTGCAATTCACTGGGAAAGAGCTTCTGGGAAGCAAGATGGCTGAGAAGAGGGGTAGGCACTAACATAGGCTCCCCACAGTGACATAAAATCAGCCCAGAAACTTGCATTGGCTTTTACACTTTGGCACCAGAAAAGGAGTACTTGTGGCACCTTAGAGACTAACAAATTTATTAGAGCATATGCTCTAATAAATTTGTTAGTCTCTAAGGTGCCACAAGTCCTCCTTTTCTTTTTGCGAATACAGACTAACACGGCTGCTACTCTGAAACTTTGGCACCAGGGCTCAGCTAGTTCCATAGTGAGGCTTGAACCCAGGCCCGTCTGTAGGTAAAAAACAGCTGCAACCGGGATTACACTGCAGAGTCAAATACCACAAAAAAAACTCCATTGATCTCCTAAGCAAAGGACACAGCAGCTTCTAGGCCTAGGGATGGATGATATTCTAAGGCCTAGATCTTCAAAGGTATTTTTAGGTACTTAACTCACATTAAAAACAATGGGAATTGGGCACTGAAGTATCTGTGAAGATGTGGGCCTAAGTACCTTGCTACATAGCAATTCAGCTATTAGAGCCTGTAGGTTCCTTGCAGTCCTTGGAGGCATTTTCCAGCCTGATCTTGCATGTAAAGGGCATAGATCCATCTCCACGATTGGCTGTGGAGAGCTGCAGCAGCTGTATTGTGCTTAAACTGGAAGAGAGTGAGAGAGGACATGGACTGGCAAGACAAAGGCAGCAGGAATCACGCCTTGGTTTTTAATCCCCATCCAGAAATGAGGGCACCGACTAAGCTCGCCTCACGAGCCCAGCTGCAGCTTCTTTCTCAGGTCTCCCAAAGTGGAAGACCAGTGCAGGGATGTGTCATTGGTAGCACAAAGCAGGACTATGCTAAATTAGTACAATAGCTCCTTCTAGAGGTGGTTGTGATCCATGGCCTTCTAACTATTCATAAACAGAAAAAACTGCCACAACTCGTGCCAAACAAATTGGCTTCCACCTGCTGTGAATTCCGGTTTTGTTACTGTTGTTTACTAGGACCCACACCCCATTTGGAACTCTATAAAGTGCATATAGACATCTAATGTCCAAATACCACCCTACAGGTACAGATCATTACACTGGTAACAATACAGCTTTACTTATGATTAAGGTCTACTGACATTGTGGAGAAATCACATTTTTCACAAGTTGATTACAGCATAAATAGTAAATTTTGTGGATGTGTTCCTACAGTAGATATGCAAGTATTGTACTGTACAACTGTAGTGTTTGTAAGTCGCCCTGGATAAGGATGTCTGCTAAAATTCAGGTTTCAGAGTAGCAGCCGTGTTAGTCTGTATTCGCAAAAAGAAAAGGAGTACTTGTGGCACCTTAGAGACTAACAAATTTTTAGAGCATAAGCTTTCATGAGCTACAGCTCACTTCATCGGATTTGTTAGTCTCTAAGGTGCCACAAGTACTCCTTTTCTTTTTGCTAAAATTCAGAGTTAGAACCCCAATACCCTACCATGTTACCCTTACTTCAGTGCTGCCTTCAGAGCTGGATGCCTGGCCAGCAGCTGTTGCTCTCCGACCACCCAGCTGAAGGCAGCACAGAAGTAAGGGTGGCAATATCATGACACCCCCCCCCCTCCCTCGCCAATAGCCAGATTTCACAGGGAGACCAGATTTCACAATCTGTGACATGTTTTTCATGGCTGTGAATTTGGTAGGACTCAATTTATGATGTTCTATAATTGTGGAGTCACAAACAATTGAACAATATTAGAAATAGGATAAGGGCAGGGTGTGTAGATAAAGGCACTGAGACCTCTCTTCATTTTTCTGACTGTGGCTGTCACAGCTCAACCCGTGTTGGAAATTAAGGCTGCGAAGCGTGAAGAAATATACAAAGGGAGCCTTGTCTGATCTGGATGACAAGGACAGACCAGAAACAGAACAATATCTGATGAAATCCAAAGCTTTCAGGATACAAGCACCATTTGTTTTACTCATTTCTTGCATCTCCCTAATCCCCAGGGAGCATTCCACAGGATTGGCCTAATGGGGAAATGTATTTTATTTATTCCATTAAAAAAATACTGCATTAAGATTGAGGGCTGACAAGGCAGCAGATGACAAAGCTAATAGACTCTGCACAATTTTAACTCTGATTCCTTGGGTATTTGCATGATTGCATCACAGCCTGTAATTCCACAGTCATCTACAACATCACCTTACCACCTGAGAGCTGGGACCGAGCTCTGTAGTTAAGGCTATAGACCAGATTAGTCATCCCTAGTGTTTCCAGTGCACTTTTCATCAGGAGACTTCAAAGCATTTCACAAACTAATTAGCATCCCCCTTTCACAGATGGGAAACTGAGGCTCAGAGAGGGGATATGAACTGCCCAAGATGTTGCAGCAGAGCCAGGAAGAGAAGCCATATCTCCTGAATGCCAGTCCACAGCACCATCCACTAGGCCACATAATAGAACAGCCCCTTTTTTCTCTTGGCCTTCTTAAAAATACTTATATTTTCCCCACACTTCCGTGTGCTCTTCACTGTGCACAACAGTGGTCAGCTGGAGGCAATTGGTGGGAATGATTCTGAGTAGCCTGACAGCTGGAGGAAGTGCAGAAACTGAAATCAGGTTTGGCTGGAAAATGCTACACCCTCAATGCCCAGAGTTCAGTATTGTTGCTCCTCTCGCTCTCTGGCAGCTCTCCCCTGCTGCTCCTGGGCCTCTCCTTTCCTCCTCAGGCAGCTTCCAGTGGACTGGCCTAGGGCCCAGGTGCCCTCTCAAACCCAATCAGGAGGCAGCTGATCAGTCCCTGTGACAAGGGGGTTTCCCCAGTTGCAAACACAAGGGCTGGGTAATTGGTTTAGAAGACTGTGTGTGCTGGAGACAGAGGAAGCCAGAAGAAGCAGATGTGAGCATGGTCCCGAGAGGAAGGGCCTGCTGGGCTTCTTGGGCAGAGAGCCCGTTGGAGAGGCAGGCATGGGGATTTCTAGCAATGAAGCTGCCTGCTGCTGTCAGGCCTGTGTCCCCATTCTTTGGAGATGCACAAGATGCCACCAAAGAATAAACTTGTTTCTTTCTCCATGGGCAGTCCAGGAGACGAGTCAAGGCCCTAGACATCAGCTAATGGCTCAGGCCAAAGGGCCAACCCTGGTAAAATGAACATCCACAACTGTGGTGCAATTTCTTCCTCCAAAGAGTTTGTGGCCACAGCCTTTAGTGGGGCATTGCCCCTGGCCTGTCACTCTGGGCTGATGCTTTGTGGTGAGTGCCACAGCCCCCGGGGGAATCACTGCCATTCGTTTCCCAGCACCGAGCCAGCCCTGCAAACACTGGGCCACCCAATCCTGCACGGCCAGGAAGGGCCCAAGTCCCAGGTGAGGCTGGCTGGCAGCCTGTCTGAGGCAAACACAGCAGGAGCTAGGCACCCAGAACAGGACAGCAAAGCACAAGGCTACGGGTGTCCAGCACAGCTACCGACACACTAGGGTAGAAGGATGCAAAGCGACAAGCCCTTGGAGGGATGCTGTCTCTGGGATGGGGTGTCACAGGGTGCATCACCAGACTGGCGCCTCCTCCTGGTCATGCTAGGGAGGAGCTCAAAGCCAACCCCCCCCCCCCCATCTGCAGCTTGCACACTGTCACTGCATCTGCCTGCAACCCCCCTCACCACCTCAGGTACCACAGCACCCTCTTTGCAACTCAGCCCTCCAGCCATGTCACCAGCCGTGTTCCCCCTTCTAATGAAGGGGGTTAGTATTCCCACCTAACAGGCCAGTCACTTCCCCAGTGGCAGGGAGGGGAGACCCAGGCCCACCCACCCACTACTCCTGGTCCCAGCCCAGGGACCCTGTAGATAGCAGCCACACACTGCATCCCAACCAACTGCTCAGCACATTTTCCAGAGCCACTTCCCCACAACCCCAGCACCTTCTTCCCCCTAACCTCAGGGCCACAGCACCTCAGTCCTAGCAGCCAGCTGAGAGTCCCCCGGTCCCTGCCAGCACTGCTCTGTCCATGGTGCCAGAGAGCTCTCCACCTGCTAGAGACACACTCCTTACTCCTCAAGCTCCCAGCAGCCACTGACCACCTCTGGCCCAGGGGCTTCTTTTATGTGAGCCTGCTGGACCCTGATTGGTCACTCCCTGCAGCCCTTCCCAGGGTTGCCTGCACCCAATGCAGCCTCTCTAGGCTGATTGGAGGACTCACATCCACTGCTCGCATGCAGGATTAACCCCTTTTACAGTGTGTGTGGTAGACACCCATCACAAACCATCCCCCTCAAGACTGCATCCCTCAGGGGGTTGGGTGTCTCCTACCCTGTAGCTGCCTAAGCTGCATCCATAGCTCATCCCTTTCTCTTTCTGCCTCCCTCAACAGGGGACACATGTCTTCCTGGTCCTGCACATCATCGCTAAACTTTCCCCTCTGGTATGCTAGGTCTCCCTCTGCCCTTTGCATTGGCTAGTTTATCTTTCACTTGCCCCACTGGGTCCCCCAGCAACTTTACATTCAGGGTCTGAGTCCCCCCACTCACCACTGGGGAAGTGACTGAACAGCTGACTGCCGGGCCCTGAGAAGGGGGGAGCACAGATCATGACTCAGAGGATACCCCGGTCCTTCTGCCATGAGATGGACCCGAGAGCAGATGTGATGGCAGGCAAAGCACCATTGGGAGAAGGTGCACCAACCTGCCAGCAAGAGGTGCCACTGTGGTGAGTCACACCTTGTCACAGGGGGCACAAATCACCCCCCACTGGCTTCCTGGAGACTGCTCCAGAGACCGCACTGATTTTCCTGAGGTGCCCCTTGTGGGGTAGATGTTGGTTGAGGTGTCCCTCTGCTGGCTGTCAGGGGCCTGGAGAAGAGCCATAGGAGCCTAAGATCCAGCACAGACCTACCTGGCGAGCCTGAGTGTGCAGTGCCTTGCAGAGACTCATGGAGTTTAAGGCCTAAAGGGACCATTAGATCATGAAGTCTGAACTCCTGTATATCACAGCCCTCAAAGTTCACCCATTTCCCCCTGCCTTGTGCCCAGTAACAAGTGTCTGGCTGAAGCGTTTTCCCCCAAGGCCTCCCGACTGAGTTTGAAGCCCCCGCTCCCTTGGCAGGCTGTGCCCAGGGTTACTGACCCAGCCTGGCAAACATCCATGCCTTGTTTCTAACTCAGGTGTGTCTGGCTTTAACCTTCCAGCTGTTGTTCTTGTGCTGCCTTTCTCCACCAGGTTAGAGACCCCGTCGGTACCTGGGCTGTTCTCCCCTGGGCAGAAGGTAAAGGCTGCCATCAAGTCAGCCTCAGTCTTCCAATGGCCTGATGCAGGTGGGGATCCAGGTGGGCTGAGGGGGATGAACCCCTCATTTTTCTGCCATGGAGTAAACGCTGCCTCCCCGCAGAAGAAGAATCTCCATACGAGGCACCTTGTAACATGAGGCTGTAAGGTTGGGCCTGCAGATTTCACACATCCCTTAGCCAGGCAAATGCCCCAGTGTCACCGGCTGGATAAGGGCCCTGGGGTTCAGTCCATTGTGGTTATGGTCAAGAGTGGACACAGCCCAACGCTTGCCAGAGCAATTCCACCTTGGGGATTCAGCAGAGCCCCGTTGGGTCGTGTTGGTGACTTGAGATGGGAAATTCAGCTGGGGGAGAGGGTAGAAATCGCCCTGTCCCTTGAAATCTCAGAGTCAAGAGGAAATCTGGAAGCCTGGCTTATCCCCAAGCAACGCTGCGAGCAAGTGTTCCACCTGGCAAAGCTGCTGTGGTTTTATAAATCTTTCCCCACTGGTCACTGCCCTTTCCTCCCCGCCACACCACCTCACTTTGGGGGTTAAAAACATCAACCATTCAGGAGCAGAACTGAGCCTTACAGGCTCTACATTGTCACAGGCATTATTATTTATTAGGTGTATTATGGTAGCACCCAAGCGCCCCAGTCATGGACCAGGACCCCATTGTGCCAGGCATTGCACATTATTAGGTGTATTACAGTAGTACCTGGGAGCCCCAGTCAGGGACAGGACCCATTGTGCCAGGTGTGGTACATTATTAGGTGTATGACGAGAGATCACCTGGGAGATCCAGTCCTGGACAGGACCCACTGTGCAGGCGCTGCACATTATTAGATGTATTACGGTAGCATCTGGGCGCCCCACCCATGGACAGGACCTCACTGTGGCAGGCACTATACAATGACTACTACATTCGTTCTCTGGGCGCGCAGCTTTTTTATTGATCATTTTGTTTTGGCCCAGAACGTTTCTATGAATGACCAGGTACATGCATAAAGCAGGAGGAAGGGGAGGGAGAAAGACAAGCAGGGATGGGAGCAGGGAGCTCGCTAAGCTTGTATCGGCAGAATCGCCGAATGATGCCATGCCAGTGAGAGCGCAGTGTACAGCTGGGTGGCTCTGGAGTCCAAAGAGACTGTGACTCTTGTTCCCCCTGCCTCAGGCCTGCTGCGGGTTCCCATTGGAAAGTGGTTCCCAGCAGGAGCCCGCCAGCTGGGACCGAAGGGGAATCCAGTTGGGTGACATTTTTCAGACCAGCCCCTTTTCCGGTGAAAAATGCAGGTTTGGTGAAACCGAACCATTTGGTGAATTGTTTTGACTTCACTAAAGTGTATCTGTCAAAACTAAAAACCAACCCAGAACAAATCTAAACATTTGCATGTTTGGTCTGAAACTACTTTTCCTTTTGAAATGGCCTTTAGTTTGATTACAGACAAACAAACAAACAAAGTTTTTAAATGGTCACAATCAAAACAAAATTTTCATCTGGTGCTAAATGATTCCCCCACTTCTCCATTTGCAGAATATTTTTTTAAACATTTACCCCCCCCCAATTTTTCAGAATTCCCAGCAAACCCCAAAACCTGTTATTTGCCCAGTTCTACCAAGGACACAAAAGACGGGATAAGGACACAGCGGTAATTGGTTCCAGATGTGAAGCTACAGCATAGGAAGGTGATGCAGCCTCCACTGCAGGATACAGGCCGCGTCTTCCACCACGTCCTGTTACCAGGAGAGGTCCTTGAAGCTGTGGGAACAGGCATTGCCCATGCAAAAGAGGAAGAGAAAAAGCTGTTGGTTGTGGTGCTCAGATGTGAATGGGACCTTTCCTCTCTAGGGACGCCAGTTCTGATCTGGCCCCAGGGTGCTGGCTCAGGGGATGGGAAATGGGACATGGGGCCTTTGACCTGTAGGGGGTGCTAGCTCCAACATGGCCCCAGGGCAGTGGTCCTGGCGGGTTTAGGGGGGTCAGGGAAGGGGATACGGGGCCTTTCTCATTTGAGGCTCTAATGCCAGTATGGCCAGTTTCAGGTCAGCAGTAACTAAAGATGCTCCTGTTTGAAGGCTGTTTAGTGGCTCCTGCCTCAGCTGGAGGATCTCAGCCTGGGAGGTTGGTGCCTGTCTCACAGGAGTCACCCACCCATGGGCCAGAGGAGCCCTGGAGACTAAGCTCCCTAGGGATGTCTCTTCCCGAGCAGGCGGTATACAAGCAGGACACTGCCATCACTGTATGTGGAGCTCACTGGGACAGACTGTGTCTTCCTACGTGTTTGTACAGTGGCTGGCACAGTCTGAGCACAACTGCAGTATAAATAACAGGGCCCCGTGGGTGCCCGAACAGTCACCGGGACACCTTCAGCCACTGCTAGAGTTTGCCTGTCTGGAGAATAGCCCGCTCTGATGGGAGCAAAGCTGGATGGTACCTGTTCCGCAGGGTGTATTTGCAAACCAACGGGAAGGACCAGCGGGCGCTATAGTCGTTCAGGTCAGGTGACGAAGCCTGAAAGAGATGAAATCAGAAGGAATAAAACCAGGAACAAACCGCCCGCTGGAAAGTCGTCTGCATGTAAGCGCTAATGTAACCACTCTACCTGTGCAGGCATCTGTTGGGTCATGACTGGGGTGATTAGATATATAGATAGATAGAGGAACTTAGATGAGGCATGAAAAGAAAAGCTGAGAACAACTTTGCCCTGATCCATTGATGCCTTGCATCTTGGGTCGTCAATTTCTCCAGTGCAAATTGGGTGTAAAGCTCTCTTTGCACCCATGTAGCTCTGGTATACCTGTCGGCACATGGGGCAGGCCGGAGCTGATCCCAGCCCGAGGTGATCACACACTGTTCCATTTGTGGAGTTCACTTTGAAAGTGGGTCACAATGCACTGGAGTTGTCAGTCCTCAGGCTTATGTGCATGTGCTGATCACTGGTCGGGGTGTATTGGGGAGGGCTCTCCCCAGGAAACTGGCCAGGCACTAAGGAGGGCTTTTGTTTGGATTGGGGTGGTCTTGGGAGTGGAGAGGCAGGGGTTGTCTTCCTCCCAAGCATTTGGCGTAAGCCCTAGTCAGAGGCAGAGGTCAGTGGACTGAACTGCTCGGGCAGGAGCAGGGGACCAAACCAGACAGCTCAATGATTTGATCGGGTGGTCCAGCCAACCAGCAGGAACTGAATCTGGGCGATGATCTTCTGGTGAGAGTCAGGGGGTTGAGATAATGAGCCAGCCCTGACCAAACAGAGCCACCAAGTATCTGCCCCCGCTTCCCCCCCCCCACCCCACACACACCACCCCAGGACAAAGCTCCCACCATTTTCCAGGATATAGGAGCCCAGGTAGTTTTCTCCCGGGAGGCCATCAGGCTGGTCTGCAGGAAATGTCTTGAAATTGTATTTGGAACCATCCGTCCACATGAAAGACCCCTCCTAGAGAAAGGATGATGGTGTTAGTGACTGAACCGGGAGCCAGGAGTGGAGCAATAGCCACTCAAGAATCAGCATTGTCTCTAGCACCTCAGCTGTCCCTAATATCCCAGCTGTGGAGGTCCCTTCTCTAGGTGTCTCCATGTCTTTCCTCACTGCAGCCCTCTCCAGCACAGCCAGAGTCAGCCTCACACCACCCCGGGGAGTGGGGAAGGGTCCTCCCCATGTTACGGATAGGGGAACTCAGCACAGGGTAGATTAAGTGACTGCACCAAGATCACACAGGGAGACAGTGGCAGACCGAGGAACTGAACCCAGGACTCTCAAGTCCCCTTGCGCTGCCCTAAGCGCTGGGCCATCCTTCTGCCTGTCGGGCTGGCAGAGCGAGCAGCGCCAACCTGGCTTGGAATCAGCTCTGTTATAACCCTCACCAGCAGCCCTAAGCTGGCACTGCGTCCACCATTGCATGCCAGTGTCACCTCCACTTTGGGATCGCACCAGCCTCCACCAGATCCCAACACATCTTCCCCACATGCAGCAGCCATGCCATGCCCAGCCCCAGCTCTCCTGCAAGCTCAGATGGCAGGGTCTGGTTCTTAGAGAGTGAACATCAGCCGGAGTGCGGTGGAGACAAAACAGCTGTAGTGTCCATTGCACCTTTTCTACACCCTGTATCCCAGCATGCTTTGCAACTCAGGAACAGTAACACCTACCTCTTCTCTAGCACTTTTCATTAGCAGAGCTCAAAACACTTTACAGAGCCGGTCAGTAGTGTTATCCTAATTTTACAGATGGGGAAACTGAGGCACAAGGCGAGGCTGTGACTTGCCTAAATCCACCCCAGCGGCAGAGCCAGGAATAGAACTGAGGACTCCTGGGACTTAATCCAGGAAAACCCTCATTGCTCTACTTCAGATTGAAATAACAAGCCCACAACTTTAGACACAGAAAGCCAAATTTTGCCCTCAACCCCACTGATGTCCCCTGGTATAAGTGGAAAGGCCAGTCTGACCCTCCGCCCCTGGCAATTGCTCTGATCGTGGGTTGTGCCAGACGGGTGAGGCAGGAGCTACCTTGAAAGTGTCGTGTGCGCCGATCCAGTAGGCCTGCCCTTTAGTGTAATCCAGCAGCTTGCCCATCAGGTGAAAGTTGAAGTCATTTTCCTCTGCGCTGTGGATGGAGGCCAGATGGGAGTTCCTGCCAAGGCTTTGACACGCCACCTGAAAAGGCACCGCAAGGACAAATCACACAAGGCTGCAACCTGCACACCTGACCCAAAACGCTGAGAAATCAATGAAAAAACGCTCACTGACATCAGTGCGTCAGGGCCCTAGAGAAGGGGGGTGGTCCGGTCATTGAGGCAGTGGGCTAGCCATGAAGAGAGATGGGCTGAATTCCCAGTTCTGCCACAGACTCACCAGGTGGCCTTGGGCAAGTCTCGTAGCTTCTCAGACCTTGGTTTCCGCCACAGGGAGGGGACTTGTCCATATGCTACAGGGACAAAAGCACCCCTCCCGTGGCTGTAGTAAGTGTCTATGCTACAGCAGTACAGCTGAAGTTGTGCCATTATAGCATTTTGAGTGTAGCCTGGGGTGCCAGAATGGGGGGGGGGCAACAGGCCATAGCTCCCCATTTTTAAAAGTGGGGGGAAGAGGCAATGTGGGAGCTGGGCTTTGAGGGAAGAGGCGGCATGTGGACATGACCTGGGGGGAAGGGGCAGGGCCTCTGGGGAAGGGGCAGTCTGGGGGTGGGGCCATGGTTCAGGCGCCTGTGGCCCTCCCAGCATATGCCCTCGAGAGCATTTTGTGTCCCCTACCTCTCTCCCCGCTCAGCAAATAAACCCGGCTGTTAATACTCCCTAGCTCTTGTAAAGTGCTTCTCATCAGCCGATCTGGGCCAGAGTGCTGGGCGACAGCAGCTGCACCAGCCCTCTGACCACGGGAGCACCAATTAACTAGCCCCAGAGTAAACCAGAGGGGCGAAGCTGTGCCTAATTGACAGATCAGAGACGGGCTGCGGACAGACAGGGCTAATGAGTCCATTTGCCCAGGAAGGAAGTGCCAAGGGAGAGTGTCTGCGCTGCAGTCAAAGACCTGCAGTATGGCCCATGGCTGGCCCAGCTCAGCTGACTTAGACTCCTGGGGCTTGGGCTACGGGGCTATAAATTGCAGTATAGACATTCAGGTTCCCAAGGGGGGAAGGTTTCAGAGCTCGGACTCCATTCCAAGTCCCGACAGCTACAAAGCTATTTTTTGTCTTGCGAGCCCGAGTCAGCTGACCTTGGCTCAGACACTGCAGTGGGGTTTTTAATGGTAGTGTAGATGTACCCTTAGCATTAGTCCCAGGTAAGGTCTCTGTGGGAGAGCACTCCTCCCTCTCCAGTCCTTGCTCTAAGGGGCTGAGGATTATGTGCTATTGCAGCTAAGGTGCTGCACTCTGCTGAAAAGGTGAGGAGGGAACACTGTAAATCAGTGGTCTCCAAGCTTTTTACACACAAGATCCCTTTTTGAATTTAAGATCAACCCCGGATTAACTCCACCCCTTCCCCGAGGCTCCATCCTGCTCACTCCATCCCCTCCTCACTTCGTTGCTTGCTCTCCCCAACCCTCACTCACTTTCATCAGGCTGGGGCAGGGGGTTGGGGTGCAGTGCAGGAGGGGGTGCAGACTCTGGACTGCGGCGGAGGGGTTCCGAGTGTGGGAGGGGGCTCTAGGCTGAGCGTGGGGCAGGGGGTTGGGGTGCAGGAATGAGGGGTGCAAGCTCTGGGAGGGAGTTTGGGTGCAGGGGTCATATGGTCACACTACACCTAATCTCATAGAATCCACTGGACATGTTTTACTTTTTATTAGTGTCATTTGTGGTTTATGGATCCAAAATCCTTCAGGGATTGACACAATTCTGTGTAACATTCTCAACTGTGGGGTGTGCATTGGTTGAGCCTGGGGCAGGGGGTTGGGTGCAGGAGTGAGGGGTGCAATCTCTGGGCACGAGATTGAGTGCAGGAGTGGGCTCCAGGCTGGGGCAGAGTGTTGGGGTGAATGAGGGGGTGAGGGGTGCGGGTGGTGGGAGGAAGTTTGGTGCAGGAGGGGGCTCTGGGCTGGTGCAGGGGATTGGGGTGCAGGAGGCAATGAGGGGTGTGGGTTCGGGGAGGGAAGTTGGGTGCAGGAGGTGGCTCCAGCCTGAGCAGTGTGTTGGGGTGTGGGAGACGCTGAGGGGTGCGGGCTCTGGGAGGGAGTTTGGGTGCAGGAGGGGCTCCTGTCTGGGGCAAAGGTTTCGGGTGCAGGAGGGGGTATAGGGTGCAGGCACCATCCAGGAGGCACTTACCACAGGTGGCTCCTGGTAGGTGGCGCAGCAGGGCTGAGGCAGGCTGCCTGCCTGCCATGGCACCACACCACTCCCGGAAGCGGGTGGCTGCTGGCACATCTCTGTGTGCCCCTTGGGGGGAGGAGGGCCGCGGATCTCTGTGCATTGCTGCTGACCACAAGCACCACCCCCGCAGCCACATTGGCCAGTTCTCGGAGCTGCTTTCCCCCACTCCCAGGGGCCATGGACATGTGCCAGCAGCTACTGGAAGCAGTGTGGGGTCACAGAAGACAGGCAGCCTGCCTGAGCCCTGCTGTACCATGGGACTTTTAGCGGCCCAGAGATTGCGATTGACTGGCAGAGGCTCCAGGATCGACCAGTCGATCATAATCGATGGGTTGGTGATCACTGCTGTAAATCAACTACACGTAGTGTTCCCAAGCAAAGCATCTCCAAGTGCTTTGTGCGCTCAGAAAAAGATAGGAGCAGAGGCCGTGCACTGTTAAAAGATCTCAAAGCACTTTACAAAGGAAGTCAGTATCTTTACATTTTATAGATTGGGAAACTGAGGCACAGAGAGGAGAGTGACTTGCCCTAGATCACCCAGTAAATCAGTGCTGGGAATAGAATTCAGCTCTCCTATGTCCCAGGCTGGGGCTCTTTCCACTAGGCCTTGCTGCCTCCCTGCATTCAGACTTGCCTCAGCTTCAGGCCACTTCGTCGGTTCCATCACAGCCTTAAAGCAGGAGTCTTGATACTGCACCCAGCCTTCAGCACAAAAGCCGCGGGCACAGAGACATTTCTCCTGGGAGCAGGCACCTAGTGTCAAGATCAGGAACCACAAGTGCAATAAGCATGCAAGAGAGAATAAAACAGTGCAGCATATTTCACGCATTGGTCCCAAAGGCAGGTAAATACTACACCAATTGCTCATTGCAGGAGAAATCAGTGATACAGAGTCTGAGTAGTTTCTTAGTGCACCTTGTTTATTTACATTTTATGCACCAGCAGTCGTGGAACAGAGGTGGTCACAAACAGCACACATCCAAGCCCCTCTCTCAGGGATCTCAGCCCATCCATCAGTGCCAGATTCCCAGGGAGCAACAAATTCCCTCCTGCCCTTTGCAACAGTTGCCCACCAAAAATAAACTGCATTACAAAACTAAAAAGACTATGTCTGCCAAGATTGTACTCTGGCTCACATGCTAAGATTGTGTGTAACAGCACCATTTGGTGGCACCACTGTAGCAGTATCAATACCCTCAAGCAGGGAGAAGAGTGAGCTAGGGGTTGCTATAATTGTTAATGATTTTCACTGATTGCTTCATTTATCAATAGTAGTTTTTCATACACAATAATTATTAATACAGCAGCAGCATTTTGCTTGGTGCTTTACAGTGAATGAAAAAGAAGGGGTCCCTTACTTAAAAACTACATGGAGCAAACATAAAAGGTGGTGACAGACAAGATTCATAGCTGCCAAGGCCAGAAGAGACCATGGTGATATCTAGTGTTACTGCCTGGATAACACAAGCCAGAGAATTGCCCTGAAATAATTCCTACAGCAGATCTCTCGGGAAGCATCCAATCTTGATTTTGAAATGGCCAGTGTTGGAGAATCCATCATGATGCGAGGAAGAAGGGAACGGAGAAGAGTTTTGGGTGGAAGGAAATTAAAATAATATGAACCACATTATTTAGAGCTAACTTGTGGCAGTGAAGAGCTGGGCTGCTCAGCGAGCAGAGTGGGATCCTGAATCAGTCGGCACACTGCTTCCCCCTTTTGCTCCAGAAGGGGGCGCTGAACCTGTGCCAGCCCTGACTATGTGGCAGATTAATCCCGCTGATGCTTTTATTATTATGATTAATTATATTATATTGATATTATATTACGGGAGGGGCTCGGAACCCACTTCATGGACCAAGACCCCGTTGCACTAGGCACTGTACAAAGAACAAGCAGACAGCCTGCCCCAAAAGCTTACAACCTAGGCCAAGAGCTGGTTGCGGCTATACAGAGGAGGGCAAGGAAATAATGCGACCATATTGGTCAGCAGGTTGGGCAGGGGTCTTAGCATGCCAGGGGCATGACTGATGCCAAGCTTTTGTAGCTGTCATGGCAGGGGAAAATTTTGAAGGAGGACAAGGAGGCAGTTTTGTGGATGTTTAGAGGGAGTTACTCCCAAGCAAGGAGTTAGGATGACTTTGTGGGACAGGGGAAACTCTGGGTGCACAAGAAGAGGGAGGTCATTCCAGGCAGAGGTGCATGGAAAAGGGCACAAGTGGGATGGGGAGACAAACGAAGCTTCAAGGTTAGGGTGAGAGGTGGGAGGAAGAGGAGAAGACAGGGAACCAGATGCCCTCTGCTTTACCTTCCAGCTCTCAAGGCTGGGGTGAGTGAAGTGTTCAGACCCCGTGGACCTCTCAGTCCTTAGACTCTTTGTCAAAATCCAGCAAGGGGAAGCAATTGGTGCTGAGCCGGCAGAAGGGGTGTGTAGTGAAGACATCTCTCTACCAGGACCGGGGCTCCCCATTGACTCCATCAGGCTGTCTCTGTCAGGTAGTGGTGCCTAAAGAACACTGTGATTGGGCTGGGGGTTAGCAGCAGGGAAGGATAACCCAACTCACCCCAGGCAATGAAGATGAGCACGAGGTAGAGGGATGTCCTGGGCTCCATCTCTGCTGAGGATGGGGGTCAGCAGGCAAAACCCAGCAGCCCCGCTGGCTAGCTGAGACTCCCCTCAGGTTGGGCTGTCTCGCTTTGCTCACGGTGGAATAATGAGGACACACATACATGGACGCAGGAACTTTTGAGTCAGTCCCCTACAGAGCAGTGACTCATCACAGGAAATCCCGCTCTTCTGACCTTTCTCTGTGTCCCTGCTGTGTCTCTTCTGGCTCCAGAAGCCTGGTTTAACCCTCTCTCCACATGGAGGCCAGTGGAGTAAGCCCTACAGCTGCTCACTTTATTGTGGTGGGCAAATGTACTAGTTGTCTTCAGGCAGGAAACTGGACAACATGGGAGAGAGAAGGCGCAAGGAAATCTCCCTGGGACCTGAGCAATAGCCTGCCCACATCCCGCAATTCCGTTCTTTGCCACTAGGGGAGGGCAGAGTGGCTGCACCGGTGGAAAGGCGAGAAAGCAGAAGCCCGGCAGTGGGAAATTCAGGTCTTAAAGGGAAGTGTGCAAATGGATCATGCCCACTGGGATGAATTCCCCCTCAGCCTACTTGTAACTAGGGAGAGCAATTTGGATGGGGAGGACAGAAATTGGGTAGACACACTGGTTAAAAAACGCAAAAAGAAAAGGAGTACCCGTGGCACCTTAGAGACTAACAAATTTATTAGAGCATAAGCTTTCGTGAGCTACAGCTCACTTCATCGGATGCATTTGGTGGAAAAAGCAGAGGAGAGATTTATATACACACACACAGAGAACATGAAACAATGGGTTTATCATACACACTGTAAGGAGAGTGATCACTTAAGATAAGCCATCACCAGCAGCAGGGGGGGGAAAGGAGGAAAACCTTTCATGGTGACAAGCAAGGTAGGCTAATTCCAGCAGTTAACAAGAATATCAGAGGAACGCTGGGGGGTGGAGTGGGGGGGAGATATACCATGGGGAAATAAGAAAAGGAGTACCCGTGGCACCTTAGAGACTAACACATTTATTAGAGCATAAGCTTTCGTGAACTACAGCTCACTTCATCGGATGCATTTGATGAAGTGAGCTGTAGCTCACGAAAGCTCACGAAAGCTTATGCTCTAATAAATTTGTTAGTCTCTAAGGTGCCACGGGTACTTCTTTTCTTTTTGCGAATACAGACTAACACGGCTGCTACTCTGAAACATGGGGAAATAGTTTTACTTTGTGTAATGACTCATCCATTCCCAGTCTCTATTCAAGCCTAAGTTAATTGTATCCAGTTTGCAAATTAATTCCAATTCAGCAGTCTCTCGTTGGAGTCTGTTTTTGAAGCTTTTTTGTTGAAGTATAGCCACTCTTAGGTCTGTGATCGAGTGACCAGAGAGATTGAAGTGTTCTCCAACTGGTTTTTGAATGTTATAATTCTTGACATCTGATTTGTGTCCATTCATTCTTTTACGTAGAGACTGTCCAGTTTGGCCAATGTACATGGCAGAGGGGCATTGCTGGCACATGATGGCATATATCACATTGGTAGATGCGCAGGTGAACGAGCCTCTGATAGTGTGGCTGATGTGATTAGGCCCTATGATGGTATCCCCTGAATAGATATGTGGACAGAGTTGGCAACGGGCTTTGTTGCAAGGATAGGTTCCTGGGTTAATGGTTCTGTTGTGTGGTGTGTGGTTGCTGGTGAGTATTTGCTTCAGATACTCATGGTGGAATGATTTTACCTCGTCCCCTAATGCCCCTACTCTATTTGCGCTACATTGATGACATCTTCATCATCTGGACCCATGGAAAAGAAGCTCTTGAGGAATTCCACCATGATTTCAACAATTTCCATCCCACCATCAACCTCAGCCTGGACCAGTCCACACAAGAGATCCACTTCCTGGACACTACGGTGCTAATAAGCGATAGTCACATAAACACCACCCTATATCGGAAACCTACTGACCGCTATTCCTACCTACATGCCTCTAGCTTTCATCCAGATCATACCACTCGATCCATTGTCTACAGCCAAGCGCTACAATATAACCGCATTTGCTCCAACCCCTCAGACAGAGACAAACACCTACAAGATCTCTATCATGCATTCCTACAACTACAATACCCACCTGCTGAAGTGAAGAAACAGATTGACAGAGCCAGAAGAGTACCCAGAAGTCACCTACTACAGGACAGGCCCAACAAAGAAAACAACAGAACGCCACTAGCCATCACCTTCAGCCCCCAACTAAAACCTCTCCAACGCATCATCAAGGATCTACAACCTATCCTGAAGGACGACCCATCACTCTCACAGATCTTGGGAGACAGGCCAGTCCTTGCTTACAGACAGCCCCCCAATCTGAAGCAAATACTCACCAGTAACCACACACCACACAACAGAACCACTAACCCAGGAACCTATCCTTGCAACAAAGCCCGTTGCCAACTCTGTCCACATATCTATTCAGGGGATACCATCATAGGGCCTAATCACATCAGCCACACTATCAGAGGCTCGTTCACCTGCGCATCTACCAATGTGATATATGCCATCATGTGCCAGCAATGCCCCTCTGCCATGTACATTGGCCAAACTGGACAGTCTCTACGTAAAAGAATGAATGGACACAAATCAGACGTCAAGAATTATAACATTCAAAAACCAGTTGGAGAACACTTCAATCTCTCTGGTCACTCGATCACAGACCTAAGAGTGGCTATACCTCAACAAAAAAGCTTCAAAAACAGACTCCAACGAGAGACTGCTGAATTGGAATTAATTTGCAAACTGGATACAATTAACTTAGGCTTGAATAGAGACTGGGAATGGATGAGTCATTACACAAAGTAAAACTATTTCCCCATGGTATTTCTCCCTCCCACCCACCCCCCCCCCCACTGTTCCTCTGATATTCTTGTTAACTGCTGGAATTAGCCTACCTTGCTTGTCACCATGAAAGGTTTTCCTCCTTCCCCCCCCCCCCCCCCCCGCTGCTGGTGATGGCTTATCTTAAGTGATCACTCTCCTTACAGTGTGTATGATAAACCCATTGTTTCATGTTCTCTGTGTGTGTGTATATAAATCTCTCCTCTGCTTTTTCCACCAAATGCATCCGATGAAGTGAGCTGTAGCTCACGAAAGCTTATGCTCTAATAAATTTGTTAGTCTCTAAGGTGCCACGGGTACTCCTTTTCTTTTTGCGAATACAGACTAACACGGCTGCTACTCTGAAACCTGGTTAAAAAACAACACACAACAGCATCTTCAGGTAAAATGTGTTACCTTTTGACCTTAAAATTGTCCCACGTTATTTGCATAGAGCTAAATTGTGATTGGTAAAATCCTGGAGACTGTAGCCATGGCGGGTAGAGGTGGCGAAGGGGAGATTGTTTGGAAGAGAAGCAGTGACATTTGTCTTCCTGCTGCCCCCAAGCAGGTTAAGGAATCCTGTGAAGGCCCAAAGAAAGGCCATTTCTGATGCAACTACATTCAACTGTCCAGGGAAAAGCCATCAAGGTGCTGTACATAAAATCTGCATTAAAAAAATAATCAAGGAGGGGATTGTGGTTTACAATCACAGTGGTGAGTCACTGCAGAGTGAGAGGGAGAATAACTGTGCTGCTAATGCTCCTTTCTGTCTGCAACCCTGAGACTCTGCCTGCACAAATCAGAGAAGTAGCACTTAGCCAACCAATACCTCCTTGCAACAAATACCAACCTCTGCTCTCCAACACAGAGAGCTTTGCTACCATTGTCCTCTCATTCAGTATATTCTAAAGAGCAGTTGAAGATCCAGACTATCTGGCAGAACGGGTTAAATGAGTCAATCACAGCCAGCTGGAAAAGTTCAGCAGAGTTCTCTCTTTCTGGGATTATGTTGAAAAACAAAATAAATTTATCTCAAAGGATATCCTGAAACATTGAAGGGAAACATTGATTTAAAACAATCTGCAGGCCCTTGCGGTCACATGGGTTTGATTTATAAAGAAGTGGAGTACTTGTGGCACCTTAGAGACTAACAAATTTATTTGAGCATAAGTTTTCGTGAGCTACAGCTCACTTCATCAGATGCATCGTCTGAATGCATCCGATGAAATGAGCTGTAGCTCATGAAAGCTTATGCTCAAATAAATTTGTTAGTCTCTAAGGTGCCACAAGTACTCCTTTTCTTTTTGCGAATACAAACTAACACAGCTACTACTCTGAAACTTGTCATAAAGAAGTGGGTAAAAAAAGCTGACAATGTCTGAGAACTTAAAAACTGGATAACAGCTGCAAATCCCAGTGATTATTGAACTTATAAACAAAAGGAGAACTCGCAACCATGTTTATAACTGTTTCCATTGCTTCACACGAACTCCGGCAGTCTAGGCTTCCAAGTGACACGCAGACCGAATGACAATCCTGGGATCTTATTATAGAGATGTTCCTTTGGGCCAAAGTGTTTGTCGGTATTTAGTGGAGTCATGGACTAGAAAGTAACTAAATGTAACAGTGTGTCAGTGTTAGGTTTGGGATATTCAGGGCAGGTCTAATGCTGCATTGGTGCAGATAGCACTTCAGCGAAGATGCTCCTACACTTATGGGAGGGTTTCTCCCATCAGCATAGTTAATCCACCTGCCATGTTGATGGGTAGAGCTCTGCGCGGATACAAATTTATATCCACAGAGGCAGATATCTGCAGATATAATTGGTATCCATGGAACCGCAGGGATCTCCCAAGAACCGCAGCAGTGAAAAGAGCAGAATGTAGAGCCACTGCTCCAGGAGCCAGTGCCCTGCACTGGCAGCTCCTCCTGCGTGGCTGTACTGCCTCCAGTCCCGCCCTCAACCCTGCCCCGTCCCTTCCACGCAGCTATCTGCATCTCCTGTCTGGGAGCATGCATGCTGCTTGAACACAGGAGCACAATGGGTGATAGCTACCTTCTGGGAGTGGTGGCTACATGATCTGCTGATTTCACCACTGCAGTTCCTGGGAGAGCCCTGAGGTCCACAGAGACCAATTTATATCCGCGAATATCTGCGTCCATGGATATAAATTTTTATCCATGCAGGGCTTTCTTGATGGGAGAAGCTCTCCTGCTACCATAGCGTTGTCTACATGGGGGGTTAGGTCGGTATAACTGCATTACCCAGGGGAGTGAAATCAGGGGGGTGAGTGATGTAGTTCATAGAGTCATAGAATCATAGAATATCAGGGTTGGAAGGGGCCCCAGGCGGTCGTCTAGTCCAGCCCCCTGTTCAAAGCAGGACTAATCCCCAACTAAATCAGTTATACCAATATAGGTCTGTAGTGTAGACCTGGACTCAGTTAACCCCTTATCGATCTGCACAAAATGAAAGCTGAGAAGGAGGGAGAAGAAGAGAGACTTGAAGAAGGTGGTGAGATGCAGGAAAGTAAGAAAGCAGATTGAGGGGGAAACAGCTGAGGCCTTACTATTCTGTGAAACACAGACCTGCAATAATGCGATGAGTCAGGTTAAAACCTCATTGAAACTGATGGATGTGAAAGCACCATTCATTTAAGATGGCTGTAAGAGACAGTTATGGAGCCCCACATAAAACAAGGCACAGTGGAGTCCGCCCAGAAACTAGTGCTGTGTGGTCAGGGGTTCCACAGGCTGTTGTTTGAGCTGGGTGTGTGTGGGAGGGTGAGACAAGCTTAGGTGCCTTCAGCATAATAAAGTCCCCAGGCATGGGTGCGGGGAGATGGGAGTTGGCAGGAAAAATTGCCGAAGCAGTGTCCCAAAGTCTTTAAACACTAAGAAAACTATCACTAATGCTAAAAACTGCCACAAAACCAAGTAGATGCTGTCATAAACATACAGCTAAGGGTAGCATAACATCCCTCCTTTAACTGTAAGGGGTTAAGAAGCTCAAATAACCTGGTTGGCACCTGACCAAAAGGACCAATAAGGGAAGAAGATCCTTTCAAATCTGTAGGGGGAGGTTTGTTTGTACGGTCTTTTGTTGTTCTTTCTGGGACAGAGAGGGACCAGGGCAGGAAAAACCATCTCCTAAAACCCTACCTGGAATAAGCATCTAGATTACAAAAATTGTAAGTAAAGCAAGGAAATGCGTTAGATTATCTTTTGTTTTAGCTTGTGAATTTCCCCTATGCTATGAGGGAGGTTTATTCTTGTTTTTTATAACTTTAAAGTTTTGCCTAGAGGGGAATCCTCTGTGTTTTAAATCTTATTACCCTGTAAAATTATCTTCCATCCTGATTTTACTGAGGTGCTTCTTTTACTTTTTCTTTATAATAAAGTTCTGGTTTTAAAAACCTGATTGGTTTTTAGTGTCCTAAAAACCCAAGGGTCCAGACTGTGCTGACCTTGTTTACCTATTTGGTTGGTATATGATTCTCAAGCCTCCCCAGGAAAGGGGGTGAAGGGGCTTGGGGGGATATTTTAGGGAAACAGGAACTCCAAGTGCTCCTTTTCCTGAATCTTTGTCTAACTCACTTGGTGGTGGCAGCAAACTTGTCCAAGGACAAGGAAGAATTTGTGCCTTGGGAAAGTTTTTAACCTAAGCTGGTAGAAATAAGCTTAGGGGGTCTTTCTTGCAGGTCCCCACATCTGTACCCTAGAGTTCAGAGTGGGGAGGAAACCCTGACAGATGCTAACTAGGAGCAAGAATAAAACTGTCTTTTTTGCTATGTTTGGAAAGTGCATCACAAAGGACGAGAGAACGGCAGAAGCTCCGACTTGGACCATGTGGCAGTGAGAAGGAACTGAAGGCGCGGCCAGTTGGCCCCACCTCTCAGTCCAAACCATGAGGCGGTACAAGGGCGAATGCGCAGACCAACGGACACGACTACTTTGAACAGCTCCAGCTTCAGCTCTGGGCACGTGGCGCATACCCCTCCAGTGGACTACAATAGGGACCATCACTCGAAGAAGAAGCAGAGAAAGGAAGCGAAACAGCAGCAGCAAGAACGGGGAGGCCCTGTGTCAGAGACCAGGACATGGGCGGATGTGCCTAGTGGCTGGAGCAGGAGTCAATGGGCAGGAAGAGGAGCCCAAGGTCAGAACTGGAGTCAGAGGCCAGATGTCAGAGCTGGAGTCAGAAATTGGAGCCAACGGTCAGGACCAGGTTACCTGCAAAGCAGAGCTGGGTGTGAGGCAGGGGCGGGGCTGGGAGCAAACAGGCACAGGAGCTAGCACCAGCAGTGGGCAAACGCTAGCGTGAGCAGCTGCTGGGTTTAAGAGCACAGCCTGCTAGCTTCCTCCGCCAGTCAGATGGGGCCCGCTGTCAGGCGGTCTAGCGGATGCAGCTCATTAGGCTGTCAGGAGACTGAGCCATCCCAGCTGCGGGGCCTTATTCCTGACATCCTGGGAGGAGCCCAGAGAGAAGTCCTGGCTCAGGGTCGCTGGCTGAAAGTAGCTTGGGCCTGTGAATAAGAACCCTGTCTTCAGTCACTATGGTTCCTTCTGTGGGCAGGGTCTGTGGCTTGTAAATTAACCCGTTTGCTGGCTGTTCAGGTCACAAGGGGTCACACCCAAATGTGCTCCTGAAAGGGCTCCGAGAGGGTGAAACTGTGGGCGCAGCAGCGTGTCTGGCTAGCAGAAGTCGGGCGGCCTGTGGGCCAGGTCTACACGGACAAGGTGAGCGGCACAGCTGTACCGATGCCCTGCACTGCTGTAAGCTCACTCCTGTAGCTGCTCCACACCGAGGGCAGAGAGATCTTCTGTCAACAGCATCAAACCGGCTGGACGCGCAGCAGCAGCATTGTCGGTGGGAGAGTATCTCCCACCCACATAGCACTGTGTGCACGAGCGATTGTCAGAAACACTTATGTTGCTTGGGGCGGGGTGGGAGGGGTGTTTTATTCACATCCTTGAGCAACAAAAGTTTTGCCGACATAAGTGCTGGTGTAGACATGGTCCTAGAGAAGAAGATTCATTTCATCGTGGGGGTAGGCATGAAACCCCAGTTCCACCCTGAGATCATAGAATCATAGAATCATAGAATATCAGGGTTGGAAGGGACCCCAGAAGGTCATCTAGTCCAACCCCCTGCTCAAAGCAGGACCAAGTCCCAGTTAAATCATCCTAGCCAGGGCTTTGTCAAGCCTGACCTTAAAAACCTCTAAGGAAGGAGATTCTACCACCTCCCTAGGTAACGCATTCCAGTGTTTCACCACCCTCTTAGTGAAAAAGTTTTTCCTAATATCCAATCTAAACCTCCCCCATTGCAACTTGAGACCATTACTCCTCGTTCTGTCATCTGCTACCATTGAGAACAGTCTAGAGCCATCCTCTTTGAAACCCCCTTTCAGGTAGTTGAAAGCAGCTATCAAATCCCCCCTCATTCTTCTCTTCTGCAGACTAAACAATCCCAGCTCCCTCAGCCTCTCCTCATAAGTCATGTGCTCTAGACCCCTAATCATTTTTGTTGCCCTTCGCTGTACTCTTTCCAATTTATCCACATCCTTCTTGTAGTGTGGGGCCCAAAACTGGACACAGTACTCCAGATGAGGCCTCACCAGTGTCGAATAGAGGGGAACGATCACGTCCCTCGATCTGCTCGCTATGCCCCTACTTATACATCCCAAAATGCCATTGGCCTTCTTGGCAACAAGGGCACACTGCTGACTCATATCCAGCTTCTCGTCCACTGTCACCCCTAGGTCCTTTTCCGCAGAACTGCTGCCGAGCCATTCGGTCCCTAGTCTGTAGCGGTGCATTGGATTCTTCCATCCTAAGTGCAGGACCCTGCACTTATCCTTATTGAACCTCATTAGATTTCTTTTGGCCCAATCTTCCAATTTGTCTAGGTCCTTCTGTATCCTATCCCTCCCCTCCAGCGTATCTACCACTCCTCCCAGTTTAGTATCATCCGCAAATTTGCTGAGAGTGCAATCCACACCATCCTCCAGATCATTTATGAAGATATTGAACAAAACGGGCCCCAGGACCGACCCCTGGGGCACTCCACTTGACACCGGCTGCCAACTAGACATGGAGCCATTGATCACTACCCGTTGAGCCCGACAATCTAGCCAGCTTTCTACCCACCTTATAGTGCATTCATCCAGCCCATACTTCCTTAACTTGCTGACAAGAATGCTGTGGGAGACCGTGTCAAAAGCTTTGCTAAAGTCAAGAAACAATACATCCACTGCTTTCCCTTCATCCACAGAACCAGTAATCTCATCATAAAAGGCGATTAGATTAGTCAGGCATGACCTTCCCTTGGTGAATCCATGCTGACTGTTCCTGATCACTTTCCTCTCCTCTAAGTGCTTCAGGATTGATTCTTGAGGACCTGCTCCATGATTTTTCCAGGGACTGAGGTGAGGCTGACCGGCCTGTAGTTCCCAGGATCCTCCTTCTTCCCTTTTTTAAAGATGGGCACTACATTAGCCTTTTTCCAGTCATCCGGGACTTCCCCCGTTCGCCACGAGTTTTCAAAGATAATGGCCAAGGGCTCTGCAATCACAGCCGCCAATTCCCTCAGCACTCTCGGATGCAATTCGTCCGGCCCCATGGACTTGTGCACGTCCAGCTTTTCTAAATAGTCCCTAACCACCTCTATCTCTACAGAGGGCTGGCCATCTCTTCCCCATTTTGTGATGCCCAGCACAGCAGTCTGGGAGCTGACCTTGTTAGTGAAAACAGAGGCAAAAAAAGCATTGAGTACATTAGCTTTTTCCACATCCTCTGTCACTAGCTTGCCTCCCTCATTCAGTAAGGGGCCCACACTTTCCTTGGCTTTCTTCTTGTTGCCAACATACCTGTAGAAACCCTTCTTGTTACTCTTGACATCTCTTGCTAGCTGCAGCTCCAGGTGCGATTTGGCCCTCCTGATATCTTTCCTACATGCCCGAGCAATATTTTTATACTCTTCCCTGGTCATATGTCCAACCTTCCACTTGGGGTTGGGGTCCAAACTTCCAGATTGGGGTGTGGATCTCTCCAATGCCCCAGTAAAACTCTGGGTCTGTGGTAGAGCTGTGAGGCTGGGCTCTCTTCACCTGAGGGGCCATTCTTGTCTAAGCCAGCCAAGGGAGGGTAATGTTTTTGTGGAAGCCCATGTTAACGTTGTGGCAGCATTTCTTGGGATCCCTAAAGTCATAGAATATCAGGGTTGGAAGGGACATCAGGAGGTCATCTAGTCCAACCCCCTGCTCAAAGCAGGACCAGTCCCCAACTAAATCATCCCAGCCAGGGCTTCGTCAAGCCTGACCTTAAAAACCTCAAATGAAGAAGATTCCACCACCTCCCTAGGTAACGCATTCCAGTGCTTCACCACCCTCCTAGTGAAAAAGTTTTTCCTCATATCCAACCCAGACCTCCCCCACTGCTACTTGAGACCATTATTCCTTGTTCTGTCATCTGCTACCTCTGAAAACCATCTAGATCCAGCCTCTTTGGAACCCCCTTTCAGGTAGTTGAAAGCAGCTATCAAATCCCCCCTCATTCTTCTCTTCTGCAGATAAACAATCCCAGTTCCCTCAGCCTCTCCTCATAAGTCATGTGTTCCAGTCCCCTAATCATTTTTGTTGCCCTCCGCTGGACTCTTTCAATTTTTCCACATCCTTCTTGTAGTGTGGAGTTCTGTTGGAGAAGAAGGTATTTGTACTTGGTTTTGTATCTTTAGTATTTGTGTGTGTGTGTAGAGGCTTGTAGGGGCTTTGTGCTGGGAGAGAAGCTGAGCCCTGATTAGGGGGTGGGGCTTTTCTGACTAGGGTCCTATAAAGGTAACCAGCCAGTCAGGCAGCAGCTCAGGAGCTAGCAAACAGAGCTGTAAACAGGGGAGTTTGTGTTGTGGTGCTTGTTTGGGGTTTGTTTTTGCTGTGGGGGGTGGTCTTTTGGTGTGGTTTGTGTTTCCCAGATTAACAGGATTTAGGTGATAGGGCTATGACAGATATGGAGGCAGCTGTGGGAGTGACTCCTGCAGTGAAAGACACATTGAGGATGACTGGATGTGGAAGCTGTGATATGTACATGATCCTGGAGGGGGGACCTGGTAAGAGTTTTTTCTGCATGAAATGCCGTCTGATAGAACTGATGGAGGGAAAGATTTGAGGCTTGGAGATGCAGGTGGAAAGTCTCTTGAGTTTAGGAAGGGGTTTGAGCAGATGATGGAGCAAAGACATGAGGTATCTGAAGGGAAAAGCTCAGACTCACGGATGGAAGCAGGGCTGGGGAATTTTGAGGGGAGACTGGGTGAGGAAAGTGGTCAGTGGAAGCATGTGACTAAAAGAACCAGGCAGAGGAAAAGACGGGCTAGTGAAGGAGAAATAGAGCTTAGGAACAGGTTTGCAGAGTTGGAAAATGAAGAAGGGGCTCAGCAGGTAGTTGCTGAAGGTGGAAGGGCAAGGAAGAAGAGAAGAGAGGCTAGTCCTATAGGAAAAGGGGAAGAGTCAAGGGAGACTACACCAAATATGAGCCCCAGGAGGATACAGGATGGGTTGAAGAGGATTATAAGGGAAAATAGGAATGGAAAGAACTTGCAGCCAGAGGGAACAGGGGAGAGACTGGAGAATAGCACTGTCACCAGGAAAAGGCAGGTCTATGTGATAGGGGACTCTTTATTGAGAAGAATAAACAGGCCTGTAACTAGAGCTGATCAAGAGAATAGAAGGGTGTGCTGTCTTCCGGGTGCGAAGATATGGGATGTAGACCTGAGGTTGAAAAGGATCCTAAAGGGAGCGGGAAAGAATCCCCTAATTATCCTTCATGTGGGAACAAATGATATGGCTAGATTCTCGCTGGAAAGTATTAAGGGAGACTATGCTAGGCTGGGGAAGACGCTTAAGGAAATTGAGGCTCAGGTGATCTTTAGTGGGATCCTGCCTGTTCCTAGAGAAGGGCAACAAAGGTGTGACAAGATTATGACTGTCAACAGATGGCTTAGGCAGTGGTGCTATAAGGAGGGCTTTGGGATGTATGGCCACTGGGAGGCATTCATGAACAGAGGACAGTTCTCTTGGGATGGACTTCATCTGAGTAGGGAAGGAAATAGACTTCTAGGATGGAGGCTGGCACAACTGATAAAGAGAGCTTTAAACTAGGAATTAGGGGGAGATGGTTGGGAGATGTCCAGGTAATCTCCACGCCAGATTTTAGCATTGAGAGGGAAGAAGATGAAGTAAGAAAGGTTACAGCCGTGGGTAGGAGAATGTATATAAGGAGCGAGGGCGGTGTGGATACTAGTCTAATAGGTTATACTGGCTGTAGAATGACTGTGCCTAATAGGGTACAAAATGTGAGCGAGGCCAAACAGCCAAAATTAAGATGTTTGTACACCAATGTGAGGAGCCTAGGTAACAAAATGGAGGAACTAGAGCTACTGGTGCAGGAAGTGAAACCAGATATTATAGGGATAATAGAAACATGGTGGAATAGTAGTCATGACTGGACTACAGGTATTGAAGGGTACGTGCTGTTTAGGAAAGACAGAAATAAAGGTAAAGATGGTGGAGTAGCATTGTATATTAATGATGAGGTAGAATGTAACGAAATAAGAAGCGATGCAATGGATAAGACAGAGTCCATCTGGACAAAAATTACATTGGGGAAGATAACTAGTAAAGCTTCTCCTACAATAGTGCTTGGGGTGTGCTATAGACCTCCGGGGGTCTAATTTGGATATGGATAGAGCCCTTTTTAATGTTTTTAATAAAGTAAATACTAATGGAAACTGCGTGATCATGGGAGACTTTAACTTCCCAGATATAGACTGGAGGACCAGTGCTAGTAATAATAATAGGGCTCAGATTTTCCTAGATGCGATAGCTGATGGATTCCTTCATCAAGTAGTTGCTGAACCGACTAGAGGGGATGCCATTTTAGATTTAATTTTGGTGAGTAGCGAGGACCTCATAGACGAAATGGTTGTAGGGGATAATCTTGCTCAAGTGATCATGAGCTAATTCAGTTCAAACTGAACGGAAGGATTAACAAAAATAAATCTGCAACTAGAGTTTTTGATTTCAAAAGGGCTGACTTTCAAAAATTAAGGAAATTAGTTAGGGAAGTGGATTGGACTGAAGAATTTATGGATCTAAAGGTAGAGGAGGCCTGGGATTACTTTAAATCAAAGCTGCAGATGCTATCGGAAGCCTGTATCCCAAGAAAGGGGAAAAAATTCATAGGCAGGAGTTGTAGACCAAGCTGGATGAGCAAGCATCTTAGAGAGGTGATTAAGAAGAAGCAGAAAGTATACAGGGAGTGGAAGATGGGAGGGATCAGCAAGGAAAGCTACCTAATTGAGGTCAGAACATGTAGGGATAAAGTGAGACAGGCTAAAAGTCGAGTAGAGTTGGACCTTGCAAAGGGAATTAAAACCAATAGTAAAAGATTCTATAGCTATATAAATAAGAAGAAAACTAAGAAAGAAGTGGGGCCACTAAACACTGAGGATGGAGTGGAGGTTAAAGATAATCTAGGCATGGCCCAATATCTAAACAAATACTTTGCCTCAGTCTTTAATAAGGCTAAAGAGGATCTTGGGGATAATGGTAGCATGACAAATGGGAATGAAGATATGGAGGTAGATATTACCATATCTGAGGTAGAAGCGAAACTCAAACAGCCTAATGGGACTAAATCGGGGGGCCCAGATAATCTTAATCCAAGAATATTAAAGGAATTGTCACCTGAAATTGCAAGCCCATTAGCAAGAATTTTTAATGAATCTGTAAACTCAGGAGTAGTACCAAATGATTGGAGAATTGCTAATATAGTTCCTATTTTTAAGAAAGGAAAAAAAGTGATCCGGGTAACTACAGGCCAGTGAGTTTGACATCTGTAGTATGCAAGGTCCTGGAAAAAATTTTGAAGGAGAAATTAGTTAAGGACATTGAAGTCAATGGTAAATGGCACAAAATACAACATGGTTTTACAAAAGGTAGATCGTGCCAAACCAACCTGATCTCCTTTTTTGAAAAAGTAACAGATTTTTTAGATAAAGGAAATGAAGTGGATCTAATTTACCTAGATTTCAGTAAGGCGTTTGATACCGTGCCACATGGGGAATTATTAGTTAAATTGGAGAAGATGGGGATCAATATGAACATCAAAAGGTGGATAAGGAATTGGTTAAAGGGGAGACTGCAACGGGTCCTACTGAAAGGCGAACTGTCAGGTTGGAGAGAGGTTACCAGTGGAGTTCCTCAGGGATTGGTTTTGGGACCAATCTTATTTAATCTTTTTATTACTGACCTTGGCACAAAAAGTGGGAGTGTGCTAATAAAATTTGCAGATGATACAAAGCTGGGAGGTATTGCCAATTCAGAGAAGGATCGGGATATTATACAGGAGGATCTGGATGACCTTGTAAACTGGAGTAATAGCAATAGGATGAACCTTAATAGTGAGAAGTGTAAGGTTATGCATTTAGGGATTAATAACAAGAATTTTAGTTTTAAATTGGGGACGCATCAATTAGAAGTAATGGAGGAGGAGAAGGACCTTGGAGTATTGGTTGATCATAGGATGACTATGAGCTGCCAATGTGATATGGCCATGAAAAAAGCTAATGCAGTCTTGGGATACATCAGGAGAGGCATTTCCAGTAGGGATAAGGAGGTTTTAGTATCATTATACAAGGCACTGGTGAGACCTCACCTGGAATACTGTGTGCAGTTCTGGTCTCCCATGTTTAAAAAAGGTGAATTCAAACTGGAGCAGGTACAGAGAAGGGCTACTAGGATGATCCGAGGAATGGAAAACTTGTCTTATGAAAGGAGACTCAAGGAGCTTGGCTTGTTTAGCCTAACTAAAAGAAGGTTGAGGGGAGATATGATTGCTCTCTATAAATATATCAGAGGGATAAATACTGGAGAGGGAGAGGAATTATTTAAGTTCAGCACCAATGTGGACCCAAGAACAAATGGGTATAAACTGGCCACCAGGAAGTTTAGACTTGAAATTAGACTAAGGTTTCTAACCATCAGAGGAGTGAAGTTTTGGAATAGCCTTCCAAGGGAAGCAGTGGGGGCAAAAGACCTATCTGGCTTTAAGATTCTACTTGATAAGTTTTATAGAGGAGATGGTATGATGGGATAATGGGATTTTTGGTAAGTAATTGATCTTTAAATATTCATGGTAAATAGGCCTAATCCCCTGAGATGGGATATTGGATGGATGGGATCTGAGTTACCCAGGAAAGAATTTTCTGTAGTATCTGGTTGGTGAATCTTGCCCATATGCTCAGGTTTTAGCTGATCGCCATATTTGGGGTTGGGAAGGAATTTTCCTCCAGGGCAGATTGGAGAGGCCCTGGAGGTTTTTTTGCCTTCCTCTGTAGCACGGGTCACTTGAGGGAGGATTCTCTGCTCCTTGAAGTCTTTAAACCATGATTTAAGGACTTCAATAGCTCAGACATAGGTGAGATTTTTCGTAGGAGTGGGTGGGTGAGATTCTGTGGCCTGCATTGTGCAGGGGGTCGGACTAGATGATCAGAATGGTCCCTTCTGACCTTAGTATCTATGAATCTAAAACTGGACACAATATTCCAGATGAGGCCTCACCAATGTCAAATAGAGGCGAACGATCACATCCCTCGATCTGCTGGCAATGGCCCTACTTATACAGCCCAAAATGCCATTAGCTTTCTTGGCAACAAGGGCACATTGTTGACTCATATCCAGCTTCTCGTCCACTGTAACCCGTAGGTCCTTTTCTGCAGAACTGCTGCCTGCTGCCTTTTCTGCCTTCTGCGGTCCTTTTCTGCAGAACTGTTGCCTAACCATTCGGTCCCAAGTCTCTAGCAGTGCATGAGATTCTTTCATCCTAAGTTCAGGACTCTCCAATGTTGGGTCACATTCACAGGGCTCACCAGCACAGCATCGGCTGCTTTGAACATCTGTTTTCACAAGGCCTAATGCAAGGTCAGGCATCGAGGCATAGGTCGGACGGAGACAACGGCTAGACTGACTCATGGAAAGCAGCGGCACTGAAAAGGGCTTCAGGTTCATGGCAGATAATCAGCTGAACATGAGCTGCCAGGGCAATGCTGTAGGCAAGAAGGCAAATGCAAACCTTGGCTGTGTAAGCGGGAATATCAACTTTGAGTAAGGAGGTGGTGTTACCTTTGTGCATTAGCGAGACCATGACTGGCTACTGCATCCACTTCTGGCGTCCCCAAGTAGGATGTTGAAAAATTGGAAAGAGTTCAGAAAAGAGCTACAAGAGTGATCTGAGGTCTGTAAAATCTTATAGGGTATGTCTGCACAGCCAGGATTCAGGAGCCTCCGAGCCCAGCTCAACAGACTTGGGCTCGCACAATGGTGCTAAAAAAAGCTGTGTAGACAGTGGTGTTCAGTTGCAGCTCGGGCTCTGAAGCCCACCCCAATCCCTAAGCTTCTGAGCCCACAAAGTGACAACATCTGCACAGCTGTTTTTAGTGCTATAGCAAGAGTCCTGCGAACCCAAGTCTGCCAACTCGGAGGCTTGCTGTCATGGGCTGTGTAGACCTACCTGTAGTGATATATAGGTTGCGCAATCCATCTTGTTTATCCCCAAGAAGGTTAAGAGGTGACTTGATCATGATCTATAGATACCTACATGCTACATGGGTACCTACATATTTCTTTTATGTGATCGGAGGGCTCTGTGAGGGCAGAGAGCCCTTGTAGCTGATCTTCCATCAGTGATATTATCTCTTCTGCTTCATTCACCATCTCTGTCAGTGCTTGAGAGGAGTTAACTGAGGTAACAGACAGTGCTCACTGTACCACTGAGGCCTTGACATCTACTGTGTCTGCAGCAATTTTCTCCAGCAGGGCCATCAACCTCTTGTTCAGGAGGTGGAGGTGGGAGCTCCGTTTTTCATGTTTTTGGGCTATTTGTAGAGTAGTCTATTTGTCAGTAGACAAATCATTGCCTAGTGACTTTCTGGAGATTTTGGGGCACTTGTTCCTTTATTGGGGGAGGCGGGGGTCGGTCGGGGCCCTGGACTCTGGCTGGAAATGAATGTTAGCAGACAGCTCTGGAACTCATGGGATCTGTTCCTCCATGCCGCACAGCATCCCCTGGAGTTTTTTTTTTTTTTTCATAGATATTAAGGTCAAAAGGGACCATTATGATCATCTAGTCTGACCTCCTGCACAATGCGGGCCACAGAATCTCACCCACCCACTCCTGCGATAAACCTCTCATCTATGTCTGAGTTATTGAAGTCCTCAAATCATGGTTTAAAGACTTCAAGGTGCAGAGAATCCACCAGCAAGTGACCTGTGCCCCATGCTACAGAGGAAGGCGAAAAACCTCCAGGGCCTCTTCCAATCTGCCCAGGAGGAAATTCCTTCCCGACCCCCAAATATGGCAATTGGCTAAACCCTGAGCATATGGGCAAGATTCACCAGCCAAATATCCAGAAAAGAATTCTCTGTAGTAACTCAGATTCCATCCCATCTAACATCCCATCACAGACCATTGGGCCTATTTACCATGAATAGTTAAAGATCAATTAATTGCCAAAATCATATTATCCCATCATACCATCTCCTTCATAAACTTATCAAGTTTAATCTTAAAGCCAGATAGGTCTTTTGCCCCCACTGCTTCCCTTGGAAGGCTATTCCAAAACTTCACTCCTCTGATGGTTAGAAACCTTCGTCTGATTTCAAGTCTAAACTTCCTGGTGGCCAGTTTATACCCATTTGTTCTTGTGTCCACATTGGTGCTGAGCTGAAATAATTCCTCTCCCTCTCCTGTATTTATCCCTCTGATATATTTATAGAGAGCAATCATATCTCCCCTCAACCTTCTTTTAGTTAGGCTAAACAAGCCAAGCTCCTTGAGTCTCCTTTCATAAGACAGGTTTTCCATTCCTCGGATCATCCTAGTAGCCCTTCTCTGTACCTGTTCCAGTTTGAATTCATCCTTCTTAAACATGGGAGACCAGAACTGCACGCAGTATTCCAGGTGAGGTCTCACCAGTGCCTTGTATAATGGTACTAAAACCTCCTTATCTCTACTGAAAATACCTCACCTAATGCATCCCAAGACCGCATTAGCTTTTTTCATGGCCATATCACATTGGCAGCTCATAGTCGTCCTATGATCAACCAATACTCCAAGGTCCTTCTCCTCCTCCGTTACTTCTAATTGATGCGTCCCCAATTTAAAACTAAAATTCTTGTTATTAATCCCTAAATGCATAACCTTACACTTCTCACTATTAAGGTTCATCCTATTGCTATTACTCCAGTTTACAAGGTCATCCAAATCTCCTGTATGATATCCCGGTCCTTCTCTAAACTGGCAATACCTTCCAGTTTTGTATCATCCGCAAACTGTATTAGCACACTCCCACTTTTTGTGCTGAGGTCAGTAATAAAAAGATTAAATAAGATTGGTCCCAAAACCGATCCCTGAGGAACTCCACTGGTAACCTCCCTCCAGCCTGACAGTTCATCTTTCAGTAGGACCCACTGTAGTGTCCTTGTTAACCAAGAAGGTTTATGACAAGAGAAGGCTTTTTAATTTAGCAGACAGAATGAGACACACTAGTTTTAAGCAGAAGCTAGAGCAATTCAAACTGGGAATAATATGCAAATATTTACTAATGAGAGTAATTAACCACTGGGACAACTTAACTAGGGACATGGTAGTTTCTCAATTTCAGTCTTTAAGTGTAGGCTTTTATGGATCACAAAACTGAACATGTATCAACAATGTGAGGCCATTGTGAACAGGCTGATATTCTGGAGTGTATTAACAGCAGTGTTGTATGCAAGACACGATAGGTAATTGTCCTACTCTACTCAGCACAAGTAAGGCCTCAGCTGTAGTCCTGTGTCCAATTCTGGGCATCACAGCTTAGGAAGCATGTGAACAAATTGGAGAGAGTCCAGAGGAGAGCAACAAAACTAATAAACAGTTTAGAAAGTCTGACCTCTGGAGAAAGATTTAAAAAACTGGACATGTTTAGTCTTGAGAAAAGAAGACTGAGCAGGGACCTAATAACAACTATTTTCAGGGCTGTTATAAAGGGGATGGTGATCAGGTGTTCTCCAGGTCCTCTGAAAGTAGGACAAAGTAATGGGTTTAATCTGCAGCAAGGGAGATTTAAGTCAGATATTAAGAAAAACTTTCTAACTATAAGGTTGAGCTCTGGAACAGGTTTCCAAGGGAGGTTGAATTCCTCTCACTGGAGGTGTTGGACAAACACCAGACGAGACCATCCCTGGCTGGATTACTTGGTCCCACCTCAGCAAAGGGGACTGGACTTGATGACATCTCAAGTTCCTTTCCAGCCCTTCATTTCTCAATACTGTCACTATTAGCTTAAAAGTAGGGTGACAATATGTCACGTTTTGCCGGGACAGTCCGTTTTTAAGCTCTGTCCTGGCTATCTGATTTTTTTTTTTTAACAAAGTGTGCATTTGTCCCATTTGCTCTTGCAGATGATCAGTTGGCAAGAGCAAACAAACAATCCCCAATTTACAAAAAAGTCAGGTGCGCACCCTTTTGGGGGGCATGGAGGAATTTTGGGAGGGGGGCAATGCGAGGTGCTGGGCAGCAGGGCTCTGGGTCAGCCCCAGCCCCAGGTGGCGTGGGTGCTTGGGGAGAGGGGTGCAGCCCCAGCCATGCTGGATAAGGCATGGAGCTCAGGAGGAGGCTCGGGGTCAGCCCAGGCAGTGGGTGGGAGCAACTGCTCCCCGGCACGATTCCCTCAGACGCATGAGTGGTGCCGCTCAGGCAGCAAATTGCATAACACTCCCTTGACCTCAGTGTTGTTATTTATCACTATTATATTGTGGTTTTACCTTCCTGGCCCCCTACAAACTCCATCCTGCAACAGATTCTCTCCTCCTGCCCTGCACACGCACACACAGTGAGCCAGGTGGTGGGAGGCACCTGTGAGCAGGGGGTCCCAGGGAAGGAGCTTCTTTGGTTCTTAGCAGCTAAGCCCTGCACCAGCCAATCCTTCAGTACAGCCCAGCCCAGCCTGAATTTGCTGTAGAGTTGCCAGGTGTCCGGTTTTCGACTGGAACACCAGGTCAAAAAGGGACCTTGGTGACTCCAGTCAGTGCCGGTTCCACAGCTCCCATTGGTCAGGAACCGCAGCCAATGGGAGCTGCGGGAGGCAACACGCAGAGCCGCCTGGCTGCACTTCCGTGTAGAAGCCCGAGGGGGGAAATGCTGCAGCTTCCAGGAGCGGCTTGAGGTAAATGTGGCCCAGAGCCTGCACCTCTGACCCCCACCTGCGCCCCAACCCCCTGTCCCAGCCCTGATCCCTCTCCCACCGTCCACACCCCCAGCCAGAGCCCTTCCCCCATTGCCCAACCCCCAGCTCCAGCTCTTATACCCTTCCCACCCTCTGAACCTCTCAATCCCAATCTGGAGAACCCTTCTGCACTCCAAACCCCTCATCCCCAGCCCCACCCCAGAGCCCACACCTCCTCATACTCCCACAACACCCTACCCCAGCCCTGATCCCTCTCCCGCCCTCCAAACTGCTTGGTTCCAGCCCAGAGCACCCTCCTATACCCCAAACCCCTCATCCCCCACTGGGGGATATGGGTGGCCGGGGGTTGTTTAATAGGAAACAGGGGCAGGGCAGCTTCCCCCCCCAGTTCCCCGAAGCTGCAGCCTCTCACCCCCATCAACAGCCCCCCGTGCCCCTCCCGGCTGCCTTGAGCTCACCCACCTCCCCTCAACAACCCCCATGCTCCCTGCCCCTCGCTCTCTCCGATCCTCTGGTGCCACAGCCTTCTCCAGGCTCCCAGTCACCTCAGACCCTCTCCATCCTGGCTCTGCTCCAGCCACAAGCCCCTGCCTTCCCAGCCTGCTCTTCCTGTGGCTCCTCATGCCCACTACAGACCATGGCACTGTGATGACGGGGGAGGGCAGAGGTGGCAGGGGCTGGTCTAAAGCCATGCTCCACGCCAGACATGGGAGCCCATGTGCTCTACAGCCTCGAAAACCTACCAACTCCCCAGATGAGAACACATACACACACAGTATAGATAGATATAGGTGTGATGTTGCACTCCATATGCTTTATGAAAATATGCTTATGAATGTGAATATGATGTAACTGAAATATGCTTTATGCAAAAAGTCTCTTGTAAGGTATCATTACAAAGCTTATAAAGGATGGAGTGTGGTCATCCTATTTGTATGCATGTATCATTCTTCTATCTGAAGTTAGAAATACAAAGTGTAACTCTGAGGTCCTATTGTAATTATGCAAAGTGCATGCCATTAATGGTGGTTTAGAATCTTGATGACTCCCATCGACTAGGGCAATTGGTTGTAAATGGTTTATTTACCTGCAAGCCTTCCTGTGTTCGTGTGGGCTAGCCCATCGGTAGTGAAGAATGAGGTCTCACAGGGATGTATGACCATGTCACCTGATGATGAAATCCATCTTAAATCTGGGACTTTTCCATTTAGAAGGAGAGATGGGGACCCAGAGAGACAAAAGATTCCTGCCTTGTGCCAAAGCTATAAAAGTGGGGGGAGCAGGACAGAGGGGGCTGCCAGTCATGAGAAAACCCCGAGTTTCCACCTAAGATGTCGGCTGGAACTAACCAGGACTGTACCAGGGGAAAGGATTGGGCCCAGACTAGGAAGGAGTCTAGTCTGTGAAAGAAGCTTATTTGAACATCTCTGAGGTTGAGATTTACCTGTAATCAGTATCTTAATGTATTAGGCTTAGACTTGCCTGTTTTGCTTTATTTTGCTTGGTGACTTACTTTGTTGTGTCTGTTATTACTTAAAGCCACTTAAATCCTACTTTTTATACTTCATAAAATCACTTGTTTATTAACTAACCCAGAGTAAGTGATTAATACCTGGGGGGAGGAAACAGCTGTGCATATCTCTCTATCAGTGTTATAATGGGTGGACAATTTATGAGTTTACCCTGTATAAGCTTTACACAGAGTAAAACAGATTTATTTGGGGTTTGGATCCCATTGGGACCTGGGTGTCTGGGTGCTGGAAGCAAGTAACTTGCTGAGCTGTTTTCACTTAAAGTCTGCAGCTTTGGGGGCGTGGACCAGCCCTGGGTCTGTGTTGCAGCAGGCTAGCATGTCTGGCTCAACAAGGCAGGGTTCTGGAGTCCCAAGCTGGCAAGAAAAACAGGCTCAGAGGTAACTTCAGCACATCAGGTGACTGTCCCAAGGGCGTCTCTGTGACCGAACCAGTCACAATAGGTATAGACACACACACACACAGGTATAGACACACATAGTAAGATAGATATAGACACACACCCACACCAAGGGATGCTGGTTATAGCAACTTCTCAGCTCACAGCAAAACCTTGATAGTAGCCGAAAGTTGCCAACAAACAAAAGGCCCACGCTGAAGACAGTGATGTGAGGCGGCCCCACTGCCAGGACCCTGCTACCCACACAGGGACCCTAGTGCTGTGTAGTAGGAGGTGGGGCTGTGGGCAGTAGGGAAGGGGGTGGCAGCCTGGATGCCAGGACTTTCCAAAGGGAGCGGGGGCGCTGGGGCCTGCAGAGCTACATGGTACCTTGCCCTGCGCTTTCAGGGGCCATGTGCTGCCCTGACATCAGGGCACTTCTGTCCCTGGTTGCAGCCCAGCAAACCTGCCTGTGAGCAGGGCTGTCCATGGGGAGTGGGGGCGCTAGGACATGCCAGGCCCAGGCCCCTGGTCTCTGCAGGGCACAGCCTGGAGCGTGCAGAGAGAAGGACCATGCAGTCACCCAGCACTCCTCCCACCCATGGAAAGCCTCTGCCTCGTCTTGGGCAGCCGGGCTCAGCATGTCCCAATGCTCCCTTCCCTGGCTGCAGCCTCACCAACCTGCCTACAGCCAGGGCTCTCCATGGGAAGCAGGGCCGCTGGGGGCCACAGGGCTGCAGGACAACAAATAAATAAATAAAGTTGTTCCCTAGCATCCTGCCAATGCTAACATCTGACTCCCATTAACACTGAAGTTAATGGGACGGGACCAGTTCCCACAATGTTGCTAAATGCTAATAACCAAAAGTTGTCAATAGCAGGATTGCTAAGAGGTGGTGTCTACAAAACACCCCCACCCCCACATCCATCCCCTTTAGAAACCTAACCCACTCTCTTCTTCTGCTGAAACTGTCCTGCCAGGGGAAGTGATGGGCTGGGTAAGAGGAAGTAACATGGGCAGTTCAGGGAAGATTTATTCCTGTTTAGACATGCTCTGGAGCAGCGAGATTCAGCGTTAACCTTTTGTGGGCCAGATAAGGGCATGTGCGCTGCTCTGCATACCCAGGGCCTCCTGTCACTACAGGTGGGGATTGGGGGAGCCCTAAGGAAGAGAGACATGTCAGGCTTGGGTACTTCAAAGCCGCCCCCTTAATGCAGCATCTGAGCACTTCAGAGTCTCTGCTGCATGTACCCTCATACCCCTGGCAAGGCAGGTCAGTGCTGTTATCCCCATGGGAGGATACAGCCAGGAACGGAGATACTTGGGGATCTGCTGCAGGTCTGTGGCAGCGTGGGGAACTGAACCCTGGGTCACTGGGGGTGCCACCTTCAGTTAGACCCACTGGGTGGCTAATTCCACATGTTATTACGCTTGTGTATTTCCCATAGTATCATGCCTGCTGCTCCCTCTGCCCCAGCATCGTGACTAATCTCTGCCCGGGGCAGGGCTGGAGAGAAAGTCTGCCCTGCCCTCATCTAGCCCAAGGGGTAGGGCCCTACCAAATTCACTGCTGTGAAAAACTCATCTCAGACCTTGAAATCTGGTCTCCCCCATGAAAACTGGTCTTTTGTGTACTTTTACTTTATATTGTAGGGTACTATGGAGTAAAAGTATGCAAAAGTACATAGCATTTCTCAAACTGGGGGTCTCGACCCAAAAGGGGATCGCTAGCATATTGTGTGGGGTGGGGCGGTCACACTATTGCCACTCTTACTTCTGCTCTGCCTTCAGAGCTGGGTGGCCATAGAGCAGCGGCTGCTGGGCAGGCGCCCATCTCCGAAGGCAGCGCTGCCACCAGCATAAGAGCAGAAATAAGGGTGGTGATAGTGCATCCCCTTACAATATCCTTGCAACCCCCCTTTTCGGTGGGGACCCCCAGTGTGAGAGAGGCTGACTTAAGGACTTTACATGTTTATATTTTGCCATTTTTAAATACATATTTCTGCTGTGTTACAACACCATGAAAATCAAGATTTAAATATCTGAAACCATGAAATTCAAGATTTTTAAAATGCCATGACCGTGAAATTTATCAAAATGGACCGTGAATTTGGTAGGGCCCTACCCATGAGGTTGGGACTAGGGCCTCACTCTGGGCGTTGCAACCTAGGACACAGGGTTGCAGTACTATACAGGGTTGTCCCAGCTGCCTTTCTGTCACGGTAGAGTGGTAAGCAGGCCAAATTTGAGTGACTGGCATTGTGACATAGCACAAAGGGTCACAGCACCATGCAGCACTGTGCATCACATTGCAACACCCAGCGCGAGGAGCCAGACCCCGCCCAGGGGACAGGAGCCACTGCTGCCAGCTGAGTGCGGGGTGAGCACGGTCTCCAGTCTGGCACGAAAATTCGTGTTGTACCCCTATGTACATCCATTGCATAATATGCTTTAAAAGGTGCCACGCCTGCACCAAACAGCCACGACCTGCCCACATTAACTCCGTCACTGCTCAATCCTCGGGGCCTGCATCTGACTGGGTGCTAACTCAGCGCCTGGTAACGAGTCAGCAGGTTTGTTACACTACAGAGTCCCAATCCCGACCACAGCCTCTGAGCGCTACTGCAATACAATTAGCAGGGCCTGATTGGCTGATGGTGCCAAGCACCCACTGCTCCAGTTGGAGGCCATAGCATTTGCTCAACATCTCTTGTGGGGGTGGGGGAAACCCAGGCCCTGGCTGGCTAAATAGTTGGGCAATCAGAATTTGGACTTAGGCACTTACTGGGCAGAGATCACAGCCATCTGTCAAGGAGAGAACGCAACTTCCCCTCCCTCGCGTGCTCCATAGCTCTTCCTTGAAGTGAAATTGCAGCTCAGCAGCGTGACTCATTGGAAGAGAAAAACCTTTTGTTCCATGGCTGCATTGACTTGCTGACCGCAGGTTCAGTTCCACCTTTGTACAGAAAAGCAGCAATACAGCTCGGGTCAGGAGTGAAGCACAACCGTGGGGCTACGCCTGATTCCCGGCCCAGGGGTGCTGTGTAGCAATACTAAGGGGGAGCAGTGGAGATGGATGAATGTATTAAGAGTGGAATAGCAGGGCGGGATTAAGGGGCATCGGCAGAGCTGGGTGTGGGAAGCCCAGGGCTGGGATAGCAGGGGGCTGAAGATCAGGATTGAGGAGCACCTGAGAAGCTGGGACTGGAATAGAGGAAGCCACTGTAGCTCAGTATAGAGGTCCACTGGCAAAGACGCTGGCACTGCGAAGGGACTGGCCCCTAATCAGCACTCACAGCCCCTTCATTGCACTCCAGAGCTCCAAAGAGCAAGCCTGGTCCTGGGATGATGGCACAGCAGCAAGAGTGAAAGTGCACCCACAGCCCTTTCCCCCAAGGGTTCTGCAAAGAAGTGAACTGTCTCCTACATCATTCCCTGTCTGAATGATACCTGATCCCTCGTTCCTTCCCTCCTCCCACCCCCGTAACTTTGTCTATGCCTCCCCTGGGGCAAAGCACCCCGCCCCGCCCCCACACACAGTTCACTTTTGCCAAACCACCTCTCTTCCCCGTCACATCTGCCTCTTGCACTTAGTTAAACTCAGCACAGTATAGGCAAGTGCAGGTGCAGAAACTGGATAACACCAGAGTCCCTCCCCCACAGCCCTTGTGTCAGCAAGTCCCACCCACAATTGGACTGTGGAGGTGGGGTAGGGCAGGGACCTTGTCCCTTTACCCTGTTACAGCAGGCATCACCAGAGAACGCTGTAATAGTCTTCCCCATTCTGACTGTGTGAGCAAGTTTTTAGTGTCAGAAGACATGCGTGGGGTGGTAGCTTTTGGGTGATGCTATGTTCTTAGAACAGAGACCTGTGCAAGCAACAGAAGAGTTTGCTGACTGACTTGGGCTCCCATTGGAGTCAATTGCTGAGGTGGAGTTTCTCCCTGGGACCCTAGCACTTATGCTAGGCTGAGGTTCCTGGGAGAAGAAGTTGCTCTACATGGTGTTTATGACCACCCCACTTCCAGGCCTGTATGTAAATATAGCAAATGATGCTCACTGCTGCAGAGTCTGGGTGGATTCTGATTTCTCCTGCTCTGGGAAGGCCTCAGCAGCTGCTCCCACTCAGCAGCTGGGCAACACTGGTGTCAGACTGTAAGACGGGTGGGAGAAGATGGGGCAATAATCCATTGCTGTACAGCCCCTAGCACACTTTGGGCATTGTAACAATCAGGAAATAGCAATCTCCTGCCACCATGATGAGCAAGGCAGAGGGCCCTGACATACCTGCTGGCTCTCCCTCTGTCAGCTCCACCTATATCCTCCGGCCATCTGATTCTGACGGGGATCCACTCTCACTTCTCTCTTTTTAAACATTAACTGGAGCATGGAAAGGAGGAACTCTCAGACAGCTGGGCTCAGAGCTGCTAAGCCACCAGCACGTATTGACAGCTCCCTCCTCTTTGCTCGGACAGCTGCATCTTCTGAGCGCTGCCCCAGCCATGAACAAGTTGCTGGGGGCTCTCCTCTCTTGGAGCCTGGTGGCCTGGGTGCAAGGAGCAGAGAAGCTTCCAGGGCCGCCAGCTGCTGCAGGGTTTCAGGAGTGTAAGAAAGCCCTAAAGCTCCCTGGGCTGGAGGTACTGCCGGGCGGGGGCTGGGACAACCTCAGGAACCTGGATATGGGGAGAGTGATCAGTCTGGGCTACTCGCTGTGCAAAACCACAGAGGACGGATCCTACATCATCCCAGATGAGGTCTTCACCATCCCCCGCAAGCAGAGCAACCTGGAGATCAACTCAGAGATCATAGAATCTTGGATGGACTACCAGAGCGCCACCGCCGCCTCGGTCAACACAGAGGTCTCCCTCTTCTCCTCTCTCAACGGCAAGTTCTCCAGTGACTTCCGCAAGATGAAGACCCACCAGGTGAAGGACCAAGCCATGACCACCCGGGTTCAGGTCGGAACCTGATCTACACTGCCAAGTTTGACCCCGGGGCAGCCCTGGACAAGGGCTTCCGCCAGCAGCTGGTGACCATCGCTGGGCACCTGGAGAACAACCAGAGCCGGATGGCAGACTACTTGGCGGAGGTGCTGGTGCTGAACTATGGTACCCATGTCATTACCTCACTGGACGCTGGCGCCAGCCTGGTGCAAGAGGATCAGATCAAATCCACCTTCGTCCAGGATAACATGTCTACACGGAGTGCCATCACCTCCTCGGCTGGGGCCTCCTTCCACAGCATCATCAACTTTAGCACTAGTGGGTCACTGAGCATGGAGAACTCCTTCACCAAGCAGTACCTGTCCAACCGCAACCAACTCCAGGGTGGAGAGCATTGGTGGCATGCCCTTCTACCCAGGGATTCACCCTCAAAGCCTGGCAAGAGGGCACCACCACCAGCTGGTGGCTATTGACCGCTCTGGCTTGCCCTTGCATTTCTTCATCACGCCCAGTAGCTTGCCGGAGCTACCCAGCCCCACAGTGAAGAAGCTCTCCCGGAGGGTGGAGTTGGCCGCCCGCCGCTACTACACCTTCAACACCTACCCTGGCTGCACTGACACCACCTCGCCAAACTTCAACTTCCATGCCAACGCCGACGATGGCTCCTGCAAAGCACCTGAGACCAACTTTACTTTCGGAGGTGCCTATCAGGAGTGCGTCCCACTAGGGGGCCCAGATGCACCAGTCCTCTGCCAGGGGCTAGAACACAGGAACCCGCTCACTGGAGCGTTCTCCTGCCCTGTAGGCTACACCCCAGTGCGGCTGAGCACCCAGGAGCGGGAAGAAGGCTACAGCCACCTGGAGTGCTATCGCTCCTGTATGCTGGGGCTGTTCTGCAAGAGAGTGTGCAAGGATGTATTCTGGCTGTCCAAGGTCCAGTTCAGTGCCTTCTGGTGCATGGCAAGAAGCCAGGTCCCTGAGAACTCGGGGTACCTCTTTGGGGGTCTCTTCAGCTCTCGGAGCGCCAATCCCTTGACCAATGCCCAGTCTTGCCCCTCCAGCTTCTTTCAGCTGAGGCTCTTTGACCAGCTCCAGCTGTGTGTCAGCAGAGACTACGAGATGGGGCACAGATACTCTGTGCCCTTTGGGGGGTTCTTCAGCTGTGAGACAGGGAACCCCCTGGTGGGGGCCCACCAGGGGACTGTGGATGACCCCTACGTGAAGCGCTGCCCGGCGGGATTCAGCCAGCACCTGGCTCTGATCAGCGATGGCTGCCAAGTGGAGTATTGCGTCCAGTCCGGGATCTTCACTGGAGGGGCCCTGCCCCCGGCACGGCTCCCTCCCTACACCCGTCCACCCGCCATGACCCTGGTAGGTACTGACACCATCCTGGTGACCAATGCCAATGGAGAGCGCTCCTGGGTCAAAGACGCCAAGACCCAGATGTGGCGGCTCGGGGATCCCGCTGAGACGCGCCGCGCCGCAGGGCTGGGTGGTGGAGGGGGCCTGTCGGGCAAGGAGACAGCTGGCGTCACAGTGGCTGTCACCACTGGGCTAGCCATCCTCATTGCCCTGGCTATCTATGGCTCCCGGAGGTACAAGGCCAGGGGTTACCGCACGGTGGAGGAGGGGCAGAGCCTGGTCCCAGACAGCTCTGCATATGGCACTGCTGCTGAGCTGGGGGAGAGATGCCAGCCAGACCCTGAGAGCCAGACAGGTTAACTCCCACTGGCTCCTCCTGGGAAAAGCCCCCTCCGGCCCCAGGCAGAGCAACAAGCTTCCTGCTGCGCAGAACCGTGAGCTCCCCCACTCCCAGGCTGTAGCTGTGCCCCCACTGCATTATTAGCTTGAGCTGCAACCCACCCCCTACCAGCCAGCCCCCTGGAGCTAGAGATGTGTGTGCACAGGAGTCGGGCCAGCGGTAACCCTTGATCCCATCTCAGGGTGACACTGGAGTGGAGTGGTCCTGTCTGTGCTCTGAGACACCCAAGCAATTAGATGCAGAGACAGTGAGGGCAACTCCCTGGCCTTCCCCAAGGGCCGACCTGTTGGGGTGGAATTAACCCGGCAGGGTGGTGGGGAACAAGCAGCCCATGGACGTGGGTCAGCTGTGATCAGGCTGGGGCTGTCTTGCAGTGATGTGGGAGAGGACCGGAAGGGGGGCAGCCTGTGACCCAGGCACTACACAATGCGGGGATCACTCTAAATACCCCCTGTGACACTGCACCCCTTATTCATCATAGAAATATTATGATATGATTATGGCATAATTATGATGCATTCTGTACAAGATAAATCATGTGAAGTGTCATTGGAAAAGTGATGATTTGCTGAATATGATTATCCTAGTTGTATGCATGTATCATTTTTGTATCTGAAGTTATGAATATTGACTAGGAATCTGTACTTCAGTCCTGCTTACTCTGGGTGAGACCCACAATTAGCCTTTCTGGTACAACAATGAAGAAGCCAGACAGTGCCGGTGGCCCATCAGCAAAGACAATGGACCCTGGAAGAACTTAACCTTCCTGTGAATGTTCCAGACAGCCTGTAAGTAATGGCTGCTATGACTCAGCAAAGTATGCAAGGGCCTGTGACCAGGCCACATGTCTCTAGACTCCATCTTGGGATGTCAGTGTTTTTCCACAAACTGAGGTTTGGGACAAAGGGTTCCCAACGTATGCTAAAGCTATATTAGGTAGGGAGTGACATCATCATCTGGGGTTCTTTAACTCCTCTAATTAACTTCTTTAATTAAACTCCCCACACAAGAAGACTCCTGGAAACACCAAAGGAACAAAGACTGAACTGGGGGAAGTGCTGGACCCAGGTTAAAGGAATTTCTAGCCTGTGTATGAAAGACCTGGCCATTCCAATCTGTAAAGCAAGTGCAGCTTGCCTCTTAAGAGTCTGCAGCCTGCTTGTACCATCTCTTAGGGTGAGAAACTGCTAATGCATATTCAATCTAGCTAGTGTGTTAAACTTAGTTTGCAGTTTTGTTTATTTGCTAGGTAATCTGCTTTGATCTGTTTGCTATTACTTATAATCACTTAAAATCTTTTGTAGTTAATAAACATGTTTTATCTAAACCAGTGAATTTTGACCAAAGTGTTTGGGGGAAAAAATCTCAACTCAGTTAATAGAAATCTGTGCATGGTTCTCTTCACATTGAAGGAGAAGTGGACCGGGTATTAAACTGGTCAGATTTGATCAGGGCAGGATGGTACAGCTCTGGGGTCCCAGGCTGGGCAGCTGGGGGTGTTTTGGGCTGCATACTTGCTATTGTTGGTTCATGAAGAGGGCTGGTCAAAGCCTGCATGTAACTGCAACTGGGTGTGTCCCTGCCTGTGTGAATGCTGGTGGAAGTGCAAGTGTGGAGGGCTTGGTAGCTTGCACAGCAGCACAGTGTAAGAGGGAGCCCAGGCTGGACAGGGAGAGGGCTTAGTGTTACCCCAGTTCCAGGTTGCACCCCGGGGGACCCGTCACACTGCCCTCATGGGCCAGCCCAGAGCATCTCTGCCCCTTTCACCTCCAGCTCCCTCCCCCACAAAACCCCTTCTGCCAATTCTCCCAAGTGATTCAGGGGCCTCAATTTCCACAGGGCCCAACCTGAGGCCCTTTAAAGGGACCTGACTCAGATTGGCCTGGCACCTAGCCCTTTTGGGGTGTCACTTTGGGCCCCCCAAGTCCTGAGCCCTTTCCCAATGCCCAGGTGTAGAGGGAAAAGCAAAATCAGCCAGGGTAGGTGCCAGGACCCTGTCTCCAGGAGCAGCTCAAGCAGCGCAGGGTTGCAACACTCAGAGGTATCTGAATAGGAGATGTCATGGATCTACTGGGAGGTGGTGCGGGAGTTCAGAGCCATCTCAGCCCATAGCCATGTAGAGCCAGGGAGCCAACACCAAGGGAGGGGGAAATACATGCACTCTGTATTTCAGAGCCCCCATCCCCACCCAGGAACCCTCAGTCTGCAGCCTGCCTCTCTCTAACCCCTGGCACCCCCTGCCCAGCCACACCAGCTTAATGGCTCTCACCTACCTATGTCTACATGATCCCCACTCGGGGTGCTGTGTAGTTTGGGGTGTCTTTAGAGTCATCGTTGAACAAGGGGAACCTCCCTCCCGCCCCCGCACACCAGCTCTCCTCCCCCTTCTCCTTTCTCTCATGCTACAGGCCCCAGACCTCTCTTAGCCCTCCTATGCATGGAGATCTCTGCCATGGTGCCCAGCTGGGCTACAGCAGCAGATCGACAGAGCACAGAGCTCTGTTCACAGCTCTGCGGCCCTACCACTGCCCCGCGTTACATTCTCCAGCTGGAAAGCCAGGATGATGTTCACCCTGCGCCGGGGGGGAAGGGGGAGGAGAAGATGCTAGTAGATGGACAGACCTCCTTATCACCCAGGGAGGCAGAGCAAACCCCAATGAAAGCCAAAGACCCTGCTTTGGACAACAATCATGAGACACAACGAGTGGTGTGGCCTTTGTCCATTCATAGGAAGTTTTTCCAGCATGCTCCCAGGGGTCATCCATAAAAGCAAGAACTAAAATGGTTCTAGGTTGTGTTCTATTGAAAATACCCCCTCTTTCACCCCCATTCCTTCCCCCCCTTACCCTTTTTTGAGCACTCACGGTCAGCTCACATGCCATTAAGGACAGACAGGCCCCTAGGAATGGGATATAGAAAAGGATCCCAGTATCCTGAGTCAGCCACTACCTTCTCTCTGTAACCTCTGGCAGGTTACCACAATAGATTACAAAGATGCAGCTTTTCTCTTATTTCAGCCAGCAGTTATTTGCACAGGGGACAATGCATTAAAAAAAGACTGTAAAAAAAAAATATATATATATGTATATACTGTGTGTAGTCTATGAAATCCAGCATGTGTTTGGGTGGACAGATTCCTAGATCAAGAGGGTTTTTTCATAGATTGGCTCTGCTCTTCCCTAGGGAAACAGTCCCAGGTTCTTAGGGGTGACTCCTAGTATAACCCACCTAGTTCTACCACTTGCTGAGCTCAGCCCTGCATTTAAACAGCTGTCAGGGGGCATTAAATGGGCTTTGAGGCAGATGAGAGAGGGGAGAAAACCTGAGCACCCTTGGGGTAGAGGGAATTAAACACTCACAGCTCAGAGGGGACATCGTCTCTGGCAGGTGGGGGAGGGGGGCAGTGCCTGCTCGGACAGACCAATGCAGAGAACTGTTTCAACTCAACTCACTGATACATAAAGATTGTTGGAAGCGTTGTGGCAGCCATGCTGGTCCCAGATTACCAGCGAGATCAGATGGACGAGGGAATCTCTCTTATGGGACCAACTTCTGCTGAAGGAGAATCAGACTGTAACTCCCTCTCAACCCTGGGTCAACCATCTCCCTGGAAAGAAGGGGCTCTCAGGTATCCATCTGCCACATATGGGTAACAAAAGACACATGGACAGGCCCAGGTGACATAGGAAGCAAACGACCCCCTGGCCTGGTGGGAGAGTTCTCTGTTTATTAAATCAACACTGTGACACTGCACCCCATATTCTTTGCAGTGATTTTATTAAGATATGATTATGGCATAATTATGATGCATTTTATGCAAGACAGGTTGTGTAAGATGTCATTGGGAAGGTTATGATTTGCTGAATATGATTATCCTAGTTGTATGCATGTATCATTTTTGTACCTGAAGTTATAAATACTGACTATGTATCTATATTTCAAATGTAGTTACACCTGGGTAACGCCCACTAGACAAGATGCTTTCAGTCTAGATAGTGGGTGGGGAAGGTCCTATTCAGGGCAATAAGCCATTAGGAAGAAACAATAGGCCTTAGAAGAAGCTTATTCCCCACCTGGGGAGCCTTCCTGAGAACACTACAGATGACAGCTAAGTAATGGCTGCTATGACTCTACAAGGACATGTGATGAGAACATACGTCTCTGGACTCCATCTTGAGATGTCAGTACTTTTCCACAGATTGGTCTGGGAACCAAGCTTTGGGAACAAAGGGTTCCCACCATATGCAAAAACTATTTAAGGCAGGAGAGTAACATCATCTAGGGTTCTTCATCCCCCCACACAAGAAAACTCCTGAAAACACCTGAGGAAAAAAGATGAACTGGGAGAAGTGCTAGACCCAGGTTAAAGGGATTTCTAGTGTGTGAATGAAACACCTGGGGATTCCAAGCTGTAAAGCAAGCGTAGCTTGCCCCTTAAAAATCTGCAGCCTGCTTGTATCATCTCTTAGGGTGAGAATCTATTATTCATATCCAATCTATTTAGTATATTTTTTTTAATAAAGGATAAAGGAGGAGATACCCAGTGAAATGAGGGATGCCCTTATTGTTACCCTCTTCAAGAAAGGGGATAAAGTGGATGGTGGAAATTATCATAGTATCTCCTTTCTAGCCATTGCAGGCAAAGTTCTGGCACAGATCCTTGCAAACCGCCTTCTGCCCCTTTCAGAATAAATTTTACTGGAGTCACAGCATGGTTTCCGACCATGTCGTGGGACTGCAGATATGATCTTCACAGCACAGCAGCTGCAAGAAAAGTGTCGGGAGCAAAACCTACCACTGTGCATGGCTTTTATTGATCTAATTAAAGCCTTTGACTCAGTGAATCGCTGTGCACTCTGGACTATACTTTCTAAGATTGGATGTCCTGATAAATACATCAATGTCCTAAAATTGCTTCACAATAACATGAAAGCAACTGTTCTGAGCAGCACTGGCTCCCAGAGTGAACCTTTCAAAGTACAATCAGGAGTCAAACAGGGTCATATCATCATGTTTGCGGTTTTTATTGCCGTCATTCTTTACCTAATTGCTGGGAAGTTTACAGCTGACATTGAAATCATTTACTTAATGGACGGAAAACTGTTCAGGCTTAGCAGGCTGAAAGCCAAGAGTAAGATTTCCACAACATCTATTGTGGAACTTCAATATGCTGATGACAACGCAATCTTTGCCCACTCTGAGAAAGATCTTCAAACTATCTTGAATGTGTTTGCCAGTGCTTACGCATGTCTTGGTCTCACTCTTAATATCTTAATATCTTAACATCAAGAAGACTAAAGTGCTCTATCAGCCCTCTCCAAATGAGGTCTGACATGCCCCATCTATCAAAGTCAATAGAGTGGCACTGGAGAATGTCGATCATTTCCTCTACCTTGGGAGTCATCTTTCATCCAAGGCAGATATTGATACAGAAATTCAACATCGTCTGAGCTGTGCCAGTGTAGGTTTTTCTCGTTTACAACACAGGGTTATTGAAGATCATGACATTCGAACAGACACCAAGCTTCTTGTTTGTCAAGCCGTTATTCTCCCAACACTGTTGTATGGATCTGAAACTGGGACAACCTATAGACACCACTTGAAAGCCCTTGAGAGGCACCATCAATGCTGCCTTTGTAAGATTCTGAAGATCAAATGGGAAGACAGGCACACCAATATTAGTGTTCTGGAAGAGGCAAAACCTACCAGTATCGAGGCCATGATCATCCATCAGCAATTCCGCTGGACTGGTCACGTTGTCCGGATGCCAGACCATCGCCTCCCAAAACAGATCCTGTTCTCTCAGCTGAAAGAAGGGTACCATAACGTGAGTGGACAACGAAAGCATTATAAGGGCTTGCTGAAGGACAACCTAAAAAAGTGTAAAATTGACTTTGAGACTTGGGAGACATTGCCCAGGATCGCTGAAAATGGAGTGAAGTCCTACGTGATGGTCCCCTGCATTTTGAACTTGCTCACCAACAAGCTGAAGAGGACAAGAGGTGCAGGAAGAAGGAGAGACTGGCTCCCAGCAATGGTCAACAGCCTCCTGATGAACCTGAAAACATCTGTCCTCATTGTAATAGAACTTGTGGTTCAAGGATTGGCCTTATTAGCCACCTGAGAACTCCCATGGAAGATGATCATACGCGGTAATGAGTGATCACCCATCATCATCATCATCATTTAGTATATTAAGCTTAGTTTGTGTTTATTTTGTTTATTGCTAGGTAATCTGCTGTGATCTGTATGCTATCACTTATAATTAGGGCCCTACCAAATTTATGGTCCATTTTGGTCAATTTCACGGTGATAGGATTTTAAACATCATAAATTTCATGATTTCAGATATTTAAATCAGAAATTTCACGGTATTGTAACTGCAGGAATCCTGAACAAAAAAGGTGGGGGGGTGGAGGGGGAGCAAGGTTATTATAGTGGGGGTTGTGGTACTGCTGCCCTGACCCCGCGCCGCTCCTGGAAGCGGCTGGCACCACATCCTTGTGGCCCCTGAGGGAGAGGGGGGAAGAGCGCTCCGTGCGCTTCCCCACCCCACCCCCCGCAGGAATGGGAAACCACGGCCAATGGGAGCTTCAGGGGTGGTACTCGCACGTGAGGGCAGCAGACCTGGTTCTGCCCCAATGTGCGGTGGGCTCGGGGAGGCAGGCAGGCAGGCCTGGGAGGGTGAGGTGGGTTGGGATGGGGGTACCAGACCTCCAAACAGCACATTTCCAACTCACAATGAGTCCACAACATGAAAGCAGTGACATGACAACATGCAACCAGTCTCCTAACCGAGCAAGACTAGGACCAGTTTGAATCCTTGGCATTCCCACAGGCCTTTGCAACAGCTCCCATGAGGTAGCGGAGCTGCCTTATGGGACAGGAGCACTTCCCACAGGGTAGTGCCCTAAGAGGCAGTTCATTTTCACAGGGTTTAGCGGTTCAATCCTCCCTCCCTTCCCAGCCAAGTGCAACAAGATTAACATAACCTTGGGTGGGGGCGGCGCCCATGTTGGGAGACTGGCCCCACAGATATTGACAGGGCACCATGGGCCTCCATTGACAGGGCACCGTGCGACTCCTTCTCCTCTCCAACCCCAAGCCACACGTCTCAATGGTGCGACTGGTGCCCTCTGAGTGTCACAGCAGCGGGAGGAGGAGGTGGGGGAGGGTCCAGGCACCGGGGCAGGGAGGAGGCAGTGGCAAGTGCGGGGCACTGCCACGTGGCAAAGCGCTGCTCCCGCCACAAAGAAATGCCATCTCCTCCCCTCCCCGTATTCTCAGTCCTTCTCCTGGGCCATGCTCTCCTCCGTGATGCCTTGCACTGCCAGCTCGGCAGCACATTGTCCAGGTAGTTGGCATCTGGGTAGCTGTGGCCTGTGTGGTTAGAACCAAACTCCGTCTTGTGGTAGATTTCGTTCCAGATCACTGTGTCCAACTTGCCGGTGGTGCTGGAGGTACCGATGGCAAAGATCAGGCGGCGGTCCCAGGCCACCAGCAGCAGCTTCAGCACCTGGGGGAGTGCAGGAGGGAAAGGTTAATACACAAGCAGCTGAGAGCCCACCCCAAGACAGGCTGGAGTCTGCACACAGCCTCTCCCAAGCTTGAGTGGTGCGGTTCATCCCATTGTGTCGTTAACTCTGAAACATAATGATGACTGATAACATGATAATTGTTAATTATTTCACAGCTGTTCATCCAGCTGATGTGCTTCTCCCCACCACCATCAACCAAAATCTCCAGCTGCCTCCCATGACAGGCAAGGCACTGAGTTTTCCATACAAAATGCTGTAACATGTTATTACCAGCCCATTCAGAAACAGCACAAAACAAACATGAGTTTATTTTCATATCAAAATTCAATAAAAACTCCAGGGTTCGATTTGGGAGTTTGTTTTTTGGTTTTTAAATGGTCTGCAACTGACGTTGTATCTGGTGTCTTGTGCACAGACAGCTGCTGGACTTAGGTCTGGCTCGCTGTGGAGTATATGGGGGCTTTCTCTGGTATGAACCCACAGCCTCTGAAAAGGCCTCGATTGTCCATTAGAGATGTCACTGAAATGGTGGGCTCCTGGCATCTTAGGTCTTTTGCAGGAAACCAAGTGAAAAGAGCTGGTACGTCCCAGAGCTGAAGCTCATTTCCTAAGAGGAGCTTGTGTCGGGGACGCATGTGCCAGGCTATGATCCTGTATGAATCCCCATCATCATCCCTGGGCTACTCTGGCAACCCTATATCTCCTACAGATTTCCCTCCCTCATCGGCTCTCCAGCAAGGAGGGGGCAGCCTGTCCTATGACAGCCCCTTCTCTCAGTTCCACAGGACAATAACCCCACTCTGCAGGGATGCTCTGTCCCCTCTCCGGGTCTGGAGAACACTTTCCATCTGGGATGTTAGGGGTGTCTGGCTCTTCCTTTGCCTATTATCCCTCCCCAGACCAGCTGCTCCCTCGGGTAAAACCCACCCCACCCACCCCACCCTAATGAACCATCGACGGACGCAGAGTCCCCCCCCAGCCCGAATGTTCTGGGTTTCGGAGACACAAGCCAGGATGCCCCTCACCTTTTGGCCCTTCTCACTGTCCAGGAGATAACAGTGTCAAGGGAAGCCAGGAACTGTGAAGCTTTTCCTGGGGTTTGGGTGTTCTGGTCTCTGTGCAGAGGGAGAGAGAGAAATGGCATCCTTTGGCATAGGTGCCGACTTCTACTAGCGCCATGTGTGCCCTGTCCCAACTCCACCCCTCCCTCGCCCCCATTCCAACCCCTTCCCCAAAGTCCCTGCCTCAACTCCACCCCCTCCCTGCTCCTATTCCAACTCCTTCCCCAAATCCCCGCCCCAGCCTTACCTCTTCCCCGCCTCCTCCCCTGAGCGTGCCACATTCCCGCTCCACCCCCCTCCCTCCTGGAGCTTGCTTGGCAGCAGCAAGCGCTGGGAGGCAGAGGTGAGGCGGGGCGGGGCAGGGCAGGGAGCTTGGCTGGTGGTGAGTGCAGAGCGCCCACGAATTTTTCCCATGGGTGCTCCAGCCCCGGAGCACCCTTGGAGTCTGTGCCTATGTCCTTTGGGAACTTGAGAAGGTGCTTAAACTCTGCCTAATCTTGAGTCATCGCAGCACCCCCAGCTGCAGGGCTAGACAACTACAGGGCCCTCCAGTGCCCCCAGCTCCCACTGCTGGATCTGCTACAAGCCCCCCACTGGGAGAGGAGGGTGCCCAGCAACGGGTCCGGGGCCCTGCAGAGAGACATTACCCCGAGCTTCCCACTCAGCCTTCCTGTCCAGCAGCACTTCCAAACAAGGCTGGTTCTAATGCACATGCCATCACCAAGCAGAAGACAGCTGCTGCACCAGAACGATCGTTCCCTCCAGAAACCGGGTCACAACCAGAGACAGCCCTTGGGGGTATGGAGTTATTGCAGAGATCTCTCCATGGCTGCACCAGGGCAGCTGTACGCATCAACACAGCAACTGCTCTCACGAGAGGCACCCTCCACACCCATCTGCTGTGATCCAGGGCCAATGGGTGGGGGGCACAGGGGGTGCATTCGGTCGGATCAAAGGGTGGCACATGAGGTCTCTACAGAGCGCCAGCAGCTCATTGGTCATCACGATTGCCGTGTCATGTATTTACAGATAATATTTAAGGAGTTATGCATCTATACTGAAAATTATGTTCTCAAGGTATGTGAGTAAGGCAGGTAAACAGGAGGTGACGTGCCTCAGGCCATTCCAGGCTGAGCTTACCTCCCTGTCTGAGCACTGTCTGTTGACTGCTTCACAATACAGATCTATTTGCATACATAGCCAAGACGCTAATCAAGTGAGGAAATATACAAGGGATCCTGTTTACAAGTACCGATAACAAATTGTCGGGGTATATCTGGGGGGGCAAAGGTACCCCCAGCATTCTTTACTGAGGACACAAATGTGACTTGCCTTATGGGAAAAGGCTCACAGCCAGGCCTGGCTGGAAAACACTGGCAGGGCTTTGGGGCGAGCTTTAGCTGACTCAGTCGAAGTTTTTGAACACATGTTATGATTTTACTTTAGATGTAACCTTTTGTTTCCATAATTTCTACTTGCTTTCATTTGAATCTCCATCCCTGGTTAAATAAACTTTGGCTTGTTTTCACGACACACTTGTCTCACGGAGTCGTGACTGGAGGTGAAAATGGTAAGCTGGGGCGTACTGCTCCTCTGGGAGCAGCCAATCTGTGAATTTTGTGAGCATCCAGTGGAGCAGGGGCTGGATGCTCCAGGAAGATGCTCAGAGGGTTTGAGGGTTGGAGTGTGCCTATCGCTACGCCATTGAGTGATGGGGGGCTGGCGAGGCCTAGAGAGGATTGCGTGTGTTGCCTGTGGAGGCAGGGAGCTGACCCCCTGTAGGCACAGACAAGGTTTCCTCACGCTAAGGGCAGGTGGTAGCGAAGTGCCTCCCAACCCCAGATAACTTCAGGAAGCGTCACACACGCCCCCTCCCTCCTGTAGAGCTGTGGTCTCACCTGGACCCCTGGCGCGATGCTGTAGATGATCCGAATGGTTTTACAGTCAGGGTGCCAGGCAGCGAGTGAGGATGAGGTGATATTCCATCTTCCCGGGGGGCTGAGTCCCAGTCTTCACCCCATATATGGTTTTGCAGGTTGGGCACTGCAAGCTCCCATCCTGAGAACAAGAGCAAGGAAGGAAGAAAGGAGAGAAAGAAATCAGATCAGGAGCGCTCCCCCACCTCTGCTTTCACTGTTGTCAGAATGATATCACCCCCAGCATACACCCCATAACTGAACCACACAGACTCCCCCAGCCCACACCTTGACTGGGAAATAATACAAATGACCAAAAAAATGGATTTCCCACCACCATAAAATGATTGAGAATGAAATGTTCTTTGTTTCTCTCCAAAACATTTATGGAATTTTTTTAGGTTTTTTTGAGTAAACAATTTCCTTTTCTCCCCCATTTAATTTAAAACCAAAAAGTTTTGTTCTGAGTTTCATGTTTCTCCCTCACGCCCTTCTCTTCCTTTTCTCAGTGGGGACAAAACCCAAAAACAAAAATCAAAATGAAGCAAAAAATTTTTAAAAAAAAAAGGAGTACTTGTGGCACCTTAGAGACTAACAAATTTATTAGAGCATAAGCTTTCGTGAGCTACAGCTCACTTCATCGGATGAAGCTCACGAAAGCTTATGCTCTAATAAATTTGTTAGTCTCTAAGGTGCCACAAGTACTCCTTTTCTTTTTGCAAATACAGACTAACACGGCTGCTACTCTGAAACCAAAAAATTTTTGAATCCCCAGAAAATTTTAAATGAAACAAAAATTTGTGTTTGGTTTGAAAAGCCATTTTCATCAGAAAAACGTCAGCCTTCCCTAGAATATATTAAACGCATCATCTTCCCAACACGCATTGACCAATGGTCATCTGTGTGAATTGTTTTCAGAAAGAAAAACTGAGAGAGACCTGTCCCAGTGCCCATAGGACACTCTTTTGCAATGTGAGAGACCCAACTTCAAATCTCTTCTTCATATCACAACGGCGGAGGGATTGAATCCATGTCTCCCACAATCCAGGGGAGTGTCCTAACCCCTGAAAAGCTTTTAAGGATGGTGGCACCAATGCTTACTTCTCTGGCCATTTTGTGATTCTAGACTAGTGGTTCTCAACCTTTTCAGACTACTGCACCACTTTCAGGAGTCTGATTTGTCTTGTGTACCCACAAGTTTCACCTCACTTAAAAACTACTGCTTACAAAATCAAATAAAAATACAAAATTATCACAGCACTCTATTACTGACAAATTGCTGACTTTTTCATTTTTACCATATAATTATGAATCAATTGGAATATAAATATTGTGCTTACACGTCAGTGTATAGAATATAGAGCAGTATGAACAAGTCATTGTCTGTATGAAATTTCAGTTTGTACTGACTTTGCTACTGCTTTTTATGTAGCCTGTTGTAAAACTAAGCCAATATCTAGATGAGTTGATGTAGCCCTGGAAAGCTTTTGCGTATTCTCAGGGGTATGCATTCTCCAGGTTAAGAACCACTACTTTACAGCACTGCAACCCCATGCACTAGGTTGCAATGCCCAGAGTGAGGCCCCAGGCCCAACCCCATGGGACCAGGTGAGGGCAAGGCAGGCTTTCTCTCCAGCCCCGCCCCACTCAGGGCCTTCCCTGTGCCCTGGGCTGAGATTAGAATCACGATGCCAGGGCAGAGGGGGGCAGCAGGCATGATACCGTGGAAAATACACACACGTAATAACATGTGGAATTAGCCACCCATTGGGTCTAACTGAAGGTGGCACCCCCAGTGACCCAGGGTTCAGTTCCCCACGCTGCCACAGACCTGCAGCAGATCCCCAAGTCTCTCCGTTCCCGGCTGTACCATGGGGATAACAGCACTGACCTGCCTCGCCAGGGGTATGAGGGTACATGCAGCAGAGACTCTGAAGTGCTCAAATGCTGCTTTAAGTTGGGGGGCTTGAAGTACCCAAGCCTGACATGTCTCTCTTCCTTAGGGCTCCCCCAATCTCCACCTGGAGGGACAGGAGACCTTGGGTATGCAGAGCTGTACATGTGCCTTTATCTGGCCCACAAAAGGTTAATGCTGAATCTCACTGCTCCAGAGTGTGTATAAACAGGAATAAGAAAAGGAGTACTTGTGGCACCTTAGAAACTAACAAATTTGTGTCACAAGTACTCCTTTTCTTTTTGCGAATACAGACTAACATGGCTGCTACTCATAAACAGGAATAAATCTTCCCTGAACTGCCCATGTTACTTCCTCTTTCCCAGCCAATCACTTCCTCTTGCAGGACAATTAGGTTTCTTTCTTCTTGCCTGGGTTAGGTTTCTAAAGGGGATGGATGCAGGGGTGTGAGGTGTTCTGTGGATACCACCTCTTAGCAATCCTGCTATTGACAACTTTTGGTTATTAGCATTTAGCAACATTGTGGGAACCGGTCCTATCTCATTGACTTCACTGTTAATGGGAGTCCGATGTAAGAACTGGCAGGCTGCTAGGGAACAACTTTATTTTTTATTTTCTATTTTTTTTTGTCTTTCAGCTCTGTGGCCCCCAGTGGCCCTGCTTCCCATGGAAAGTCCTGGCTGCAGGCAGGTTGGTGAGGCTGCAGCCAGGAAAGACAGCATTGGGATATGCTGAGCCCGGCTGTCCAAGATGTGGCGGGGGCTTTCCATGGGTGGGTGGGGGATGCGGGGAGAGTGCTGCGTGCCTGCATGGTCCTTCTTCCTGCATTCTCCGGGCTGTGCCCTGCTGGGACTAGGGGCCTGGGCCCTGTGGTGACCAGGGACCTGAGTCTGGCATGCCCCAGCACCCCCATTTCCAGTGGACAGCATTGTTGAGCCAGACACGCAAGTCTGCTGCAACCCTGACCCAGTGTCTATTCCACACCCCCAAAGCTGCAGACTTAACTGAAAACAGCTCAGCAAGTTACCTCTCCAGCAGCCAGAGACCCACCTCCCAATGGGATCCAAACCCCAAATAAATCTGTTTTACTCTGTATAAAGCTTATATAGAGCAAACTCATAAATTGTCCATCCTCTATAACACTTATAGAGAGATATGCACAGCTGTTTGTTCTCCCAGGTATCAATCACTTACTCTGGGTTAATTAATAAACAAAACTGATTTTATAAAGGATAAAAAGTAGGATTTAAGTGGTTTCAAGTAATAAGAGATAGAACAAAGTAAGTCACCAAGTAATATAAAGAAAAAACACACAAGTCTAAGCCTAATAAATTAAGAAACTGATTACAGGTAAATCTCACCCTTAGAGATGTTACAATAAGCTTATTTCACAGACTAGACTCCTTCCTAGTCTGGTCCCAATCCTTTCCCCTGATACAGTCCTTGTTAGTTCTAGCAGACAGCTTAGATGGAAAGCAGGGGTGTTCTCATGACTGGCCCCTTAGGTGGTAAGCAGGGGTGTTCTCATGACTGACCTTCTTTGTCCTGTTCCACCCCCTTTTATAGCTTTGTCACAAGACGGGAATCGTTTGTCTCTCTGGGTCCCCACCCCTCCTTCTAAATGGAAAAGTCCCAGATTTAAGATGGATTCCAGTGTCATGTGACATGGTCACATATCCTGTGAGACCACTACTCTCTATTCTTCCTGGGTTGGCCGACATGTACAAAGGAAGGCTTGCAGGTAAATAAACCATTTACAACCAATTGTCCTAGTCAATGGGAGCCATTAAGATTCTAAACCACCATTAATGGCCCACACTTTGCATAATTACAATAGGACCTCAGAGTAACACTTTGAATTTCTAGCTTCAAATACAAGAATGATACATACATACAAATAGGATGGCCATACTCCGTCGTTTATAAGCTTTATAATGATACCTTACAAGAGACTTTTTGCATAAAGCATATTTCAGTTACATCATATTAACATTCATAAGCATATTTTCATAAAGCATATGGAGTGCAACGTCACATCACCCCCTTCCCTACTGCCCACAGCCCACCCCCCGCTCATCTCCCCCCACTTCACAGCACCAGGGCTCCTATGTGAGCGGCAGGGTCCTGGCAATGGGATCGCCCCATACCACTGTCTTCAGCATGGGCCTTTTGTTTGTTGGCAACTTTCAACTACTAGCACATTTTGCTGTGAACTGAGAAGTTGCTAATAACCAGCATCCACTGGGTGTGTGTCTATATCTGTATCTATCTATACTATGTGTATGTGTCTGTATCTGTGTGTGTGTGTCTGTATCTACCTATACTATGTGTGTTTGTGTCTATATCTATCTATACTGTGTGTGTGTGTATATATCTGCATGTGTGTCTGTATCTATCTACACTATGTGCGTATGTCTATATCTGTATGTTTGTCTATGTGTATCTATACTGTGTGGCTATATCTATACTATATGTGTGTGTGTGTGTGTCTATATATTTATCTATCTATACTGTGTGTGTATGTCTCTATATCTATCTATACTGTATGTATGTGGGTCTATATTGGTATCTATGTTGTGTTTGTATGCGTGTCTATATCTTTATCTATACTGTGTATATGTGTCTACATATCTATCACAGGTTTCAGAGTAGCAGCCGTGTTAGTCTGTATTCGCAAAAAGAAAAGGAGTACTTGTGGCACCTTAGAGACTAACAAATTTATTAGAGCATAAGCTTTCGTGAGCTACAGCTCACTTCATCGGATGCATTTCATCCGATGAAGTGAGCTGTAGCTCACGAAAGCTTATGCTCTAATAAATTTGTTAGTCTCTAAGGTGCCACAAGTACTCCTTTTCTTTTTACATATCTATCGATACTCTGTGTGTTTGTGTATCTATACTGTGTGGGTGTATATATATATATATATATATATATATATATATATAAATTTGGGCAAAACCATGAGTCCTGAAGATTTTATAGGCACAGCTGCCAATGTGGAATGTGGTAGCAGCCCAGAACACTGGATGGGGCACTGGATGGGGACCCTCAAAAATCTAGGTTCAAATCCTAGTTCAGCCACAGACTGCCCACGTGAGCCAGGCCAAGATGCGAATCTAGCTAGTGCGGCTGTGCAATGGGGTTGCCAGGGTGGGTGTGAGGCTACACTCCATTAATGCTTGTGAAGTGTTCACGTACCCCACTGGTGAGTGTGTGCCACAGGGTCCCCTCTGTGCCTGATCCACAAAGGCCATGAGTTTATCACAGCTCCAGGTGAGGAGATTTACCTCAAGCTGTAGCAGCTCTTGTGTTTAGCTCTGTAGATCCCTGGTGCAATCCCTGGTATGGCGGCAGTAAAGCAATGGGGGAGGGCAAGGGGAAGCAAAGGCAGGGTATTGATTTTGGGGAGGCCAGGGACCAGCTGCGCTGCAGGGTCTCAGTCACAACCAAGTGGAGGAGCCGTGAAAAGAGCAGAGAAGCTCCCAGCAAGGCAGGACCAGCAACGTCACAGACACAGCCCCGTGCTTGCTCCTTTGAAGCACTGGCTGGAAGTGGCCTGGAGAGACTGCCTTAAAAATAGAGAACGCAGGTAGCAGCAGGTTTCCCCACTGGCAGCATCTGTTTCCTGTGGCTGGGCAGAGAGATGGGCTTGGTGTGCGACAGCTCCGCCAGGATGGGGTGGCTGGGACAGGAGGCGCTAGACTGAGGCGGTCAGAAAACAGAGAAATGTGAACTTAACGTGCCCTAGGCGTGAAACCGCCCAGCCATGTGGCCCCTCGGCGCTCACTTGGGTTTCATTTTCCAGCCCACATCCCCATGCGCTCAGCCAGGACAACACAGTGGGCAGGGCACAAAATGGCGGCTGGGCTCCACCGCTGGGGAGCTTGCCCACGCTGGTCTGCAGGCAGCGAGGCCTCACCTGGGGAGTTGGCAGGTTTTCGAGGCTGTAGAGCACATGGCCTCCCACGCCTGGCGCGGAGCATGGCTTTAGACCAGCCCCTGCCACCTCTGCCCTCCCCCATCACCACAGTGCCATGGTCTGTGGTGGGCATGAGGAGCCACGGGAAGAGCGGGCAGGGAAGGCAGGGATGGCTGGAGCAGAGCCAGGACGGAGGGTGTCTGAGGTGACTGGGAGCCTGGAGAAGGCCGTGGCGCCAGAGGATCGGAGAGAGCGAGGGGCAGGGAGCATGGGGGTTGTTGGGGGGAGGTGGGTGAGCTCGAGGCAGCCGGGAGGGGCGCGGGGGGCTGTTGATGGGGGTGAGAGGCTGCAGCTTTGGGGAGTTGGGGGGGAAGCTGCTCTGCCCCTGCTTCCTATTAAACAACCCCCCCGCCCATATTCCCCAGCTCTCCCGCCCCTGCCCCAACCTCCTGTTCTACACCAACCCCACTGTGAGTCACTAGAGCAGCAGGCTGCTTCCTCCACCCCAGGCTCCTTGCTCTCAGTACTGGTGCTGGAGGACTGATTGCAGGGAAAGCACCACTCGGCTCCACAAGGAATGCGGGAGATCCAGGCAGGGCTGCAGAGCTGTGTGTCGGAAAGGGGCACATGCAGGGCTTAAATAAATGGGACCTGGTGGGTTGGGGTGACGTTTCCCCCGACTCCCCCACTGCTCCTCCTCCTCGCCTTCTGTGGTAAGCGCCCCTCCAGCTCCTTGATGGTTCAATCTGCTTTAACCACTGGGCAAATCTGGGTGCATCCTGCCCAGAGCGTGGCACTCAGCAGCTGTCCTAGCAGGTGGAGTGAGTGCAACCTGGATCAAAGCCCCGGCAGCTCCAGACTGATCCTCCCCACACAATGGCACTGGCTCCTCTAGCCTTCCCCATGGGGAGGGGTGAGGAGAAGCCCTGGGGCGGTGAGAATCGCTGCTGCTCCTATTCCCCTATGAAGAGAGCAACCCCTGGGTACCCTTGAATATAGGAACAGAGCCCTGGGCCCTGGCCCCCTCTCATTTTCCTGTGGTTGGCGGATGAAGAACAGAAACTCTTGCTGCAAACTCAGACTGGGCTGGGCTGAAGGATTGGCGGGTGCAGGGTTTAGCTGCTAGAGGAAAGACCCAAAGAAGTTCCTACCACTGGGATGACCTGCCAGCAGGTACCTAGTCCTCCTCCCTCCACCTGGCTCACTGTTTGTGGGGGGGGGGGGGGGATTCTGTTGCAGGATGGAGTTTGGAGGGGATCAAGAAGGTGACATCACTATACAAGTGATAAATAATAACACTGAGGTCAAGGAGTGTTTTGCAATTTGCTGCCTTGGCAGCTAATGTGTCTGAGAGTCTCGTGACAGTCAGTCAGTGAGATCTTCTGGCTTTGGGTGCAGAATTAAACGTCATTAGCAGAGCTTCATGGGACTTGGTTACCCTGGCCCATGGACATTTTTGAGATATGAACAAAAAAAATTCTCTTCCCAAACTGCAATGAAAGTTGCCATCTCGAACACTTTTGCCAGTGCTGGTGCTAGCGCATTTGCCCCCTGCAACACAATAAAAAGCAAATGGGGGGAGGACCTTTGAGCTGCTTCAAGCCTTAAGCAATTGTTTAGTCTGCTTATGCCTAGCTCTGACTTTAGCAAACCGAAAACCAATTTGTTCTGGGTCAATTGAAACATTGTGTTTCAATGTCGACATTTTTCAGTCTAAAGTTACTAAAAATCTTGAAGCAAACAGTCATTTTGACTCAACCCCTCCTCCCACCTTTCCCCCCAAAATTTTCCAGTTAGAAAAAGAGGAAATGTCCCATTTTGACTATTTACAACTTATTTCCTCCCAATTTTTTTGAGTTGGGAAACTTATCAAAACCAACCCATTCACAATCAGGTTTGGAGTTACTGAAAAAGCTAGGTGGTATCATTCTGTATTAAGCTCATGCTCAAAGTCTCTTTATCAAAAGGTTCCATCACAAAGATTCAACAAACAAGTAATAGATGTTTTAATAAAGAGTTAATCAATAGTTACAAAAAGTCCAACAGGTCAATCGGTGATGTATAACCATGGCTTATAACCATTGTATGACACCTTATACTGATGTGCTTGTAACCATCTATAACACATGCTACTTAGGTCCGTAGCATGCTTATAACATCTATTATGCCTTTATAAACCCTTTGAAACCATTTATAAATGTAACTCACTATAAAGTGTGACCCTCAAATGTAAGTGTGTGCTTATAAGCTTATTTGCTTTGCTGAATAGTGGCAGGCTGTTGACTCGGAACCGTCAAATAATTTTAAGCTACTAATGACAGTCTTGTAGAAATGGAGGGCTGGAAAGGATCTCAAGAAGTCATCAAGTCCAGTTCCCTGCACTGAGGTAGGACTGATTGTCGTATTTCTCTGATTTACTGTAAACAAAAAAATAATGCAACTAGCTCATGGGGGGCGTGGAAGAACTGTTTTTGGGGCTGCTCAAATGTTTTATAAGGTTTCAAGCTCAGTTGCATGTTGAAGTTGATGAGAAAGCACATCTGTTCCAAAAGTCACAAGAAGCAGAAGGAACGGAGTACCTTCTCTGCCATGTTTTATGTCAAGCTTACTTCCCCATCATTATATCTGCCCTATATGCACTTACAAACTTAATCAGTTACTGGGACTAACTTACTGATTCAACAAATCTCTTTTGCTCTAAGATGATATGTAATATCATTGATGTTTGCATTGTCTGGTCTTGCAGTTTCAACAAGCTGTAAAATTGAGTAATAGCATAATGTTGATTGGATATCCTGTGAAATGTTGGGTATTTGATAGCATATGTGAGCTGGCACCCTGACAGTAGGATTGTATGGCTATGTAGACTCCCTCCTCAGGCCCTAAGCTGCCAGCACTCCCAGCTATCTTCGAGACACCACTGACTTCCTGAGGAAACGACAATCCATCGGTGATCTTCCTGAAAACACCATCCTGGCCACTATGGATGTAGAAGCCTCTACACCAACATTCCACACAAAGATGGACTACAAGCCGTCAGGAACAGTATCCCCGATACTGTCACGGCTAACCTGGTGGCTGAACTTTGTAACTTTGTCCTCACCCATAACTATTTCACATTTGGGGACAATGTATACCTTCAAATCAGCGGCACTGCGATGGGTACCCGCATGGCCCCACAGTATGCCAACATTTTTATGGCTGACTTAGAACAACGCTTCCTCAGCTCTCGTCTCCTAATGCCCCTACTCTACTTGCGCTACATTGATGACATCTTCATCATCTGGACCCATGGAAAAGAAGCCCTTGGGGAATTCCACCATGATTTCAACAATTTCTATCCCACCATCAACCTCAGCCTGGACCCGTCCACACAAGAGATCCACTTCCTGGACACTACGGTGCTAATAAGTGATGGTCACATAAACACCACCCTATATCTGAAACCTACAGACTGCAGTGCCTACCTACATACCTCCAGCTTTCATCCAGACCACACCACACGATCCATTGTCTACAGCCAAGCTCTATGATACAACCGCATTTGCTCCAACCCCTCAGACAGAGACAAACACCTACAAGATCTCTATCAAGCATTCTTACAACTACAATACCCACCTGCTGAAGTGAAGAAACAGAGCCAGAGCCAGACAGAGTACCCAGAAGTTACCTACTTACTGCAGGACAGGCCCAACAAAAAAAATAGCCATCACCTTCAGCCCCAACTAAAACCTCTCCAATGCATCATCAAGGATCTACAACCTATCCTGAAGGACGACCCATCACTTTCACAGATCTTGGGAGACAGGCCAGTCCTTGCTTACAGACAGCCCCCAAACCTGAAGCAAATACTCACCAGCAACCACACACACCACACACCAAAAACACTAACCTAGGAACCTATCCTTGCAACAAAGCCTGTTGCCAACTCTGTCCACATATCTATTCAGGGGACACCATCACAGGGCCTAATCACATCAGCCACACTATCAGAGGCTCATTCACCTACACATCTACCAATGTGATATATGCCATCATGTGCCAGCAATGCCCCTCTTCCATGTACATTGGCCAAACTGGACAGTCTTTACCTAAAAGAATAAATGGACACAAATCAGACGTCAAGAATTATAACATTCAAAAACCAGTCGGAGAACACTTCAATCTCTTTGGTCACTCGATTACAGATCTAAAAGTGGCAATTCTTCAACAAAAAAACTTCAAAAACAGACTCCAACAAGAGACTGCTGAATTGGAATTAATTTGCAAACTGGATACAATTAACTTAGGCTTGAATAAAGACTGGGAGTGGATGGGTCATTACACAAAGTAAAACTATTTCCCCAAGTTTATTCCCCTACCCCCCCCCCACTGTTCCTCAGGCTTTCTTGTCAACTGCTGGAAATGGCCCACCTTGATTATCACTACAAAAGGTTTCCCCCCGTCCCCCCTCCTGCTGGTAATAGCTCACCTTACCTGATTACTCTTTTCAGAGTAGCAGCCGTGTTAGTCTGTATTCGCAAAAAGAAAAGGAGTACTTGTGGCACCTTAGAGACTAACAAATTTATTAGAGCATAAGCTTTCGTGAGCTACAGCTCACTTCATCGGATGCATTTGGCGAAGTGAGCTGTAGCTCACGAAAGCTTATGCTCTAATAAATTTGTTAGTCTCTAAAGTGCCACAAGTACTCCTTTTCTTTTTCTGATTACTCTTGTTACAGTGTGTATGGTAACATCCATTGTTTCACGTTCTCTGTGTATATAAATCTCCCCACTGTATTTTCCACCAAATGCATCCAATGACGTGAGCTGTAGCTCACGAAAGCTTATGCTCAAATAAATTTGTTAGTCTCTAAGGTGCCACAAGTCCTCCTTTTCTTTTTGAGGATATAGACTAACACGGCTGCTGTTGGATCATATTAAAGAAGTTTTGTATTAAAATCACAAATGAGTTTGATTCCCCATAGTTTAAATTCCAGGGTATTACTAATTAAGAGGTCTCTTGGTTTTTGGTACTGTTTCTCTCCCTCTATGTGTGAAACTTGCAAGCTGCTAATTGTGTTAGTACATTCTAAGACAGCATCTGTTCTCAAAGCAATTCTTTGTAACAACAACTACTCACACAGAGAGAGACTCAAAGCAATACTCTGAAACAACAGAAACAGCACCCAGAGACTCCCCGCACTTTTGTTGTATTCATCTCGCTTTGTTAACAATTGTGATTAAAATAGAGATAGACGATGTATGTGGATGGATGCTTGGTGTAGATAATAACTGAATGATCAGGGAGGTGCCAGCCTAAGAATCCAGTGTCCATCGGCTGAAGAAGGCGTCAAGCGGAAATAACCAGAGGACCCCCAGCGGGCAGACTGGAATCCACCCAACAGCCAAGAACAAGATAACATCTGGCAGCACGGAGCCGTCAGGAATGTGCCATCTGCTGATTGATTCAGCAACAGCATGATAAAGCAATTCCCACAGACTGGCATAGGAAGAAATTCCTATAAAAATGGACTCTAGAAAGTAAGAACTTTGAGGTCTGATTCTGCAAACCAACTTCCAGGAGCATCAGATGAGCATCTCACAAGGCCCTGCTCCCTCCTCATGCCCAGGCCACCCTGCCAGTGGCTTGGCATGAGCAACTCTAAGGCTGGTAACTATGATAACAACCTTGCAGAACCTGTGTGTGTGTGTGTTTGAATGAATGTGTGAATAAATATGAAATTGAATGGAATGTTATAGCTATAACTAACTGCTTACTAAGATTCTTTCTGTATTCACAATAAATGTGGCATTTTGCCTTTTTCCCTTTAATAAGATCCTGCTGGTTTTTATTTTATTGGTATAACACTGCTACTCTGAAACCTGTCATTTATCTTTCTGTATTTCTCGGGATTTGTTTCTTTATGAAAAAAATTAAAAAATAATCACATAAAAGTAATCATCTTCCCATGGAGGTACCTATAGACCATGATCAAGTCACCTCTTAACCTTCTCAGGGATAAACAAGATAGATTGCACTACTTGCATGTCTATGCAGCCCATGACAGCGAGCCTCTGAGTTGGCAGACTTGGGTTCGCAGGGCTCTTGCTATGGCACTAAAAACAGCTGTGCAGATGTTGTCACTTTGTGGGCTCAGAAGCTTAGGGATTGGGGTGGGCTTCAGAGCCCGAGCCGCAACTGAACACCACTGTCTACACAGCTTTTTTTAGCACCATTGTGCGAGCCCAAGTCTGTTGAGCTGGGCTCGGAGGCTCCTGGATCCTGGCTGTGCAGACATACCCTATAAGATTTTACAGACCTCAGATCACTCTTGTAGCTCTTTTCTAAACCCTTTCCAATTTTTCAACATCCTTCTTGGACATGCCAAAAGTGGATGCAGTAGCCAGTCACGGTCTCGCTAATGCACAAAGGTAACACCACCTCCTTACTCCAAGTTGATATTCCCACTTACACAGCCAAGGTTTGCGTTTGCCTTCTTGCCTACAGCATTGCCCTGGCAGCTCATGTTCAGCTGATTATCTGCCATGAACCTGAAGCCCTTTTCAGTGCCGCTGCTTTCCATGAGCCAGTCCAGCCGTTGTCTCCGTCCGACCTGTGCCTAGATGCCCGAACTTGCATTAGGCCACGTGAAAACAGATGTTCAAAGCAGCCAACGCTGTGCTGGTGAGCCCTGTGAATATGACCCAACGTTGGATCCCAAGAAATACTGCCACAACGTTAACATGGACTTCCACAAAAACGTTACCCTCCCTTGGCTGGCTTAGACAAGAATGGCCCCTCAGGTGAAGAGAGCCCAGCCTCACAGCTCTACCACAGACCCAGAGTTTTACTGGGGCATTGGAGAGATCCACACCCCAATCTCAGCGTAGAGCTGGGGTTTCACGCCTACCCCCACGATGAAATGAATCTTCTTCTCTAGGGCCATGTCTACGCCAGCACTTACGTTGTGTTGCTCACAGGTGTGAAAAGGGCGCTGAGAATGGTGCTGCCGCGTGTCCAGCCGGTTTGATGCTGTTGACAGAAGAGCTCTCTGCCCCCGGTGTGGAGCAGCTACACGTGTGAGCTTACAGCAGCACAGGGGCAATGGTACAGCTGTGCCGCTCCTACAGACGACTGGTGCCTCCCCATACTGGGAGGGCACAAGCTAAAGGGGAGGACCCAGAACTGCCCATGTGTCTCCCCTGCCCAGCGGCCCCTCCTGTCCTGCACCCAGCCCAGGGCCACAGCGCTCCCCCCACCTGATGTTACCTGTGGGGTGCGGGGGGAAGGAAGGCTCTGTCCTTCTCTCCCTGCACCCCCCCACCCCTGCACATGTTTGGCCACTATCTTGGCAGCAGGGCGAGAGCAGGAGGGAGCCGATTCTGCCTGAGAGAGCCTGGCTGGGAGGCAGCAGCGTCAGCTCACTCCCTGCCCGGGCTCGGCTGCTGGGGACAGGGCCCGAGCATGCCGGAGCCCCCTCTCCCCCCCTCTCCCGGCATATTTACAGCTCGCTTGGCCCCTGTCCGGGGCAGCTGAGCCCAGGCAGGAAGCAGGTCCCACTGCCTCCCAGCCAGGCTCTCTCAGGCAGAAGTGGCTCTGGCCCATTCCCCGCCCAGCTGCCAGGGAGAGCAGAGGACACGCTCCGGAGAGGCACAGGGAGAGAAGGACAGAACCCTTCTCCCTCCCCGCTCCCAGCAGGCCACTCCACTGGGCCAATCTGGGGGGGCACGACCCCCTATTCCTCCCCCTACACATCACCTCTGGCTGTAAGCTTGTCCGTGTAGACCTGGCCCACAGGCCGCCCGACTTCTGCTAGCCAGACACGCTGCTGCGCCCACAGTTTCACCCTCTCGGAGCCCTTTCAGGAGCACATTTGGGTGTGACCCCTTGTGACCTGAACAGCCAGCAAACGGGTTAATTTACAAGCCACAGACCCTGCCCACAGAAGGAACCAAAGTGACTGAAGACAGGGTTCTTGTTCACAGGCCCAAGCTACTTTCAGCCAGCGACCCTGAGCCAGGACTTCTCTCTGGGCTCCTCCCAGGATGTCAGGAATAAGGCCCCGCAGCTGGGATGGCTCAGTCTCCTGACAGCCTAATGAGCTGCATCCGCTAGACCGCCTGACAGCGGGCCCCATCTGACTGGCGGAGGAAGCTAGCAGGCTGTGCTCTTAAACCCAGCAGCTGCTCACGCTAGCGTTTGCCCACTGCTGGTGCTAGCTCCTGTGCCTGTTTGCTCCCAGCCCCGCCCCTGCCTCACACCCAGCTCTGCTTTGCAGGTAACCTGGTCCTGACCGTCGGCTCCAATTTCTTTTCCAGCTCTGACATCTGGCCTCTGACTCCAGTTCTGACCTTGGGCTCCTCTTCCTGCCCATTGACTCCTGCTCCAGCCACTAGGCACATCCGCCCATGTCCTGGTCTCTGACACAGGGCCTCCCCGTTCTTGCTGCTGCTGTTTCGCTTCCTTTCTCTGCTTCTTCTTCGAGTGATGGTCCCTATTGTAGTCCACTGGAGGGGTATGCGCCACGTGCCCAGAGCTGGAGCTGGAGCTGTTCAAAGTAGTCGTGTCCGTTGGTCTGCGCATGCGCCCTGGTACCGCCTCATGGTTTGGACTGAGAGGTGGGGCAACTGGCCGCACCTTCAGTTCCTTCTCACTGCCACATGGTCCAAGTTGGAGCTTCTGCCGTTCTCTCGTCCCTTGTGACGCACTTTCCAAACATATTCTTGCTCCTAGTTAGCATGTACCTGGCTTTGTGGTAGTTTAGCATTAGTGATAGTTTTCTTAGTGTTTAAGGACTTTGCGATGCCACTTTGGCGATTTTTCCCACCAACTCCTCCCCCCTCGCACTCACACCTGGGGACTGTCTTATGCCAAAGACACCTCAGCTTGTCTCACCCTCACACACACACACACACACACACACGGTCAAACAACAGCCTGTGGAATGCCCCTGCCCACACAGCACTAGTTACTGGGCAGACTCCACTGTGCCTTGTTTTAGGTGGGGCTCCGTAACTGTCTCTTACAGCTGTCTTAAATAACGGTGCATTCACACCCATTGATTTCAATGAGGTTTTAACCCGATCCATTGCATTATTGCAGGTCTGTGTTTCACAGAATAGCAAGGCCTCAGCTGATTTCCCCTCAATCCACTTTCTTGTTTTTCAGTGTGTTACCACCTTCTCCATGTCTCTCTTCTTAGCTTTCTTTTTGTACAGATCGATAAAGGGTTTACTGAGGCCAGGTCTACACTACAGACCTATAGTGGCATAACTTCATCACTCACACCCCTGATTTCACTCTCCTGGGTGATGCAGTTATGCCGAACCAATCACCCGTGTAGACAGCACTATGGTGGCAGGAGAGCTTCTCCCGTCAACATAGCTACAGCCTTTTGGGAATAGAAGCATCTTCACTTAAGTGCTACAGCAGTGCAGCTGCACCAACGCAACATTTCAAGCATAGACCTGCCCTGAATATCCTGAACCTGACACTGACACACTGTTACGTTTAGTTACTTTCTAGTCCATGACTCCACTAAACACAGACAAGCACTTTGGCCCAAAGGGACATCTCTATAATAAGATCCCAGGATTGTCATTCGGTCTGCGTGTCACTTGGAAGCCTAGACTGCCGGAGTGCGTGTGAAGCAATGGAAAGAGCTACAAACATGGCTGCGAGTTCTCCTTTTGTTTATAAGTTCAATAATCACTGGGATTTGCAGCTGTTATCCAGTTTTTAAATTCTCAGACATTTTTAGCTTTTTTTACCCCCTTCTTTATAAATCAAGCCCATGTGACTGCACGGGCCTGCAGCTAGTTTTAAATCAATAAAAAGAACAGGAGTACTTGTGGCACCTTAGAGAATAACAAATTTATTTGAGCATAAGCTTTTGTGAGCTACAGCTCACTTCATCGGATGCAGACTACACAGCTGCTACTCTGAAACCTTTTAAATCAATGTTTCCCTTCAGTGTTTCAGGATATCCTTTGAGAGACATTTATTTTGTTTTTCAACTTAATCCCAGAGAGAGAATACGGCTGAACTCTTCCAGCTACTGCAGCTACTTCTGTGAGTGACTTGTTTAACTAGTGCTGCCAGATGGTCTGGATCAGACTTCATTATCTGCTCAGACTCTGCAAACGTGCCAGGTCTAAAAAATACTTTGGTGAACCTCAATTTGTAATCATTTTCACTCAAGAGCTAGGCTTTGTAAATAGTGCCTTGCAAAAAAGTCTAGGGTCCAGTCACGCTAGTTGGACAAGCACGTACTTCTTATACATAGAGTAAAGCTTGTGAAAGGAAACTTATGGTGGGACACCACCTTGTGGCAAATCCAAAACTGACACCATACTTGAAACACTGAAGCTGAGAGAAAAACTGTCCCTCGCTCTTGGCTCATGGCTAACCTGCTCTTTCTGTACAGCTGTTGGAGTCTGCTGTCCACACATCAGAAGGGACGGTCAGAAGGGTGGAGAAGATCTACAAGAATGATTCGAGGTTTGGAAAACCTGCCTAAACAAACAACTATCAAAGGGCAGGTGGGATATGACGTGACTTGCCCAACTCCCCAGCAGGTCACTAGCTGAGCCAGAAATGGAATCCAAACTTCAGACTTCACAAAGGCCTTTGACAAAGTCCTGCAAAAGAGGTCACTACAGATGCTGTTGAAAAATGCAAAGTAATGCATGCCGGAGGGGGAAAGTTAAACCACTTCTGCACCATACTGGGGTCTAAATTAGCTGTGTCAGCTCAGGAAAGGGACCTGGACGTCAATATAGACAGCACAGTGAAACCCTGCTCAGCACGCAGCTGCAGTCAAACAAGCAAAAAACATGTTGGAATGCATAAGAAATGGGATAGAGAATACTCCAAGGACTATGATAGTGCCTTCCTACCAGTCAGTGGTGTGGCCTCATCTGGATACCATGTGCAGCAGAGAAGGGCAATGAGAAAAATCCAGAGGTTGGAAAAAATCTCCTATGAAGAGAGTTTTAAAAGATGGGGGATTGTTACCTTAGAGAGGGGATGGGAAGGAAGGGACAGGGTGGAAGCTTATAAAATACTGAGTGGTCTACAGAAGGGAGGTCAGTAGCTGCTGTTCTCCCTGTCTCCTAGGAAGGAAAAGGGAACAGTCAGTGAAACTGGGAGGTGGGAAATTCAAAACTCATAACAGGAAATACTTTTTTTACACAATTCAGAATTAACCTTTGGAACTCACTCTCATATTGTTGAGACCAAGAAGATAGCAAGATTGAAAAGGTGACTAGCTGTTTCAGCAGATAACAAGAATATTCAGAATTATAATTAACAACAACAAAAATTGTGGCAGAGATATTATTTCTCCTGCTTCAGGGCTTAAGGCGATCTCTAACTACTAGAGACCAGAATGAGAGCTCAGATTACCCCACATCTCCTCCTGAGAGGTGCTTACAGCTTCTTCTTCAGCATCTGATACTGGCCACTGCTGTTGACAGGAGACTGAGCCAGTCCGGCAATTCCTGTGCTCCTATATTCCTAACCCAGGTTTCCTGAATTTCAGTCTAGTGCCATAGCCACTGGGCAACACTGCCTTTCTGAAAGAAGAATTTTTAAAAACCCCAATCTTATGTGTAATAAGTATTAGGAATGTATTGAAATTAATAGAGTGGGCAAATCCATCAAACTCATGTGACTTCTTGAGGAGAGAACATAGAAGGCCCTTTAATCTTTCCGATAATTTAGGAGCATCAGAAGCTGTTGGTGGCTTCTTGAGCTCCCACACCTAGATAGTTGCACAGACAAATTCTGCCCTCTTCTTTTAAGTTTCTAGATGCCCGTGTAGAACAGTGGCCTGTTCTTCACCTGCTCTTTACAATATACTGAGTGGGAGGACAATGGTAGCAAAGCTCTGTGTTGGGGGCTGAGGTTGGGATCTGGATCTCTGTGTGTTGTGGGGGGCAGTTAAATTTGGCTAAGTGATACTTCTCCTCTGAGCTTTTCAGGCAGTCTCAGGGTCACAGGCACAGAAAGGAGCATTAGCAGCACAGTTATTCTCCCTCTCACTCCGCAGTGACTCACCACTGTGATTGTAAACCACAATCCCCTCCTTGATTATTTTTTTAGTGCAGATTTTATGTACAGCACCTTGATGGCTTTTCCCTGGACAGTTGAATGTAGTTGCATCAGAAATGGCCTTTCTTTGGGCCTTCACAGGATTCCTTAACCTGCTTGCGGGCAGCAGGAAGACAAATGTCACTGCTTCTCTTCCAAACAATCTCCCCTTCGCCACCTCTACCCGCCATGGCTACAGTCTCCAGGATTTTACCAATCACAATTTAGCTCTCTGCAAATAACGTGGGACAATTTTAAGGTCAAAAGGTAACACATTTTACCTGAAGATGCTATTGTGTGTTGTTTTTTAACCAGTGTGTCTACCCAATTTCTGTCCTCCCCATCCAAATTGCTCTCCCAAGTTACAAGTAGGCTGGGGGGGAATTCATCCCAGTGGGCATGATCCATTTGCACACTTCCCTTTAAGAGCTGAATTTTCCACCACTGGGCTTCTGCTTTCTCTCCTTTCCACCGGTGCAGCCACTCTGCCCTCCCCTACTGACTAAGAAAGGAATTACAGGGTGTGGTATGGCTATTCCTCACGTCCCAGAGAGATTTTCTTATGCATTCTCTCCCCCATGTTGGCCAGTTCCCTGCCTGAAGACAACTAGTACGTTTGTCCAAGCACAATAAAGTGAGCAGCTGCAGGGCACGGAGAAAGGGTTAAACCAGGCTGCTGGAACCAGAAGGGACCCAGCAGGAATCAGCAGGGAGTCCTGGTCCTGGTGGAGAGGTGTCTTCACTGCATGCCCTCACTGCTGGATCAGCACTCATTGCTCCCCATTGCTGGGTTTGGCAAAGAGCCCAAGGACTAAGGCCCATGGAGTCTGAACCCTCCGCTCACCCCAGTCTTGAGAGAAGGTGCTTTCTCACTGGATCTCCCCTTTCCCCCATGCCCGGACGCTTGGGAGGAAGTCCCTGTACACATCCACAAAACCACCTCCTTGTCCTCCTTCAAAACTTTCCTCTGCCTTGATGGCTACACGAACTTGGCACCAGCCAGCCCACTGGCATGCTGAGACCCCTACCCAACCTGCTGACAATAGGTTTGAATGATTTCCTTGCACTCCCCCATCCAGCTGCATCCAGCTCTTGGCCTAGGCACCAACTTTCACCTTTCCCCAGGGGTGCTGCCATAAGTTAACTCTAAATAATGTGATTCGCAGTATTTTAATTTCCTTTCACCCTCATCTCTTTTCCCTCCCCCTCTTCCTTGGGTCATGGTGGATTCTCCATCACTGGCCATTTCAAAATCAAGATGGGATGTTTTCCAAAAGATCTGCTGTAGGGATTATTTGGGGGCAATTCTCTGGCCTGTGTTATCTAGGCAGTAACACTAGATATCACGATGGTCCCTTCTGGCCTTGGCAGCTATGAATCTTGTCTGTCACCACCTTTTATGTTTGTCTCGTGTAGTTTTTAAGCAAGGGATTCCTTCTTTTCCATTTGTTGTAAAGCACCAGACAAAATGCTGCTGCTGTGTTAATAATTATCAAGTATGAAAAACTACTATTGGTAAATGAAGCAATCAGTGAAAATTATTAACAATAATAGCAACCTCTAGTTCACTCTTCTCCCTGCATGAGGATATTGATACTGCTATGGTTGTGCTGTTATGCACAACCTTAAAGGGTCTATCTGTAGTATGCAAGGTCCTGGAAAAAATTTTGAAGGAGAAATTAGTTAAGGACATTGAAGTCAATGGTAAATGGCACAAAATACAACATGGTTTTACAAAATGTAGATCATGCCAAACCAACCTAATCTCCTTTTTTGAAAAAGTAACAGATTTTTTAGATAAAGGAAATGCAGTGGATCTAATTTACCTAGATTTCAGTAAGGCGTTTGATACCGTGCCACATGGGGAATTATTAGTTAAATTGGAGAAAATGGGGATCAATATGAACATCAAAAGGTGGATAAGGAATTGGTTAAAGGGGAGACTGCAACGGGTCCTACTGAAAGGCGAACTGTCAGGTTGGAGGGAGGTTACCAGTGGAGTTCCTCAGGGATCGGTTTTGGGACCAATCTTATTTAATCTTTTTATTACTGACCTTGGCACAAAAAGTGGGAGTGTGCTAATAAAGTTTGCAGATGATACAAAGCTGGGAGGTATTGCCAATTCGGAGAAGGATCGGGATATTATACAGGAGGATCTGGATGACCTTGTAAACTGGAGTAAT